>NW_028227264.1:85525000-86942500 GCF_978045245.1 Mus caroli
CTTCCATGTCAGAGATTGTCAGGGGTTTTGTGGGACCATGGGACCATATGCTCATGGCAGATGAATGTATCTTGGCAACAGAGAATAGCATCAGAGAGTATGACTTAGCCCTGAGAGAAATCTGGACCAGGGTTTGTGAGGCTTTTGTCAGGCAACATCTGTGGCTAAACACAACAGAGATACCTGAAAGCCTCTAAGACCACCAAGTTTTCATCACTGGCCTGGCCAGTAAGAGACACATGTCATCAGTACAACTTGTTCCTTTACTGAATGGAAGAAGGTGAGATGGTAGAGGCAGTGACTATAGCTGGGGCCTTACTCCCAGTTAATACCACACCTCAGTCTTCACAGCTCTTAATGAGACAGGAGAGGCAGACGCTTCCCCCACTTTATAAATAACAGAGGGGCAAAGCTGCCGAGTGAAGCTGGGAAGAGAGCCTGAACCTTCCAAATCCAGACACCCCAACTCTGTCTAGTCTCTTTTCTTGTAAAGCCTCACCCTGTGTCTAGCCTCCAACACCCAAGCAGCTCCTGACTTTAAGGAGACTTCTTATGCCACATACTCCAGACAAGCACTGAAGTAAGTAGACAGCCAATGGGGAAAAATGGTCAGAGTTCTAAGAAAGACCCTGTGGTGTTGGGAGGAGGTGAGCAGGCAGTCCTGCCTGCTCTGAGGATAGGTGTTTCCTGCCCCTCATCCCTTCTCTGGACGAAGGATGGATATTGGGTGGGAAAGTGTGGTTTGGAAAGGAAGGACAGATACACAGAGTACTAGAGCAGGTCTGGGCAAGAGCTGTATCAACCTTCACATTTGGATCAGTTTCTAGGGAGGAACATTGCTCCCTAATTTTATTCCTTTGCAGGAAGTGGGGGATGCTCAGCAGAGAGGCCAGCCCTGAGATATCTGGGTGGGGCTTGATATCTCTAAGACTTTTACAGGCAGAGGTGTGGGGCTGGATGGGTGAGAGCAGAGCTAAGCCCCATGCTGGGCCAGGGTTGGCCTGATGGAGGAGGTTTATAGAAATATGTCATGGTGGGAACTCTAGGCAGGCTAGCTGCAAGGAGATGATTCTTTGGAGACAACCTGGAGCTGCTGGGGCATGAGCATGACTGGTCTCTACACAAGGGATCCTGGGGGGATGGATCAGAGTCTCTAGGGGTTGATCTAATGTGCAGGGAGACTGGAGGTGAAAGGCAGCAGAAGACTGGAGGTGAAAGGAGGCAGGAAGCACAGGGAAGCATGGAAGTGAGCTGTACCATAATCCATAGCAGGGTCCTGGCTTAGACCAGAGGGCACCTTTTAGTGTATTTCATTGCAAGGATGCTTCCAGGACCCAGATAGAGGCTAGAGCCTGTTTGAAGGGTAAGATGGTCTCTGGATGCTGGGCTTTTGAAGAAAGGGGTCCATGAAGATGTCTGCCTTCAGAAGCCATATATGCTCTGTGTCTCCCTGTGGCCAGCTGTACTTTGCTGCAGCCTTATGGGAGACACATCTCACTTAATTCCCATGAGCCCATCGCATCGCTGTTACTTCTGATTCATGGACCAGAACCCCAATATGTAATTAAACAACCCATTCATCCGATGCTGAAGCCAAATCCGTGCTTGGGAACCAGACTGTGTCTCACACTGGCCTAGAGTCACAGGGATAATCCACACCCTACTCGTGAGGTACTCATCCGCAGGAGAATGATTTTAACTCAGCCCTGCAGTCTGTCTAGTTGCCTTAAGAGGAAAGGTTGAAGAGGTACCACAGATACCCGGCAAGGTGACATTTATACTAGGTTTTGCAGATAGAGTCAGTGTGCCAAATAGAGAAAGGGGCATTCCAGGCAGATGCATCATGGGGAAAGGACACAAAAGCATGAAAATTCCAGAGGGTTCAGGAAACATCAGAGCCAACCAGGGGGATAGAAGGAAATCCTGGGAGGGAGAGGTTGACCAGTGTCCACAATCACGGAAGCTCTCACTTTGCTTTCTCCTCTCTCTAAACGAGGGCAGACACACAGTCATCACACTCTCTGCATGTTCGTGGGCTGTATGCTAAAAATATCCGTTTATAAAATGTACACATTCAAACCAAACTGCAAATTTGGTCACTCTGTTTTGGCTGCTGTTACTCCCCAAACACGAGCTTCCCAAGAGAAAGGCTTCTCCCTCCTCCTTTCAGAAACACATGTTGAAGTGTTCTCAGATGAAAGAACATCATGTCTTGATTTTGCTTTAAAGTAGGCTCCTGTGGTCTGAATGTGGAAGGGAGCCTGGTGTGGTCACAGATGGGGTCTGAACTGGAGCTGAAGAAGGGGCCACAGGTATATTGCTTATGCTACCTTGTGCTCATGTGTGTTTGATCATTTTTATTACAAGCCCTTTATGTGTATATGTATGTGTTCATGTTTGTGTGTGTGCACATGTGTACATGGACGGTATCATCTTTATTCTCTCTCCACCTTATATTTTGAGACAGTCCCTCACTGAACCTGGAACTCACCAACCAGGCTAGACTAGTTGGTCAACGAGCTTTAGGTTTCTCTTGTCTCTACCCCTTCACCTGGGACATGGTGGGTGCTATCATGCCTGACTCTTACTCTTGGTTCTTATGCATGTGTGGCAAGCATGGTACCAACTAAGCTACCTCACAAGCATCAGAGACCATTTCTTTTGGAGGGTCTCCCTTACTCAGGGTGGACCTGCAGAGACCCAGAATGCACATCACCTTGGTGAGGTAGGAATGTAAATGATGGAGTGGGGGAACTGCAGGGCCTGGAACCAAATCATAAAATCAGTGGCTCAGACTGCATCTCGCAGAGGGCGGGCACCAAGGACAGGACTTATAACTATTCAGTTTGCACTCAGGACAGAACATGAAGAGTGCTCATTAGAAGGAAGGATACAGTACAGGGTAAGGAAGGACTCCAGCCTGAGGCCCGTGGAGAGCAGGCCACTGGGAACATTGAAGCTAATTTGCCTCACCGTCATGTTGTCCCCAGGTGATGCTGTGGTGGTGTCCATGGGTTAGGAAGGAAGGATGAAGCCCCTAGTCTATCTTTACAAAGTCATTTTTTCCAGTATCAGTAGTTTTCAGATCAGGTGATTACGACCTGGGCTTGATGCTATAGTCCTGTCATCCCTGATAGCACCGCCGTAGGAGAATCAGAGTCAAGGCCCAGACTATGGTGATGATGTGTGACAGTAGGTTCCCAAGATTCACCAGGAGGCAAGACCAGGTGTACAGTCTTGCCCAGACTCTGAGTCCCTCCTTGTCTGAGCCTGGTGGCAGCTGGCTCTTTGTGAATAAAAGAACACAGAGCAACAGAGGCTTCCTCAACACCAAGGGAACTCTGCCAGATGAATGAGTAAAGCTAGCACAGGTTTGACCCAGCCTGGAGCAGCTCCTCCATAATTGTCTGCAGGCTTGGAGGGAATGGTAGTGAGATCACACTGGTGTCCAAGGAGGAGGGGCAGGGGGCTCAGTTCTCCCCTAGGACAAAGCCATTTCCTCTTAGCTCCAAAGCATCAAAGAGACATGGCTTTCCAAGCTCAATGGGGCTGGGCAGAAACAAACCAGGCACAAGGTTTCTCCATTAATATGTCAGCCTTTTAAACTTATGTCTCCATTTTTTTTTCTTGGCTCCTTAATGTGGGGTTTCCTCATTTTAGATGGATGGTGTGATTCCCTCCACTAGGAAAAAAAAGCTTCTAGATGCTTTTAAATCAGGCAAATGAGTAAGGGCTCCCCTGTTTCATTTTGAAGATGCAGGGCATGCCAAAAAGCCCTCTGGACTGAATATTCAGTGGCTGCATAATGGAGCAAGGGAGGCTGCCAAGTCCCTAAATCACTCACCAGACAGGACAGTCTCAGCCATTGGAACTAGGAGACCCCAGGCAGCACTGTGAGTTGGGCTGCCAACACATGGAAAGATGGCTGGGAGTGAGTGATCTCAGCAAGAAAGGGGGCTCACACCTGAGGAGCTCACACCACAATCCTTTGAGCTCACCTATCTGAGTTACCTGGAGATGGAGAAAATTGAGTCCCCATCATTAAAGTCTCCAGGGGTATGGATTCAAATGGTAACATTTCCTTTCTGATATTCAGCTTACTCATTGGTAAAATAGATCTGTGTTGGAAGGCTGCAAAAACATAGTGTGGAGGATGGCCTGGTGATAGTCTCAGATCCGGTAGGTAGATTGTTCTCTCCCTCAAGGTTCTATCATTAATACCCTCTCTCTGTAGGCCCCTTCTCAAGACTCCTTGGGGTCTAGAGTGTTCTCTCTCACTCACTCTCTCTCTCTCTCTCTCTCTCTCTCTCTCTCTCTCTCTCTCTCTCTCTCTCTCTCCCTCCCTCCCTCCTTCCTTCCCTCCCAGTCTCATTTGCATGTTTGCAAGTAAATGTGTGGGTGTGTATGTCTGTACAAGAGCTTGTAGAGGTCAAAGATTAACCTCAGATGTCATTCCTTGGGAGCTATTTACCTTGTTTTGGGGACAGAGTCTCTCATTGACCTGAAACTCCCTAGTTAGAACAGGCTAGCTGGTTATCACGCCCCAGATATCTGCCTGCCTCTGCTTCCCCAGTAATAGGACTGCAAACTCTTAAAATATGATTTCTGGGGATTGAACTCATGCCCTCCTATTTGCATGACTAGTTTTTGTGGGTTTATTTTGGTGTGTGTGTGTCTGAGGTATCTTCAGCCATAGAGCTGGGCTTTTCAAAATGCAGTTGGAGGATCTGCAGATCAACATCTGGGCTCTTGTTAGAGATGCAAAGTCTTATTTACACTCCAGTCTGAATGCTCAGATCCTACATTTTAACAGGATGCTCACTGATGCAGGTGCAAGTTTGAGACTACTGGTCTACCTAATTATATGATGGTAGCTAAATCTCATTACTTCTGAAATTAACCCATTTATAAAAGAAAATGGATTAATCTATTGACTTAGAGGATTAAACTCCTATAAAGTTCAAAGCCCGTTAACCCCTGAGTGAATGTGTGTTTCCAAACTTTGCTTCTAACCTTGTACTTCCATTTTTTTTATTCACAAAGTGACTTCTGCCTTAAAAAGCCCAACCTCATTAATGATAACTATGAAGGCACCATGAGTAAAAATAAAAGCTTTGAAATGGAAATAGTGCCCTGATCACAGCCTGGTCCTCCGTTTTCTTCTCTATGTCACTAAGGAGCATGTTGTGTTGACTGATATGGGAGTCCCTTCCTGTGCCTGACTTCCTTGGGCAGAAAAGGGCGATTTCCCATCAGGTCAGGTAGGGAACAGCTCTCAGCAGCTCAGTCTACCTGGAGACTCCACAGTGCTGGAGTCTTTCTTCTCTAGCAGACTGAATCAGTGGCTCAGGACATCTCTCCCTGTTTCCAGCTCACGCTGGGCACATTTTCTGGTTTACTCACTTATCACACCCACTAACTCACTCATCAAGATCACTACTGTGCTGGCCAATTTCAGTTGGGAAAACTAAGCCCCCCCCCCCCCCAAATAGAGAAATTCAAGTTTGGCCTAGCTAAGAGGTGATAGATCAAATATCCAGACTAAAGCCCCAGACACACACATACACAGAGACATGAGATAGAGAGAGGAGACTAAAGAGAGGCAAGGAGGGAGGGAGGGAGAGAGAGAGAGAGAGAGAGAGAGAGCGCAGAGAAGAGACAGGGAGAGAGACAAAGGGACACAGAGAGACATAGACGAGAGAGGAGAGGAGAGGGTGGGGAGAAAGGGGCTGGATCTCCCCCTTTTCTATCTCATTCCAGGACCTTGCAGGTGGACCTGAGGGTGGTGCTATTGGCTCTCACTCCGTCTGCTTGCTTGATGCGCTTCGCTGACATCCCAACATAAAGGCTGGATCAAATTCTGTAAGCACAGGGCTGGGGGTGGGAGTGAACCCCATAAAAGGCTCTGTTTGCTTACAGTCTGCACAGCTGGCCTGGATTAGTCCAGCTTTGTCAATAGCTTTGGAGATGAACAGGCAGAAAATGTCCACTTTGTCCCAAACAGTTCTCCCATCCAAGCTTATCTGGGTCTCATGCCCTGCCTCCCCAGCCCCCAACTTCTCTATTTATGGCCTCAATAGAAAAAGTAACCACTTAGCAAAAGATTTCCCATTTCCTTATCTGCACTAAAGTCTTAAAGACCCAACTAGGAAAAGAAAGAGAGAGAGAGGCAGAGAGAAAGAGACAGAGAGACAGAGACAGAACAGAGATAGCCAAGACAGAGATAGGAGAGAAGAGGGAGGGAGAGAGAGAGAACAGAGAGTCAGAGAGAGAACGCACACATACACAGAGACATGAGACAGAGAGAGGAGACTAAAGAGAGGGAAGAAGGGAGAGAGAGAGAGAGAGAGAGAGAGAGAGAGAGCACAGAGAAGAGACAGGGAGAGTGACAAAGGGACACAGAGAGACATAGGCAAAGAGAGGAGAGGAGAGGGTGGGGAGAGAGGGGCTGGATCTCCCCCCTTTCTATCTCATTTCAGGGAGTCCTGCTGTTCCCAGCCTGAGGACTTGGGCCCGTGCATGGACCATTAGACTCCTTCCTTCCCCGAGGAAGTAGAGAGGTCAGCCCATAGTGGCCTGTCAAAGAGTAGATAGGTCTTTGTAATCGCAGAACACGCCTCCTCCAGCACGCAGTGGCAGTCCTTCTAGGACTCGAGAAATGTCCTCCATAGTCTCTGGAACTTGAACACTTTGCTGGTGGCACTGTTTGTAGAGGACGGGGTGGTATAGCCTTGCTGGAAGAAGTATGTCACCTGGGGCAGGCTTTGAGATGAAAGGCTTCTCTGATGATGAAAGGCTTCACTTCCTGTCTGCTCTGTCTCCTTCACGCGAATGGTTAATATGTGAGCTCCCAGCTCAGCGCCCTTCTCCTGCAACCCTGCTTTCCACTCGATGACAGATCTCCCTCACGGTGGGCTCTTACCTCTCTGGAGCCACAGGCCCAAATGAACCTTTTTATAAGTTGCCTTGATCATGGTGGTTTATCATATCCACAGAGAAGTTACTAACACAAGGACCCTCAACTTACCCTCTGCTCTAGCTTGGCTTTTCTGTTGTAATAAAACACTGACTGAAAGCAACTTGGGGGAGGGAAGGGTTTATTTAGTCGTGCATCTGAGTTACAGATCATCATTAAGGGATGTCAGAGTAGGAACTCAAGCGGGAGCCATAGAGGAAATGAGCTTATGGGCCTTGTTTTCTTGGTGTCCTCCATCTCCTCTGGCTTTTACACCCTTCCTGCCTCTTCTTCCATGGGGTTCCCTGAGCTGTGAGGGGGAGAGATTTGATGGAGACATCTCATTAAGGGCTGACTGTTTCAAGGTCTCTCCTTGTTTTGTGCAATATCTGGGTGTGGGTCTCCATACTTGTTCTCATCTGTTACAGATAGAAGCTTTTTTGATTATTAAGCCTGTTTTCTTATACAACCCAAGACTGCCCACAGTGGTCTGGGTCTACCACATTAATCATTAATCAAGAAAATTGACCCCATAGGCTTATTTACCCACAGGACAATCTGATGGGAGGTAACTCCTCAGTTGAGGATCCCTCTTTTCAGGTGACTCTAGTTTATGTCAAACTGACAAAGACTACCCAGCACACTTGCCCAGCCTAGTCATCAGGCAGGCCCATGTGAGAACTTATGGTTCATCTCTAGACCCTGTAACCTGTGTGTGCTACAGCCCTATCCATTGTTCATTGTTCCTGGCCATTCAGTTCTCATTGCTTGGTCTCCTAGCAACTCAGTGCCAGCTATACATCAGTGAACTGGCCCTGCCCTCATGGGACTTAGTCAAATAGAGAGAGCCAGTGACATCCTTACTAGCCAGAGGTAAAGGGAGTGAGGCCTACCTGCCATCAAAGGTTTTCCCTTCAGTGGGGCAGAGGTGGGGCATCTCTGGGACAAGCTAGAAACCTAAAACAATAGAAATTCCCAAGAACCTATGCGGGTGACCTTATCTAAGACTCCTGGCAATGGGGGATATGGAACCTGACATGGCCTTCTCCTGTAACCAGAAACGACTTCCAAATGGAGGGACTGGGACACCAACCCAGCCACAAAACCTTAGACCCACAATATGACCTGACTATAAAGGGGTAAATGGAAGCAGAAATTGAGGGAATGGACAACCAGTGAGTGACCCAGCTTGAGACCTATGCTACGAGTGGGAGCCCACCCCTGACACTATTAATGATACTCTGCTGTACTTGCAGACAGGAGCCTAGCCTAACTATCACCTGAGGGGCTTCACCCAGCAGCTGATGAAAGCAGATGCAGAGACCAACAACCAAACATTGATCAGAGCTTGGGTAATCCTGTGGAAGAAGGGGAGGAGGGTTGGAGGAGCCAGAGAGGTCAAGGACACCACAAGAAAACATAGAATCAACTAACCTCAGCCAACAAGGGCCAGCAGAGACTGAACTACCAAACAGAGAACATTCATGGGATGGACCTCTGCACATATAACACATAACAGCTGGGCAGCTACAGTTTCATGTGGGACTCCTAACAGCAGGAACAGGGGCTGTCTCTGACTCTGTTGCCTGACACTGGATTCCTTTCCCCTAACTGGGCTGCCTTGCTTAGCCACAATAGGAGAAGATGTACCTTATCCTACTACAATTTGATATGCCAAGGTGGGTTAATATCCATGGGAGGTCACTCCTTTTCTGAAGAGAAAGGGAAGAGAAGATGGGGGGAGGGGAGATGAGAAGGAGGGGTTGGGAGCAGAGGAGGGAGGAGAAGATGCAATGTAGTTGTAGAAGAAATTTAAAAATTCCCCAAGCTCTCCGGGATAATCCTGCTCACAGTAATTGTTTTTCTGTTTTAGCATGAGTCCCGAGATCCCTGACTCCAAGGACACTGCAGCCTCCTAGATCCTTACAAATGCTACTCATGTGAATGCCAGCCCCCTTCTCCGAGGCAGTTCATTGCCATGATCAATTGTCTGGCCTTCTGCATTGCAAGGCAAACCTCTTCCAAGTCTAATGGTTGCTTTTCTCAAGTACAGGGATGATGACATTATTGCTTCCTTCCTGGCTTGGGAGTTTGATGGTTAGCATGAAGTCAAGGCTTGGAAAGGTGCCTGCTCTTTGCAAATGCCTAGGGGGACCTGGGATGGGTGTCTTGGAGTGGAGCAGGCTGGTGTGTGTGTGTGTGTGTGTGTGTGTGTCCAAAGGCTGGGAAGAGGGGCTTGCCTTCCAGCTGTTACCTACACCTGGGCAGTGCACAGAAACGGTCTTAAGCTGTAGAGGGCTGAGTTGCTGATTTGTAAAGAGACATCTGCCCACCTTCCTAGAATGGTTAGACTATTGAAATGCCTGCATTCATTGGCTTATCTGGAGTATCTGCCCTCCTGGTACCTCTGAGTGGACTCTAAACAGTTGCTATCATCTAGGTACCCATCCAACAACCTGTGCTGCTTGGTGCTTGGGCTGTCGCATGGGTAGTTTGGTTGTGACTCCAAAAAGAGGTATGGGGACACTGGGAGTTGGGCTGGCTGTATGGTTATTCAGAACACTTGACATTTTTATTAGTTTGATTGCCTTAGTCTCAGTCTCGGCAGGAAACCAGTTATAGGCTTGTTAGTCAGTAATCTGACATCTCTTGGGGCAGAGGTTGCCAGCTAGTAGCCCATTTGCTGAATGTGGCCCACTCAGGGTGGTATTTACTTTTTAATTGAATAGCTTGCATATATAAATTAGAGAGATTTTGTATAAAACAGTTTTCTTATTTTTAAAGTTCTCTCTCCCTCTCCCTCCTTCTCTTTTCCCTGTCCTTTTTCCTATCCCTGTCTATTTGTCTGCATGTCTCTCTGTCTCCATCTCTCTGTCTCTCTGAGTATTTGCATGAGATGCACATCACGGGGCTAGAAAACAACCACTGTGACTTAGTTATTCTATAAATATGAGTCCCAGAGATTAAACTCAGGTTGAGTTGGTCAGGTTGAGTTGGTCAGATGACAGCAGGCACCTTTACCTGCTAAGCCATTTTGTGTTTTGTGGCCTCTCAAACTCTTTTCTCCTCCTCCTCCTCCTCCTCCTCCTCCTCCTCCTCCTCCTCCTCCTCCTCCTCCTTCTTCTTCCTATCCTCCTCCTCCTCCTCCTTCTTCTCCTCCTCCTCCTTCTCCTCCTTCCTCCTCCTCCTTCTTCTTCCTTCTCCTTCTTCTTCTTTCTTCTCCTTCTCCTCCTTCTCTTTCTTCTTTTCTTCTCTTCTTCTTCCTTCCCTTCCTCCTCCTCCTTCTTCTTGTTTTTTATTTTTCTTTTCTTTTTTTTTTTTTGAGACAGGGTTTCCCTGTGTAGCTCTAGAACTTGTTCTGTAGTCCTGGAACTTGCTCTGTAGACCAGGCTGCCATCGTGTCTTGGTATCTCAAGTGCTTGGGATTAAAGGCATGCATCACTACTACCCAGCTCGAATTCAAATGAGAGAGAGCTTTTATTAGGCAATGTGAGGTTCCACCACCCTTCTGAGGTTCTGCAGAATAGGTGCCCTATTTCTGCAGGTATGGCCAGAGATACATGTTCCAGTGCCTGGCTTAGAGTATTCTTGGTACATAGAGCCTTCTTGATTTTCTATCTTAGGATAGATGAGCTCTCAAGGGAACAAAAGTCCCACATTAGCATTTGCTATTTGCTTCAGCATTCAGGCCCTCCAGTCTCAGGCCTGTTACAAGGATATCATGAACTGGTCATGACTTCTGATGTTCCTCCTTTCCCTTCTGCCTATCCATTACCCCGACAGTAGCTTTCTCTCCTTCCAATCTGCTTGATACCTCACATCCTCTAGTGGTGGTGTGCCCAGAACATCACATTGGGTAGCAATTACTAGGCATCTGTAATGTAGACTCCAGCAGGAGAAGGACTTTTAGATTTTAAGAATTGCATGCTTACTGTGGGAAACAAAGATACAGATTGACAGTCGAGGCCAACTAGACTATTCTTCCTTGGTAACATTTTAAGGAGACAGAGCTGGGATTGGGACAATCTCACTGGAAGGGAGGCTGGTGAGATGGATTTTGAGGGATTGTCATGACCTCTTAAGGGATAAGAACTGGTGTACCCTCTTGGTATTCTGGCAGTCAAAGGAGGAATGGCTTGAAAGAAGGCGTGGCATCGAGAGGGTGCATCATTAGCAGAGTGCTGTCATCCAGAGGTAGGTAGGCTGTAAACATGGGTTGGAACCATTTCAGAGATGGCTTTGGTTGCCCTGGTAGGAAGCGGTGAGATGAAGGGTGGATACCTATTCAGATGTAGACAGGGTAGAGGAAATGAATGCCTAGGTGGAGGGGTTAAAGCTCCAACTAGGGGGAAGCAGAGGAGATGTGGCATGGGCTCATGAACTTGCCTGAAGAGGACCAGTTCTCTCAGTGTGGGTTGGGTATAGTGATAGCTCAGTGTGGGTTGGGTATAGCGATAGCCAACAGTCTCCCGTCATGCAGACACACACAGAAGGTTGATGTAGAGAAGAGGATCAAGTCCTAGAGTGGCAGCATGGGAGTTACTTTGTCTTTTACAACACTGAACGCAGAACAGATATTCAGGAAACTTGTGTGTAAATGTTCAAAGTGCTGATTTCTGCCTCTTTTTGACCTGGGGTGAGGATAAGCGAAGTACCAGGAAGCCTGGTTGGTTGGCAATAACTTCCAGGTAAGAGTGCGACTAGGTTTGAATGCAGTTTGTCCTACCCGATGTCCTGTTGAAAAGTCTGGCACTGCGGTTGTGCTGAGACCATTTGAGAGCAGATTGGGTTCTTAAGATATTGTGTGTCTTTTGGGACTAGGCTAGTAGATGAACGTCTGGGTTAGAAAAGGAGCAATCTTATTATCGCTGCCTCTTCAGCACACATCCCCTGGACTTCCCTGTTGCTGTTGTTTGGTGTAAAATGTTCCCCACAGGCTCATGTGTTTGAATACTTAGCCTACAGCCAGAAGTACAACTTTTAGGGCTGGGGTAAGGAGTAATGGTAGTTGTGGAACTGTTAGAAGCTGGAGCCTCACTAGAGGAAGTCGATTGCTGGGGAGGGAGCCAGCCTTATAGATTACACCCTGTCCTTGATTCCCATCAAAGTCTCTCAGTGTTATGGTCTGGGATTACCAACATCTTCGGTCATGAAAGGAGTCACCATGCCTTCCCTACCATGATTGATCATACCTTATATTGTCAATCAAAATAAATTCTTCTTCCCATAAAGTGCTTCTATCAGATATTTTGTTACAAGAATGAGAAAAGAAACTAATACACCAGCCTTCAGATGAACCTTTTTCCTTTATAAATCACCCAGTCTCAACCACTCTATTACAGCAACAGAAAAGAGAATGCATTCACTATCTCACTGACTAAACTGGAGGACACTCTCAAAGGACATATTTGTGTCTTGCACAGGCTTCCCATTCCCATGGAAGGTGTCACTAGCTCCTGATGTGGGGTACAGTGACCTTTGCAGCTGCTTCTTGTTTCCTTCCTCTGGGGGCATATTACATAAGTGGGTGGTGGCAGCCAGTGGGCTGGTGGCTTCCTGCTGCAGCGGCAGGGCTGGGTATCCAAGCTGCCGCCGTTCAAGTTCACCGCAGCACTCTGAACATTTGGGAACACAGGAAGGGCTGCAATTTTTAAACTCTCTTTGTTTGCAAGGAGGGTCTGGAGCCCATTGGGAGGATGAAAAACAAAACCAGGAAAGCAGATGACCTGCTTCGCAGAGGCAGCAAGGACCTTTCCTATGGCTTCTCTGAGCCCCACGGCAGCCCTGCTCCTGTGCACGTCTGCACATGGCACAGGCAGGGCACAGCATCTCCTCAGACTGTCCTACAGAAAGACAGATGCTCAGGCTTCTGTACAGAGAGGCACCACACAAACCTGATGACAAAGGGAAATTCAGACACATACACAGGCAAAAGCAAACACACACAGACACGTGGAGCTAGCCATGTGTAGAGACAGCTAGACATGCATCACTGCACAAAGACATCCACACAAGTAGACACCGAGACATGCTCAGAGACTGATACTCATTCCTATGGAAAGAGTTACAGGCACACACACACACATGCGTGCACACATTTTCCCAAGGGGACAGGCAACCTACACACCCCTCAGCCTATTTTGTCCTCAGCTTTAGCCCTCAGGGGACAGTGAACAGGCAAGTTAAAGTTTTCTTCATGCTCCATGGTAGACGAAACAATGAAGTTTAAATGTTTTCTTTTCTCTTTTATAATGTTTATATGCCTAGGAGGTTCCATTCACTGTCTGCTCTTATTTAATTTATCAGTTTAGATTATTTTATGAAGCAAACAGCTTATTGTCAACAGTGAGGGGAGACCAGACATGGTGGCTTAGAGTTGTAATTATAGTATTCAGGAGGCTGGGGCAGAAGGATTGAGAGTTCCAGGCTGGCCTCCTGTACATGGCAAGACGCTGTCCAGACATACAGACATACAGACATGTAAAAATCCCCAAAGGAGATGACTACCCAGATGGAAATTTATCCCCCAAACAAACAGAAAATTCAAAACACTCCCAAACGTCCATGTTTAGCTCAGACCTCAGTTTGAGTATCTACTCTGGGTTGCTGGGAGCATGTCTTTCCTTTAATGTGTTCTCAATTCCCTGATTTTAATTGGGGAGGGGCATCTTTTCTTCAGGTGAGCTGAGGGCTCTGAGAGGAGGAACATGGACCCAGGAAGCTCCTATTCCCAGTCACCAGGAACTGCTCTGCTGTACTGGAACCAGGAGGCGATCGAGGAAGGAGAAGCAGCTGGAAGCCTACACAGAGGAAGATGGCCCTTCCACAATGAGCCCTGGGTGCTCCTTAAATCCCCAGTAAGATCGTGCACTCAGGAACTGCATAGTATTTGGATGTAGAACTGAGGCAAGTGATGTTGGAACTGTGGTTCTGAAAGCCAGGATGAAGCTCTCCCAAGGCACTGGGAGTTTTCCCAGACCTGAGGAGATTGTGAAATGAACGAAGGTCTCAGCAAGTCATATCTAGGTTTTAGGCAGGGGAGGAAGGAAGCCTGGCCATCATCTGGGCCACATATGGGAATGAGTTTGCAAACACCACAGCACCATGAACAGCTGAGAATCCTCTGAGCTCCTTGTAATATATCGCAAGCCCTCAGCAGAATGTCTGCGTCAAGCCACTGAATTCGAGGCTACAAGGGGGGTCAAAAGGAAAGGCTATGCGCAAACCCTGGGACCACCAGCTCAGGTTCTGTCCGTGGGCTCGGCAAGGCATCAAGGGAGGATGCTAGACATCTGAGTATGTTTCTGGAGCCAAGCCCACCCTTCACTGTCTTTCCTGTTACCCCTGGGTTGACTTAGACACTTTACAAGCTTTTTTCTTTGTATTTCTCCTAGAGTTTCTCTGTGGAGATCTCTTTTTGATATTCCTTGTTAGTCAGTTTCTAGTCAGAAGCATCTCTCTGCATGCTCTCCTTCCACGCTTCTGAGTTCAGATGGTGCCGTTGGACAAAAGAGGCTACCTAGGGGTATGGAAGGCACATGCTCTGGAGAGGACCAGAGCAGGACCAGAACTCAAATAAGAAGGCTAAACTCTTAGTCTGAAAAGTATATGAAAACAAAATGAAATCAAATTTGAGAGGGTTCCCCCAGACTTACTAATATAAACCAGTCTCCCTCTTTCCTCCATTCCCCCTCCCTTTCGTTCCTTTCTGACAGAATTTCACATCACCCAAGTTGGACTCAAACTTCCCATGGACCCAAGGATGACCTTGAACTTCTGTCCCACCCACCCCCTACTTCCAAATGCTGGCGTCGCAGGCATGTGCCACCACACCTGGTTAATAAATATTTCTCCTATGACACTACCATCATTTTAAAAGTATAAATCAGTGCAAATCACTTCATGGTGGAGCAAACAGTTTTGAGTGTCGGGATCTGACCAGCGTTTCTGTAACACTGCTGCCCTTTCTCCCAGCTCCTTAAATGGCTTTGAGATTTGGATCTCTGTTCTATTTCTTAGTAAGGCGTGTTTTCCTCTGTGAAAAGTTGATGTGCAGGGGTCATAGGCTAAAATGCACAGAGCGAGACCGTGCGGACTGATGAAGGCTTCCCTAGGCTCACAGCTTTGTATAAAGTAGGGAGCCCACCAAGGGGCCACAGCAAACGGATTTGAACATTTGATGCTGCTTCACTTTGGCAGCATCAAGCACTCACCAAGGATTCTAAGCAAGACAGGCCATTTCCATCAGAGCAGAAAGGTCCCTCCTAGGAACACAGGCCATTTCCATAAGAGCAGAAAGGCCCCTCCTAGGATCATCTCTCCTCTCTACCTGCCTAGCACACTGGTGGATGGATATTCACTGCTGCCAAAGTGAAGACTAAACCTCTTTGTTCTGCCCCATCATGGGGTCCCTACTCTTCCATAGGAAGCCAAATGCAGATGTGTTGGACCTGAAAGCTCAATGTGTCTGGTCTATACATTCCCGTGCCTCTTTGGGCTGACCTTTGTTCTGGATTTGACATCCCTTTCCCCATTTCCCCAATTTATTTCGAACCCAGCCAGAAGGCACTGTCAAATGTCTTCAGAGCTCAGATGATGCACCAGCTGTCCCCCCAGCAAGGAGAAGAGCATAAAGATCCAATCACAGTCAAAACCCTCCACATGTTTTAAAGCCACAGTCTATGACTCTGGGCTTTGGGAGATGGACAAGCCTGGAGGACCTCAGTTTTCCCTAAGGTTGCCGCAGTAACGTCTCCTTTTGCTGAACAACAGTGTGCAGAGCAGCGCTATTCTCAGTGTTCCACTGAACCCTCTTTTCAGCCTGTGAGATGGGTACTGACTGTTAAGATGTATGCTTCATAGATGAAGATACTGAAGACCAGAAAAATGATGGATTGACTCCAAACCACATAGCAGTGAATGGTGGTTCAGGCTTGGACCCCAGGGTCATCAGATTCCAATGTTTCCAGAGTAACGCTTTATCTGTACAAGCCCGAGTGCCTTTTTATTTTTGTCACCAAAGGCAGGGTATGAATATGAGGTGAGGAATGTGCTTGGAGCTCTTTGATTTATGCCCTAGGAAAACAAGTCAGATAGCAAAAGGTCATGTTTCTGTCACTCCTTCTGTTGGCTTGGCAGGCAGAGAGATGCTGGGGCCAGCAGATATGGAGAAGCTGCCCCAGGAAGATAAGGGCACTGAGGCTGTTCTTGGACCAGTGGCTTTGTTGTCCAATCCAGAAATATAGGAAGAGGGTGAGTGCCTGATCCCATATCACCAGGTCCTGTGTGTTCGAGCATGACTGCCATTATCAAGACATGGCATGTAAGCGTGCAGTGTTAGATAAGTCCCAGGTTGAGAGGAAGCAGCAGTGTGATATTGGCTGTCACACTGTCCCTTGGGGACCTTCCTTTTTGTCCTCTGGGACTCGGTGTGATGGAGGGAGATGAATTCTGGAGTTCCTGCTTGCTATAAGCTGGATGACCAGGAATCTGCTCTTCTTTGCTGCAGGGTTTGGAGTAGGAAGAGTTCAACTTAGCTGGAGCAGAAGCCCTTGGCAAACACCTTCCTCAATCTGTCCCCTTTTGTTTATTTCTCAGTGTGGCTCAAGGGCTGATTGCATTACGGGTAGAGAAATAAACCCTAAACCCAGGGAAATGGCCATTCTGGTGTGTTTTTTCTTAATCTCATTTTCCATTGATTGATTGATGTAATGCACACAGGGGTTTCAAGGCTTGGGGAAACTGCTGCTGCTAGCTTTGGCTCCTGCCTCTATTAGCTCATCGGGGGTTACAGGCAATGCAATGAAGCTCATCATTTGGCCAGCTCCCATCCACTTCTATACTGGTCCAGAGTGTTCATTATGAAGTCACAGCGTTTGAGTTCCAATCCAGCTTGTTCTCAGAGAGCTGCATGGCTTCAGGCGAATCTCCACCTTAGATCTGTTTGCTCTTCCGGACAATGAAAGAAATGATCGTGTCTCTCATGCAAGACTGTTGTTAAGGGTGAAACTGACTTAACAAGACTAAACTCTTAGTGCTGGGCTCAAACTCAGATGCAAAGCATCTACTGAGGCTTTTATGAAGCGCTGCGTGCTCATTTCCGTTCTACCCCCATGACTCCATCAGATTGGTGCAATTTTACAATTCTCAGGTCACACAATAAGAGGCTGGTTCCTCAGTGGCTTGATTTCTCAAGCCAAAGCCAGGCTATTTTGACCCCCATGTCTAGATTCTACTGATCTGTTAGGACTTTCCTCAGGCATCATGTGCTCCCAGCTAGCCCTTCTTGATTCCCCCCATACTTGGTTCCTATTTGTTGTAGCTTGAATGTAGTTTTGAATGCTTAGTTTGAATACTCTTGTGTTTGGATACTTGGCCCCCAGATGGTGGCAGTGTTTGGGAAGGTTGTGGAACCTTTAGGAGGTTGAGCTTTGTTGGAGGAAGTGGGTCACTGTGGGTGGAGTCTTGAGGTTTTAGAGCCCGACTCTATTTCCTGTGTATCCTCTGCTTTCAAAGTATGGATGTGACCAGATAGGCTTCCGTTCTCACTCCCATGCCTTTCCTGCCTGCTGCTGTGTCTTCCCCATCATGGTGGACTGTGTGAGCCAAAATAAATCCTTTGTCCCTTATGTTGCTTTTGTCATGATGTTTTATCACAGCAACAGAAAAGTAATGAATAGACACTATTGAATTCTTCCCCCCCCCCATCTACTTACCACTCTTAGTAGAAATGGTGATTGCAAGGAACAGCCACATCATTCTAAACTCCTTACTGTTCTATCTTCTGTCTATCTATCTATCTATCTATCTATCTATCTATCTATCTATCTATCTATCTATCATTTATGTATCATCTACCACCTATTATTTTTAATAATAAATCTTTCAGTCATTCAAATATCTATTATTTGTCTGTCTATGAATTATCTATTTATCTAATTATCATTTATCTCTTATATACATTATCCATCCATCCATCCATCCATCCATCCATCCATCCTGTTTATTGCCCATCTTCACAATCTAATATACATCTGGAGGTCTAATAGGTGGTAATTGAAAAAAAATGAATCAGGGTTCCCAGAGCCTGTGAGAGCGGGAACTATATATTCATGGGTGAACACAGGCCAATCCATTGACTTCGCTTTCTCACCCCACGTCACAACATGTCCACATGACAAATATTTGAAGTAGGGACATCCTGGAATATTGAAGCAAATATTTGACAGATGCTTTAAAAAACTCTGGTGCAATCCTGGCTTTCAGTGGGTGTTGAATTTACTGGCATCTGGCTTGGTACCTTGGCTGAGGTGCTGAGAGAATACAGCAGTTTGTAGTTACCAGTTTCAAGTGCCAGGTCCATAGCCTGCCCTGTTGTCTTTTTCAGGGCATTAATTTCATTAATCTCCGCTGCCTCCTGGGGATTTCTTTTGCTTTTCTAATGCTCATGAGTTGCACACACCTCCTCCCCTCTAGTCTGGCCTAGCATTGCATTGCATTGCATTCAGTGTTGTTTGTGTGACATAGGCCCCGCCCCTTCCCATTTGATCCTGGGCCATCACCCCTTTTATTTCACACCCTTCCTGCCCCCCCTTTCTATGACCTGGGTGTTGCAGAGCCACAAAACCCATTCCCTTCCCCTAAACAAGCAGCCTCCTTTGGATTTTTTACTGTTGTACCTATAAAGCCTCTGCCTGAAATGACATCTCCTCCCCTACAATGTCTTCAAGTCTGCTGAGGGCCTGTCTCCTCCAGGAAGCCTGCCTGGGTATCTCCAGGTCATCCAACCACACTATGATAGCATTTATTCTGGACCTTCATGATAGACTGTGAATAATCCAGGAACAGGGACTGTGCCTTTTTGATGATTTGGTTGTGATAGTCTTTAATGGCTGAGCCATCTCTCCAGGCCGAGCTGTGTCCTTTTACTGTTTACCTAGAATCTACTACAGTTCCTGACTCAAGGCAAATCAATGTTTAGAAAATTTTGATGACTGAATTAATGACATATTACTTCTAACCTCATTTAGACGACAATCTCTGAGATGGGAGGGTTTCAAACTGTCATTCAGGGATGCAGAACTTCCACTAGGGAGCCCAGAAGGTTATAGCTGAGAAGAACAGGAGGCCCGCAGTCTTTTTAAACACTTGATTAATTTTTAGGATGCTTGGTTTAGAGCACAGCCATTGATGGGGTGCTGGATGAGCGCTGGGAATGTCAGAAGGTCCTGGTCTACCCTATGACTCCATGTAGGGCTGTCTCATCTCTATCTTTGCAGCAGCAATAGCTGACACAGCAGCTCTGTGTGGGCTGATTCTGGGGATTGGTGTGCTTAGGAGGAGGCATACATAATAGAAATCACTAGATAAACTGTTCTTCCCTGTTGAGGCATTGTGCTGGACTCCCAGGTAGTGAGGCAGCCCTGTGCCTTCTGACATGGGATCTAGACAGTGAAGCCCATGTGATTAGAATGAGTGTTAGTCCCCTGTGTACTTCAGAATCTCCACAGAGCTAACTAACTGTCCATGGAATGCTCTGCATCTCTTCCTATGGTCTGATTTAGAGGGTCTAGAGGCCCGGGAATCTACATTTTATTAAAATGCCCTTAACCTAAAAATTAAACCTCTAAGTATCTCCTCAAAAACATGAAAATGCAGTCAATATAAATACTTGTTCACAAATGTTCATAAAGGCATTTTGATATTACCAAAAATATGAGAACTGTCTAATTGTTCATCAATTGATAAATGATACTCAAATTCCAGGTATCCATACAAGGGTATAAAAAGGGAATGAAGTCTTGATAAGTGCTACAGCATAGAAGAACCTAAAAGGGACACCAGACACGAAGACTATGATTCCACTCGCAAGAAGAAAAAGATGAACCGGCTCATGGAGGACAGGGAGGATGCCTTCTGTGCAAGAAGGAAGCCTCGAGTCCAGATTCCCGGGGCCATATAAAAATCCAGGCATGGCAGCACACATCTGTAACCATGCTTGAGATGAGATGGGGGAGGGGCAACGGAGACAAGAATGTGCCTCGAGCTCATTGATCTGCTAACCTAGCTGAATTGGTGAGCTTCAGGTTCACTGAGAGACCCCGTGTTAAACAGTAAGTTAGAGAGTGATCAGGGAAATGATCTGATATTGACCTGTGACTTCTACCCATCTGTGTACACACCCACACAAATATGTACCTATAAGAAGCACACACAGACCATGACGAGGTGATCTTAAATAAAAGTCATGGAGAAGTATGTCTCCAGGAGTGAGAAGAGTAGAGATATGAGTTCAGCTAACTGGTGCTCATCCTTGCTTCCTCTCTGCTGATACAACTGGGCTCACATAGTGGATTCAGCTCAGTCTTCTGCTCAGAGCCCATAGAGTCCTTAAATCACGGATGGAGACGTGGTTGGCCAGAATGGAAAGGGTGGTTATGGGCAGGTATATGGGTGGGCAGAGAAGGCAAGAAAAGAAAGTAACAGAAGAGATGAAAGAGAAAATGTAGCAATGGAAAGATACCAGGGGGAAAAAAACAAACCAACATCTCAGACCCCAAGATCCTAAAGTTTCCACATTTTACTCTCAGTGTGAAGGTGGGTTTGAGGTTAGTGTCTTCCTTTGCAGAATGAGGACAGCCAGGCTCTCCCTACAGCATCCTCAGGGTCGAGATGATTCTCTCAGAGGTAAGACAGGTGGTGTCAGGGAAGGAAAATTGAAAGACAGAGAGTGGACATAGAAGCCATTCTACTAAATATGCTGAGTATCTGCTGAATTCCAGAAACTTCTAGGCAGGGACCAAGAGCTAGGGTTCACCTTGAGTCACCTACTATGTCTTAAGGAGCCTAAAGTTAAGTGTGTGTGTGTGTGGGGGGGTGGGAGGTGGGCTTGAGACATACAAGCAATGGTCTAAGCACAGGTCATGCCTGTAGGGCCAGAGATTGATGGGCACAGAGGAAACAGAGCAGCTAAGAAGGAAGGAGGCTTTCTCCATCCCTATGGCCACAACTGAGAATAGACACTTCTAGGTGCCAGGTGGCAGCTGTCCTACTTTGCTGGGCCAGGGTCATGGACCCTGGAGATGTCTTTGCAGCAGGCCCTGGCTCCATGGAGCCCTCTCCACGAACCTTTTCCAGCCCAAACAAGCACGGAGCTTGCCAGACAGGCTGGGGACAGGACAGACACACAGACACATGCACAGGAAACAGAGCCAATGGTCCCAGATTATTTTTGTTTCTCCTCTCCAGCAGCATCAGCGCCATCAATAGCATTCCTTTCCCTCCTAGCAAACACAGTTTGTGTACTGGAGACTGCCAGGAAGTGAAGAAATCCCCTTTGGGGCCCACAGGGGCCTCTTTCCTCTCTCTGTGCCCAAGCAGGAGGCACAGGGGCCTGTGGAGCTGCAGCCTTTGATGGCTTTCTCTGCTGTTTCTCACTGTCCCTGAGAAGAGGAGGGGACAGCCCAGAAAGTTGGTTAGGCCTTGCTGCGCACAGACAGGGAGCAGAATCCCAAGCTGGGGCAGAGGTAAGAACACAAAAGAAAACAAATGAGTGTCTTATGATATTCTTTCCTTCAGAACACTTTTCTTAGAAAAATTGAGAAAAAAGAAGAACAACAACAAAGGAGAAAGCAAATACACACACACACACACACACACACACACACACACACACTATGAACAATAGAAAAAACAAGAAGAAAGTCATATCTACCCTTAAAGTCAAAGGATAAAATGGAGATAAAGGTCTTGGGATGACAGGAAATTGTCCATCTATCAAAATCAGCTGTGTAGCATACCTGTGTGTATGTGTGCACACATCTGTGTGTGTGTGTGTGTGTGTGCATGTGTTAAATCAGCATGGGTGAAATCAGCTGGTTTGTGTTTTCTTTCTGCGGTGTCCTTGTCTTTCCAGCCATGCTGCTGTCACGTGGCCAATTTTTGGGAAAGGTCTGCACTCCTTTGCTCTCCAGCTTTTGATTCAAAGACCCAGCTCCTTACAAAAAATAAAGCAACTTTTGACACGGGAGAGAACTGATTTGGGAGAAATGCTTGCACTCAGCAGAAGGCCCCTCACTTGTGTGATGGGAAAACAATTCCTTGGCTGTGGGAAGGGATGACTCGGAGGTTCCCATAAAAGGGGAGTTTGAGAAGGGTTAATTTATGGGACACAGAAGCCCTAGAATAGGCAGAAAATCTCAATGTTTTGCAGGATCTGGGTTCAAGGAATCGGTGCAAATGTTTCTGGGTCACTGGAGTAGCAATGAGACTCTAAAGCTGCAATGGCTGCCTCCTTATGGTGGGTGGGCATAGCTTCTGATACATTTCTAATTCCCATTGAAGTAAAGGGGCTCCAGAGATGTCTGTGCATGGGAGGGACATCTAGAGCTGTACAACATGGCAGAGCTTAGGTCAGAAGCAACAGCTCACTGTACAGCAGCAATCAGGAAGCAAAGATTGAGACAGGAAGTGGCCAGGGTCTCAACATCCCCTTCAAGAATATGCCATTAATGACCTAACTTCCTTTTTCTAGGTCCCATCACTTAAAGTTTCTATCAGTTCTCAATAGGGCTTGTGACCATGGCTTTAATGGACTGGTCTGAACTACAGCAATGTGTTCTACTCATTGAGAACACCGGCCACAATCCTTGGTCACAGAGACAGATCTTCAGTGGCCTCTAAAGACTCAATCCAAGGAGGGACTGAAGGATTCCCAGAAGGTTCCTGAAGTCTTTCCTCAGAACGTCTTTCCTTTGGGCTTTTCTCCCAAAGCCATGTACATCTGAAATAGAGCCAGAGTTTCCTGTGGCCCCTCCAGGCTTTTCTCCCAAAGCCATGTACATCTGAAATAGAGCCAGAGTTTCCTGTGGCCCCTCCAGTAGGTTTTCTCCCAAAGCCATGTACACCTGAAATAGAGCCAGAGTTTCCTGTGGCCCCTCCAGTAGGTTTTGGTGAAATCTGAATATATTCATACATCGAACTATGAAGCAGGACATTCTTCTATTTTCAATGAACTTCCTAACCTTGAGAAACCATCAAGAATATCTAAGTTTAGAGCTAGTTCAACCTGCCACATACCCCGTGCTCACAAACATCCAACTTTCTCTGGGAGCTTAGAGCTACGGCAAGCCGGTTTGAACTTAATAAACCTGCTTTATTTTTGTAAATCATTTTATCTTTTGAAACAGGGTCCCCTGGAATGCCAAGTTGGATTGGCAATTGTTGTGTAGCCTTGTATGACTATGAACTTCTGATGCTCCTGCCTCCACCTCTGGAATGCTGAGATTAGTGACATTTGCCACTACATCCAGGTTTTTTGGTGCAGTGGGGACTCAATCCAAGAGTTTGTGAATGCTAGACAAGCCTTTGGTCACTGAACTACGCCCTCTTTTCTTTCCTTTTTTTTTTTTAGGTATCTAATTTTTTTAAATTAGGTATTTTCCTCAATTACATTTCCAATGCTATCCAAAAAGTCCCCAATACACTCCCCCCCCCCAGTCCCTCACCCACCCACCCCCACCCCTTGGCCCTGGCATTCCCCTGTACTGGGGCATATAAAGTTGGCAAGTCCAATGGTAATCCCTCAACAAACCTAAAAGAAGACGCCCTCTTTTCTGTAGATCCTTTTTATGGCGACTTTGTATGTCTGTTGTGGTACGAGCTATTGGCCCGCATTTATGGTCCTCCCTCACATGCAGCTTCCTCTAAAAGGCATTTACTCAACTTAACGTGGAAAAGTTAAAGGACGACCTATAGATGAGTCATAGCACAGGCATAGGTAAGGTTGAAAGTGTAAGCACTGCATTGGACGTCGGACACAACCTGACCTGAGTTCTGGTTCTCTCCTTCCTGGTTTGATGAACAGAACACAGCACTGCATTAACACACCTGTGATCAGAGACTAGGCTCAGCAAAATTCTCTTTACCTATTACCTGTATAACCCTGGGCAAGTGGACATCGCAAACCCTTGGCTTCCTCAGCTGTCAAAGGAGAATGTACCTAAAGTATAGGAGTGGCTGAAAGAATTAGTTGGCTTCTGATATACAGAGAAGGAGCAAGTTCAGAGTATCTTGTGCACACTAAGGTGAGCAAGCGTGACCTTTGGGGTTACCACCAAGATATCCTTCTAAGCTTAAGGCCCTACACAAGTTATTGGTCACAGATGCCAATGCACAGATTGTACATTCTATCTCCTCAGGGTGGATGTGGGAAGGCATGAGGCAAAATAGAGAGGCTGAAGTATATGAGGGAGAGTCAGAAGTAGGGACACAGCACTAGATTAACACCACCGCTCCTACTTCCCCACACCTCTCTGCATCCATACCTTCTGCAGTGTTACTGTTATGCTTGGAATGTTGTAGCCCCTGCCCTAATCTGGAAGCTTGTATTAATCTGATGGTATTGAGGGGTGGTGGAACCTTTAAGAGATCGAGCCTCAGAGCCGATTAGGCTCCTGGGATGCTGTCTAGGGTTGCCATTAAGCTAATTTGGTTTTCTAAGCTTGCTCTCCAGCTTTCGTCTTGCCTTGTGGACTCTTGTGAGCTTCTGTCCCATGATACCCTCTGCCACATGACCCTTACCAGAAGTCATACATGCTCTTGGCCCTCTTGAACTGTGACCTCAACAGACCTTTTGTCTTTATACGGCCCCGAGTCTTGGGCATTTATTAAGACAGAAACTTTGCCAAATCTTTGATTGGAGTGTACATCCTTCGTCTTTACTTTGGGGCTTGTCTATGTCCCTTGCTTGGACCAATGAGATGGAAATAGTGCTTTAAAGTGTGTCTGTGAATTTGGACATTTTCTCCTTGTACGTCTGACACTGTCAGGCTGAGAGCACGTCCTGATAAGCCGCTGGTCCACTTAGAGCTAAACATAAACCTACCAATTGCTGTATAATTCACGGGAGCAAGAATAATGACATGGCTGGGAACATGGCTCAGCTCGGAAAGTGATTGCTTTAGTTTAATCTGTATAACTCATGTGAAAATTCAGGTGAGTTGACACATCCTTGTAATACTAACTCCAGGAAAGTGGAGACAGTAGGATTACTGGAGCTCACTGGCCCGCCAGACATGCCTAATTGGTCCAGGTCAGTGAAAGTCTCTGACTCAAGGAAGGTGGATGGGATTTTTTAGAATACCACATGTGCATATGAACGTGCACACACAGACATGCATTTTAAAAAGAGTTTTTTTTTTTTTTTCAGAAAGCACTTTATTCTCTGGTTTTTCACAAATCATCTTTCTTCCATTTTAGAAAGTGAGAACATTTTCCAAATCAAAACTAGGTTCATTGAGTTTTAGATTTTCTTCCCAGGGTATTTCTTTTTTTAAAATTTTTAATATTTTTATTACATATTTTCCTCAATTACATTTCCAATGCTATCCCAAAAGTCCCCCATACCCCCCCCCCCCACTTCCCTACCCACCCATTCCCATTCTTTTGGCCCTGGCATTCCCCTGTATTGGGGCATATAAAGTTTGCAAGTCCAATGGGCCTCTCTTTCCATTGATGGCCGACTAGGCCATCTTTCGATACATATGCAGCTAGAGACAAGAGCTCCGGGGTACTGGTTAGTTCATCATGTTGTTCCCCCTATAGGGTTGCAGATCCCTTTAACTCCTTGGGTACTTTCTCTAGCTTCTCCATTGGGAGCCCTGTGATCCATCCAATAGCTGACTGTGAGCATCCACTTCTGTGTTTGCTAGGCCCCGGCATAGTCTCACAAGAGACCGCTATATCTGTGTCCTAAAAAGAGTATTTTAAGTTGCTGAATTTGGGGCTGGTTTGTTATATGTCATGCTCACAACAATAGATGTTAGTGCCCCCAACTCTGTGCCATGCACAGGCATTTTGGTCCTATCCAATTTAATCTCTATATTGGCTAGTTTTATGTCAGCTTGACATAAGCTAGAGTCATCAGAGAGGAGAAAGCCTCAATCGAGGAAATGCTTTCATAAGGTTGGATTATTGGTAAGCATGTATATAATTTTCTTAATTAGTGATTGATGTGGGAGGCTTAGTCCATTGAGGGTAATACCATCCCTGGGCTGGTAGGTCCTGGGTTCTATAAGAAAGCAGGATGAGCAAGCTATGGGGAGCAAGCTAGTAAGCAGCACCCCTCCATGGCCTCTGAATCAGCTCCTGCCTCCAGGTTCCTGCCCTGTTTGAGTTCCTGTCCTGACATCCTTTGATGATGACCAGTGATATGAAAGTATAAGCTGGAAAAAAAAACCAACAACCTTTCTTCCCCAACTTGCCTTTTGGTCATGGTGTTTCATCACAGTGATAAAATCCTATCCAAGAGAATTTGCAGATCTTAATCTGTACTAACAAGGAGGTTTTTGAGCAGCCTCTCTGTACAATGATACAGAAAGGAAACATCAGACCGTGGAGGTAGCCCTGTTATGACTCTGCTCTACCAGGGAGGAATGGAGCAATGCACAATGAGAATAAGTCACATCTGGGCTCAGGGCCAGCCTCATCCATAGTCATCTCTGAGACCACAGCAGCCACCATGACAAATGCAGGACAGTGACATCACAGGGTGACTCAGGCTGGAGATGGTAGGACAGGGAAGCCCTGGTGGGAGCCCTGGTCAGCTATAAAACCTCAGTCTAAATAAGGACGGGGCGGTAACATTAGTAGACAGGGATGGGCCATAGAATTGGGTGGTTTGAGACAAATAATAACTTGACATTTATTTTGGAAAAATATTTTCCCAAGTGTCTCACTAAACTCTGTGGGAATGAGGAATTCATAGCTGAAGTCAGGAGGGAAGGTTGAGAAAGGGGCTCCTGACCAGTGGGCTTTGATTTCATGAAACTTAAGGCATCAGATATTCTTGGGTACAAGGCCTTACTCACCCACCCTATTCTCTGTGTGAGTTGTCCCTGTCTAAGGCTGCCTCAGTCTAAAACCCCTCTATTTATCCTCAATGGTTGTGACAACAGTCCATCACTTATTGAACATACACTAAGGGGTCAGACACTCTTTCAAACGCCATCCATCTTTATTGACTCAGTTCTCACCATGACTTTAAGTGTAGCCATTCTTGTGATCTCTATTATACCAATGAAGGAGAAAACAGAGGTATATAGAAAGATGTAAGCTGTGCCTTTGACTCAGAATATTCCGGATTACTGTGCTATATGTTTTACTAAGTATCACTGGGCTGACTGGGATTTATTATTACATGAGATGATCTATATCAAGCACAGAGGCCATTGCCAAACATTTAAGAGAGAGGCTAAAATACCACCACAAGTATTAGCATGCTAGTTTGATTTGTACTGCTACAACGAAACCCTTTTTAAGGAAAACAGGTTCATCTTGCTTCATAATTCTGGTCCAAGAGTGAGGTGCTGCATGTGGTGATAGTCTTCTTGCTAGATGTATCCTGCTGTGCCACAGGACACTATGCCAAGAGACAGAGGCATGCATATTTCTCTATCTTGCTCTGTTCTTTCAAAATCACCAGAACTCCATTATGATAACTTTACCTAAGTCCAATCTCTTTCCAAAGGCCTCATCTCTTACCAAAATTGATTAAGTTTCTATTCTCAAAACAATTGGCAGTGGGGATGAAATTTTAACATGGGAATCCTGGAGGGCACTCCATCTATATCTAAACCAGAGCACTGCATACTGTTTTACTGATACACATCTTACATTACTACCTTAAGGGAGCTCCTTCAGTGGCCTTGCTTAGAGAGGGAAGCCTTAGTGGGGAAAATGCTTTGGCTCATGATGGAAATAAAGGTGAGTTCCTGAAGACTTAGTGTCATCTGGATCCAAGCCTTCATGGGTGTCCAGGCAAAAGAAGCCAGGGTCATGGCCAATATCAAGAGGGATAAGGACAAGAAATGGGAAAACAGGAAAAGCCAACAAGATGACTGCATTCTGAAGTGAGATTCCCTTCCCAGCGTCTCCCTAGAGGCACTGAGTGGGTAAAACACATCACCTTTTGTAGAAGAGCATCTTTGTGCTGGGGGTATAAGAAGCAGATGCACCTGCCATCAGTGATATGCAGTGTTAGTAACCAAAGGAACAAGGGACCTAATGGCAGAATATTCAAGAGAAGAGGAGCCAACTGATGTTACCAAAAACCTGAGAAGGGCCAAAAGTTTTTCTTTGTGTCCTAAGAGGTCTGTAAGTCCCCCAAGTGACACCAGATCACCATCCTATTGTGCTTGTCACCGTCCTCATTTCAGCTTCTGTCCAGTAGTGATGACTGAAAGACCGGGTGGAGCTGGCTTCTTCAGCTCAGCCCCTCCAGCATTATGGGAGCTTCTTGGGTGGCTGGAGGAAAACACTTTGAGTGAGGATGGTCACTGCCTAAATGATACCACTTCTACTCTTCAAAATGCCTCCTTGGAAGGTACTATAGACACAACAGCCTCTTCTGGCTGGATTCTGTCCATGCCACTCACCTATGACATTTGTCAATGCCTTGAGAAATGTCTTAAGAAATGGCTAATGACATATCATGGAATGAGGCCAGGGATGTTTCTAAACACCCAATGATATGACCACTGAAACACCAAAGAATTACCCTAAGTGTTCATAGTGCTGAAGTGGGGATACAGCTCACCAGACTGCATGGTTTACTGCATTAGTCATAGACATGGTCAAGGATTAGTGCACGCACACTGAGATTCCAGACAACTGGTTGGAATCTTGACTCTGCTGTATAATGACAGGGAGAATTGATCTACTATACATGTAGTCATCAAGAAGATTCAGTTGGGTCTGTTTGGTAACTGGCCTCTGGTATCTACCTCCTCCTCCTACACAAACTCAATGCAAAAGAGATAATCGGATTGCCACACAGCTTGGGGATAGACTTTGTCAGAGCTCAGGTACTTTATAGATCCCTAAAGGTTATGAAGTCAAGCACAGAGATGCCCAGTCTTTGTCCCATGATCCATACATGCTTCAGCCCTTCCACGGGCCTGAGTCCAGAATGTGAGCACCTTCCCAGCAAATGACTAATTGTTATGCTTTAATTATCCCACAACATGGGAGCTTAGTTTTGAGGCATTATGTAATTGTCATTGCAAACAAGAAGTAAATGAAATTTATACCCAAATCTGGTTTGACTAAAGGTTGTGCTTGTTGAGTGGGTGGAGGGAAAAACCACTCAAGTCTGAGAAGCAGAGTCTCTGGCTGACGGAATTCGTACCATAAAAATCTCTTGCACATGGACAGAACCTCAGAGCAGGAAGTTACATCAGAGACTTTCTCGTCAAGAACTCTTCATTTTACATTTGAGAAATAAGTCCATGAGGGAGGAGACACTTAGTTAGAGGCACACCCTACTTATTAGCAGGGAGGAAGTCAGACCAGAGCACCCCAGAACCCTGTCTGTTGTAACTTGGCACCCTGTTGTCTCCACTAAGGTGGGATTCTGCCCAGGTTAGATGGCACAGAAATATGATTTCCTAAATTTTCAGTTTAAAAATGCCCATGCTGGACAAGAGCTTGATTCTCAGAAGCCAACCCTACAGTAGGGTTTGCTTGTCTTTTCTCCAGGCTCCTTAGGCAATATTGAAGCAATTCCCTCTGTGGGTGCCTTGCTCTCTGAAGTTACCACACACACACACACACACACACACACACACACTCACTCACAGACATGTGCACACACACACACCACTAACACACAGAGACACACAGACACACAGAGAGACAAACACACACAGACACACACAGACACAGAGAGACAGAAGACAGACACACATATTCAAAGCCATGTGCACACACACGCACACCACTAACACACAGAGACACACAGACACACACAGACAAATATGCACAGACATGTACAGACACACACACACACACACACACACACGTTATCCTTTCTCAGAATGACGTAAGAGTTTTCTGTGCAACCAGTACGAAACAGTTTCTGATCTCCTCTAGCCAGGCCCTTAGAAATCATCTGTTATCATATTGCCTTTCCATCCATTTCCCCACCACCCCTGCAATCCAGACACATTTTATTCCCTTTCTTTTGGAAACAAGAAAATGAAAGGAGGCTAAGAGGTTTCCCTTAGGCTCTAGAATTTTATAGCAATGGCAAATGTCAGACATAGAGTCCTTAACATGTTATTTGATGAAGTTTGATCATGATTTACAATTAAAAAGCAAACATCAGAACTGAGTATCAAAAGCACACATGAGAGATAAAAAGAAAGCATGGGGGCAAGGCATTTTAAAAAATCCTAACAAGAAAACTATAGGTTTCTCTTTCCAACCAAAGACACAGGTAGTACCAGGGGAAGGAGGATTTTAGGTCGCTCATGCATGGTGGATAGCATGGTGGATAGCATGGTGGATAGCATGGTGGATAGCATGGTGGATAGCATGGTGGATAGCATGGCGGATAGCATGGTGGATAGTTGGGAGATGAAGGAAGTAAAATGTGAGTGCATGTGTGTGTGTGTGTGTGTGTGTGTGTGTGTGTGTGTGTGTGTGTGTGTGTGTGTGGTGGAGCATAGTCAGAGGTGGGAAGTGGGTTTACAGATGTGTTCAATGTTCACTGGCCCAGGTCAAATGTTAGATGATATTTGCTTGTTTTGTGACCTTCAGAAAACTGGTGACTCTCTCTGAAGTACAGCTTTAATATGTGCAGAGTAACTTTCCTCTTTGTGCGACTGAGGATTGGAATCGGTGCTCATTAGAGGCATGCCTTTGCTCTCTCCTTGATTCCCCCCCCCCATCCCTTCAGTTGTGGCCCATGGAATGCAAGAGGTAAGCATTTTTTTTGAATACTGACTGTATTACTGTATTAGTTATTTCTATGCTGCTGTAGAAAAAAATTACCTGACAGACACAAAGGAGAAAAGGTTTAATTTGCTTCCAAATTCATAAGGCTTTAGTTCACCATGGTAGGGGAAATATACAACTCAGACCTGCTCCATTTCCAACATGGGTCAGCTTATCCCTCTACAGGCAACCTAGTAGTCCCCTTGTACCTGGGAGGTTACTATATTGATACTGAACTTAAGGGACATATTATTGATATAGCACATCACAGTTAAGAACTTTTGGACTCAAGAGATCATCGTGTCTCAGTCTTCTGCATAGTGAGAACGAATCATACGCAGCACCACAGTTGACAGTGTCAGTGTAAGCAGCTTTGCAATGGTGGGGACATTTGAATGTCATGCAATCAGAAAACAGCTTTCCACCGTGTAAAGACTCCGAAACCTTCAGCACAGTTGAAGTCATGAGCACGTGTCCCTCACTGCCCTGTCCTGACTTGTGCTATAAGGGCCATCACATATTCAAACCATAACAACCACATTGTGCCATTGGTACCTCCTGGCCTTTAATGATAAATATTCCAGTCTTGAGTATTGTGTTACATCAGTAGAAGTACACTGTGATGACAGCCCAGCGCTTCCACTTTGTGGCTATCTGGTAATAACTGACATCTTTACACCCAACTGCGTATTCCACCCATATAATGGGTACAAGGGTTGTTGAGAGGAGGCGAGTATATGCTATTTGGAAGTAGTTGTTCTGTGGGTGATGTACAAGCACCAGGATTTCTTCCCTCTGGGTAACAGGATTTTGTATGATCTCACAAGTGCTGTGGTTTGTATGTGGCTTGAGTGTCCCTCGGGGACTGGCGTGTTCATGCTTCATCCCAGTGTGGTATGAAGATGATGCAAGTTTAATTCACTGAAGGTGTTTGGAGGTGGGAGTTCTGAGACATAATTGGCTTTGACAAGATCTTCAGAGTGGGGTTTACCACTGATTTCTAAGAAGAGGGAGGAGAGCAGAAGCTAGACACTCATGTCCTTGTCTTGTGTCATGGGGTAACTTGCTCTGCCTCACAACTCTGCCAGTAAGGTCAGCATCAGATGTGGGCCACTGATCTTTGACCAGAATCATAAACCAGCATTAGGCTCTTGTATCCCATTACAGCCACAGAAACACACCTACCTAACCAGGAGGACTCCTGAACCTCGTGTTTCTGGTCGGTGTGTCTCATATTCCTCTGCAGCACAACGGGGATGAAGCACACCTACGCCTATCAGGAATCCATTTCTGTCTTTCATTTACTCGATGCTTGACCCTCACCAAGGAAGGCTCCGTTTGTTGTTTTGCAAAATGGATAGATGATAAAATCCATTTCACCGACTGTCAGAGGGTTAAATACCATGTCATGTGTGAAGCGTATGACCCATGGAAGTACTCAAACAACCAGTGACTGTCACCAGGATTGAGTACTGTGAAATCTGATGCGAGTTATTCTTTCCTTTGCATTTCCAGGCCTGGAAACTTGCTTTGACTTACTGGTCATGTGCTTTTCTTGGGGAGGATAAGGATTGTGCTAGCCACTGGAGACAGGATCAGTGACAGTTAGCTGCTGACATTCAGTACACGCATTTCCAACAAGACTTTTTCTCTTAATTTTTAAGTGTGTGTGTGTGTGTGTCTGTGTGTGTGTGTGTGTGTGTGTGTGTGCGTGTGTGCATGTGTGTACAGAAGCCAGAAAAGGATGTTGGATCCCCTGGAGTTGGAGTTATAGGTGGCTATGAGTTGCCATAACTGCTGAGCCATCTTTCTAGTGTCCAGAGTCGTGGTTTTGAATCAGTAGTAATATTGTTTTCAAGCAAACTAATTTCTCAAGTATTTGGGCTGCGAGGCACAGAGAGCAGAAGTGTAGTGTCTGCACTCATGGTCATTATAGGAGCACAGGGAAAGCACCTCCATATTCGATGACAGTAACAAGTGGAAAGAAATGGAGACACAGAGGTAGGAGATGCTCAAAGACATGGAGCCAGGGAGTGAGGGAGCCAGGCACCCCACCTAAGCATTAGACATATCCCTGTCATGGGTACCTCTCCACATTACATTACTTCATCCTAACAATCATGTTTGGGGACACAGATTCTGGCATTACTGAGCTGGAAGGGTAGTTAGTGTGCGAAGGTCACATAGCTGGGTAGTAGCACAATCCATAACCCATTCTTAGGTGCATCCCATAGTCCTGTGTAAGCATGAGCATGTCTGTGTGTGTGTAGGTGTGTGGATGTGTGTGTGCGCACATGCATGCACATGCGTGGACACAGTTATGCACATATGCATATGAATATGAATGTATACATAGAGTTCAGAGTTGTCTTCCTCAGTCACTCTTTACCTTATTTTTTGAAACAGAGCATCTAACAGTACCCAGAGCTTTAGCTAGACTGACTGTTCAGGGAGCTCCAGAGACCTGCCTGTCTCTGCCTCTCTGGTGCTGTGATTCTAGATGCATGCGGCTGAACCTGGCTTCTTACATGGATGCTGGGCATCTGAAATCAGCTCTTCATGCTTGCATAGCAAGCACTTTACCAACAGAGCCATCTCCTCAGTTTCCAAACTTCCTCTTTTATCCGACTCCCTTTCGATGTCTCCAGCTGCTTCAAGGACCATGTATATTGGTATGCTACTGTAATTCTAGCAGCTTCAAGTGTCTAGCATTCAGTAAGTGTCCCACTTGTGTGGTACCATCATTCCTCCAGGGCCCCATGCCACTACCACAGTCTGTAGAAATTCAAGTCCCTTGTGTAGACTGGCATAGCATAGCATCTAACCTGTACATGGGCTCCTGTGTACTCTAAGTCATTGCCACACAACTTAGCCCAAACACAATATAAACAGCTAATATGATACACTGTTAAAGGGGAGGAGGTCCATGAATATTCAATACAGATAAGAATTTGAGGGAGGGAAAGGATATTGTAGATCTGTGGTTGGCTGACTCTGTGGGTAGAGAGCTCACAGACAGAGGGTGTGACTGTAATTTGCCTTTTAAATATTTAAGAGCCAAGACAACAAATTCTAGAGCTTGTTTCTCCAGACTTCAGTCACAGCCCAGTCTCTTCTAACTGTGTACCTCTGGGAACTCTTTTTCACTAACTACAAAGCAACTGTATCCTAACAAATCAATATGTCAAGTAGGTGACTCAGTACACACCAGACATTCAGAAGATGGGGATGGAGAGACAGTTCCACAGTCAATCAATAGTAATCAATAGTGTACAGCTATTGCAATGGACCCTGCCTTCACAAGCACTCACACTCACATGAACATACTCCACTAACCCCAGCCAACAACATATACATACTTGAAAACAACAGAAGTAAATCTTATAAAATAAAACAACAGAAAGCATTCAGAGGAGACCTGCTGCAGCAATCAATCCAGGGTAGGTTTTTGCTAGCGTCCTTTCTCACTCCCCCCACCCCCACCCAATGTCTGACCTGCAGAGAGATGCTCTATGACTGAAATGAGTGATGAATTTGCTGTTCACGCCAGTAGGTCATGGGCTTAAGAACAAAGGAGGGATCCTGCAGTCTTAGGCATAAACAAAGATGGTCAGCAAAAGTGCTGTGTTGGTGGAGACAGCCCCCAGAATGTTTCTGCCCATGTCCATGCCAGCTGCTAAAACACAATCTTATCTTTCATAGCCCCAGGGGTTGGGACACGAGGGTCAAGAAGCTAGAAGAGTCCCTCCCTGTCAAGGGCTGCTTCCTGGTTCATAGATTTGCACATGGAACCTCATCGGTGTGTTCTTAAGTGGCGGGAGAGGTGAGGGAGCATGTGTGTGTGTGTGTGTGTGTGTGTGTGTGTGTGTGTGTGTGTGTTCATGTGGGGGATTGCATATGTGTACACTGGTTTGTCGGGAGGTCAAAGGTCAACATCAGGTGACATTCCCCAGGAGCTGTCTTCCTTGATTTTCAAGACAGGGCCTTATTTGTACCCGAAGCCTGACAATTAGGCTTGCCAGTGAGCTCCGGAGATCCTTCTCTCTCTGCCTCACCAGTACTGGGGTGACAAGTATGTCGCACTATGCCCAGTTTTCCCCGCTGGGTTCTGGGGACTGAGTTTAGATATTTGCACTTTGCAGACTGAATAATCTCCCTAGATGTTGGAGAATTTTTATAAGAGCACTACTCTTATTCACCAGGGCCTCAGCCTTGCAATCACTTTCCAAAGACCTTACCTCAAATCCTCTTCTTGGAGGGGAATAAGGTATTAATGTATGCAGTTGGAAGGGACATAGCATCTTGTCTGAAACAGCTTATGTATCCTGGCTCACACTCATCTCTGCATCAGATGGGTCTCCTACCCTGCTGTGCATGATGCTCTGAGGGTCTGACTTGGGGGGAATGGTGCCTGTTTTACTTCTTATCTGCCATGTAGGTGGTGGCACATGCCACATTCTCTACTTCGGTGCATCGTCAGTGGAGTGGAGACTACTACACAGCAAAGGCTGGGCCAAGGCAGAGTGGTGCAGAATTCAGAGGAACAGTTCAAGCATCTGGCTTCTTCCTGGAACAGAGCAGACCCTGCCCTTCCCACCCAGTGCCAGGATTGTATCTTATGTATCTTGGCTCTCCTATAATGCCTTGCCAAGAGCACGTGGTCCTCACAATGCTTGATGAGTGGATAAAAGGTGAATTGCTTGTTAAAGTCCCTGAGAAGGACTTGGGGAAGAAAATGTGAAGAAAATGAAAGAGGAGGGAGAAAAAACAGGAAAGGGGTAGGAGCTGAGAAGGGACCTTTCCATTTTTATTGCAAAGAGGATCTGGGGAGACAGAATAAGGGGAGAGCTTGGAAAGAGGGGAAAATAAGGGTAACAGGGGTCAGGCTGGGGACAAAGGGCTCTGGGTGGCCTGGCTGTTGTGACTTCCCTGAACTCTGGGTGGCTGAGTGGGTGAGGAATGGAGCTGTCAGCACCTGGGAAGCCTGTGGACTCCAGCAGTGTCGCACAGCAGAGCTTGTGTTTGTAGAGTGAGAGAGCATGTCTTAAAGGCTGGTTGCCTGGTCAAGGCTATGGGCAAGTATTCAGCGAGTCAGAAGCTGAGCAGTGAATATCTCTTCTAGAGTTGCGAAGTACCCCCCTCTCATGTTTGCCAGGCTTTTGAAAGTTATGCATTCTAACTGTAAAGTTGCCAATTGGAGGCATCCCACCACCAGCAGTCACTATTGCTCCCTTTGATGGACTAGGAATTCAGGGTGCCATTGAGAGAGGGGCGTGATATATACCCCTCCATTGGCTAAGAAGGAAACAAGGTCTAGATCTTCAAGAATGATCTTCAAGAATGAGTCCCATCTGAGGAGAAAGTCAAGGGGGACGTAGGACGCGAGCAAAGGAACATGGTACATGTGGTGACAAGCACAGGCATCACTGCTAACACGTGGCAAACAGATTACTTGCTGGGTGCTGCTCAGAGGGCCTTGGATGCTGAACTCCATCAATTCTCACAGCAACATAGTCTGCCTGTGCTTTGGGGATCTTCTCTCTTCTCTTCTCTTCTCTTCTCTTCTCTTCTCTTCTCTTCTCTTCTCTTCTCTTCTCTTCTCTTCTCTTCTCTTCTCTTCTCTTCTCTTCTCTTTTTCCAAGACATGGTTTCTCTGTGTAGCCCTGGCTGTCCTGGAACTCACTTTGTAGACCAGGCTGGCCTCGAACTCAGAAATCAGCCTGCCTCTGCCTCCCAAGTTCTGGGATTAAAGGCGTGCACCACCACGCCCGGCTTGGGGATCTTCTTATGGGTGAGGAAATGCAGGCTCTGGGAGTTCAGGGGAATAAGGAACGGTAGGCTAGGGATGGGAGCTCGCACAGGGCAGGCATTCATATGGTCCTGGCCGGGCAGGGGTGGGCGTGGGATGGCAAGGCAAGAAGCGCTGAAGTCTATGTGGAAAGAGGTAGAATGGAGCAACGGAAGGGAAGATATTCAGATCCCAACCGGCAAGCAAGAGGGAGCCCCTGAGGGTCTGAGAAGGAGAGTGGTAGAAAGGGCAGTGAGTGAGTCTTAGCAGAAAGCTCTCACAGCCTGTAACCTCAGGCAAAGGCCTGATTCCTGTTTCCTGGGCTGCCTTGCTATGCTCCTTATTTAAGCACTGTCTGACCCTGTCAGGCAATGCAGAGAGAGTCAGTTGACATGCCCACTTGTCCTGGTTCTGAGATGAGCTGGGTGACCCAGGGCAAGTCACCTTACCAGGGATGCGTCAGATAAACAAACAGCTGTTCTAGACAGTATAGACAACATCTAAAGCAAGCATATCGCAAGTATAGCAAATCTGTGCTCTTTCTAGAACCTTCCTTGTAAGGGTCTGCTTCATTCACCAGTTCAATGACGATTCTTACAGCAAGGGCAATTAGGGGTTAGGGATCTTAAGACAAGATTAAGATGTGGTACCTCCTTGAAACTAACTAACAAAGCCAACTTAAGGGGAGACTGCAGCCAGCTGAAGGCAGATCAAGGCTTCCTAGAAGTTTCCTTTTTTACCTGTTACCTGTAACTCCCAGCCAATGAGCAGGCAAACCATCACCAGGTTCGGACTGGTATTGCTTGCAGGTCACCCCATCTCTAGAACAGTAGCAGGCAACTGGACCTGGGTCAGTATGGCCACCAGGTGGCGGTCTCCAGAACATACTCAACCTGCAGAGGTTGTTGGGAAAGTGCCCTCTGTTGTCATGGAGGAGAGCTGCCACTTCACAACTTAATGTGGTGAGTCTCATCTTCAAGCAAAACAAAGAGCTTAGGGAAAGCACATAGGAGTTAGGGTAGGAGGAGGGATGTCTGGGCAAAGGAAAATGACATGACATGACATGTTGCCTCATTCAATGCAACAGAACTTTCTGGATGCCTTCCCTGGACTCTCCCCAGCCCCAGGTCTGCATTTATGATTCTCCTGGAACATGGCCTCATAACATATGCCATGCTCAATTTACATCATATGCTTGCTTGTATCTCTTACAACTGGGATCACATCCATTTCCTCTTGGAAACACTGGTGCCGACACAGGATCTGCCCAGAGAAGGGATTACAGTTCTTTGTTGAGTGAATGAAACTTACTCTATAGACAAATTTAAAACAGATTTGCTTGGACACCAATGCCCTGGTGAGAAAATTCGAGACCATATATACCCTCATCCTTAGCCTTGGGAATTGCATGGGAGAGATGCAGCTCAGAGTTCCCTGATGTGACCCACTAAAAGATGGACTGGCACTGAATTCACATCCAACTCTGCCCCAAAGATGTTTATCTTACTTTTATCACACAGAGTAGCAAGGCAGAAAAGATAGTGAATCTGGGCTCAGCTGAGTCTGAAACCCATTGGAGGAATGCATAGTGTCTATCTATTTTGTGTTTTATTTCACTCCCATCTCTTAATAATTGAGAGAGCTGAGTTTTAGGGTCTGACTGTTGGGATAATCAGGCTCAGTCTGCTTGTCTATCATCTTTAGTCTCTTGTGCTGCCGGAACCTCCACCTTCCTGCTGGAACTCTGGTAGGGAGGAAAGACAGCATAGCTGCCCAGAGGCCCAACTTCCTTGCAATCCAGCCCAGCTGAAGCCAGCCCAGGGACAAGCGCAGAGGCCCTCTTGAAGGAAATGATTCAGAAACCACGGTGGCCTGGCAGCCCCTGTAATTCATAGTACATCAATAGGGGAATTATGTGTAGGGCTGAGAATACCAAAGCGCTCGTTTCTTTCCTTCATTCCCTCCTCTCTCTTTCTCTCCCTCTCTCCCTTTCCCCCCTCTCTCTCACTCTCTCCCTCCCTTTGTCTCTCTCTCTCTCTCCCCTCCCTCTTCCTCTTCCTCCTCCCCCGCCTCTTCCTCCTGCTTTTGCCTTTGCCTTTCTCCTTTTGGCTGCAAAGCAATTCCAAGGCAGCCCAGCACATGCTTTTCATTAATAGCTTGGGCACTACCTTGGAAGAGAAAACAAGACAGAGGAAGACCAGGATATAAAGAGACCCACCCTACAGAACGTGTGTACTTGTGTGTGTGTGTGTGCATGCTCGTGCATGTGCATGTTTTTCATCACATCATGTCAACGCCAATATCTCCAATTTCCAGAAGGAATGGTCAAGGAGAAAGTTTAGATCTGGGATAGAAGTTTGAGCATGCCACTTCAATTACTTTTGTCTACTGACCGGTGAAGTGAGACCTAAAAGGGGGTGGAAGTGTCTGTCAGATGTCCAACTCAGGCACTTTGCATCTGGCTGCAGAGACTGCCATTTTAGACTTCAAATCATCACATTTTGGACAAAGCGTGATTTCTTTCCCCATGAGTTGTAAAAATAAGACTTTATGTCTAGTTCTATACCCACTGCCTGTTTTTTTTTTTCTTATTTTCAAGAGAAGGGAGATAGTTCTGTATGAAGTCATGCATGGAGGAGGCACCTGCACAGACAAAATTGCTTTTGGCAGTTCTCACCTGATTGGCTGTCTCGGTTGAGTGACATGGGTGCCTATTGGCTTCTGAGTACCTTGCTCTGTTTTTCCTTTCTATTCTGTCTTCTTATCTCCTCCATCTCTGTCTCCTACCTGGTGCTCTGTCCTAGGCCCCTTCTCTTCACACATCTGAGTTCATGGGTTCAAGGGGTACCAGTCAGTCCAAGGTTTCTACATCTCTTCTGTAGCCGCTCACCTTCTCTGAGGGACAGATGTGAACACATATACCTGCACCAGAAGCATTTTCTTGGGGACGGCAAATGGAATTTATCATTTGCCGTAAGGCTTGCTGACTACTTGGGTTTGTTGCTAAGCAGCCACACATTCAGTATAGTGAGTGTTTGAAACACCATAGAATTGCTGGAATCTTGAAGATCTGGAAGGGCCTGAGATAGCATAGTGCCATGACTAAGTTACTTAACTCTGTGATTTCTTCATCTGCAAAATAGGGACAGCAAAAAGAACCTATCTCTAAAGGTTCTCATCAAGGTCAAATAAGTAGATATAACACCATTAGGAGAGAGCCTGGCACACAGAACAGGCTCAGGTGATGCTAAGCCATTTTCAAGATGCATCTTGGCACACCTGCTTGCCCCATACTTTCTCACCATTTCCCAAAGACAACAGTCAATTGGCCTCAGGACATTCCCCTGGCTTAGGATGTTCTCCATACATCTAGGAACAGATTCCTACTAAGTGCTGAGGTAGAGGCCAGCTATGGATTCCCTTAGAAGGGGCTAGCAGCTCCCTTTTGGTTCTCAGGGAGCATTATGTTACTGCCAAGTGGCTGATAGAACTGCATCCCAGATCCCAGCCACCACTTCTCCAGCATCAGCATCAAAATCCACCTCTATACACCTGCTGAGAAGTCTGTGCTGGCTTGTCCATGGTGCTTTATTGTATATGCTCACTCTTACTGGAAGAGCCCCCTATCTCTCTCTCTCCCCTCTCCCCTCCCCCTCCCCCTCCCCCTCCTACCCCCCACTCTGTGCGCGTGCATGCGTGTGCACACACATATGGTCTTTGGACAATCTTGGTTGTCATTCTTCAGGCACTTCCCACAGTTTATGTGAGGAAAGGTCTCTCACTGGCCAGGGACTTCTTCAAGTAAGCCCAGCTAGCTGACTAGCTAACTTTTAGGGATCCACCTATCTCTACTGCCCTGTCTCACCATCACTGGCTTAAAAATTTATACCATGACACTTGGATTTGTATGTGGGATCTGGGGATTGAACTCCTGTCATCTTGCTTCCAAGGCAAGCACTTTGCCAACTGAGGACTATTTCTAGTGTGGAAGGCCTTCCTCCTTTGAGGGAACTTTCTCTTCTGAAAATACTTCCTGGGAGTCCAAGGCTAGGTTACATGTACCTTCTTAATATTTCCAAAATGTCTTCCATGAGATTCCGTAGCATTCCGTCTTCACTGTTCCACTAGCTGTTCTCTCCATGAGACTCCAGGAGTTCTCTCACCACAGACACATTTTAGCCAGTGCTTAGAAATGACGAGCATAAGTGGACAGGAGAACTTCATGTTCCAAGAGCTCTCTCTCTCTCTAGTCTATGAGCTTCTTGAATGAATGAATCAAATGAGTGGGGTGGAAACTACCTCAGAAAAGTCTCAGTAGGCTAAGTGTCAGGCAGACTTGGCTTTATAGTAATATTCACTCTACAATGTGTCATGAGCACCATGCCTTGTAGTGGGCACTGGCGCAGTAACTGAGTACAATAAGACTTACGATCTAGGGTGGAAGGTGAAATTGACCCTAGGGATGGGAGGTGTTAGTGAGTCCTGTGACTGTGAGAAGGCTAGGCTGACTCCATGATAGGCTTCAAACTGGCAGTTTAGGAGACTAGGCCTAAGAACTGGGCAAATTCAGGCAAGTCCAGGCAAGTCAGTTACTAGAAAACAAAACAAAACAAAACAACAACAAAAACCCACCACCACCACCACAACAAAACACAACAACAACAACAACCCCATCCCCCAGATCCCTCAGCAACAGTTTACAGATACCAGGCCCCATAATGGTTCTGGAATGGCTAGAGATAGAGTAAGTTAAAGTCCACCTACCCTGGTGTACTTTAAATCAGGCCTGCGAGTTCACTTGGTTGTTTCTCTATCTTGGTAACGGGAGACCCCAGCATGCTTAACTACTGTAGAAGAAAACTATTTTGAATCTGGGGTATCATTCTTCATCGAATCACAGACCCTTCCAGTTGTGTCTACAGAGGGACACTGGCAGCAGGGCTAAGGAGTAGCCCACGCCACTGTGCAGGGTTTCTGTGCTCTGATGGCCCTAGGCTTGACTGAATGCTTTGTTGTTGAAAATTCTTAAATATGCTTACTTGTGTATTCTGAGGACTGATGGTTCAGTGGATCATGCATGCAGGCAGAGGAGACATGAACAAGATGCGTGTCTGATGCTTAAGCATAGAAGTCCATTGGACTGGTATTGTGGTGTGTGGGAGACTAGGCTGACCTCAAGCAAGTCCTAGGCAAGTGGGCTAGGCTACAGCTAAGGAAGTAGGAGTGCTGACAGCAGTGAGAGCCATGCTGTCTGCTAGAACAAACTCGCTTCAGATGCAAGAACAGCGTCTGAAGAAAAACAAAGGACCCAAAAGCCCACTCATCATTCTTTCTAGCTAACACAGTGTGGTAAAAAGGGACAACACGGGGAGGGAGGGAGGATGGGAGGGGGAGAGGGAGAGAAGCAGAGAGAGAGAGAGAGAGAGAGAGAGAGAGAATGATGGAGGCAGGGAGAAGGGGAGAAAGAGGGAGAAAGAGAAAGGAAGAGAGGCAGGGGAGGAAGGCAAGAGGGGAGGGAGAAAGAGAGAGAGAGAATATGATGGAGACGTGGAGAAGGGGAGGGAGGGAGGAAGAGAAAGAAAGGGAGAGGGGAAGAAAGAAAGAGGTAGAGAGAGGTGGAGAGGGTGGGGGGAGAGAACGATGGAGGCAGGGAGAAGAGGAGGGAGCAGTAGTAGGAGATGGGGAGGGGGAGAGAGGGGGGGAGAGGGAGAGAGGGAGTCAGGGGGAGGGGAGGGGGAGGGGGAGAGGGACAGGGAGAGAGGGAGACAGCTTAATCTTCCTTTTCAGTTTGGTCCTTCTTTGCTCAACAGTGAACATAAAAGCAGAGAGTGTTGTTAAGATGGATAGGCCAAAAGAAGTGGAATTAATACAGCTGACTCAGTTTTGTGATGCTATTTCTTCAGTTCTGGTAATTGAGCTATGAAATACAAATTATGTAATTTCATTGATTCTGTTTATGAGTTCAAAGTTTTTATTTAATATAATTTGTCATAGCACAGTATAAATGTGTCAAAATTGATGCTAGTGATGTGCCTTTTTACTTACTTATGTCATTTCAAAGGACACTAAACTGCAAATTAAACAAGAGCTACAACAAAACCACCATGACAGGTGAAAAGAGACTGAGAAAGCAGGAAGCATTATATTTCAGCAACATAAAGGGAAACTCTCCTCTGTACTTTAAATTATATCAGCATCTGTAGGTGGGAGAGAGGAAAGTCTCTCTTGAAGTGTGAGACTTATGTACTGGGTATGGAGTCTCTCAGTGATACTCTGAGAGGACCTTCTCTGCTTGTTAGCTTTCGAGGGACCAGAGCATCAGAAGGGGCCTGAAGGTCACACAAGGAACAGGAACACCTGGGTAAGCCAGGGCTCAAACCAGGCCAGGCAGACCCCATTTCTTCCTGATCTTTCTTTCTCCTTGCTGCAGATGCCTTCTGCCAGAAACCCCAGCCTGGGAGTTGCAAGTAGGAATCCACACGGTGAGTACTTGGCAGGCAAGCTCTGGAAGAGCTGGCTTCCCATCTGTAGGAGGTAGAGGAGGGGCTGAGTGGCGGAAGAGCCGGCATCGCATCTGTAGGGCGTAGAGATGGAGGAACAAGACTGGAAAATGATCAGCCCTGTGGGAGGGACATATCACGTGATCTCTTGTTCAGGGTTCCTCTCCCTTGATTTAGCAGCAGCACTTGCTCTTCAATACTTGCTTCTCTTGGCTTCCAGGAACTTCCGTGCCGCCTTATCTTCAGCCATGGTAGGTGTCTCTTGCCTGCCTGACAGTAACATTGGAGGGTTCCAGGCCCATCCCTTCAGATAATTTCCTTATCCAACTAAACACCTTTATGTAGGTGACTCACTCACATACACTTCTAGCCTGATCTCTACCTGGATTCTTCCCCAGACTGTTGTATGATTCGACAGGGTTACAGAACTTGAGTCTTCTCCACCTCTTCCCTTCCCTTTCTTCTCCCCTTGTTCACCCAATCATATAGGATGTTCTAGTCCAGATCCAAGGAGGAAGAGGGGGAGGTGGGAAGAACAATGGGGGGTTATTCTAAGATTTCACTGAGGATCAAAAATGATGCACACGATGAAAATCATCCTTGAAAATTTCTCATGCCAGCTGTGACTGACAACTTCTCAATGTGAGCAGTAACACAGGGCCAGCCACTCCTCAGTGTGAGGGACAGTATAGAGCCCTCCACCCCTCAATGTGAGTGACAGCTCCTCAGTGGGAGTAACAGCTCCTCCATGTGAGTGACAGCTCTTCAATGTGTTAGCTCCTCAATGTGAGTGACTGCACAGAGCCAACCTGTCCTCAATGTGACAGTACAGAGCCATTCTTCAATGAGTGACAGCACAGAGCTGGCCACTCCTCAATATGACAGCACAGAGCTCTACTCCATTATGTATTTTTTTCCCACTAGTGGAAGATACCTCGGATGCTTTGTCTTGAGCACTGGAGAAATGAATGACGAGACTATGCTTTGTGGCCAAGTGGCATGAGCACTCCTTGTGTCACGAACACTGGCATGCCCTTAGTTGAACTCTGCCCCTGGGGAGCATCAGGCATGCAACTCTTTCTGTTCTTGAGGTCTCTTCTGGAGCATTCGGTTGTTCTGGTGAAAAAGGATAGAGGGGCTTCTGGACTTTTTCTCTCCTCTCCTCTCCTCTCCTCTCCTCTCCTCTCCTCTCCTCTCCTCTCCTCTCCTCTCCTCTCCTCTCCTCTCCTCTCCTCTCCTCTCCTCTCCTCTTATTTTCTTTTCTCTCTTCTTTCCTTTCTTTCTCCCTTCATTCCTTTCTTTCTTTTCCTGAGACAAGAGCTCATGTACCCAGACTTGTCTGGAAACATATAACTAGTCAAGAATGGTCTTGGTTATATGATCTTCCTGCCTCCACAACGTTTTTTTTCTAATTTACTTATTTTTATTTATAGGAGTACACTGTAGCTGTCTTCAGACACATACCAGAAATGTGCATCGGATCCCATTACAGATGGTTGTGAGCCACCATGTGGTTGCTGGGAGTTGAACTCAGGACCTCTGGAAGAGCAGTCAGTACTCAGAACTGATGAACCATCTCTCCAGCCCCCTGCCTCCACATCTCAAGTGCTGGGATTACAGGAATGTGCCACTGAGTTTGGTTTTATGTGATGTTGGAGATTGAACTCAGGGCTTTTTGCATTCAAGGCAACCTCTTTAGCAACAGAACCACTTCTTCAGACCTTCCTATACTTCTTCAACAGTGTGTCTCATGTCTTTTGTCTCAGTCTGTTTCTCTGCTACGCACACTGATTGTGCCACGAGACTCCACTGCCTCCACCTCCCAAGTGCTGGGATGATAGGCTTGCCCCACTGAATGCAGTAATTTCCAGCTTTCCCATTTCTACGATGTTTCCCTAGCATCTCTCACCAGCCCCATGAGAATGCAACTTCCCAAAGCTGTGGCTGACATCTGTACCGTTGGATTCAGTGAAGGGCTAAGCTTACAACTTTTTCTGTGTCTTCTTAGACCTCCTCTGTCTAAGAACCCCCGATTCAAGGGCTCACACTGGTATTCACCACACTCAGTACAGCCATAGAGCATAGAGATATTTTATGAAATTGGTTGTCATAGATGTCAGTGAGCCAGAAGACACTTGAGTCCTGATGTCTTCGTGGAGCAGGGCCATCAGGCTACCTCCAGCTGCCTACTTCTGGACTTCAACACACGAGACACGCATTCATCATGTGTGGGGATCACTGCTTTGGCTCGATTTTACTAATTAATAAACATCATCTTGGTTTCTCAGAAGAACTTGATTTGTTTTCTGCCTTTGCCTCTAGCTTACATGACTCTTGGTCCTTTTGTTCCTAGATAGAGTTAGAGCTAATTAGAGTTCCGTCATATTCCTTGCTTTTTATGGCAATGCATGGTACATAAGAAGAAGAATACAGATTTGGTACATGCATGTCAAATGGGCCTTTCCATATGCTACAAAATAAAATCCCCAATACCAGGAACAGATTACATCTTTTTAGCGCATTGGCTAAAGGAATCCTATATATTCTACCCAAATATTTCATGCCATTGCAAATGTTATTGATTACCCTGCACTTCTTGATGATAAAACCCTATTAGTGGACCTACAGAAACCCCATAGAGTGAAGACACTACATACTTCTATCATCGAGCATGGAGAAATCTAGCTGGTACTCAACTGGAAACATCATCCCTCCTGGCTTGTGTTCATAATGCTGGAAGGTGCTATGTATGCTACTGGAGGAGAACGTAGTAAATCTCATGCAGCCATGGATCCCCTGAGTACAATAATGTCCTGCCTGTGAGATATGCTCACAGAGCTCATACCTGACACTTCTAATGAGGTCAAGAGCCTGAGACTAGATAGGTCATGGACCCTAGAGGAAAACAAACTATTATTCTGCTAAACGAATATAGCAACACAATGACTTCTAGTGACAAAGTGCTATACCCAGAGATCAGTGTATCCCTCAGCCCTTACTAGAGAAACTTCTTCTTGCAGTAGATGGTAATGAAAACAGAGACCCACAACTGGACAACATGAAGAGTGCTCAACCTTCAATCACACTTTTCTCCTCAAGGCGTAGGGATCTATGCAAAGGATGTAGCAGAAAGATAGTAAGGGCCATGTGGTAGATGACACCAAGGAAGTGAATGGCACATAAGAACTCAGTGTCTGTATGTAGAACACCCACACCAAATCAAGCCAGACAGATCCCAGCATCAAGGAGGAATGGTGGGCCCAAAGTCCTACTCCAACTAAGATGTTATTTGCAATTGATACCTGCTGAGAGAGGTAGAATGAGGTTTTGTTTGTTTTTCTTCAGTGGAGTGACACTGGGTCTATCCACACTCCAAGGCAAGCCTCATGCTCAGAACAAGTTAGACTCTGGATTTTGTGTGTGTGTGTGTGTGTGTGTGTGTGTGTATGCATGTATGTGTATATACACACATGTGCATGCGTGTGCATGTGCATGAGCATGCCTGACAGTATGCTTCAGGTTTTTTTTTGTTGCTGCTTTAGTTTAGTTTTTAAAAATTGTTATTCCAAGTATATTTTTGTTAGAGAAAAAAAAAACCATGAAGTTGTGGGGTTAGGAAAGTGAGGGAAGATTTTGGAGGAGTTGGGGGAGGGGAAACAACATGCTCAAAAATATATTGTATGAAAATTTCAAAGAATAAATAAAACAATTTAGAAATATGGACATGATTTAAAAGAGATATTTACAACGCAACAAACATTTCCTACAAGAAAGTTCAAATTGGATGAGAAACATCTCCAGGGACTATGGCCGCCCTGGTATACTTTGACTTTTGAATTACAAAGGGGAAAGAACCTTCAATTCATGAACTTAAGCATAAAAGAGAATTTACAGGTTCATAACATTCAGTATGTGTTATTCAGGCAACTCAAGAGGTGATGGTTGTCTCAAAGGAGCTAGAAACAGGGCTCTAGTAGGGTCTGATAACCCCATGCCTCTGCATTTTGTATTTAGTCCTGGGTGTAACTGGCTTCTTATATATCAGTGTCATATCCCCTGGCTTCAATTGCAAAAGAAGGACTCTCCTTGCCGACTCTCCTTCCTGACTCTGTGGTCAAGATTATTAGGGAGGGAAGGTCTCTAACTGGCTCATCTTAGATAGAATCTCCCTAAAGACCAATCACCTGTTGCCAGGAAACAAGGCACATATTTAAAGAGTCACGACCACAGACTGTGACCTCCATATAGCCTGTACTAAATGGGCATGGGTCACATTTACAAGGAGGCTGAAGGTGAACATGTGGGGATTAGGGAGCCTGGAGTGTGGGTGCACTTCTAGAAGGGTGCTGCCGACAGCCCACCTGCTAGGTGACCACTCACAGGTTTCCAGGAATGGTGAGACAATTCTCATGGCAACAGAGCAAAGACTCATATGTGGGTAGAATCTGGAGGCCTCATTTCCAGCCCTGGCACCATAAAGCTGTCTGGCGAGTCCTTCTTTCCAGTGGCCATGGTTTCTACACTTGTCAAGAGAGGAAGGAGTTAGTGAATCACCCTGTTTCACAGGAGTCTCCCTCTGCAGAGGTTCTTGGGGCATGAGTTAGGATGCCAAGAATGCTATCAAGCCTTCCTCCCACTCCCTGACAAGCACATCTTCTCTCAGACACATTGACACTCACACGTGCAGTCATGACTACCCTCACATCGCCTATGCTGGATAGTTTTATGTCGACTTGACACAAGCTAGATCTGAGAGAAGAAAATACCAGTTGAGAAGATGTCTCCATAAGGTCGGGTGGGAGGCAGGCCTGTACAGTATTTTCTCAGTTAGTCATTGACTGGAGAGAGCCCAGACCATTGATGGTGGTACCATCCCTGCTGGGTTGGTGGTCCTGGGTTCTATAAGCAAGCAGGCTGAGTAAGCCATGGGAAGCAAGCCAGTGAGCAGCAGTCCTCCATGGCCTCTGCATCAGCTCCTGCCTCCAGGCTCCTGCTCTGTTTGAGTTCTTGTCCTGATTTCTTTTGATGATGAGAGGCACTGTAGAAGTGTAAGCCAATAAACCCTTTTCCTCTCCAACTTGAGTTTTGGTCAGGGTGTTTCATCACAGCAATAGAAACTCAAACTAAGACAGCACCTTCATGTAGAGTAAAACATGTGTGTAAAATTACACTTACACGCATATATACATATATACACTCCAGGCACACTCAGGCACATCAGTGTACTCACACATGCTTGAGCATATATATACTCTACTCTCAAACCCCTATCCCCACATCTAGTCAAGAATGTGCACACAGTTATGGATATAATCCCACTTCCACTCATGAGGACACACCAACACACTCATACACTTATTCTCACATACATGCACACATACATGCATGCATACATGCATACATATATACATGCATGCATACCCTCTCTCTTTAACACACACACACACACACACACACACACACACACACTTCATTCACACACCCACTCACATCCATATACCCACCAACCTCCACTCTCACTCATTTATCTCATAGATTTTTTTATTTCCTAGAGTTTGAATGTCTCAAGTGTCCCTGACAATTCCCAATCCTTTCTGCCGCCAGCCTTGATCTCATCTACGTATCAGCTTTAAATATCTTTAGATCAGGGCTAGCATTTAGTTGTGGAAAATTTTTGGTTTGATAGCCTTTCCTCAGTTAATGGTAGCCAAATCAGAGAATCTGAGGTGTGTGGCCCTGGAAAGTTTCTGGAAAGGACTCTTCTCAAGGTCAGTCGCGGGTGGGCGTCTTCTGGTGCGGGTCTCTGCTTCTTGAGGCTTGCCCGCTGCTTGGGTCATTCTTTGCTGTCCCTCTGCTGCTTGGGTCTTCCTTTGCTGTCCCTTGAATCTCTCTAGGGGACACCATGCCCTGCTGCTCTATGAGAAGCAGATTCTCCCGACACAAAGCCTGACTGTCTGGAGCTGGCACGTTCCTGTGTGGGAACCCAGAGGCACTTTCAACAGCCCTTTCTTTCTCCCTGAGGCCTGGGAGCTGGGGAGGCGCCAGCTGGGTGGCTCCCCATTGAGAAACTGGGTGGGGTTGGGGGAGCTTCGGTCAAGAAGCCAGGCTGGTCCCCTCCCTAAGAATGTCATAGAATGTAGAGATGGTGAGAGAAAGAAAGCCTTGTGCTTCAGTGTCTTGCTTCCCATTAGGACACAGGCCGGCCAGACAGGGACACTGCTGTAGGCAGAGAGGCACCTAGTTTGGCTGGAGCCTAGGTTCTCTCAAAGGCCACAAATGCTATGTGAGTGGAGAAATGGCACCCTGTGGAGGAGTCTGGTGTGGCTGCCTTTACAGATAACAACAGCAACAACAACTACAACCACAACAGCATCCCTGGCGATTCTTCCCACTTCCATTTTCAAGAACATAGCGTTGGTTTTTCAAAACACACACACAATTTCTTGGGATGGGGATGGGAGTTGGAGTGTTCTTTAGCCACAGGTCATTCTTTGAAATGGGGGTGCTGTAGCAGAGCTAGTAGAGGTGAGAGGAAAAGAGCCCCCCTTTTACACACAGGGTGTTGTGTCAGTGATAAAGAAATAACCAGCTTTTCCTCCCTCACTGTCACCTTCTGACAGCAGGGACCCCACAGCACAGTTGCCCCTGGCACAGGTAAGCAAAACATGACTTACTACACTTCTCAACATGAGAACAACTAGCCACTGTGCCATTTCACATGGAGGAAAGGATCATGTATGCCTTCCATGTCTCAGGTACAATCAATCAGAGATTTTCCTTGACTGCAGAAAAGCTCACCCTCCAGCAGGAAAGGAGCCAAGCCACCAAATAAGTACAATACAGCACTCAGGAGGGAGCTCAGGTTTCTAGCAAGTGGGGAGCCAGGGACGGCTGTCAGAAGGAAATACAAAGCCTGTGTGGACTGGGAGCAGAATGTATCTGAGGAACATGTCTGCAGAGATGAGCTGTGAGGACACGGATGGGAGTTCTAGAAAAATAAGGTATATGCGTGTGAAAGGGAGAGAGGATGGTGCTTGAGAAATGAACCTGGTCCTGAATGGGTAGCACAGGCTGAACTTGGTGCTGGCAGGACCAGGAGTGAACTGTCCCAAGGAGACTAGGCTAACAGTGAAAATACTACTGTCCAGGAGAGAGACGTGATGATGTGAACCTGGACAGTGACAGGGGAACAAGTGTTAGGTGTCAGGAAAAGACAGACAGCTGAGGGTCAGGTGAGATGTAGAGAGCAAGGGGGTGGGAAGAGGAGGCCAGAGAGGTGTCAGGCTTCTGGCAGGTAGCTGTGACTTTTATCCTCATAGCCTGGATGGTACTAGTTCTGCAGTTCACGTGTCCACGAGGGATGGCTCTCAAGTTAGGGAAAGCTATTTCAGAAGAAGGGTGGTCTTGAAGCATTGAGCTGTGAATTCCATGTTTGTCATCTGTATTTCTGCGGTGGTGTTCACTCTGTTGAGCAGGGATGTCACTTGAGCTGTTGCTATTGTACCCAGTTGCTAATGTCCAGGTTGGGCCACAGCAGATGCACAGAAAGCCTTTACCATTGGTAAAGATGATGGAGGCTGCTAATGCAAGATGATGGGTATTTGCCATTCCTGTCAAGGGATGGAATGACTGCCTCCCTTTCAAGGCCCAGAGCTGTCATAAAATCATCTGGCCTCATCATTTCTGTCCTAGCTAGCTATCTTGCTGTGACACAACACCTGGGATAAACAACATTATGAAGGAACAGTTTATCTTGTCTCAGGTTTCAGCATATTAACTCCAAGGAAGTTAGCCTCCAGCGTCTGAGGTATGACAAAACATCATGGTGGTGGGAGTATGTGGTACAGTACTGTTTACCCCATAGTATCCAGGAAGTAGAGAAGCAAAGAGTCACGGCTTGGGGAGTAGATAGTCCTTCAAAAGCATCAAAGGCATGCCCACGATGGTTCCTCTCTTCCAACCAGGCCCCACCTCTGAATACCCCATTAGGCTTTGAACTCATTTATCCATAGACAGGTCCATGCACAAAGTCAGAGGATTCATGACCCAACAATCTCTTTATTGGAAAGTGACCAGGACACTGGATGGTAGAGGTAAACAGGATGGTGCCATATGGAAGTATCTATACATCTCTGAGGAGGAGCCGAAAGCTGTATCAGTGCCCAAGTGATATATAGTCTCTTGCTTGTACCTGTCTCACAAGGACCATAGGGACTGTCCATAAGGAGATAGCGTCTTCAGTAATGTATTCAGCTGTCACTGCTTTGTCACTGTGTGATCAGTTTCCTTCTAGGGGCCTACAGAGCTCTGAGCCTCCGGAATGGCCTTTGAAGGAGTGATGGTGTGAAAATGGGTAAGAAAACGGATTCCATTCTGTCAGGAGTCTCAGTGTTACCCATCCAAGACCTCAGGGAGCCCTCCCCAGTCCTGCCCTGTAGCATGCTATTAAAATCCATATTGTTCTCAGTCTTTTATCTCACCCCCAACCTTTGCAATGCTGAGTTCTGGCTTGGAAAGGAGCTACAGGGATGTCCACAATGCTTGTCAATCAAGGTGTGTCCTGGGAAACGGAAGTCAGGTTTTCCCATCAGCAACCACCTTGGGTATTTGGAAAGAGGCAACAGGGCTCAGACACCTTGGCACCAACAAGATGTATCTGGACACTTGTCAGAGAAATGTCAACTTGTCCTAGGGAGGTTCCCTATCTGCAGAAGCCTGGAGGTACCTGCAGAGGCTTCGTGCCAACCCAAAGTCTCAGTCCAGTCTCTGTTTTCAGACACACACCAACCACAACAGCTTCCATTTTCTGATGCTCCCTGTGCTTCAAGCTCTGCCTGATCTCATTTTGTGGTCCAATATCCATACACGGGACAGGGACTATTCCCCACCCCCTACTTACAGGTTAGAAAACTACAGCAGAGTCTAGTATGTGACAGAGCCACAATGCTGCCAGTTCATTTCAAGTCAACAGGTACATATTGGTTACATTTTCATGACAAACACTACTAGATGCAGGATTTAGAGACACACAACACTGGACTAGCCCTTAATGACTTACTAGCAATTTCAAAATATCCTCAATATGTTAAAGCCCAGGGGCCAATGTGTTAAGCTTAGAGGCTCAGAGGAGGAAAGGTGGTATGGTGTACTATGGTACGATTCCTAAGGGTTCTTGTGCTGGAAGCCTGATTTGCAGAACAGTAGTAGTGATGGTGGGCATTCCAAAAGAGCAGCCTCATGGGAGCTGATTGGGCTATGATTGATCTTGTGAAGCTATTAATTCTGTCTTGTGGATTAGGTGCAAAATTCCTTTACTAGGAGGTTATAACAAACCAGAGGGCTTGATTCTTCCCCATCTCTTGCTTCTTCATGCACACACATATGCCCCTTCTGAATGTGATAGGTCCCTTTCTATTTTTCCATCAGGTTGTGACGAGTCAGGGGATCTTCATGAGACATTGTTGCCATGCTGTTTGGATTTCACAGCCACTAGAATCATGAGCCAAATATTCTTCTGATGTTTATAAAACATTATGCCCCAGGTATTTTGTTATAGCAACAGAAAGCTAAGTACGATAAAGGCTCTCATTTTTCTCCTGAGTAATCAGTGATGATGTTTTTCAAAAAAATATGTACTTCAGTTAACTTCTAAGTAGTGAACAAGATTGTGCCAGGAGAAGAGTCTTGCAGGAACATTAATGTACTAGAAGGGAAGATAGCCTTAATCAGGTGTTTACTACATCATTGTTCATGGAAGACCGAGGGACTGTGCACATTATATCACATGTCCAAGAAATCATCAAAAGAAACACATTAGAGTTACATCGAAATGATAAGAAATGTGTAAAACAAGTTGCAGAAGTGTGTGTGTGTGTGTGTGTTGTACGTGCATAGGCTTAGCTGTATACATGTTATATGACTTCAGAGCTATGCATGTCCTTCAGATTACACAGCATGGTCAATGATAATGAGATGTAGATAATGTCTGAGGAGCTATCAAGGGCTCAAGGAAGGGAAGGCCTTAGAGAAAGGCATAATATTCTCAGAAACTTCAAAATGGGTGTGGTCAAGTAGCTTGATCACTGGGTAGTTATTTCTAGGGGTCTGTCTCCAAAGGAGACTGAAGGCCAAGTCTTGGCAGGAACTTGGCATCATGATGGTCAAAGTTGTAGACAGGAAACTGGACTTAATTTGGTTCTAGAGCAGAGATCGAATGTGGTCAAATGGGGGAAATATTGGTTAGGGAAATGCAGGCACCTGCTGCCAAGCCTGTGTACCTGGAACTCAGTGTGGGTCCCCAGGGTCCCTTCCCCTCTAGACCTTTCATCCTTGTTCTCCACTGTGTTAAGAGCAGGGTGTCAGCTCTCCCAGGTCTCTCTGCTTTTGCACATGTAGGCTTTTGACAATTAGGTCTACTGTGAGTATAATCCCTACTCATTGTTTCCATGCTTTGGAAATGTCCTTGCTAGTGACACCCAGGCCACCAGTCTCCTCATTGTTCACCTCAGAAGCATTTGACTTGACTCATGCCCTTCCTTGCACCTCTCTTGTTCATAAATGAACCTTTTTTCTTTTCACTCACTCATTTTCTTTCCCTTGACTCCTTCTTCTTCTACTCTTAAAAACAAGAGCTGCCTTAAGAGGTACAAAGTGCCCCCATGCTGAAGCATGCATGATTCACCAAGCCCTGACTTTTGAGAGATAAGTCTTAGGTCCTCGAGTTTGCAAGGCAAGCACTTTATTGACTGACCCATCCTCCTAACCTGAGCTCATCGGGTTTTCTCTAAGTGGCACATCATGGACCAAGCAGTTTAAAATGGCAAGGGTTTATTGTCTTACAGGACTGGAGGATAGGAGTCTGAACTTATGAAGATGGCGAGGCCACAGTCAGAAGCCAATGGAAGCGCCATGTCTGAGCTTCTGGTGGATTGCTGGTTATCTGTGGAATTCCTTGTCTTGCAGCAGCGACATCTAAGTCTCTTGTTTTCAGTGCCACACCGTGTTCTATGCTGTTATTGTCACATAACTGTCTTCTCCTGAGAGTACCAGTCAGATGGGGTTAGAGGCCTGATCTATGCTAGCCTAACCTTAGTGAATTACATCTGCAATGGGGTAACAGTCTGACACCAGACTTCAACACACACACACACACACACACACACACACACACACACACACGTACATCTTTAAAGACAGTAAACACAATTCTCTAACTTTTCTATTGATTCTTTGTGAGTTTCACATCATACACTACAGTCCCTTTGTATCTGCCCTCTGCTCTTGCAATCTCTCCCAAAAAAAGAAAATAAAACTTAACAATAACAAAACAAAACAAAACATAGAAAACATTTTGTTGTGGAAGCTGTAGTGTGTCACAGTGTGTCCCACAGTATATCCTTTTGTCTGAACATCTTCACTTGCAAGTGTTCATTGCAATGAGTCACTGGTCTGGTTCAACTCTTCTGGCTTCTGCTACTCTATCAGTACTGGATCCTTATCAGAACTCCTATCAAATATCCTGTTTTTTCTTTGGATCTGCAGGACCCGCCCTTTCACATGCTCCCACCATTCAGAGATGAGGTAGATTTGGGGGTGGGTCAACTTAAAGCCCCGGATCTGGTCCTGGAAGGTAGCTGAGCTGGTCAGTCCACTTATGCTCCCACACCCTCAGCACTGGGGTGAGCTCTCTGGTATTTCTCTAGCTGTTTTACCCAGTGCTGTAGTCAGCAAGGGTAGGGTCAGCTCTCCTGCTTTCATGCTCTTGAGGCAAATTCATCCACATCCACACCACCAGAGTCAGCTCCATTATGCTGCCAGTTGATGTGTGTGACTCACTCTCCCAAGAGCTCCTGCCAATCAGGGGCTGGGCCAGCTCTCCCATTCTCATATTCTCAGGGCTGGGTCTCCCATGCCTTGGCCAACATGGCCAGCTCTACTGTGTTGCCCAGTATCTAAAACAATACTTTCCCCCATGTTTCCCTGATGATTTTTAAGCACACGTGTAAGGCAAGATAGTGCAATCTCTGGAGAACGAATTTCTGGGCCTTCTTGTTTTGTGCTGTCTTTTAGTGAATATGCTGGTAAAAGTGTTTTGTTTTGTTTTTATCCAAATTGTTTTTCTGCTTTCATGATCTTTGATCAGCTTTTACTAATTTCTAAGGGTATACTCTTTTCTTTAACTATGAGACCATACTAGGACATCAAATATGGTGCTCCCACCCTCTAAAAGCTATGGTTTATCAGAAGGCTGCCTGTCACTGGGTACAGTGACCAATTCAATGGTGGATTCACATGACCCAGTCAGAGTCCTATAAAATGTTAAGATACGGCATCAGGAGTGTGGGATCCCTTTATTTTAAATACAATTCAGCCTGGCAACATCCTTTTCATCTTTCACGGAAAATGAGCTTATTTAAAAACTGATGTTCATGAGCAATCAGAGCAGAAAGCATAGGGAATGAGAACATGGGCATGACATCATTTTAGCCCTTGGACCCAGCCCTGACATCTCTGTTACTCTAATACTGCTGAGATATAGGAACCAACAATGTTTTTTTTTTCTTTTCACTCCACTGCTTAGAATTGGGATTTCTGTTATTTTCAGTTAAGAGAATGTGTAATTCAGGTGCCTTCCACCATCACCAAGCTCTCTGCTGAAGGAGGAATCATGTCCCCAACAAACATCACATTGCAGACTAACTCTTTACAATCCAAGCTCCTTGACAAGGCCTTCTCCTGCTTTTTGAGGGACTGCATTGTGATTCCTCCTTTCTGGACTCTGGACTCTCAACTGGATTACACCCTGAGTCAAGTGACTTGAAGACCATTGCCATTTCATGCTATTCATTTGACTCCTGTGATTAGATTGTAAATGGAGATTCCTTATACTCTAAACAAGAAGTCAGAAAATGGAGGTACCCATGTCATCTGTTCTAATTACTAGCTGTGTGCCTGGAGACATGGTAATTGGATTCTCCAAGACTCAGTTCCCCTCTCTAGCAGGCATACTAATTCCCGCCTCACCTACCTCTCAAGATTGTGGGGAGGATGACATTGGAGCAGAGTGGAGGTCAAAACACTGTGTATAGGGGCCAGATAATACTTTTTTTTTTTAAAAGAAGCATGCCTAGTCTTCCTGGAACACAGCCACACTCCATTGCTGACAGACTGTCCACAGCTGCTTTTGCACAGTAACCAGGGTGGAGTTTCACCAGAGACTTTACGACCTGCAAGCAGAAACTAATGCCGTGGGCATTTTCAATTCTGTTTACTATCTAGTTTTCAGTTTGTAACTCCTCTCTGAATGAGGGCCCTATAAAAATAAGGCATGGCTTCTATGATGAGAAGGCTTTCCTCATGGGCCCCATTGTCCCCACCCAGAAAGCTCCCAAAAGTGGCCCCAGCTGGTCTTGGCCATGTGTGATGGATGATGGGTGGAGAAGATGGGAACTGGCTTTCTGGAAAGCAATTTGACAGGGATTTTGAAAAGCCTACACACACCATCCACTTGAATGCATCATTCAGCTTTCACACAGTGTCTGAAGAAATAATCAGAGTTGAGACATGTCTACAAATCTAAGAAATGACGGTAGAGTGATTATATAAATTATTCAGCAAATGATACCGTCATTCCAAACCCTGCTTCAAAGAATCTTTAACCACTTGGGAAAGTACTGTTATAGAACTAGCCAAAAAAATGCACCATAAAGAAAAATCATATTTAATATGGTCAATTATCAAGCAAAGCTAGCAGAAAGAATATTCTAGTTTCATAGCGATTTTCTCTGGGTGGCAGAATTATAAGATACCTTCACAATATTATTTTTGTGATCATACTCTTTTTAATCAGAGAGAGAATAATTTAGTATATAATTCTTGGTTGGAGAATCTTGAGAGACATCTGAGAATGGGCCAAGCAGGCATACGTGTGAACTGGAAGGGGTGAATGAGCACCTAGGAGAGGGACAGTCTGCTTCCTACAAAGTACCAGCTGCTGCTCGACTCCACTGACCCCTTACCCTGTGAGGATTTGATTTACTCAATCTGAAGGGATTGAGTAAAATACCCTTTGGTCTCAACCAGTCCTTCTAGACACCCATTTGAAACACTTGCTATATGGGTATTTCAAGAGTTTAAGAGCTTTTGAGGCTTAAGAGCTAAATGGACAGTGGCTGACTGATTATCTTGTCCAACTGTTTTCCCTGATCTTTTTGTGTAGAAATAGCACCTCCTGGGCAATTTGCAGCTAAACATCAGCAAGGCAGGAATGAGAAGGCTCAGTTACTAGGCCAGCTTTGTGTCTCTCTATGTAACTTCTCAGGCATTGATCTTTTCCCCCATAATCTTTGCTCTCTCTAGCATCCCCTGTCACAGGGAACAGACAGCAAAATTCCTCCACATGCCCAAGCCAAAGGATGGCCATGATCCTGGTACTCATCAAGCATGAAGATTCTTGAAAATTTCTCACTGTAGTTGGTCTCCATCCTGTTTCTCTCTTTCTTTCCATCCATATCCAGGTTCCTATTGTCCTCAACTAGCTCACTGTAATACCTTCCCGACCACTCTCTGATTGTGTGACTCTGCCTTAACCTTTCCCGCCTTCCAAGATTTAAGACAAGATGCTCAGCCCCACCTCCTTCATGACCTAATGGTCTGTCTCCCTGGCTCTTGCTTCTGGCCTCTCATCTCCTCGAATCTGCTGTTCCCTGTCCTTCAAAGGACTTTGTCCACAGGACCTCACTTGGGTGGAAACTTCTCTCCACATCTCTTCTTACTGTTAATCTAGCAAGTCCCCAGAGTCTCAAAACAGTGCTCCCAAGTTCGCTACAGAAGCCAGACACTGCCATTTCCGTATGTACATCGTGTGCCTTTGTAGGGAAGACAGAGGTCAACCTCAGGTGTAACGGTTTCTAAGAAGCAATCCCTTTGTCTTTTTTCTTTCTTTCTTTCTTTCTTTCTTTCTTTCTTTCTTTCTTTCTTTCTTTCTTTCTTCCTTTCTTTCTTTTTTCCTTTCTTTCTTTTTAGATATGGCTTTTCCCTGGGATCTGAGGTTCAGTGGTTAGAGTAGGCTGGCTGGCCAGTAATCCCAGACATTTTTATCTACGAAGAGCTGGGATTCTAAATGTGTACTACCATGCCTGAGTTTTTTGTTTTTTTTTTTTTAACATGGGTGTTTGGAACTGAGCAGAGCTCTTCAAACCTGCACAAGGTCTTTAGTAACTGAGGTCTCTCTCCAGTCCTCACCCACTGTGTCTATTATGTTCCTTATCCCAGTCCAATCCCAGCTTCTGGAGGAAGCCTTCCAGGTAGGCCATCCTGGGATCGCCTTCATAACAACTAGAGGAGTCATAGCTCAAGAATAAATTGTTTTTATTTGTTTCCTGTCCACTGCCTGCAAGATTTCACTGTACCCCAAGGGCAGACTATTCCCCCAGAGAGTGTCAGAGTGCAGACCACATCATATAGTCAACATTCATGGAATGGTCCAAGTAAACGCTTACATCTATAGCTGTGTATCAACCATAAAATCGGCGGCACTTTCATCTCTGTTACGTTGGGAGTGTTACAGATGAAGAAACAGAGGGTCCTAGGAGTCAAAAAGCAAGCCCATTGATTGTGACACTGGAGCGTATCCATGTCCAACCCCAAGTCCTTAGCATGGCTCCCTTTCCAAGTACTCTTGGTCAGGTTGTTGGGTGGATGTTTTCTTCATTTAGAATGGGTAAACGTACGAATTTTTCTCTGTGAGTCTTGCTCTGGTGAAAAGTTGCTTGGTTAACCTCTTGGGAAAGAGAACTATTTTTGCCTTTGTTAGGTGGCTCCGGGCAGCTGAGAGCTCTTTATCCTCACTGTCTGCCTCTCAGGACATAATGAGCTACCTCCAATCCTTTTCAATTATGAGATTACTGATAGGAATTTGGAAAACAACTTCTAAACCGGGAGGATTGGATGCTGGCTTGTGGTTCAGTTCCAAGGTTCTTAGCAAGTGGTTTGAGAAGGCTTTCCTCACCTGCCCCTCTAGCACCTCAACCTGATCACCTTCCTCCTGCGTCCCCACATGGGGTCTGTGTAGCCAAGGTCTAACCATGGTCTCCTTACTATGAAGGGTCCTTGTTCCCTGCTGGACTACCTCTCAGTGGTGGTGGCTATGCTGAAGCAGTTCTCAGCAGGGGAAATACCTGGGCTGGTGTCCAGGGACAGACAGCCAAGGGCAGGGCCCAAGAGTGAGCCAGGCCAGTTGGCTTGATCTTTCTGTATTAGTGGGACCTTCAGCAGCCAGCCTAAGATCCTTAAGCCTCAATTTCCTTAACCATTAATTGACAGTAGTAGTATTCACATTTGGATTTTTTTTTGCAGTGGAAACACACAGAAAACTATTAATAGACATCTTTTCCCCAGGCACTGGGGCACACCACCTATAACCCCAGAGCAGGAGGATCAGTTCAATATAATCTTTGGTCATATGGAGAGTTGGAGACTAGCCTTGGTTCTACATGAGACCCTGTGTCAAAAAGGTCAAGCTCCCAACCCCAAACTAAGCAACCAACAAAACCAAACAGGCAATTATTATCTCTTTCCTCTACTTTTTTGGCCAAATTTGGGTAGCCCTCTTCCAACTACCACAGGTATCTGTCACTCAGGGGCAAAAATCTCATACATATAAAGTATGAAAAAATAAAAAGCCTTGTTGTATGTCTTCTGTGTAAGTACCTGTGAGGAGTGGGAAAGGAATGGTATTGTGCATTTGCTACATAGACCTGCTTCCAAATCCAGACTTGCTAGCTCTGTTACTCACTAACAGATGGCTCACCCTAACGCAGGAACAGTGGTTCCCATGTCACAGGATTGTGGGGGATTTGAACTAACACTGGAAGCCCTTCCCTCTGCCCATCAACCTCTGCTCTAGAATCTCCCATTGTGGAGGACCAAGGAGGCCCCATCCTGGTCCTGAGTGCATTCCTAGGAGTCTGTTGGTGAAGTTCAAGTAGGAACTAGAGGTCAGCAATCTGTTCTCTCTGCGTCTTTTAACCTTCCTAATGCTGTGACCCTTTAATACAGTTACACGGTGGTGACTCCCAGCTATAAAATTATCTTCATTGCCATTTCATAATTATGACTTTGCGACCATTATGAATCATAATGTAAATATCTGCAATTGCTGATGGTCTTAGGTGACCCCTATGAAAGGGTCACTCAACCCCTAGAGGGGCTGCAACCCCCAGGTTGAGAACTGTTGCTCTACAGCAAAGCTCGCAGGGGTTCTGAATCTCCCCTCTCTCATCTATTACCTATTTATTATCTATCTATCTATCTATCTATCTATCTATCTATCTATCTATCTATCTATCTATGTATCTGGCTGGTAGAAGAGGAGGAAGACCAAAAACAAGTGACGGCTGCAAGAGAAAGAGCGGGACACCTAGAGTTTCATGTTAAGATAGGAACACACACAAATAGAAAATTTAAAAAGTGATTAAAAAACAAAACAAAACAAGGCAACTTGAAATGAGAATGTCATTTTCCAAAACCCACCCCTACTGGTTATATCATGCCTCTACCAGCAGGCTGACCCCTTCCTATTGTCAAAATGAGCATCATTAGATTCTAATGCTGGCCAAACTGTCTCTCTTAAGATTTCATAACAAAGCCAGAAGAAACCCAGTGGGTAGTTAGTATAGTCCTGCCAAAAGAAATTGCTATCACTTTAATGTGACTGCTTCTCCTCCTCCTCCTCTTCCTTCTTCTGCTTGCCATGACAGAGATGTCATGAGATGTGAAGAGGACGTGAAGAGGATAATAGAGGTGTTTAACAAAGGGAGTCTTTAGGGGATGAGAGTAGACTAGAAACCCATGATTGACTGCCCTTTGGTCCAGAAGGTACTGCAAACTCTGTTGCCTGCCCTTGAGGCGGCAGGTCCCAGCGATGGGAGACCAAGATAATCAGGATCTATGTGAGGCCTCCAGAATCCACCCTGCATCCTACTGTGAGCTGGAGCTGGAGGACAGCTAGGATAATAGCCTCTGGTCCTTCACACAGAAGCATCCTTTTATTTATTTGGGGCATTTCAGCACACACTTAGGACCTCCGAGGAGCATCAAGCCTTCAGCTAACTCTCCCTTATACCTTGTATTTGCAGATGCTCAAACTCTCCTGGAGTACTCCATCATCTTTGAACACTACCCCTACCTTCCTGCCTCAGTGACCCCTATTTTGTCAGCTTGATTGTACATCAGAAAGTGACAGGCATTCTGCAAGGTTCCATCATGTGTCATTCACTATCAGAAGCTCTTTCTAAGCCCCTCTAAACTAATTATTCCTTCCCTCCTGTCACCCCTCAAAGACCTCTGTGTGTCCAGTCTCTGTCATGTTTTTTAGATTGTGCTATAGTTCCTTGATACATAAAGTTATGTTTTGAAAATCCGTGGGCGATGGGTCTTTCTATATTATACTGTTAATTGGGAATAAAATCCTTCTCCCCTGCGGTTTTCTGAGCCCTGTTCCTTAAAGCTAATTATGATTACCAACTTATTCGGCCGGCTTCCAGAAATCTCTATAAGGAAGTAGAAATCAGAATGTTTATATTGGTAGCCGTTTGCCCCAGATGGGGTTACACTGAGTTTCTTTTCTGAAAATTGTAGTTTCTAGTTTGTTTTCACAGAGGAGTGTACTCGTTATGTGAATGCTTCGTTGAGTGTTTGCTCTAAAATAGTCATTTTAGTCTCTCTTGAAAAATAAATTGTTTACTTTGCTTTTTCTCTTTTGCTTCTCGCTTCCCTTGGTCCCCTCTGGTTTGGCTTGTGAGGTCGCCTTTGTCCTCCTTGTCTCCTCTCATGGTTGGAAGGTCTAGAGTCTGTCTGAGTCATTTAAACAGTGCTCTAAACAGTGAACTTAGCGATCTATTTCTTGATTTGCCCATTGTCCTTCCTACCCACAGATTCTTCACTGAGGCAGATGGAGAAACTCTAGCATGTGTCTGGCTCCACCCCTGCCCCTTTGTATGCCATTGTGGTTTGGGGCATTTACATTCTGTTCTGTAACCGTAATGCCTACAGATGTTCAGCCTTAGTTTTATATTTCCGCGAACACAATGGTTGCCATCAACGCTTAGATTTCAAAACTTCATTGAGATTCCTAATTTGATCCCATTGATGTATCTTCTGAGACTGTATTCCACTGTGCATCCTGTGCTTTTCCACCTCTGTCCTCACATGATCTCTGGAGTGCTGTGTTGTCTAAGAGCCCGTATCAATAAAGGTTGTAAGTTGGAGAAGTGTTTCTCAATGGCTATTAATACGTAGTGGAATCTCTAGGAGATGGGGCTAAGTGAGTGGTCTTTAGGTCAGTGGGGTCCTATTCTTGAAGGAAGCTATGACATCCTGGCTTTTATCTTCCTTCTGTCTGTCTCTCTGTCTCTGTCTCTGTGTTTTCTCTCTGTGTCTGTCTCTGTCTGTCTGTCTCTCCCTCCCTCCCTCCCTCCCTCCCTCTCCCTCTCTCTCTTGCATCCTGGCTTGCAATGTGAGTACTTTACTCTGGTACTCTCCAGCACTGCCACATGGAACCTCCAACAGACATCCACAAACTTGAGACAAATAAGTCTTATGTGTGGTGGTTTGAATTTGCTTGGCCTAGGGAATGGCACTATTTGGAAGTGTGGCCTTATTGGAGAAGGCATGGCCTTGTTGGAGGAAATGTGACATTGTGAGGGTGGGTTTTGATACTGTCTTCCTAGCCATGTGGGAGACAGACTTCTCCTGGTTCCCTTCAGAATAAGATGTAGAACTTTCGGCTCCTCCAGCACCATGTCTGTCTGGACGCTTCCATACTTCCTGCCTCGATGATAATGGGTTGAACCTCTGAACCTGTAAGCTAGGCCAATTTAATGTTGTCTTTTATAAGAGTTGCCTTGGTCATGGTGTCTCTTCACAGGAATGGAAACCCTAACTAAAATATTATGCTCTTGTAAATTAATTATCTCAGGCATTTTGCCATAGTAACAAGAAGGTGACCAACACAGTGAATGTTTTTCAGCTATTTTCATACTTGAAGACAAGAAGGCTGCCATCAATTGTTAGGATGTACTTGTTACTATTAGGGTTTTATTGCTACCATGCCTTTTAACATTATGGGATGAAGTCCAGTCAGAGACCGGCTTAGTTTTTCTTTCAGGGAGCATCCCAATTTTATGTTCTGACTGTTCTTCTTCAAAGTTCTAGAATATATTAAGGTTGTTTTCAATTCTGTCAAATCAGAATTTTTTTCTTTTATAGTATCTTTGAATTTGTTTCCATTCTGTTGTTCTATGGTTTTCTTCAGGAGTGACTGGTATGAATATGTGAACTCCTTTTATTTCATGAGCATGGCTTTCTTACTAGTTATTCTCATTCTCTTTATTATCTCCCCCTTCTTTCATTTTGCAAAATCTTTAGTCTTTATATTGGCATGTTCCTTATTAAATCTCATCTTCCTGATATTACTCTCCCTCTATAAGAACTGCTTTTATTGTTATCTTCAATTGCTTCACTTCTATGTTGGCTGCTGCTGCTTGCTCATAAGTTTTACTTTGGGAATATTTTCCTCTTGTTTGTTATTTTCTGAGATGTATAATGGTACTGAGCTGGGGATGGAAAGTCACTTCTCATTGAGTCTGTCATTTTAGAATTTGTTACCAAATATGCTCTTCTCCTGCAGGCACGTCTCCCTGAGGTTACAGGCATTACCAAATGTAAAGTCAATATGAGTCACAAAGATGGCCCCTGGATTGCAGGACCAGATTACACTCAGTGGTTATGCATCTAGTTTAGTGATAAGGTGCAGGGTGACCATACTCTCCTCTCCCTTATACCTCACCTCCAAGACTTTTGAGGAATGAGGATTTGGGCTGAAATAATAATATTAACTATCCACATGGTGCATCCTTCATTCTCACCTCTCCATCTCCTACCATATGGAAAATGAGTTCAGATGGGGGCACCTCACTATCTACCAACATCTCTGATCCTTCTGTAATGCATGATCTTTAATACTGCTATTTTTCATATCCACATAATCTAGCAACCTACCTGACTTCTATTATCTTCCAAAGGTCTGATGTACAGTAGATATCAATTCTATCCTGATGATATTCTTAGAGTAACATCAGCTTCTGTAACAAACAACCCCATCTCCAAATGGTGCTGGTTTTCCATGATACGAGCTTTTTTTTAAAATTACTTTTGTAAGAGCCCATTGCAGAGGTTTCTGACCTTCTGATGACTTGTCATGGGTCTGTGGGTTTCTTTTCTTTTCTTTCCTTTGTGTGTGTGTGTGTGTGTGTGTGTGTGTGTGCATCTTAAAGTCCCTTGGATCAAGCTAAAGAAAGGGAGAGGGAAAGAGGGGAGGGGAGAGAGAGGGAAGGGTGGGAAAGGAGAGCGAAGGAGAAGAAAACAGGGATGAGGAGAGGAGAGGTGAGGGAACACTCTTTCTCACCCTGACCCGGACTTGACACATATTACATCTGTCCCATTCTGCCTCTGGAAATCCATCACAAGCCTCAATTAAATGCGGATGGAAGGCTGGGAAATGTGGCCCCTGACTAAGTAGCTATTCCTACCTATTGCTCCACTATGAAAAGACCCAAATGACTGCTAGTGAGGACTATCTCAGCCTCGTACCCATTGCCTACTTACACTGAGGATGGGATAGTCGTAATTATTTTTACCCCCCCCCTTTTTTTTGCTTTTTTGGGAGTATAGTAACCATCTTTCCCCTTATAAGTATGTCTCTCCGTCATCTCTAATTTTCTCTAAACTAGCAATGTTACATCAGTTTCTATCAGTACCCAGGCATGATGGCTAACAGCAAAGATGCTCAGCTAACACTTCTTGGATGAAGGAATGAGTAGGTGAAAGCTGATTGTTTTCATGTTCCTCATTCTCAACTTAGTCTTTTCATTCCCTCTTCCCTTATCTCAGGAGAAAGCTAAGAGGAGGCGTCATGGCTGTGTCCTCCTCATCTCTACTTGCCCTTCCCATGATGCTTTAACACAAGTCTTTCAATTCCTGTTCCATTGCATTGGTGAACCTTATCCTTGAATAAAATCTAGTTAAGCCTGGATCATGGCTTATGGCTCAGCAGGGTTCCTTCTATTGCCAAACCAAGCTGAACAGTGTGTCTCCCTGCAACTTGGCTGCAAGATTTGATACAAGGAGAGAAAACAAACAAACAAACAAACAAACAACCTCTGGTCTGCCTTGGTAAACAGTTTGCTGGTGAGATAATCAGATTCTCTGACACTCAGTGCTAAAGGTCATGGGCACTACACAGGGGTGGGGTGTGGATCAATTATGTATAAAGGAGTCTGCCTAAGTCATTTAAATGTCCTGACTTAGTGGGGCACTATTTTAAAAATCACCTTACTGGAGCAAGTTATTTTGGAGGAGTGGAACATCCCCATGAAAGAGCATTCACAGACTCAGAGTAGCATGGAAGAGCTAGAAGTCTGAGCTCTGGAATCAGGTGGACTGTGGCCATTATGTCTTATAATGCCACTTACTAGTTCTGTGACATTTGGCAAATGGATTCAACAATTTGTGTTTCAGTTTTGTTATCTATAATGATATTGAAATAACTACCCAACCTGTCTGATTTTTATCAAGGGGAATCAAAGAAAATCTTAATGTAAAATAGATATTTGAAATTTTATAACAGGAACACATCTACATGCCAAATGGACAAAGAGCTAGCATGTTCTGGGTGACTGGCACAGGCTTGCCTATGCCAGTAATAGTAGGCTAGCTTTGCTAGATTGGCTGAATAAGAAAACTCCCCAAAATCTTATATCATGAAACAAAGAAGATTTGCTTCTCACACACACTACCTGTTTAAATAAGGACAGCTTGGGATTCTATTCTAAGTCATTGTTGGGCTGTTAGAACAGCCACCATCTAGAATGTGTCAGTCAGTGTCCATTGCATGGCAAAGCATGTCCTTGCACTTTATGATTCTGGGTTTGGTCACATGGCTTCCTTTGGCAAATGGGCTGCTAACAGACATGAAGCAAGTAGAGACTTGAACATGCATTTGCACCTTCTTATTAGGGTTCTTTTAACACTATATCGGCTTGAGCAGGCCTGCTGAAGTGAAAGAGACACATGGAACAGAGCCGTGATTCCCCAGTGCAGTCATGGTCATCCCAAATCAGTTGTTACCTGGCTGTTCTCAGTCATGTGAATGAGACAAGTCAAGATCAGAGGAGCCACTCAGCCAACACCAACCAACTCTGGACTTGTGTGCAATAAACAGAGTTGTAGTAGAGGTTTATGAGTTGTTTGTTATACACAGTAGATAACGAATACACTGTCTTGGCCTCCAGCTCTCCAGTATGTGGGAATATGCAATTATTCTTAGTTCTCAGGAGAAAATGTATATGGTAGATTTTATTGAAGACCTCAAGAGTAAGCTTGGAAGGGGTTGACATCACAGAAATTCACGAATCTCCATTTATCTTGGCTTCTTGTCCTTTTGTTTTGTTTTGTTTTGTCTTGTCTTGTCTTGTCTTGTCTTGTCTTGTCTTGTCTTGTCTTGTCTTGTCTTGTCTTGTCTTGTCTTGGTTTGGTTTGGTTTGGTTTGGTTTAGTTTTCCAATAGGCTTTCCGTAGCTATCCCTTCTCTCTCACCTTATATAGTACACAGTTCTGCCAGGTGACATCTACCATTCAGATTTCCTCTAAAGTCTCTCACCCTTTCTTTCACAAAATAATTAATGTGTCCCAGATATTCAAGATCTGTAGACTTGGAGAGCACTTCCACTGTGAGATCTACTCTCATGAGTAAATATTTATCCTCTGTGTACTTGAAGAAGATCTGGAACGTTAGATCGCTACAAACAGTCAGTGAGATGACATGAGAAAGTGGATAATGTGTTTCAGGATGGCAAGGTGACAAGTTGTCTCCATTTTATTTACACAAGGTCCTGGGGCTTGGACGGGTCATCAAGGCCCAAGGTCAAAAAGCTTATGAGAGGTCAACTGTCGACCAGCATCTGGAAGTCTTAATCTTCACTGGATCGGACATTTCAGCCTTGGCACTAGACACTTTGAAAATTGGCCTGGCTTTGTAGAAAGTTTGGCTCAGCATCCTCAGTGGCTTCACTGAGCTTGGCGGGACACATTGAGTTGGGCCAGGCAGGCTGCAGGACAACACCCATAACTGTTGCAAAAGCAGCAGTGTCCAAACCACAGACCACTTGTCTTGGGGCTTTACCTGATGAAGAGCAGGGTGTGGGCTTGTTCCAGGGACATGTGGACCAAAGTTGGTTCTGACAACCCAGGGCTCCACATAGGCTGCTAGATTCCATTGAGCCAATGCTTGCTGGGCTCTGTTCAGAGGAATTACAATTGCCAATGGTTAGGGAGGTTTAATATTCCACCCCTCCTCTTTCTAATTCCTTCAGCACAGGAATGTTCTACAGAAGGGACAGCAAAGCTTCAGAGACAGGTGGTGGTGCCAAAGGGAGAGGATGGTGGAGAAACTGCATTGGTGGAGTTTAGGATAATGCATGTGTGTATATTCATGTACCTCTGTGTGTTGAGGAGTTGTGGGTGATGTTCCATGTGGATGCATTGTGTGATATTGAATAAGTTATATCCTTTCTTGGAAAATTATTTCTTCATCTTTGAAAAGTTTACAGAGGAAATATATATATATATATATATATATATATATATGGAATAGAATGTCTGTCTTGGAGGGATAGTAGGGGCTCAATACACCTTCAATTCAGTTCTAAGATTTTAAGGACCTTGAGAGAGGGTCAAAACTAAACTTCTTAGCACAGAGTTCCTTTTTCTTGGAAGAGACCTTACCATGTCATCCTCTCAGTTTCAAAAAAGGGTCCAGAGAAGAGAAAAAAATTCTTAATCTCAAAGAGTGAATTTCAAACCAAGAACCCAGGTTCTCTGATCCACAGAACAAAGCTCTTTCTGACATTTTTCACCTTTAAAAAAAATCAATAGGATTTTACTGTTATATTTTAAATATGATATTAAAATAGAGATTTTAAACTCTGAGACTATATGATATTTCATCTTTTATAATAAGCCTAGCCCTTTCTTTCTTTGGGCAACTTTTAAGGTTAATTCAGAGAATGACCACAGAGATTAGAAAGTTTTAGATTTATGATAAGTCTGTGAAATTCTAAAGACATAAATATCCCTTGGAAAGTCTAGAGACTTCCCTTAGTGCAAGCCTTGAACCAACAGTATCCCTACTGGAATGAAAATAGCCTCCTACATAGTACCAACTCCAGCTTTAGGATGGAACCTCTGAGTTGACATGAACCACCTCTATTATGAAAAAGGAGGGGTATGACTGGTGACTAACACACTAATGAGAAAAGTCTGCCTGAAACCAAAAACAAAAAAAACAAAACCCAACAAGAACAATGAAACTTAAGACAAGCCTTCAAACAGCCAGGAGGCAAATAGGAAACTCAAGAGTATGGAATAGGGACTTGGAATGGAACAATGGAAAGAGCCATTGTCTCATTCACAGACACTCAGTAAGTACCTACCAGGTGTTAACCTATGTGCCAGGTAATTGTGGACTACAGAAAGGAAAACATGGCAAACCAGCCCACTGACACCTCATAACTTCAAGGGATTAGGCAAGTACACCCTGTGGCTAATATTCTGGGACAGTAAGTGAAGAGAAGTCCATATGGCCCCACATCATATCATTGAGCAGCTCAGCCTAGATCTCTTTTGAGCTTCAATCTAGCAGCCTAGCAGGCATCAACTCTATGTGTCTCACAGCCATGAGAACATCTTCAAAAGAGAAGTCATGGGCTTTTGCCCCTAATTTTCACCACTCTGTTATTTCAAGTGACACCATCATTTATCCAATTGCTCATTCCAGCAGTCAGACTCTTCCTTGATAAGCAGTTGACTGACAGTCACTGAAACTGGACAATCTAAATGCCCTACTCTGCTCCTCTTCGTTACTATTTCCTGAAACACAGCTCAGCACCCTCTTGCTTTTAATTCATTCTCTATGAAGTAATGACACTGATTAAGAAAACAAAACCCAAAAAGGCACATGTGATTCAACCATAATTCCACTTCAAACATCTCAGTAAGAATTTGTGACTGCACCGTGAGTGACTAGCTGTTGTGGGACATCCTGCATCCCAAAGTTTACAGCATCATACAGGTGGGAAACAAAGCAAACCATTTTAGTTAGGAGACAACAGGGAGCAAAGAGCTGTGATGTCTGCACTTGATCTTAGCCAAGAGGTTGAGAAGTGACTTAACTGTGCTTTCTGAAGGTCAGAAAACAAAGTTCTCTGATTGTGTCGGCTTATTACCTGGTGGAGCAGCTTCCAGGCTGCTGCATACAGGGAGGAGGAAACAAGGCAGCTAGGAAGCCTTCTTGGACTAAGGTGATGGAAAGTGACGTCAGGTTATTATGTCATCATTTGTGAACACAGTACTGGAACTGCAAAGATGGAAAGAAAGGAGGGAAAAGAGAAGGAAAGAGAGAAAGGTTAAGAGAAGGAAAGAGAGAAAGGTAAAAAGAAGGAAAGAGAGAGAGGTAAAAAGAGGTCCCCAATATTTTCAGAGATGCCCCTTACTCTGAAAACAGAGCTGTATGTGCATGAGATGAAAGTCCACGACTCCAGAGGAGAAACAATCCTTTGAAAAGAAATATGTCAAAACAATGTCTGGGATTAGTAGAAGAATAAGAATAATTTGTGGATCCAGTAGCTAGAGCAGAGAAACTTTATAATTTATAGGCACTGGGTAGCATCTTCAAAGGTGACATGTTAGTTATGTCACTGCATTAGTCACAGGTTTTGAACTTGTCATAACAAAACTTAAAAGAGGTCTTCTAAAAGATAAAAGGCAATCTAAAATTGCACATCCATCAGAATAAAATCCAATGCTCTTGAAATAAATATAAAAAGTCTACTATTCATCAATACGAAATTAATAATATCCAGCATCCAACCACCTGTGGTGGTTTGAATAAGAAGGGTCCCCATAGGCTCATAGTTTGGAATGCTTGGTCATCAGGGAGTGGCACTGTTTGAAAGGATTAGGCACTGTGGCCTTGTAGGGGAAGGTGTGGCTTTTTTAGAGAAATTATGTCTCTAGGAGGTGGGGTTTGTGGTATTAAAGGCTCAAGCCAGGCCCCAGTCTCTCTCTCTCTCTCTCTCTCTCTCTCTCTCTCTCTCTCTCTCTCTCTCTCTCTCTCTCTCCCTCCCTCCCTCCCTCCCTCCCTCCCTTCCTCCCTCTCTCCCTCTCTCCCTCCCTCTTCCCCCTCTCTCTCTGCTGTCTATAGGGCTCTCAGCTATTTACCCAGCATCATGCTTTCCTGCTGCCCTCATGCTCCCTGTTATGATAGAATAGTCTAAAAACTGAAACTGTAAGCAAGACCCATTTGAATGCTTTCCTTTATAAGTGTTGCTGTGGCCATGGTGTCTCTTTACAGCAATGGAGCACTGACCAATATACCATCATAAGAAAGAAAGAAAGAAAGAAAGAAAGAAAGAAAGAAAGAAAGAAAGAAAGAAAAAGAAAGAAAATATGAATCATAATGGGAGGAAAACTCAATCAAAAGAATCAAATCTAGAAATTATAAAATGGTAATGTTAAGCCAGGCAGTGGTGGTGAACACCTTTAATCTTTACACTTGGGATGTAGAGGCAGGCAGATCTCTGCGTTCAAGGCCAGCCTGGTTTGTGTAACTATTCTCACAACAAGCAGCACTATGCCAAGAAACCCTGTCTCAATAAATAAATAAATAAATAAATAAATAAATAAATAAATAAGAAAACAAAAAAATGCTAACATTAGTAGACATAGATTTTTAGTTAAGAGTCTATTATAAATCTTATAAGTATGTCTTAGGATAAAAAAGAAAAATAAGTCTGAGAGAAAAGAAAATTGAAAACGTAAAAGACCACACATGTGTGTGCATGGTTATGTATATGGGGGGAGGGCACTGAAGATAATAACATTGGATGAAAAGGAGAATATCTGAAATAAAAGTTACATGAAATAGCATTAACATCAGATTCTATACAGTAGAACAAAAGGTTACTGAGCTTAATTGTAGCTAGGCAGTCTAATAACAAGGAACAGGAAATGGAAGAACGCAGCACCCCTCCCAAACCCCAGGACACGTAGTAGCCCAGCCTGACTCCATTTTAAGATTAGAAGCTATCTTCTAAAGGTCAAAATAAGTTCATTTCTATTTTCTACAAAACTTGGTTTTGACCATGTCTTGACACATTTTTTTGTGAATTAGAAATGTTTCACACCCTATACCCTCAACCCTGATAAGATGTTCTGCTAAGTAATTTTGAGATGTTCCACCAAGTTCCTATGAACCAACATTCCTCTGCAAACCTCCTAGCCCTTGAAAACCCCAGTCTTGCAGTTCTTGAGCTATACAAATCCTACTTTCTCCTATGTGTGGTGTTGTTCAAATCTTGCTTCAAGGAGACAGCCATGTCTGACAGACACTAAACTTGATTAATTTGACTAAAAAAATGTGGGTAACTTGGGACCCATCAGAGTCAACTAACTTGGATCCTTGGGGCTCCCAGAGTCTTAACCACCAACCAAAGAACATACATGGGCTGAGCCTAGGTTTCCCTGAACATATGTAGCAGACATGCAGCTTGGTCTTCTTGGTTGTCCTAAACAACTGGGATGGGGGCTATCCCAAAAGCTGTTGTCTGTGGGTGGCATCTAGCTGGACTGTTTGTCTGGCCTTAGTGGGAGAGGAAGGGCCTAGCCTAGCAGAGGCTTGATGTGCCAGGGGGAGGGGAGTGTCTACCCATGCCAGTGTGGGGAGAATACCTGGAAATGGGAGGCAACCCACACAGAGGAGAAGGGGAAGAGGGGCTGGGGGAAGAATTGTGCAAAGGGGTGACTGGGAGGGTGGCAATGAATGGGATATAAAGTGAATAAGCAAAGGAAATTAAATTAAAAAGAATTTGATTAGTGGTCTATACTCTCCTTTAGTGGTATTAACATTAGGACAAGAGGAAACAGTCTAATATATGTTCAACTGGAGCCCCAGAAGAAGAGAAAAGGGGACAAAAACATTGATGAAAGGAACTGATTTTTTCCTAAATGCCATATCCAGGGATCCATCCCATAATCAGCTTCCAAACGCTGACACCATTGCATACACTAGCAAGATTTTGCTGAAAGGACCCAGATATAGCTCTCTCTTGTGAAACTATGCCGGGGCCAAACAAACACAGAAGTGGATGCTCACTGTCAGCTATTGGATGGATCACAGGGCTCCCAATGGAGAAGCTAGAGAAAGTACCCAAGGAGCTAAAGGGATCTGCAACCCTATAGTTGGAACAACATGATGAACTAACCAGTACCCCGGAGCTCTTGTCTCTAGCTGCATATGTATCGAAAGATGGCCTAGTCGGCCATCACTGGAAAGAGAGGCCCATTGGACTTGCAAACTTTATATGCCCCAATACAGGGGAATGCCAGGGCCAAAAGAATGGGAATGGGTGGGTAGGGAAGTGGGGGGGGGGTATGGGGGACTTTTGGGATAGCATTGGAAATGTAATTGAGGAAAATACGTAATAAAAAAAAAAAGAAAAGATGAGATAGGAAATTGAAGTCCCCAAAGCTCAATGAACCTCAAATAGACAAACAATGACAATCAACCAGAAACAAAGGAAACCATACTAAAGAATTTATCAACTTTCAGAAGAAAACAACATCAACAACAACAACAATGAAGAAGAAGACAATTTAAAAGCATTCAGAGAAAACAAAATGTGCCTTGAGTAGAAAACCAAACCAAACCAAAGGCAGACTTCTGGCTAGATACCATATAGACTAGAAAATAATGCTGCACTAGTTTTAAAGGCCTGAAGCAGGGAATGGTTAAATTAGAATATTGTACTCAGTACAAATATCTCTATTTTTTTTCCTAAGGGAAAAATGAGATGTGCACAGAGCCTTAAAAACAGATAATTCATTGTCACCGTGTCTGTACTGAATGTTACTGGGTGTCTTCAGGCAGAATGGGTTGAAACACGGAGAGACCGGAGAGAAGATAGAAGCCACAAAAAGAAACTGGAGAACCTGTGAAGGGGAACCCAGAAGGAACTAAGAACAGCAAATCTGTTTCCATCAAGATGCTTGGGAGCCCTTGGACCAAGGCTCTCTTTGATGCCTGTCTGGCCACTCACCTCTGTACTTCCCAGTTCTTTTTTTTTTTTTTTTTTGCTTCTGTCCAAGGAGAGTCCTACATCTTGAGCCAACCTGGTCCCCTTTCTGTCTGCTTCCAAATCTCTCACCTCAACTCTGCTGGTTTTTCCCTTTCTTCCCTGGTCACTGCCCTATCCAAGAGAGCTGGGTATCTCTTCTCCACTTGATGCTTTACTTCTTCAGTAGACTGTCTTCCCTCCACTGTGTCCTACTCGAATCAATTACATTGGAAGCTAGCTCACTCCGTGGCTTAGTGCTTTTTAGTACATTTTGAATTTTTAACATGGGCATTTATTATGCTCATCAATGTAATGATCATTATGGTGATGTTGATAGCAATCAAAAGCTACGGTTGGTACCAATTGTATAAACAAAAACAAAACGTATTCCCAGTATATTTCCAACAGCACAGTTTTGTTGATCTGAGAGTCAATATGGGCATGTTCCCGGTCTCCATGGAAGCAGCTCCTCAGGCTCTCATGTTAATGTAAGTTTGGGAAAACCCAGGCCATATGTGAAAAGCCTTAGTCATCCCATTTACCCACCTCAACCAGAAACTGCCCCTGATTCTGAGAAGCGTGGGCTTCAGCATTTCTTTTTCAAATACTCCTTTCTCAGAAACTGGACGCTTTCCTCACCCCTTATCAACCACAAAGCCAGTCCTCATCTCCACATAAGACCGCTGTGCCAAGAGTGGTCCCGCCAGGAGTCTCTAGGGTTTGCTTTTTTGCTATCCCCTTACCCACTAAGTAAATATCCTTTATCTTTCTGCGATCTGGAATCCTTTTCAGTGATTTCTGCCCCTTGGGGCTTCTGAGACGGTCAAACAAGACACTGAGAGGGGAAATGTGGCATGAAGCAGTCCCATGTCCCTTTCCTCTGCTGTTCCAGTGACCTCAGTGTCTTTAGATGAACATGTTATCTCCTGATGATCTTGGGGAAAGGATAGTTTCCCCTCCCCCACCATGTATCTTCTGTTCCCTCCACATGTATATGTGTCTGCATGTGTGGGGCTCACTTGTGTGAATGGGTACACATTCACATGTGTGCACATATGTGTAGACATCAAGCTGACATCATAGTTGATTGAGGCAAGTTCTCTTGCTGAACATCAGGCTTACCAATTCCAGCTAGCCAGCTGCCACGCTCCCTTGGCTTTTATGTAAATTTTTAGAAATCCAAACGCTGGTTCTCATATTTGTGGGGTAAGTGTTTTATCCCTTGAGTCATCTCTCCAGCCCACAAGACAAAGTCTTAGACTCTCTGGGCACTTCAGTCTGGTGACAATGCTTGAAGGAATGATGCTTCAGTTCTGCTGGTGCGCTGGGCTTGTTCCTTTATGTTCCTGAGCATCCATGCCCTTATATATTAAATGAGCATGGTTGTGTCCACTTCTTAGCTCGAGTGTGAGAATCAGGAGCCAACGTGGAAAAGTACTTAGTAACCTGCTCATGATCTGGTGGAAGGAGAAACTCACCCTAGAAGCCACTGTATAATGTGTTGCATTGCCCTATCTTGGGTACTGCAGCTAGTACTCACATCTGTAAACTGGATTATGACTGCACAGGAACAAGAATCCATTACATAATTTTTAATGTGTCTAATAACAAAAGGAAGCTGGCTATCATCTATGAAGCGTATAATCTGCAGCAGGCAACGCTGGACCAAGCATGGTGTTGGTTGGAGTGGTTGATATGGATGACAAAGAATATTTCTCACTGGCGTTTTTGGGAAATGTTGTGTGTGTGTGCTTAATTAAAAGCAGCCTGGATAGCAGTCAACTGTATAATGATCTTAAATGACCTACAGACAATGCTGTCTTTCTTTCCTGCTGGAACTTTAGGCAGACCTTACCCCTGATTTTGGTGGTGGGCACTGAAGGGTGAAGGAAGAACAATTCTCTTGTGCATAGATAGAGACATTGAGCTACACTTGATGGGATGTTCTGAGAAGAACACAATTCCAAGAATATCCTCTTTACCCAGTGGCCTCTGGTAAAGCACTGCTGAGCAGGAATCTTCCTTGGTCCTTGTTGATCAGGCTGGTGGGTTGGGAAAAAAAAGCTGCCCTGGCTGGAGGCTGGAGAGGTGGCTCAGTGGTTAAGAGCACTGACTGTTCTTCCAGAGGTCCTGAGTTCAATTCCTAGAAACCATATGGTGGCTCACAACCATCTATAATGGGACCTGATGTGTCTGAAGACAGTGTGCTCACATACATTAAAACAAAAAGAGTCTCACTGGCATTTTCATTTTCTGTGGTGGTAGCTCGTCTGAACCAGGAACTCTAGGTCTGGTGTCTTTCTCATGTTGGATTCCCTCTTCTGTTTCCCTCTTCTCATCCTTACTTATTCTGAGAGAAAAGCAGCTAAAGTCTGTTCCTGTGGTGCATAGTGTGGTCCTCAGGACCCAGGACACCCAGGCAGGAACACTTCCTGAGTTTAAGACCAACCCGAGTTACACAGTAAGACCTTGTTTCAAAACCAAACAACCACCCTCAGTGAACAAATATAAAGAAAGGTACCAAGTCTTCTCCACAGTCCAGGACACACCTTAGAAACAAGAGGTATGTGCTGTGCTCATGGTGCCTTCCACTCCCATGGCCTATGAGCCAGCTAGTTTCTGGTGTGGGATGGCAAAGGCTGATTCCATGATGAAGGAATTCTACTGCATGTTCTGCTTGGGAGATGGCGCACTGAGCATTACATGAGGAGGAGAGTGCCCAGGCTCAGTCAGGCAATGACAGGACATTGGGGCTAGCTCCTGTTTAGTGACAACAAACTGAGGTTAAGGGCACAGAGGAGCTGATGTTCTGCAGCTCTGGCCTTCTGGAAATGACCCAGCTGTGGCTTCACGCTGTACCCTGGGGAAAGAGGCCTGTTGTTGGTCCTTCCAAGATGAGCAACATAGCAATTTTCTGTATAATTAGGGCTCTGACTCTCTCTGCCTTCATCCCAGTTATTCAGGGTTATTGGGGGAATTCCACGGAATGGCTTGAGCTGCACTGAGCAGTGAACTGAGAATAGAGGTAACCACGTTACCATTTGAATCCGGAACCAAACCTCAACATTCATTTTCTATAAATGCAATGTAAATAGAATCAGTCCTTTCTTTGTTTTGTTTTTTAAATGAGACACAACCCTTCTAGATCATCTAGAGCCTAAATTAAAACCTCTACATGTTCTAAAATTAATGAACCAGAACAGAGTTAGAAAACAGAAACCCCTTTTGAAAGAAAACACTATTTTATCCAGTTTGTTGGACCAGGATTTGTTTTCTGTCTCTTTAAAAAATGGGAAAACATCCAGAGAGGAAAATATCACTCAATATACAAAGCACTAGAAAGGACATAAATTTAAAGATGGATGCCACCTGTTGCTCCTTCAGTGGGATATTTTCATTTTGTTTTATGTAAGTTTTCTATGGAGCTATTTAATTACCTAGTTTTTTCTTTTCTTTTTAAGACTCTCTCATGGAAGATAATCCTATTGAAAAGGCTGTTTTATTCTTTTTAATGGGGTGTTTTATTCTTTTTAATGCCTTAATAATAACCAATACCCCATTTGTTCATGCTAGTTTATGTTGATGATTTTCTATTGATGAGTATTTAAGTTTCTTCTACAGTTTTACTTTGACAAATAATGTGTCTGTGAGATTTGAATTTGAATGTTTGCACTTTATCTAGACTTAAAGTTTTCCTGAAACAATGAATATAGTTCTATCTCCTCTGCTCCATGGCAACATCATAATCATTTTAATTCTTGCTGCTGGTCATGGAAATACTAATTTCTCCATACCCTAAAGTGCTAGGGTGTGGAGAAATCACTGTAGAAAAAAGTCCTGACATATCCTATTAATGAAGAAAAAGAGGGTTATTCAGTTCACAGTTTTCAAGGGTCAGGGCATGGTGGTGACACTGCCTGAGTTCTGGTGAGGACCTCGTGACAGACAGTGAATAGGGATGGAAAGAGTAGGAGTTGGAGCAGGTGGTCATGAGTGGAGTCTGGAAGAAGTGAGGGAGGAAGGGCTACACTTGCCCCCTTCATAGCAACTCTGTCACAAAACCACCACGAGGTCTCATGAGAACCACCTACCATGCTAGGAGCTTCCTGCTTCCCACTAGGTCTTACTATGAAGAGGTTTTCCCACCTGCCTGTACTCCTACCTTGGAGACTAACAAATCATAGCAACCAACTAACAGTAACCAGTTAGAGTCTGTCATGCTAGTGGTCTTTCCATATCTCCAAAGAGAAGGGTCCTATCCACAGTACTTGCGGCAACCAATTGCCTTACTTTGCTTAGTATTGGGTAGGGGCGCCAGACATGACAGTTTTAGCTTTAAAGTTAGGTAATTTCTGAGCAGGCTGGGACAAGTTGGACACTGTGTTCCTTGACTGCTGTGTTCCCAGGGTCTCTCTGAGATCTGCACAGGCTCCATGCTGGGTTTTGTCTGATACCTGGCCTGAAGGTGGCTTAGTAACATGAGGCAGAGAGATGATTACAGCCCATCGGATTCCTTCTCTTGAGAATTTGCTTTGCTAACAGAGAAATTGTTTCTCAGCAGTTAGGAGTTAGATTTGAAGTTTGTGTAACTCTAGTGTGACTGAGAAGTTTTAATCTGCCAAACACCAGCTAAAGAGATGGGGGAGAAGAAAGGAAGAAAAAGCCAAGATTTTGAGTCAGAGAGGAGAGCACGCACTTAGGATAACTGTATTCTCCGTGCAGAAGCAAGATTTTCAACATTCTTATTCATCCTTCTCGTGGCTTCTCTTCCTTTCTGCCCTCCCCCCATCTCCTTGACCATGTGGTCATCTAGTGCGGGTCAATATCATAAGTTTTCAACCCAGAACCTCAGTGGCTCCCCAAGACCTTATTGAGGTGGAGTCTGGAAATTGAACCCAGAACCTTCTGATTCTTAATCCAGTTGGTCAGTTAGCTCTTGAGATCCTACACCTCCTCCTGAGTGCTGGATTTACAGGGGAGCTGTCACATCCACCCAAGGGTTTTGTGGGTTCTGGGAAATGCAGCCTCTAGCCCGCATTCTTGGTGTTTGCATGACAAGTTCTTTAACCACTAAGTTATCTCCTCATCCCTCTTGGGTTTTGTTTGTTTGTTTTTGTTTTGTTTTGAGACATGTAGTTCAGTTTCTCCTGCCTTTGGCCTTTGTAGTGCTGGGGTTACAGGTGTGAGGAACCACACACCGACCTGAGGGCTTTCTTGTTCTCTTCCTTTGGATTTTTGTGTGACAGTCCTTAATAACTATCGATGCATCTTCTCTGTTTCTTACTTGCTGTTATTTGAAAGAATCCTAGTTCTTAGCTAGCCTATTCCATCCACCCAAGTATCCTGCCAGGCACTCTTGTCCTTGCCAATGGATTAGTCTGCAGATCAGAGCTCTCAGGATCTAGCCAGCCTGACTGGCACAAATGGGCTTCCTGTTTCCTTTTGTTGGTGCTTGCGTATATTGAGTACTGCCAAGCTTGAACACTGTTTTGGAGTTTCTGGCTTTCAGGAGTCCACCCTGGGCCAGAAGCAGGTGAAGAAAGGACCCTCTCATGGAGTATCGGCTGCATACTCTTCATGAGGTCAGCTTGGAAACATGCCTCTTTTTGACAGCACTTGCTCTCACCTCTTGACCTGGCTGCTCTCCCTAGCTTTATGCTGACCTTATTTTCACTGTAGATGTACTATTATTTAAATGTGAAATTCGACCACACCTCACATGTTTGAGTGCTTGGTTGGCTGATAGTTTTTGGAGGTTGTAGAACATTTTGTACATGGGTTCTACATGGTAGATGATGTAGGGCAGTAGCGTTTAGAGGGTTATACCTAGTCCCTCCAATCCTAGGTCCTTTCTTGATCCACTGAGATGTAGAAGGTTGTATTGCAAGTTCCTGCCACAAAGACTGGTGCCCTAGCTGTCACCATACCTCCTTCATTGTGCCAAGAACCAAGAAACATTCTTCCACTGCCTCTTGTCAGGTTATTTCATGACAGGAAAGCTAAAGCATGGCTGGCCTTACCAGTTTTACATCATGTAACAGATTTTGAGTGGTAGTCTGTCCTGCTAGACTTTGGTGTGCCCTATTTCCTGTCCTTCTGTTGTCAGGGATAATGTCCCATGAGTGTTTTCCTTACATCTGGAATACTATCGCTTGCATCTGAGATTACTCTTGGAGACTTGGCTGCTAGCTGAGAGGCTCGTTAGGAAATGTTCCTTGGGATTCCAATGATGGAGTTATCCTCAGTGGATTAATCCTCTCTGATGGAGTAATAATCCAATTCAATTTGTGATGTGGTAGAAAGGTAAGGTGGTGGGGCTTAACTGGAAGGGTATGCTTTGGGGGACTATACCTTGTCAAGGGTTCCTTTCCTTCTCTCTTCTCCTCCTTGGCTCTCTCCTTCTTGGCTGCCTCAGGCTAAGCATCTTTGCTTTGTTTCATATTTTCTTCTATGACTTTGCCTGCACCTTAGACCCAAAGCAATGGGGCCAGGTGATGCTGGACTTGAAACCATTGAAATTGTGAACCAAACCAAACCGTTTGTTCCCTAAGGTATTTGCTGCAACAGTGGAAGACTAATATGTCAACTGAATCCGTGAACTGATGACAGGGAAGACCTTTGCTGCAACATAGGGGGCTGGGGGCCTTTCTATGGTTTGCCTGCGGCTTGTGAGCTCCTTAGCTTACAAGATCACATGCTGATTTGTGCTATAGTTGAACCTGGAAATCTGATTTTCTGAGGGGCTTGACCTCTGCAGATCTATCCAATGTCATCCCTTTTGTTCCTTTCTAACTCAGCTTCAGCCCCCACCCCCTCTGAGCCTTCTTGGCATTATTGAGTTAAGCCATCTCCGTGCCTTCATTCAGGTTGGCTACTGTGTCCCTAATGCGTGGCCTCTGTTTTGTATGCAGCTAAGGGAAATCTGTGATGTCATTTTTAACTATTTCCCAGGCTGAACTTCTATCATTCTCACCTTCTCATCCTTCTATACCTGTCTCCTAAGTGGCTCCTTATTCACTGGCCAGTTTGCTCTTATGCAATGACTTTCCCACACTCCCGAAATCCTTTTAATTTTCACTATCTTTAGAAATACCGTCCTGATCTATCTCTATAGCCACGAAATCCAGAAGATACTCAAGATTACTTATTGAATGAATGATGAAACAACAAGTAAATGAGGTATTTTAAATATTAAAATCAGCCACTCCAACAGACCACCCCAACTCTTAATTTACATACAGTCCCTACTGTGTACATCAAATTAACTCAGCTGTTTACTCGATAGGGACTTTCATAGTCAAGTCACCAAGGGAGGTCAAAAATTATATGTTTAAGAATAAAAATGGAATACTTTATACAAAATATTCTACAGGCTTTAAAGTTGACCTAAATTCAAATTAAATACTTTCCTGCTTAAAGTACAGTACAGCATCATGGTACTTCATCCCTGTGTTACTTGTCTTGTGTGTGTGTGTGTGTGTGTGTGTGTTTGCACACAGGCACACACAGCATGTGCACATGGGAGCCAGAAGTGCATATTAGGTGTCTTCTTCAATTGCTCTCCATTTTATATTTTGAGAGAGGGTCTCTCATTGAGCCTGGCTACTGGCCAGCCAGTGAGACCATGGGATCCTCCTTTCTCTGTTTGCCCAGCTAGATTAGAGGTGCACACTGCTGCAGCTTGCCTTTGGCATGAGTACTGAGTATTGAACTTGGGTCATCATGCTTAGGCAGTAAGAATTTATCTACTGAGCGATTGTTTCCCAATACCAGGTTAAGTATCACGTAAACCCTGCTACTAGGTTATTTTGACCGTCATTGCCCAGGTGGCTGAGCAGTTCAGAATTTCTAATATATTTCAGAAGACTTATTCTAGGGAGCACCAAAGTTGCCATCAACACCAGAGGAAAGTGCACCAGAGGGGAGAAGAGGTTGCTAGATCATCTCTGTGGTGGTAACTTTCCCAGGCGCTAGTTGTTTGCAACTGGAGCAGAAGGAACACAAACCCATGCAGCCCAGTTCCACATAGGATTCAGGACAATGTCCTTGCAATATACAACATTTTTTTCCTCCAAGGCCATGAGCTGGTAAGCCTGGCCTTAGTGGAAAGCAACCAAGGCCTGGTTATCCAAAAATGGTTTGGATTGCAGTTAAAAATCACCTTCCTAAGGCACTGAGGGTTAAAGATCTTTATGTCAATTGAAAATAGTGTTGTCAGGAGCCCAGAGTGTTACAGGACACTCCGTATGTGGATCTCATTCTCCCTACTGGGAAAATGAAATTTTGTTTGGATGATTTCTTAGGCTTCTTCCATGTAAGTGTTAGTGGCTGGGGTTAGAACTGCCTTTCAGAAATGAAACGGTGTGTGTGTGTGTTAAAGACTGGCATTTTTAAAAAATATTTTTTATTACATCTTTTCCTCAATTACATTTCCAATGCTATCCCAAAAGTCCCCCATACCCTCCCCCCACTTCCCTACCCACCCATTCCCATTTTTTTGGCCCTGGCGTTCCCCTGTACTGGGGCATATAAAGTTTGCATGTCCAATGGGCCTCTCTTTCCAGTGCTGGCCGACTAGGCCATCTTTTGATACATATGCAGCTAGAGTCAAGAGCTCCGGGGTACTGGTTAGTTCATAATGTTGTTCCACCCATAGGGTTGCAGATCCCTTTAACTCCTTGGGTACTTTCTCCAGCTCCTCCATTGGGGGCCCTGTGATCCATCCACTAGCTGACTGTGAGCATCCACTTCTGTGTTTGCCAGGCCCCGGCATAGTCCTAGCCAGAGCAATTCGACAACAAAAGGAGATCAAGGGGATACAAATTGGAAAAGATGAAGTCAAAATATCACTTTTTGCAGATGATATGATAGTATATATAAGTGACCCTAAAAATTCTACCAGAGAACTCCTAAACCTGATAAACAGCTTCGGTGAAGTAGCTGGATATAAAATTAACTCAAACAAGTCAATGGCCTTTCTCTACACAAAGAATAAACAGGCTGAGAAATTAGGGAAACAACACCCTTCTCAATAGTCACAAATAATATAAAATATCTTGGCGTGACTCTAACTAAGGAAGTGAAAGATCTGTATAATAAAAACTTCAAGTCTCTGAATTAAAGAAGATCTCAGAAGATGGAAAGATCTCCCATGCTCATGGATTGGCAGGATCAACATTGTAAAAATGGCTATCTTGCCAAAAGCAATCCACAGATTCAATGCAATCCCCATTAAAATTCCAACTCAATTCTTCAATGAATTAGAAAGAGCAATCTGCAAATTTATCTGGAATAACAAAAAGCCTAGGATAGCAAAAACTCTTCTCAAGGATAAAAGAACCTCTGGTGGAATCACCATGCCGGACCTAAAGCTTTACTACAGAGCAATTGTGATAAAAACTGCATGGTACTGGTTTAGTGACAGACAAGTAGACCAATGGAATAGAATTGAAGATCCAGAAATGAACCCACACACCTATGGTCACTTGATCTAAGACTGGCATTTTTAAAGGTGTTCAAGAGATTAAACAATGGTTTATGCACAGCTCTCAGTATATGGAATCATATACATATATAGAGAAGACAGGATTGTGGACCAACTGAAACTTTCAGTTCCTGTTCTTCTACTGTCTATTAGTATCTTTGGTAACTTTAGATGACTGGATTATAAGAATAGCTCTCAGCCCATCTGCTAATTAGTTTGACAAACCCTTCTGAAAGTATTACTTAAATCTTGATGCCCAACTAGACATCATAATCTCTGGTGGCAATAAAGTTTGGGCTGGCTATAGTGCGGCAATTTCTTCTTTCATCTCTTTTCCCCTCATTCATAAAGTGTGGTCATACCTGTGCCTCTTCTATGCTGGAAGAACTGCACACAGCAGTAAACATAAGGCGCCCATCAGGGTGCGCAGGGTGTGGTAGGTGCTCAGTTACTATTCATCCCTCTTACTCATCATGAATCCATGGTATTCATTAAAGTATCATTGCAGAGAACAACGTTCCTGAAGTATTTTCCACAGAACAGGACTTCCCTGCCCAGGACATTTCCCACAAGATGAAATTTAAAGGGATTTTATGGTTGAATACATTAGGAAAATCTTGAGGCCATACTCGCTTCTGGAGTTAGTGTTCAATGACAAGTGAGCTAACCAGCTCTCTGAAAACACAAAAATAAAGCTCCGGGTTGGTAGCATGTGCTGCTTTCCCTGATATAAATATTCCTACCACAGTTGAGTTCAAGTTACCAAAGTTACCTCACTGAGCTGTCCCAGCCTTCTGGTAAAGTACTGTTGTGTGGCATAGTCTCCACGTGCCCTATAATAACCTGCTTAGCTTTGCTTAGCTCAGTTCTCTGTTAGACCACAGGACCCCCTTGCTTCCTAATCATCTTCTCTCATCTCGTGGGACTGATGTGTCATGGGAAATCACTTTAGGAACAGTTGCACTTTTTTTCTTCTAAAAATTTTGATGTTCATTAAAACAGTAAACACCCGTGGCTTGCATCATCCGGGCCAGGGAGCAAGGAAAGCAATGCAGAGAAGAAATGACACAGCTCCTACCACTAAAGGATAGGATGACTGACACATAAAGTGAGTATTGGATGACAGACTAGAACGAGAGAAGGAGAGACTTTGATTCTCATGCAGGAAGAGCTGTAGAAGGCTCCAGAAGAGCTGTAGCTGTAAGAAAAGCCCTTCTCAGGAGATAGCTGTTGGCTGAGTCTTGGAGCAGGGGAGGGCATCTGAGCTTTTGGAGAGAATCAGAAGGCAGAAAAGGCTACTGTACACGGGGAGATCCTGAGTATAGACCCGGACATTGCATGGGCATATTCATTTCCTTCAGCGCCTTCCTGGGGCAGTTTGGACTGTTCTCTCCACAGAGCAAAGCTCCCTGCTCTGTTGCCTCATCTCCTCATGCCTGCCCCTTCAGGCCCATGTTCCTGTGTTCAGGTCACTGAAATTGGGCACATATCCATTTACTCGCCTGTGTAACATTCCAGGGCCTCCAGCCACACAACCATATTCATGGGTGGTAGCTCTTGAGGACTTCAGAGTTTAATGCTTTTTGGTAAGAGAAGCTGCCAGAGTCTAACATTGAACAAGAGCTGTACTCATACTCCTGCTACCTAGCAACCTTTGACCTTTACCCTTTAACCTGAATCCCATAAACAGTTGAGGTACCTCATCAAGAAGCAATAAAAGATGCATCTTTTTGTCGTGCTAATGCCCATATGACCTAAAATATACTAATTTGACTATTTTAAGTGAATAGTTGTGCTACACAGTTACACACCCATCATCACCATGTGGGATGAAACTTCTTATCTCTCCATAATTAAAACTCTAGCCCTACCAAATACCAACTCCCATCCATGGTTTTTGCTATTATTTATTGATCACTGTTTATATCTGTATTGGTTACTTTTCTTGTCACTTTAACAAAATATCTTAAGACATTAGAAGATAAGGTCACATTGCATCCAAAGTCAGGGATCAGAGACAGATGAAGGTTGATACTTAATTTCCTCTTAAGCCTTAATCCATGAAAGAAGGAGGGGTTTATTTTGGCTCACAGTTCAAAGAGACACAGTCTATCATACCAAGGAAGACATGGTATAGGGAATAGCAGTCAGTTGATCACATTGCATCCAAAGTCAGGAATCATAGAAAGATGAAGGCTGATACTTAACTGTCTTTCTCTTTTTTTCCCTCTTTTCATTTAATCTGGGACCCCCCAACCCCTGGGGTAGTGCTCCTTATAATCAGGGTGGATCTTCCCTTCTCAGTTAGACCTCTCTAGAGAAGCTTTCATAGATACCATCGAAAGAGCTTCTTATTACTGCTCTTAGTTTTCTTCCACCCAGTCAAGTTGACAGTTGATGTTAAGCACCACAAGTCCACCCTTTTCTACCTGACATCAAAACACATCTCTTCCATCATGTCCAATCTTTTGGCTTCCCTTGTATATGTGGTCATCTACAAACTTCATGCTTAAAAATGGCACAGCCAAGGTCTAAAAAAAAATTTAGCCAACCAGCTCTTCTAATGTCTTAAGTAAGTTTCCAATTTTGTGTTGGGACTCATCATTGGTATTTTGGGGTATGATTGTGGCCTGAAGGCTGTGGGATGCATAGCCCTACAAGTTTAAGCCATAGAGTTATGAGCTGGGTCCCAAGAAACTGACATGTATCAACTTGTCTACTCCTGATATAAGCTTATGTGCTAATAGACTTGACTAGGGAAGATACTGAAGTTGAGATGCTTAAACCTGCGGAGCTAGCAGGCAGCAGGCTAGAAAGTAAACTCAGCTCGATCCAACTCTAGACTCACAATGTTCTATATCTGACTACTTTGGGGCCAAGACAAGTCTTAAAAAGAGAGAACCCTTTTTAAAATCCCTTGATTTCCTGGTACATAAAGGGTAGAAACCCTTTGGCTCCAGAGCTTAACATCACCTACCTTTCCCATTGTGATTTGCATGTGAAATGTCCCCCCTTGGGCTCATGTATCTGAATACTTGGTCTGGTATGATGGTGCTGTTATGGGAGGTTGTCAGTCCTTTAGGAGGTGAGATCTGGTTAGGTTGGCCCCACATCAACTGCTGTCTGCCTTTCCCTAGCTCTTAGTTTTCTAGTCCTGTGAAAGGAGAGAAGTCCGAATGAGTCATACCCCCACCACCATAAACCCCACCTTGCTTTCTCTGCCACTCTGAAGTGTACCCTCTTAAGCCACGAACTGCAAAGAAATCCTTTCTCCTTTAAATTGCCTCAGGTGGGTGTTTCATCACACCAATGAGAACAATGAGAACTCCTCCAGCAGAATGCTGAGGGTTGTCAGACCCTGTGTAATGAGGTTATGGCAAGGCCTATGAGTATGCTGGGGACGGGGATGGGGCTTCAATCTCTGTCACATTAGCTGGACAAATGCAGAAGGGTTAGGACCAGATCTGGCAGTCACAGCCTCTGAAGTGGTACTCTACCCTGGAGGTAGTAAAGAGGCACCAAGGGTGATGTCAGACCTGGACAAGCTGAAGTCTGGGGCACAGGATGTAGTCGGCAAGACAAAGTCTTGGCCGGGAGAGTTCATTCTACTTGAGAACATCTACCTTGGAATCATCTGAAACTCACAAGTGTAGTCAAGCCAGAGAGTGGGTACAGGGGTGAAGGATTCTTGGCAATAAAGACAGACGTTTGGAATCTGACTGACAAGGCCCATGGAACACCCTCCCCTGGAGAAGAGAGTTGAAATCAAAGCTTTTTTGAACTTCATCTCTGCGTGGAGCCCTCCAGTGGTTTCAGCTTTGACTTTCCTGTTTGTGCACGCAGGCATGTGTGGATCTGTGAGCACTCACAAGTATTTACTAAGGTGGCTTGGTGTAGCTGTTCCAGATCTGTTCACATCAAGCTCAGACGGAGATCTGAGGAGACTCATTCCTGTTGTTTCCTCAGCCGTCTTGGCGTGAGACTCACAGTGTTCATTTTTTGTAGCCTGAATGTCTTTTCCAGCTGCAGTAGGGCAGAATGGAAGGCACTGGGCTGCCAGATGTCCTGTCTGGCTGTAGGCGAGCAATACACATCCTTGTCTCTACCCTCTATTGCTTTTTGTTGCCCCTCTTGCTATCAAAACCACCCCAGATTCTTCCTCACCAAATAAGACCACTAGTCGCTTGTATCTATCATTCTCTTAGAAGGATCAAAATCTTGCCCTCCATGCTCTGCCAAGGGAAAGATTCTTTCTTTGAACTGACAATGGCTACTGATGGGATCTGAGGCAGGCACCTGGCCTAAAATAGCCAAACACACCACACAATGAGATAAAACCAAAAGGCTGAAACAAAACAAGAAAAGTGAACAATAGAAAAATACTCACAGGTGATCCACATATTGATGACATCAGTCACAGACTGTATGACAACCAATGAGTATTATCCAAGAAAGAAAAGAGAGGAAGTTTTCACAGATAAAAAATAAAAGCCAGCTGGAAATTCTAAAACTGAAAGACACAGTGATGCATTTTAAGCATCCCCTCAAGTAGATGTAATGTTAATTTAGACACAGCTGAAGAAAGGATCAATGAACAGGAAATTACTTGAATAAAATATGCACATGATTAGCTGCATGCTAGTCCCAGTTAATTACTTCCTGAAGGCACCCAGATAACATATATAGATATATATGTTATAGATAGACATATATATAGATATATATGTTATCATATCATATCATTCCATAACACACACACACACACACACACACACTACAACATTCCCATCCCCATCTCACACCTTCATCCTCATACCATCAGTTCCGTAGGACTGACTGTTCTGTGATCTCAGATGGGTTTTCCATAATTCTGCATCTGCTCGCCCTTCTTCCGAATACATCACAGAACCAAGTCTGCAGCCTAGGTCAGAGGACCCCAATCTGTGCTATTTTCACTGTGTAACGTACAACAGTGTTGGGTTCTCTCCAGATCATGATCTGGACAGCTGAGAACACCAAGGACCAGAGTCCACAAACCAGAGCCAGCAGTCTTCCTGCTATGTTGCCATAGCTGGCATCCCCACAGTCCAATGTCAGGGAGCTGCTGTCATTGGTGTAAGACTTGGATTCCAGGCCAAAGATCTCAGCATATGAGAAAGGCCCCAGTTCAGAAGTCCCACCCTATCAATGGCTCTGCCTTGGCTCAAGTCTACCTCTCTTCCCCACTGAGTTGCACTGGCCCCAGAGCAAGGGAGGAAATGGCTCCTTTTGCAGATGCCCACAGTCAGGTTCTAGGAGGCATTCCTCTGTCTCCTGGGCTTCCCTAGCTGTGTCTGGAGCCAAGGAGCCTGTTTCTCATTAGCTGTACTTTTCCTGTACAATGAAGTGCTCTTTGAACCTGTAGGAACAAGAAAGTCATTTACACTCTGAGAAGACCAGGATGCCGGCCTTGCCAACACGTTCCTATCTGGCTCCTTTTATCTCCTTCATAGAACTCTTGACCAGTGAGTGGCTACTTCTGTTGACAACAATGTCTAGGCACAGCCATAGGCAATGGTGGTCCTGTGGGCTGGGAAGATGGTAGCTCTCTTTCATTAGGAGAATTTGCATAGGAAAACTACATTCTGAGTACAGCTATTTGCCTTCTTTCTCTGCCCCCATCTCCCTGCTAACTTTTCCCACCTTTGGTTTCTTCAATAAAACTCACAAAACCCATCTTCCTATTCCTCAATGCATTTCCCCATTGATCCTTCCCTCCATCAACTCCTCCTTCATCTCTCCTTTCCTCCCTTCTTCCATAACTCATTTCTTCCCCAGTGATGCACTCTCCTTTCCTTCCATCTCTCATCCTTCTTTCCCTCCTTCTACCATCCATGCATCCCTCCCTCCATCATTCATATGGTCCTCCCTTCGTTATCCCTCCTTCCTTCCTTCCTGCACTCTCTCTACCATCCACTCATCCATCCTGATGCAATCTTATGAGTACCATTTCAGAAGATACCAGAACCAGGGAAGTTCTTGGACACAGCCTTGAATGAGCCTATCTCATTCTTTCCCATTGTGCTAATGAGGAAAGGGAAGTCTGGAGGGTTAACTTGTTCCAGGTCATGTGTCAACCTCATGGCTTTGTGGAAGAAATATTTATTGGGTGTTTTTTTTTTAATGTATGAGACCCTTCCATCTTAATTCTCATGGGTGAGATACTATTAATAGAGTCATAAAAACACATGTCTCATGATTATTACCATTCTAATAATTAAGCCTGACAGTGTCAGGTGATGGCAAATTTATGAGGCAGTGGATGTGCTGAGTGATGGGTGAGCAGAGAATGAATTATGATGTGGAGGCTAAGAAGTGTCTTTGAGGAGGGAACTTCTAAGGGAAGCTGTTCCAGGTCGGGGACAACTAGAATTAAGGTCTTGTGATGAGAAATAAGCTTGGCTTGAGAAACAGCTGCCACTCTGATCAGCATAAAGGGCATGAGGAAGTGTGGAATAAGACAAGCTCAGATGGCCCCATTCATCCTCAAAATCATGTAAGGAGTTTAATATAAATACTAGCCCACTCAAAAGTCATATAGGTTTTAAGCTGGATGCTGACATTAAGTGTTTTCTACAAAGAACCCTCTGGATAGGTAAAGAGTATATTGAATGGAGTCAGGGGACAGTGCCCAGAGAAAGGATGGCTAGAGACTCTTGGGATAAAGGAAGTGAAAGATGCTGGCAGCCACCTCCATCTGTCTCCTGGCCTTGATGGTAGTTGCATGGTAGACAAAGAGGGCAGGTCAGGGATTGTTCGAAACATGCAGATAATTGCATATATTCTGCATGTGACCTAGATATGGACTGTGAAGCAGAAAGAAAGAGGGATGGAAGGATTTAGCCTGAGTGGCCATGGACTATCCCCATGCCACGGTGAGAAAAGACCAGAGGCAGGATGGAGCAGTTACTGTAGGGAAATCCAAAGAGCTATCTGGAGGTCCAAGGAATTGGCCAGGCTATGCATTACAAACCACAGGACCTGAGTGAGTGTTACTCTCTGTCGATAGGCCAGGTTCTCTTGCAAACCTAATTCAGGGCTGTTAGGAGGTTCTTCCTCATCCTCCAATTCACTTCCAGGCTAGAACTTACATGATTCCAGCTAGGCCCGAATCTGGGGCCATCTCTTAAACAAACACAGAGCTTATCCCAAGGGTTATAGGGTGGTGGTAGGTGGGATTGGTGTGGTCAACACTGATCTGCTTAAGGAGTAGAAAGTCAGGGCTCCACACCCCAGAAGCAGGAAAAAAATTAGACCTCTCAAATTCCAGAATAGATGCATTGTGACATTGTTACTTGGAAGGAATATGGATTCCGAGTATCCATATTGCCCTTGGAGTGTTGTGTCTACAAGATGTGGCATATTTTTGTCACATTGCCATACCTGTGTAGTCATGGTAACAGTGTGTATGACACAGGACCTGGGGGAAATGCAGCTACAACCTGGCACTTTAGTTTGACACATGGCTCCACCCCTCCTGATCAGATGTGTCTGAATCAGTCCTCACTTTCAGATATGAAGATTTAGGTTCCACAGGGGGAAGGGAGTACCTAATTAAATAGAAGATGGAAGGGAGAGGGTGGTATCTTTGAGTGACATCCTTAAAGGACAGGAAGCATCAGGCTATTTTAGGGTGCCTAAGAGACCCTGGTCCTAGGTGAACCAGCCTCTCTCAAGTTCCCACTGTTATATAGCCATTCTTTGCAAAGTCCCCAGAGGACCTCCTAAAGAAAAGGTCCCTTGAAAGCTTTGTCTAAACTTAAAGTGATGCTTAACTGCCATCCTCTCTGACTTCATTTCCCATCTTTCCTCTCCTTTCTGGATTCTAGGAAAGGAGTTACCAGCTCTAGCTCTCTCCCTGGTCCCATTACACCTAGGCTCCCACTGCTTCAAAGATATAGGTTGTACCCAGCATAGGGTGGGAAGCAAGCCCTCTAGGCCTTTGCAGCCATGACTTCACAGTTTGGCTTTTAGGCACAAGCCTCACTTGTTCAGCTAGGCTGAGCATGTATGTTTTCCCTTTGCCCTAACATCCACAAAGAGAACAAATATAGGTGGCTTAATTGTAAGATGATCTCAGGAAACATAGTATCAGAATAGGGTGAAAGATAGCAGAATCATGTGAGTTATCAGGAGACTGAAGCTCAGTCCCATTAGGGGTCATTGTGGTGGTTAGAACAGGTGTCAAAGTTGGCCCCAATGAAGCTATCCAATCTTTGTATGGCAAAACATTCACTGGGCACAGAGAAAGGTCTCATAAGGAAGTGGGAAGGGTGCAGAGCATGGTGGCCTGGGATCTGATGACAGAGGACAGAGGGCACCTGTGAGCCCCAAATAGGGTAAAGAGGTATGGGGCAGGGTTTTCCCATCCTTGGTGCTTTTCTACCCAGGCAATCTTCATTGTTCCTTTAAAGTTCCTGTCTGTATCTGAAGTCTTCTTACTAATTTATTTGGCGACCTATTTGTTAAATTCATGTTTCTGCATCTCCAGCTAGAACATTAGCCACACAAGAGCAGGGATCACACACCCTTGCTGACCATCCTCTCTCCAGGCTCTAGCACAAATTAGATCCTCAATAAATATTAGTAGAATAAATGAATGAATGAGTCATGAATGAATGAAGTACATCACGACCCATGGACAATTAGGTAGGAAGTTGACCTCAGAGAGCAAGGTAGATGATGGACATTAAGTAGTAGAAGGCAGACTATGGGGAGGAAGGGGTGACTGACAGCCAGGCATAATTACAACTGATAGTTTGCTGTCCTCATTTCATTTCTGTCGCCATGATAAAATACCTTGATAAAGAAAGTGTTTATTTTAGCTCATAATGCCAGATTATAATCCACCATAATGGGAAAGCAAGATGGCAGGAAGTTAAAACAGCTAGTCACATTACATCCACAGTCAAGAGTATAGAGAAAATTAACCCATGTATGCTTCTGCTCAGCTCACTCTTACATAGCCTAGGACCCAAGCTTAGGGTATGGTGCCACCCACAATGGGCTTGCTCTTTCCATATCAGTTAACACAACCAAGAGAGTTGCCACAGATACACCCAGGGGCCAACCTGATCTAGACAACTCCTCATTGAGAGTCTCAGATGATTAAAGACTGACAATTAAAATTAACCATCACAGCTGCTTTGTGGGGGCATCTTGGAAGAACCTTTCAAAATTACTAAGGAATATATCTGGGGTGTAGAGTGAGATCCTACTGCCAAATTTGGGAACTTCCAAGCCAATAGTTATTGCATTGTTAAGAATGATAGCTGAACATGGTGGCTCACACCTGTAGTTTCAGAATTTGGGTAGTTAAGGTGTGTTGCCATAAGTTCAAGGCCACGGGCTACAGTGTGAGAATTTGACCCAGTAAAACAAAAAGAGTGAGAGAAAGACAGAGAGAAAAAAGACACAGAGAGAGACACATGGAGAGAATATGCTTATGTACTGATGTTTGTACAAACACTTCCTCTTTTAATGAATGAGAGTGGGTTCAAGGTCACCCTGATGACATCACTCTTGCTGACTAATGATCCAATCTACTTTCCCGAGTGGGAGAGACAAGACTGGATTTACAACCTGCATATATTCAGTGAGCGTGTGAGGCATAATCCATTTTAACAGTGCTGCAGCGGGGCAATGTGTTGAACGTCCCTGGAATCTCCATTCATTTGAAGAGTGACCTTGGGGGACTACTACATTTTAAGTCTTGGTTTCCTCCTTCTCTATCTATTGAATGTGGGTGCTAAGACCACACTGTAATATTACTGTGGACCTTAGCAGAATTTAAATAGTGCATCCTGCACATAGGCAGTAGTCTATAGATAATGACTACTTTTGATTATAATAGCATGAACAATCATGACATGCATGATAACGATAGAGGCTTAGACCATGCATGAATGCAATGCACTGGCTTCCTCTGGATAGGTAATAATTGACTTTGTAATCATAGCACATTGGTCTTATGTCATCTTGTCTAATACCCTTACAATGACATTGCCTCAGCCCCTTGGTATTGCAAACTTTATATGCCCCAGTACAGGGGAATGTCAGGGCCAAGAAGTGGGAGTGGGTGGAGGGGAGGGTATGGGAGACTTTTAGGATAACATTTGAAATGTATATAAAAATACCTAATTTTTTTAAAAAGGGAAAAAATGACATTGCCTCAGACAGAATGCCTATAATGGTGGCTTCTATTACTGGGTGTACACCGTATACATTTCCTCTTATTGGCTCAGCTGAACCTACTCTGAGCTGTCTGCATCATGTGGTTCTAGTGTGGTCCCATCAGGCACTTGACCTTGACTTATCCATCACTTTCATATTTACTAAGCAGCCATCTGGGTGTGCTGTGGCTTCCCATGTATTTCAAAGTGAGGACGGGTCTCACACATATAGATACTCGAGTTCTTCAACTTTAACTGATTCTTTTCCTTTTATTGCCCAGCGACAGATCGGCATTCATCACATCTTGATTCAATCTCCTCCCTCTTCCCACCCCGTGTGTGTGTGTGTGTGTGTGTGTGTGTGTGTGTGTATGCACGTGCGCGTGCACGTGTACATATATACATGTTTGGGTATACATGTGTGGACATGGGGGTCACAAGCATGTGAATGTATATGGAGGCCAGGGGACAACTTTGATTATTGTTCTTTAGGTGCCATCTACTTCATTTTGTTTGAGACAGGGTCTTTCTTTGGCCTGGAACCCACCAAGTAGGTGAGACTATCAAGCCAGTTAGCCCCAGGGCCACCTGTCTCTGCTTTCCCAGTGCTCCACCCCTACACAGCTCTTTTCCACATGAGTTGTGAGGGATCACTTAAGTAACTAGCTACCTCCCCAGACTATGGTCCCCTATCTTGATTGGAGATGAAGAGCTAACAGTATTCTGGTCCAAGTGTTAATTGTGGGTCCAATCATCACTTTAGACAATGAGATGAGTTTTGTTTATACAGATTTACCCTTAAACAATGGGTTTGCTAATCGATTCAGGTTAGGAGCCTGTAGACCCTCAGTGATTTGCTGTGATCCATAAGCATTGCATTGTGCAGTCATACTCAGCTATAAGATGGAACCAATGCAGACCACAGTGTCTGATCATCTTCCCTTTACATTACCCACTAGCTCTCCTGAATGCCACTCTCCTTTTGTTGTGTTTTGGCTTCTTGACTGCTCCTGTTGAGTGCCCAGGCAGGGTGTCACAGCTTTCCATTGCTGTGAAAACACACTTAAAGGGACCAAAAGAAAGCACAACAGATAGCTGGCATAATTTCAGAGGTCTCAGAGCATGGTTAGTTGGTCTGGGGCATTTGGGCCTGGGGTGAAAAGATCATCACACTGGGAAACACATGGTAGAACAAGGATGTGAAAGAGAGGAAGCAACTACCATCACACTATGTCCTTCCAGGGCATGCCCTTAGAGACATCACTTCCTTCTACTAGGTCTCTGTTTAAAGGTTCTACCACCTTCCATTCATGCCAAAGGTGACAACATACAGCATCTAGGGGACACTTTAAGCACAATAGCGGTATCTCCACCTAGAGCAGGGCTCCTTCCCTTTCCTCAGGAGACTCCCTTCACCCTTCACGTGTTACCATCACCTTCCAGGAACAGTCCTTCCTGACTCCTCCCCTATAGTCGCAGAGTTCTTTGCCCTATTCTTTTTTCCCAGTGAGTGTGTCTTCAGCTGTCTGTCTGTCTTTCCTACTTGCCTGTATCTCCAAAGCAGTAAAGACCACATCTGCCTCATCCATTTTGTTCTTCCTAGTGCCTATCTCAGGCTCGGGCATGAGGAGAGTTATCAATAAATTGAGTGCAGTGGGAGCTGGGGGGGGGGGCAATAGCTCTGTTGGTAACTGCTAGGCTGTTGGTTCAACTCCCCAGAATTCATATTACAAAGAAAAGTTGGGCATAGCAGCACACTTGTGATGTGATCCCAGCACTGGGGAGTAGAGGTCGGCAGATCCCAGAAGCTCTCTGGTCAGCTGGTCTACCTTAGTTGACGAGTTCTACGTAGTGAGAAACCCTATCTCAGGGAAACAAGGTGGGAAAAGGAAAAAAACAATGTGAGTAGCTCTTGAGGGTCAAGGGTCAAGGTTGTCCTCCAACCTCCACAATCACATGCACTCATGGGAATGCACACAGACATACATACACACTGGGTTATGTGTATGCACATACATGCTAAGTGAGAATGCACGGAGCTCCATGCGATGTATAGAACTTAGAACAGACTGCAAACAAACGCCTCTCATCTGTGCCACTAGTCATCTTGTGATTTACAGTTTCTGTCTAGTAGCACTTCAGATAACATCTTGGGGTTGGAATTCAGGAAATCTGGGAGTATCTCTGCATATAACTTTCCCGGGTGACCTTGAAAGAGTCATTTCCCGTTTCTGGCCATGTCCAGCCCCACAATCTATAGATCTTGGATGAGGCTGCCAGCCAGCTTTCTGGGGACATTGACAGAGGACAAGTGAGGTAATGACCACTTGAGATTCTCAGAAAGAAAGCTTCATTAAAGCCTGTGGCTAGGCTTTCAGATTCAAGACACAACCCAGGGTGTAGGCTTGGCCAACAGTGATGCAAAGCCTAGTGGTGAGGTAGCTTCCAAGGCAGGGGCTGGGGGTGGGGGTAGAAGAAGCTTGTGAGCAAATGTCATTCCCAGCGTGAAGCTGAGCCTTTGGCTTAACATCTAAGCTGCAAATTCAAGAAAAAGGATGGGGGTTTCAGGAGTTAAACTCCCCAGAGCCAATGATAAAGCCCTTGACAAGGTTTCCAGATGTCTCTAAATGTATTTCTGAGATACAAGAAACCAGAGATTGGTCAGTGTGTGTGTGTGTGTGTGTGTGTGTGTGTGTGTGTGTGTGTGTGAGAGAGAGAGAGAGAGAGAGAGAGAGAGAGAGAGAGAGAGAGAGAGAGAGAGAGAGAGAGAGAGAGACATTTAGTACTAGAAGTCACAGCACCTAGTTTCTATTGCTCCACTCACAATTAAGGAACAACCTCCCTGGGGCTCAGCTTTCTCATTTGTAAAATGGGTCCACTTAGAACCTTCATGGAGAAAAATCTTTCATACATGCTAACTGTCATTACTATAATTATCCTTGTGTTTCTTCACTTGTATTAAATTTCTGTGTGTCTGCAAATGTTTTTACTCTCTTAAAACAATGGCAAAGCTGTTGGAGATGAACTACCAATGAGATCCCATTGTCCCCTCTCATAGACAGTTAGACAGGCAGTCACTGGACACCAGACCATAGTCTTGCTCGAGGGTTCACGTGTACCACTTAAGACAGTACCCAGCCCATTGCAGCCTTTTGATGACACTTGCTAACTAGATTTATACAGCCCCTCTGGAGCCGGAGGTATGTACACTATCAGTGCCACTCTGCAGATGAGGAAACAAAATGCTGTATTCATGGTCACTATCTCTGAGAATTCTGCCTGGTTCCATTCCAGCCCTATCCCACCACCTGCTTCCTGGTGACTCAGCTGTGTTGGGTAAGATGGTGTAGGCAGAGGGTGAGAAGGGACCTCTAGATCCAGTTCAATTCTAAGAAGTTCCCAACCCCATTTCCAGGTTCTGAATCTGTAGCTGAGTCACCTGACTGCCCTGCATTTCCAATCCTTTGTATAAAATTGGGGTCACAGTGGCCTATCTTTTGGGACTGATCTTTGAGGAATGAGGCTATTTCACAGAGGTTAGACTATTCACTCAAGAATGTAAGTTTCCTGAGGGTGGAGACGGTGTCTATCTGTTTTACTTTGGCAACTTGCTTAGGACATAGGAATGGAAGTCACACCTACCAGGCATGTATTCACACTGCTCACTTGCTGCCATCTCCCTCCCCTCTCCCCCTAGACAATTCCCTCCACCCTGCTCTCCTTTGTTCTTCCTCCTACCTGTATTTCACTATCCCATTTCTCATCTTTAAAATCTTTTTTGCCCTTTTTATGACCCTCTTTACAGTTTCTTGACTGCATACATACATACATACATATATTTAAATCTAGGTCTTGCACATAGATATTGTTTCTCCAAGTCTTGCTTAAGTAATTTAACATAAATAATCCCCAGTTTGCATTTATTTTCCTGCAAATGCCATGATTTCACTTTTCTTTATGGATGCAAAAAATTCCGGTTTGTATATGTACCACATTTTCTTTGTCCATTCATCTTGGTGGACATCTAGGTTGGTTCTATTTTCTGGTCTTCGTGAATAGTTTCTCAGTAAACACAGAATCCTCAAGTACCTCTGCTGACACCATGCTATCTACTGAACACAATCAAGACAAAGCGAAAACCCCTAAGGTTCAGAGAGGTCACACAAATTACCCAGCTTTGAGTGCTGGTAACTGGCTCAAACTCACTATTAATTAACACTGTCTCTTGGGCTCAGTTAAACATGGAAGGCTGTCTTTCCCAGTTACCATAATGTCCTCTGGGACAATCTGCACTGCAACACTTGGGGAGTTGGTGGATCCTTGAATACAGTGTCTGAGGGTCAAAGGATCATGACAGTGGGAATAAGTGATGCCCCAGTTAGCTCCTTGGAAATTAAAGTCAAAGACTGATGAAGGAAGTTGGATAGTCAGTGGTAACAGCATCAATCCAGCTTAATCTTGCCTGACCAGGATTTGTCAAGGGAGTGGGATGGGAAGAGGACAGCCATATTACACAATTATGATGACGCACGGGCCTTTCTTGGGCCTAAAATGCTTCCCGAGTCCCGAGGGGAGTCGCATGAATACCTCATTGTGCCCACAGAGGAGGAAGTAACAAAGACTTCTTATCTTGCAGCTCACCATGCCAGGGCCAGAATTATCTTTGACATTCTGGGCTGTCGTGCATTCTCCTTTGGCAGGCTGGCTTCTGGTAGCTGGCTCTTGATTTTGTACTGAATGTCGAACATGGGAAGCTCCCCAGTGACAGCTAAACCTCTGCCGTGCCTGTGGCTTTCTTTGGGCAACAGTCTCACAGCTGTACATCTCTGTGTCCTGGCACCTGGTGTAGGGCTTGGTATGGAGCCTAAACTCACACAATGCAGAACCAAAGGGATGGCCAAAGCCATGGGAAGTCATCAATGTGGTCACACCCTCTTGGTCCTGCCAGGGGGATGATCAGTGGGATTGGAGACTGGGCTTAAAGGTGCTGGGCAGTGGACTTCCTGAGAATACTCTGGAAAAGGGGGAGGCATTATCAGAACCCAGGACCCACATCAGTCCAACCTAGGTGAGAGAACCAAGGACTGGTAATGAGTCAAAGGGGCCAGAAGCCAGGATTGAACTGAGTGAACGGCCAAAATGCTAAAGAGATGTGATCTGTGTGATAAAAGGTTCAGAAATAAAGGTAGACTGTGTAGGGCCATTGCCACCATGGCTGGTGGGTGTAAAGAGAGGCTGGGCCTGCTGCCTTACATGGCCTGAGCTGGATGAACAGATTCCATCCTTCATTTGATGTCAGAGTGACAGCAATTTGGAGGCATCTCTCTGCATGTGGGAACAATTTGAAAATTCCTGAGCCCAGATTAAGCTAGTTAACAATATGCATGGCTATATATGTACGTGGGATTTGTCTTGGGTAGGGTTTCCAGCCTTTTGGCCAGCAACCCCTTCCCATATTATCTTAGCTGCCTAGACTCATCTCTAGTGCAGGGGACAGGCAACAAAGCAAGGTGGTAGATCCCTTGTCTTCTCTACACACACACACACACACACACACACACACACGGCAGGTAGGGAAGGACTGTTGACCCAACACCAGCCAGGCCTCTTTCCTTAAAATTTAGGATTTATTTGTGGGAAGAAAGAGGAGTCAGCCGGACAGATTGACAGGAATTCTGGCATTCTGAGAAGCTGGCCACGCAATGATATCCATGCTTCTGTCTGCCTGGATCTGAAAAGCAGAGGATCCTTATCAGTAGGGAAATAGAAGCACAAGCATGCGCCAGAAAGGGATGGGGATCAGCGTTATAAAGTGTGCCAGCAGTACTTCCTGGTTCCAGGCTATTCCTGGACTGACTGGTGCCCCTGGATCCCATGAGACCCTTCCCATATGTCTTGAGAGAAATCCTTATTTAAAGATGCTTCTACTGGTGTCTATCAGTTAGTTATCCAGAGTCTTAATGCCCTTCCCTCCCAGGGCCTTTGATTTCCCCCCAATCTAGCACTGCCTCTTAAGGTAGACAGGATCTTCTCTCTCCGTTCTGCTCTACCTGTGTGATACCTATCTCCCTGAAAGGACTAGGAAAAGCTGACAGCACATTCCCAGACTTCCTTGGATCTGGGTCTCCTGGCATGATTTACATTTCCTTGAGACAAAAGTAAGGGGAAGGCCACTCCAGCTGTTTCCACTGCTGCTACTGGGCTCTGTGGCTGCCTCCAAGGGTACATGCTTTCTGGCTGTCCACTCTCTGTATGCTGGACATGCAAGGGAATGAGACATGTGGACAGGGTTCAAATCTTAGCTCTGCCGCTAAGTTAAAAGACTTTGGGCAAGTGTCTTCACTTGGGCAGGGAGAGGGGTGTTTTGTTCTCACCATGCTGGTTTACAGTAAAGGATTTGAGGACAGATGCATCACCCATCAGCTGACAGCCCCCCCACCTCCTCCCACACTAACTCATGAATCATAGTCACCAGCCCCTCAAAGACAGAGGGGTCATCACTCCTTCCAGCTTAGGGTGTGTACGCCAACATTGGCACTCCACTGGGAGGTAATTTGTGGGGCTCCCACTCATGTCTGGAATCTTGCACCCTTCCTGCTCATCAATCCCTGGGTTTACTGACAAGACAGAGAGGCTAAGCTGACTGGCTCAATGGCAGGAAACAGGGACCAGGATGTGTACATCTGTAGCACATGCTCAGAGGAAAGGGACCAGTGCAAAGGGTTCCAGAACAGGATGTGCTATTGATAGACAGGTCAGGGGCATCTCTGACTATTTTGCAGAATCAGAGTTATACTTTGCCTGGTCCAGCATATTCACTTTCTTGGTTTTGTTCTTTGTTTCTATTTGTTAATTAAGTGTACTTTTACTCACGTTATAATTTACATGAAATAGAAGCATTGATAGTGTGTGTGTATATGTGAGTGCACATGTGTAGTCCATGTGTATGGAGGTCCACGTGAGCTTTTGTACATGTGCAAATGGAGGCCCGAGGACAGCTTCAGATGTCATTGCTCAGGAATGCTGCCCATTGTATTCCGAGGCAGTCTCCCACTGGCTTACAGCTCACCAAGTAGACGAGGCTGGCTGGCCAGCAAGACCCAGGAATCTGCTTGTCTCCATCTCTTCAGTTCTGGGATTGCAAGTGTGTGCCACCACACTCAGGTGTTTTTGCTTAATGACAGTTCCGGTGATGATACCCATGCTTGCCAAGGCAAGCATTGTGCAGACTGAGCCCTCTTCCCAGCCCATAGCTTTGATATTAAATGCTTAGGTCCATGACTGTTGACAAGCAGGTATACTCATTGTCATTATAGCCATCAACATATGGGTTATTTCTGTCAACCCCTCCAACCCCAATTCTTACATGTCCCATATAACTCAAGCCGCAGGAAACCACTAATCTGCTTGTGGTTACTGTAAATTGAGTCATCTTTTCTAGATTTCATCTGAGTGGAATTATTTGCATATGGCATCTTTTGCACAAGATAGAATTTTAAGAATCATCTATGTTGCTATTTAAGTCATCCTCTTCTTCCTCTTCCTTCTTCCCCCCCTTCTTCAAGGCACATGCACACATACACAAAGAGACAGACAGACAGACATAGACACAGAGAGGCAGACAGACAGACAGACAGGCAGAGACAGAGACAGAGAATCTAGTGTACTTGCTACAGGAAGATTCCCTCACCTACTTCATTCCCTGCCCCCCCCCCCATTCTTTTGTATTTTTGAGACAGTGTTATTCTATGTAGCTCTGGCTGGCCTGGAACTCACTTTGTAGGTCAACCTGGCCTCAAAATCAGAGATCCACCTGTCTCTGCTTCCCCAGTGCTGGTATTGAAGGTGAGTGCCACCACCGTTGGGCTGCTGTTTGATTCTTTCTCTCTTGCTGCTGTCAATTATTCCATGCTATAAGATACCCGCTCCTTCCATTTCAATATTATTACCTAGCATTTTTGGATTAATGTCAGATAACTGTGTTGTTAGTGCTTTGAACAGCTTCTCTCCAAATCCCCACAACAGACTTGTGTGATGAGGACTGTCAACACCCTTTCCACCCTTTAACAGATAAGAAAACTGAGAATTAAGAGGCATAACACAGGATACAGAGAGAGATCTCAACAGGTAAGAATGCTTATCTGAATTTGGATTCCAGCACCCATCTAAAAGAGCTAGGTGTGGCTCCCACTGGCCTGTAACTCCAGTGTTGTCTTGGGCAGAGATAGGAAGATCACAAGGGCTTGCTGGATCAACAAGCCTAGCTCTAGGTTCAGTGATAGACCTTACTCAAAAGAATAAGTGTCAGAACAGAACACCTCACATTTTCCTCTGGCCTCTTCAAGTACACAGGCACACACACACACACACACACACTCACAGAGAGAGGGGGAGGGAGGAAGAGGGAGACGGGGACAGGGACAGACATACAGATAGGCAGACAGAGACAGAGAATCTAATGTACTTGCTACAGGAAGATTCAAATAAAAGAACTAAAGAGAACCATACTGGGGGAGGGGGGCAGTCATTGCTCACTGGCACTGAGTCCAAGAGTTAGGTAAAGAGCTGCAGACCAAATTCATGGTTGTGGAACAAGCAGTGGGACAGCCAGCACCTTTGTACCACTATGATAAAATTCAAGCCTCCAAGCAGCTCCATGGAGCTGGCCACTCGTACTATACCCATTTTGCCGAGAAGAAGCTGACTATTTGTGAAGCCCAGTGATTTCACTGGGCCATTCTTGTGAATTTTTTCTCTAGGTGTCTCATTGTTCCCAAACCTTTCTTGTAAATGAGGTGAGAGGCAAATATAATCCCCTCCACTGCATTAATTATAGCAGAGACGGTATTAATCACCAACTCATCCAGGGCTACCACGTATTTCCCATCATCCCAAGAATCAGGCTGTCTCTTTTGACCCATTTTGGCCAATAGACTCAGAGAGATGAGACCAAGATGTCCCTTCAAGTCAGAGGCAGTTAGGAGCTGGCATGCCTCCTCTATCTACCCTACTTCCCTATCTGGGTGACCATGGAGGCACATGAACACGATAGACAGATGGAGGAGGGCTTCTTGGCCTGTATCAGATGTCTCATGAGCAAGAAATGAATCTGGGGTTCACTAGGTCCATTGACATTTCAGGAGTTCACCAGCTGTAGCAATAATAATATTAATAATAATAATGTGATATATTACTACTAATAATACAGTCTAGTAATAATGTCTAATAATATGGTAATAGTAACCACAACTCTCGTGTGTATTTTCAGGCTGACTCTGAACCGTGCCGAATGGTACTGGGCTATCTTCATCCCTCAACTCCTTGGATTTTAGCAGCTTACCTACAGACTTAAGTGGGAGATTGTTTCAAGTGGGTCTCAGATTTGCTAACAGCAGAGGATGGACAGGCCCCCTCTGGGAAGCAAGATCCTTAGGTCTAGTGATTCTGTTACCAAAGATAGCACTTGAAGTGGCACATGCTTAACAAATGCCTGCTCCCCTGGGTGTGGACACTATGTTACTAAATAGAATCCACACTTATTTCAAGAAGCAAGCAACACGGGGCTGAAAGATGAGGCATAAAAGTGCCTCACAGGTGGAGTCCCTTTTTCTGGCTCCTGTTGGTATGTGCAGAGGCCTACATAGGAGTTCTTGCTGTCTGACTTCCCGTGGAGGCCAACTGCATCAAGTTATAGCCTGCTGGCTTCCTGTGGCCTCAGGAGTCAGTGTAAAACCCAGGTCCCCAATTTAAGTTCACAGACAGAGCTAGGCTTTTAAGGAAGAGAAGTGTGAGCCAAATATTAATATATGAGAATGAGTAGTTAGATGGGAAAAAAAGAAAATAGAACATTCCAGAACAAAAGGGCAGTAGGCAAAGGCATGGGGTGATCAGAAGACTGGGCATGGTTAAAAATGGATACGGAGCACAGTGCGGTTGGAACATTCAGCAAGTAATGAGATGAGGCTGGAGACGTCGATGGAGACCATACTGTGGTGTATGGGTCCATGGTCCAGTGACAGCAATAGCCTTTGTGTGGGCACTTTATGAGGCACACTTTTCATCTAATCATTCTGGGCTACTTACAGAGACCCCTCCTGACTCCAGCCCACTTGTTTTCTTTATTTCCCTATATTAGGGGAAGATGGACATTAATTATTGTGTCCTTTCAACATCCCCAACAGCAGGGACTATATTCAACTCACTATCAAGATGAAAAGGTTGATGCTATAAGAACCGGAAGTCCTGGACTCCAGTCATAACCAGGAGGGTTAGATACCCAGTGCACACAGGGATAGCCTCCCAGCCATCCAAATATTAATATGTTTGTATACTGCTGACCATTTGCTGGAGCTCTGACTTCCCATGCACCCTCCTACCCTGTGACCCCTAACCATAAAGGACCATACCAAGTTCAATAGGGGCTTCCAGATCCTGCTTATGATCCTCAGTCAGTTCCTGGACCATGCCAGTTGTTCAGTAATTTGAACATTACCACAAGTTATTTAAATGACAGATAACAAAATTAGTGTGAACCTATGTTCCACAGATTCTGGGGTTAGTCCTTTTTTCTATGCTATGAACCATTTAACAGCTAGAATGAATGGAGAACACTCCTGCATGAGGCAGACCATGTGGGCATCTTGGGAGCCATATCAGATGACATAGTTTGAAAAGGACACTAAATACTTGGAATTTATGTAGAAAAGAGTGACAAGGATCAGGGAGACTCTGGATTGAACCATACATGGAAAGACTGGTAGGACTGGGGAATTAGGCAGGGGCTGTAGCTTTGAGCAGCGTGCCTAGCATAAATAACCGAGGCTCTGGACTTGGGAACAGCATCCCCCACCAAATAAAATGAATGAGAGCATGCAGAGAACAGAAGAACTGCCTCCAAATATGCACATGATGTGAATAAAAAGGCTAGACCTAGGAATAGAACCAGCAGCAATGGGTGGGATTCACTGTAATCACTGGGATTACCTGTAATGTGACCATCGTGTGTTTGCCTCTTCATTGGGAAAATGCCATCTGAGAACCTCATTTGTGCAGGTGGTGAACTGAGCATGGCAGGAGCAGTGGGGAACATGAAGAAGGAGCTGTCAGTCATATTGAGAAAGAAACGAAAACAAATGATGACGGTGAAAATCAGAGGTGTTGAGGGATGGAGCCTTGTCATCCTTTGGGGGAGTTTGCCAAGCTCCTAGAGCAGAAGGTGTTGAATGGAGGCTTAGTGAATGTACAGGAGGCTGTCAGAGAAGAGAAGCTACGGGGAGCAGCATGGGCTAGGTAACCACATTGTAAAATGGCCTGGCATTAAAAACTAGGTGAGACCCAGGCTATGTATGGGGAAGAGATGTAGCTTGTAATGGTTGAGGGCCTCTTGGCCTTGAGAAGTTTTGGGAGTTTGGATGTGAACTCAGAGCAAGGAAAAACACTGAAGGCCACAAACAAAGATGATCAGAGGAGCTACTTTTGGAGCAATCGCCTACAGTACAGCTAAGGAAGAATTTTTGTTTGAATTAGAGACGTACAGAGGTAAGGTGGGGTGACCAGGATGTGGTAAGTGTCTGTCACCAGAGGCATTTGAGTGGTACAGGGAGAGTAGCTTTGACATATGTCAGTGTCCAGAGCAATCAGATGAGACGAATCTCATGGCCCGTTTCAATCTGAAATTCTCTGAGTGTTAAAGACCACAGCTCTATAAGCAGCAGGTAAAGGCTACTAATGGAAATTTAGGGCACAGGAGTGCAGGCACTACAGATAAATACTCCAATTTGATCCATTGATAATTTCATTGCTGATAGCTAGGAACAAAGTGACACCATCTTTATATCCTGGACATGAAGGAAAAACTCCAAAAATCTTATTTTGAAGCCAAAGTGTAGGAGTGCAGAGAGAGTTTGTAACAGGCAGGCACCTCTCAACAAAGGAGCTGTCCTGAGCATTTCATCTTGGTGAGTACATCTGCTTCTCAAACAGCCATGTTGAGAATTGAATATTTGCAAGGGCCATTTGTCAGAAGAGGAAATGAGGCACAGAGGTTAGCAGGCCGCCAAAAGTGTCAGAGGTAGAATTCAATAAGAAGTCTGACTATGGATCCAGTTTTTTAACCATGTTACTATACTAGGATGCCCCCTCTCTTCATGGGACAAGCTGTAAAAACTCATAAAACACAATACTGAACATTAATCCAGATCTCTTTGCCAACAGTCAAAATAGCATGAGACAGCTTTACTTTATGGGTGGATTTTTCACAATGAAGCAACAACTTCTTTACTGATCATATTTTAGTGAAATGTTTCTAACTGGTGACCACAATCAGTAACTAAACTCCTATCAAGAACTAAGAGAAAACAAATATGAAATTAGATTAAAAATATGCAGGTGCTTAATTTTCCTATTAGAAGGTTTCCATTTCACCAGATAGGGAGATAAAGCCTGCAGATTCTTGGCCTCCTGGTCCAGAATCACTCATGGACCTCAGCTAGAGCCCTAACAGACCTCTGGAAGAGCAGAGGGCCGAAGAAAAAAGATGGATCTGAAACCAGAGCTTTTAAGCTCATTGGTTCAATAGTTGGGAAGGAATGGGAAGAGACAGGATGTCCGTCACCATGGCAACTGTAGGAGTGCCTATTCTGTGGTGATGCAGATGTCTTCCCTTACAGAGGATGAAAGAAGAAAAGCTATTCACTCAAGGTAACCTAGAGAAGCACAACAGGTGAAATTTGTACCTCAGTCTACCTGAGTTGTGAGCCTGTGTCCCTCCAATTAACCATATGGCCTTTCTGTTTCATGGCGTTCTCTCTCATGTGCAATGTAAAAAAAAAAAAAAATAGAACTTACATTCCTCACAGAGTATGTTTTTAAAAACACTCCATTTTTCATCTCATCACAACATTAACAACAACACTGAAAACAAAAGCAGTAACAATGGACAGAGAGCAGGTTCCAGAACCTCTCCTACGCATTTGGTGCAGCTTTTGAACAGCCACCAGCACCCTGTGATGTACAACAACCTCTACTGATAAAGGAAGAAGCAAAGAAATCAAATCATTTACCCAAAGCAACATGTTAATCATGTTGAACAGTGAGTAAGAATAAATCAATCAAACTCTTTGAATGAACCAAAGACTTCTATAGTTACCCATAAGTTGATCATTATGAAAATGTTACATCAGCTATTACACACACAGGTACACACACACGTACGCACACGCACGCACATGCACTAGCATACATGCAAGAGTGAACACACATGCACAATTAAGTACGCATGTGTAATTCACCTGTGGCTTTGGTAACTATAGAAAACAGATAACAGATTCCTAAGCACCCTGGGCGAATAGCTGGCCCACGCTGGAAGTCACAGTAGTTTAATGCCTAATTGAGCTCTGAGGTTGAACATTCAGTATGTTGCCTGCCCAACACTTAATCCTTGACTAGCTCTGTAGACAGTTCCAAGCCATTCTGGTACCATTAGTCATCTGGTCTCTTCCAACTAGGGCTGGGACCACAGGGCAGGCAACCTGATACTCAGGGGACTTGTGAAGCTGCCCACAGCCAAGGATAGCTAACAATGAGGCTCAACATGAAGTTGTAGACTTATTTAAAAACATCATGAGGTGTTTTTGGTGATAAAAAACAAAAAAAGCAGATGAACTTTTGTGCCAAAAGGTTGGACACACGTACAGGGTGTCCCATATGCATGTCCTCAATGAACCAGGAATCTCTCACTGGGCTCTATCTCTTAAAGACACTATCTCTCAACATTGCCATTGGGGGACCAACCCTTTAAAGCATATGGGCCCTTATATGACACCTAAAACACATCCAAATCACAGCATCAAGCAGGTGATGAGACAACATATATAGAAAGCAGTCCTAAAGCAAACAAGAACAAAGGCCATGAGAGTCATGGGAGCTAGTGCCGGAAGCAAGCAAGGCTGACAGGGCATTGCCAAGGGCTGTAAGGACCAGCAGAGAGCTGCAGACAGCAGAGGGTGAGAGAGAGAGAGCCTTGGAGCAGGACTGACACAGGAAGACTTTCTAGGAAGGGGACTCATGTTCATTGAGTGCCCAGAACCTGCCAAACTTGTGCTTGGCTTTCCAGAGATTCATTTAGTAAAATACTACAGTATCTCTGAATAGGAGAGATGTCATAGCTATCAGATAATGAAGAATTAGGGACCCAGTAGGGAATCCAAGTGTCTATCAGGCATCACTACAAATCAGGAAGAGATGGGATTTTAACTCAACCCACCGAAATGAGGACACGACAAACTCTTTTCCTCTCGTCTGAACTCTGAGCTTCTCCTACTGCTGACCCCATCAGGAGAGCCAGAGCTTGCCATTTTACTCTTACTAATTCCGTCTCTCATGTACACCCGCCACACTGTTTGCTTAAGGGAGCTGTATGGTCATTGTCCATATCTTCTGCTGTAGCCTCCAGCTAGAGGGTGGACCCCACTTCCTCACCCCAAATGTCCACAGATAGCCTGTGATGTGGGGATGCTGCTGCCCAGCATCTCTTATTTATCTCTTTTCTAGAAACTCTCTTTCCTGTCTTGCCAAGGGGGTATACACGTTTAGGTGGGGACTTGTCTGATTTTCTCCATGGTTTTCCCTGATTGCTGCCTAGGAACTTGAGGCTAGAAGCCCAGATTGGCCTATAAGATGTTGCCCTTGTTAAGCAGAGCAAAGGCCCCTGACAAGGGAACTGGCATCTCTGAATACCTTGGAGGAAAAGGGACCCAGCAAGGACAAGAGGTGGGGACACACACGCACACACACACACACACACACACACACACACACTCACACACTCACATGCACATGGGGTGGGAGGGAGACCGAGAGAGCAGCAGAGACAGAGAGGGAAGGAGGAGAGGGAGTGCCATGGCTAAGTAATTAAGAGAAATGGAAAGGAGCATAGAATAGGAAAAGCTGCAGTTGTTCAGAGTTGGAGAGAACAGAGATGGGGTAAAGACAGAAAGGAGCCATATGGCCACCAGTCATCCTAGGTTCTTCCAAGGCAATCTCAGAGAAGAAAAAGGAGAAGAGAGCCAAGAAGCAGTCACACAGCCCTTAGTTCCCAAATAGACTTTGCAGTTTGTAGTCGGATCAAGATGTTGACCCAGGGCGCTCTGACTTCTGGAGTCAGTTTCTAGTTTCACAGCCACACCCCAAAGAGCTCTGTCTCAACCTCAGTTTCCTTACCTATAAACCAGGCTCAGTGAAATAGTTCCATAGCATTTCTGTGAAGACTGGGGTGGACTATGAGAAGTGGTACAAACTGTTAAGTGCTGAGGACGGTTCATTGCGGCCGCCTCAGCAGCAGATTAGAGGGCTGTTAGAATCTCCCTGCAGACTGCTTAAAGGACAGTTGGCATCCTGTCCTGAAGGAAAGTGTGATTGGAAATGAACACCCCAGAAGAAACACGAATCCTCACATACAAGCTGCCTAGTCATGCCAGCAGGCCCAGTTGGGCATCTGTAAGAAAGGTACTTCAGCTTTCTGGCTCCTTTAAAATGACAGATGCACTTCCTATGCCTTTAGCTTGAAGAAGGGGCAAATCTTTATTGCCTGGGAGAAGGAGATAGTATAGGGTGATGAAGGATCCATCATGTAGTAAAGGCTTTATACTCAGACATGAATGAGTATCTCTTCCCACATCACCTTCTCCAGGAAGCCTTCTTAGGCTCCTCAAGGCTAGACACAGCGCCTTCTCTAGGCTCACTGACACAATGGGTCTATGTGATCTCCTAGTTTGCCAACTAGACTCTTAGCTTCTGGGGGCAGAGACCACTTTGCTCATTTCTGGTACTCAATGTTCAGGGCCTGGCACCTGGAAGTGACCCAATGGGTGCTCATACACTTGAATGGGACAGAATTTCAGCCCACATTCTTTCCCATTAGGCGAGACATTTTCAAGGAGGAAGGGCTGGGCCCAAGCTCAGCTGCTGCAGGCTTTGGGAACAACCTTTGGACAATCTGTGCTGTGCTCTGAAGCCTTTTGGAGAGCTAAGTGAGATTCCAAAGGCAGATGAGGGCCAGAAAGGGTTTACTAGCTGGAGAGAGCCTGGGTGGGGTGGGGGACAAGAACACTGAACAATCTTAACACCACAGATAATATTTCTCAGGCATTTAGGTTCCACACAATACTCCCACATATTCTGTTTGTTCGATTCTCATAAGAAATGTAAGGAGGGCTAAAGTAGGGTAGGTTCAAACCCACTATTTTCTTTTTGGTGTGAGCAGGACAAGGCTGAGAAAGAATTTCCTCAGGTGTATTTGAGGCTGGATCCTGGATTTCTGATCTGGAATTTATCCTAGAGCAAGAAAAGATGGCGAGTGCATCCTATGAATCCTGGCTTCTTTCCTGAATTCAGTGTAGTCCTTCTTTATCTATATATTAAAAAAAACACCACTGGAGCTGATATTGATTTTACCAAGTACCATATCAAAGTGATTTCCTTTCCTCTGAGCTGTGATCCAATGAGCTGTTCAACTATTAATCCCATTTTACAGATGGGAAAAATAAGGCTGAGAAAGGCTGAGGCTCAGTAGATTACAAAATTGGCAAATAGAATTGGTTTAAACCTAAGGACTCAGAGTCAAGAGTCTGAGTGCTCAGCTGCCCACCATTCTGCTGAGTTATTTCTTGCAGAGCTGTAGAGGAATTTTAATCTAACAACATGGCTGTTCTGGGAAAGGATCACATCTAAAGACCTTCTAAGTCTATCTGATTCAGCTGAAATGCAGACATATCCTGAATTACAATATTATGTGGCTGGAATACAAACATGCCCTTAGTACACATTTTAATCCCTAACAATGAAGGTAAGGTTAGTTTGTAGAAGGAAGGAGCAATTTTTGAAAGTGATGTCTAATTGAGAGTGATGAATCAGAGAAAGATTTGACGAGATGAGTCAGGAGGATATATCCAACTCACAGAAGAACAGCACAGGAAAGAGAGGCTACTTAAGAGCAGTGAAGGGAGAGAATGGGGTGGTAGTGGTGGTGGTGGTGGTGGTGGTGGTGGTGGTGTGTGTGTGTGTGTGTGTGTGTGTGTGTGTGTGAGAGAGAGAGAGAGAGAGAGAGAGAGAGAGAGAGAGAGAGAGTTTTACCTGGATAGTTTTACAAAGACAGATTGCAGAGAGAACAAGCTAGACACAGGTGAAGAGAGAATTAGCCAGAGAATGAGAAGGAGCCAGAAGATTAGAACATATTGCCAAAGTTAGTATGAGGCCAAGCAGAGTAATTCAGTGAGAAGCCGAGAGAAACCAGTTTGAACAGTCAGCTTGGAAGATTAGATGGTACAGAGTCTAGAAGCTTCTAGGCCTGGGCCTAGGGATAGTTAGAACAAACAAAGATATTCTCTGGGCTCAGCCCAAGCAGTGTATTTGCACACCCTGGGTATGGCTCTCATCTCATTTCATCATCTGATGAAATAAAAGTGAAATTTACAAGGAGTCACTTACTGGGTTGCCCCCAGTGTCCAGCTACGAGTTCATCGTCCAGTGCCAGAGGACTGACATGCTGTTTGTTGCATTCTTCCAGACTTGGGGATGTCCTGACCTGGGTCTTCTGTGTCCATGGGCTTCTGTGATTTACCCTTGCTCTTGGCCACAGGAAGGGTGTACTAATGATTACAGTGTATAAACCTGGGACAGACTGCAGCTACCTGATCCAAGGTAGAAGAAGGCAGATCTTGCCCTTCTTGGCTTGTGCCCATTATCATGGGTAAGCCAACCAGGACACTGACTCCTTGTGTTTTAAGAAAACTTGACCTTGGACTCAAACAAAGCCAGGTTCTAAGTCAGTACAAAATCCTAACCTCTAGATGGCCTAGCTTAAGATTATTGACCTCTGGAGAGGGAGAAGTGTACACAAACTCCCATCCTTTACCAAGAACCTTTTGCCATTGGTACCTGCTGGGAAAAAGAAAATCAGTATTCTCCAATGTAGTGATCCAGGATATATATAAGCCTACTACAGGAAAGGCCCCATGCTCTGGAGTAGGTGGCCAACACAGAATGGATTCCACAATTTTTGTTTGCTTTTTCTTTCAATTTGGTATTTACTTTTTGTCTTATTGTTTTTTAATGTTTTGATTTTCATGTTTTTGATGTGTGTGTGTGTGTGTGTGTGTGTGTGTGTGTGTGTGTGTGTGTGTGTAAGAAAGTACATGAAATTGGGTAGATAGGGATGTGGGAAGATCTGGGAGAAGTTGGGGGAGGGGAACAAATATTATCAAAATATATTCTATAAAAAATTGAAACAAGGTCTCTCTACATTGCCCTGGTGTCTTGGAACTCATAGAGATCTGCCCATTTCTGTGTCCAGAGTGTTGGATTAAAGGCATATACCACCATGCCTGGCAAAAGTTTTTTAATAAAAATATTTAAAAGAACATAGCTACAAGGTTAAAAAAAGAGGAGAGGTGACCTCAGTGTACACTGGCTTCTCCATTTGTAGCAAAGGGATTATATGAGTCTTATAAGAGGATTAAATAGAACAATATGTTTGCAACGTTACAGTGTAGTAGCCAGCACATGATACTTAATACTCTGCCATTCAACAGAAGGTGGAACAGAAGAAGAGGCGTAGGACTCAGAGTCAGACAGAGCTGGCTTCCAATTCCAGCTCTGCCAACTGTAAGCTGTAGTTCTGTGCAGACAGCAAGCTTCTGGGCTCCAGTTTTCATAGCAATAAAGCAAGTCTACTGACAACTACCTCTGGGGAAACTGTAAACCTGAGAACAAAAGGGGGTGTGACTGAATGGCAGACGTTCAACACTGACTGTGGTTGGATTGCTTTTACTCTTCCTCTTCCTGAAGAGGTGAATGAGACTGTCATTCACCCAACATTTAAGAATGCTGTCTAGACTTAAGAGGTGGTCAGTTGTGATCCATCATGATGAGACTCTATGGATCTCTGTCACTGAGGAGAAGACCATCATATGACATATCATGGTGGAGTTTGGAAGGTGCTCAGATGGGATTCCTAACACAGTGGACTCACTGGCCTTGGAGTGACCAGCCAGGTGGACTCAGGGCTGTTCTTGTACCAGGGTGAGGTAGCAATTGGGTGGCATTGGATCAGCTTGGATGCATATTAACAGAACATCCCTTAGTCTCTGTGCCATATAGCATCTGTGGCTTCTGTCTTTTCCCCTCACCCAGCCTTTTAGACTCTTCTTGTGTCATGCCTCTGGTTTAGGGAACAACTTAAACTCCATTCTGGGTGACACTCTTGGGATCCCTTTCCTGGGCTTTGCATCATGGTTTGCTGAAACCTTTGTGACATTCTATCCCTTCATCCCACCACTTCTCTAAGTACTGGTCTCTGCTCCATTACCATGAACTATCACATGTTAGATGTCTTGGCTCGTGGTGCCGCAAGACATAGTAGAGGGTAAGCGGCTTATAAACAGAAGTTGCTCATTTCTCACAGTGCTGGAGAGTGGTCAGCGTAGTGCTAGATCACACTGCATGTAGACTGGTGAGAGCTACTTCTTGGCTCATAGATGGCTGTCTCCCTTCTGCACCCTCATGTGGCAAAACTATCTGAAGATCTCTCTGGGATCTCTCTTACAAGCGCATCAATATCGTTCATGGGGTACTAGGTTAGCTAGGTAGGGAACAGTAATAGAGCAAAATCATGTACATATTCAATACAAATTTGATAGGGTGTATTTCAGTATTGGTTAGTCAAATCTGCTGTGGAGCTTGAAGGCCTGGAGGGCCATCTTACTGAAAGCAGGCAATGACAGAAAACAGGCCAAGTAGGCAGCTACAGAGCAGCTTAGAGACAGCTACATTCTGGAGAGGCTTTATCAGGAGGAACTTTGATATAGACTGACAGTGAAGAGGAGGGTGAGATAAGGAACATACAAGGAGGACTCCAGAGTTTGAGGTTGAGTGCATAGGTGCCTAAGCTAACATCAATGGGGAGGATCAGGGTAAGGCAGGTTTAGGGGGAAGGAAAGTTGAGTTTCAGGTGGAATGCTCATCAGATCTCTAGGCAGAGTATACACACAAGTTCAGGAACAGTTGTGGCTTTTAAAGCCTTGACATTAGTGAGATAAAAAAATGGGGTGAAACTGGGTCAGGGTGGAGAAGACCTGGTAAGTACTGACAACAGGCCCCAGCCTGGATGAAGAAGTAGTGAAGGGATCTAAAACTAGCCTACCAAGGACAAGAGACACATACTGTTTCTCAATTTGGCCATTAGGCCATTGAAATAATGGATCCCTCAAACTAGAATTATACCAAGAACTGCATTCTGGGAGAAGTCAAAGTCAAAGTCTGAACCAACCAGAGGGGAAGTTTTTCTCCTACACAGAGAGATTGGCAACTTGTCAGGCCACCATTATTTGATCACCTCCCACAGTACATGCTTCAACTTTGATGGGTGCTTAATGAGTTGAACACCTTCACCCAGTCATTTCTGAGTGGCTGTAGAAACCCAAGCTCCCTAGGCAGTGGATATGATGTTCTTTCTAAATGAATCCTTACTGAAAGCATATCATAATAAGATAGAGTTTTATTAAGCTATATGGTAAGTTTCAGGTCTCAGATTTGGTTCATAATTTCTGCCTGTGTTGGGGATGCTGTTTCTTGATCACCCCCCTCCCTCAGTTTAGAGCACACCCCTCCTTTCCCCTCTCCAATCAGCTTCCCTCCTTGTTACCCAAATCTCACTCTTATGTGAGCTCATCTGTCTCATAGAGCCACAGCTGATGGAGCTTGCAAGGCTCTGGGTCCAGTCTCCTTGTAAAATTTTTCATTGTAGGCTTCTAGATTTCCACCCCCCTGGGTTTTTATATGCTTCCACCATTTTCTTTCTCTAATGTTTTTGTTTAGCTCATTAAGTTATGCAGACCACTAACACTGCCACCATTCCTATTTTCTGCATGTTAATCTCTGCCAGTTCTCTGCTGTTCCTTCCAACCAACTTCATCTAACCACAAAGTCACGTCAATGGGATGCCCTAACACTCTGATTTCATAGATGAACCAGCAACCTCTGCACCCGCCTCATACCTTGTCCTCCCCGGTTCTCTGGCTTCTTTGTCAGTGACTTCTGGATTCAGGAGAGGCCCTGAGCTGAAATGGCTGCCGAGCAAGGATAAAGTGCCCATGAGAGGTGAGCAGAAGAACACACATGAGGAACATGTTGAGGACACATGGGACCATGTGAGGAGCTGGCCCCTCTGGATGACAATGTGTGGGAACAGAGGGTGAGGGAACGATCTGGAAGCCATTAGGGAGAAGCTGAGCACTTCGGAGAAAGCTCTGGCTTCCCTTGGAACCACTTAAGCAGAGGAAGGGTCAGGTTAGCCTCACTCACCAACTTCCCTAGGGAGTGAATCTCGCCTCCAGGGAGCCCGAGACAGCTTGGCTTGAGTGAGATAGCATATGACAGGCCTCTCCACTTTGTCTCAGCCTGCCTCTTCTCTAAGAAAGTTTAACACTAGAGCCTGGTGAGACCAGGAGGTCGAGATGCGTGGGAAGAGCGAAGGTCACCATTCTTTGGGGTCTCCCGGATGTGCACCATGTGACTCCACATCAGGCAAGCAGGCTCTCTTACTCAGTCTCAGAGAACAACAGCAAGGGGTCACCATTTGGCTAGTTCCAAGAATTCCTACTTCCTGACTCAGACTGTTTTGAGAGGCCACAGCTGCCCTGTGACAATGACACATGCATGGGGAGCTGCCTTCAGAAGGGTCTCAGAAAAGGTTTTCTTTCATATAGCCAGGTCCCTAAACCAAAGGACTTCCCAATAGGCAGTTATGCTTGATAACCTATGGCTTCCCAGGTCCACTGAGATTTACTGGCTTCCCCATTTGCAGAAGAAACCCCTAGCTTCCAGCACCTAAGGTCCCTAGATGACTTTTTCATTTTCATCAATTGAGTCATCTTTAAAGCTCAAGCATTTAAAAGCATCTTTATTCTTGAGCATCTTCTTGAGACAGACATGTATAGTGAATACATCACATCTTTCATCCACTCACTCATTCAGCAAGTGGCCTGAGGGGTACCCAGGGCCAGGTGCTCTTCCAGGCCTTACCCATAGAGGAGTGAGCAAGGGAGTCTTGCCCTCTGGGAGCCTGAATTCTAGTGTAGGGCTATATCCTATTTTCTGGATGAGAAGCTAGAAGTACAGAAAACACTGTGGATGTCAGAGTGGTGACTTAAACATGTGTATATCTAACGCCTTTAGAAGCTGATTCTTTAGACCGTGTCCTTTCTTGCCACGTGTTGAAGGCCATAAATCATGTCATGACACCTCTTTCCAGATTCTGGAAGCCTCTTTGATTCTTCATTTGTTCTGATTTTTAAAATTTCATCTCTCAGTTTACCTTATCCTAATGTATATTCTATCATATATATGTGCACACATCAGAATATACATTGTAATATATATAACATATATATATATATATATTACAATGTATATTCTGATGTGTGCACATATTTTGGAATGATCACAATCTTCAAGCTAATTAAGAGATCCACCACCTCACACAAGTGTTGAAATACTAAAAATCTTATGGTTAGGGACAAATGAAGAAAGTAAGCTGAACACCAGTGTTCATATCTTTCCTCTTCCTGACCACAGACGCAACATGACCTTTTGCTCCTGCCATAATGGAGCGGAGTCTCAAGCCATGAGCCAAAAGAAACCCTCCCTCCTTACATTACTTTTGTCACGAATGTGGTCACAGCAATGAAAGAGGGAACTAATACACTCAGTAGATATCAAGTTATCCACAGCACAGTCTTTTACTAACTGGTCATGTGACCACATGTCAGGTGACCACACTGTATGCATCTTGTATAATTGGCAGGCTCTTTCCTTAAGGTCTTTTCTTGGCCCTCTCCTCTGAGAAGCCCTGTAGGATCTACTCATCTCTGAACAGGGAGAGGTGCACCTCTCTGGCTTTTCCTCCCAACATTCACAGGGCTGTGTGTCCTTGGATCTGAACTGTCAATGTGTAGACAGGTTGCTGGTCATGCTCTGAGCCACTTGGCTCAGCCTCCCTTGTCCTGAGAACTCCTTGATGCTTAGCCAGGCAAATGGACAAAGAGAGTCACCTAAAGGAAACTTGATTCCTGTTGACGTCAGTATGAATGGGTTTCCTACGGTGTAGTGAATGGGGAAGAGTTGACAACTGAAGGCTCTAAAGGCAAGAGGGCTGACAAATGGGAACTTTGGGAAGGGGTTACCCCATGACCAGGGATGATTTCTCCTTCCCCTTCCCATATTTTGCCAGTCCTCAATTCCTAGACTATGAAATCTCAAAGCCATTGAATCACTTCTTCTGAAAACACAGTCCTCCACCCATTGAAGGTTTGGCTCAAGAACAAGATAAGCAGGGTGTGTTGGGATTCATTGATGTGGTTCCCCACATCCACTTACTTTGACTTACATCACAAATTCCAACACATCCTCAAATGTATACACTCAACTGGTCTTTGCATCTTCCTCACTGGCTGAATCAGAAGTTGACTTGATGGTCAAGGCTCCTGGTCCTGTGGTACCAGACTAAGACTAAGTGGAAATTCTTTCCTTGGCTTCTCAGGAGAGAATGGCTTTGGGTTAGGGATAGAGAAGCCCCCAGAGAGTTTTTCTGTCTTAGTAATTTTTATCTCCATGGATCCTATAGCTGGCCCAGTAAAGGGAAGTGGAAATTCTCTGGAGTAATCAGGAACTCCTAACCTTTCAGTAAGAATACTGTGGAGACTCAGCCTTACTCCATTTCCATCTTTCGCCAACTCTTTCTGTGACAAAAGGCTAGGGGGCAGAGCAGAGGTTGGGGGTTGGTCTACAGAAGTCAGAGGAGGTGGGAAGGATGGAAGAAGAAAACTAACTTCTAGCATGTGCTGAGAACCACTAAGTTACAATACTTTTAGAAATGGTACTTGATGAGTCTAAAACCCTAATGATGTGGGATATTTGAAATTCCAATTTCACTGTGGATAAATCTAAGGCCTAGAGAAATAAAATAACCTTCCCAAGATGGTGTCCTCCATTCATACCAATGAACACTCTATCACTCCAAGACCTAAGGTGTCAATTATCCCAGAAGGACTCTTAGGGTCCCTCAAAAATGATTCAGAGCTACAGTCTGTTACATTGTAAGATACCCCCCCCCCCCAGTTATCATCTGAGAGGATCCTTTTATGATGCAGAAACAAAGGCCAGGGAGGTTTGGTTGACTTTCAACATCGAGTTAAGGCAGAACCAAGATTTGAACTCAGGTCTTTAGACTTCCACTCTTCTGGCCTCAGCAGAAGCCTACAGGAAAGCTTGTCTCCATTCTGTTGTGGTGCCTCTTCATCTACCACAGTAACATCACCTTCATCTCACACTCAACGTCCTCTTCCTATAACCAACATCTAGTGGGCTGACATGGAACTCAGGAGAACAGCATGTGGTTAGTGTGTCTGGGATTCTGTCTTCAGTACCTATAGGAAAATTCTACAAATATCTTATGATGCTTCTTGAACTTGAACATCACTTTACTGCAAGGAAAATCCACAGTTATCCATCTGCATGATTTTTAATAAAAATGGCACATATCATTGATTGTGATAGGAGAAACCAACATGATAAAATAACATACATTTCTATTTCTAAATACTTTCTCATAACACCACTGGAAGACATAATGAAATGGATTGATGCTTGTGCTTATGGGTAGAACAAGTATATACTCACAGGGACGAACATGGGCTGAGTGAGGTGTTTCATTAGTAGCTTAAGTTCCAGAAGTTGGGTCAAAGTTAGTGATGTGAAATTTTTTAAAACTGATCAACATTTCCTGGCAATTATTTCAAAACAAACAAACAAGCCAGAGGTGATGCCTTGCCTTGATTCACATGGTGGCTGCATTGTGTGGAGGAGGTAAATACTGAAAGTGTTCTGTGTTAAATTGAGTATGATGTGAGGTTCTAGGCTCAGTTAATGAGGCTTCACGGGGATCAGGGCAGGTCTTGGCTATGCAGACTTACTTGTGTATATTCTTGGTCTCTCCCTCTGAGATTCCTGCATTAGTCCATTTCATGTTGCTGTAACAAAATCATTGAAGCTGGCAATATATAAACAAGTTTTGCTACCCAGCTTGCTCTCAGAGCCTGTCTCTGGCCTCCAAGGCTGGAGTTACAGGTAGGCAGGCCACTAGGCATGTGAGTTTCTGGGTTGTAAATTCTGCATCTCGCACTTGTGAGACAAGCACTTGAATCACTAAGCCACCTCTCCAGTCCTTCTATTTCAGATGTGACTCATATTTTGATTTTATAATGGTCATTGCTAAGAATGCTATTTTGCATAAATATGTGGTATAAAATGGTAGAAGAATGGTTACAGCCATTTCAGAAATTGCTAGAAAGTTTTGCCTAATCCCAAGATAAAACTCCATCTGAATATTCTTTTAATGAAACTCATGTCAGAAACTAAAGCAATAATTTAAAAAATCAAACATTCTAACAGAACACAATCCAAAGATATATTAATTTGATATTTGCATGTTAAGGAGTAGAGGAAGGAAAGTATTATGTCTTTGTTTTCTAAAATTAAATCAGGATTTTTTTCTCTTATAGAAATGTGCAGTAAAAACATCACAGTTCATAACATGTAGTGGTCTCAAACCTGAGCTGTGTGAGGTATTTCAGTGGGAAGTGCCCATGCTGTGTGTTTGGAACCAAGACTGCAGTGAAGTCATGAAATGTAACACAGGTAGACGTGTCAGGCTTACTGGGTGGCTAACAATAATGTTTGACAATTGCATGTTTAGAAACATTTATGCTTGTCATGTTTTAAAGTCTTAGAGGTTGGGGTGTAAGCTAAACTCTCCATTCATTCTATGACCTCTGCCCAGCAACTCAGGAGATGAAAGAGAGAAACAAGGGCTTCCAAGCACTTTCCCCTAAACAATACCATAAAGTCCCATCCTCACAATAGGCAAGTTGTTAGGCAGATTCCCCAAGAGAGAAACAAGAAAACAGGGCTCAGACATGATCAGCAACTTAACTTTCCCTAGGTCTTTGAGTGACTATGAAGTTGAGCCTTCATGATGGCATGTCCTAGCATGGAAGGACAGATTGCTAGAAGGTCCATTCAGGCCACCCTATGGTGCTCCTGGCATGTCCACACCAGCTTCGGAGGTTCATCACTTCTTACTGAGGTTCATCAGGTTTTAGAAATGAGCCTCATCACCCAGTGAGAGAAGAGGTGTTAAAACAAACGGGGAGAGAGGATAGGAAATGTGTCAGAATGGCTCTAATGTCATAGATCTTAATAATCCTAAGTTTGGAACTGAGGCGATGGATGAATGTTTTGCTACAGAAGATCTTGAGTGGGCTCCATTCAGGGGAAGACATTGATGTGATGACCCAGGAGACATCAAAACTGGCCAAGTAGTTGAGACAAGGGTCAGAGATACCCAGCATAATGGATATTGAAGGCCCACCAAATGCTCCCCTGAATGTCCTATTTCATCGCTCAGCCCTTTTCACCTAGCAGGGATGCCCTCAAGGTATATGGGGTCCAGGAGCTCACCCATGTAAGGGCAGCATTTGAAAATCAGGAGGTGGAGTGTTGGGGTCTATTCAATTCAACAGCCGGTGAAATCCTCCATGGAGCAATGTGGCTATGACGGTAGCCTTCACTCTTCCTCTAAGCTTCCATGAGTCCCAGTTCTGGTCTCTGCAGCTGTCCCAACTTCATTTGCCAAATCTTCAAAGCTGGGGGCTTGGACTCAGGGATCAGGTGAGCTCTCTGTCCTGTTCTTTGCATGAAGGGGAAGAGTCAAGGGAAAGCTGGCACAGGGGAGAGAAAGAAGAGGTAGCCCACGGAAACTACATGCTGGAGTTACAAGGAGTGGGTGAGCCCCAGAGGAAACCAAGCAAATTCACAAGACCTCAGGCACATGGGCAGGTCATTTTACTTGAGAGGAAGGAGGAGGAGGAAGAGGACATTGAGGTCAGTCTCCTCAGAAACTGTGGAACATGGACAGCTTGTTCCTCATCCCCTCTCTAAGGAAAGGAGTGTGTGTGCCTCTGGAATAAAGGACAGTCCCAGAGAGGCTGTCGACGACTCCTCAGTGATGACAGATGCTTTGTGTCAGAGGAGGTAACACAATTCCTTTTGAGGAAGATTCCCTTCCTCCGCTTATTTATTTACTTTTGCTGAATGATTCAGTGATTCAACCTCAAAACCAGTCTCCAGAGGAAGGCAGGAAGAGCCCAGCCCTCAAACACCAGTGTCCCTGTGAGGTTTTGCTCTGTGGAACTTTCCTTAAAAATAACCACATCAGGAGACTGTCAGGGCAGAGGAACTCTCAAACCATCCTGTGGGGCTCATGAAGGACTCAGCAGCCTGGAATGGGGATCCTTTGGGAGTCTGGCCTGAGTGTGTTTTCTCCACAGAGACTGTATGGATTGTGGGGGAGGGGGGTCTGAACATTAGATTTGCAATCTCAGATACCAGAGGGTATCATATCCCAAAAGAAAGAATAGACAGGGAGTCTGAACAGTGAAAGGGGGTGTGTCTCGAGTGAGTGCTACCATGATTACCCAAGAGGCCTGGGAACTGGAACCTTTTTTGCTTTGCCCATGGTATGTTTCTTTAGGCTGTAAAATACCCCAATTCTCAACACAACGGTATTGGCTCCTTTATTTCTGTGTGAACAGCAACCATTCAGAAATAGATCTCTTTGTTATAATGCATCGAGCTTAGAAATGGGCCAAGAAGACAAAAGGTTGGGGTGAATGCAATGTCAGATTGAAAATTACTTTAGCAGACCTGGCTGGGTTCTATGTCCAATTCGATGCGTTAAGCTTTATAGATCTTGAATGGGTCGCTCTTCTAAGGACATGAAGACTCCTGGTAAGGAAAGCCTGGTGGCTGTACCCATGAAGAGAGAAGCAATGGAAAAATGAACAGGACAAGGCTGGGTTCAGCTTGGCACCATAGTCACAGGGACTGAGGAGCATGTCTTGGTCCTCCACCTCTTGGTTAGATGATCTAGGCTATGTCAACTCTTGTGTCTCTGAGCCTCATTATGCTTGTATGAAAGGGGAAGAAAATGCTGCTCACCTGCAGAGCCTGTTGAGAAAAGAGTAGTACTTGGTAAACCGGAAGGCCTAGTCAAACTGAGATATTCTACTTCTGGACACGTAGGAGCAGTGGCACGAACCTCATAGTTACTCCTACGCTGTTGTGGCTACAGTGGCAGCAGAAAGCGCCAGCACTCTCCTCAGAACTTTGAATGTGTAAGCTACACAAACACAACCTTACTGTAAAAGGCAAAAACGTATTTAGTAAACCAATAAAGTAATTATTATTTTTCTGTATTTGTATAGACCATGTGTACTGGCTGGTTTTGTGTCAACTTGACACAGCTGGAGTTATCACAGAGAAAGGAGCTTCAGCTGAGGAAATGTCTCCATGAGATCCAACTGTAAGGCATTTTCTCAATTAGTGATCAAGGGAGAAAGGTCCCTGGTGGGTGGGACCATCTCTGGGCTGGTAGTCTTGGTTCTATAAGAGAGCAGGCTGAGCAAGCCAGGGGAAGCAAGCCAGTAAGGAACTCCATAGCCTCTGCATCAGCTCCTTCTTCCTGACCTGCTTGAGTTCCAGTCCTGACTTCCTTTGGTGATGAACAGCAGTATGGAAGTGTAAGCCGAATAAACCCTTTCCTCCCCAACTTGTTTCTTGGTCATTGATGTTTGTGCAGGAACAGAAACCCTGACTAAGACACCATGGGAACTCATTTAATCTTCACAAGAGAACATCTTAACAGGAATATTGCCTCCAGCAGATTGGCTTTTTGGCATGTCTATGGGGCATTTTCTTGATTGCTAATTGTTGTGGGAGGACCCTGCCCACTACGGGTGGTGTCATCCCTTCCTAGGCAGGTAAGCCTGATCTGTATGAAAAAGGCTGAATGTGAACCTGGAAGTAAGAACCAGCAAACATCATTTCTTCCTTGGTTTCTGCTCCAGGTTCTGACTATGAGTCCCTGCTCTGACTTCCTTCCATGCACAGACAAATAAGTTGTTTCTTTTCTTCCTTTAAGTTGTTTATGTTGTCTTTCACAGTAACAAAAAGCAAACGAGGGCATTCCCATTTACCGACTTGGAAACTGAGGCAGAGCCAGGCTTCAAATCCGGATAGCCTGTCTACATGACTCGTATGTACGTAGCATTGGGGATTCAGAGCACTCCAGGGATTATTGGCAGTGATCTGAACGCTACTAGATCCACAGGAATCCAATGGGAAGTTTTAGGGTCTTTACTACCTTGGGTAAAGAAAGTTCAGGATCTAAAAATGAAGACAAGAAAGTTGACATAGATGATCGATGAATAGAGAGAAATAGCAGGCGATGAATAAGCATCTCTGGAAGTAGGACAAAGCATGGAGACAGAGAAACACTACTGATGTCCATACAGAGGTCTGAGTGCCTCTAAAACTGGAGGGAGAAGCCACAGTTGCTAATCAGCTTTCCTGAAGAACTAGCAGAAAGGGGGATCCAGCATGGGATGGGAATTCTGCTTCGCTGTAACAGGTCCTCTGACGAGAACTGGACACGTACAGTTAATAGCTCTTGGACATTCCTCTTATTTCTTCCTTTGCAAAGAAGCAAAGAAATCTCTGAGGAAACCAGCTTGGGTGGGGTCAGAGGGCAGCTCCCAATAGCCAAACGCTATAGGTGCTTTCGGGTCTTAAGAACTGGATAGGAAAATGGCAAACGGTAGACTAGTGGCCTAAAACAAATCTGGCTGTAAGTCAACAGGCTGAGCTTGCATCCGGGCTTAGGGTCTAAATTGCTATCGTATCCCAGAAATACTCCCAAGAGGGACAGTCACCATACATCTCTGCATCCTGGTGTTGCTCCTATGGAATTGCTGTCTTCATCTGTAAAACTCAGAGATCCATGAGGATCTGAACAGAGATGCTCAGGTGCTGTGCAAATGGTGGGGTCAGAAAGCCATGGGAGGCATTTTCCTGTGTGCCTTAGCCTTACTTTTCCACCTCTCCTTCCTCATAGTCTTTCCCCTTTCTTGAAAATCCCAGGAAGATTTTGAGCTCACATCTAATGCTGTAAACACCATGCCCTTACTTGGTAAGCAGGAAGTTGGTCTCCACCCCGACCCTCTTTTGTCCTTCCTTCAGGGACCCCACTCCCCCCTGCTATTTAGTTTCCTGCTTCCTGGTCACTTGTCCTGAATTAGTTATTTTATTCTCTGCTTAAGAAGTCACATGAGCTAGGGTGTGAGTGTGCGTTCCGAGTGCATGAGGGCTGTGTGAGCCAGAGGGCAGGAATAAACACATGGAGCCAAGGGGAAAGGCAGGGGTAAGGGTCACTCAGAACAAGCCAGTCCCAAGAAATTAAAATTAGCCCTGGGAACGAGAATGTTGGGGTCTCCAAGGAACAGCAGCTGTGAAAAGAAAGACGAGGAGGGAAAATACGCCCTGCCCCACAGCCGCTGCAAACCTTGCTGGCCCACCACATCTGCCCTGGGGTCTCCCCTAGCTTTGGTCCCCCGCCCCCACCAGGCTATCTCTGGCCAAGTCTGTGAGGCCGAGCAGTGAGAATTTCCTTCACATGCTGTCATTTTCCTCTCTGGTAACCGCAGAACAATGTGGCCTAGGATTCCTGATAGGACAAAGTTTAATTGGAAACAGGAAAGCGGAGGACAAGTTTGGGTCTGGGATGGCGATGATAATGAGAAAATGACAGGCCAGTCCAGGGAAGAGGGTGACAGAGGAGGATGGTCACATGGTGAGGATGGTGCACGCACACGCTGGAAGCTCCCTTGGGAGAGTTGAACACGTGAGGGGAGACTCAGGCCTGACTCTCAAGGGAAGCTTCCTGGATAAGCAGGAGGATATGGGGAACTTGGGAGACTATGTAGCTCTTCGCAGAATCTGGATGGGCAGTGTGGGAGCTTGCACTTTCACGGGGCTGAATTCCTGTCTCAGATGGGGAGCAGAGCATGGGCGATAATAGAGGTGCCAAAGCGAGACTGGGAAGCCATGGAGAGCAATCCCTTCCTCATGACTCTGGTCCTAGACACCTAAGAGTCTACAAGTCCTAGGCTTCCTCCCGCAGCTCCGCACTGAGATGGGGCAGCTCCGTTTTTAGGGAGTTTGGGTGAAAATGAGGTTGGTTATACCTCTAGGATATGAAGACGGGGAGCGATTTTCACAGTCGTAGTTCTGTCAACCATTTGGGGTATGAGTGGGATATGGACACTCTGGAAAGACGGGAAGGAGAGGTATGATGTGGGAGAGGCCATATTCTCTCAGAGGGCAAGGGTCTGTGTGTACTTCTCATGGCCACAGCACTAGTCTCTCAGCTTGTCTTCCTGCGCTACTAACGACCCCCCACAATGGAAACTTCCAGAAAAGAAACATGGGAGGTTTTATGGTGTTTTCTTCATTGTTATCACAAAATACCCAAGAAAAACAACTTAGAAGGGAAGAATATTCATTTCTTTCCCTATTTCAATGGGTTCAGTACATCACGATAGACAGCCTGACAGAACAGAGCATCTCACATCAGGGTGGCCAGGAAGTAAGAGTGTCTGATCCAAAGGGGACTCCTTCTTGTTCCTCTACTCAAACCCACAGCCAATGGGATGGTGCGGACTAATCCTCTCGGGAAAGGCCCTCCTATGTACAGCTAGAGGTGGGCTTCACCAATCTCCTAGGTAACTCTCAATAAGTTCATTGATAATCATGAATAATCATCTTAGTTGTGTTTACCAAGATGTCCATAGCACTCAAACCTGTACCTGGTACATGGCAGGCACTCCACAAGAGCCTGCTGAGTAAGTCTGATGGTGTTCCCAGCGTGCCTGTGATGAACAAACTAGTGCTTGGTGAAGGAGATTCAGATTCCCAATGTAAAGGAAAAACCAAAATTCTGATATCTATTTTCTTCTTGGAAATCCACACCCCTGACTGTCTGTAGGCAAGGCTATCTCATAAAGTTCCCAAATGTGCAGAGTTAGTCTGAGATTCAAATGATAGGCTTAGTTGGCTCTCTAGCTGAAAATCAAAGACACATGCACACAGAGAGACAGAAACATATCAGTGATACAGAGAGAGACAGTCACAGGCAAACACATACAGAGAGAGAGAGAGAGAGAGAGAGAGAGAGAGAGAGAGAAAGACAAAGTGATGGAGAAGTACACACAGAGACAGAGACAGGAAACAAAACATCGCTTTGTATCCAGTTTCCCAGGTTTATTCCAGTTGTGTGGCAGTGGATTGCAGGGAAAGAATTGCAGGCGATTGTGTATGTTCTTGATATACTGTTGGTTTGTAGAATTAAATAGATTAATTCTAAAACACATGCATTGTAGATGGACACAGTTGCACATGCATAATTCAAGCATTTGAGAAGAAAGTGTGGGAGGATTGCTGTATTTGAGGCCAAGCTGGTCTAAATAGCAAGTTCTAGAGGCAGCCAGGGCTGCATAGTGAGACCTTGTCTAAAAACAACCCCAAGCCAAAGCAAGTAACCAAACAGACAAGCAAAAATACAACGTGTATTTTATGAACTCAGTTCCAATTGACACTTGGATATGTCAGGCCATTTCACTCCCTTCTTCGTTTTGTCCTTGTGACTATTTCTATAGCTCCCCTTTCTTGACAAATCAAAATTAGTCAAAGGCAATATATATATATATATATATATATATATATGTGTGTGTGTGTGTGTGTGTGTGTGTGTGTATACACATATACAAATGCTAACGACCATGTCATATTACTCTCCTGTAGTCATTCCTAACACCTGTGCAAAACCAATCTTCTCTTTCCCCTACAAACATCAACTCCATTTCACTATATGTTGTCCATCAAGTGCAAAAGCCACCTAAATATATCACACCTGCACTAGACGTAACTGTGGCTAGAGAAAACCGTGCAGGACTCAGGACTATGCCACCATCACAGTGTACTTGCTTGGCTTCCTCCTCCTCCCAATCTTCTAGGCATGATGATGTTTTTCTTCTCCTGCTCCTGGCTCATCCTCTTCTCCATTTTCAGAGGGAAGACTTGGTTCCATTTCATTTCGCTGAAGCAGTCAGAGCAGTCAGATGAGGACTTGCAGAGCTCCCACCTCCGCATCCACCCACGGGCAGTATCCTGACCACACACACTCATTCATTTGTTGAGCCTACTTTCCTACTGTGGAGACCCCTAACTTATGCACCTGTTTCATAGATTCTAGGACATCAATCCCTGGACTGTATCCACTTTCTTCTAGCACAACGACCATTATTTCTCTACCATAACCACTACCATCGCAAGCCATTACCTCCATCATCCAAACACATCCCACTTGAAAATGAAAAGCTTTTCATGACTCAACAGTCCTCATCTGTTTTGGTTTTATTTTTATTTTTGTTTTTGTATTTTATAAAAGGGAATTATGCCTATCTGACTATGGGAACTCTGTTTCCCCCTTTGTCTGTTTCCCCATCTCTCCATTTGTTTTCACCATCAATGTCTCCATGTTATGAGTTCGGACCACCAACTTTTTTTTTAATATTTTTATTACATATTTTCCTCAATTACATTTCCAATGCTATCCCAAAAGTCCCCCATAGCGCCCCCCCCCACTTCCCTACCCACCCATTCCCATTCTTTTGGCCCTGGCATTCCCCTATATTGGGGCATATAAAGTTTGCAAGTCCAATGGGCCTCTCTTTCCATTGATGGCCGACTAGGCCATCTTTCGATACATATGCAGCTAGAGACAAGAGCTCCGGGGTTCTGGTTAGTACATCATGTTGTTCCAACAATAGGGTTGCAGATCCCTTTAGCTCCTTGGGTACTTTCTCTAGCTTCTCCATTGGGAGCCCTGTGATACATCCAATAGCTGACTGTGAACATCCACTCCTGTGTTTGCTAGGCCCCGGCATCGTCTCACAAGAGACAGCTATATTTGGGTCCATTCAGCAAAATCTTGCTAGTGTATGCAATGGTGTCAGCGTTTAGAAGCTGATTATGGGATGGATCCCTGGATACGGCAGTCTCTAAATGGTCCATCCTTTCATCACAGCTACGAACTTTGTCTCTGTAACTCCTTCCCTGGGTGTTTTGTTCCCAATTCTAAGAAGGTGCACAGTGTCCACACTTTGGTCTTCATTCTTCTTGAGTTTCATGCGTTTATCAAATTGTATCTTATATCTTGGGTATCCTAAGTTTTGGGCTAATATCCACTTATCAGTGAATACATATTGTGTGAGTTCTTTTGTGATTGTGTTATTTCACTCAAGATGATGCCCTCCAGGTCCATCCATTTGGCTAGGAATTTCATAAATTCATTCTTTTTAATAGCTGAGTAGTACTCCATTGTGTAAATGTACCATAATTTCTGTATCCATTCCTCTGTTGAGGGACATCTGGGTTCTTTCCAGCTTCTGGCTATTATAAATAGGGCTGCTATGAACATAGTGGAGCATGTGTCCTTTTTACCGGTTGGGACATCTTCTGGATATATGCCCAGGAGAGGTATTGCTGGATCCTCCGGTAGTACTATGTCCAATTTTCTGAGGAACCGCCAGACTGATTTCCAGAGTGGTTGTACAAGCTTGCAATCCCACCAACAATGGAGGAGTGTTCCTCTTTCTCCACATCCTCGCCAGCATCTGCTGTCACCTGAATTTTTGATCTTAGCCATTCTGACTGGTGTGAGGTGGAATCTCAGGGTTGTTTTGATTTGCATTTCCCTGATGATTAAGGATGTTGAACATTTTTTCAGGTGTTTCTCTGCCATTCGGTATTCCTCAGGTGAGAATTCTTTGTTCAGTTCTGAGCCCCATTTTTTAATGGGGTTATTTGACTTTCTGGAGTCCACCTTCTTGAGTTCTTTATATATATTGGATATTAGTCCCTTATCTGATTTAGGATAGGTGAAGATCCTTTCCCAATCTGTTGGTGGTTTTTTTGTCTTATTGATGGTGTCTTTAGCCTTGCAGAAGCTTTGTAGTTTCATGAGGTCCCACTTGTCAATTCTCGATCTTACAGCACAAGCCATTACTGTTCTATTCAGGAATTTTTCCCCTGTGCCCATATCTTCAAGGCTTTTCCCCACTTTCTCCTCTATAAGTTTCAGTGTCTCTGGTTTTATGTGAAGTTCCTTGATCCACTTAGACTTGACCTTAGTACAAGGAGATAGGAATGGATCGATTCGCATTCTTCTACATGTTAACAACCAGTTGTGCCAGCACCATTTGTTGAAAATGCTGTCTTTCTTCCACTGGATGTTTTTAGCTCCCTTGTCGAAGATCAAGTGACCATAGGTGTGAGGACCACCAACTTTTAACTCTTACTTTATTTAAGCAAGCCATTGCATTTGACGACCAGTCACTCCACACTGAAACTCTTTCTCCCCTCGCCAGCCATCTCACCTCTGCCACCACTGCAAATCTTTAAATGCAACCTTTCATTCAACCCTGGAGCACCAGGCTCCCAGCTCTTTCCCCACTACATTTCTCCTGTGGCATTCTCATCTTGTGACTTTAGACACGCACACCTTTAATCCCAGCACTTAGGAGGCAGAGACAGGCAAATTTCTGAGTTCGAGGCCAGCCTGGTCTACAGAGTGAGTTCCAGGACAGCCAGGGGAACACAGAAAAACCCTGTCTCGAAAAATTAAAAAACAACAACACAAAAAAATAAATGTATAGATCCTGAATAAGCACAGCTTCAGCTACTCCTCAACTACTCAGAGATGTTGTTAGTCCTGCCCTCTTCACCTGCTCTACCTGTAGACTTTCCTACTTCAGTTTATTGTCCCCAAAGTCTAGAGTCACCTTAGATTTTTCTTTATTGTTTTTCCTCTCCCAATCAGCAAATCATTTCAACCACACCTTTCAAATAAAATAGAACCGATCGTACTTATCATAGTAATTGCCAAAGCACCATCATTTCTACCCTGAATTACTGCAGTGGCTTCCTGTGTGGTTCTTTCTTTTCACAGTGGTGCTTTCAGATAGAGCCAGATGCTAACCACAGTCTTTCCAAAAGACTCCCTGTCTCATAAGCCAAATTCCTTGCCTTGGACCCCTCACGTGATATTTGTTCAATATTCCCTTGGTTCAAAATTGTTTTTCTAATTAATTGTTTTTCATATGGCTCCTAACTTTGCCTTTATTTGTGTCCCTACTTCATTAGAGAGACCTTCACTCACCTAGTAGTGGTAATACATAAATCACCCCCGTTTGTGGCACTTACACTCCTCCATAAACAGGCACATGACTCTGAAATATTCTGTATCTCCTTGGCAAGGCTGCTGTAATAAGCACACCCACCTTAAAGTTATGCTGTGAGCATTGGAAGAATTAATCTGGAAAAGGCACATGAAGTATATATAGCGGAGCACATGAAGAGTACCAATTCAGTATTGGTTGATTTTATTATTCCTATTAGGTTCCAATCTGGCTCCCTGAAGATGTCTGCCAACTAGATATTAGTATTTGAAAAACAGAATGCTAAAGAGGAAACTCACTCACTGGATGGCAGAAGAAGCCATCAGAAGCAGCCCCTGAACTGCAAGCCACTGTCCTGTGCCATCCACAAGGCCTGTCACAGTGGAATCCTTTCCAGATGATGGAAACTGCACTGTGGGGAAGGAACTCAGCAAGTCTGCCACCTGCTACCCGGCTGACACTTGGCGCTGGAACTCACCGTTGCAAGCCTCTTGTCCTTTACAATGAAGACAAAGGCTGCCTGCTTCCATTTTCAGAGTGTGTTATAAGATCCCTGTGCCTGAGACGGCTGATGCGCATCATCTGCACACAAGACTGGCCACTTGACATATCCGTGAAAACACCAAGTGCCTTTCGTTCATTTTTAAGCTTGAGCCCTAAGTAAAAAGACGCTCTCTCCACATGGAGACAGCTCTGAGGCTGTGTGTTTGCCATTCATGCTTACAGTGAATGGTCGTCCACCATGTGTTTCTGCCAGCTTTACCAGTTAAGAAAGAAATCTGGAAGCAAAGTTGTATCTGAATCTCCATAGTAAAAGCTCAGGAGAAGGGTCCTCCTTCTGCTTCTTGCAGGGCACTGCTATTGAGGGGCACACACATACTATCCAGGGGACCAGAGCTGTTTAGTTTGGGGAGGGTGGTTGGTTATAAGCAGCTGAAATAGGATACAGAGAGCAGTTTGAGCCTCCCTGGGGAAAAAAATAGAGTAAAACCCTCTTAGCACATCTGGAAAAGCCATCATGCCTGTAAAACATGGTGAGGAAAGGGCCCTACATGGAAAACAGACCATTTCTGCTCTTAAAACATTTCTATCATTTTTTTCTTCTGTCCCTGAGGATACCATAGGGCTAAGAGGGGAAGAGGGGCAAGGTCAGAAGATGTCGTGGTGTTTCAGATGGTGTTGCTTTAGTTCCTCTGTGCAGGAGGATGGGGTAGGGATGAGGGGGAAGAATCAGTCCTAAAATGTGGCTAACTGACTGAGAAGCACTGGTGTGGCCCAGGTAGATAGAGAGCGAGCCCTGGAGCTTCTGGAAGAGCTGGACGGAAGACGTCTTTCTAAAGGAGAGGTGAGCAAAAGCGTCCTTCCCCATGGGTTGCACCGAGGAACAATCTATTAAGGATACTCATTCCTTAATCAATGACACCTGGGTGTTTCTTACTGTGAAGGAAACACTTCTGTGAATGGGATTAAGTTCCGGATTTTGAGACAAGATCGTCTTGAACCTGGGGAATCCCCACAAATGCAATCATATTTATCTTTACAAAAGGAGGAAAAGGGAAATTTTAGACGTGGGTGGGGATAGGGCATGGTGACCATGAGGCAAGAGATTAGAGACACAAAAGCACAAGTCCAGGAATGCCCTCAGCAAACAGAAACCAGCAGGGGCAAGCATGAGGTTGTCAGTCGAGGCCACCCAAAAGAGGGGGACTCTACCAGTACCCGGATTTCAGCCTCATGAAAGTGACCTTGCTCTGTCCATTATAAAGGCAAACTAGAAATTTCATGGTGTTTTAAGTCACTCTACCTTAGCAGTTGTTACAGTAGAGACTAGGAGCAGATACAAGCAAGAGAGCACATATCTGGGTCAAATTAGCATAAGTCCACTCTTAGGGTGCAGAAGCATCCAGAGGCAATACACAAATGAGCAGGTGCTGCTATTTTCGAGTGCAACAGGGAACATGTGTCTTATATAAGAGGTGCTATTGGCTTAGCTTCAGCAAACTGAGAGAGGAACAAAGACCTAGGAGGAGAAGGAGGAGGAGGAGGCCCTCCAACTCCTCAAAGGAAGCTGCAGTTCTGGATTTTTATAAAACTCATCTCATTTTAATTGTTGGTAGCTATTTTAAATTCTCAGTACCATGCAGGCTGAATCAAACACATCTGTTTAGCCACATCCCGCCCATGAGGCTCCAATTTGCACTCTATGGTCTATTGTATGCTTGACTCTGAGCTAAGCATTCAAGATGCTGTGTCTGTCCTCTAGCTCGTGGCGAGGGAAGGAAGTAGACAAAATGACTGGGTCTTTGGTAGAACTGGTAGACAGTAAGGTTGGGGTTGGGGGTTAGGGGACACCAAGAGATTGTTTCTCGCCGGATCAGGAGAAAGGGGGACAGTGAGGAAGACTTTGTGGGAAGAGCTGATGCTCACAGCAAATCTTGATGATGAGGTGGGAAGCAGAAGTGGGCAAAGCGTGAAAGGAAGCAGGTGGTCTGGGCAGCAGCCAGAGCAAGGGCCGAGAGGCCTAAAGAATCAGCTCTGAGGCTTAAGACAAAGGCAAGTTTAAGGTATGCATGGTGGGAAGATGGGGAGGACAATGCACCCATGGCTGTATTCTGAGCTTATCTTGAGGATAAAGGGAGCACTCAGGGCTTGCCTGGAGTTGAAATGTGGCCCCTAAGGAAATATGCAAGCCCTAGCCCACTTACTTTATAAGTGCGACTCTGTAAATGGGTTCTTTCAAGTTGCTGTGAAGCTAGACTGAGGTCATGCTGGATTTGGATGGGCCTGAGTTCAGTGATGGTCATCCTCAAAAGAAGAGCAGATTTGGACATATAAACAAAGAATGACAAGTGACCAAGAAGGCAGGGATTAGAAACAATGAATCACCATCTTCCAGTCAAGGAATGCAGAAGTGTGCAGCACTGCCAGAAGCTGGAAGGATCATTCCTTGGAGATGACAAGACTCAGCCTTACCCATCTTGACTTTGGTCTTCTTATCTCCAGAAGCATTCTACTGACTGCGAGTCACCTAGTTTATGGCGTTTTATTATGGCAGCCCAGGAAAAGGGTACACCCCATATCTCAATAAACCTTTAAAATAACTCATGCAGAGAACTGGGAAGACAGCGTAGTGAAGTGGTGCCCTTGTAAGCTTGAGGACCTGAGTTAGATGCCCAGAGTCCACCTTAAAAACCCAAACAAGGTGAGTGTGGTAGAAAATGCTTGCAATCACAACACTGGGGAGGCTGAGACAGGGGGATGCTTGGGGCTTGCTGCTTATCCTTGCCCTCAGGGGTGGGTTCCAGGACATGAGAGATCCTAACGCAATAAAAAAGATGCAACATCTGAGGCTATCCTCTGTCCTCTGCATGCACATCACAGGCATGCACACACTCTTGTGCAAACATGTGCGTGTGCAATGCACACTGATACAATAATAAGCGACCACTTTCTTTGTGTCCAAGTTGTCATTCTGTATTCACAAATGGCCTGAGAAGTAGACACTGTTTTCGCCCTATTTGACACACTAGCGCACTGTAGCCAGAAAAGCAACTGGGCTTGCCTAATTCCACACAGCTGGTGTCTAATCCAGCTAGGCTGTGACTGAAGGGGGACTGGTTCCAAGTCACTGCCCAGAGCCACCTTAGCACAAAAGTGGACACTGTTGAGCCACACGGTCTTGAGTCACTGGTTACCACGCTCCCATGGCCTCCTCTGGCGTCCCATGAGGATTAGAAAGAAAGAAAATATGAAAAATATTTAGTAGACTGCAAAGTGCACTTAAGGAGAGGCACATGAATTCAAAGTGGGGCGGGATAGACAGTCCAGTGGTTCTGAGTGCTTACTACTCAGCCAGAGAACCCAAGGTCAGTTCCTTATGTTCACACTAGGAGGCTCACAACAGCCTCCAGGAGCATCCTATTTTTCTGCCCTCTGTATGTGCATACCCACACTCATGAGTACACAATGTGTGTGCTCCCCCACACTTAAAAATAATAAAAGTAGATATTTTTAAAAATCATTCAAAGTAGAGACCAGGCCTTCGAGGACATGGCAAATCTATCCTACCGACTACTCTGAGATAGGTGGATGAATCTACCAACCCCCATTCTCTAGTACACACAGGAAAATTCCTAATCCCTTACAGAGGCCACTACCCAGGAGTCCAGTGCTGACCATGGTGTGGTCCCTAATTTCATAAGTTCAAGTCTTCAAGCTTGAATCCAGTCTCCTGGAGGCTCCTCTAGGCTACCTTTTCTGCAGGTTTTGGGCTCAGAACCAATCCCACGTGAACCACAGAATATGTTCAGAGACAATGACTCCCTCATTTTACTGAGGAGGAGACAGTGAATTAGGTTTTTTTTTTCCTGTTGCTGTGATAAAAAGCAAGTTAAGGGAGAGAGGGTAGGTTTGGGCTTATGGTTCCAGAGAGATAGCATCCACAGTGGTGTGGAAGCCCACATTACCCATCCACAAACAGGGAGAAGAGAGGGAGAATAGAGGAGGGGCGAGGCAATGCACCCTCAAAGTCCACCCTAGGGACAAGGCTCCAGCTACGAAGGTTCCATGACCTCCCGACACAATGCCGCTGACTGGGGATTGTGTGTTCAAATACATGAGCTTTTGGCGATATTTTTTATTTATGGCATTAGCAGTCAGAAACACCTACTGACCCATCTACGACTAATCAGAGTATTCTCCCAGCATGTCCTCTGTGCCTAGCTGTAGTACATTTAGCCCAAGAAGCTGTCTTCTGAGGGTATTCTGGTATTTGGGCATGATATACTTCATTTTTATGGCATGGCACCAACCAAACCTTCATTTTTCTATTTATTTTCACATAGGAATTTGTTGAGGGAGAGAAGTCTTTTTTTTTTTTTTTGGTAAAAATGTGTCCCTAACATCTTGTGAGGAACCTAATCTTGGTGGGTTTAAAAAAATCCAAGATGGTAGCCTATCTATTTTATGTTATTTTATTTCATCTTATTATTATTTTTTATTTTTATTTATATTTATTTTGTGTTTTGTTTTGTTTTGTTTGAGTCAGGGTTTCACTCTGTAGCCCTGGCTGTCCTGGAACTAAGGCTGGCTTCAAACTCAGATCCCATATGCCTCTGCCTCCTGAGTGCTGGAATTAAAGACAGGCATCACCATTGCCTGGCTAGCTTATCTCTTTTCTAAATCCATGTATCCCATGCACATTGAATCTCCATGTGACCAAGTACATTATGTTCTCAGTACTAGATATATTTGTATATGGATTACCTCCATTTCAAAGGAACCCACAGGCTAATGGAAATGGACACAAGAAAGTCAATCATTGCAACATCCCTAAAACTCACAAATTAGCCGTCACTGTCATGATTCTTGCCATATTCTTCGCATACTTTACTATCTGCATTTTCCAAGTGTTTTCTCTCATGTCAACACATTTCTTTTCCCTTTTTTTCTTATACAGAAGCTTTGGGTTCATCTTAAACAATACTACCCATTAATTCATGGGTTTAACTTAACTATTTTCTATTACACAGTATATTAAAAAGCTAACTACTGTTAGAGGAAGAAACACATAAGGTTGTTACCTCATCTCAGACTGTATCAGAGGTAGGTGGCTCACCTTGTGGGAGACAATGTCATTGCCCAGGAGGCCCACATAGGCTATGATAGAGGTACGTAGTCCATCATAACAGGAAGCAAACCTTTATCTCATCAAATGCTGATTGGCTGAGACACGGCAGGATCATCAATCTGATAAGCAGAATCTAGAGGCAGGCAAAAGGTAAGTCTGCCTTCCACCCCAAAAAATTCTCAGCAGTTCACACTTCCCAGAGTTTCTACCACTGACCAGGACACAGCTATTCTCATTTTCAACTTTCTAGACCAGGGGTTATGGGTCAAGAAGGTCTGTGATGTAAGGACAAATCTTTCTTATTTTTAAACTTTATCTTGTCTGCGTATGATTATGTGTATGACCGTTCATGTATGTATGTGTCTAGGTACACATGTGTGTATACCTGCATGTGGAGACTAGAGCATATCGTTAGGTGTTATTCTTTAAAGGCTGTTCCTTTTCTTTGTGTCAAGGTGTCTCATGACCTGGAACTCTTCAAGTAGACTGGGATGGCTGGCCAGCAAGTTCTGGGAATCCACCTGACTCTGTATCTCAGTGCTAAGGGCACAAGCTCGAACCACCATGCTTCTCTCTCTCTCTCTCTCTCTCTCTCTCCCATTTTTTTTTTACCTTCACATGGATTCTAGGGACTGAATTTGGCTTCTTGTGTTTTTGCAGAAAATATTTTACTCACTGAGTGATCTTGCAGTCTGGGCTCCACATTTTTCAATCTTCTGCTTCCATAAATACACAATGTTGAATGATATTTCTCTGGAAGCCTGTCCTGGTATTTTCCTGGTGGGCTATCATCTCTATGGTTTGTGTTTAACAACATCCCAACTAGGAAATCACATCAGAAAGCAAGCAAAGGGTTACAGTGGACTCTTTAAGAAAATCTAGTCTATCTCATTAAAGGCAAATGATACACAAAAAAACCTCAGGTCTTTCTCTATCTACAACAAGAACATGCTAACAATATCTTCCTTTAGTAAACAGAACATGCCAGCATGTAGGGCTACTGCTTGTTCCTGGAGTCACTCATTCTATAGGTATTTCTTGAGCATCTAGTACCTGGCAGGTTGTGGGAGGCCTCGGGGTTCCAGTGATGACTCAGACACACACAGCTTCTGTGTCCATATGGCTAGACAATGAGGCTGACATTAATCAGATGATTATCTGATGCATGTAACGTGTGATGTCATGCTGAAGGCTTGAGATTCAGTGTTGGTGTGGTGGTTTGAATATGTTTAGTCCATGGAAAGGGACTATTAGGAAGTGTGGCCTTGTTGAAGGAATTGTGTCACTGCGAGGGTGGGGGTGTGGACTTTGAGATTCTCCTCTTAGCTACCTGGAAGATAGTCTCTTGGCTGCAGCTGGATCAAGATACAGAACTCTTAACTCCTTTTCCAGCACCATGTCTGCCCAGATGCTGCCATCTTCCTGCCTTGATGATAATGAATTAAACCTCTACAACTGTAAGCCAGCCCTAATTAAATGTTGTCCCTTATAAGTTGCCTTGGTCATGGTGTCTCTTCACAGCAATAAAACCCAAATGAAGACAGTTGGCTTATAACAGCAGTTTCTACCTAGAACCTGGGGTCAGAGAATGTTGCCCTGGAGAAGGGCACTGGCCAAGCACTGGTGACTCAGACATGGACCTAACACATAGAAACACGCCTGGTCATCCTTCTCCATGTAGGCATGAAGTCAGTTGCTGCCTCATTTAAGCTTTGCTGCAACTCTCTGGTGTGACATCCTTAGGGTTCTTCACTGGGAAGGACAACAACTTGCCTAAGACCACAGAGTTGGCTCTTGGCCCTGCTGGAACTCAAATCCTGGTCCATGTGATTCTAGATTCATGCTTTTCCTAAAGCCATTTATTACCTCCCCAGCAGATACATAAGCATCTGCCATAGCTTGGATGCCAAATGTCTCCCACAGGCCATAGGCCCAGTGTCCAAGGTGGGACTACTGGAAGGTGCTGCATGTCAGCATTCCTTCTAGGCTCTGCCCCACAGTTACAGCCAGGTGTGCCTGACTCACTATAAAAGGGGCTGATTGCTCCCTCCTCTCTTATCCTCTTATACTCTAACTTTATTGTCTCAACCATTTTCTTCTTTTCTCCCCTTCCCTCTCCCCATTCCTGCTCTCCTCCCCCCTCCCAACTCTCCCTTCCATGCCCTAAATAAACTCCATTCTATACTAAACCCTGTCCTATGCTGGTATCTTAGGGGGAGGGAATGCCTCAGCATTGTCCCCCAGAGATGCCCCCTCCAACCTCACCATACTATGCCTCTACCAACATAATCCTGATTCTTTCTTTCTTTCTTTCTTTTTTTCTTTCTTTCTTTCTTTTTTAATTAGGTATTTTCCTCATTTACATTTCCAATGCTATCCCAAAAGTCCCCCATACCCTCCCCCCCACTCCCCTACGCACCCACTCCCACTTTTTGGCCCTGGCGTTCCCCTGTACTGGGGCATATAAAGTTTGCAGGTCCAATGGGCCTGTCTTTCCAGTGATGGCTGGCTAGGCCATCTTTTGATACATATGCAGCTAGAGTCAAGACTGCAGCCTTTTAGAAGGTGAAGACTTATGGGAGGTGCTTAATTCATTGGTGGGTTCTGGCTTATGATTGCAGTTGCATCCATTCTATATCCCCACTGTTGACATCACCACTAACCCAACGCAATGGAGCTACCCAATCTTGGCCTGGAAACTTCTTCTTTATGACGTTAGATGCCTTGGGTATTTTGTTATAGTACTGGAAAGCTGACTGCTGTGATAGGGACCTGAGACCCTCTTGTATCTGATCTTATCTCTATGCTGTTACCTGTAACTATTCTTTATCTATAACTATTTTACTCTTTCATAACATAGATGATACAGGCTGGCTAAATACCCATGCCCCATACTTCAGTGAAATAACATGGCAGAAACTGTGACGGAGGGAGCTGGAACAAAGAGCTTCTCTCAAACAAGCTAAGAAAACTGTTTCCCTTCAGACACTCCTCCCCACCCCCACTCCCAAGTAGGACACAGCAGAATGACATCCTGAGCTGAGCCTCCAAGTCTTCTACCTTGAACTCTGTTTTCTTTTACCCACCTGCCAATTTACACATTAAGCAGCTATCAGCTCCCTGCTGTGGGATGCCATATCTAGTTTATGCCTCCCTGAGAGGCAATTTCTCCAGTCTCCAGTAGCCCTACAGAGAGCAGGGGAGAACATTTAATAGGCGCTTCAGAAGTCAGTGCCACTGAGTTAATAGCCGAGCCTCTCAGACAACCCCCATGCTGAATAGAACAGCACTCAATCAGGCATGAATACCAGAACACCTCTGAGTAGTGCATTGTTGGCTTTTTTGATTTCCTCTTCCCATCTCTGCAGTCTCTGGTATTTTCCACCTAACTGTTAGCAGAGATTTCTTGGCCACAAACTCCTTAAATTGGTGTCCCATCTCCACCCTTGGAAGTCTTGCCACAGAGAGATTTGAAATGAGAGGGATCACACCTGAACCTCAAATAGTCACTGTTCTGTTACTGGCTATGGGCCTGGTGGTTATAGTGACGTTGCCTATTTGGAATCTTGGCTCCGTGTCCCAGCCGTGTGTCCTTGCGCAAGCCGAAACAACCTCGGACAAGGTACTGCGCTTCCTGTACTTGGTTTCTTTAGTCTTAAAATGGAGGCGATCACATCAACCTCACCGTAAGGCTCTGATTATCCTGAGTGGGGGAGAGAGAAAAGAGAGTAAGTGTAGCGTCAGTGCTTAGTGGTACTCAGCGCTGAGCACATGGAGAGTCAGGTTGTTGCTGTTATGGTATGTCTATCTGTCTGTCTGCCTCTGTTCATTTTTCCCCCATCACCTCATTTGACTTCCTACTTTCTCCTCTTCTTCTCTTCTATATAAAATTTTTATTTATTTATTTTTATAAGCAATTAGCCTTTGGACAATCCAATGGGATTCTTGAAAAATCAATGATCTAACTCCTGATCATCCTCCATGACCTAGATCCATAGACTGAGGGAAGCCAGCTCCAGTTGGGAGGTTAAGACACAAAACCCAAGTCATGAAGCCCTGCAGGTCACTGTAGCTCACAATTTTCCCTACGGCTCTGTACCAGCAAGCACACTGGCTGGGAAAAAGATCCTGACCGCCATCTTTCCTTGTTTCCCCACTGTGCTAGCATGGCACTTTACACGGGTTATTCTATAGATAGATAGATAGATAGATAGATAGATAGATAGATGAACAAACAAACAAATATCCTTGCATGACTGATCAAGTAGTACATAAAAATCCAGATCCTGACGCTGGAATGATTGGCTCTCATGGAGCCTGCCTCCAATGAGCTGTGTGGCCATAGGCACATTCCCTAACCTCTCTGGGTTTTAGATGCTTCACCCACAAGTTAGGAAGGGCAGATGTGCTCACGTCACAGGGTGGGGTAGAGACTTACAGGACATTATCAGTGTCTAGTCCATAGTATGCATTATCACATATCAGTTATTATTATCACTGTTAGTTGAACCAAGGCTATGGTATAATCGTTATTCAATGCTCATCCTTCTTGTTCTCTGATGGCTTCCTTTCTCTGGGGCCTGCCTGGGATTCCTGGGTAGAGAGGTGTCACGTTCTGTGTGGATCTGCAGCAACAGACGCTTGCCTCCCCCTTTCTCTTCATTCCATTACAGAACGGTTGTCCCTGTCAGCAGTACAAATGAATGGGCTCCATGCCTCGCAGTGACACATCTCTCCCCTTCCACCATCTCAGAGAGCTGGCTTTTCCTACTGCAAAATTGTTTCTGAAGGAAGAATTTTATGTCGTGAAGGAAAACAGACAGAACTTTAGGCCTTTTCATGTCAACAGAAGAAAGCTGGCTTCCCTGTGTCTATGGGTCTGCACTCTGAAGGATGGTCCTGTTTTCTTTCCTCCATTCTCTGGGCAGCCATGGGAGTCTCCCAAAGTCAGCGGGACTGGACACTTCATCAGTTAGCAGGTCTGGAAATGAAAGACCTACAGAAAGAGGTGCCCTGTCTCAGCTCTCAACAGAGGCTCACCCTAACCTGGAATACTTGTTCTTCTGTTTTCCTCCTGTATTTGGGGTCCCTCAGACGACCACTAAGGTCTGGTTTGTCCTTCACTTCTCTTACATTGCCTGGTTATTTCTCCCAGGTGTGGATAATGTGGTATGGGGCCTGCACACAGGGAAAACCAGAGACAGCAGCCTTGTGGCATCCTGGCAGAGAAGCAGAGACAACCAGGCTGAGGTGAGCAGAACATACTTGTCTTATAATCTGGGCAGTGGCTTCTAGATCCCTATGGACAAAATCCTGAGGCATGGGCCCAGAGCTCCCAAGGTTTCAGGAAAATCTGGGAGTCTGAAATTTTCTGAGCCTCTGTCAAAAAACAACGCTGTGCTCAAACCAAATCAATCCCTGAGGCTGTTAGTTAATTCAAACAAACAAACAAACAAGCAAACAAATCATCTGGTCTAAAGAACTGAAGAGGTCCACTACAGCAAGTACTTACATCAACTCCCTGAACTCCATGGCTGCCAGAGCTGTTCTCATTCTAATTACTCCTTCTAGAGAGTGAGCCCTTGGGACCCCCATGACTCTTGCTGTTGGCATTCATGTTCTGTGTCATTCCCCTTTCCTGAGTATGGCAGAGATTGTGGCATAAGTAGAACATGGCCAGAGAGACAAGATATACCTGGTTACGTGAACATGACTGCATCGCCATCTCAGGAGACTTTCTTTCATGCCGTTGTTGAGGAAGGAACTTGTCACACAGTGCAACTGCATACACAGAGACTCGTGTGGCAAGAAACCATCGAGGCATGCTACACCACAACCAAGGAGAAACTAGATATCTTAGTTCCTTTTTTATTGTGATCAAACATCATGACTAAGGCAATTTCAAAAAGAAAGCTTTTGGTTGGTCTTATGACTTCACAGGGTTGAGTCCATGACAGAAAGAGAAGGAACAGCTGAGAGATCACATCTTGATTCACAACCACGAGGCAGACAGAACACTGGGAATCATAGGAACCCATTGAAGCCTCAAAGCCTGCCCCTCACTGACATACCTTCTCCAAGAAGGCCACACCCCCTAATCCTTCCCAAATAGTTCCCCCAGCTGGGAACCAAATATTCAACATATATGAGCATGTGGGGACCATTCTGAATTCAAACTACCACACTGAGGAACTCAACGTTGTCAACAATCACATGAGTAAAGAAACAGATCCTTCCTCCTTGGAGTCCCAGAGGAAATGGAGGCCTTGGGTACCATCTTGGTTTTAGTCCTTCTAGAAGACCCAGTGAAGCCATGTTTGGACTTCTGAGAAATCAGGGGATAAAATACAATGTTATAAATCACAAAGTTACTGACACCATGTCACAGAGCAACACAGAACTAATCACAATTGGGACTTGCCTCTTACCTACCATCTTTTGGAATTCTACAATATATAGGTGACCTGTGTAAGACCCAAGTCCTTCAGTAGTAAAAGCAAATCATAGCATAGTGTGGAGATGTGTCCTTAAAATAACAGTAATGATTTCCCCCGTGGCATAAGAGAAGAAATGCATGCGGATGTTCTGCTCACACAAACATGGGTCCTGTAAAAGCCCACAGCAAGTGTGAGCGTTAAGGAGACCTACTGATAATACCTTGGATTTGGAATCCTCCTGCCTCAGCCTCAGGACTAGCTGGTAATACAGACATGGGCCTCTAGGCCTGGGTTCATCTGACTATTTTTTAAATCAAATATTGTATGGGTTCTTACTATAGGGTATGATATACAGGTAGTATCGGGAAAGAAAACAACAACAAAGTTTGAACATCCTTAGTACTCTTAGGTGTCACCATTTATCATTAGACTTTCAGAAAGTGTGTGGCCCTTGGTGACCTCCCTTCCCTGGAAAATACACATGGGGACCTGTCTATGGAAAAGAGAGAGATGTGGATACAAATCATGATCACTTTCACTCCCCCCCCCCCAATCTCCACAAGCCAAATGCCAGCACCTTTACCCTGCCAAGGGACAGGCATCACAGGATCGCCAGGCCCCCCACGAGTTGGCTTCAGTTCCAGGTCTCTGAGCCGCCTTCAAGTTGCTGTAAAAATGCAAAGTATTCCAGTGATTTTAATTACTGGGAGTTGCATAAGCCAGAAACCAGTTTATTCAAAGGAACAAGAGATCAAAAAAAAAATATTTTCACCATGCCTCTAGGCTCTCCCCTCCTTCTCCTGCTACCAGCCTCCAATCACAGGCCTCAAAAACACCTCAGGTATGTGCAGTTCTTCTAGGGTGTGTTGATATGACATTAAATTCTTTTTTTTTTAAGTAAATACTTGAAGCAGAAGCAGTTCCAGGCACCTTCAAGCAGTTTGGAAAGTTACTGGTCATGCTTCTCTGGACAGGCTAAGGACTTCATTGGGCTCCATATCGCACATGGAGAGAGTGTAGCTATAAAGCTGAGATCAGTGGGCAAGGAGGGTCTCCTCGGATACCACATCAGGGGAGGCTTTCAGCTCCTGAGTATGAACAGGACTTCACTATAAGATTCTTACGTAAGGAATGAACCCCAATCATAACATCCTAGCAATTCTCCAGAGTGGAAAAGAAATGTTTACAGTGCTAGAGAGTGGTTAGAGAATCCTCTGTTTTCCCATCCGGATTCTCCAGTATCCTCTCAACAATGTGTCATCTAAACCTAAGCCCAGCTTGCTGAGAACGTGCTGTGTGTCCTGCATTGGGATAAGTGCTCAGAACTGAAAACCTCAGTTAGCCCAAGCCAATTGCCACACTTGATAAAGATGGGCAGAGCATTATTGGTTGAATATGAAATGCCCCCCACAGGCTTGCATATTTGGACATTTGGTCCCCAGCAGGGAGCACTGTTGCCTCCCACAGGTTGTGTAACTTCTGAGACATGGGGCCTGCCTGGCAAAAGTGAATCACTGCAGGGGACCCAGCAAGTGATATCTGATTACAGCTTTGCTTGGTGCTCTCTGCTTCCTAACCCTCCAAGATATAACAAGCCACACCACACATTATATCACTGTAGAGAAAGCGCCCCCCGACAACAAACCTCTGCCAGGATGGACCCATATTCCATGAAAGCCAGGGCTAAAACAAATCTTTCCTCACTTAAACCGCTTCTGTCACATATGTGGTGAGGAGAGAAGTAATTAGTACAACCAAAGAGTGACAGTCCAAGCAGACTGTGATAAGTTTCAAGTTGGGTTATCCTGAATGGATGGCATTCGGCTCAGAAAGGACACAATGCTTGATGACAACCCTGACTGTATAATAACATTGACAGTGGCTACTCAATGATGCCAAGTTGGTGCCAAGCATTCTACCACATTCCTTCAATGTCTCAATTCATTTACTTGCGACAACTCTAAAGTAGGGATTAACGCTGTCCCATATTACAGACAAGGACACTGAGGCAAGAGGAGGTAAAGTTATTTATCCAGGGTGTTGCAGTTAGGAAATAATAATAGTGAACCTATAAATACTTAACAAGTGGCTCTCCTAGACAAGAAGCCCTGATTTGTTGGGTTGGCCAATTTCCATGGTGTAAATATTCTAAGTTACACTGTGAATGAGAACAATACACAACATCAGAGCATTATGTAATGTCACCACCATGCAGACAAAAGTCAGTGGGAATAACCTCTAGAATATTGAACTTGAGATGGTAAAAACACACAGACATTTGACTCAGGATTCTATTTCTTTTTAACTTTAAGATGGTGGGGAAATTATGCGCACTCAGTTGGAACCAACCTCCAGATCTCTCACTTTTCATCATTTCCTGAGCTACTGGCACTCACTATAAACCTCTCCTGATATTCTGAACAGTGGCAGTGAGCACAAACCCCAGCAGGTCCCCTTCAAAACAGTGAGCCAGAGCCACTTGCAGCATGTCTGTGGCTTGGCTCCAATGTTTAGCTGGTCAAGTATATTACAGGCTGTTGAGATCATGATATTTTAAACCAATGGTAGCCGGGCGTGTGAGTTTACTTGGATATATCCTCATTTTAAGTTGAGGAGTATATGTGATTAGGAAATGATGAAGTTTGATGTTAATTTGCATTGCTTTAAATAAAGTTAACTTAATTGTTGACTTTTGCAATTACAATTTTAATCATGACCATGTTTTACAAGTGACTCTGAGAACTCTGGGAAAATATAGCAATGGGTTCTACTGAGCCAATATCAGCCAGCTCAGGTATACCCCAGGGACCTTAGGGCCCATTCTTCAGTATTCCAATAAACCAGAGGTGGCCAGATGAAAGGAGGAAAAACAATTATAGCAAGAAAGAGTCTGAAAGAAGACCTAGAAGATGGATATGAAGGAAAGAGAAACAATATTTAGTGCCTGCAAGATGTCTTCCTTAAGCCCCAGTTTCCTTGATTATAAGGCAGACATACAGTGCTGGGGAGATGCTTGTTGCTGTGCAAGCTTGAGTACCTGAAGTCACAGCTCTAGCAGGGATCTAAAAAATGTGCTGTGGCAACGCCTGTAATCTCAGTGCTGGGGAAACAGAGACATGCAGATCTCTTCTCTGCAGCTCACTGGCTGGTCAGCCTACTTGAATCAGGGAGCTCCAGGTTCAAGGAGAGCCACTGTCTCAAAAAATAAGTTGAAGAGGGAAAGAGGAAGATAAATCTTGTTAACCTTGGATCGGCTCACCGTGTGCAACACACATACTTTCTCTCACGTAAAATGTCTATTATTTAGGGTTGGAAGACTGAGGGAGACGTCAAAGCACAAGCCCTTTGTAGAAGTTTATAACTAATACTGTCTCATGTCTACACATACTTTGTGAATGGCCTCTTGGGCAATTTTTTGTCATCAAGGATATCTTCACAGACATTGCTCTTAAACACAAGGCCCACTGGCCAAGTTCAAAGATCTGTCTATCTATCTATCTATCTATCTATCTATCTATCTATCTATCTATCTATCTGGCAAGAACGGGTTGTACTAGAAGCTTCAGTTTCATATGTTTTGTTCTATCAAAAGTACCTGAAAACAATAGAATAGTAGAAAAATCAATGAATTGCAATCTTTCTGGGGCCAAAAACAAGTCTAGGGGAAGATGAAGGCATGACTAATCTTAAACAAAGAATTGAGAAGACCGAAGAGACCACAGTAGGTGTTTGAGCTCAGCCATCATCACCATGCAGCGAGATTGGCTTTTGACAGTGGACACAGCTTCCATCAGAAAGAAAATTCAATGGCAGCTGAGATGACTTACAGGGTAAACGTGCTTGACACGAAGCCTGACAACCTGAGTTTGACACCCAGAACCCATGTGTTGGAAAGAGAAACCCAACTCCCACCTGTCCTCTGACCACCACACAGGCACACAGGCATACACATGCAATCAATATTTAAAACACGTAGTTGAAAAGAGAAAATTTCAAGGTGTTTTCCCTAGAAGTTCGTCTTGGGATGACCTCAATCCATGTTCTAATTTCACACCCACCAACTCAAAGTGTTCTGGTGAGGAGGTATAGGACTCTTCCACTATCAGAATATACTAAGGTATGCCATGAACATGTGTTGCCTGCCTACTTCTTAATCATTTGTCTCACAGGAGCAAGGACAGTGGCACTACTGTGGCTGGCTGGCTTGCTGGCCCTTTTGAGTTGGGTATACCCATGAGACTGTTCACCTCTGGGAATCTCTCTGAGAATCCAAGTTCAATGAGTTAGGTCCTAGAGCCTCTCATGGTGGATTAGCGATGGGGATATTGACATACACTGGATCTTTCCCCCCCAGTTCATTGTTTAGTCTCTTTCTTCAGTATTTTCTAAGTGTCTACTGTGTGCAGGTGCTGCACTGGGCATTTGAGAAGCACCCAGGTTTGCTTGGGTCTACCGAAAATTCAGACATTTAGACCACTAGGGGCGCAGAGCATAAGAGGTGCCTAGATGGACAGCTGAAAGGGAAACTAGAGTCAGAGAAGATTCCAAAGCTGGTGGTCCTAGTTGATTCCTGGCAGATGGGAGTGGAGGTGGGAGGGCAGGGGGGCATAAAATGGGGCAAGATGGGACTGAGGTAACAAGAGGTTTAGGTAGCACCAAGGGTGGGTCTGCTGCTGGGTAACAGTCACGTGATGTTCTATAGGAGCGGTATCACCTCCAGTTGCAGCTCGGGGTGCTGTTGAGAAGAGGCAGATCAGAGAGGACCTTGTACATCTTCGGAGTTTAAGACTTTGTTCAGAGAGCCACAGAATATGAACTGATCTGCGAGACGACGGCGGGCAGCAAGAGAAGAGCCGGACAGAGAAGGAGAAAAGGACTGGGGCGGCAGGGCCAGTTATGGAGCTGTTGGCACTGTCTGGGAAGATTCTCCAGGTTGGATTCAGGGTGGGAATAGTTAGAGTGGGAAAGACAGATGACTTGTAGAGATGTCCAGTTCAAGGCTCTCTAGGACATGGTGGCAGGTGATGTCATCAGAGGGAATGAGTAATGCTGGAAGCGACAGGAGGAAGAAAACAGTGATTTCAGGGCAAGTGAAGTCTGCTTATGTCATAGGATTTGCAAGTAAGACTGTCACAGGAGGATGGACAGGGACGGTCAGGAAGCCAGCGGGGACACTGTGGCCTTGTGCATCTTATTTCAGTGCACACAGCACACTAGTCAGTCAAGGCCAGGAGAGAAGCTGGGACCAGGCAAGGTGAGAGCAGAGGCTAAAGGGGAAACAGCAAGGATCCAAGCCCAGAAACCTGAAGAGCTGGAGGTCTGCCACTGAGGCTGAAGGTACCTGTCAGGAGGTAGAAAGTGACAGGCCAGAGGCAGAGGATCTTCCACAGCCAGGTATCAAGAAGGAGGCGACCTGCAGTGTCAGATGCCCTTTGGACAGTGCAGCACAGGACAAGCCAGTTTCAGTTGTGTCAGGCTTCACCAAGGTTCACAGCACCTTTGCAGAAACATGATCCCCAGCCCAGTGTGGTGGGCAGGAGCCTGACCACAAGCCCACCCTCTTCTTTCCCTGAGCCCCAGCAGGGTTGGTTGGCCAAGACAACCCTGTGTGGAGCTTTGAGTCTGATACCTTCAGAAAAGCCACAGCAGGGGCCGGGGGGGTGGGGGTGGGGGTGAGGGTGGGGGTGGGGGTGGGGCTAAGTCCTCATTGTTAAAGGCAAAGTGCAGTAACCCCAGAGGCATAAGGAACACATTAAACTAGGCTTGTGGGGGAAGTTTTGGTCCCTCCACTTCATATTATCCTTTGCAGAAATAATTGACTGCCTGAACATACAGCCATTAAAAGAAAACCAAGAATTGGAATATTTAACTCGACTTCCCATTTCCCACCACCCAAGAAAACACAGAACACAAAATGTCTCTACCACACACATGTGTTTTCTGGCTTAAAATTCCTGGGAATAGCTGTCTATGGAAAGAAATACTAAAACCCCAGCATTCACGTGAACACAGCCGGAGACCTTACAGAGGGGTCTTCGCTTCCCTGGCAGGGCTGGGGGTGGGGGAGCTGGGGGAGAGACGCCCTAGGAAGATTTTACTGCCATGAAATTGGTTCCAGATGGAAGCCAGGAAAGGTGTTTACTCCCTGCTGGTACCAGGCACAGAGTGAACCTTAAGCTCCCACCTTCTTAGGCTCCTAAATGCCCCATGTTGGGCAGCGACTCTGCTGAGGGTCTGGCTAGGGCTCCTGGTGATGGGCAGACCAGGCTGTCCGTTGCTTGGAAAAGGCTATTTTGAATATAATTACTTTCACATGTACTGTGGGTTTGGGGAAAAGCGCTTGTGGTTAGGGTCTAGAGCGGGAAGGGAGGGAAGCCGAGGTACTTCTTTATGTGACAGTAGTCCTGACCTAGGCTTGTCAGCACCTTCTCCGGGTTGAACTTCCAGAGCCCCACTTAGAACAGTGGGACTCTGCCATCTTATGCTGTGTTCTCAGACCTCCATGTGGCCCCCAAATTAGTGATTCACAAGTGTGTCGCTTCCCAAATGAGCCTCTCTTCCTTAGATTGACATGCAGCCAGTCCAGGGGTGGAGGAGCTCAGGCAGCTGCGGACCCAGACGGGATGTTGACTGAGAACTTTGTGGCCGTCAGACGGGAAGGGTTCGTTTCACCCACTCAAGGCACCCGCACCCCGTTGTCTGGCTTGGATGTGTCCCTTTCTGGGCCCTCAAGACCGGCAGGCTGAAGGCTCAGGGAATTAGTGTTTTCTGGCTTAGGGCGCCCCCTAGCCTTAGCCAGAGGGATAGGCTCGGTGAGTCCCTCTGAGGAGCTGCTGCCTGTCAAGCCCGACTTTGAGCCTCGGGACTAGTGTGGACTTCTGGGTCCCTGCAGCCATTAGTGAACTGAATCTTGCTGCCAATGCTCTATCCTCAATGGGCTTACACTTCAGGAAGGGAAACAGGTAGATGAGCAACCATATCAGAGTCAGCAACACGCGAAAAAGAACCCAACTAGGTGCTGTGGGGAATACACTAGAAGGGGATGGAAAAGGGTCAAGCTAAGGAGGTAACATCTAAATTGAGACTGGAACGGTGTGCAGGGGTCCACTAAGTTTTGAACACAAAAGACACAGCTCTGGACCATTTAATGCTTCCAATCCAAAAGAGGACAGAAAGATGGACTGGTAACACCAAGAGGCTCCACCAGAAACAAGACCCCAAGTCTCTCCTGTGCCTTTATCAACACAGTCTGCACAGCCATCTTTTGTTTTAAGCCTGTGTCTAGGAAGACAGAGTAGTGTGGGAGTGTAGGAAATGCTGAGAGTGAGGTGGGTGGGTATGCTGGTTTGAGGTCAAACCTGCTCACACAATGAGTTTTATCTTCCTTCACGTTCATTCACCTCAACTTTGAGAATTTCCCATGGAATAGTAGACTTACTATTATTATTGTTATTATTATTAACACCAAGGGACATCTTGCCGGGAATCATAAAGTCCTAATCTTTTATCCAATAAACATGGAAACTGATGCACGAAGTGACTTGTCCACTGGATTGGAAGTATGACTGTTCAGCAGCCATGTCTGTCACAGGTCTCAGGTCTGGATTTGTTTCCTTTCCATCCTAGCCTGCCTTTCCTCTCCAGAAAGGAGGTATTCACACATCCATTTATAAAACATGCTTGGCATGTCTTCAAAAGGCATCATGTAATAAGGTAGAAAGGGAAACAGGCACTAACCCTGAGTTACACAGAACTATACAACACTGGTCAGCTCAGAGGATCTGTTAGTGTAGACAAGAAATTTTAGGCAGTGCAGATAGCTCTCCACAGGCCAGCTATGGGACTTGGAAATACATTTAATCCATGCCCTGGCCTGGAAGACAGCCCTGTGGATGTGATGCAGATAGAAGCTAAGGAATCAGGGTTCACACCATGAACTTGGCTCTGCCTCCAGCTGAGTGTGGGACACTGGGTAAATTCTTTCTTCCGAACATTATTTTTCTCATGTTGAATATGAAGTTCAACAGTCTCGGAGCAACTTTGTATCTTCTTCAGATGCCTAAGTAAACACCCCCTACAGGTCTGCCCTCTGAATTTTGATACACAGGAAGTGAACATGCTCTTACCTTCCCTAGAAAAGTTCCAACAGAGGGACTAGGTGAGCCAGTTAGGTCTGAGGACAAGCCAGGTGTTGGTTGAAGCCTCTTCAGCTCGCCCAGTATCATAAATTTGTCATTGTTCTCAGCCGCCAGAAGAGATAAGCAAAGCTGGTTGGTATCCCCATTCTTACCCAAGCTCCAGGCCCATTCAATCTTGCTCACTAAATAGACTAGCAGAAGCAATCCTTACACACTATTAGCCCAGTGAACAACCTACTGTCTGGATGGATGGCTTCAAGGCATACCTGCTGAAAGGACCTACATGAGGACTCAAGGAGCCCCGTCGTCTTGTTCCTAGGATCATGACTACGGTGACCTTGCAGAGGTGAGCAGAGAGCAGCAGTTCAGCTTAGGCAGAAGAGAAAACTCCTGACCAGAATGCTCTATGTATCTCCTGAAGCCCTCAAATTCTGAGCGAGTCCATGCAGAAGAATCAAGGGAGAAATAAATCCAAATCAGCACCTTTCAGGATGGAAAATAATCAGAAGACACCAAGACTTTGCTAAGGAAGTAGCCCCCAGAACAAGACACACTTCAGATGCCCTCTCTTAGGACATCGGCTCTGTGACACGTAGCGCAAAGTAGCCGCCTGGCGATTGTCTTGCATTCCAGAAAGGCTTTCTCTTGGAGGAAAAACAAAGGGCACTTTGGACAAAATGGTCTTGCAATAGGAAAGCAGAGAAGAGAGGCCTCTAGCCTGTAAGAAGTTAAACCAAAGGGATTTGTCTATAAACCCTTCTAAAGTCTTCCACATGACTGGCACGGTACAAGGTTCAGTGAATCTCTCAGATTCCACCAAGTATGTCCTCATTCAACCTAGTTCCTCAGAGTGGCCCCATAGTGCCCATGGCTCAGGCCTCAAGTGACTGACTGCCCGCTACTATCTACACTCAAGTTTCTTGGGACTTTCCTATGGCTAAAAAAGCAATGCTGCAAATAGCTGATACGCGGCCTCAGCATGTCAGGAAAGGAAACCATATAACTATATTCCTGGAGCAGGGGCTAGAAGAGTAGTGAGAAGGCCAGAGCACCCTGAAACAGAATTAAGGAGGGGAGGGGCTTCAGAGCTGAGTGGGGCTAAGACAGAAAGATGTGGGAGCTAGGCTTTCTTCTGTATAGCTGCAATACTTGGGTGGAGGCTTCTTGGAAACATTTGGGAGGCTGAGGCAGGGGCTTTGAGAGTTCAAGGTCATCCTGGACTACTTAATGATACTCTGTCTCAAAATAACAGGGGCATCAACACACAACAACCTCAACAAGGGCAGTTAAGTCAGAAATAATGTTACCATGTTGCCCTCTGCTTCTGCCATTAAAGTCTCTTCTCTTGGGGATAACCCAAGGGAGTCCCTTGGATTTTCCTCATTTGTTACAAGTTTACAGCATTCTGCAGCTAAAACACAGGTCTCTTTCAAAACCAGGTGGGAGAGAGGGGAGAGAGATTACTATAAGAGAGTACTATCTGTCAAAGGGATGCCGAGTCAGGGATGTACATCCCTTTTGGTAAGAAGAGCCAGCGAGAAAGTGTGGTGGGAGCATCCCCTTTCTGGGCCTGCTTCTTCAGCTGGAAGGTACACAGGACACCTGTTCTCACTTTCCCCATCGAGAAGGAATATGTGAACACAACGAGATGGAGTATGGAATCCTGCTTTTAAAAACGGAGAGCATAGGCCAGGTATGGCGCTGCACATCTGTAACTCTAACAGAAGCCTGACTGCACATCTGTAACTCTAACAGAAGCCTCCTTAATTCTGTTTCAGGGTGCTCTGGCCTTCTCACTACTCTTCTAGCCCCTGCTCCAGGAATATAGTTATATGGTTTCCTTTCCTGACATGCTGAGGCCGCGTATCAGCTATTTGCAGGAAGATCTTGAGTTCAAGGTCAGCCTAGGCTACATAGTAAGACTATGTCTCAAAAAGGCAGAACAACAACAGCATGAGCACACACACACACCAATTAAGATGTTACTTAAAAAGGGTTGGTAATAATGTTACCAATATTGCTCTGTTACAGTTAGTCATCTATGATCTTAGGTGGTTTTCTCTAAGATCTGGTTTTATTCCACGTACGGATTGCTTTACCTCAAATGTTCCTTGCTGAAGGAAGGATTGCTGTCTGCCACCAGGGAGACCAGCTATCATACTCCCCTTTTCCCTATATACTTTCTTTCAAAGAAGACCCAGGCCTTTGTGATTGATGTTCTTCTGGCATGATGTCACATCTTTTACTGTCCCACAGAAAACAACGCCCTCTTAGTCATTCTAACCTAGGTCTCCAACTATTCCAGTTTCCTCATCATACTAGCACAATCGCCCTGGTTACAAGGGCTTGCTTGACGTCCAGAACAGGGTCTGTTGAATAATTCCACAGATCCATTTACCCCCAGTGGCAATTATCACAGCCATCCCACAAAGGCAGAGGGGTGTGTGTGTTGGGGGTGGGGGTGGGGGTGAGGGAAGCTGATGTCCAGGGGTTTCCTCTTACTCCCTGCTCTCTCTAGGAAAGATAAGAAGGTGAAAATTTCTTTGAGGCTTCCTTCTTGACTTTTTCCAGGAGGCATGATCAAGGAGTTCAGGGTGCGGGCCACCTGGGGCCCTTGGAAGGGAGTATGCTGGCAGGCTGGGTGGCTGGGACTGAATCCTTGTTTAGGTCCAAGGCTCATAGAGGGGCGGTGGGCGTAGGGCGAAGGGGCCGTGGGACACCGCTGTAGCGCACACCGGCCCAGGACGCGCCCAGCCCACCCACTCGCGTGTCCACAACTGCATTATTCCCTATAAGGATCTGAACGGTCCGGGCCGGCTCCGCCCTGTCGCCCCGCGCCCCCCGGCCCCGCCCCCTTTTTGGAGGGCCGATGAGGTAATGCGGCGCTGCCATTGGTCGGAGGGGGCGGACCCCGAGCTCCCGAGGGGCTGGGTCCCCTCGCGCCCCTATATCACTCTGCAGCCCTGGACTCTTGCTCACAGTGGGCAGCGGGCAGCCGCCAGCGCCAAGAATCTTCTCCCGCTTCTCCGCTTCCCGATCCCGATCCTTCTCCGTGAGGCCACTCGTTGGCTCCGCGGACTCCTGTTCCAGCGACCCTTGGCCACTTAGTCGTGTCCCGCCGGGCTACTTGGAAGGCACTTCCCCGGAGCTCATCGTTGCCCACCGTGCACAGTGCACGGTTAAACCCAGCGAGTGAGCTCGGACTGTAGCATCAGCGCTAGCGCTCGGCAACTTTGAAGAAAAGAGCGGCAGTCCCCGCAGCGGACCACAGCAGCTACCATGACTCCCTGGCTTGGGCTTGTCGTGCTCCTGAGCTGCTGGAGCCTTGGGCACTGGGGCGCGGAAGCGTGCACATGCTCTCCCAGCCATCCCCAGGATGCCTTCTGCAACTCCGACATCGGTAAGTGCTCCGGAAGACTCAGTTTCCCTGGGCGGGGACTCTTGTGTGGGGAGATGCCCTGCAGAGGGAACCCAACCAGTGGCCTAGTGGTCTCTGGCGGGCGAGCGTGAACGAGGTCCCTGCTTGATATCTAGAAAAATTTCCCCATTGCCTTGAAGGGAAAAGAGCTGGAGAAGGAGGGTGAGAGATTCTGAAAAGTTGGAACGCTAACTGAAGTTCTGGGACCTCGAGGACACTTTACAAGTTGTAGTCTGTGCGGGTGGAGTTGCGAGAGAGAAAACTCCTAGCGTTCAGAGATGGCTTATCTCCCGCGCCCTTGAACTTCATGCTTTTCCTTGAGAAACTCAGCCTAGCTGCAGGCTCTCCCGGCAAGTGCTAATGGAGCCTCTTCTTGCCTGCCAAGTTTGGGTGGCTGGAAAGGGGGGAGGGGGAGATGGAAAAAAAACCGGGGGGCGGGGGGGACTGTGGGATTGCCCTCCTCCCTGGGAGAACTGCATCAGAGTGTTGATAGCTGGCCTGAGGTGACTGTGGGGGATCACTTATCATAGAGCTGTGAAAATTCACAGGAAGATTTTTTTTTCTTCCCCCGGAATGTATGTGAGGAGGGAGAGAGTGAGTATCATCAGAGAAAGCAGATTTGTCACCAAAAGAGCAAAGCTGCCAAAGGTCTCATCGCTTGTGGTGATGGTCTCAAAGAGACTGTCCTGATTAGAGGGACTTGATAAGAAGTAGAACCCACTGTCCAGAGGCGTGTTGGGGACATTAGTGTTTGGAGGGCTCCTGGGGAAGTGGAAGCTGGCTACTCTCTTCTCCAGCTCAAGTAAAGCTCTCAGGTCCAATGTCCCTGCTGTGTGTTTGCTGGGCAGGGGTGGGACAAGAGGTTGCCCTTGGCCAGTGTGGAGTCGGTAAAGAATGGAGTGTGTGTGTTTTAAGTACGGTCATAAAGGAGATGGAAAATTTTCCACTGGGTCTTGAGTGAGGGATTCTACTCTGCAAGTGTGTTGTGTTGAGAGGGGGACAGGGGGAGGGGTAGTGACCTGGCAGGAAAGAAAACCAAGGTTGGAGAGGCACTGCTGGTGGATTCGCCTAGGGGGAAATCTGGGAGGTGGTTTTGGTGGTCAGGTCAGTCCACTTGGCAGCCCAGGGTGTTTGTGTGACCCTGCAGTTACCCTTCTTGAAGGTCTCCTGGGACCCAAAGACACCCACCCTTCTCTGTCCCTGGGGGAGAACCCCTGGCTTTATGGAGTGCTTGTAAGCATCCTTTTTTGGATTGCTGGAGGGCTGGGAAAGTTTTCTCCCTTCTCTCATTAGTGCCCCCACCCAGATTCCTCTTGGCCTTTCCTCTCAGTAACCGGTGACTTTCTCCACTAGTTCCTGCTGTCTGCTTTTGCTCAGCCTAGAGCCTGGTGCTGGCCTGTGAGCTAGCAGGTGGAGGAATCTGGGTGTGCAGTCTATGGCCCAAGTTCTTTTCAGCTTCACAGTGGGTCGAGGCGTGTTCAGTTTGGTTTGGTAGTGTGAGTAGGGAGAGAGGGTTCTCATCTCTAACCTAGAGATTAGAGGTTTCGGTCTTGACAACATGAGCATGTCCCAATGGGCACTCCTGGGGTCCTACTGTGGGTCAGACTGACAAAGTTTCTTATAATTTCTATGGGTTTATTCAAGAAACAGCTTTTGTTTCTTCCTCTTAATATGCTTCCTAGAACAAAGTCAAATTACCAAGAAATGTGCCAAATCCAGAAGAGAGAGAGAGAGAGAGAGAGAGTGAGTCTGGCAGGGATCCAGACTCACTAACCCTCAGTTTGGTGCACTGCACAAGAGATGAGATAATGCTTTTAAAAATGGGAGGTGTGGGTGTGGGCCTGCTGGCTTGTTGACCTGCTGCCGCCTGACAGAAGCAGACACCCTGCCTGTTGCCACCAGTAGATGGCTCCTAACTGTCCTCGGGAAACTGGAGCTCCGAAAGTGTGCTCAAGCCCTTCTGCCTCCTTCCTCTTCCAGAACCTTCAAGCATTCTCACCCTGGCCAGATGCCATGCTGCCAGGCAAGAGCACAGCATGCCTAGCTGGGCCCCTGGTAATCCCCCATCACCACACCAAAATGGCCTTCCCTCTCTCCCTGTCTCTTTATCCACGGGTGTCTCTTTTCTCTTTTTTTTTTTCTCCAAAACCCATGGGACTGGCACAACCTTCTGGATGAGGAGGAGTTAAAAGGTGTTTCTATGGCAACTGCAGGCCATGTACCCTATCAAAGTATTTAGAAGAATAAACTACACAGACGCTTATCAGATACACTGTGGGGCAAAGAAAGAGACTTGGCAGCAGTCGCCTCACCTGGGGCCTTCTCCTTCCAGTCCTTGCTCCTCCTTCAAAACCTTGACTGAAGAAGCGGAGGGGAGAGCACTGGGAATGAAAGAGGCAGCCTTGGCCAGGCAGACTTTGTTCTGGCCACCTTAGTTCAGGAAAGAATGGGAAATGTTCAGAGCATTCTGAAAACTGGAGTGGGGTTGTGTGTGTGTGTGTGTGTGTGTGGTTTTGGCAGAGGTGGGAGTAGTGGAAAAAAATCCCCTTCTCTCTGTCTCCATTCACAAGGAGTAATTAGGCAGTGGCATTGGTGGGAGTGGAGAGGTGTCAGCCCTGGGCCTGGGAGGAACAGCTGACAACCTTGGAGAATAGCCCTGATATCATTGAGTTGTTTTGACAGGGACCACTGCCAGGGGTGTGTTCCTTCAGCATCAGATCTGAAGTGGTTTTAGCAAAGAAGCCATTTGTAGACAAACGTGACCTACGCCCTCTCACCCCCACAGGTAGACAGACACAAAGAGAATGAAATTATGGAACTTTGGAGAATTGACAACCCCCTGCGTGTACGTGCATGTGTGCATGTCCATGTGTCCCAATGCTAATAGTATCTCGAGAATCCTGGCCAGAAGAAGACTGCTGTTAGGCAAGAGGAAAGAAGGGACAGATGCATTCAGACTTGCACGGGTGTGCAAGCATGTCAGAGATACTATCTTAACTCCCTAGCAACCTTAAGTGGCATTGCACCCATTTCTCAGATGGAAAATACTGAGACTGAATGAGATCATGCAAGGCCACCCAGTGGTGGCCAGGCATGCATTCAGTCTTCATGATGAGACCTTTCACTGACCTCTGACATCTTGCACTGACTTCTGACATCCTAAGGCAGGCACCTGCACCTGGAATCCAAATGAAAGGGACAGATGGCATTTTCATCTAGATTAGAAAAGCTTCCCTCCAACCTTTGAAGGCAGCTAAAGGAGCCAGCAGTTTTAATTAAGTATCCTGTTTACGGAGGAAGAATTGATTATAGTTTTATAACGGAACAACATAAAAAAAAGGAAATTCCCTATGTTCCTTAGCTACTAAAACCAGAAAAGACTCTCAAAATTATTAGGTCAAAGTGAAACTAACTGTGTGTCACTAAGACCAGCGAACAGCAAGGCTGATAGAATCCAAACTTGCAGGATGACTGTAGCAGACAGGATTCCCAGGGGAGCCACCTGCCAGTGCTGAGTCGGAGGTGGATGAGTGGAGCATGAGGCAGGAAGGAAGTCTGCAGACTGGGGTCCTCCTGGGTGTAGAAGGTGCCCTTCTGACTGATCTGTCCTTTTCCCAGTCCCCTGACAGACAAGACTGGGAAGTGGCTATGGCTTTGCTGGCACAGCAGGAGCCACTGAGCTCAGCTGCTGACTGGCACATTCCAACAGGTTCATTAATGAAAAACAAAAACCATTCCAGTCCCCTTTGGCTTTTAACACTTTAGCCTGTGCTATGTGGACATGAAGGCCCCTTCTAACCACTTTTGTCACATTCAGCTCTTGGGTGGTCTCTAGAGGCCATGTGGGATGGTGGAAGAGCCCCTGGAAAGGGCACAGCTGGACTCAGATCCTTCCCCCTCCCCAACCCCAGCATCTTGATGGCTTTGTGTTTAGGCTTTTATTGGGTCCCTTCAGCCTTTACTCTCCTCATGATGAAAGGACACAGTAATTTGTAGCCTTTCAGACCTTTTTTATTCATGCCTTTAAGCTTAAAGTTTTACAGTGATGTGTTATTTTATGTTTATGTATCATTTATCCATTCATTCCTATCTATCTATCTATCTATCTATCTATCTATCTATCTATCTATCTATCTATCTATACATCCATCCACCCATCCATTTATATATCTACCTCCCTATCTCTTCATCTACCCACCTCTACGAAATCAAAGAAAGAGCAAGTCCCTTTGGATCACTGCTTCAATCAATGCTACTTCTTTCTATTCTCCATCTGCATCCTCACATCATTATCTGAGGAACATTTCCAGAAGTTTTGCTTCGTTAGAAAGTTGTAAAGTTAGAAGACTGAATACTGGAATGCCCTTGGTGTCGTTTCTGTTCAATCATGTATACCAGGGAGTGATATACATATACATGTGGGTTATTGTAGTCTTGCTCTCCTTCGTATTCCATAGGATGATAAATTTTTAAAACCCAATGCTGAGTTTTAAGATAGAATGATTACTGTGTGCTAGGCATCATTCCAAATAATTAATATGCATTAGTTCATTCAAGTCTCTCAACAGTCCTACGAGGCAGATGTACTATTATCATCTTCACTGAAAAAAAAACTGAAGCTCAGAAAAATTCAGTAAGTTGTTCAGTGCTATACCTGGTAAGTAGCAGAGACTAGTACTTAAACCCATGTATCCCACCTCTCGGGTGTCTCCAGCTAGACTATATAACATTTATACTGCTATATGGTGATATTACTGTGACAATATAATATTCCTTTAGATCTACCATCACTTTATCTAGATATCCCCTATTTATGGATAGCTATGCTTCTGACAACTTGCACCTCCCTAAGAGTGCTAGAACACATAGTCACTATACTATCTTTTGCCGCTGTGCACGGAGAAACCTCTATGGCAAGCGTACATTTGGAAGTATTGGTGGGAAGGAAGGACACTGTATTTTCATATTGGCTGCAGTCCACCTCCAGAGCTGCATGTTGACTCTGTCCCTTTTAGGTTTGCAACCAGAGGATGGGAGATGGAGGCAATAGCACAGTGTTGTGCTGCAGGCTTCTCTCAAATGGAAAACAATTTTAGACATTTCCTTGGTATTCTGACGACTTCTGCTTTTGGTCAGCCTTTTTATCTTTTTGAAAGGGAACAAAATTAAAGCCACTTAGGCCAAGTTAATGGGATCATTTTCATACCAAGAGAAGGTCTTAAGTGGTAGGACAGCCACAGCTCTTGACTTGTGGCTGGGCTACTTGAGTTAGAGAGGGCTAGAGGCTCTTGCTTTTATAATACGGAGTGCGCTTTTCATTACTGGAAACTTGTTTGGACTTTGGTTTTTGCATGAACTCAGGTTCAAAAGTGCATGTGTGAAATTGGGACATAGGCTTTTGTGACCCTAGTTGGGCTCAGGGTGACAGCAAGAAGACTGATGCCTTTGTTCCTGCCTGCACTGATTGCTCATCTGGATAGTGCTTGGATGGAAAAATAAAATGGCTGCAAGGACGGCGGTAAATAGCTGAGACAGAGTGGGCCTGGCAGAGAAAGACTCTGGGGTCTTGACATCAGGAAACCTGCTTTAAGAAATGACCCCACCATCCTGATTAGAAATCTTCAATGGGTTAATGGAATAAAGTACAATAAAATGGCTTTTGTAAGGACCGATAATGGGCCCCACCCACCTCTTCATTGGTCTTTCCTGCTTTCCTAGTGATCCTGTTTTCTGCCGGCTCTTGACCCATGCATGCTAGGTCCTCCCATCATACATCCTCATGAACTTCTCATTTTCTGGGTCTCACTTGGTCCTGTTTTCTGCTATCTCCAAACCTGTAGGACACCATTTCTACTAAAAGTCAATTCCTCTGAAATTCCATGAGGCCTGCCCAGAGGGCATCATCCCAAAGCCAGAACCACAAGCCTGCTGAGGCCCCTGTTTTGTTCTCTGCTTATGTGATAATTCTAGCTCCACCATACAGTGGAACAAACACAACAGCATCTTCCTAATCAGACCTATCATTGAGGTTGCAATTACTAACACAAGGGCACTGGGCTGAGCTCCTCACTTGTGTATCAGTTATGTGTAAAGTCGAGGATTCCCTTCCCATGTGCTACCCACTCAGTAGCCTCAGGTTGAAGAAGGAAAACTTCCTGCCTAACATCACATAAGAAACAGCCCAGGGGCTGGTGAGATGGCTCAGTGGGTAAGAGCACCCGACTGTTCTTCCGAAGGTCCAGAGTTCAAATCCCAGCAACCACATGGTGGCTCACAACCATCCGTAACGAGATCTGGCGCCCTCTTCTGGAGTGTCTGAAGATAGCTACAGTGAACTTACATATAATAAATAAATAAATCTTAAAAAAAAAAAAGAAAAAAAAAAAAGAAACAGCCTAGCCTGAAGCTATATCCCCAAAGTCTGTGTTCAGGATCATTCTCTCCTGTAGATTTAGGGTCTCTTCTCCTGGAGACTAAGAAACACAGCTCTCTAGAACAGGGAAGGTCCTCCTTCTTTTGCAACTTTGGCACATTGGTCTCTGACTCACACTGTTGGAACGCTCCGGGGCCATTCCCTTTGACAGCCTCTCTAGTCCCTGCTGTCCTCAATTTCATTATAGTGTTAGTTATTTGGAGTTCTTAATGGAACCAAGCCACACGAAAAATCCATGATTTCTAGCCCAGAACTCTATCTTCACCCTTATTGACTCCATCCTTCTTGATACTGAAAAATATTTTAAAATCCACTTCTCCGTCAGTGGATACTGCTTCACAGCTTCATGTGTGGAGTATCTATTCCCAGTCCTATAAACAAACAGTTTAAAACAGAAAATTGCCACAATGCTAGCAGGTTCAAGTTGGACATATTGGCTGCCATGCTAATTGACTGCAGCCCAAAGGACGCTTGGGGCTCTCCTGAGCCTACTGAAGTGTTAGAAGAGTGTATAGACCTCTAAGTAAGGTCATGGACCTTGTCACTTCGCTGACATTATACCTGATGTGTCCAGGGCTGGTGGAGAAGCAAGAAGTTCCTGGGTCCCATTGTGTTGGATACCCTTTGAGGATGTGGCCTGGGTCTAGCAGGTTGTTTGTATGAAACACCATCAGCATAATAGACTAAGCTTGGGTCTAGCTAATTAGCATATAGCAGAAGGCCACAAGATGTCTCCGAACTGTGGTGGGACTAAGGGGTCTTTGGCTCATTTACTTAATGAAGTGTGTCTGGAGATGCAGAGGGGCCTGGAGAAGTCTTCTGTGCGACTGAGACAGCCTGGCTGCCACCAAAGGAGTAGTCTCCACTGCACAGCACTGCCCAGCATGCAGGTCTGATTTAATGTCACATATTTCTTATCATCTATCTGTGCCATTCACATCTGGGACACTAGGGACTTCCAGAAGTACTAGGTCTGTGCCACCTGGCAGAAGAAAGGGTGAAGGAGAAGAACATGGTTTGGCTTCAGAGAGCCACGGTAAAGTTCAGCCAGTGACAAATAGCTCTGAGATGATGGGATGGGGGGGGGGGTGAAGGTGTGCGGATTCTTGAGCAGAGGGGAGCCTTGAGCAGAGCAAGCTCTAGAAGCAAAGATCTTCAACATCACAAGGTAGTTAGTCTCTTCACCCCAACTTCTGCATAGCTTCTGTCCTCCCAGGAATGTTTGTCCCAGGCAGGCAACCTGGCTACCTGAAGAGAAGTCTGTTGGATTCGGATATCAGGTCCTTGTGAGACCCAGGCTAGGGCAAGGGGAAGTGACAAGGGGAAAAGTGTGATGGTAAGGTTTCATGAGCTAAGCTGCTTGGCTAAGTATGCACATTAAAAAAAAAAAAAAGCAGGGTGGTGGGAGGGTCACTATTCCCACTTGGTTAGGTAGCTATCAATACTGATATTGGTGGTGTGGTTGGGTAGCTTCACTGTAGAGTAGATCCCATGCCTCTGAAGACCAAGTCCAATGGTCTTCATGGATTAGGGGTTGCCCTTCCCCACTTAGACTCTGCCAAGCACATTTCCTTCTGATAGGTAGAAAGAAGTGGAGATACTAGAGTAGCTGAAGGGAGTGTTCTAGAAACTGGTGATATTAAACTTGGATAACAAGTCAGTTCCTCCTGCCTCTGCCCAGCTTGGGACTAGAGAGCCAATGCTTCCTGTGTGCTGACATGACGAGATCACTGGTCTCCAGGTATAAGATCTGAGGTCTGCCTCAAGTTTATCATCTGACTCTGGAATTACCTTGGTGGTACGATCCTCCCCAGGAATCGATCTCTCACCTGGACAAGTGAAGGACTGACTGTGTGTGTCTACTCTTTTGCGCATGGATGTTACTGCTTACAATGGGTCAGTATTCTGGGTCAGGTTTCCTTGGGGAGGGCTATCTAGCGGAGCTCAGGATGGAACACCTAGTGCCACCAATAACTCTCTTTGAAGGAAGCTTCATTAGAAATATGGCCTGCTAAGATCAGATCAGCATCTCTGTGGCTGTGAACTTAGTGAGGATTCTACCCAAACACATCTAGTAAGCTGAGCTCAATGATCTATGGGACCACCAGACTTCCTGTTGGATCACATCTGGTTTACCAGTAGACAGCAGCCTTGTAGACTTAGCTTAAGGCTAGAATTTGGAATCAAGGTCACTTCAGGGTCTGTCACTGACTGCTGGACAGTTTGGTAGAAAGCCTTCTAAGCTGCCGAAAAGACTTTCCTACTGGAAGACCAGCTTAGATGTAGACCTCTAATTAAAAGTGGTATTATTTCATACGAGCCTGTTTACTCCAAGAGAGAAAGTCTGGAAGTTTCAGGCCAAACATGTGACCACTGAGCAAGCCCACTCTACTTTCCTCTCCAATAAGGACAAACAGACACCCAAAGGACTGAGATTTGTGAGAAGCCCAACACCCAAGGGGTTGCCTGGGATACAGATCTGGATAGATAGACATGATGGGGACTATGCCTCTTGTGGGCAGGTGGCTGTGGGCTCCAGATCCCCTTTGACCCATTATCTTCCAGCTTGGGTTTCTTTGTAATTAATTAGTTCAGGTCACAAATCTGATGCTGACAGGGACTAGCCAGAAAGGGAGGGTTATTGTAATACCAAGCTCGTGAGACTATTACTACTATCAGCTAAACATATAAGGGTCTCCAGTCTCTTGTTTGCCACGTTTGTCCCCAAATATTTATGTGGTGGCTTTGAGTACCTCCTCTTTGCCTTGATATCAGGGAGGCAATAGAACTGGTGGCAACTGTGATGAACTGGAAAATCCATGTCCTTTGGTAAGGGGACAGTGTGGCCAGATGTTTAGGTTCTTATAATAAGCTGGAAACCCCAACATGCTAGTGTGAAACTTTAGTTTTTAAGTGTTACTACAATGTAAAATCTCACACACACACACACACACACACACACACACACACACACACACACACAAGCATACACTGATTCAGCTGTGTAGGTTACAGGTTTCTTGTGACCTTGTATCTGGCGACCTCTTGAGTAACCTTTAAGTCCTCAGATCTCAGAATGAATATGGCCAGTGGCTCTTTTGAAGCAAAATGATTTCCTCACAGCCTACATTCTTGGTACGATGCCCTTCCCAGTTTCTGAGCTGGTGAAGAATGCAGGTTGTGGTGTTAACCAGCTTGCCTCAGATCTTGACTTTATAACTTGCTGGTTGCATGTCTTGGGCAAGCCAGCCCATCTCATTCTTGCTTTTCCTCTCTGTTACCCTGCATGTATAAGAAGACCTTTCGCTTCACCGGGCTGTGGAGGGAATTCACTGAGATCATGGAAACAGCCGTCTTGGCTCGCTGCTTAGCCTGGAGTAAGGGCTTGGTAAATACCAACCCTCGTGATTGCGACATCATCTTATTGCCTCCCTTATATGGGAACTGGGTCTTACTCCCTGGTCTGATGTTAGTGTGCACATAGTAAAGGCATTGTGAATGAATGAGGGGATGTTTGAAAAAGACAGCATCCAGTCTTTCTAGGCAGTAGTGTCCTCAGCTTGGGAGTGGTGGGGAAAAGAGATAGTATCAGGTTTTGCCATGCAGCTCAGTGAGAAACAGCTGCTGTATTAAAGAGCAGTGATCAACTTGGAAAACACAGCAAAAGAGGCTGGAAAATGGCTCAGTCAAAGTGCTTGAAAGCACAGATTCCAGCACCCACATTAAAAACAAACAAACAAACGGTATTATGGTGTAATTCTAAGACTGTAGACCTGACGCAGAGTACAAAAGAATGTCCAAGGCTTGCTGATCAGCCAGTGTAGACTAACCTCTGAGTTCCAGGTTGAGTAAGAGAACTTGTCTCAAAAAATATGGTAGGGAGCGAATGAGGAAGATATCCAACATTTACTTTTGGCCTTCAAACACACACACACACACAAATGCACAAATACACATACATACATATACACACATACATATACATATACACACACATATACACACAAACACACAAATATCTTATACATATGCAGACATACATATACAAACACATACATATACACACATACATATATACAACATATACACACAAACACACATTCACACACACATATACACATACAAATACAGATACACACAGACAGATATACACAAACACACACACACACACATATACATACAGCCCTCCACACACATACAGACACATACAGACCCACACACATACACACATTCACACGCAGATATACAAAGACACACAGACACACACACACACACAGGATGGATGAAAACCAAAGTGACCATTGGAGCTCAGGTGCTGAGGTGGTAAAGAACATCAAGGGATGGTTTGGCAGATTAACAGGTCTTACATATCTAGGCTCCTTTAAGCCACAGGAGATGCCACAGACTCCTAAAACTTAATGCCTCACCTGACTCCCTATTTTGTTTTAAAGTTTAACCCTAAATAGTTCACATTCCTTTGAGTCTCACTGTGAGAAGTTCCCAAGCAGGAAGAACTCCTCGTTCTGCACCATCCCGAGGAAGGAGCACGGGGAACCTCCCATTCTGTTAAATTTTTCTCATAGTAGTCACTTTATAAAAGGAACAAGCAAGAGTTAATGCTATACTTAACTAATGTTAAGTTAATGCTATACTTAACTAATGTATCCAAGGTATGATCATTTTGCCATGTAATCAATTTTAAATTACTTTTGAGATTTTTCCAGTTTTGCAGTGAAGGTTTTAAAATGCATTGTGTGTTTTCACAGTCAGTGCATGTCAGTTATAAGTGGCTGCATTCCAGTTATCCTACCATCCACCCATTGTTAAGGGCTGCCATGTCATGTCGCTAAGGAGAGTACAAGCCAAAATCCTGTTTGAATATCATCTTTTCTCACTACCCTCTGTATTTAGCAGCTTGCCTGCAGGGTGTGGGGAAGGTGGGGATGCATTTTTGCTAACCACAGCTCAGAAGCTACTGGCTCAATTTGGCCAGAAGAGACTTCAGGCCGTGAAAGTCCCAGGCGGGAAGCTCATGTCCTGGGTGACCTTGTAGAAGCTATCTGACTCAGTTTTCTCATTTGACTAACAGGAAACTAGGTCAACAGAGGTGGAGCAATTTGGCTTTAGAGATATATCTGGAATAAGAATAAAATTTAACAATATTAATATATTAATATTATTAATGTGTTATTATTATTAATATTATAGGCCAACATATACTCATACCTTATCACTTCTAACTCTTATTATTTGAACATTGACATCCAGAAGAGTTAAGTATCAAGGCTACAGCTGTTCTAATAACTTTATATTTTTATGCATGGAAATTCTATTATTGGCTATAAGCTTACGTGTTTGGAACTAATATTGTTGTCATAGTTGTCCCACTTTATAGGTGGGAATACTGAGGCTGGAAGGGGCTTGCTAGGTACTTTTGTTAGTTCTGAAAATGGTGAGAGGAAAAGTCAGCTCCACAGCTTGGAGCCAAAGTTAAAGCAAGCTTTAATTAAATACCAGCGAGGAAGATGGAACTCGACCAGGACTATCCCTGGGTTCCCAGGGAATGTCCACAAGTCATGTTTCACAGAAGCTTAAAAAGGAAAAACCCATAATTCACTGTATTTCCCATCAGGTTCTATCAGGATCAAGCATATATCCTGATGTATAGCCTGCTTACATCTAATCAAGCACATCTGATCTAGTCGGTTCAAATTTGCTTATGGGAGTGAAAACATGTGGCTATTTCCAAGAACCGCCGCTCCCAGCATTCCAGGAAGTTATCTTGTCCTTGGGCAAGTGGGGCTTACAGGTCAACCTTGGCTTTTACATTTGGATATACTCATGAAAGGTGGAGATGGGATCTGATGACATCACATTGTCTAGGTTGGATGATGTCACATGTCTGTCTAGATCGCAAGGCTGGGTGTGGATGTCTGAATGGGAAGGTCTACCCCATAGACTGAGCTCTTAGCTACCCACTCCCATACTCTGGCTACCCTGTTCTTGGTTCACACATTTTCTGCCCCACTGTGCTCTAGGGTTGAGAAAAACAGGTGGGGGATTCTGACCTCCAAAACTTCTTGAAGGGTCCAGGCAAAGCAAACACTTCTCACCAGGCTTGGCCAATTCCCAGGCTACCCAGGCTCAGGAAGCCTAAATGCTGAGCCAAGCCCAGCAGAGTGGGAAGCACACTTGTCTATCCTGCCTGCACAGCTGGGGCAGTTGGGTGAGCTCAGCATATAAGGTTGGAAGGAGGTATGTGTCTAATTGCAGAGGGGGAGGTGGGATGGATTAACACTCCTTAAATAGACATCAGAAAGCTAAGAATAGCCCTGCTGCCTGGAAATCGCTTGGTGCTCCTCACCACAGGCCATCACACTTAGTAGCTGCTCAATAAATGTGGGTGAACTACAGGAACACTCAAATACTGAACTGGAGTCATTGTATGGGTATGGTGCCAGGAAGATGGTGCTCTGTGCACAAAGAACTTCTGCCCAGGCTTATCTGAGTTCCATGAAGGCCGGAGCACTTAGCTAACCAACTTCATTTACCAACTTTAGTTGTCATTATATCAACTACTTAAATTTTTTTCTTAACAGCTTATAGTTCAGACACCAGGCAAGACATGTTCAATGTGCTTTGGGCCTTGTTTCTGCTATGCCTCCAATTACCCTTCAAGGTTGAAAACATGAGAACGGCTTCCTGGGGTCATCAAAACTTTGGGTTTTTAGTGGTGGCACACACCTGCAATCCTAGCACTCAGGAGGAAGAGGCAGGAGGACCATGAATTCTAGGTTCTAGCCTGAGCTACACAGTGAGTTCCAAGCTACCCTGGGCTGCATAGTAAGGTTTCTCCCTGCTTCTCCAAAGACTTTTGCTGTTCTAAGAGCAGTTTACAGAATCCAGTTTCTTGTAGCTTCCTAGTGTCCCATCAGACCTGGTGCAGTCTCTGTAGCTCTAGGACCCTTCCTGAAGCTGCCTCACTGTCTGGCTCAGAGGAGTGGAGGCGGCCTTTTTGGGTAGAAATCCAACATTTCTTGTAGGTCATCTGGGTAGGCAGTGTGGACAGGCGCAGACAAGAGTTCCTGAGCTGTATGAAGGCTTACGTTGATCTGTGTTTCTTTCCTAAGGACAAGATTTATAATCTTGAGAACATTTGTCTTAGAGAATTAGACAATAATTGGGTGAGGATTAAGCAGCCCCAAGTAAAATAAAACAACCCCAAAGGAGCCTAACTTTACCCAAAGTTATCCTGACGGGAACGGGCCTGCTGATGGAGCAGTGACTCTGGTGTTTTGGTAAGCAATGGCTGAGAGAACCCGAGGTGGTCTGCTAGGATTCAGCTGCCATGAACATGGCTCAGAGCACAGCAAGGCTGGACACTTCAACCTGTGAGTACTTACATTCATGTTCATACCCTGAGAATTTTTGTGGGACCCATGGGGCAGCACAGTGGTTTGGAAAAGGGGTCAGTGCTCCAAGCCTGGCTCTGTCCCCACTGCTGTGTAACTCTGCATGAGCTACCTCTCCTCCGAGGCATCTTAATGAAGTTGGTATCAAGTCTTGAGTGCCTGAGTGTTGACCATTATGAGTCTGACTTTTTCAACAGGCAAAGAAAGAAGCAGAGCAGAGCTGACAACAGCTGGGGACAGCGGAGAGCTTGTCCACCGTATACTCTCCCAGAGTTGGGTCCCCTACTCTCTTCTCAGGCCCTAGGCTTCCTGGCTGGCCCCTAGCTCCTGTACATTACCTTGTTGGAAGACAAAAACCCCTGAGCCATTCTAGTCAGAGAGACCCATGATGATAATGATGATGGCACAGAACAGAAATAGGGTGGGAAGAGGCAAGTGAGCTGCAGGTAGCACTGGAGGTCACATGAAACTAGCCTAGACTGGGGAGGAAAAATTCCCTATCATGTGGCCCAGACACATGGGGCAGTTAGGCTGTAGGTTCCAATCCAATGGGTCACTGGCACGATGTTTCTCTTCCCTGCTCACTCGTTCCTAATTTCCTGTCTCCTCCTCCTCTGACAGGGTTATAAATAACCCCCAGGCTGGTCTCTGGTCTGAGTATAGGTGACCCAGGTGAAAATGAGGAGACTGGGGACAAGGCAGAACTGAACCTTGCCTCCTTAGTCAGGAGGTCATGGGGTTTCAGATTGCTCAGGGGGAATTTTGCTTTCTCACTTTTTTCCACTACTGTGTGAGGGAGCAAAAGCAGAGATGATCCCTGCTGGCACCGGGAGGCCTGGCCTCCTGGGCTGGTGCTGGGTTACACAGGCAAGGAGCTGCCTCTGTGCTTGTTGCAGGTCTCCCGGCCAAAGAGCTGGAAAGAGGCTTAAAGAGGAGGCATCTCAGGACACACAGAGGACAACGTGCCAGACTTGTCAGGAGCTGAGGGCTTCTGCCCCCACCCTAGCCTGGTCTCATGTGTGAGGCTACACGTGCAGAAGCTGTGTCTAACTTCCCATCTTCTTCCTCAGCCACTGGCACATTGTCAGTCTTCTGACTACTAAATGAGAGGGGGCCATCTCTAGTCCAGATGCCACCCATTTGGCTGGGTGTATGTGTCAAAGGCCTTGATAATATATGAATGAAGATTTTCTGAACTCCTCTTACGTTCCAGACATAGGCAAAGCACTGACGTCTTTAATGAACATATTGCTATCACCCTACTTTTAGGGGTTCAAGCTGTCTCCCTACTTGGTGTAGGTCTGGCCACCTTCCTCTACAGTTTCTGGGTTCCAAACATGCAGCACACACAAAGTTTCCTTGTGAGAGAAGGCATTGGCTTTCTGCCTGATTTCCACTTCTGTTCATGGCCCAAGGGAACTGTGGGCCACCATGATTATTTTTTGCAGAATTTCTTTTCTCCTCCCACATGGTTTTCTAGGAAAACTATCAGCTTGAGTCTCCCCTCCCCACACACCACCAAGTCCCAGAGAAATCAGGGCTCTGAAAGCATCGTTTCATGTGGTTTGTGATACACAGGGTGCAACTGGTCTGATTTACCTATTTGTATGGGAACAAATCTCCAAGGTCAGCTTGAGATTTCTCAACTCCCACCTGGAATTTCTAGCTTCCACAGTACACCTCCTTCCTCACTACAAAAGGCTCAGAGGATATCACCAGAACCTGGCTACTTCCAGGAGCCACGGAGCACCTGAATCTCAGGAGAGGTGCAGGGCTTGGGACGTGTTCTGGGGTGGAGCATTCCAGAGTCTTGTTTACTTATGGGAAGACCACGCCCACAGATACTGGTTCTTGGCCGTAGAAGGAAGATGACCGCTGAGTATGATTATTGTGTGGACAAGTCAAATACCGATAATTAAGGTTGTCAGTGCTGAATCCATAGGTGATAAAGGCTAGGGAGCAAGATGTTAATCAGCTTCAAAGTTCCTGAGCTAACTATGACCAATCCGAGAAATCCAGGTGGCACCATGTCCTTTCAGCACATCTCTGCCCTAGAAAGCATCCTGCTCTGAACTCAGGATCTTCCCAGTGCAGATGCAGGCGTGTATGGAAATGCCGCCAAGGCAATTCACATGGACTCACAGTAGGCATTAATCATAGCAATGATGAAGAGCTCTGCCTAGTGATTCACTAAGGGATGCAGGGAGATGAACTGAGAATGAAGGACGTTTGAGACTGAACCCCGACTCTGCCTTTTATCATCACGAGACTAAAGTGTGCATCTGAGCCTCGGCTCTGCCAGTGTCAACAAAATAGGAAAGGGTCCCGTTTCTAATTCAGGATTGGCTGGTGGGAAGGTAGGTGAGAGATGGCAGCCATGACTGGGGCTCTCCATAAATGCTGAGCTGAAGCTGCATCTGAGAAGTGTGTCCTTGACTTCCTCCTGGCCATTACAGCCTTCTCAGTGCATTGCCGGTACCGAGGGAGGTTAAGGAAGGCTTGGCGTCACCCTGGTGAAGGCAGATTTTAAGAATTTCTAGAGGCAAGTTCAAAAACAGGCAAATGGTGGGCACAGAATGTAAGATTCAGTGCTTTGGGATCAGGCCTGGCTCTGAAGTCACAGAAACAAGAAATTCTCAAGGGAAACACAAGCCCAGAGGTGGCAAACTCTTTCCTGGGGTCACTAGCTACATGGGGAGGGAAGGAGGCAGTTTCCTGTGGTTAGATTCCTTCCTGGACATTTACAACTATTCCATATAGCGCCTCTTGCCAGCATATCATACCACCCAGCCCACGTCTGTGGAGAGACACTTTTACGGACCCATAGAGAAGAGTCTTAAGTGGCTCTTGATACGTCCTATCTTTCACTGCCCACTTCTGCACCAGCAAAAGGAAAAAAAAAAGCTAGATCCCCTCCCATCTGCCCACCCTCGTCCCATTTCCCAGCAGATGGCTCATTACAGGTGCTGATTGCTTCGGGGATTTCCAGATGATGCCCCTGGACTTGGCAGAGCTGTACGGGGAATCCACGGATATGGGTCTCCCCTTCACAGGCTACTGCTGAGAAAAGTATTATCCCCACTGGGAAAGTCATCCTGGTACTATGCATCCAGGGCTCCCAAAGTGTGCATGACGTTTTAACAAACAATTGTATTTCTAGAATTTTGGTCCAAAGAAATAACTGGGTGATGCCTAAATGTCTCCTACAGAGATATTTCTTAAATAATATTATTAAATATTAACTTATTCATAAAATATTTTACATAGTTATATAAATATTATATATAAATTACAATTAAAAATGATTAACATAGTGGGCCACTTTTGAGTAATAGTACCTTGGTACATGGGCCCTTGGGCCATTTTTGAGTAATAGTACCTTGTTTTTTTTATAATACTAAAAGGCAGGAGTGTGTGTATAGATGCTTAGAAGGATGTCTGTCTTCCAGAATATCAGCGCTGTTAATTCATAGGGTGTGTAGTTTTGGATGATTGTCATTTGGCCTGTATGTTCCAGAAAATGACATTTCACAGCTGTGACATGTCCCTTTTATAATCAGATAAAAGAACAATAGAAGGGAAGTTTGCTCCGTAGATCCTTTGCACATGGGTAGAGGGCTGGCTCCATGGTCAGTGGAAGCCAGCACAGCCTGCTTCTTCTTGGGGTACTCTTGGGGATCCCGGGGGACTCTCAGATTTTGTGCTACGTTCCCTGAGAGCCATGATTACTCTGTAGACCTGGAGACTGTGTGGCTTTCTCTGAGGTACCTGCCACAAGAGATTTCCAAATGGAATGTTCCTGTAGGGTTGGAGGGGTGCGGGTGGGCGGGTGGGTTTCCTCTGCTTCTCTCCTAAATGGGCCAGCTCTGTGACTAGGAGTTTGCCAAAAGACAGTCAGGGAAATCGGGCTTTTGAGTGCCCTCCCTGTCTAAGTCGTCTAGAAGTATCCAGGGTCCAGTGGACTGGTCTAAAGCTGGCCCAGGCCTAGAGGGGGGTGTAGTCCTGGGGAAGGGTAAACACCTGCCAGGAGGGGCAGCTGGTGGAGGAGGGGAGTATCTCAAAAAAAAAAATGAGGAACCTTGGGGATTGGGTTCTGGGCAGACAGTATGGTGACTGGCTAGGGCCAGAGAAAACTTGGCAAGCTCTCAAAGGGCTAGTGAGAGGCCACCTGGGGGCTGGGAGGGTACTCTGTATTCAGAGTGAAAAGACTTGGTCCTTATAGAATCCCATCCCCCCTCCTCCTCCACTGTCACTGGCATCTTGGGGCAATTCACTCCACTCCAAGAGTCCTACCTCCACACCTGTACAGGTGAAGGTCACTGTCATATATATATATATATATATATATATATATATATATATATATATATATATATATATATTTGTGTGTGTGTGTGTGTGTGTGTGTGTGTTGTTGAGCAGCTTAAATTAAGCAGTTGGGTGTGCAGGGGGAGTAAGCAGAAAGGGTACCATTGCAAGACAGCTTTGTGCTGGATCAAGAACTCACCTTATCTCCGCCATCACTAGACCTCTGATTAGAGCAAGCATACCTGAGAATCACAAGCTGAGGAAACTGATCTTTAAAATGGAGGATAGATGCATATATACACGTGTATTACACAATACACAGCATGTATTATAATGCGAATATTCTTAGGAATAGCTGAGTTCAATTTGGTCAGGACAGAAGGTCTGCTTTCATCGGCTGAATAGAGTATTAGCATGGCCCCCTTCACAAGAGACACCCACATCCATTTCCTCCATTCCCACTTAAGGACCAATGTTTCAGGCAGTCGCTTTTGTGATTGAGCAAAGAGAAGAGAGGGCAGCTTGCCTTCTCTCTGAAAGGGATGTTTCCTGTGCACTCAGCATACTAAAACTGCCCACTACAGGCAGAGGTTTTTATGAGCCCAGAGGATCAGGAAGGCAGAAAGGAACTTTGTTTGGGAAGGTGGCCTCATGCTGTGACTTTGTGACCTAAATGAATAGGCTCCTGGTGGCCTCTAATCTGTCCGGGACATTGCCTCCAACTTTGAAATAACCAATGGGGTCTTGCAAGATCCACAAGGAATAGCAAACAGACAAACAGGCTGTCCTTCAGGCATGTCACCAGCTGGCCTCTGTGGGAGAGAGACAGAGGCTGCAGGTAGGGGGACTTTGGAGGCAAGTGTGAGCTCATGGGATCTGAGGAGCTGTGTCAAATGTTCTTTTAGCTACATGGCACCCTGAGATGTCTACAGAGAACCCACTGACCCCTGATTGGAACAAGTGTACCTGGGAATCCTAGGCAGGAGCATCAGCTGATGTAAGCCAAAGACCCACTGACTTGGATTCAGGGACTACTAAATGATGTGTTTAAAGATAGGAGATAGCTTGTAGGTTCAGGTAAAACAATCAAGTAAGATGCCAGTGTACATAAATATGTGCACAAGCCTATAAACATTTATGTATGGATATTCATGAGTATACACAGACATTAACATACAAGATGTTTATCACAGATCTTTACAAAACTTTCCAACAGGCTCTTGGGGTTGGATCATATGAATGAACGTGTTTGGATTGGAAGAACACCGATCACAAACAAATGGATTCTGTGTAATGCAAGAAAACAGGAGGCAGACTGGGAAAATGGCCGGGAGAGTGTAGGCCAGTGACTGGAGCAGGAAAAACAGATACCTTCACTCCATTCTATAAAATGTTGGCTAATCTCAGGATCTATGTTGCAGAGATAACAGGTGATTTAAATCCTGAAAAGCATACAGTTATCTTTTTGTTTGATTTAAGCCAGTGCATACATACAGGCCACCTGATTAATTACTGTCTTTTGGAATTTTAGGTAATACAGTATTTTAGAGAGATGAAACAATTTTTTTTGTTTTTTGTTTGTTTGTTTGTTTGTTTTGTTTGTTTTGTTTTGGTTTTTCGGTTTTTCGAGACAGGGTTTCTCTGTATAGCCCTGGCTGTCCTGGAACTCACTTGGTAGACCAGGCTGGCCTCGAACTCAGAAATCTGCCTGCCTCTGAAATTTCCAGATTGTGCTGGGTTCTGGAAATATTTACTAAGCACCAAGGTGTGTGCCCCTAAGCCCCAGCCTGTCACTCAGGAGGTGTCCAAGTGAGTGTGCGATCCAAGCACTCTTTTCTAACTGTGTTTCCCTTTCCTGCACGACAGCTCCAAGACACTGCTGTCACAGACACACTTTTTCTCTCTCTCCACTTGTGGGAGCCTGGAGGTACAGTTGTGAATCCAAGGCTCCAGCCTGCAGGCCAGCACTCCATATCCCAGTGACAAGACAAGCCTGGAACCCATGATCTGGGCCGTACTCCCTTAGGGATGCTGGGGGTTTCTAGGCTATTCACTTTATAGAGGGTAGGACTCTGAAATTGCAGACCCCTAGCTAACCTGATCTCCAGCTCCCTGTGCTTTCTTCCTAGCTCTGGCGGGGGCTGGGGGGGCAGCTGGGGAGGCAGGCATGTGCCAGGCGCTCAGCAAATGGTTTCTCCTTGGCATCAACCTCGCCACATTGCTGGGTGTTATCTTACTCCAGTCCAGCACCACCAGCAAAAGCAGGGCCAGGCGCAGCCTCACCCAAAGCTCCCTGTTTAAATATGTGGATTCATCTGGACCGGGACAGCTGCATCAGGCAAGCAGAGTCTGTCACCGTACCCTGTTTCCTTGAAATCCGTCCATACAGGAACACGACTCTCACTAGCCTGTTGCCAGGCCCTGCAAGCTCCTACTTGCACAAACGGATTATCAAACATGTGACCATCTGTACCCTGCTTGTGCCTCTGTGCTTTTCTGGGAGTTAGGAGAAATCTCCTGTGAGGTTTACAGTGACTTTAGACCGTGAGGAGGGAAAAGGTAGAGATGATGATCATTAATTTCCTTGCTTTCACTCCAGCCCCCTACAATCCATTCTCCAAAAAGTAGCCAGAGCAAGCTATTGAAATGTCAGTCACGTGCCAGCAATGGCTTGTTCAAAGCTCTCCCATGGCTTCTCAACTCCTTAACAAGTTCTAGAAGGTCCTATGGGATCTGACCTCTGTCTTCTTGGCTCCTTTCTCATGGAGGAGCCTTGTCTACTCCAACCATTCTCTATGCCCTCCCTCCAGAACCTGGTATTGTTTTGGGCATATGTTTGCTTGTTCTGTCTCTTCTACCATAGTAAGTCCTAGGAATGTAGAGATCTCACTTCTTAAAAGATTCCTGGAAGGCTAATGCTGACTAAAATGCATGAAATAATAATAGATGGGGGAAGTTGGGAGTCAGATGGATCAAGTGTCTTGTCTTGGGTCCTCAGCAGAGGAAGGACATAGAGCCAGGCTCAGACTTAGCTCTGTGCTTCAGTATTTGGGTAAAACCCCAGCAGAGGCATTCTAACAGGGCCATTTAGGGCAGATCACCTTCCAGCCAGCAAGCTTTGTTGATGGGAAACAGATGGTTCACACATCCCAGACAGACACTGGGAGATTCTGCCACCTGTTGGCTGCCGCATCAGAAAGAGGTCATTAATTGGCCACTTGCTAAGCTGCATGCACCTAGGGAGGAAGGGCCAGAAATTAATTCTTTTCCTCTTGGGGAGTTTTCTATACCACAATCAGTAACATTTCAACGTGTAGCCTTCAAAACTACTTGTTCAATCATTCCTCAATTCACTGAGGAAGCAGGGATGAGAAGTGACTTGTCCATGGTGACACCAAGAATTTGAAGTCCAGGCAGTAAAATCAAGATTTCCTCACTTCAGTCTAGGAGATGTGGTCTACCTGCTCCATGCTCTTTGGGCTGGACCTGGGAGAAACAACATCCTCCCTTCATGCTACACTTTTCTTCTTCGTGTTGGGTGCACCTGAATACTAGATTCAGTGCTGGCTTCAGCAGAGGGGAGTGGTGCCAGCCCTGAGTGACATTGAACATCCTGAAGAAGACCGTCCCTTGAAGAAATTCACACTTGTCCATTCCCCTTGGGGTCAGGAAGGATAAAAACAGCATCTCAGGGGCAACTGGCCTTTACCTTCCCACTGCTCCAGGGGTATCCTTGAGGGCTGAAGAAGACTATCAATTCCCTTCTTATAATAGACTTAGACTTGACTGAAACCTGTCAAGTCACATGTCACCCAGTCTACCTCTCCGAGTATATTGCTGAAATGGGACAGGGACAAAATAGGATCTGCTAAATTCAGCTAGGCAACACTTAGAGGTCTGTCTAGCCATACAGCTGACCCTAGGCTTAAGCACAAGAGGCAGGGACTATATTGAACACTAAATTGGTGCTACCTTTGATCTGAGCATCCTTTCATGACCATGCCTGGTGGTGCAGAGCATAACTTTTCCTGTTGCTTCCTAAAGAATGCCTGTAATTGTTACCAACCTGTCGAGAAGCAAAGAAACACGTCCCCTTTTTGCTCAGCCAGCTCCCATTATGAGTAAGATAAAGTGGGGTTGGGGTACAGCCCAGCCCTCAGGCCTTCAGCTTTTCACTTGCACCCCTATGCAGGCTTGCTTCTCATCCTGGGAGATGACTGGTGCCAGATGCTCCTGTTAGCCAGCATCTTCATAGCAGCAAGGGCACTGGCCTCCTGATTCATAAAGAGTGGTCCTGCTTTCCATCAGACCCTAATTGGTCTGGGTCTGGCCTTCACCCCCCACAGAATGCTGGCCACTGGCTGTTCCTTCCTCCAGCCAGAACAATGCCTGGCTCTGGCCACTGACCCTGGCCCAAGCAGGCCTGCCAAGCTATGGCTCTCAAACCTAACTTTGTATTATCAAGATTGGCTTCCCACACCCCCACACAATGTTGTTGGAAAGCAGGTTTTTGGAAAGGCTAAGCACACGCACTAACATACTATTTTGGATCCATCCAAATGCTCCCCACTCCCAGGAAGGAGCAAGATGCCACCTGGAAGACTTCAATCACAAGTTAGCATTTGTATCCATGTTTCCTCTCCCTTCTCTTGCTGGGCTTTTCTGCACTGTCCACTTGGACAGATACCAGCCAATGTCCCGAGCTTCTACCTGACCTGAAATTAAAATGTGCTGGCCAAGAGTAAGTGGGGCAGCCGCCATTCCATGAGGGGGAAAGTTGGCAGCCAGGCTGTGAGCCTGCAATGCCCATATGGGGCTGAGCTAGCTCTCTCCATTTTCTTTTCTCTTTTCTTAGACTGTATTGGTTCACTTGCTTACTGCTTCTCTAGCTTCTGCATGGCCTTGGGAAGGGAGCCTCTTCCAAAGTAATTAATGTTGCTGTCTCCCTTATGACCTATATATCAGTACTCACACCCCTATATGGTGTGATTTGGCATCTCCATTTTCTTTCTTTAATTTTCTTTTTTTTCAATTGAAAATAGATTCTTCTCTCATGCAGTACATCCCAACCACAGCGTCTCCGCCCTCCGCTCCTCTCAGCTCCCGTCTCCCCATCCTCGCTCCATCTCCCTTCCCCCCCCAGACCCCCCTCCCCCATTACTCTTCAGAAAGGAGCAAACCTCCAAGAGCCAAACAGGACAAAACAAGACAAGGCACATGGCCTCCTATGGAAGTTGGACAAGGCGGTATAACAGGAGGAAAAGAGTCCCCAGACAGGCAGAAGGGTCAGAGATGTATCCACTCCCACAGTTACAAGTCCCACAAAACCACTAAGCTAACAGCCATTACATACGCAGAGGACCTGGAGCCGATCTATGAGGACCCAGCGTTTGCTACTTCAGTTTCTGTGAGCCCAGACGAGCCCTGATATTTTCCCCTGTGTTCTCCACACTCTCTGACTTCTACAGTCTTTTCTTCCCTCTTCATGGGGTTATCTGATCCCTGGTGGGAGGGACCTGATGGAGAACTCCAATTTAGACTCTCTTCACATTAATGTCTGGTTGTTGATCTCTGCACCTGCTCCTCCCATCCTCTTCATTTTCAGTACTCAAAGGGTAAGATAGCTTGCCCGAGAGATGATCCATAGTCATAGCTACTTGGGAAGTGGAAGCAGGAGGCTGTATGACAGGGCCTGGTCTTGAAATGAATTTTTTTTCTTTTTTTTAAAGAGCTGGAGATACAGCTCAATGGTAAAGAATTTGCCTAGCATGGGCAAGGTCCTAGATTGAATTCTCATTAACACAGAGAGAGAGAGAGAGAGAGAGAGAGAGAGAGAGAGAGAGAGAGAGAGAGAGAGAGAGGGAGAGGGAGAGGGAGAGGGAGAGGGAGAGGGAGAGGGAGAGGGAGAGGGAGAGGGAGAGGGAGAGGGAGAGAGAGAGAGAGAGAGAGAGAGAGAGAGAGAGAAAGAGACAGATAGACAGAGACAGAGACCAGTCCTAGACATTGTAATACAGATTCACCCCCAGTTTTTGGTTACCCCTAAGTCCTTATATACTTGACTTCAACAAGGCGTGCACCTCGCACAAGCAAGAGTGGATGCTAAATCTCTAAAAGATGCCTAGAAGCTACCAGTTTTTCTCCTGTTCTTCTTTCTTCTTCTCTGTCTCTCTGTCTCTGTATCTCTCTCCGTCTGTCTGCCTCTGTCTCTGTCTCGCTTTCTCTCAGTCCTCTTACTGCAATTAGCTCTAAATAACTGGAAATAGATAAAGCAAATTTAAGAGCTTCCCACTGGAAAACACCAGAGATAGCTGTCCCCTACCCCCATCTGTGTCTCCCAGGGCTGGGAATCCTGCTCCTGTTTCCTGTGCCCAGCCTGTGGAGTCAGCTAGGACCAGGACCCCTCCTCCCCTTCCCCCTCTCCCTGTGCCCCCGCCAGCGCATAGCTCCCTCTGTTCCAGCTTTCCCAGCAGACTCTGCAAGGTGTTTCCTGTGGATCCCCCCGATGTGCTCCACTGGTGTAGTGCGAATCCAATTAGAACATTGTGAGCTGCTACCCACAGCCTGGACAGTGTTTTGTTTATGTTTTGCTCTTTAAAAAAAAAATGAAAGAAAGAAAGAAATCCAACCAAGGGTCTAGGGGTGGGGAAAACAAGGGAAATGAAGAAAAAAATAATCCCCAAAGTGAGACCAATTTAATCTCCCTCGTATTTCATAAATAGAAACGTCTATGGCAAGGATGTGAGTAAGCCAGGTCCAGGCTGTTTGGAAGAAAACCTGAGGTCCATGTGACTCTGGTGCCTCCGCTGTCCCTCTAGGGGTGGAGGCCGTGGTGAAGGGAGCCAGCTTGCCTTCAGAGCAGCTTTCTCTGAGGGGGTTCAAGGACCATGGCAAATAAGTCACCTACATTGTGTTATATTTGGGAGGACAGATGATGGGTAATGGTGTCCCTGTCCATGAGGTAAGCAGAAGGACCCAAAGGAGACATGAGTTTTTAGCATCACTGCACACAGAGTGAGTTCTTTTCAATTGAGCTCTTGGCAGCACCCTGGCCAGGCTGTGTGGGTCTTACTTCTCATTACCAAATGGTCTCTGCCACTTTGAATGGCAGAAGGACCCAGGGAGCTGATTAGGGCCACTCCCTACTCACTCCTACTCCAAGTCTACGTAAGTTCAAACCATGGAGATGGGGAATAGGCAAGAAGGACCCTTAAGACAGGGCCAGACACACCACAGTGACGTCGATGCTCAGAAGTATGGTTCTACAGAGCATAGAATACATGGCACAGTGGATGATGACTGATGAGAAGAAAGTCTAACAAGGAAAACAAAATGCCTAAATGAGAAATATAAAGGACTAATATACTAGGCAAGGTCCCGAGAGAGTAAGGGTCAGTAGAGGATAGCTTTTCCAACGTGAGTTTCACGTAGAATGGAGGGATCTGCCAACACAGGCAAAACTCACACAGAAAATGAATGGAAGACAAAGTGAAACTAGTTCCCAAGTGCCCCTACTCCAGGGTTCTTCCTGCCACTCAGTGCTTGTTGTATAGTAAGGTTCTCCCTCCTATCCTCAGATTCTGCAGTAGTAACAGGAAGACTCAGTAAATCACACCAGAAGTTGGGAAACAGAATCTGTTTTGAAAACACTAGATGATGATGATGATGATGATGATGGTGGTGGTGGTGGTGGTTATTCAATTTTGCTGTGGTAACACTTAAGATCTACCCTCACAACAAACTGTCCACACTCAAGATTCTAAGTAGCCAAGGGTGATGTTTTAGGTTGAATGGCCATAAGTAATATCATCCTGAATAGGGAAGCTTTGACCTTTGTCCACTTTGTGCCCTGGTGGACACGCCTCCCACTCCCAGACTGCCTTCCTGGGAAATCTGCATTCATCCATCTCTTACCATGGCAACTAGAGCTGAAGGATACAAACAAGAAGAGAATGATGGGGAGACCGGGAACGAGGGCCACATGCAGACAAGGGGCCTTCAGAATCTGTGACAATGCCTATTCTGACAATAACTTATGGAAAATGCAAGCACTCTTCTGATGGGTGTATGCCCACCACATCAGCTAATTAGAAGAAGGTTACCACAGAGAGGGATAATACAATAGTTTAAAACAAACAAACAAACAAACAAACAAACAAATAAAACAGGAAATCCTGGCTTAGGTCACAGTGCCCCACACCGTACAGGCTAACTCTAGGATTGTCATGGCAGGAAAGTTATTTTCAGAGATCCTGCAAGTTCTGTCGGTCCATTGAAATGTGCCCAACTCACCAGTGATTAATCTGGCCCATCTGGAAGGTTAAGTAGGTGTGGTCTAATGATGATGGACAGGAGCTTTAGAGTCAGGCCACCTGGACTGACATGCTGGGTTTCCCAATTCCTCATTCGATGATCTTGGGAAAAATCACTTACTCCCACGAGCTGTAATGCTATCAGGTGGTGCTAAGTCAGCACTTACTCTATGAGCTCTTAATGAGGCTCAAACTGGGACTGTCCATATAAAGTACTCAGCACTGATCATGCGCAGTACCTGCATGTAAGTATTGGCTCCTGTTGTAATTGATAATGGTGTTAATGAGTGACATGCTCAAAGCCAGTAGATTTCTCGTTATTAGGCAAAGTTGCCAACAGGCTCCGCTGACGAACTGACATTTTGGGTTCATGTTAGGCTACATGTATCCAGCTGCAGTACTCCTGTTGCTTATTGTAAAAGAATATTAGCATAGCATTGGAAATGTGTCCCTCTTTGCTCTGTATTGTTGCCCTTGGGAGCATCTAGAAGCAGTGATTAACTGCTTCTGCAAGTAGCTAAGCTCACTTCATAACATCGCTTCCTGTGCATAGGCAGAGTCAAAAGCTACGGGTCACTTAGGTTCACTGAGGCAAAACACTGGCTTCAGCGACGGAAAGGAGCAATGCCCTGTGTTGTGCGTGTTTATAGGATGCCTTTTCTGAGGCAGTTTCTCTAGGTTATGGGACCCTAGTGTCCCACAATAAAGTTCAGTCAGACTTGTGTCCAGTTTATCACATCAGGCCTCTTTCAGAGTGTATTTGTGCTGTCGACTAATGGAAACAAGTACACTCTGAGTGGCCCATAAAACCAGAAACCACCCTAGAACCTAGAAGGAATCCACATGAGCTCTGGAAACTGGATCCAATTTACAGTAGAGCCTTTAGACACCGTGAGGGTTTGAAGGAGCTGAGTCCTCCTGAAAGCTCTCAGCAGCGGTGGCTCACCTAAGCCCTTCCCTGCGTCTTCAGCCTTGGCAGACTCCTCCCATTCCTTATTTCTGATGCATCTGACCTTTTGGTTTGCACATTCCATGTTTGTTAATTGTTGAGTAATAGAAAAAGGGTGAGCTCTGTGGCTGGGCGCATCTGTATTTAATTTCTAGTTGATGACCTCTGACAAGTTCCTCAACTCCCCCGAGTCTTTTTTTTTTCCTGAATCCAATAAAAAAAAATACTCTGAATAGTTTTAAAGAGCAGATATATTAGGGGTGTGTCTAGCTCCCTGTTGCATTTCACCATGTGACACAGTACCTGGCATGTGTGTAGTAGACCATCAGGAGGTATCTGCTGAATGCATAGAGGGTCAGGTACTGTGAGTCCTATACAGATGTTTATGGTATAGATGCTCTTTTCCCTCTATCACTGACACTTCTCCTCTTCAGAAATAAACGGTGGGTAGCTGGCTTTATAATTCTGTCATTGCCTACCATGACCAGAAGAGGCAGCGGTTAGTGGGCTTTGACTATATTTTGTTTAAAGTAGGTGGGACTTGAAGAGGCCCTTGGAGCTGATCTCAGAACATTCCTTCACACCCTCCATGATAGCTGTTTCTGATTAACTGTCTTAGATATTACACACTTAGAGTTTTTCTCATACCTGTTCTGCCTGAGTGTCCATCATGCCCTGGGCGTGGGAGTTGTGAGCTGGGTGGGTTGGGACCAGTCACACTTGTTTCCAGTGGGATCCTCCTAGCTATTTCCACCAGCTATTCACTACCTTGCTGGCATGTAGAAGATAAAGCCGGAGGAAGCTCTGACTACTTGAGAAGCTACCCAAAGAGCATGCTAAAGTCATAGTAGAGGTTCATAACATCTGTGCTATATAAATACACTATAAAAACAGAGCAGACATTTCTGAATGCTCAAACCACAGTAACACCTCCTGCTCCTCCTGGTGCTTTCTGGGAACAGAATCGCAGTCTGCAGGTCTGATATGCAGAGGGGAGGTCCCTTGGCTTAATGGTGGTCCACTTCCTAGACCTCTCCCAGAATCCCTCAGCTTTTCTCGCAAACAAAATCCCAATTAGGAGAAAGAAAAAAAAAACCCAATGTTATGGACAGCCCCTGAGATGCTGCCCGCTGTTCTGCTCTCAGAAACGGCCCGACCTGAAAGCTCAAATGTTCTGAGAACCATTGGAGGGCACGGTATTTTTCTGGGCACTGCTTCAAAGGGGCTGTGGTTGAAGACCAGGCTGCTATTCTGGTGGCCACTTGTGTGGGATAAAGTTTCCCATGGGCCCATGGGAAGGGGTTGAAGCCCAAGAGGGAGGGTGGGGGTGGTCCAAGCCCCCTTGCCAAGTGTGAGCCAATGGCAAAGAGCAAGTGGGCAGTCCTGAACCCTGAGTGAGTTTGAGCTTGGCAGAAGTCAGTGTGCACCCAAGACACCATATCTTCTCTGGCCACAGCACAGAAGGCCAACCAAACTCCCAAGACAAAGCCACTCCAGGAGGATAAGGGGCTTGAGTTGCGGGCAGAGTATGGGAGGTGCAGGGGGTATATTAAATCTTAACTTGAAACTTCAGCAAGTGCAAGAAGCCCCTTGTGGGTCTTGTGCAAAGAGGGGTATGTAAGACCTAAACCAGCTTCTTGAGGTATCCCAGAGCTTTGGGTGGGGTGCTCCCTTAGGAGCACACGTTCTAAGAGTTGCCTTCCCTTGAAGAATTGATGCTTGCCTGGAGGATCAGTCCCATCACACCCAGGCAGTGGGTTCTGATACTCTGTAGGCTAAGCTCTCTAGTCTATAGGTTTTTACCTTTATTTATTCCTCTATCAATAGGGCCGATCCTTTGTGGCTCGGAGTGACTTCTCAGAGAGCAGCTGGAGTAGGATGCCACCTTTAGCCTGTGGAGTTGTGGTCCCATCTACTTCCATCTTCTTGTCTCATGGGACAGAAAGAAGGTTCCTGAAGATAGGAGCCTTGTCCACCTGTTTACTGCCAGATCTCTAAGGCATGGTGCTGGATCATAGTGCTCTATAGCCTTCTGAGTAAACACTGAGCAGCTAACAGATCAACCCCAAGTGCTTGTGGGAGAAGAGGAGGAGAAAGAAGGGAAGGGGCAGAAGAAGGAAAGAGGAGCACAAACAGGGAAATATGCAGAAATCCACAGGATGGGATGTGGCCTAAACGAGCAGCTGAACCTGCTTTTCCTACCTGCCAAGGCTGCTGCAAGGGGATCGGCAGTGGCAGGCCCGGAAGAGCTTTCTGTGGGAGCTTTGTTTAGGCTCCTGAGTCTGAGTCTCTCATCTCTCATGGGGTCTGAGTGCAGCCCTTCTACAGAGACAGCAGGTTGACTGAGGCCTCTTGTAACAACATCCTGTGACTCACTCCGTCTGGAGTGCCAATCTTCCCTGTTTGGGACCAGGGTCTTTTCTTGGACACATTCACTTTCTTCTTCCTTCTTCCCACTTCTTCCTTTTCCTCCTCCTTGTCCTTCTCTTCCTCCTCCTCCTCTTCCTTCTTCCGCCTCTATTTTCTTGTCTAAATAGCTGTCAGAAACCAGGACTCTTGACTCTCTACTCCAGGAGGGTAGATGTGAAAACAATCCTGTATTACTTTCCCCAGCCTCATTCATTCACTCATTCACTCATTCATTCATTCATTCATTCAATCAGCAAACACTTTTGGGAACCTGCTACATGGTAGGCTTGATGCCGAGTGCCGACACTCCAGGTTGTACCTGTCATCTGGTTACTAGGGATGCTGCTCAGTGCCAAAGAACTCATCACAGAAGAAAAATCCCCAGAAGGAAAAGCAGAGTGTTGGAACAGAAGAGAGTAGCCTTGCCTGCAGAGACAGGTTTCCCAGGGGAGGCAGCACTTCAGTTAAAAAGACCCTGATGTGTAGATACATTCATGGGAAGGAGGTAGAAGCCCAGGAAGCACCTTCCTGGTGCCTTGCAAACTTCCACCACAGAAATACCACGCGCTTCCTCAGATTGGAGGCCCTTGCTCCCAGCTAAGTCAACTTTATAGCCAGGAACCAGCCACCTTAGGACTTTTGCCCCGTCCTTGGCAAAACGATGCATATATCTTTCTCCCAAATTGCCAGTGGCCCAGGAAGCAATTAAGGATGGCTGCCTTTAAAAGCAAGTGCATTAATCCAAACCTCAGAAGGTGCCTGAGGCTGACGGACCCCCTGCCATTTGCTTCTAAGAGCTTCACACTGAGGTCATCGCTGTGACTAGGAAAGCAGGAGCATGCTGGAGGTTTTGTTTTTTGTTCCTTTGGAGTGACCAAGTTCCAGGCAATCTGACCTCCTGGACCTGGACCTCTCTTGCTTCCCTTCCATGGCCCCTTTAGTTCATACACAAACAATGTCAACAGGGGCTGTTTCCTGGTTTCTGACTCAAGCAGACTTGCACAGTGCCTACAAGACACAAATCCTTCTTCCCTGCTGCTAGAGGCCCAAGGACTGAGAACTAAGCACCCCAGGCCAGGCCAGGCTTTCCCAGAGACCGCAGAGCAGAAGGAGGGTACCCAGTCACCAAGTACTGAGCTCCGCTCCTTGAGCTTTGGGGTGGGGAGGTTTTAATGGCATTCCCTGAGATGGAATTGGGCTGAAATGATTTGCAGCTTTCTAGATTTTCTAAGCGTGTGTGGATCGGGTTTATTTTTAGCCACAGGCATTCATTTCTTGCCAAAAAACCTGCTTAAATAAAACCAAGATTAATATTTTTACTTAACGGAAAGAGTTAGTCAGGACAAGCTTTGAACTGGAGCCTGCTTATCTTGACGGGGGAGTGCATTTTATAATGTCTGGCCTTGGCTTCAACATCAACAAAAAGGGCCTTTGAAACTGACAAGGGAGAAGAGCCCTGGGGAACCAGGATAGGATGTAGGAAGTGCCTATTTGGGGGGAGGCAGGGAAGGAGGGGTGTCTTCCTGGAAAGTGGGAAGAAGGCCCTGGTTTTACAAGGAGGCAGCTGCAGTTTTGCTTCATTCCCAGCCAGTTCCTTGCCCTTCCCCCTCCTCCCAAAGCCTGGTCCAAATTTCTGCTTCCTTTAATTCTAGATGCACCAAACAAGGTGTCTTCTGCAGGATGGGTCCAGAACAGATGTTTCTGATGTCCCTCCCCACAAACAGACTCCGAGTTCTTGTGTCATGGGAGCTGTGACCCTGGTTCCTGGTCTGTGTTTGCCATTCTTTCCTATCATTGTGTTTCTCCTGCCTTGGGACTTAGAGTTCTTTGGAGCCTCATTTTTCTCATTATTCCCCAAGTCAGGCACCGGCCTCAGTCAATGGTGAATGGACAGATGTTTGCCTGACCTACCAACTGAGAATTGCCCTTATCCCATTTTGATGGATTGAAAGCTCAGAAAGAGTTGGCTGTCTTCCCCAGTCTACACAAGAGAGTTACTTATCTATCTTTAAGTCATCCTCTTTTTGTTCACATGCTGTATATGTAAAAATCACACTGAACTTAGTTTATTCAGCTCAAATGTATTAGAAGCCTGTGATGTTTCAGGTCCTCCTGGTTTCTCTGAGTAGGGCAGTTAGCCAGAATAAAAGTCCTTTTTGGAAGCCTGCATTCTATTGAGAAAATACAGTTAATCAACAAACAAGTGGCCTAATGGTAGCAGGTGTCAGCTAGAACACAATGAGGCGAGAGCATGATGGGGGGACTGTGGACTTGGGGAGAAGGATGCAGGGAGGGAACACACATGGCGGCCTGACCAGATTATAGCAAATAGACGATGAAAGGAGCTGTGCAGGAGTGAAGCAAGGCTGTCCAACCCTAGCAACTGCAAAGGGAAAGACTCTGAGTCGTGTGTTTGGAGTGGTGGGTACAGGAATCGAGTAAGTTGCCATTCCCCGAGACAGAGAAGGCCCTCAGAAGCCCAGTTATGGGTGTGGCCTGTTATCAGGAGCTCAGCGTTGGATAAGTACCTCACACAGCTCAGCCGACTATCAGGTGAGAGCACCATAGAAAGGCATAGAAGCCATGGAAGTTCCTGATTGGGGTTTCCAAGCAGTTGGTCATTGTCACTTGCATGGGCTGCACAGAAAACCACAATTGTGAGTAAAGAGAATGATTAAGTAGGAACACACCATTGATTGGACTGAGTCTCTTGGATGGTATGGGTCATTCTGAAAACTGGCTTTGGTGAGGTGAGGAGAAAACCCAAGTCGCCTTGGAGGAAGAGCACCAGTGAGCTTGGTAATCACGTTCTACCATTTGTATGCTAGGACGGGAAGTGGCCTGTAGGAGGTCATGCACTGACAGAACTAAGGTGCCTTGTGCCTTCTGTTATTTCAGGTTACCATCACAGATTCCCTAGATATATGTTTTGCTCTGACCTTCTGGCTTGAGCCATTTTATAGGGATTTTTAGGGGTTGGGAGAGCAGCACCCACAAGGGTGAGCACCAGGGGAACCCAGGGGGAAGGAAGGTGCCGTGAATCCTCAGGGAAGGTTTCTGTTTTCCTCTAATGAGACACAAAGTGCTACAAGTTGGCAAGTGCTGTCCAGCCCCCCCCCCCCCACCCCTGAATTATCTGCTCAGCTCCAGGCTGCAAAGTACTTTATACATACACATTGTCCTGTGCTGGGGGAGAACAATAAGCTAAGTAAATGATTCACCATTCATTATCTGTTGATGGTGACTGTAGATTCTTGCTAAAGGGAAGGGGAGAGGAGACAAGATAGAGGGAGGGAAGGAGGGAGAAAGGGGGAAAATGTGTGTGTGTGTGTGTGTGTGTGTGAGAGAGAGAGAGAGAAAGAGAGAGAGAGAGAGAGAGAGAGAGAGAGAGAGAGAGAGAGAGAGAGAGAGAGAGAGAATGAATGTGAAGGGTAGCCTCAAGATTGGGGACATATCAGGCATCCCCCATCTAAGTATAAGACTTCTCTAGACCCACTAGGGTTGACAATGGGTGCAGGGTTCAGTTAGGAACTGTTCTGCAAAGATTCAATGGCAGTCTTCTTTCTTGTGGGGGGGGGCCCTCCACAATAGTATGCAAATCTGCTCAGTAGGTACTAATAACAGGTACAGTGATTCCCACCTCCCAGCATCACCCCAGTGGGAGCACAGTGAAATGTGCACACAGCACTTGGCACACAAGCCATGGTCTGTCAGTGGCAGTTGCTAAAGATACATCCTAGCTTTTTTCCTTCACTGTTCTTACAGATGCAATGCAAAGAGATCCAGGAACTGCTGACCAGTGGGGTGGGCAGCTAGAGGGGCAAGGGATCCTTGCTCTGTCCTTCTTGGTCAGGCTTACACAGAGTCCTGTCTACCCATGAGTTTCTACATCTTTAGGGCAGAACCAGCCATGTGACTCTTAAGAGAGGCTATATGGAATGGGATGGCTATTGGTGGGAGCCTGAGATAGGGGATCTCCATTAACTTGAGGGTCTTTGTTCCACAAAGCAGCCAGACCAGCAGCCCCACTGCTCCTCCTTCCAGCCGTTCAGTAGGAAAACCTATCCATTAGGTCAGGGGGACAAAGGTCTGTGTTTGATTGATGGTGGTTAGATTGGTGGAGCAGGGTGGAAGGTTGTAGGGAGAGACATGGGCCAGGTCCAGGGTGTCTTGTCCTACTCCAAATCCGTTGATTAACAGCAGATGTGGGACTCCTAGAGATAGACCAGTGGTCTGCTTGCCCTGGAACTATTACTGTTTAAAGCTTGTGCTGCAGGGGTCCCATTGCTAGTGAAAGGGAGTGGGGAACGAGGACAATAACAATCTTATCGGCTTGTAGAGCTGTATTCTGTCTGCCTTGGTTTTGCAAACAGTAACCAACCTTCCCAGAATGTATTACAAGGAAGAAATGGGCTCTAAAGAGATGTGCTTTCATGCTTACTTCCACAGATCTCTGATATATTTGAAAACTCCACATATATTTATTATGGCTCTGTGAGCCACTTCCCAGGCACCCACAGCCTGCTCTTTTCCTTTTTGTGGTCTGTAGATTGAGCCCAGAAGCCTTCTGGGTAAGGCTTCCATCATCCTTCTACATCCCCAGCTTCCAGTCTAGTCGGTTTCTTCTTAGGAACTTTTAAGTTGAAATTTTATTGACTCCTTAATTAATCTCTTCCTGTCCCTTGTAGTCTCCATGCCCTCAGAAGCAGAGAAGACAGCAGAGAGCCTTGGAAGCCTCGTTGGCTGAGTCAGGCCGGGCCTCCTCCAGCACTTAGGTCTCTTGGTTATTCGGTTTTCTGGTGCTATACTCCACCTTGTCTCCCTCTTAGGCTGCAGTCTGTGCGAGCAGGAAATGGGGCTTTTGTTTCTTGCTATCGCCCCTACCAAGCATTCATGCTTCCAGACACCAGTATAGGCCAGGCCAGGCTACCTCAGCTGCTGGAGAACATGGGGTGAAGAGTGTATGGCCACTCTCTAGCAGGAATGAAGAGAACCTGTGTCTGGCCTGGTCCATGTCAAAGCTGTCATTTGAGGGTAGAGAGAGTGGTTAGATGCTCCATCAGCTCCAAGTTGGGAAGCCATGTCTTCTGTCGCTGTTGAAGTCTTGCAGACCGCCCCTCCCCTTCAACCTTCTTGTTCACTGTGACCCCTGCCTGGGCCACTGATTGCCTCTGGGGAAAACCTTACTGCCAAATAGAAAAGTACAACATAACACGCATCCAAGTTGCACAGGACAAACTAAAGTAAACGAAGTTATAATAATTCAGGAGGCAAATGGGTGGATTTGGGGCCGGCAAGTAATTTAACTCTATCTGGGAGCAAAGAATGCTGTTTAATTTTAGGTTAGCTTCAAGAGGTTTTGTTTTTATAGAGAAAACATTGATGTGGCCTCTACCCTGGGCTGTCTCTGCTTCCGCATCCATCTCTTTCGCCCGTGGATACCATCTTGTCTGGCAGGTCACACTAGGTCACTGTTGGGCTCTCTGTAGCGACAAGGTGGGATACGGATGGTGCAGGAGGTGCCTCGATCTCAAGGCCTCATGCACACTTGTCCTGGTCACCGCCTGTGTGCTCCCACATCTTTCCCTGTGATTTTTTTAAACAAGGTATTTATATATGAGCTTTCCCTCACTTCCTTCCCAGCCAGGAATCTCTCCTCTACCCTAATCTCAGGGAAGGTTGACAGGTCTTAGCTGACAGGGCTTATGGGTGGGCAGATATCAAATGAGGTTCTGGTGGTGGTAGCAATGAGCTAAGATGTACTGTGTGGGGGGTAGATCCCATGATGCTCTTGGTCTTTGTTCTCAGCTCTCACAGCAACTTCCTGAGGATGCCTATCATCACTCTAATTAGATGCATTAGGAAACTAAGGACCAGAGAGTTTCAGACATCCCCTGTGGCCACACAGTGCTAGGATCTGACTCCTGCCAAGCTCAGGTCTTCATGGTGTTTCTCCACTATTCATAAGCACGTCACTTGCAATCCATGTAAGTGGCATTGGGCCAAGAAAGCCAGAGAGATCTAAGGGGAAAGAGCTGTGGTGAGGCCACACAGCGATGGTGGGATCTGAATGCTGATGTAACTCCCTGAGCACAAAAAAAAAAAAAAAAAAAAAAAAAAAAAAAAAAAAAAAACCAAAAACCAAAAAACAAAAAAAACCCCGCAGTGTGTTTTCTCTAAACTGTTCCCAGATGAAAAGGTTCCAAGCTCAGGCCATTTCAGGGTAAGAAAAGATTTGGCTGACCTTATGGGCAGAAGCTTCCAGAAGTACCCAGACTTACAGGGCAGGCTTGCTTAAGAAATTTTATGCCCAAATCAAGGTGAGCTTGTTACAAGCCAGAAAAGGCCAGATGCTGCCATTTAAAAAAATCTCTCTTAACCTTTTCCTCCTTAGGCAAAGCCTTACTCTCCAGTTTACTTTCTGGGCAAATGAAGCAGGTGAACGCAAGTCACTTTAGTCCCTTGAGAATCACTTGTCATGTCCAGGTGGATCTGCTTTCGGCCCAGCAGTTGGGCTAGTCCAATGTGCCTCTAAGGGTAGGGTAGATGAAAGAGTCTCTGGGAACTCTGGGAAGATGACTACTGATGGTCTTGCAACGGGTTCACAAAAAAAAAAAAAAAAAAAGGAAGCAGGACCTTGGAGAGATTGTTCTGGCGCCCTGTCAATGTCTGGCTTTTACAGCAGAGCTGGAAACAGCCATTCACCCACTCTTAACTCGAACTGTATCAGCTCCGGTGCTGGCTTTGCCTGTGCGCCTTGTGTTGCCAGAAGGGAAAAAATGGTCTAGGAGTTAGTTGTCCATGAATTTAACTTCAGACTTCATGTCTGACCACAAAAGTGGGATTCAGGCTCAGTAAAGAAACCTCTGGGGAGGGGGGGGGCGCGACTTGGTCCCTCATGAAGATGTTTTTAAATCAAAAATATGAGTCAAAAATTTAGAAGCAGTATGGGATATCTACAAAGGGAAAGAATAAGGGATCTAGCAGAATAAAAGTCTCTCTCTCTCTCTCTCTCTCTCTCTCTCTCTCTCTCTCTCTCTCTGTGTGTGTGTGTAATGCCCTTTTACATCCATAAAGGGTATTCTATTCTATGTTTACTCAAAAAGTGGGTTGGAATGAGGTGTGTGTTTGCTCCATGTCTGAAGGAACTTGGGAACATCAATAGCACCTTAGAGCTAGAGAGTTTGGCTCAAAGCCAGTAAAAACGCCTCCATTCTGCAAAGTCCTAGCAGGAGAGCTTCAGCTGCCCACTGTCCCCCCACCCCCCCTGCAGCAGCTCCTGCCTCTTATGAGTTCCTAGAATTAGGCGATCTCCCCCACATACACACATGATGATGCCTTACCCTTTTCAATACCTGATTGACTGCTCTGAGCTGCTCACTTAAAAGAACTCTAAAGACGACTTCGGAGGGAAGGGGTGTCTTTTACAAACCGTCTAGCAGAGACAGAAGGAATAGTGCCTTAACCATCTCAGTCAGTTCCTTTTCATTGATGAAAAAAGTCTCACTAGGGAGTGCCAGATGTTGCCAATTCTCTGCATGTCTGGAGACAACATACATTGTTCATGTGTGGGGGGCGCAATTGAGAAAGTAAGTGATGACTAATGCTGGTGAGTATGGTAGGTGCGTATTGAGTGTGCTTGTTGCAGGGACCCTTCCATCTCTGGTGCTAAGGATGATGACTCTAATAGCAATTATCTAATGAAGCTATGTCAAAGGTGAAGGGTAGGCTTCATCGGCTTCGTTTCACCTAATTGCTTCAGTTTAGAGAATATGGACTACTGCTAATTTTGTTTTAGGGATAGGAAGCCAGTATTAAACTTTCCTATGTATCTTGGATGGAGACCACTCATTAGGCCCCCTGAGACCTTGCAAGTTGCTGTCCTTGCAAGTCCTTGCTTAGTGCTGTGCATGCTGGGACAGTCAGAATGCTGACTTGTGATGGAAAGAGAGCTGGTGCTCATCACATCACTGTGGAAGAGTCAGGACACAAAGAGCCCCTGATGAGACAGGGGATCAGTAAGAAAGAGATGCCCCATCCAGGTGTGGTTCAGGCCTTCCTAAACCCCTCCCTCTCTTTCTTGCTCTTTCTACAGTGATCCGGGCCAAAGTGGTGGGAAAGAAGCTGGTGAAGGAGGGGCCCTTTGGCACTCTGGTCTACACTATTAAGCAGATGAAGGTGAGTGACATCATCACTGGCCACAGGAGGGATTTGGAGTGGGGGGAGGGGTGTTGCCAGAAGAGTCGTGGCCAAGGGAAGCCAAGTGGTTAGAACTGGAATGTGTGTTTGCTCAGTGTAGAATCCCCCAGTGAGCTCCAGGGAGCTGCTAAGGCAGCAGGAAGACATGGTGGCTGCTTGCTCCAAAGCCTGCACAGGTAAAGTTCTTGTTAGGAAGCTGAGCCTTGGAATCAGGAACCAGACAGCAATAGCTTTGTTACCCGATGACTGTGATGATTGTGAGACCCCAGTCCAGTCACTGCTCTTCTTCGGCCTGTCTAACATCTCTAAGATCCTCGTATTGGACCACATGGTCCCCAAGAGCCCTTCTGAGGCAAGCCATGCTGCACCCCACAGAGCCAGTGCAAGCACTAAGGCTATGTGGGAGGTGTCCATTCCTCCAGTCTTTACAGAGATTGAGTGTTGAGCATAGTTATTCTCTATATCCCAGCTCTGCTTATCTTCCTGCATTGGAGTTCATTAGGAATATTTGCTAAACATTCACATCAGCAGACTGTTGGCCAGCCCATTAAGGTTTCTAATCCTTCCTGGGAAGTCTACCATAAGGAAAACACTGAAAACCTATGTCCTGGTCTTGTTGCTACTCTTCAAAGCCCATTGACCTTGGCCTAGTGCTTTCCCAGGCCACAGTGATGGTAATCTGTTGGTGGCATGGGTTTGGGCTTAGCACCCTATACGCACTCATTATTCAGGCATCCTAACTAGTAGTGTCCTTTCGGAGCAGGAGCCAGTAGTAGTAGCTGCTGAAAGAATGTCCTTCCTTTTGCCTAAGTGGTATTAAGGGCTGGTGCTTCAGCTTGAATAACTCAGCTGCTCCTCTACCCCTGTGTCTTTTAAGTGCCTGGCTATATGCAGATCTCCGTGTTTGCAGCCTGTAAATCCACGAGGCAGTTTGCCACTTTAGGATTAGAGTTATATGAGGGGAGAAGAGACATGCACTGACTAGTCACAACTCCAAGACAGTCCATATGAATTGCCTGCCCTTGTACTCGTTGGTGATCCTTGCAGCTTCGAACATTGAGGTGGGGGTGTTTCTGACACGTCCAGAACTTGGAGAATGCTTCCCATCGGATGAAAGAGATAGAGGCGAGACCCACAGGTCTGAAAAATCCTCAGAGGAGACCAGTGTTGAGGCCCAGGTTGGACTTGTCTTGGGAGTGAGGGGTGACTCACTCCTGGGTGGAGCCCAGCTATCCCAGAGGCTGACCTTCAGGCCTCTTTATTCCCTGCTGAGGTCTGTGGCTAGATGCACTAATTCTGAGGAACCTGTTGCTCTGGCTTCAATTCTGGAAACAGTCCCAGGCTCTTGGTTATGTAATGTTCAGAGTCAGCCCTGGCCAATTGCCCTTGGCTGCCTGAGCTTGGTCATGAGAGCAGCTCATGTCTTCAGACAGCCGGGAGGCCAGCAGTGGGTGGAGGTGGGAAGCCAGGAGAGTATTCAGGACCCCAAGCCCTATTTTGCAACCTCTGGTGATGGGGAAAGGAGAGCGAGAGCTTCTGACCATAGTAGAGGCCCCTCCCCTGCCTACAGTGCAGCAACCTCCATTGTCAAACACTTCCAGGTTACTGTAGAGAAATCAATCGCTGGGAGGCAGGAATTCCTAAACTGGCTTGCTTTCCTTCCTGCCTTCAGGGCTTGGGAGCCCAGTTACCAGAGGCCTTGCTGTCAGCAGAATGTCCCTGGTTGTTGTCACACCCACTAGTGGGAGTTGTTTGGAGGCTACATAACTTTCACCCACCAGCCTGCCAGCAGCCACTCCCAGGCTAGCCTGCTCAGACTCTCTGTTCACTGTTCTTCAGCTGGGTTCATGGTATCAGGGTGATAGGGTGTTCGATATAGTCATCTCTCACTTATTCCTGATTAGGTTCAATGGGAAATGGTACGGTCAGAGTCATGCATTTTAATTAAGGGCAGATGAGAGTCTCAAGTTGAGGCATTAGGGGACCTTCCCTGAGCATATGTGGCTTTTGATGTGCAGCCTGCCAAAGGTGTAACAGGAGTTTCTTGGAGGCGGGAAGCTTGTACAAGCTGGTGAGGTGGACACGACTCCCCAAATCGCCCTGCTATTTGGCTTTCCTCATTAGCCATAGCTAATGTCTTTCATTCATTTTGGTTCCCTTCCCAGTCTTGTGCTATGACGCACAAAACCTGCCAATGCCTTTTTATCTAGAGGGACCATCTGCTTGCAAGCCAGAGCAGGTACTGGATAGGAATTTGAGTCTGTCCATTCACCCCAGTCCTCTTCAGCCCCTCTGTGCTTAGCACTGATTGGGCTGTAAGATGGGAAGAAAAGGATACGCTCGTCACAATTATTAGATGACTTTAGTAAGCAACATTTATTGAGCATATTCTATGCCCCAAAGTGATCTGCTAAGTCTTTGTATAAATTAGCCTCATGCCACGTTTGTCAAACAGCCTCATATTTATCTTCTTAGTGGTGAGGGCACAAACACTTGAGAGTTATGTAACAGGCAAGAGTTTAGGGCTAGAAACTGGCAAACTATAGGGTTTTTACTACCTGGTCTTGGAGGACAAGGAGATTAACAAAGTATGGAGCCTGCAGGCAGACTACTCATTTCTGCCCACTGTGGGGGCTCCCCTCACCTGCTTACGTTGAGTTCCCTCAGAGGGACTTAAAGGCCAGGATGGGTTTGCTGGTATGTGATCTGACAGGTGTGCAACCTGCAAAGGGTGTATCAGAAGTATATTCAACTGCTGAGGCTGGCACTGGTCCCTAGGAGGTCTGTTACAGTGGATTAGGCTACTCCAGAGGGTCTGATATGGAAGCTGGACAATCTGGGAGCAGGACTGGAGGAACTCGGAGAACAGAGAACATGAGAAAGTCAGGGTGTCTGACCTCTAAAGACAGACACATGGTCTTCCTTCCTTCTCTCAGGCATGCCTTAAGTGCACACAGACCCCACAGTGAGTGTGTGTGTGTGTGTGTGTGTGTTGGGGGTACAGGAGGCTTTAAGGACATTTCAGGAGCTTATTGTAAACCCTGACTTAGAGATTAGCTGGGATTGAGTTGTGGTGCAAAGGTGGAAGTTTCCAGAAATGGCCTCTGTCATTTGTGGGGGCCTTATCTCCCATCAGGACCATGGGAAAGCAGTTTGTTTTGCCAGGGGCTATTGTTTGTGCAGCGTAGACAAGCTTTCAGGCAGGCTGCAAGGGACAGCACGTGGGGGACATTATGTCCCAGTTGATCCCAGGAGGATCCCAGGGGAACATGTGCCGGTCATGCGCTTTGCTTGTCCTAACTGGGGGCAATTGGAATGTGCTGGGCCCTTTCCTTAGTGGTTTGTGGAAGCAAACGAGCATCGGCAGGATTTCCTCCAGCTGCAGGACCCCTTGACCTTCAGGCCTCAGGAAGCCATTGTCGTCCAATGCCTGAGACTCTTATGGTGCAAGATTCTTATCGAGCCCTTGCTGAGACCTACTGTGTTGTCGTCCACTAAACACTTAGTGGAAATATTTACCAAAACCTGAAACAGCATGAACAGTTTACCTGGTGCGGAAGTCAGGGTGTCTTGTTCTTTGCAGGCCATGGTGATGGTGCTGCACACATCAGGAATCTGAACTGTGTTTCCTGTGGAGTCAGATGGGTATCACCCAGCAGCAAGCACATCATCATTCTGGTCTGCTCCCCCATAGTGGAACGGAACCCCCACATTCTGTTACTTGTTCTGTTGCAAAGCCCCCAAGGTAGCAGAAGGGTCCAGAAGGTGTCTAAGCCCCCAGGACAGTACACTCTGTAAACGAGCAGAGGCCTGCCTCTCTAGATTGTGAACAGACAGCCTCGTGCCCTGTAGACCACCTGACTCTGCTAGCCACCTGCCTGTGAGAAGATGAGGACAAGCAAGATGGTAATAACAACAGCAGCAGCAGCAACAAAACAAAACTCAGCCCATCAGGTTTTACCTAGCTGGGTATTTGTGAGGCACCAATGGGGTACGCTGGCTTGTATTAATGACCTGCGTAACTAATAACGCATGCTAAGGAATTGTTCTACTGCAAAGCTCTTAGCATAGGCCTAGTGACAACCAGATATTCAAAGCCCTTAGAGAGGTAAGGATCAGGCCAGGCCTCAGTGTCCCCCCTCCACCTTCCCTCTTCCCTGTCTCACAGATGACAGCGTGGCCTCAGTAGATCAGGGCTTGTGTAGCACACAGGGACTCATTCTAGAGTCACAGAATGTGCTCAGTCTCTGTTAAAGTCACACGGCCAGGTATTCCGGTCACGTTGTGACACGAGTCCCACAAAAGCTAGAGATGGGAGAAGCCCTAGGTCTTAAGCTTCAAAGACTGCAAGGAGAGATAGAGACAGATGACCGTTAAGACCACAGACTATGCGTTATCTGGCTTGGACTTTGTGCCCCACTGTTTACCAACTGTGTGACTATAGACAAGCCTCTAAGCCTGTCTAAGGTTCAGGCCTGGACCTTGTAAAGTGAGACCAAGGCTCTTTCCTGCCTTTAAGGTCCTGGGCATTCGGTGGCTAGATATTTTAGCAGTAACCTACCTGCAGTGCCACTAACCCTGGGCACATATAACCCTGTAGCCAAGGCTGTTCTACTTGTCATTGGAAGGTTACCAACATCCCGGCTCTGTGTCTGCTCTCCTGCCACGGTGTCTTTGACACGTTGTCAAGGAAACATATTGTCTTGTGCCTCAAATGTTTCCAAGAGGTGTAGCCACTCCACTCAGTCATGTTGCAGATGAATTTTACATGGTTTAACCTAGTAATATTGATATCCTTAATTAAGAAGTTTTGCTTTGGGGGAGGGGGGTGGGGGCGGGAGGGCTTTACCTTGAGCAAAGAAACTCAGTGCCACAGCAGAAGCTCAGAAAAAATAAGAACTTAAGATAATGCCTGGCCCGAGTTCACTCTCCTCTAGCCAAATGGAATTTACATTAGTGCCCCCATTGGAAAAAAATGGAGTTCTCAGTACCCACTCTCAGGGCCCTTGTGAGGATCCTGTGAGTAAGAACGTTGCTGCATACACCAGCCTATCACTGAGATGGCATGTGAAGGCCAGCTGGCTGGCTGGCTGGCTGGCCCCTTGAACTTGCATAGATCCCTGGGTGCTTTTCATAGTAGATGCCTTGAATCTGTGATGTGCAGATGTGTAGGTAGAGGAGTGGGGTGCAGCAGGTGGGTAGAACATGAATATGGCTGGATAGGAAGAAACCATCCTGGCCCAGGGAAAAGACTAGATGGCCTCCTGCGGTGTTCAGGAAACCCTGTGGTGACAGGTTCATAGCCTGCCACTCTCCGGCTGCATAGGGGGACCAGAGACACTACAGAACACTACACAGCAGCATGCAGATTGGACACTGGGCTCTCTCTCATGATCATGTTTCTTTTGCCCACAGATGTACCGAGGCTTTAGTAAGATGCCCCACGTGCAGTACATTCACACGGAAGCCTCTGAAAGTCTTTGTGGCCTCAAGCTAGAAGTCAACAAATACCAGTACCTGCTGACAGGTAAGTGTCCGCAGGAGCACTGAGACACACTCCTTTGCTCTGGGGTGGTCTGTCTGCCGAAGCTTGAGTCAGTGACATCCAGAGGGTTGCAGACACCTGGCTCCTCAGGTTAAGGGTCTGGCTTGCTTACTCACTCCTGCCTGGCAGCCTTGACTCCATTGTGCATCTGGTTGTGTCCTGATCTCATGGTATCTCAGCTTTAACCTAGGTAGAAATAGGTTGCCTCTTCGACAGCTCTTGGCAGTTGATCCATTAGGTTTGTCTTGTATGACAATCTGATCTTTAGGCTGTCATTGTAGTAATGACAACACATAAAACCCTAAGGAATTCTCAGACCCGATGCATTTGAGGCCTTCAGCAGAGTGCCTGCTATCTCAAGCTCCATTATCAGTCTGGAAAACAGGGCCAGAATTCACATCTAAAGGTGTTGGGGAAGGTGTCTCAAACCCAGGGCCAGTGCCTGCCCCCTGGCAGTTGAGAGGTCTAACAGAATGCCTGCCCCCTTGCCTCCTATTCTCCTCCAGGGCGCGTGTATGAAGGCAAGATGTACACAGGACTGTGCAACTTTGTGGAGAGGTGGGACCACCTCACACTGTCCCAGCGCAAGGGCCTCAATTACCGCTACCACCTGGGTTGCAATTGCAAGGTGAGTTCTAGGGGAGGGTGCCAATCTGGAAGCTTTGGTTCCTGCTAGCTGGGGCAAACAGCCTGTTGGGTGGTGCAGGGGTGGTAAGGAATGCTGCCCTGGGGCAAGGCAGCCAGGAAAGCTCTGAAGAACGCCTTTGTTTGGTTCTGTATTCGCTGCCTGCATGGTGCCTACTTGGTAGCTGCTGGGTTGCGAGGGCTCTTCAACCTCCCCACCCCTCCCTGCTGCTCTTCAAGGCCAATGACAGGTACAAGAACTTTCAGTGGAGGGTTCTGCCAAGCTGTTGTGAGTGGGTTCACTCTGACAGCTGACTCAAACAGGTCTAGTACCTTCCCCATACACAAGGTAACGAGAAGGAACTGAATCACTTTCTCCCCCAATCCTCATAATAACCTCATGTGTTCTCAATCACTATCATTCCATTGTAGAAGAAATCAAGGCATCAGAGATCTTTGTCTATGATCCTGGGTTATATAGCTTGTTGAGTCTGATTTCCAACCCAGGGCAGTTGAACTCTAAAATCTATGCCTTTATTGTTTACTTATTTTTTACTTATATGAGTACACTGCAGCCACTCTTCAGACACACACCATTAAGAGTGCATCAGATCCCATTACAGATGGTTGTGGCTCACCATGTGGTTGCTAGGAATTGAATTCAGGCCCTCTGGAAGAGCAGTCAGTTTTCTTAACCACTAAGCCATCTCTCCAGTTTTGCCTTTATTGTTTTAATTCCTTCATTTCCTACAACAGTGGTGGTTTCCTCTTCCCACATCTAATCTGAGACTCAAAAGCTGTGTGACCTGGAATGAGCTGTTTAACCTTTCTAAGAGTCTCTATTCATCTATAGAGGGGATTTAGAAGTGTACCAAAAGTTTAGAGACAGTATGCCTGGTGCCCAGTAGACACTCAATGGGAGCTTGTAGCTAGTGTTATTATTCTGGTAGCATTAAAGGGCAGGAACCCCCAGGTTTGAATTCAGGGAGGGCCTAACATGGTGCAGTCCCCTAACTGCGGCTTGTGTGTCATTACAGATCAAGTCCTGCTATTACTTGCCTTGTTTTGTGACCTCCAAGAATGAGTGTCTCTGGACCGACATGCTCTCCAATTTTGGGTACCCTGGCTATCAGTCCAAACACTACGCCTGCATCCGGCAGAAGGGTGGCTACTGCAGCTGGTACCGAGGATGGGCTCCCCCAGACAAGAGCATCAGCAACGCCACAGACCCCTGAACTCAGACCTGCCCCTCCTCACCTCCTTCCCATCCCGCCGAGCGTCCCAGACACTAACTCTTCCCAGATGATGACAATGAAATTAGTGCCTGTTTTCTTGCAAATTTAGCACTGGGGACACTTAAAGTCTCTGCTGTCTATGGAGTTGATTTGGAAATACCATCCTGGCCCCGCCCCTACCCCTTCTTTTTGGTTTTGACATCACCCATTTCCAACTGGGGATCTCTGGTGCCAAGCCAGAAAGAACGAGGCATGTATACACCTCTTCTTCATGATATATAATCTATATTTTTTTAGGAAAACAGAAATTGAAAAATCTATCCCATTGGGGCATTTAATAGCGACTCTCCTTTCTTCTTCCTCTGTTGACCACATCCTAGACCCAGTTCCATATACACTTCTTCATCCCAGTACACAGGAAGCATGGATAAGGAAGTTGGCAGAAGTCCAACTGTTTCCCAATCAGTCAAAAGCAGCAAGCAGACAGACGCCAGGTATTTGAAAGCTCTTCTACACAGAGGATATACAAATGTATGTCTGGGTCAGACAGTCTGTCTATGTGTGCATGTCAGAGGGAGAGAAGAGACAGACTGTAGGAGTAGGTCTCACAGTTGCCCAGCCCTATGATACTTGGGTTGACCCCATGTTTCAGATCCTGGAACAAGCATCCAAGAGTAACAGAACTTTCTGAGCTGGCAAAGGCTTAAACATCTGCCTGGGTTCAGCAGGCAACCTGCCCGTCTACAGAAAACTCAAAGGGCTGAGATGAATGTCTTTCCTCTCGTGCCTCCCATGAGACAGTCTCCTGGGAATTCTTGGGGAAGTTTGGCTGGAAGCTTGCCAACTGTAAGTTGGAGAAACACACACCTGACACTATCCACAGATATAGTCAAGTAGATTTGGATAGAGAATAGAGAATACTATTTCCAAAGTAGTGTTTAGCTCATCTAGGGGGATGTGTTTATATATACATTTGCATATACCTATGGGGGATTATGAGCTAATTTTTTTTATAGGACACAGAATTCTATTCAATGCTGTTAAATATGCAAATAGTTTAATCTTTTTTTCTTTTGTTGTTTGATGGGAAATTGTGACATTCCAAGTTGACTTTTTTTTTTAATCTGAATTAAAATTTGAAACTCTGACCACACTCAGTACCCTACTGTCCCTACAACTGGGGTTATCTGACCATTCATCTCCCTTCTTTGTTCTGCTTTCTGTTTGGGGTGCCCTTCACTTAATTGCCTTACTGGCTGGCTGACGGCAGGGGAGTGTGAGTGTTAGGTTAGGGCCTTCTCATGAAAGGGGCAGTTGCACAGTGGAATGACTCCTCTCCTGGATCTGGGGACAGCATACACTTCTTCCCCAGCTCAGTAATGGGTGAAGTCTCCTCCGGAGGTGGTCATCTCATAGAATGAACATGGTTGGTTACTGAGGGAGCCAGGCTCTGCCGTCCAACTGTGGGCCTTTTGTTGTGTTGTATTTTTGTTTTTAAATAAAAGTACAGTATAAATTTTCCTATTAAATAAGATTATTTTAAGTTTTAGTATCAACATTGCAATGCCAATAGTAGGTGAGAGTGTATTGCACAGAGTTGGAGATAGTAAGGTGGTGACATTTAACACAGTTACTCTCTGTCTTTTTTCAGATTATGGGTATTTATCCTCTATTAGTATCATATCGTTTTCATTCCACTTTAGGAAACACAGTTACCAATTGAGAGAGAGAGAGAGAGAGAAAGAGAGAGAGAGAGAGAGAGAACAAGTTCTAGTCTGTCCCCACCCCACACATACCACTGCTTTGTCCAGGTGTTTGATAGAAGAGCAGGGCAGGAAGACAGTTCAGGAGATGGGTGTCAAGTTTTCTCTTGGCTGATTTCATTCCCTTGCATCTTTCCCCTGTGCTGACAGGGGTCAGTAGGCACAACCATGTCCATGGTGTGCCGAGAGAAGGAGCTGAGGTCAGCAAGCCAGTGGTTCTTAAGAGCTGAACCTCTGGCTTACTGTTGGAAGTTTTCTGTTTCAACCTCAGAGTTTCCTAATATGGCGCTCCTGATCTATCTTACTCAAGTGCCCTCCCATATGTATACCCCAACATCTTTACCATCTCAATCCAGCATCTGGCCATTCTCAATCCATGGTAATCACCTCCCTTTTACATGGACAGACTTGAGGTGAGGCCTCAGTATGAGGCACCTGAAGATAAAACCAATGGGCAGAACCAACAGCCCCAGTCGGCTTTTGAGGTCTTGGTGAGAAGTACTGGGCACGAAAGGGTCTTGTGTAAAGCTACATCATCGGAGAGCGGTTTTTGAGCTTTCAATAAGCTATAGCTTTGTTTATTTCACCTGTTCACTTACTGTATAATTTAAAGTCATTTATGTAGCTGAGACACTTTGATACTTCAATTATATCGTGAATGTTTTATTTTGCTAAATCATGTGCCATGTGTAGGCTGTTGTGTGTACACTGTGTCTAAGAGAAGAAGAAAAGAAAAAAAAAAAAGAAACCCACATGCCATTTTTTTTCTGATTCAAATTCTACAGTAGAATGGAGGGCAGAATTACTGGGACACAATCACCACTCAGCTAGAATGGAGATTCAAGGAAATGGAAGGTACTAGAAACAGACTCCTCCAGCCTCCTCCCCATAGAATCCTAAGGGTGGGAAAGAGAAGAAGAAAAAAAGCAAAAACAAAACAAAACAGAAATCAAAAGTACACTCGTGTTCTTGTCCTGTATCAACTATCCCTAGGTCATCTGCCACCCACTTTCCAAGACCTTTCTCCTACTCAACCAGGAAGTCATGGTTTCTGCAGTCCAGAGCCATGGCAACTGAGATTCTAAGCTCTCTTTGTCTCATCCAGGCATCTTTTCTGCCTCCCAACCAAGGAATTCCTCTGCTCAGGCTCCTCTTGCCCAGGATAGCTCTCTTCTACAGCCAGGATGTGGAGCTTAAGGAGACTCCAGTGTTTACTTTCTCCAGTCCTAGCTCTGCCATATAAACACTGTCTCATGTTGTGCTTCTTAAACTACAAAGGACATAGTGACTTTTGGGGATAGATCTGTCTGGGAGATAATGTGAGTCCAGGAGGCATTACTCTTCCCTGCCTCACATCAAGGTGCCATTCAGGTAGTTGGCTCCCAGCTTCTTAATGATAAAAATATCACTTTAGTATTTGTATCAGAGAAACTTAAAAAAAATAAAGTCTGATGGTAGAAATCCAATGAAATGGGAGAAGGCAGGAGAGAGAGGTCTCAACAGATCTAAGTTGGCTGTTTGGGTTGAGGAGGAGAGGACCCGAGGAAATGACCATGCTCTGGGGACAGGGGTACCTTAGATTCTCTGTCTACTTTTCCTCTAGCAAGCCAGCTGTGCTGAAGCCCAGTAGCGATGAAGAGACACCAGCCAGAGAAAACCCCTCTAGAAGGAATGTATTTGTTGCTAAATTTTGTAGCACTGTTTACAGTTTTCCTCCATGTTATTTATGAATTTTATATTCCGTGAATGTATATTGTCTTGTAATGTTGCATAATGTTCACTTTTTATAGCTGTCCTTTATTCTAAACAGTAAAGTGGTTTTATTTCTATCACATACCTGCTGTCTCTTGCCTTCTTGTGTCCTGTCTTGGGAGGTTATAATTGATATCAGAGAGGATCTTGCAAGCAGATTCTGCCTGTCTTCCCTATAACCTCTGCACACAATCTCCTTCCACCCTTGTCAATAGCTTGGCCCATTTCAATTATGCCCGTTTTTGCAACAGATTTCAGGAGATGTATCCTCAAATCCTTATGCTTGCTAATCCAGCCCTAACTAAACTCCCTCATTCTACTGGCAAGATCCAGTGTTTAAGAGATCTCTATCTAAATCACCAGTGGGTGGTATAATCCTTAGACCTTATTTTCTTCCTGAGAATCCCATGATGGATGACAGAGTGTAAGCTTGCAGGCAGCCATACTTGTCAATGTCAATGCTCTAACTGAAATCCTTAGTGAAGCTCCTAGTTGGCATTGCCATGAATTTCTGAGTCCCTAGGACAGCTGGTGAGCTACCCCCAGTACTCAGTGAGCTCCAGTCCACTGCACTCCACCCATCTAACTGTGAGGCCTCCCTTGCTATTGTCCCAGATTATAGTCTTTGCACCTGTTTGAAAGGTCCTCCACTCTGAGCACCTACCATATGCCAGACACAATGTTATATACACATTTGCACAGACTCTCATCAAACTGCTATATGGCTCTACTACTCTCAAGGAGATTAAATTTTTGTCTAAAATCTAGTCAGTAGATTGGTCTGTGATTAATAATTATCTACGTTGAAGACAAATTCTGAATTTTCTCAGAATATTTACACATGTTCTATAGTCAGATTTTTGTCATTGTTGTAACCAAATGCCAGAAAGAAATGACTTACAGTGGGGACTATTTACTTTGTTTTGGCTCCTGGTTTCAGAAGCTTTGGTTCATTGTATCCAGGAGGTCATGGTAGGGCCAGCAGCATTCATTATTGTAGACCAGAAGTAAAAGAGAATGAGCCCAGCCTTCTTTCATTCCCTTTTATCCCATCTGGGCCCTTCACTCCATAGATGATGCTAAAAGATCCACATTCCAGGTGAGTCTCTCCTGGCTCTGTTAATCCCCTCTGGAAAGTCCCTGACAGATACCCAGAAAGTTCATTACTAATCTGGCTGCTTTCGTTTCAGTTAAATTGATAATTCAGGTTTATCTACACTTACACCATCCAGACATCCTTGATTCTGTGACTGATAGGTTATGGATACAGTAGATAGACAATCAGTGAGAGCCTCTGACTGGCTAGATGGCTCCCACTGAAGCCTGTAGCCCTACCTGACAGTGCCTTCAAAGAGGCCTTTTCAGCTCAGCAGCCAGAGCCTACGATTCTACAATCCAGCCACAGTCTTAAGCTATGGTGAGTACACCCTGAGACACCTACTCCCTTCATGACCAAATTCACTGATCGTGCACCAAATCACATAAACAGATGTAGTAGGCTGAGCCCATGAGCTCAGAATACTTCTACCAAAATTCCAGCTGTGGACACAGAACTCTCCAACTTACTCAGAAAGATATTAATCTTAAACCTTCCAAATAGGTAGTGAAGCCACATACTCCAGCTTGGCCCCAATCGACTCCCAGAGGTACACTCCAAGGAAAGGAAATCGAACATGTAAGCACATTGCTCTTTAATGATCAGCTCAAATAGAGTCACACAGTTTTTATTAAAATTACACTGGAAACCAGGTCCCAGGAAAAGTGCATTGGAGATAACATTTTACCATAAAAATGCCTTTTCCCTTTATACTCCTCCTCTGGTTCAAGGATGCCAGCTCAAGATGTGCCTTGATGTGTTAAGAATTAACAGGGTTTCACAGAATGCCAAGTCCTTTTGTCACTTGTCCTCCTGCCTGATTGATCCTAGAGAACTTGAACCTTCCTCGAGGCTCCTCAAGAAACACTACATATTCCCACAAGCACAGGACATGAAGGCTCTCGTGTGCAGTCCAACCAGGAAGCAAGGCCTGAGCAGCCCAAAGAGACTCAGGAGATAGACATGCAATGTCATTCTGCATTATAAAGAGAAGCAGAACTAAAAAGGCACTCACCATTGGCTTGTGGTTGGGGAAAAATGTTTGTTCCACGAGTGGAAATTTCTCAGGACCCAAGGAATGGAAGATCTTAATGAGCTGAGAAAACTGGGAGAGAAAAAGGAGAGATCATTAGGCAGCTAGGGTTTCCCACTAGGATCCAGGAACCCACTTGAACCTGGCCTTCAAGTGCCTGCCCTGTGCTAAGTTCTAGAATCTGTTGTCCACCACTAGGATTAAAAGACACTCTCCTCGGTTAGATATCACTTTCTCTTTACCCTTTGTGCCTTGCCCCTGACCTAGCAAGTTAGCAGGTAACTGGCTACAGTTAACCACATTTTACAAGCTCTTAACTGCATTCTCAGCCATTTAACACAAGGTCCTTGTCCACAGTACAGTCTTCTGCAAGTCCTGCAATACCTCTGCCTACAATGTCTATCTTTCTAGGTAGGACAGCATTGTAGGCACTTTGTGATATTCACTCTGAATCCAGACTCTCTCATTCAAATTTAAGAATTTATTTCCTGTTATTTACTAGCTATAAGACCTGGAGGAGCAGGGGTCAGTGTAGGTTTCCGAATGTCACTTTCCTAATTTGTACATTACAAAGTTGGGATGTATGGTAATGCTAGTGGGAAGCATGGGGGATTTGGGACATGGAAGAGGCGGGGGGGGCATCAGGAAGGCCCCCTGGACCTATGCTATAAGAGAAAGAAGGGTGTTTTGTGTGGTCAAGGAGACACAGAAGGCCTTCAGTGGCTGCTGTGGCTATAGCCTCAGGTGCAGGGCATGATTAAAAAGCAGGTAAAGCGTGGTCCTTATGAGCTTTAAAAGGATGGACCAAGGGTCTCATTCACTCAAAAGGCAAAGGGAAATGACAGGCAGATACCAAAACAACAGCTCAGACTCTGCAAACAGGTATCTGGTGGGTAGAAGAAGAGCCATGTTTTGCTCTAGAGATGAAAAATCTGAGAGAATTCCTGCTCCGCACTGGGCTCTTGTGCCCAAGTGTGCAGCAGAGCCCAGAGTCTCTCTTGGAGAACTTCAGAAATGTGAGAAAATATGTTTGAGGTTATCACTCATTCTATAGATAAGGAAGTTGCAGTGCAGCTTATAGCTAAGCTCATGGGTTATGGAGAAGAGCAGCAGCACTTGCCGTCAGCTCTATGGGCCTCAGTTTCCTCGCTTGTGCAGTAGAGATACCTGCTTATCAGAATGTGGATATTGGGGCTGAGTACAGGACATAGTGGATGAGAGTGAAGCTGCTGCTATCAAAACCATGGACTGTGTCCTTCTCATGGTAGTCAAACCATAGATTCCATGGGTCTGATGACACAAAGAGACTACAGCCAGGGTGACTGTAGCCATGACTGTGAACATGTATTACATGAACTCAAGTAGTCATTCAACAAATATTGAGTGCCATCCCAGTGTAGTCACAGTCCATGTGTAAGAGGCAACAATTGTCCCCATTTCTCATATGGGTATGCTGTGTACCAACCACCATTACATACACTTTACATGCTCCTACTGAAAACCAGGAAGGACCTATTATTATCATCCTTTTAAAAAAAATAAGGATGCTGAATTTAGAGAGGTGAATGAAATTGCTTGAGGGCACACATTCAATGGAGAAACTTGGCCTTGGGCAATCTAGCTTCAGAGTCTAGAATAATCAGTGCCCTTCTCTCCGAGGTGATGACAGATAGGCAGCCAAACAGGGTCGATAGGCAGGAGAGCTGAGGCATTTCATAGCATTTTCTCTTCACCTCTGAGCTGCCTTTGTCCCTGAGGTATCAAGGTGTGTATCATAGGACTGATAGCACAGTTGTCATATTTGTTAATAGACTGTTCCAGTAGAATAGAAGATCAAGCAGCAGACACTCTGATGTTATCACTCTGTGTGTGTGTGTGTGTGTGTGTGTGTGTGTGTGTGCATTGCTTGTACTAATGGAGATAGATAGTAGCTAAAGGAATGATGTCATTTAGATGCAGACCCATTTGTGGGATAACAAAGTTCAGTTAGGGACACAGAGTGTTTGAAAGAATGGAGGAGGGCTGGTATTTTAGGAAGCCCCTTCATTTTTGATGATGGTTGGATGGAAACCTGAGTAAAGCAAATGAATGGTTGAGACTAGGGAATCCATGGAGAGAAAGCAAGTTGTAAGTTGGAGAAAGAGGGCTTCAGAGTCTGATTTCACCATCCACTAGCCCTAAGACCCCAGGGTTTCTTATCCAGCCTGAAAGTAAGCCTCCTCTCTAGAACAGAGGAATGAAACCATCATCACCTACACTGATAGCATGGGTACCTATCAAGGCTTTCTGGCATTCAGTAAGTGTTTAATAACTTTGAAGAGCAACAATAAGGACATGCTAGAATGTTAGAAACTGGCAATATATGTTTGTTTTTGTTTGAGTCAGGGTCTCACATAGCCTGGCCTGGCTTAGATCTCTTAGTCCAAGTCAGTCCCTGTCTGATCCACCTGCCTCCATCTCCTAAGTGCTGTGATTATAGGTATCCACCACCACATCTGGTTTATGAAGCAGTGGAGACCGAGCCCAGCATTGTATTAACTGAGCTATTCGTCATCAAGATTAATATTCCTGTAGCACAGTCCTGTATCATAATGTGTTACGCATACTATTTGCAAGGCTGCAATTCCCTGAAGAGGCCTGGGGTCAAGTTGTTTGTTCAGTTGTTTAAATAAGTCTCTCCTCCTTGCTGAGGTCCTGCGTTGGGGAAATGGAGCCATTACAGGGCCACCTCATGCTTCCCAGTTCCCTGCAGACGGACTGATCTGTAACCTACCACCCAAGGCTTGCTGCAGAAGTTGTATACGGAGTATAGAGAGTTGACAGCAGGAAGCCCTCCATACTGGAGGCCGATGACCAGGCTCCGGTAGTCCTCAGCCAGGGCCATGCTGTAGGCATGCTGTCGGACCAGGATGAAGTCAGGTTTGAAGGACCTGCCAAGAGAGAGAACAGCAAGGATCTTACACGGCAGTGTAACCAAGACTTTGCTGGTTATAGACCTGACCCTCTGTATCTTGTTACCCAAAGGAGCTCTCAGGTGAGACGGCAGGGGAGGGGAGGACAGAAAGGGCTAGACAAACTCACAGTTACGCAACTACAAACCAAATGAACTGAAAAGAACAGGTACTTTCTTGTGTATGGATTTTAGGCTGTTTCCTAGATTCCCATTTTTTTTTTCTAACTAGGGAAAATGTCTCAAATAACTAGGCAATGGAATAACTTTTTACTACATTCTGAGCAGCATGCAGAATATATGTATTCCCTTATGTATGGATGCTCTCAGCTCCCATTTCTCACAGGTACATCCTAAAATGCAGGAAGATACATATTTTGTTCAAAGAGACCTGCTGGTAAGTAGAAGGGCTAGGTCTATAGCTGTCCACTCTCTGGTACCCAGAATTCCTCCTTGTAGACATCTGACCAAAATGGCCTTGTGGTTTCTAAGTGGCAACCTCTAGAAAGTAGCAAACTACAAGTGTACACGGGTTCATTGTTGGGCTCCTCTGAAGACAAAGTTCTGATAAACGAACAGAGTTGGGAGAGGGCTGGGCTATCCCTTCCACACTTTATAGCTGGAGAGACTGAGAAATTAACTCCCTTGAACCACAAAGCTGTTGAACAGGAAAGTTGCCTTTGAATTCTATCATTGGTTCTCCAGTCTTTATGCTTTTAACACCACATCCTGGCTCTTGGCAGACTTGCCGTGTTCCACTCACACTGTCAAAGGCCAACTTCTTTTTGTGCTCCTTACTTCTAAGACACATGAGAAGACCAGTCTCACAGTGGGCAGAGGGTGGACACTCAACACGGTGCCATTGATCTGTCTGTCTCATCTGGAGTCATATCCTTAACTTCACTGAAGTATTGTCTCTTTAAAATAATTCAAATATAATCTAAAATAACTCTCAGAGGGGAAGGACATGCTCCTTCTGAGGACAGACAAAAAGAACGTGCACAGTGCAGATGTGTCTCAGGTCATACTGACCTTGGCTCTCAACAGATCTCCTAGTGTTTGACACTTCTAGGGCAGGTATGTGAAGGGTAGGTGTGGTGGAGACTACTGTGAACATCATCCACTCCCATCAAAGCAAATGCAAGGGTGTTTTCTGCTAAATGGTCACTCATCTCCACAGGCTACTCAGATCAGACCGTGGCCTGTCTTCAGGAGTCTGACTCACAGTGTGTTTATGGGAATGGTCAGCCTTAGCGGTAGGAATGTTAAAGTTAGAAACTTGGAATGAGAGCAACCAAGATGGGAGGATGAAAGAGGGATCTGAGGGCAATCAGAAGCACTTACTTGCAAGAGAACTGTTTTCTACTTTTATATGATTTACCAAAAGACCCATGGGATGCATGAAGAAGCAAACAAATTGCCAGAGATTTTACAAAATGCAGAGAAAATTCCTAACAATCTTTATATACACATTTTGATCCAACTATTTATTTTACTGTATACAGCATGTAGTCATACACATAATTGATTTCATGCCTTCTATCCATTATGATTCTGGAATTTTTTACATAATGCAATGATAAGAATAGTTCCTCTACGACCAACATACCCCCCCAAAACAAAATTTCTTTTTCCTTTCTTTCTTTTTTCTCTCCTTGTTCCCTCCCTCTCTCCTCCCCCAGAGCCACTCTCCCCATGCTACTCTTGAATTCCCCCTGGAGCCTAGGCTGGCCTTGAACTTGTTTTCCTGACTTAATCTCTCAAGTACCTGGAGTAACAGGCCTGTGACCATCAGGTCTCATAACATTATAGTTTCTTGAACAACGAGTGTTTCAATTTGCCGAGTCACATCCCTCCAAGGATACCGTGGATGTCTCTGTTATTTGACTTTGTATTTTTTAAAATTAACCATCTGATTTGCCTTTCTTGTGTGACTCTGCTCACATCTTTCTCCATTTTAAAAACTGTGGCTCTCCACTCAGCTTCCTCACAGGGCCTCTGTACAATAAGGACACGGCCCTTTTCCTACAAGTGTGGTAAGATAATTTTACTAGGTGCATCTTTTTTTAAGGCACATAAACATGTCTGCCCCACACTTCCCCTGGTTTATCTTATCAGATGTTGCCTTTTGCTTTCACTCTGTTTGCTGTATTGAGAGGCCAGGTAGTCAGGCAGGACCACATCCTGGCTGGGTGGCCTTCCTTGTAGACAATAATGGCAGTGGACTCAGTGTCTTGCCAGGCCTGGGTAAGGCCACCTTGAGGACGCAGTCAGAAGTCTCCTGCTGGCTCTCTTCCTAGCTTCTTTAGATGTGTGAAGAACTCAGAATAGGGACACAGTCAGGAAAATACAGTCAAACCTCACTGCTTAGGCCAGCTTGTAAGGCTAGAATAGTGTTTTAAAGAAAAGATTTTTATTTTTATTTTTATTTATGTGTCTGTGGGGAGTGGAATGGAGACAAGTTGTGTATGTGGAGACAGTGCTCAAAGAGGCCAGAAGAGGGTGATAACGAGAGAGCATGCATAAGAAGGACTGAGTAAACAATAAACATGGGGAGGAAGGGCCATTGGGAAGAGGAAGGAGTTCTTTCTTGTGGTCACAGGGAAGAAATGATGTCTGATGGTCAGGGTTTCCAGGCAACAGTATGTGGCCCTCATAACTGTGGTCTGCTTCATAGTGACACTGGTTCAGTATTTATGGAGGAATATCAGCTCCAACAAGAAAAACGCAAACCCAGGAACTCAAATTGACCTCCCTGACCTCTCAAGATTCTCATATCCAGTGGATGAAGAGTAGTATTTTCGCCCAAATGCTGTACCCGGTCTGGCCAGGCATGTGCTACAGTCTATAGGTGGTCTATAGGTGGAGTCACTACTACATAGAATGCACAGGCTCCTCCCTCTTAAAGCTCCAAGGAATGTACAGAGATTATTGACCAATAGCAAGTAGCTGTTTCCTTTAACCCAGGACCCTTGTTTCTCTGTCCAGCCAGAGGGTGGATGTTCTCCATTTCCTCCAAACATCCAAGCCTCTGGTCCCCAGACATTTCCAAGTACTGAGGTACCACAATAATGGGAACATAATCCCAGATTGAAGAACTGACAGTCCAGGAAGAATCTGTGTATGGAGAGACCAAACAAATATCAAACACATTTTTGCTCAGATAATAGCCAAGTTACAGAATCAGCCTAGGTGTCACCAACAGATGAACGGATAAGGGAGTTTTATTCAGCCATAGACAAGAACGAAATTTAGGTAAATTTGCAGGAACATGGATGTGACCGGAATTATCTTAAGCAAAATAAGCGATACTCAAAAGGACAAATATCAACCATGTGTTTTCTTTAGTTGGAGGATCATAGATTTCACATAGATGCATATAATTATGAGACACGGGAAAGCAGAAGAAAGGTTGTCAGGCTTGGGGAAGATGAATGTGATTACCAGGAAGGGGAGTAAGAGGGAGGGAGTGACTATCCTCAAAAGATGTGCATAGTCATATAAATGTTTGAAGAAATGCCTGTGACATTATGTGAAGGATGTATGAAGGATATATAAAGGATGCATGAAGGATGCATAAAGGATGCATGAAGGATGGATGAAGGATGGATAAAGGATGTATGAAGGATGCATGAAGGATATATGAAGGATGCATGAAGGATGCATGAAAGATGGATGAAGGATGGATGAAGGATGCATGAAGGATATATGAAGGATGCATGAAGGATGGATGAAGGATGTGCATATATATGTGTACAACAAACAGATATAAAATTAAAAACAAACCAAAAAAAGCAAATGCCATGACAAAGGTGTAGACAAGATACTAAGGTGTTCCAGAGAGTGTTCAGCCCAAGGGGCAGGCGTTGGTGGTGCGCACCTTTAATCCCAGGTAGAGGCAGGCAATTTCTGTGAGTTTGAGGCCAGCCATATTTTCTGAGTGAGTTCCATGACAGCCAGGGCTACATGCCTTAAAATTTAAAAAGTGTTCAGTTCTTCCTGGGGCAGGACTGCGTAAATGTGTATAGAAGGGCTTAGATCTTGAAGAAGAAGTGGGATTTCTCTACAGACAGGGATTTAAGGGTTCTCCAGGTAGCAGGAAGAATGCTGTGGGTTTTATTTTATTTGCCAATATCCTTTTTTTTTTCTTTTTTGGCAGGCAGAACTCGTGATTAAATTCCCTCCTATTAGTGAACTGTGTCACTGTGACAGGAACAGATCTTAAGGTTGGGAATCCATGAAGAGTGGCCTCATCAGATTCCCTGGAGTTGCTGTCTATGAATTGTAGAGAAAAGGAGTAGTTAGCTTAGAAGTTAGCTGGTGGAGATCTTTGGGTTTTTTTTGTTTGTTTGTTTGTTTGTTTTTGCTTCTTTTCCCATTTGCTGCAGAACAGATGCCCGTACGGTCTCTTGGTACAGAGACAAAGGCCTTGCCCTTGATTGCCTAGTCCCTGACATCCACAGAGCCTGGCCGAAAGCCACCTTTATCTTCTGAGCCAAGTGAACCATGAGGTCTTCTTTTCTGCCTGGTTTCTATTGATCTGTGTCATTTTTTCATCAATATGGCTTTAACACTGGGACAAAGTGACAAAGTTTGTAACCAATTCTGTGGCTGGAATATAGAGACATATGATGTGGCACCAGAGCTGGGCACTGGTAAAACACTATTGTCATTCCCTTGCTAGCCAATCACTGCTTTCTTCTGTCTCTGCTATCCCGCAGAGTCCAGGTCCTATCCATTTCATGCCTTTGCGGGATCTCTGACAGTCTCACACAAGTTGGTGCTGGAGACTCTCACTGGGGTTCCTTTTATCTTCCTCTTAAACTTTTATATGAGCTCTTGGACCCCAGGTATGTCTTAAAAGTGGCTGCCAGTACTCCAGAGAAATTGAGGATGACAGATAATTAAATGGTAAGGACAGGACAGATGGTACATTGCTGGGGATTACTGAGGGCTTGAGGCAATGTTAAGAGGCAGGGGGCCCAAGACTGAGTCACTCTGAACCACTGGAGAAGTGTCATAATTCCTTCAGCTATGTAAGGTCTTGCAGTAGCAAGAACGGATTCTGGCAGGGGACCTCAGCTAATGAGCAGGAACCTCATTATTCTCAGCTGCTTCAATGAGATTTTGCAACTATTCCTTGTTCTGTAGCTTCTAAGTTGGCAAAAAGGATGATCATGCTGGCTTGGGTCACAGCCTGGTCCATCACATCCATATCTGTTCTTAGCCAGGCCTGGGAAGGCTCCAGACATTGTGATCTATATGCCTGCCAACAGAGAAACTCCAGCTTTTTTATGGACTGTCTCTATACTCCCCAGAACGCTTTCTACTCGGCTTCTATACACATAAGCTTTGGTGTACAATCTAGGGCATAGGAACCCAGGTTGCTGCAAACCAGCAAAAGGGAGGGAGGGAGGGAGATCTGACCATCAGGGCTTTCTCTGTGTTTTAAGGTCATGATAACGCCATCTTGCTGCAAGTATAAATCACAGGAAACGTGCATGCTGTACAGAGGGTGGGGTTGGACCTGCCAGATGGGAAGACTTGAGAATTAGCAATGCTTCCTGAGGACTGCAAGAAATTAGTCCAGGCTCAAAGGAATTAGGTGGCAACCAACCAGAAATCTGGCAAGGAACAGAAAACAGGATACTGGAGCCAGGCTGATGGGGCCCATGGGGAAGCTGCCAGCTACATGCACCAGTGGGAAAGGGACTTGAAGGAGCGAGCATGGGCAGCTTGCTCTCATGAATCTCAGAGCTTTTAAGTACTGAGAGGTTAATAAAAACACAGGCAGGGGCTTTTGGGGGAAGCAGGTTTTGTGTCTCTATTCTCAGGATCATTTTGGGTTCTTCTTTGTTTCATGTCAGAGAACACATCATTGGCTCCATTCTCTTCCTTCGCCCTTTACCCTGGGGCTTCGCCCTATCCTGGGCTGAATCATGTCTCCCCAAAGCATAGGTTAAAGTTCTGATCCCTGTTACCTGGGGTCCTGTTAACTATGAAGGTGAGTTGACATGGAAATAGAGCCTTTGTAGGGTTACTGAGCTAAAAGGTTACATGGTAATGAAATCATAACAGCTGTCTTAGTAAGAGGAAACTATTCACATACATATGCACATACGAGAGAGAGAGAGAGAGAGAGAGAGAGAGAGAGAGACAGAGACAGAGACAGAGACAGAGACAGAGACAGAGACAGAGACAGAGACAGAGAGAGAGAGAGAGAGTATAAACATCAATGATAAAGGAATCAAGGATGGAGAAGATGGTATATACACCAAAACCTTTCCAGGGCTGTTGACAACTTTGAGAAGCTGGCAAGAAGCAACAAAGTGTTCTCCCTGAGACTTCCAGAGGACCAGATGCCCTGACTTCAGACTTGGATCCTCCAGAATTAGGAGAGGAAGCATTTCTCTCATTTAAGCCACACAGTCTGTGATGCTGTCTTCAGTAGCCTCTGTGATCCAATTCCTTGGGCAGTCCCATATTCCCTCGTTCCGGTAACTTCTAGGGTTTTCTGGCTTATTCTGTTCTTCTATGTAAATCCATCCAGACTTATATGCTCCTCTTGCCAAAACAGCGGCCCTGTGGCAATCTATTCCAGGAGCTGTAACAAAACACCACAGACTGGGTGGCTTATAAACAACAGATATTTATTTCTTATGGCTTTCGGGTTTGGAAATCCAAGGTCAGAAGCAGAAGAGTGAGTGAGTGGTAAAACCCTACTTTCCAGTTCATGGCCTGGCTTTCTTATTGTGTCTTTACCAGAGACCGCAGGAAAGGAGTGTGATGGCTCTCTAGATCTCTTAGCAAGGACACTAATCAATCTCACGGATATGGGCTGCATCCTAAAGACTTTGCTTACTCCCGAAGGCTCCATCTCTTATTGCTTGCATATGAGTTTGGGGGAGGTTTATATTAAAATTACAGCAAACCAACAAGTATATTAAACTGAACAAGTAAAGAATATCTTTACTCACAAAAATTCACTGGAAATTAATGTTCATGTTTTTATTATACAACAAACCCATCTCACCAATACATAGAAACATGGGTAGATGGACATTCACCAAAATGCTAACCTGATGATTTGAGCGGGGAGGAATGGAAAATAGAAAGCTGGGTCTTCTTTAGCTATTGTTTGCGTTAAAATAAAACACCTCTCAGAGACTGACCACCAACCAAAAGGCATACAGAGGCTGGACTGAGGCCCCCCTACATATGTAGCAGATGTGCAGCTTGGTCTTCATGTGGGCCCCGAACAAGTGGAGTGAGGGCTATCCCAAAAGCTGTTGCCTGTTTGTGAAATCCAAATCCATTCCCCTAACTTGGTTGTCTTGTCTGGCCTCAGTGGGAAAAGAAGAGCCTAGCCTTGCAGAGACTAGATGTGCCAGGGTTGGGGGATATGGGGTGGAGGCAGGGCTCCACTCTCTCAGAGGAGAAGGGGAGGAAGGATGGGGGAAGGGACTGTGGGAGGAGGAAAGGATGGGGTTGGGGGGGCAATGATCAGGATATAAAGTGCATAAATAAGTAAGTAAGTAAATAAATAAATAATAAAATAAAACAACACAGAACATTTTTATATGCAGATTTTTTTAAAAAGCTATCCATAGAAGTGTGAAGTGCCAGGGTGAGAGGATATCCAGGGAGGCCCCCACCCACTCAGAGGAGAATGGGGGAGGCATGGGGGGGGAAGATTATGGGAGGGGTGTGACTGGGAGGGGGACAGTGAGCTGAATGTAAAGTGAATAGCTAAAACATAAAATTAAATATATTTTTAAATTTATATTTATCTTCATTCTGAAAAAAGAAAGCTGTAAGAGTGATGTTTTACCATGGGAAACTCTAAGATACACTGCCATGTGAATAAAACTATCTCAAAAGATAACCTGTTTTATCAGTAAAGCCTTTCGGTCAAGATTTTTTTCCCACCACAACAGAAATGAAACTAAATGATAGGAAGACAAGAAACATGTCTCTACCATTGTAGTCCCAGATAGACCCTAGCCTTTTTTGTTGTTGTTAAGCCTGTTGGGCATCTCAGACCGTGCCAGTTCATTTCAGTCCCCATGTTTGACACACAGGAAATGATACTATTAGGAGGTGTGGCCTTGCTGGACTAGGTATGGCCTTTTTGGAGGAAGTGTGTCACTGTGGGGACAGGTTTTGAGGTCTCCCATGCTCAAGCTACTCCCAATGTGGCACACAGTCTCCTTCTGTTGCCTGTGGATCAAGGTGTCAATCTCTCAGCTCCATCTCCAGCAATATGCCTGCTTGTATGCTGCTGTTCTCCCCACTATGACAAATCTCTGAAATTCTAAAGCCAGTCCCAATTAAATGTTTTCCTTTATAAGTGTTGTTTAGCATGGCTGTCCTCTGAGAGGCTCTCCCAGCAGCTGACTGAGACGGACACAGATACTGACAGCCAGGCATTGGACTGAGATTGGGAACCCCTAAGAAAGAGTTAGGGGAAGGACTGAAGAGGCTAAAGGAAATGGTAACCCCGTAGGAAGATCAACAGTCTCAACTAACCCGGATCCCTGGGAGCTCCCAGAGACCAAGCGACCAACCAAAGAGCATGCATGGGCTGGTCTGAGGCTCTGGCACATATGTAGCCGAGAACTGCCTTGTCCGGCCTCAGTGGGAGAGGATGTGTCTAATCCTGTAGAGTCTTGATGCTCCAGGGAAGGGGGATGCTCAGATGGGGCATGCTCAGGGAAGGGGCTCAGCATGGGTCTGCGGAGGCATCCTCTTCCCCCCATACCTGACTACACCAAACATATCCCTTCTCTCTTTATCTTTTTATAAACACACCTCTCTTCACAGTCATAAAACCCTAACTAAGACAGAGGTTGGCACCGAGAAACTGGAGTACTGCTGTCAAAGGCCTGACCGTGCTTTTGTTTGGAGGAATGTTGACTTTGGGACTTTGGGTTAGGAAAGCAATGGAATTCTTTAAGCAATGCTTCATGGACCACACTAGTAGAAGAATGGATGACAGTGGTGCTGAGGGTGATTTGAATTGTGGGGTCCTGGCTCAGAGGTTTCAGGGAAGAATTTTAGTATGTTGCCTAGAGATTCATCTTGTGATATTCTGGTGAAGAATGCGGCTGATTTTTTGCCCTGAACAGTCTGCTGAGGCTAAAGTGAAGAGATTTATATTAATTGCATTAACAAATGAAATCTCAAAGCAGTCAAGAATCTATGCTGGTTGTGTAGTTCCTAAAGTTCAATCTTGTGAAGATTGATTTGATGAAAAGGAGCAAGCTGAGCAAGGGAAACTACAAAAAGGTTTAAAGGAGAAAGGAGGCACCCGGAGGAGGGAAGGAGCCAAGTCCTGGGTTCAAGGAGATGAACAAATTAATGATATTGAATGAAATAAATGAGTGGTGACCTCAGGGCAAGATTACACACAGCTAAACTTCTATCTTGTGAAAGGGAATTAAAGAACAGTTTTCTGAGCGTGCGAGTACATACTTGGCTTTAATCCCACCACTCACCAGAGAGGCAAGGAGATCTCTGAGTTCAAGGGCAGCCTGGCCGACAGAGTAAGATCCAGGGCAGCCAAGCTTAGGCAGTGAAGGAAACCATTGAAAACAGAAAGCTGGTGAAGATGGGATTGAACAAGGAGGCTGTGTTCCAGCCCCAGCAAGCAGCAGAGGTTTGCAGTTTGGCCATGTGGTTCAGAAAGGGGTTATGGAATCTCCCTCTGAGACAAACAGATGCTGCTGAGGCCAGGTGTGTGGCAGGGGTATCCCTGCATGAAGGCCCAGGGAGGTCATTATGAAGTTTCACAGTGTGAAGCTATGAAGGTTTGAAGATCCCAGGATGTTAGAGATGCCAGAGCCTCGGGATATCTGCTGAGGAAAGCTGCTAACAGGAAGTAGAACCAGCCCAAGAGAAAGAAGTGAGTTGGAATCCACAAACTGAAAGGAGGTGGAGATATGCAGAGTGCTTTGACATCAGACATGGAATTGCAGAGTTTGGGGTTTGCCCAGCTGCTTTTCAGACCTGCTTTGGTCCAACATTTCCTCACTGTGCTTTCCCTACGTTTTGGATTGGTAATGTACATCCTGTACCACTGTAGGTTGGAAGTACGTGATCTGTTTTTGACTGTGATATTATAGGGGATTGCAATTAAGAGATTGCATGAAGCTCAGAAGAGACTCTGAACTTTTAAACATTGTTGAGACTGTGATAGACTACAGGGACTTTTGAAGTTGGACTACCTGCAGTTTATACTACATAATGGTAACAAACCTATGGGAGCCAGCGAGTGGAATGTGGTGGCTTGGATAGGTATGTCCCCTGTAGACTCATGTGTTTGAATGCTTGGCCCATAGGAAGGAGCACTATTAGGAGGTATGTATGGCCTTGTAGGAGTAGGTGTGACCTTGTTGGAGGAAGTGTGTCACTGTGGAGTTGGGCTTAGAGGTGATATGTGCTCAGTGTGGCACACAGTCTCCTTCTGTTGCCTGAGGACTCTCAGCTCCTCCTGCACTATGTCTGCCTGGATCCTATCCTGCTTCCTGCTATGATGACAATGGACTGAACCGCTGAACCTGTAAGCCTGTACCAATGTAATATTTTCTTGCGTAAGAGTTGCTCTGGTGTCTCTTTACAGAAATAAAACCTAAGACACAAGGAGAGAGTTGAGTTAGGAGCTAGCCAGCCTTTCCTAGGCTTTCCGACTTGAGAATTTAGCTTTCAGCTTCTGCTCCTAGCATCTATGCCCCTAGCTGCAGTCTGCCATGTTGGAATTGTTTTAGGAATTGCCAGGACTCACTGGGGATGCTGGCTGAGGGCTGGTTGCTTATAAACCTCATCTCCTAGATCCACACATTCAACTTTTATGAAGTAGGTGCTTACCCTGCCCTGGGTTCCTGAGATGAGGAACAGGAAGCTAAGGTTGGAATTATGTGACTCAGTGAGGGAGACAAAAAGAGAGGAAAAGAATTCTGTTGGCTAATATGGAGCTTTGTGGGATTCACTGGAGAACCTGGGGCACAACTAATACTCCACTTGCCAAAAGAGGGCTGTTTTACTGCCGTGGAAGTCTGTTACTGACTCTCTAGCAGGTGGGAGAGGGGATGTGGAGAGGTATTAAGCCTCTTAGTTATCTGGGGATGCAGTTGCTCAAGGTGACAATGAATGCCCTGGGAAAGCCTTGCATGTCTAGTGTTACTGAATTGTGTTGCACGCAGGATGCACTGCTGGCACAGAGCTGAGTAGAGAACCCATTGCTTTGATCCAACATTTATTTCAACCCATTTGGCAGATGAGGAAAACTGAGACCTGGGGTAGGTAAATAGATTTCAAGATTATGAAGCTAATCACATTTCATGAACAATTCCCATTCTTGAAGAGCAGGACCCACGTCTGAAGCGCCTCTATTTCCCTGGCAGGGTTTTGAGGTGTGCTGGTCAGGCTGTGCGTGAGATGAGGTTCACTGAAATTTGGGGCCTCCAGGCTTGGAGAGATGGAGGACAGCCTCACCCACGTGGGTCCTGGGCAGCCCATCCTTTTCCCACAGCTGCCTTAGCTCTGAGGGCTGTCATCAGCCTGCAGCACTGTGGGCCTCCTGCCAGCCCACTGCTGCTGGGGAAGGGGGCATTATTCATCCAGGAGATAAGGCAGCTGATGAGAGGTGGGCCTCCGAGCAGCTGTTCCTTCTTGGCTGGAACGGATGTGAGAGATATACAGGGGTGTAGGGGGAGGGGAAACCGTTTTGAGATAAAAAATAATAGTTTTGCCCTGGAGTGACAGGACACGCATTTCAGAGCAGAGACAGGAGCTAGCGGAGATGTATGCCCCGAGCCTTCTCCCATGGAGAGCTGTGTTAACAGGTCACATGACTGCTGCTGTAAGGTTAATAACCACCTAGCCAGGGACTGCTCAGCACTTCCATCACAGAAAACACACACTAGTGGGTACAGAATTCTAGAAAGATATACCTTTTTCCCTAAGCCCAGGCTGGGTCCAAGAGCTCAAAGCTGCCATGTTGGCCACTGCCTCCAAACCTTCATCTGGCCCATCCTTTCTGCCACACCCCAAGGTTTTCCCTCCTCCCTTATGGTGAGCTTCTTCCAGGGACAACTTCCCTCTTGAGAAACAAGATGGGTCCTTGTCTGTTTTATAAAGGGAGACATACCCTGAGGGTATCCTCAGAGAGGGGAGGTTGGGAGGTGGAGTCCATCAGTGAAAGGGCACCAGGGCACAGGTGTCACCCGTGCAGTCTACTCAACATGGTCCCTCCCCTCCCAGGCTTGATCTTACCTCCTGCCCTGACCACACATCCTCAGAAGCAAGAGTGGGCTTTGTCACTCAGCCAACTCCAACAGCCTAGCTCCCTTCAGTTCCTGTCAGGCCTCAGCACAAAGAAAGGTGTTTGAGGGGACCTGAGGTAAGTTGTTTGTCCCTGTTAAAGCTCGGCGTATGCAGGAACATGTTCAGATCCAACAGACTTCACCCTGAACCCAAGGGTTCACACATAATGTTTGTCCAAGTGTTGGGCTCTTGCCTTAAGAACTATTGCTTTATTGAAAGCTACCCTTTGAAGTAGGTAACGTTAACAACAAGGCCTTACTACGTAGCCTAGGCTGGCCCCCAACCATCTTCCGGCTTCTGTCTCCTGAGTGCTGGAATTGTAGGTGCAGACTACTAGTGCTGGCGTTTAAGTAAGACAGAGGCTCAGAGGAGTTAAGACATTCCTGTGATCACACTGTAGAGCCAGGTAGTCTGACCCAATTCATATATGGAGGTCTCTTGCATAAGTCCCCATGTGTTCCCCAAGTCTGAACAGGCTCTGAGTTGTTTTTTTTTTAAGGGATCTACAGTCAATATGATTTAAAAAAATTATCAAATCTTCATGTTCAACTATTTGTATTCAAAGTGATTCCAGACTCTGAAATGCGTACGAATGTTTAAAATGGAAAAAGATTCAATGTTGGTACCATTGCTTCTCAGAAGCCCTCTTTCCCTTCCCTCTTCTGAAACATGGTTCCCCTGCGCTGCTGCCTACCCTGCCCCTACCATGGCCCTTAGTACACACATCCTTGCTGGAGTTTTGTCTTCAGTTTCTTCCTTTGGGGAGGGCAGACCGCTGGCTTTCTATCTGCAAGTCTAGAGCCTTGCCAGTTGTCAACTGCAAAGAGTTCAGAGAAGCAGTGATATGATGAGATTAATGTGAGCAACAGAGGCAGGGATAGGGCAAAACCTGGAAGCCCAGAGAAGGGCTATGCAGGGGCAGAGAATGCATGTGAGCCCTGCCTGCCCTGCTGGAAACACATGGCAGTGATTTTTCAGGACATCACCCAGCCAGAGGTTTTACCATAAATGCTTCCAGCTGCACCTTACACTATGGACAGGAACTCCTGAAGACAGGATCTTGGCTGCTTCCAGCTTGAATGCCCATCAGAGAAAGAGCAGGAAGGAACAACTCTGGAGAAAGCCATCCAGGTTCACCAGATGCACCTGGGAGCTGTGTCTTTGCTGGTTTGGCAACTGATAGATCCGTCCATCTTTTCCAGCCCAGGGGCAAAGGGACTCTCTATCTTTGCTAGACATTGGAATTCCCCGAGATGCCTTCAAAATGATTCTAACCCAGTCCTTCCTCCTCCTCCCTCCTCCCCAGATGTTCTGACTGACCACACGTGTAGAAGCCATCCCGGAAGATTTTACTGGAAGGCTGGAGAAAGTCGTCAATAAAGTGCTTGTCTTTATTGATCCCCAGACCTACATAAATAAGTTTGTATGGTGATACACACTTGTAATGCCAGTACCACAGGTGCAGAGACAGGTGGATCTGAGGAGCCAACCAGTCTAGCCTAATGGTGAGCCCCTGGCCAATGGGAAACCCCATTTCAAAAGACAAACTGGTCAGCACTGAGGAATGACACCTGAAGTTGTCCTCTGACCTCTACCCTCACAATACACCAACACACACATGTGCACAGATATTTTTTCTATTTTTTTTAAAATCACATTTATTTAGTGTGTATGTCTGCACATACACACCACGCACACACAGAAGTCACAGGATAGATTGTGGGGCTTGGTTCTCTCCTTCTACCATGTGGTTCCCAGGGAACAAACTCAGGTCATCAAACTTGACCCACACCAAAGATTTTTAGTGGAGTTGAAAAATCTGTTAGTCATGACATCATAGGGATGCTAACACTGGAGTGCTCAGGACTTGGTGGTGATGTGAATGTCAGCATACCTTCGATACTGTCAGGCCTGTAAGAGCATGGAGCCGGTAATGTACCCATTTCATATTTGACAATGCTAACAGATGACTATGGTCTTGGTTCCACATTCATTTTTACTGCTTTGCATTGTGTCCCTTCTAGGGGTGACAAAATTTACTATAGTAAAGTGCAATTAGTTCTCCCATCTGTCTCACAGATCTCCTCTTTGTTACAGCATCTGTTTGTTAGAGCCATGTTGAGTGACCGATAGATCTAGAATGTTGGGGGTCATTTCTGCCATGTTTGTCCATCCACGGTGAGGTTTTCAGACCAAGTCTGAACTCCACCATCAACGTGACTGCATTTAGACTCACCTAGGTGATGCAGTTCAAGGTTTGTCTGTGAGCATGCTTCCAGAAAGGTATAACTAAGGAGAAAAGCTCTCAGAAGGGGCTGGAGCACCACTCCATTGGATGGAGTCCCGGGCTGGAGAAGACAGGAGGACGTCTGCTCGGTGTCAGCATGCCTCTCCCTCTGCTTCCTCACTAGATGCAACGTGACCAGCTGCTCCGGTTCCCACTGCCGTGCCTCCCTCGCTATGATGGATCGCATCCGCTCAGACCAGGAGCCAAAATAAACTCTTCCCTTCCTCCAGTGCTGTTTGCCAGGAGTTTTGTCACAGAAACAAAAAAGAGTAACTAATATGACGTCCTCCTCTTTAAATGACGCGTGACTGCAGCCGAAGCGGGGAGTTTTAGATGATGCGCAGTCCTTTCAATGAGCTCGGGGTACTTTCCAGGGCTGTGGATCTAAGCCTCTCCTGTGCATCCTTGTGACTTGTTGCTCTTACATAGCGGCAGATCGTGGGGATTCCTTCATTTCCCTACACGTGGACCCTCCCTCTTCTTTATTTTTCAATTGTGTCTAGCGGCATGACTTCCCTGTAATTTATTTAACCATCCCCTGAAGATATACAGCTGAGCTGCATTCACCTGGATGACCTGGAAAAGTAACCTTTAGGAGTCAAGTGTGGTTTGCAGGGGCTGAGAGTGGCCTCCAGGAGCTAGGGTGGCTTCTAAGAGCTGAGGTTGGACTCTACGAGCTGAGAGAAACCTCCAGCTATCAAACAGCTAGGAACCACACACCCTCAGTTCATGGGTGAAGGAGATAAATGCTTTCAATCAGCTAGACGATAACTAGTCTAGAGTTCCCCTGTAAAGAGTTCCCCTGCCACTCCACATAAGAGCAGAGCCCCTGCTGGCATGCATGTTACACTCTTGTAAAAAACCCCGCTGAGCCTTCCCAGAACTCTGAGCCACATAACCCACCAGGCAAGGATGTGATGTTTTAAACCTAAGTTTGGAGAAGCTTACCTGGGCATGGAATAGTCCCTTCCAGTGTTTCTGCTCTGTCCTGCCTCGGAGAGGTCTTTGACACGTGGATGTGCCACCTTCTGCCCATCAATTCTCCAGCTGATGGATATCTGCTTTGCCTCCAGCTTGGTTTTTGAATAAAGGTGTTTCAAAGATTCTTATACCCATCACTAGTGGGCGTGTTTTATTTCTCCTGAGGAATAATCTTGTAAGAGAATGTATCCTGTGCTACAAGCATATTTAACTTCCTAGAAAATCATCCAAGCTGGAGGCTGGAGTGATAGCTCTGCAGTTAAGAGCTCTGGCTGCAATTGCAGGAGACCCAGAGTTTGCCAGCTCCCACTGGGACGCACAATCATCTCTGACTCCAGATCCAGGAAAATCCAACACCCTTCTCTGGCCTTCAGAGACACCAGTTACACACACAGGTATCAGTACACACTTGGTACATACATTCAGGCAGGCAAACACACACAGAAAAATATCTTTGAAAACCTATTACGTTGTTTCCCATGGCAAGTGTACAACATTTCACAGACTCTCATGGTGAGGATGAGCACTGGGCATCATCATACATAGTTTGAATCATCCATCTCTGAAATCTGATGTCTCAATGTAATTTTTGTTATCACTCTTTCAGGCGCGTTTGGTATCATTTCATGTGCTGACTGGCTATGCTTTGATATGTCTTTTGCCTATTATTTGTTGAAATTTTAAGATTTTTTTTTGCCATCCACAGAGGTGTTTTAAGATAGTGTTGTGAAATAAATATGACTGGCATTTGATAGACACTAAGTAGAACAAATAATATTTTGGTACTGTGTGTGTGTAATTTGCATGTATATATTCTTATATGCCCATTTGTGTTCTGGTATGTATGCTTGTGATGCCTGCAGAAGTTAGGGATCCTGTGTCTTCCTGGATTAATCCCGGTAATGTTGTTGTTGTTGTTGTTGTTTGTGACAGGGCCTCCCTGTGTATCCTAGCTGTCCTGAAATTTACTTTGCAGACCAGGCTTGCCTCAAACTCACAGATATCCACCTGCCTCTGCCATCTAAGTGCTGGGACTAAAGGTGTGAGCCACCACTGCCCGGTTTCCATTTTATTTTATTTTTTTGAGCCACTTTCTCTGAACCATCTCCAGCAGAGGAATTGAGCTAGGCTGGCTGACCAATGAGCTCCAGGAATCTGACTGGCTCCATCCCAAATTCTAGGAAGCATTTTTGGTGAGTCCTCTACAGAATCATGCAGCTTTTTAATTCTAAGTGACCTTGAAACAGTATCATCAGAGGCTGGTACTGTGCCTGCCATGGAGACATGAGGACCCGATTTCAGATCTCTGACACCCATGTAAAACCCAGGTACGGCTGTGCACGTCTCACTGAATCATTGAATCTGCCATATGTCTCAGCCTTCCCATTTTTCCAATGACTATGATCAGTGCCTGTCTCATATGTTATAAGCTTTCAATGGTAATGTGTTTAGCATGTAGTGCTATATACTGTTGCTATATAAGTAGTTAAAAGAAATGAAGAAACGAATCAGTTCTAAGTCTTAGGCCTGAAGAAGAGGAGAGAGATGAAGCATAAGAGAAGCTGAATATCAGTGATGGAGCAGGAATGAGCGCCCAGGACCGGACGGAGTTAGAAGGTATCTGGGATTATGATACCACAGTTTGGTTTGGAGTCTGACGAGGACTTCTGCCCACCGACACTGAGGGTGAATGAAACCTGGCTCTCTTAAGTGGCATTAGCCCTGAGCATCCTCCAAGGACAAGTCAGCTCTGCCAGACTTGGCATCCCAAAACACACCCCACACCTCTATTTAAGGCAACAGAGGCCTCCAATGTTTCATTGCAATCTGAGGTCTATGAGTGTCTGTGTCTGCCCAGCTGTCACAGGGTGGAAGGTTGAGGACACAGCCAAGCATGTGCCAGGGGAGGGTATAGGGATCTTGTAACTGCTATCCATCATAGATGCTAAAATTAGTACACGCCACTCCTTCTCATTCCTCTTGACCCAACTCAGCTCACTTCTTTTTTGTCTCCAGGTCTGGCTTCCAAACACTGGTGGAAGGTCAGGCTTTCTATAGCCTCCAGAGGAGGGTGAGGCAGGGTCTGTGTCCAATTAGCCTCTTGGGGTCCAAATGTTTACCTAAGTGGCTAAAAATACATTGGAATTTTACTTAAAGGAAAATATTCAATAGCACAGCAAAGTGTGTGTGTGTGTGTGTGTGTGTGTGTGTGTGTATGTGTGTGTAGGACAAAGGTATTTGGACCATCAAAAAAAATCACACACACACACGTCAAAGACCAAACATATCCCACATCCATTTATGTTCTTCTGTATTTCCAACATGTGCATGCATGTGCGTGTGCACACCCCACACACCCCCAGCACACCAGTTTATCTATTTCTAAATAAAATAAAATTACACATTCATGTCATCTTATGACCTCTTGTGCCTGGCCACTACTTCCAGGGATCTTTGCATGCCAAAATATAAGCAGAATTGGATATGGACCAGACCCTGTGGGAGGAAAGGACTAGCTTAGACGTCTAGGTGAGAGAGAGACCCAACCAGCGCTGGGAACCCTATTTTGATACACAGGTGTTTGGGAGCCAGGCCAGTCTCTTGGGAGATTTGGGAATTCATCCCTGGCTGGGGACAAGATCCTCGCACACATAACAACATGATGCTTCAAAGATCTACATTTCTGATGGAACAAAGGAAGGAATTGGGGCATCTCTTTAATTTTTTATTAAAATCCACTTATCAGCTCATTACAAGAGACAAGAGGTTCAGACCTCATCTGCCTTCAAGGAAGAGTTATACATATAGATGGAAATACAATAATAATATGTTAGTCAAAGATACTAGGCATCTGAGGGTCTTGACCTAGGAATTTGAAATTAATTATAATGCACTGTAGCAAAAGGTAATATTTTAAAGTGGTTTCTGTAACTGTGAAGAAAGACTAGACAGATGCTTTCCAAGTTAGACATGACTTGACTCTCTAGCACTTAGTGGTAGGGCTGGGTCCTGTGTCACTGTTAAACTCTTTGGGATCCCCTTAAAGTCCAATTGAGAAATAATTAGAGGACACATGCTCTAACTTCTTTGTTATAGTTTTAAAAGATGCAGGAAGCATTGCTTATAGTAGTTCCAAGTCACATCTTCTCCAGGTACATGGGGGGACCTGCACCTCACTGCCCCTTCAGCTTCTCAGAGGGAGACTGTTTAGACTAACCCAGTCTCTGAGATGATACTCTGGGCACTGCTGTAAAGAGAACAGGCTCCTTTCTCTTGTCTTGGCCTCTTGGGTTGAGGAGGTTGCATGGGGCTCATTCTAGACCCATCATGGGCCGAGCTAGCTGCCTCAGCAGAGACCTCCCATGGTGCCTGGACCCAGGTGCTGTGTGAGACACAGAATGTCTGCTAGCATCCTGCTGTTCCTTGGAGGCCTCCAACAGTCTCCATCTGTCTCTTGGGAGCCCACTCTCAAATGCACTTGAGTCAGAGCACTCTCCTGTGGAAGGAGGTTTCTGCCTGGGGACTGATCGATTCCCACTTTCCTGAAGCAGACTCTTCATGATGGCCATTCCAGCACGACATCTTGCCAAGCCTCCCAGGGGTCCCTGAAGGGCAGGGACTGTCATGATGCATCTTCTCAGCCTAGCAGGTCAATGAGACTGGCTTTCAAAGGGTGAAGAACTCAGGGTCTGCAGCCCTGCAGTCCAGGCCTAGGCCTGACTTAGCCACTTCCCAGCTCTTGATTTCAGACTGGGACACTCAAGTTAAGTGACTGAGATTTCCCTCACTAAATAAAGGTAACAACAAGACACGTCAGGCACATATCAGGCAGTGGGTAAGAGGGCTGAAGTGATGCACAAAAGTCACAGAGCATGCCCTTAGCACACAATAAATGCTAACCCCATTTATTATTTGTCCTTGGGGTTTGAGCAAGTCTTCAACTTGCCTGAGCCTCAGTTTTCTCATCTATTTAATGGGGAGAATAGAACATTCCTAGGTTTACTGCTCCCTTCCTTTGATAGCTCCCTCACACTGATACTTGCACCCTGCTATCTGTGCATCTGTCAGTGCAGAAGATGCCTGTGGCAGGAGCCCAGTCTCTATCTATGAAGATGCCCAAGGCTTAAGAGAGTATCTGCCATGCAGTAGGAGCTGTAATATAATATGGGCTCAGTAAATATTTAATGGTTGAAAGAGTAGTATTTTTATCAAGACTGAACGAAAGGCAGAGAAGTAGGTGTGGTGAATAATACTGATTGTCAGCTTGACAGGATCTAGAATGATCTACGAGACAAGCCTCTGGGCATGGCTGTGAGAGAGTTTCCAGAGTAGAACTCCCGGTGGTTAACTACAGCCATGCTATGGGCTGAGGTCCAGGGTTTGCATATAAAGGAAAAAGAAACCTCAGCTCTGACATCCATCCCTCTCTCCTCCCTGACTGTGGACACAATGCCACCAGCCTACCCTTTCCTGCCTCCATGCCTTCCCCACCAGAGGAATCCTCAAACTTTGCAACCACGGAAACCCTTTCTTTATTAACTTGCTTTTGCCAGGTATTTTGTTACAGTAACTACTTTGTTAAAAGTAACTAATATGGTAGACTCCATTGATACTCAGAACAATACAGTGTGTGTGTGTGTGTGTGTGTGTGTGTGTGTGTGTGTGTGTGTGTGTGTGTAGGACAAAGGCATTTGGACCATCTAAAAAAATCTTCAGGGCCCAGGGATGTAGCTTGCTTGTGTTTGATTCCAGTATACTCAAAAAGGAGAAAACAAAGAGGTTGGGGGGAGAGAGGGGAAGGGAACCAAGGACGCTGCCCTGACTTCATCCTCACCTGTGTGAGCACACAGACTGCCACATTCTCTCCTGTGAAACAGAGAGCGATTGTGTGTCAGGCTTCACACTGAGTGAGGATACAGGGGTCTGAGGTAGGGTAGAAGCAGAAGCAGGATCAAGGCCTAGGACAGAATTTACATGGCACTGTGCTAAGGTTGAGAAACTATGTTATGGGCAGGAAGGGGCTGGGCCTGGTGGACATGAAGACCCCCATACGTCCCCTTCATGGCTTCAACCACACAAGCATGTATTGGGAAAATTAGTTTCCCCTTTCTGGGTGCCAATAGTTACTGGAGCCATTTCAGCTCCCATTTTCCAGTTGTTGGCATCTGCTGTGGGGGTGTGATCATTTCTGTTAGTAAACAGCACGTGGGCATCATGACAGAGACCTCAGGGCAGTGACCTGGATAAACACACTCTTAGAGAAGTAATAGGGATTTGATGTTGAGAACAGTTAGTGATGGTCCTGTTTTGCAGAGCAGAAACATGACAGGTCCTGGTTTAAATGATCACCGTCAGCTTCTAGTATAAGCAACAAGCCCTCCATGCTATAATGCTTTCCCAGTTCAGAGACACAATAATTGAGCCTCTGTCCCTGCGCCTGGGACTGCGGTGAGCTGCATAGACTGTGCCCCGATGAAGAACCATTCCTGAGGCACATACTGGGTTAGGCTAGTGAAAGTTTTGTGCCCCGATTTCTGCGTAAAGCCGGAGTAGTAATTCTATTTCTCTCATAAGCTTGTCTTGAAGGTTAAGTTCGCAGGCACACAAATGGAAACCGCTACCACTGGAGGGTGACCCGAGTCCTAACCTTTCAAAACACCCACCTGTCTATATTAAGAACTGAAGGCACGGAGGCTCAAGTTTAGCTTTTTTGTCTGTTTTGATTTTTAGACGTTAGGAAGTGTATCTAGGGTCTTGTGTGTACCCAGCAAGTATTCCACCATTAAACTCTGCTGCCAAGGCTATTTTTACTTTTTATTTTGAAATATGGGCTCCCTGATTTTCCCCAGCTGGCCTTGAACTTCCAGTCATCTTGCGGGAGCTTCCTGAGAAGCTGAGGTTACAGGGCTGTGCCACCAGGCTCAATTTAGCAGTCAAGTTCTGGCAATGTTTCTGAGACCTTTCCATTTTCCCTTCAGAATGATACAGCATCTTGGGCTAGGGATGACTTCGAGAAGACTTGAAGCCTGCAGGCACAAGCCACAGGCCCATGTGGCAGTGGTGTTCTCCGTGACTGCCTGATGTAGCCCTCGGTCTGCTCCTGGTTACCATCGGCCTCTAGGCTGCAAAGAATGTGCCTTCCAGCGGGCAGCCTTCCAGCGACCCGAGAAGGGAGCCTCATCCTTTCAGGACGTCTCGACTACAGATAAAATCCTTCCTGTGTCCCAGCTCACAGCTGGCAGGGGCCACTGCCAGTGACTGATGGCAATGGGTGAGTTGTCAGAAAGATGTGTGTGTGAACGGAGCACCGGCGAGCCAAGGGGAGGCTTGCATTCAGGAGGCTGGTGGGAAGCCGCACAGTAGCACAATGGTTTGTTATGCACCTACTATGTCCCTGGGTCCGTGCCAAGCATTCAGGAGAAGGCAGCGAAGTCAACAACAGTTTCCCTAAACCTGTGTTTACTGTCACAGGGCTCTGTGACAGTAATGGTTTCTCTTGATCTAGTTTGGCTCAAGCTACCCAGACCACATTACCTTTATTTAAGAATGGATAATAAGAGAAATTTATTTAAAGCTCAATGCATGACAGTGTCTAGGTACTTACTCAGAACTCTTTGTCTTCAGGGCTGGGTATCCAGCTGGACTACACTCCCCAGCATGCCTCAGGGTGGGGTGCAGCCACGTGATTATATTCTGGCCCACTGGATGAATAAAATGCTTTGGGCAGTCTTCATGTAAACTGAGCTTCCAGCAAAATTGTAATCCCCTTGGGTAGGGGAAAGAGAGAAGTGGCTGCTAGCGCCTTGCTGGCTCGAAAGCCATGCTAGCCTAGTGGTTGTGCTCCAGGCTCAGTAAGAGATCCTGATTCTTTTTTGTTTTTCTATCCACGCTCCATAAAGGGAAAAATCCCTTTATGCAGGCAGTATCTCAGAAAAGCAAGTGGGACTATCTGTTAGCATTTTGTCTAAGCTTCACCCTACAGTTACCTGGCAACAGCTAGTGCCTGACTCACTATAAAAGGGGCTGCTTGCCCCTCCCCTCTCTCTTGCTCCCCTCTGTCCTCTTTCCCCTTCTCTCTCCATTCTTCTACCCACCTCTCTCTCCACGTGCTCATAGCTGGCCTCTGCTTCTCTACTTCTCTCCTCTGCTCACCCTCTCTGCCTTTATCTTTCTATACTACCCTCTCATCTCCCCTCCCCATGACCTGAATAAACTCTATTCTATATTATACCGTCATCGTCATTGTGTGGCTGGTCCCTTAAGGGGAAGTGATGCCTCAGCATGGGCCCACAGAGGCACTTCCTTCCCCCACACCTGACTACACCTCTACCAAACATATTCCTCTCCTTTTTTATCTTTTTATAAACACAACACTATCTCTACACTCCATGGCCAGCCTTGGACTCACCCACAGTCGGAACAGAGCCTGATTTATGGGATGAATTCACTAACACCCTCCCCCTCTCCAGTGATACAAATCATGGACCAGGTCAAGAGGACCAGAAAGACAGTCTTCCAGGCCTGCTTAGGGCCTAGATGAGGAACCCCAGTAGCAGTTGTTGCCCTTCTTCGAGCTTCAAGCTTCTAGCTGCATAGAGTGGTGTCAGGAACTAATGGCTTTGCAGTTTCTAATTTGTTCTACCCTCCCCAAAGAAAACAATTTTCAGAAGTCAATCACTTTCTATGTTATTTCTTTAGTCGTAAAAGGAATAAAAATGGGTTTTTGTTGTTGCTGTTATTTGTTATTAATAAAAGAGTGCTTGGAATGCCTGTGGTTGCTCTCTACAAAGGTAGTATGTACTAAGCAAATCTAGTGGCCAAGGATCTGACATGTCACCCTGGGTCACATTTTCATAGAACCTATCCTCTACCATGGAGGCTCACACCCAATATATTAAAACATATGTCCAGAGTTTGGATGCACGGAGGTTGGATGTGAGGAAGGAAAGAGGAGAGTGAGCAGCGATGTACTCTCTCTCCCCACCGCCTCAAACCTTAGCTGCCCCGGTGGAGGCTGTCTACTGAGCATGTGCAGTCTTCTCAGCCTCGGAAGCTCAGTCTTCTTTCAGGGTTGCACTCTGACGGGCTGAGGAAGAGGAGCCCCCACAGGTTTATGGGCATGAAGCCATGTGCCCAAGGTTCCTACTAACTTGTGAGTAACAGTCACAGTGTTCTACACAGGGGGCATGGGAGTAAGTGGGGTATTGATGAAGTGGCAGGAAGCTGACCCTCCCCCATACTGCCTCCGTTCCAAATGCCCATCTGAGGTCTTCTAATTGAGAAGCCTGGTGTCATAGACCAGAGGCTCAGAGGGGTGTATACATCGGGAGACATCTGGGAGAGGCTCAGAGCAGCTCAAAGTCTTTGGCCCTACCTGGAAACAGAGTCATTCCAAGACCAGGCAGGAAGGACTGACGTGGTCATTTTCAAGCTACAAGACCTGGATGGTATGACAAAGATTTCTGCTATGCCCTGGAAGGGAAAAACTGTCTGGTCGTTGTGTAGTGCATACTTAGGACCCAGGCAGTGCATGGTACAGTCTACCAGAAGGGGCTTTCAGAATGCTGGATGAAAGACTTCACATCAGCTGTGCTGAGTCCTGAGCATTCATTCATTCATTCATTCAGCCATCAGTGCATGGGAGAGAGTGCCTTCCAGGCTGCATCCACATTGGAACCCTGGGAAATGAGACATCAGTTTGGAACCAATGAGCAGGTCTGAAAGCCCCAGACCTCTGTTCCCATTCTCTCTGGGGGTCTGGTTCCACTCAAGAACTTTCCATTAAACACAGGCTTGGGGTAGGGATCTGCTAGTTCCTTATGCTAAGGCTGGACACCCAGACTGTCAGATACTGCCATACTCACGCAGATTTAAGGACCAGAAACCCCTTTGTCACAGCCCTTTCTAGTTCATCCTTGACTTCTCGTAGATTTCTGTCATCTTGCCCATCAGTAACCCCTGACCCCAGGGGAATAGCTAACTGAGATAATGGTGGTGGTTATGTGTACTTATTGTGAGTCCCAGGTCCTTCAAAGTCATGCAAAATCCCCATTCTCCTTAAGAGGCAAACATTATCATTAGCTTATTATTACATATCAAGGAATCAAAACCCAGAACTACAAAACTTTTAAGAAGTCACACAATATATAGGCAGTCTGACCCCCACATCTGAGATTCCATTGTTGTAGACCCACTAGGTACTGGAAGCTACTCCTATTGTTTCTCACAGTCAACTACCATGGATGGAATGACTGCTACATGCCAGGAACTGCTCGAAAGCCCAGGCTAGGTAGGGCTAGGAGTGAAGTGTTCACCTTGGGGCATGGAATTTAGGTCGGGTGCCAAAATGTCAGTAATCCAGATAAGAAATATTTTAGAACAATGTTGAGCCAGCAATACCTCTCCTGGGCATATACCCAGAAGAAGTTCCAACTGGTAATAAGAACACATGCTCCACTATGTTCATAGCAGCCTTATTTATAATAGCCAGAAGCTGGAAAGAACCCAGATGTCCCTCAACAGAAGAATGGATACAGAAAATGTGGTACATTTACACAATGGAGTACTACTCAGCTATCAAAAACAATGGATTTATGAAATTCTTGGACAAATGGATTTATCTGAAGGATATTATCCTTAGTGAGATAACCCAATCACAAAAAAGTCATTAGATATGCACTCACTGATAAGTGAATATTAGCTCAGAAACGTAGAAAACCCAAAATACAATTTGCAAAACACAAGAAAATTAAGAAGAGGGAAGACCAATGAGTGAATACTTCATTCCTCCTTAGAACAGGGAACAAAACACCCATGAAAAGAGTTACAGAGACAATGTTTGGAGCTAAGACGAAAGGATGAACTATTTAGAGACTACACCACCCGGGGATCCATCCCATAATCAGCCACCAAACCCAGACACTATTGCATATGCCAGCAAGATTTTGCTGAAGGGACCCTAGTATAGCTGTCTCGTGTGAGGCTATGCCAGTGCCTGGCAAATACAGAAGTGGATGCTCACAGTCATCTATAAGATGGAACACAGGGCCCCCAATGGAGAAGCTAGAGAAAGCACCCAAGGAGCTGAAGGGGTCTGCAACCCTATAGGTGGAACAACAATATGAACTAACCAGTACCCCAGAGCTCGTGTCTCTAACTGCATATGTAGCAGAAGATGGCCTAGTCGGCCATCACTGGGAAGAGAGGCCCCTTGGTATTGCAAACATTATATGCCCTAGTACAGGGGAATGCCAGAGCCAAGAAGCAGGAGTGGGTGGGAAGGGGAGAAGGGCAGGAGGAAGGTATAGGGAACTTTTGGGATAGCATTTGAAAATTGAAATGTATATAAAGAAAATATCTAATTAAAGTTGAACCTAAAATTAAAAAAAGAAAAAAGTTAAAAACAACAACAAAATACACTTATAGAATGGCTGCATGTACTTAATGAAGTTTTATCAGTTAGCTGTGGCAGAACACTCCAGCAGGAAGCCTAGAGCTAAAGGAAGCAGAAGGAATCTGAGTTCGAGGCCAGCCTGAGCTACACATTTATAGTTTGGTGTGGCAGCGCACGCTGTTAATCCCAGCACTTGGGAGGCAGAGATTGGTGGGTCTCTGAGTTTGAGCCCAATCTAGTCTACAGAGAGAGTTCCAACATAGCCAGGGCTACATAGTGAGATCCTGCCTTGAAAAACAAAGAAAGAAATTTTGATCAGAGGAAAAGATGAAATATTCAAATGCTAATTTATGCCTAATGGAGGGTATATAATTGGCTTTATTGGATTCTTGGTTTTGTCTGTTTATTTTTGAGACAGGCTCTTGTTTTGGAGTTCAGACTAGCTTGGAATTTGCTATCTTCCTGCCTCAGCCTCCTTTGTTCTGGCCTCACACCCAGCTTCTCACTGAATTAGTGCCATGTGTGGCCCAGAGGCAATGCTGACCCTATTGCTATCCATACACTCTGCCCTTGGTAGAAATCAATCATGGATGCCTGGTTTTGTTTCTTCAGGGGCCTTCTAAGTATCTTTTTACTCTTCTCAACTACTCTACAAGGGATAGTTAGTCTCCTTTCCATTTACAAAGGGAAAAGGAATGTTTAATACTTTCCATAACGTGTGTAACATCAACCCTGACAGTAGGGGGCAGAGCCCGGTTTTGAACCCAGGCTGTCCCATTTCAAGCAATCAGATTTTTAAAGAAGGCCACATTTGGTTCAAGTCTGGTTTTGTTAGGGAAAAAAATCTCTATAGGCAGGAAGCTATAGGGTGCACATCTGTTTTATGTCCGCAATGACAGGCAAGGACGGGAACCTTATCAACCTTAACAGTATGGACTAGCAGATGGTATCCCTACACCTCTGTTTAACAGGAAGCTCAGAGTGGAGCCCTTGCTCCAGGCAGAATGGGAACAGAGGGCTGGGACTTTGGAACCTGCCTGTGGCACTGATGTCCTAACTTCCCAGGTGCTCCCTCCAGATCAACAGATGGGTGGATAAGTGAGAAGGCCACAGTAGGTGAGGCCAATCAAGCCTAGAGCAGCACTTCCAGGACCCTGCCTGGGAATGTCCTGCCTTTCAATTAAACCCCTCATGAGCCTTGCACTGAGTGGTCCTACACTGAGTGGTAGGGTTTGAGATGTTTATTCAGGATGTCTTCATTGTCTCTGTGCTTAGATTTACCCACACCTCAAATTCAAATTTTCTGCTTTGCTAACATTCATATTAAACGACACTGTCCTTGACCCAAAGGGCCAGGGTCACAGTCCTAAGACCTAGCTTTAATCCTACTTGTGGGACCTTGCACAAGCACCTTCCCCTCTCTGAATTCCAGATCCCTGTCTGGGCAATATAGCTTGCTTTAGGCAGGTGTCTGCGAAGCCTCACAGCACACAGATGACTGTGATTATTTCAGTGGGCTGCCTGCTGATAGAGTGCAGATTCATTCTGCACATTTTTATCTTTGTGTTAGTTCCCAGTACCTTGAATAAACAATGTCTTCATCCAGTTTTTAAAAGACGCTCTGATTCCACCTTGGAATCTGCTTGTTTCCCCAGCTGGAAGTGGTCAGCTGTCTCTGGATGCTGGCCTGAATCTCCAGACACTGTTGATTTAGCATTTATCAAATGAATCCCATGAATCCTGGGTACCTGTCAGCTCTCCCTGTCCATGGGCCCAGGTCTGACCTGCCATTGCATTCAGAGAACAAGCCAAGGTGGAGTGGCAGTCCCTCTGGCTGGGACAGGTACCTGTCAGGGTCTGCATTAGAGAGGAGGGGCACACAAGTCAGCCTCAATCATGGATGCTGTGCTCAGACACTAGAGGACCATGAGTGGGAATAAGGGACTCAGAAAAGTGGGCTCTTGGTAGTCCACACTGTCACTGGGAACAGCAAGGATTGCAGATTCATCAACTGTCGGGCTGAACCTTATTCCTCCACTGTAAGCGTCTGAGTTAGTGTGGAGCATGGATTTCAGATCCCAGGCTCACAGGCTCAGCAGCTGTGTGACCTCCGACACTGCAGCATCTCTGTTTTTCGTCTGAAAACTTGATTATTCAGAGGCTCAAAGGCAGTAACTGCTATAGAAGTCCTTAGCATGGGGGAAGGCACATGGCAAGGACTTTATCAAGACTCCCTGTACTATACCCAGTGTTTACAAGCACTGTCCTATGAAACTCTGAGAAGTGAAGCAAGTGTCAGAGAGTGTGTATGAAATAGAGGGAGAACCTGAATCCACGACTGCTACAACTCCCAACCTAAATAACTTTGCTCTTGGCCCTAGAAGTCAGGGTCTAGTCCAAGTGATTGCTTGAATTGCTCTAAGCCTAGGACAAAAGGGAGTCACTGATGATGGATGGTGATGTGTATTTAGAGGAGAGGGTTGGACATCTTAGCAAATGCAGATCACAAGAAGAGAAGCATCTGTTGGCACATCAGACCCATCGGATAGAGTTCTTCTCCAAGCTGTTACTTCTGACCTGTAAGGTATCTCTCTGTGAACTAAGGGGAAAGAAGGGCAGAGTCAGACGGTTCATATTCTGCCCCATCTGGATGGTGTTGAGTGCCTTTGCACGCAAGCTGGACAACCTTTCACAACTACCTGTCTCTTCTGCCATCTTTGATATCTGCTGGGAAGTGTGAGGAAAGAATGAGTTTGACTTGGTGAAAAAAAAAAAAGACAGACAGGGTTCAAATAGGTGCATTCTGGGATCTGGGTAAGGAAGGAAGAGTGAGCTGTGCAGACAGGAGGCAAATGCAAGCCCGCTGTATGTATGTATGTATGTATGTATGCATGTATGCATGTATGTATGTATGTTTATATATACATGCATATACATCTATACAACATATGAATATACATATGAATATTCATTCATATCTAACCCAGAATGGCTTCAGAAAGCCAGTGACTTTATCGTGCTAGTTTTCTGCCAGCACCGTGGATGGCAATGGAAGCCAGTCTTGTGGCTTGCTTTAGCGAGCTGGACACGAGACAAGCTGTCAAATGGGAAACAAATGGTATAATCTCAAACTGCATCACAACTGTCATATAGTACTAGAATAGTGACAAGCTCTTGCTGACCCCACCCCCACTCAAGGACAGGGCAGTTAACATCCCCACCCACCTGTAAGGCTCCAACCATCAGGAGGCAGAGGCAGGAAGATCAAGTTCGAAGCCAGCCTGGTCTACTTAGGGAGTCACACGGCAGCCATAGCTATATATTAAGATTAAAAAAAAAAAAAGAACAAGAAAGGAAAAAAAAAGTTATTGTTTGGTGACAGAGCAGAGAGAACATTTGCCAGAGTGACCGTCCCCAAGTTTAGTATCTGAATGCTCTGGAGAAAATAAATCATGGGAGCAGCTAGAGAGCACATTAGACACCAGACGCCATGCTTAGGGTTTTATCTGAGGAATCCATTTCCTTCTTTTATCTATTCCTCAGGTTAGATACTGATGTCCCTTTGAATTTGTATATTGGAAAACCAAAGCATAGAAATATGTACCAAATTGCCCAGTGTCAATGAGAACACGGGCTCAGAAGAGAACCAGAAAGTGGAGAACAGGGGCTAACCGAAGAACTGGGCTGAGCATGCATGACAGAAGCATGTAAGACTGGATCAAGAAGGATGGATCTGGAACAAGGCAGGCCTGGAGTGAGTCCTGGCTCACGTGCACTTTTGTTAGCCGCACGGCAAGTTGTGGAACTTCTGTAGTATAAGGACAGTGACAGGAGAGATGCTTGCTTATCATCTGAAATCCCCAAGGGGGGGGGTTGCAGAGTCAGCGAGGAGAGGGATGTAGTTCTCTGGCTCGCTGGATGACATAGCAAACAGTAAGAACTCAACTTTAAGACTGGAATAAGGCTCAGTTGGTAGACAGCAAAGCTTAGCATTCACAGAGTCCTGGGATCAACTGCCTAGTATCCCATAAAACAGCCTGGTGGCACACATCTGTAATTCCAGCATTCCTGTGGTGGCAGTGAAAGATCCTGACAGAATGTAAAAGGTCACAGAAGCCCTGAAATTGGCAAGACAGATGTCACTGTTAGCAGAACTAGCTTCACTGATTTAGAAAAATAGAGGTGCACAATGCTCTGGCCACTCCTTGAACCTGTGTGTCTGCCAATGTTTTGACCATTCCTTGAACCCATGTGTGTGCCCACTGATGAAGCCCACTGCCAGATGCTTGTAATATTGGTTGCTGAGAAAGAGTCAGAAAATCTCCCCAGCAACCACAGCCCGGCCAATCCTGAGTTGCTACACCTGCACCAGACTCTTTCCTTGTACCCCTCCCATACCCATTTCTTGAGAATAGACATTGTTTAGATCTGGAAATCCTCTACTCCCCCCCCCTCCTTTCTCCCCTGAGGGCCTATAAAAACTGGGACCTCTTTCCCCTCGAGGTCGACTCCTCTACCCCTGCGTGGGATATGAGTCATCTCCAGAGCTCTGGCTTTCCCCGAATAAAGCCTCATGTGGTTTGCAACAAGCTTGGCCTATTGTGAATTCTTGGGTATCCACTATTGTCCTGAGCCCCGAGCAAGGGGCTCCTTTCAGAGTCTTTCATTAGCAGGAGAATCAGGAATTCAAGGTCAGCCTTAGCTACATAGCAAGCTTGAAGCCATTCTGGGTTCCATAAGGCCCTATATCAAAAACAAAGAAATGAGCAGACCTCCATAGCTGTTAGGGATTTCTTAAGAGTAAACTTAGGGTCAGTGTGATAGTTCTGTTAGCAAAGAGCTGCCTTATAAGCACGAGGACCTGAGTTTAATCCCAACAACCCATGTTAAACATCAACAAATCAGCTGTGGTGTGCACGCTTGTAATCCCAGTGCTAGGGAGGTACAGACAGGTAGATCTCTGGTCAGCATGTCTAGCCGGTCTCTGAGAGATCTTGTCTCAACAAGGTGGGCGGTACCCAGGGAACCAGAACTGAGGCTGTCTTCTGGCATTATACTGGTTAGGTTTTTTTTTTTTTTCTGTCAATTTGACACAACATAGAGTTACCTGGGAAGAGAGAACCTCAACTGAGGAATTATCTCTATCAGATGGATCTGTGCCATGTCTGTAAGGGCTGCTCTTGGCTGATGATGGACGTGGGGTGACCCAGCCCACTGAGGGAGGCATCGTTTGTAGGTAGAAGAGTCTGGGCCGTATAAGAAAGTAGCTTTTGTGTGCCAGTCAGAAAGCCAGTTAGCAGTGTTCCCCTATGGTTTACGCTTCTTGATCCTCCCTTGAATTCCTGCCCTGACGCTCCTCATTGATAGATTGTGTTCTTGTGCTGGCTAGTTTTATGCCAATTTGATACAAGCTAGAGTCGTTTGGGAAGAGGGAACCATGATTGAGAGAGCATGCCCGCCCCTGACCACATTGGCCTGTGGGCAAGCCTGTGGTGCAGTGCATCTTCTTGATTGGTGATTTATAAGGGAGGACCCAGCTCACAGTGGGTGGAACCAGCCGTGGGTAGGTGATCCTAGGTGCTGTTAGAAAAGCAGGCTGAACAAGCCACTAGGAACAAGACAGGAAGGGCACTTCTCCACGGACTCTGCATCAGTTCCTGCCTTGATTTTGTGTTCAGACTTCCTTTAATGATGGACGTTGATATGGAACTATAAGCCAAATAAATCCCTTCCTCCCCAAGTTGCTTTTGGTCATGGGATTTTATCACAGCAACAGGAACATTAACTAAGGCAGGCCTGAAAATATAAGGGAAATAAACCCTTGTCTCCTCATGTTACCTTTGTTCATGATGTTTATTATATCACAGTAACAGAAAGCAAACAAGAACAGGTTTCCAGAGGCATGTGTACACAAATGCACACGCACGCACACACACACACACACACACACACACACACACACACACACACACACACAGAGCATGCTCAGAACTTCCAGCAAGGGGAAAGGTTTAAACCATGCACTTAACCAATAGTTGTGGTTTGCAGTTCAGTACAGCAGAGAGGAACATCACTTGGTCTTTGTCTTTCAGATCTTCTAGAATTTCCAAACGGCCTCTAAGAACAAGTTGTTCATTCAGTACGATGGTACTAGCCCCAGTTCTGAGTCCCAGGGATGGAGTGAGTCACAAGACGGACCCCAAACCTGCCCTTCAAGAGCTGATGATGCTTTGGCACTGGAGGGAGAGTCAAGCAAACAGACAATGCAGCAGGGGTGAGGGCTGCTAGAACAGGGAGCAGAAAGGGGCAGAGAGGCCCAGGTTGGGAAAGGGATCCCTTTGGAGTGCATGGTAACATTTGAGCACATCCAAAATACTGAGAGGAATGAGCCACAGTGATGTGCGGCAGAAAGCTTTCCCAGGTGGAGGGAGCAGGGAGGAAATACAAAGACTATTGGAGAGAAAATGCATGACGGATGAAGACTAGCAAGGGACACATATGCTGGATGGTGACAGTAAGAGGATGTAGAACCCACATGTGTAGAGGTTGACAGAGCACACCCACCACTTCCTCACCACTATGGGGTAGAAAGGAAACCCCAAAGGGTTTTAAACATACACCTAGAATCTATAATAGCTTCCAAAGAGTCCATCTAGCTACTGTCTAGAGAAAGAATGGAAAGGTAGTGCCCCTTAAATTCTTTACAACTTTGATCAAGAGAAGGGATCTACTTTTATTTAGATTTTCCTATGCCTACCTGTAGATACTAGAATATGATAAAAAATTAATGTAAAATGTCAAAGTAATGCTATATAACTGTCACTGACCACGCATACAGTTATGGTTAGCTTGAACTGTCAGCTTGACACAACCTAGAATCACTTTGGAAGAGAGTCTCAATAAGGGGTGATTAGCATTGGGTTGGCTTAAGGGAGGTTGCCTTAATTAAGTTAATTCACATGGGAAAAATACAGCCCAGGATTCTTGAGTCAGAAGGTCCTGAGCTGTACACAAGTGGAGAAATCTAGCTGAGTACTACAAGCAGGTAAGCATGCATCCATTCATTCCTCAGTGCTCCTGACTGTGGGTGTGACTTATTTTAGGTTCCTGTCACTCTCACAACCTCCCTGCTATGACAGATGGCAGACTGGAGTTGTAAGTTGAGAGTCCTCCTCCCCCTCATGTTGCTTTTTTGTCAGAGTATTTTATCACAGCAAAAGAAATGAAATTACACAGATACCTCTGTGTGGTTCATTCTATTGAAAACCAATTGCCATAGCAGAAGCCCAGCCCACAGGCCTGGAAAGCTTCACAGCCATGCAGAAGCAAAAGCACGTTATAAGAACCCTGGAACAAGAGAAGGAGAAGATAGGCTGAGTGAGCTTCCCAGAACGACCAAGCCACAGGCCAACCAAATCACCCCGGGGAACCGCATCTTGAGCAGAAGAGCCACCCAGCCAAGCTCTGCCCAGATTTTCAACCCATAGAATAAAATAAAATAAAATATAAAATAAAATAAAATGCCATGAGTTTAGACCACAAAGATTTGAGGACATTTGTTACACTGTTATGAGATAGCAATGGAAGAAATAAGGTCCTCAGGGGTCTTGGCTATGACGGATATGATGTGGCTATTTGAACTTCCTTCCTTGATTTTTCCACAACGATGGACTGTAACTGGAATTGTAAGTGGAAATAAATCCCCCTCTCCCCCTACGTTGTTTCTTTCCAGGCTAATTTATCATCAGAAAGGAAATGAAACCAGGACATTTGGATACCCCATATTTCCCTTCGACACTGGCCTCCCTCTGAGCCAGTCTCCTTCCGTGAAGCACAAGTTGTCTAAGCCTCAGAGCCCTGAGCACTGCCAGGCACTGCCGAACCATCATGAGAAATTCTACAGAGGGTGAGGTGAGGATTTCGATTCCACAATACCAGCAAACAGGCCAAATGACACAGAAATATTAGCAATCAGCAAAACAAAGAAACATCCCAGAAAAACAGCATCTGAATATAACACCAAACCTCAAACATCGTTGTATAATTTATCAAGGACATTGCCGCCGCACCCCCCCCCCCCCCATGCCATCTGTTTTAACCATATCGGCAAGTCTGCAGAGTTGGCCGCATCATCTCTGTTTTACAGACAAGGAAGCAGGTTCAGAGAGGCCCAGTCACTGGCTCTCAGGCCCTCAGTTTGCTCTAACTTTCTGGAGTTCATTTTTCTTATTGCTGTTAATACATTACCATTGCTAAAATAAACCCGGCCTCCTTTGCTATCTGACTGTGGATGCACCGTGGCTGGCTACATTCGCTCTCAAAGCCACAGGCTATTCCCAGTGATTGACTGAATCTCCCTCCTTTCAGTTGTTTTGGCCAGGTATTTTGAAACAGTCATGAAAAAAAGTAACAAGCTAACTACATCACTGGTTAAGTGTGTGGGCGTGGCAGGCTCTGGGCAGAAGATCCTACTCTTTCCCTTCCTTTCTGTGCTGCTGGAGTCAGAAGTCATGTTGTTCCGCCTCCTGGGATTGGCTGGTGGCTGTTTTGCTCTCCCAGGGCAGAGTTCGTAACTGTTGTCTGGAGATGAGGGGCTGCAGGCCTGGCATTTCTTTCTAAGCTCACATTGTCTTTTTCTTGTGCAACTTACCGTACCATAACAGTCAAGGCCTTCTTTCCCCTGAGACTTCTACACTGAACCTGACAGTGATGTCTGTCAGCATCTGAACCTAAACCATATGTCCTCTCAAGGTCAGAGGTCAAGTGTGGCATCTTATCACAAAACCCCCACCTGGTGCCAACTGCAGTCATGTCTTCTCAGCGGTGAGTCATTTACTTTACAAAATTTTGAGTCTGCCATTTGTGGGAATTGCTGGCTGGTTGTAGATTGACATCAGCTAAGGTAGGCACTGTGCCAGGAGCTGGGGCTAGAGTTCAGAAAAACTATCTCTAACTGAGTGCTCAGGGACAGCTCAACCCAGGGGAGATGTAGCGAACAGGTGGCAACTGTCCCCAGGAGCCTGTCACAGACAGGGCAAGCAGTGAGCAGAGCACCTGGTTGTGGGGGGAGGGGCGGGTGCATTCCACATAGCACCATGGTGTTGAAAACAAGACAGGTGATAGATGGGGAAAAATGGGGACATGAAAACTCCCTGTCTACCCAATCTCACGATCTAGAAAAGAGTGCAAGAAACCAAACTCCACTCCAGCATATCTTATGTATATCTACAGCACATCTACAAACTACCTTATGTTTGCATTTTTGGTATTATCTTAAACCAGGGGTGTCTATCCATCAGTCATCTCAAGCAGAGATATGCAGGCCTGAAGGAAATGAAGCAATATCATTGGGCCTGGAGAAGAGGGAACTTACAGTCTGGCATGTTTTCACCGAGAAGGGGACGTTTGGTGGCAGAACTGGAAAGAGAACGAGGGGGCGAGGGGACTCTGCTTATAGAAGTGTTTCAAGAAGCATGGCTAGCATGTAGAGAGATTTGCCCCAGTCAGTCTTTTTTTTTTAGTTCTGTTGATAGAGCGCCTGTGTTGAATGCATGATGCCCTGGACTCTACATACTGGCGGCAAAAACAGGAATTTAGAATCCACACGAAGTCAAATGAGAGGCTGAGGCTCTTCTTCCAGAGCCATGGGGCTCACTCTGGTCTCATTTAGCTTCAGTCAGCTCTTGGGAGAGGCTTCTGTGCTTTTCTGCCTTAGACACCAGCTGCTCTCACGGAACCTGCTGTGAGGCTACATATCCACAACTTAAATATCAGCGTGGGGGCTGTTTGGCTCACAGCTCTATCCTCTACTACTAGTAGTGAATGAATGGGAGACGGGAAAGCTCATGGGGTGTAGATATCTTTAGACCAGTCAATGAGAATAAGTTCCCACACACATACAGGTAGGTGCCTTAATGGGGAAATTGGGTTCTGAGCCACACTTGCAGACTCTGCCGGGTCTTCAGTATTCACTCAGTGAAGGATTACCTGGAATTTAAAATCCAATGCTTAGGGTAAGCATATGTGAAATAAGAAGCAAAGGAATATTATTCATACAAAGTGTGTGTACACGTGTGAGTGCCATGCAAGTCGGAACCAGAGGTTGATGCTAGGAGCCTCACTCACTGTTTACCTTATTTTGGGGGACAGGGTTTCTCAGTGAGCCCCAGAGTTTGCTGAGTAGGCAAGACTGGCTGGACAACAAGGGGTCCCCCGTCTTCTCTTCCCAGTGCCTGGGTTACAGAGACACTCTGCTGTACTGGTGATCCAAACTCAGCTGGGGCAAGAACTTTACTTACTGAACTAATGCCCATCCCCGCCCCTTTTTGCTAGAATGTTTGGAGTTCCCAGATAGAAAGTTGGAGAAGGTTGGATACTAACTGACTCCAGTTCTTACATTCAGGGGCTCGGACAAATTGCTCTTCCTTCTTGCCCAGGGCCACAGGGGACACACAGACAGTTCTGAGAGGCAATTTGAAATTTTTTAATGATCCGATTCTAGCTAGGATAAACTCAGGCATTTCTCTCTTGCCTCACACTTTCTCTCAGCAAATAGTCTGCTTGGGTGGGTCCTGGAGTATGGGGGGTGTGTAGGGATCTGAAACCCTTTGATGATTTTCCTCGAGCTCTTGGTTCCTGATGCTTTCTGGTTCCCACTCTCCAACTCTCTGATGTCTGGGCCGTCTAATGAGTGATGCACATTATCAGCCACTGTGGTTTGAATGGCTGCCTGCAATTTAGAATTGCTCAATGCTACAGACTAAGAGCTGGCTTGCATAATGAGCTTGGGCCTCATTAACATCTGCCTACTTGGGTGTTTTGCATTCTTGGTGTCTCTCATTCGGAGTTCCAATTCCATCTGTCTGGGTGAACATGGCTGCCCCCTTTCCTCACTGCTTGGTGGAGCCAGGCTCTAGTCTGAGCTCAGAAGAGCCCTGCCATCCACAGAACATGATTTCAACATGCCCTGAACTGACCCCTGCTCTGCTTTCTAAATGAAACAAGTGGATTTCCTTAGGAACTGAAAGATCTGAGTGCTTCAAGCACCTCAAGACGGTTAGCCCACAGACCTGTGTTTTGTGTGCTGGCCAGAGAGCAGAATGAGAATTTAATTACCGTAAAGACTGATGATTAAACTATCAATTAAAACTTGTAAATGGATTCCAGAATCTGACCTTGGAAGCAGGGGCTTAGGGAGGCTGTCCACTGAAGAGTCCATACGTTACTCTCTTTTCTAAACTGACTCCCCGCCCTATTCTAAGCCCCAATAAAACCCAGTTCTCTGCACAGCACCAACCCAGTTCTCCTGCTTTCTGGCTTCTGCATGGCCCCAGCCAGGGATTGGAAGTCGGAGTGAGGAAAGAGTGGTAGCATCTCTCTACCACACCTACCTGTAGCATCAGGCTGTGCCCTGTTCTAAGTTATCCTGTACTTTGGCGTGACTCTAACTAAGGAAGTGAAAGATCTGTATAATAAAAACTTCAAGTCTCTGAAGAAAGAAATTATAGAAGATCTCAGAAGATGGAAAGATCTCCCATGCTCATGGATTGGCAGGATCAACATTGTAAAAATGGCTATCTTGCCAAAAGCAATCTACAGATTCAATGCAATCCCCATCAAAATTCCAACTCAATTCTTCAACGAATTAGAAAGTGCAATCTGCAAATTCATCTGGAATAACAAAAAACCTAGGATAGCAAAAACTCTTCTCAAGGATAAAAGAACCTCTGGTGGAATCACCATGCCGGACCTAAAGCTCTACTACAGAGCAATTGTGATAAAAACTGCATGGTACTGGTATAGTGACAGACAAATAGACCAATGGAATAGAATTGAAGACCCAGAAATGAACCCACACACCTACGGTCACTTGATCTTCGACAAGGGAGCTAAAAACATCCAGTGGAAGAAAGACAGCATTTTCAACAAATGGTGCTGGCACAACTGGTTCTTAACATGTAGAAGAATGAGAATCGATCCATTCCTATCTCCTTGTACTAAGGTCAAGTCTAAGTGGATCAAGGAACTTCACATAAAACCAGAGACACTGAAACTTATAGAGGAGAAAGTGGGGAAAAGCCTTGAAGATATGGGCACAGGGGAAAAATTCCTGAATAGAAAAGTAATGGCTTGTGCTGTAAGATCGAGAATTGACAAGTGGGACCTCATGAAACTACAAAGCTTCTGCAAGGCTAAAGACACCATCATTAAGACAAAAAAACCACCAACAGATTGGGAAAGGATCTTCACCTATCCTAAATCAGACAAGGGACTAATATCCAATATATATAAAGAACTCAAGAAGGTGGACTCCAGAAAGTCAAATAACCCCATTAAAAAATGGGGCTCAGAACTGAACAAAGAATTCTCACCTGAGGAATACCGAATGGCAGAGAAGCACCTGAAAAAATGTTCAACATCCTTAATCATCAGGGAAATGCAAATCAAAACAACCCTGAGATTCCACCTCACACCAGTCAGAATGGCTAAGATAAAAATTCAGGTGACAGCAGATGCTGGCGAGGATGTGGAGAAAGAGGAACACTTCTCCATTGTTGGTGGGATTGCAAGCTTGTACAACCACTCTGGAAATCAGTCTGGCGGTTCCTCAGAAAATTGGACATAGTACTACCGGAGGATCCAGCAATACCTCTCCTGGGCATATATCCAGAAGATGTCCCAACCGGTAAAAAGGACACATGCTCCACTATGTTCATAGCAGCCCTATTTATAATAGCCAGAAGCTGGAAAGAACCCAGATGTCCCTCAACAGAGGAATGGATACAGAAATTATGGTACATTTACACAATGGAGTACTACTCAGCTATTAAAAAGAATGAATTTATGAAATTCCTAGCCAAATGGATGGACCTGGAGGGCATCATCTTGAGTGAAGTAACACAATCACAAAAGAACTCACACAATATGTATTCACTGATAAGTGGATATTAGCCCAAAACTTAGGATACCAAGATATAAGATACAATTTGCTAAACGCATGAAACTCAAGAAGAATGAAGACCAAAGTGTGGACACTGTGCACCTTCTTAGAATTGGGAACAAAACACCCAGGGAAGGAGTTACAGAGACAAAGTTCGTAGCTGTGATGAAAGGATGGACCATTTAGAGACTGCTGTATCCAGGGATCCATCCCATAATCAGCTTCTAAACGCTGACACCATTGCATACACTAGCAAGATTTTGCTGAAAGGACCCAAATATAGCTGTCTCTTGTGAGACGATGCCGGGGCCTAGCAAACACAGGAGTGGATGTTCACAGTCAGCTATTGGATGTATCACAAGGCTCCCAATGGAGAAGCTAGAGAAAGTACCCAAGGAGCTAAAGGGATCTGCAACCCTATTGTTGGAACAACATGATGTACTAACCAGAACCCCGGAGCTCTTGTCTCTAGCTGCATATGTATCGAAAGATGGCCTAGTCGGCCATCAATGGAAAGAGAGGCCCATTGGACTTGCAAACTTTATATGCCCCAATATAGGGGAATGCCAGGGCCAAAAGAATGGGAATGGGTGGGTAGGGAAGTGGGGGGCGCTATGGGGGACTTTTGGGATAGCATTGGAAATGTAATTGAGGAAAATATGTAATAAAAATATCAAAAAAAAAAAAAAACAGTGGACTTAGAGACTCCATGTGATGTGTCCTGAGAAACTCCATCTTAAATCACCTTTTGTATTTAATTGCTCTGAATACAAAATTCATTTGCATTTCAAATATATATTACACAACCATTGTGGAGGTCATTTCCAACAGTGTGGTTTTGTAATTTTGTGTGCTAAACAAACATTTGAATGGAAACACAGAGGCAGAATGTACTATAGTGGACACATAAGAAACACGATCTCTCTCGGGGCTGGAGAGATGGCTCAGTGGTCAAGAGCACTGACTGCTCTTCCGAAGGTCTTGAGTTCAATTCCCAGCAACCACATGGTGGCTCACAACCATCCATAACTAGATCTGGCGCCCTCTTCTGGAGTGTCTGAAGACAGCTACAGTGTACTTACATATAATAAATAAATAAATCTTTAAAAAAAAAAGAAATGTTCTTTAAAAAAAGAAATAAAGAAAGAAAGAAAGAAAGAAAGAAAGAAAGAGAGAAAGACTATCTCTACACACTGCCCACAAGGCACACAGTGATAAATAACACCGATGAATAACTTACTCCTAAAAGTAGAAAGGGTTTTATCCTATAAATTTATGTATATAGGTAAATGTAATGTAAATTGGGACTATTTTACCTATGATTCCTATACGACCATATGAGCACATGGGCCCATATTATGATCATATCATATTTAATCATCACAGTCATGATATGATTAAAATCCTATCAGAAAAACTGGGCCTATGAACTTCTCAGACACACCAGAAATGGGTACAACTTCCTACCAGGATCCCATAAAGCGGATGACACCTGGGCTCTAGAGAGAGCTCAGTCTGGGCTCTGGGGAAGGCTCAGTCAGGAAGGTGCTTGTTTGATCCCCAAAGCCCACATTAAAGAACTGGGCATTGTGCCATGCATTTACAATCCCAGTTCTGGGGACGAAGAGACAGGAGGATCTCTGGGGCTCTCCGACCAGTCTGTTCAGCCAAGTGTACAAGCTCGTTAAGAGACCACACCTGACAGAAGACCAGGTAGGCTACCAGCAGACCCTTTTTGGTCTCTCTGGTCCCCCAGCAGACCCAAGCTCACAGTCCACTCCTCCCCCCATCTATGCCTCCTGTGGATCCCCAGACCACCCTTTCTTGACCTCCCAGAAATCAGCACCTAAACCTATACTCATCCAAAACTCAGATGCCTAGATGCCAGTTTAAGAATGCAATCTAGCTTACAAGATTTTTTTAAGTTCATTAAAAAAATACATAAAATTTTTAGATATGTTGGTATTACCACTACTTGTAGTAATCTTTACTGAAATTCAATTGGAGAAAAGGCTTTATGCCTTGAAGTCATGCTAAAAAGCTTGGGGACCCAAAATGATTTTCAGTTAAGAGCATTAACACTCTTTATTTCTGAATATTTGGTTAGATAGATGTTTTTAACCACAGTGAGAAAGAATTTTTAAGTCCGTACTTAGAGGACAACCAAAGGAAATTATAAAATCTCCAGCTTGCAACTATGATAATAGTAGTTAATGGTATCAAATGAATGAATAAAAGAAAAAAAAGAAATAAAACATGACTGTTGTCAAAGCAACAGACAATATTGTCAGAGATCTGAGAAGGATAAATTATAGCTAGAAGTATAATCTAAATGGTCTATGTATCAATTAAAATGACAGAGCTATCCCTGTTAACTAAAGCTCCAGTAGTTTTCCTAGGTTCATTGGGGGTGGGGGTGGGGTGGGGGGGAGGCATGGTTGGATTTTGTCTATCACACAGGACAACATTTCATCTTTAGCTGTCATACAGAGCAGCATGGCCTTTGGCTGTCAGGCCCAGGTCTCAGACATTTTCCCAAGAGGCAGGCAAAGTACGACAATCAAGCCCCAAATATCTAATTTGCACAGAGCTCTGGCAGAAGGCAAGGCAGGGGAGTTTTCCCCAGTAGTTAGGGTTATCACGGTCCAGGTGGAGTCGCCTTGCCCTCTTTATCTTCTTTGGAGATCATATGGGCACTGCTAGGAGAGGGAAGTTCTGTCTACTATGGGAAACCTTTTTATTAAACATTTTAAATGTCATGCTCAATAGATCTCTGAAGAGTTTGAAGACCACCTATCTCTTAAGTATATCTAAATTTAGGCTTAAACTTAAAAACACATACAGGAGGCTAAATAATGTGTGTCATGAAGTGAACAGTTTACAGCTTATATAAGGTTAGGAGTTCATACCTTTATCCATGTTAAGTTTGAGGCTTAAAATTTTGAGTTGAAGATTTAATTGAATTACTTTTAATGTCAAAATAGAATATCACAGTTTTGAATATGATTAATTTATCCAAATAGCATAACAACATGAACAAAAACAAAAGAGTAAACAAATATTACCATGAACCTGTGTAGACCTTAAGAATTTATAAATCTTGATTATCAAATATTCCTTATTTATCAAACATGTTGTACCTATCTAATTTTGCTAAAGTTTGATATTGAACAGTTAGCAAACACATAAGTAATTAGACATAAATCTTAAACAGCTTATATACACTGAGTAGATATTGATAGCCATAAATTTTATATTTTCACAGATTGTAAAACGTTCTGCCACAAACAAATGATCCCAGTATCTTATTTCTAAGGTTCTACAGTTTTACACTCTCAAGTCTTTTTTCCCATTTACAATAAATAAAATCTTTATTTGCGGTAGGAATAGATTTCATTGACATGCAAATTTCTCATAAATTAGCAAAAATTGACTTTGGAAAATGGAAGTGACTATAGCTTGTAAAGTGAGACCTTCTAGGGAAATACTGGTTGGTTGTGTGTTAACTTGACACAAGCTAGTGTCATCAGAAAAGAAGGAGCCTCAGTTGAGGAAGTGCCTCCAGGAGATCCTGCTGTAAGGCATTTTCTCAATCGGTAAGATCAATAGTAATAGAAACAACAGAAAGTGTATGAACTCGTGGAAATAAACAGCTCTCTATTGGCTGAAATCTGGGTCAAGACAGAAATAAAGAAAGCAAATAAAGACTTTGTAGAATTCAATGAAAATGAATGCACAACATATTCAAACTTATGAGATACAATGTAAGTAGTGGTAAGGGGAAAATTCATAGTATTATGTGCCTATATAACAAGAAAAAATAGAGATATCTCATACTAGCAACATAACAACACAATTGAAAACTCTAGAACAAAAAGAACTAAATATGCCCAAGAAAGAGTACACAGCAAGAAATAATCAAACTGAGGGATTAAATCAATATAATAGCAACAAAAGAACAAGGCAAATCATCAATGAAACAAAGAGATGGTTCCTTGAGAAAATCAACAAGATAGAGAAGCCCTTAGATAAACTAACTTAAACACGGGAAAAGAATATCCAAATTAACAAAATCAGAAGCAAAAAGGGGGACATAACAGCAGTCACTAAGGAAATTCAAAGAATTATAAAAGCAGACTTCGAAGACCTGGCTCCATCAAATTAGAACATCTAAAAGAAATGGATAATTTTCTCAAGAGGTACCACTTATCAACATTATATCAAGATCAGAAAAACAGTATAAAGAGACACATAATCCCTAGTGAAATAGAAGCAGTTATTAAAAGTCTCCCATCACCGAGTCTATTAATGATACTCTGTTATGCTTGCAGACAGGATCCTAGCATAACCGTTCTTTGAGAGGCTCCAACCAACAGCTGACTGAAACAGATGCAGAGACCCACAGCCAAACATTAGATGGAGCTTGGGGAGTCACGTGGAAGAGCTAGGGGCATTGAGGGACCCAAAGAGGATAGAGACTCCACAAGAAGACCAACAGAGTCAACTAACCCAGACCCTTGAAAGTTCTCCATAGATTGAACCACCAATCAAAGAGCAAGCATGGGATGGACCTAGGCCCTACACATATATGTAGCAGATGTGCAGCTTGTTCATCATGTGGGTCCCCCAACAACTGGAGTGGGGGCTGTCCCTAAATTCAGTGTCTGACTGTGAATCCTGATCCCCTAACTAGATCATCATGTCTGGCCTCAGTGAAAGAGGATGTACTTATTTCTGCAATGACTTCATGTGCCTTGGGGATTGACACCTGGGGGTGGGGATGATGCTAAGGGGGGTTTCTTCTTTTCAGAGGAGAAGGAGAACAGGAAATGGGGGAAGGATCTGTGAGAGGGGGAAATGAGAGGAGAAGGGGGCTGATATTGGGATATAAAATGAATAAATAAATGAAAAAAAAAAGCCCACAGCCAGATAGTTTTAGCACAGAATTCTACTAGATTTTCAAACAAGAATTAACACCAATACTCCTCAAATTATTCCACAAAATAGAAACAAGAAACATTGCCAAATTCATTTTCTGAGGCCACAGTTTTCCTGAAATACAAACCACATAAAAACTGAACAAAGAAAGAAAAGTACAGACTCATTTCCCTTAGGAACCATCAGTGCCAAAATACTTAATAATAAAATACCTGCAAATTGAATCCAAGAACAGTCAAAAAGATTATCCACCATGATAAGTAGGCTTCATCTCAGAGATGCAGGGGTGGTTTAATATATGAAAATCAGTAAATATAATCTACCATATTAAAAAACTGAACAAAAAGAAAAACCACATGATCATTTCATTGGATATAGAAAGGTCCTTTGACAAAATCCAAAGCTCCTTTGTGATAAAAGTCGTAGAGTCATTAGTGATACAGGGACATACATCAAGATTATAAAGGGAATTTACAGTCAACCTACAGCTGACATCAAATCAAATGGAAAGAAAGTCAAAGCAATTCCACTAAAATAGCGAACAAGACAAGGCTATCCATTCTGTCCATATCTATTCAATATAATACTTGAAGTCTGAGAGCAAGAAGACAACAGAGGGATCTCAAGGGGATACAAATTGGAAAGGAAGAAGTCAAAGTATCATTATTTGTGAATGATATGATAGTATATATAAGTGACCGCAAAAGTTTTATCAGGGAGCTACTGCAGCTGATAAACTTTCAGCAAAGTATCTAGACAGAAGATTAACTAAAAAAAAAAAAAAAAAAAAAGACACACAGACAGAGATTGGAATGGGAGGATCGGATCCATGTTTCCCTTAGCTAACTATCAAGATAATCAACACTAGTTGGAAAATTTCGGTCAGTGAAACTACTGCTTTTTGTGAATTTGTTGTACATTAATAAATATGACATTCAACAATGAACATTCCTATTTGTATCTGGCATAGCATACTCAGGAAACCAAAACCTACCCTAGTGTTGTGTTGAACCCCTGGTTGCAGAGCCTCTTTCAAAACCCACATTAGTGTGGTGGGTTTTGGAAGTGCTCTGCAACCAAGGGTCATCACAACATCTCGTACTTAACGAGAAACTATATCTACTAGACCTACTAGACTAGAGCTTTGTGTCTTTCACGCCAAGTGCTCTGGACCATTCTGCATTTCAGATGTTTTTGGATTTTTAGGATATTTACATGTATTGTATATTTACATCTCTTGGAAATGGGACTCAAGTCTAAACATAAAATCCATTTGCATTCTATATAAACATGATATAAATAGCCTTGAAGGTACTGTACTATAATCGTTTTTCATAATTCTGTGCATTAGACACAGTCATGGTGTGTAAATGTTTCACTTGCAATGTCATCAAAGTACTCTAAAAGTTTTGAACTTTAGGGTTAGGGCTTTCAAACCCAGATGCTCTACCTGTAATGGCATTTCCCTTCTTTGTCCCTTCAGCCCTACACATTTCTCTGCATATGAAGCTTTCATTAAAGTCGTTGTATTTTAAATAAGCCAAGAAGGGGTGAATTTTGTCCCTTGCCTCATACAATTCTTGATGTAATGTCTAGTTTCAGAAGTGGTGCCCATGGCATAGTGAGTTCTTAACAAATAGTGGTGGAATAAATAAACTTCCTGCATATCCTATTTCATGTGGTGCTTACAGAAGCCACACACACTGTATTAGTGCCTCATAAGGTAAAAAGTGGAGGCTCAGAGGTGGTCAGGCCTGACCTCTGGGTGAGAACAGCTCTCGACTCACATGAGCTGTCCTTGTTCAGACCCTGCAGAAAGGTTGCTTGAGTTTGGAATTGATTTGGCCCTAAAGGTCATATGCTGATAGCTTGCTCAGAGCACTTCATGCTATTGGGAGGTGGTGGAATATTTAAGAGATGTGGCCTAGTGGAAAGATGTCAGGTCACTGGGGATGTGTCATGAAAGGAAATTAAGATTTTGGTTTCTTCATATCTCTTGCTCTCTTGTTTCACAAGCACCCTGAGGTGACAATGTCTTCTGTGTCACATGTCCACAAAGATTTGCTGGATACTATCATACCCAAAACTCCTGGGTCAAGCAATCACAGACTGAAACATCTGGAATCTCCAGCTAAAATGAACCTTGCCTCCTTTTAAGTGCATTAGACTTAGGTATCTTGTCACAGTGAAAGAGCGACAACTAACACAGATCTGAGATTCCTGCTACCTTCTTTGTAGAGAGGTCTGGGGTTCAACCATGCTGGTACGGGAGGGGCAGGAGTAGATGCTATGAGAAACATAGAGTGAACTGAAAGGCGCTAAAGATGCCCAGGGCTTCACCTGGCACTGCATCAGAGGCCTGAGCCAGAGTCAAGGGCTGCCAGGCTCTAGAAATCTGATGTTGAGGCTAGCAACCCCATGCCTCCAAGCCAATCTCTGTTGCTGACTTGATTTCTTCCTCTGTAAAATGGGCTATGATGATAATTACCAGCATCTAATTTAGAGATTACTTCGGTCTAGACATAGCTGAGGCATTAGCACACACCAGCTTGTGTATTTCCCCACTGTACTCTGTGATGAGTTGTTAGCATAAAGTATTCCACACAGTGTGCTACCCAAGGTCACACAATGCCTTTGTCTAGGCTGAAGAGGGATATCTACCTAGGCAGGCTGCTCCAGAGGCTGGGTTCTGACTGCCAAGCTCCACTGACCCCTTGCTTTCTTTGGAACATCTTATGGGGTTGTGGGAATAGATAAGATCACATTTTATATGAAGAACTTGGCCCAGGGGTCCAGCAGTAAGTGGTAATGACCTTTTCCCTAGACCCTGTCTCTAAGTCAGATTCTTGGATTCTCCCCATGTTTTCGTTTCAACTGGCTGTTGAACTGTCCTCTTACGTACCACTCATAATGGGGAACTTAACACCTCTTTAATAATGGAACACTCTCCCTCTTATTAAAGAGGGGGCAATCAGGGCAGAGATGCCACACACAGGCTCTGGAGTCAGACTGGCTGAGCTCCACCGCTCACTGGCTGGACACCTGGATCCCATTACACAACTCATTGGGTTTTTTCCACCTTCTTATCTATAAAACTGGGATTTAATAGCACGCACCTTCTGGGGTTGTTGAAAGGATAAAATGAGTTAATATATGTTAAGTGCTTGGAACAGTGCCTAGCCCATAGGAAACACTGTAAAAGTGTTTTTTAAATAAATAAAAATTCATGAATTTTGTATGTGCCATTCAAGCTGGCTTGAACTAAAAGGGATTGCTCTTGGCTCAAGTCTGGGGAAGAGTGTGGACCCAGTCTAGAGTAACATCCCCAGGTCACTGTCTGTCTTGGCTGTGATTTCCTTTGGTTTGGCTCCATTTCTGGCAGGTCATTCACTCAGGGACACAGAGAGCCACCAGCAGCTCTAGGCATTCACCCTACCAGCTCAGCAGCTCTGGGCATTGACCCAGCAGTTCAGTGCCCTCCTGTAGAAACTACATGCCTGTGCCTGTTAACTGAGAACTCTAGAAAAAGTTTCATGAGAAAGTCCTGTTGTCTTACCTTGAATCTCAAGGTGACAGTCCAATAGACTAGGGCTGGTTGTGTGTGGTCAACTGCACACACTGCCCAGACAATGAAAGAAAAAAGGGAGTCATTTCATAAAACACACCACCACCCATAGGCATGGAGGCCTGGTTGGTATAAGAGAACATAGAGTGCGAGCCATGGGGAGCAAGCTGATAACCATCATTGTTCAGTATGCATCATTGGCCTCTGCTTCAGTTCCCACTTCCAGGTTCCTGCCTTGAGTTCCCTGGATGATGGACTGACTACAAGCTGTGAGATGAAATAAATCCTTTCATCCCAAGTTCTGTTCATGGTGTTTTATTACAGCATTAGAAACCTTCCCACCTTATGAAATGTTTGTATGTATAGTTTTGTTTGTTCATTTGTTTGTAGCTCAATGATGTGACTGTTGGGAATTTTGTAAATGGCAATGTTGTATCCCAATATCAAAAGGGTTGCCATGCCTACTAGAAGGTGGGACCTCAATAAAGGAAGTGGGTCACTAGGGATAAGCCTTGAGATTTTGTAGTTTTACTTCCTGTCTTTTCTATTTCCACATGTGGACACAATGTCATCAGTCCCGCACACTCCTGCTCCTATGCCTTCTCCATCCTGTTGGACCACAGTCCTTCTGAAACCTTGAACTAAAACAAATCCTTCCTCTCCTAAGTTGCTTTTGTTGTTTTGTTATTAGTAAATGCCAAGAGACAAGATAATTAACAAACACCTAGATCACTTCTGTAAATTCATTTTTGTGAACAACTGTGTAAATTCTGAAGGAAGACTGGAGACCCAGAAGAACACTTGAGGATTTTTATTTTCACAAAGTGATTCCTGCCTTCAAGTAGCCCACCAGGTAAACTCCTTGGCTTTTCAAATGACCCAAACCCAAGAAAAAGCTGCCACAGAAAAAAATATGGGTGGCTGCTTGTTGTGGTTGTAGCTTTAATTGTCAAGTTGACACAACCCTAGCAATCCTTGGGAAGAGAGTTTCAAGAAGGGATTATGGTAGAGTGTGTTGTCCTGTGGATACATCTGTGAAGGATTGTCTTAATTAAGTTAATTGATTTGGGAAGACATAGTCCTCATGGGCAGCATCATTTCTTAGGTAGGAGGTCCTTACCTAACTATATGAGTTGACAAATCTAGTTGAGCGCAAGCAAGCAGGAAGGCAAGCAAGCAGGCAAGCAAGCAAGCAAGCAATCAAAGACACAAGTATGCATGCACTCACTTCTCCCTGTTCTTAACTGTGGATGTGATGGGAATAACTAACTGTCTCAAGTTTCTGCTGCCTTGACTTCCCTGCTATCATGGCCTGTAACTTGGATTTGTAAGTTGAAATAAAGCCTTTGTCCCCAAAGTAGCTTTTAGTTAAGGTATGAAATGGCTTATGTTATAGAAATGAAGCGAGAACGTTGTAACCTGGAATCATCTAGACAGCTTTCAAAACACTGTTGTCTGTATCCCACCTTCAAGGATTCCCGTTGATCACAAGTCTTAACTCAGGCTCTCTTAGACTCTAACCTGCTCTCAAAGTTGAGAACTAACAGCATAGATGGAGGCATTTCAGCTATTACGGAGACAGTGGACATAAGCAGTGGTAATATTGAACATGAGGACAGACTAATTCCCAAGGTTTTACAGACTGTGTAGCAGACTGTAGCTACCATGAGAACACACGGTGCAGGCAGCATACCTTGCAGCAGCACCCACACAGCCCCTTTATTTCCCCTCTTAATTATATCAATCTTTACACTGTATCTGTGATATCTGTTCTTGGTTGCCTATAAAATGGGAATTTTATTTCTCCTTAAGAAATGAATGTTTCGTCATAACACGTTAACTTCCTTTGGTAACATACTTCAACATTTTCCCAACTCCCAGGATCAGTTAGCTTTGCTTGTTTTCAGAGACATGGCGTCATTATATGTACAACCCTAGGTGGCTTGGCTAATAAATCGGTGTTTTTTTATATTTTGGTGGTGGTAGTGGGGATTGAACCCGGGCCTCTGGAAGGGTCTGGGCGAGCACTCTTCCAATGTACTACCTCTCTGGCTTGGAATTCCTGTGCAGCTTAAGGGAGGCTGGAAGTTTGGGTATTTTGCCTCATCCTATCACATTCTAGTATTATATGCCTAAATTACCACACCTGGCCCTCAGTTAGTTCTTTAATAATCTGAAAGTTTTGGTATATGACCCACCCCCAATTTTCATATGTTCTGCCTTATTATATTCCTATTAGTGTTTTCAATCGAATGTAGTTACCTTTTAAAAGTTACCCTGAAAACTTTCTTTGTTTAATTAGTACATTTAGACCATTCATTTTTAATAAAATTATGTGTATATATTTATGTATATAAATGGCATTTGTTTATATGTTATATAAATATTGTATATTATGTAAATATTATATATATTGGTGGCAAAAATACTTAACAAATGCTAGGGGTCCTTTGCAGAGTTTGGAGTTCCACAATTAACCATGAGAGGGTTAATTTCTAGGAATTCACATATTCTGAAGACCAATTCACTTATCAGTGTTCTTGGGGGAGGGGTGTCAGGTCATCAGTGTAGCTCCCATACCTACAAGGCCCAGGGAACCTCTGGGCAAAGAAGAAACAAAGATATGACTTCAGGGACAGCAGTATGGCAAACCAGGAAACAGGACAGCAGTTCCATGGCCATGCCCAATGGTAGAGTGGAAACAATGGGATGGACAGTAGACTGGGGGAGTGTCTCTTTAGCTGCTTACACAGAGACACGTTATAACCACCTACTCTACAAGTAGCGTACTTATTATAATAAGAAAACAACAGTTACCCCCACACACACCCTCTTCTTTCCTCTTCACTTCTCTGTGCAGTTGATCTTTCTCTGGGACAATTTTCCTTTGGCCTAAATACCTAAGAGTTTCGCTTAGTGAGGATCTGCTCTTTGTGTTTTTATTTGTTCATCATTCATGTAAGTTATTTCCCCAGAGGCAGTATTAAAGGCTGGGAACTAATTTTCTTCACTGTCCTGAAGGCGTCCTCACCATGGCTCTCTGAAAGCCATCGCTGAAATTGCAATGAAATAAATTTACCTTCCTAACTCTGCTTATTCTCAAGATGCTTGCCTTGTTCTTTCTATAATTACATGGACATGTCTGGGTGTAGAATTCTTTTTCCTAGTCTGGGTTAAAGCGTGTTGAGCCTCTGGCTGGCATGTTATGCTGGAGGAATCATTCTTTGCACTCCTGCCTCTGGTCCATTCTTTTATTCTTTCAGTTCTCTTCTGACACTAAATTAAATGAACACTCTAGTGTGTCCTGAGACCTAGCCCACTCTTATGCATTTCTAATGCTCTCCATTCTCTCTGCCTTCTTCAGGACAATGCATTTAATTCCACAAATGCTTTTCCAACTGTGTCTAATGTGCTGTTCAACACAACACATTCAATTGTTTGGCTATTACAGTTTTCCATCTCTAGAAGTTCTATTTTTTAACATTGTTTATTTAATTTTTTCTTATATAATATGTCTTGGTCATATTTTCCCTTCCCCAACACCTTCCAGGTTCCCCTTTTCTAGCTATCTAAATTTGTATTCTGTTTTTCTCATAAAAGGACAAATCCAACCTAAATAACAACAATAACAACAGCAGTAGCAGTAGCAGCACATATAAAAATGACACACACCACCAGCACCACCACCACCAGCACCACCAGCACCACCAATAACAACAAATCAAACCAAACCAACCAAACAATAAAAAACACGGAGTCAATTTTGTGTTGGTTAACTATTACTTAGCATGCAGCCTGACCTGTGGCATCCTTGATACTACTCAGTATCATTCCCTTGAATTAAACAGACTTTTCTTCTCCCAACAGCTATCAATTGCAAATATGTTCTTGATTAGGGGTGGGACTTTATGCCCACTCCCCCTTCTCTGTTTTGAGGCCAGCTCCATGACATGGAATCAATACCCTGACATTTTGAATGAGGCCAAGAATCTGAAATTAGGTAGATTGAGGATGGATTCTAGGGGAAAATCTAGTCCACTCATTCTGCTAATTGAACATTGCAATAAAACAACTCCTAATGACATATTGTTCTACTCATGGATTGGTGCATCACTGTATCCTCATCAGAGAAACTCCTTCTTGCAGTAAATTATAATTAACACAGGGAGTCACATTTAGACAACATAGAGAGAGTGAGGGACTTTGGCCTCCTCAGTCCTAAGTTGGATGCAAGATATCCCTTCCCTCAAGGATTAGAGGTCTATGTGGAAGAAGAGGCTGGAAGATTTAAGAGGCAAAGTTGGTAGAGAACTTGAAGGAAAGAGCATTTTCCAGATACCATGGGCCTGATGCAGATAAGACCTCTCAGACACTAAGATAGCATACACACGATCTGCACAGGTTCAAACTAGAATGCTTACGTTTGATAGATCCCTGTTCTCTGCAAATATTTTCCAGCTTGATTTTCATTTCCTCTTGATATATACATCACTTTCTCTTTTACTAATCTGTGTCTGGCAACTGCACCATCCAGTCTCTCTAAAGTTTAGCTCCCTCTTCATATTTCTGCTAATTCCTGGCACCAATGCTAGCTAATCCAAACCATGTGCTAGCTATTGTATAAATATATCTCTGAAGCATAGCCTGAAAGTGTATTATTTTATAAAGGGTTATCGTATACTTCTGGAATACTTGTGGTGAGCAGGCATCAGGTCTAATGCCAAAGACTTCCTGGGCCTCACTCACTTCAACCTGTGAGGGCTCAGCTACTTTGGTTTCATGTTCACCTTGAAGGTGGACTTCTATGAGGTCTTAGTTCACTGTATGAATGTGTGGTATGTTGAGGCATGAACCATTACACTCTCTAAGCACACCTGAAGGTTGACTTTTTCCCCCATTCTTTCCCTAGCCTATCAAAGCCAATTTCTAATCTGGGGCATGTAGCACATAGTCAGTCTAATGATATCTGGGACAAGTGGCACATAGTCAGTCTAAAGACATGGTAGCTTCTGTTCCATCACTATGACAAACAAGCCTGAGAGCAGCTACTTAAGAGAGGAAAAACAGATTTTGGATCAGAGTTTCAGAGGGATTTCAGTCCATCATTATGGGGAAGGTATGACCCTAGTGCATCCATGATGGTGGGAGCACACACATCTGATCCACAGCAACAATGTTCCAAATCAGGACACAGAGAGAACTGGATAGAAGTAAAGACAGGCGTAACTTTCAAGGCCTAGCTTAATGACCTATTTCCTCCAGCTTGGCCTTACATCCCAAAGATCCGACTAACTCCCAAAAAAGGACCACCAGCTAGGGACTAAATGTTCAACCAAATGAACCTGAGGGTGACATTTTCCATTAAAGTAATAACAATTCTTGTCTATTTTTCTTGGATTGTCCCATTATTCTCTCCTTATTAATTATTACTGTTACGCCAACTCTCTGAAGGCTTCTATGCATTGCAATTGTTGGAAACTAGGCTTTAGTGGTGGCACATAGGATCTGGCCTATTATTGGAAATAGGAAGCCACACAATGTCTTCCCTGTACTAAGAAAGCACACAGTAGATGATTGCTTTAGTTGATCAATCCATATCCCCCAACCATATGCCATTGCTTTCCTATGTTTACCTACAGAGGCCGTTTTTAACTTGCAGAACTCTCATTCCCTCTCCCCAACTCAATACCCACATCCTACCATTTGACATGACTGGCTGGCTATCTATCTATCTATCTATCTATCTATCTATCTATCTATCTATCTATCTATCTTTTTCACCAGATCTTCTGCTTTTCCTACTTGTCCAGGTCTGAGTCATCTCTTGGTCATATAGACCTTCACACATTAGCCTGCAAATCTTTTTCCCCAGAGTCTAATCATAGAGGACAGCATTTATGTGAGTCTTATCTCTCCTGTGCGTACATACTTGTCATTTCTGACTTCCAAAGAATTCCATCATTTCCTCTCCAGCTCAGCACACATCCTACACAGATTTCTGGAAATTCTGATAACCAAGGCTTTTAGTTCTGCTGTGGTTAGAGGGAATTTTCTGAATGCTTAGTCTGCTGTGTTACTGGGAGGGGTTCTGTTCTTTCCGCTAGCCTTTTACACTGTGGATAGGCTACTCTCACGTGCATGAGTTTTTGGAAACTTTGGCAGCCCTTGGCTGCAGTATTGTTATCTCCACCTTGCCTCTAAGAAACAGAGAATAAAAGGAACCAAATACAGACAGAATAGGGTCACAGCTCCACAACCAGAACCCATGCCTTTCATCCCAAGCCTTATTTCTTGGACATCACAGTTGCTTCCTGTGTATTTATGTCATTAATCATTTCTATTACAAAGGCACTTAGGACTCTGTGGAAATCATTTGGCAAAAGTGGCCACAGGCACCAGGCAGGCAGGTGTGGAGGTGTCTTTGTCAGGTTTCTCATATACACTTCTCAGATGGCTTTTGTATCTCAGGTCTGCTTACCGCACAATTTTGGTGCCATTTCTCACAACTTGCATGTCCACCATGCAGCCTCCGGTAACATAAGCAGCCAGGTTCAGCTCAGAGAACTCAGCCTGCAGAAGAAAGCAAAACAAATTAGGAGGCATCAAACACCACCAGTGTAGGACATTTGTGTTTGCTGTATGCTTCTATGTATTATCCAGTGCTCAATCAGGCCCCTTCTCAAACTTAGAATATTTATCTTCCTCTTCAAAAGAAAGCTGAGGTGCAGAAAGACAGAGGACATGCTCAGGATCACATGGTGAACACATCATAGTGGAACCCATGAGTCTCTGATTCAAGGGCCCACTGTCATGACCAGAGTTCTCTTGCCTCCTTGGAAGCTGAAGAAGCCACTCTCACTGTTACTAGAAGATGCCAAATGTTAACAGGTTGATTTCCCTGCTGTCAGCCTTGGGCTGTGCAGTTCATCAGCCTCATGCCTCTCTTTACACAGCTTTGGTAACAGGACACCCCTCAAATTATCTGCTCAATATCCCTTTCTTAGTAGATGGCTTCTCCCTCTTTACCCACATATAGCTGCAGTGAAGCACCATGCTTGTGTTGCTTTGGTCCCTGGTGATGGGCAGGCATCTGATGCAAAATGATGGAATGATAGCTTTACCTGAGAAGTTAAAACAAGACATGCAGCTTGTTTGTAGGCCATTGTATCTTTTTGTTTTCTGTTTTGTTCTCTTTTGTTTGTTTGTTTGTTTGTTTGTTTTTCAAGACAGGGTTTCTCTGTATAGCCCTGGCTGTCCTGGAACTCACTCTGTAGACCAGGCTGGCCTCGAACTCAGAAATTCGCCTGCCTCTGCCTCCCAAGTGCTGGGATTAAAGGCGTGTGCCACCACACCCAGCTCTCTGTTTTGTTTCTTGATATAGGGTTGTATATAATGAATGTAAGCTTACCTCGAACTCGCTATACAGCAGATGACTTTGAATTGCTGATCCTCCTATCTCTACCTTTTAAGTCTCAAGATGACAGATTATACAGTGCAATCGTTTTATTCACTGCTAGAAATGGAATCCATAGCTTGTGCATGCTAAGCAAACACTCTAACACCTGAGCTAGATCCCCAGCCCATAGGTGGTTTATATCTTTAATGCACAAGCCTGGATTCTACTTGAATCATATTTATTGACAGCTGCATTAGGGGAGTATGGAAAACCTGAATAGAGGAAGATCAGAAGAAGGAAGCAGAGAAGGAGAGAATGAGATATCACAGTCACCAAGAGAGGGAGAGAGGGACACAGGGAGAGAGGGAGAAAGGGAGAGAAGCAAGAGATGGAGAACACTCTTGATGTTCCTGTCATTGGATTTAGGTGTGTGCCTTTGTGTTTTATAATCTGTTTAAGGCATTAGTGAAATCCTATTACTTTCAATCAGAGATATGTGGAATACCAAGTATCTCTGGTCACACTGTATGCTTCCTGGAGATAGAGACGTGTTCTTAAAACTACATATATCGGATTCCTAGAAAGCTGTAATAAGGATTCTCTGCTGGGTGGCATCAGTGCAGGAACTTACTCTATAGTTCTGGGCTAAAAGTTCAAAATCAGGGTGCTGGTAGGATAATATAAATGTCCCATTTGGATTTGGCTACTCCACAGTCACTTATTCTCTGGAATTTGACTAACTGTGAGTCTCTGTGTTAACCTCTGTCTAGTGTAATAAGGATCATATCTAATGAGGGGTGAAAACTGCACTGAACTATGGATATAAGGTAAACTATTTAGAAGGCAGTTTGATGTAATTTTCATTGAGCAGAATAACAGAAGTATGGTTTCCCTTAGGATATATAAACTTCCAAGCTATGGGTTCCTTGGTAAGATTTCAATATCAGGTATAAGTTCCTTTCTGTGTAGTGGCCTTAAATACAAACAGAAAGCAGTTGGTTACCCACATAGCTTTCATACCACCAGTGCATTGGTAAGATGGACATATCTTACCAAGCCAGTTGGTATTAAAGTTCACAGAGTTCACAGCCTTGACAGGGTATGACTTTTGGTGACTTTTCTCTCTCCCTTAATAGCCTGTATAGCACCTCTAGCATGATGAAAGCTAGTCAGCAGGAAGGAAGCTTCTAGATTGTTATCAACTTGATTTCTCCTGTTCTGTGATCGAAGTGTATAATGTCTTCAGCAATGAGTTCTCATCACCAAGTTCAGGTCGGTGACCAAGTGTAATGGCAATTGAATTGTCTGTATTGTTTGTGGGGATCTACTTGAATACCCCGGATGAATGGAAGGTATTCACACTTGGCATTGCTCTCTTTGTCAACATATGGATTTTGCCACCATTAAATTTAAATGGAATCATTTAAAGGACGTAATGTCAACATGGCTTATTCATAGGAAGAGTCAAAAGCTTTTATGTGGATGCAGTAAATCCAAATAACTGTTCACATATATACAGTGTTCACTATGTACAAGGTTTTGATCTAAGCATTTCACACACATCAATCTACTTGTCCAGATAAGGAGAGACAGAGAGATTATATATACGCAGGATGTCACCCAATGGGTAGCAGAGCTCAGGAGTCAGCCCCAGGAAGTGTGCTGTAAGGGACTGTGCATCTGACCATTTACACTCTATTGCCTCTCCCTGAGGCTGCATGAGCCACCATTAATGCTTGAATATTGTGAGAACTGTGGTGTTTTGAATGAGATTTGTCACTCATAGGCTCAATATTTAAACAGTTGTTTCCCTGGTTGGTAGCACTGTTTGGGAAGCTTAGGAGGTGTGAACCATAGTCTGTCACTGCAGGTGGATTTTGAGAGTTTAAAGCCTCATGTAGTCTCCAGTTTTCTCTCTCTAATTCATGCTTTCAGTTGAGCATGTGAGCTTTTAGCTTCTTGCTCTGGCCAGCAGGCTTGCCTACTGCCATGTCTTCCTTGCATGGACTTCCTTGCATAATGGACTATTATTCCTCTGGAACAATAAGTCAAAATTAACTGTTTCTTCTATAAGCCACTTTTGGTTGTGATGTTTTAGCGCAGCAACAGAAAAGCTATTAATATTGGACCCTAAAAACCATTTAAAAGAGAACAATTTTTTAGTAAGGAAAAATATCATTTTGAAAAGATCTAAATGTATCACCCTGGAGCAATTTATGAGGAACTGTTACAAAGGGCCTGACCTTCTTTCCAGATGGTAATAAGGGAAAGCAAGAACACTTATGTCTCTTGCTCTAATTAATAACCTCATTATGTTGTGGCAAGGTGAAAAGAAAAGATTGTTGCTAATGAGCCCACATTGGTAAACTGTGGTAATAACGTAGCTATTATGTCTAATGCCTTCCAAATTCAGTTCCAGATTGCTCAAAATACTTAATTGGCAACATCACAGAGAATTTTAAAAAGTGAGTACATGTGTGTGGCAGAGAAAGAAGTTCAAAGGAAGTTGCAAAACAGGAGAGCTGGTCAGTAGACATGTGAAGGAAAGGAATGAGCCAAAAGGGGCGTAGACCCAGGGGTTGTCTTGCTGCCCGAAGGGAAAAAGAAAGTCCTGGAGAGAAGACATACATATTCAGGGTTTGATAGAAAAGTCAAAGGTTGGTCTTTTTCAGATTTGAATTTCTAGAGTTATTTCCAAACCACGAATTATAAACAATTCAAAATTCAAGAAGGTGAATGCCTGCGCCACAGGGCAACAAGAGTCTGTTGTAGCACGGAGAGTTTAGGCAGCAAAGGAAAGGGAAATGCTTGTTATTTAACTTTCTAAAGTATCTAAAACATCAACAGCAATAGAAATTAACACAGAGGTGCCCAAGCCCCCTCTCCATCAAGATGGCTCACTGGTCCCTGTTGTAGGAACTTAAAACAGTGGTAACCTTGGAAAAATCTCATTGCTCCCATAGAGACTGCAGTGGATTGGATGTTATCCCCAAGAAACATATACCCAAATCCCAGTCCCTGGTACCCTAGGGAGCCCTTTTAGGAAACAGATTTTTCACAGATGTAACTACGGTAACATCTGAAGAGGACATCGTCTTGGATTCAAATGGCAAACCCTGAGAAAAGCAGACACAGGAGTGTAGAAGTCATGTGAAGATGGAGATAGACACTAGAATGAGGTAGTCATGAGCAGAGATGGCCAGGATATACCAGAAGGCAGAGAGAGTCAATGCGGACTCTCCCTTAGAGCCTAGCGTTCAAGAGGACGTGCTGAAATCTGATATAGACCATCTAACGCCTAGATCTAGGAGAGGTTTGTTGTATTAATTCTACCAATTTGTGTAAAATTTCCAAGGCAACCCTAGGACACAAATAAAATAACTGAGAAATGAGTGCAACCTCAGCATTGCATGCAAAGCCACAGGAGATCTCCCAAGTCAGTGTTGTCAGTAGGCTGCTCTGGATCTTCACTAGACACATGGACTCTAGCATCTAAACATATCCAGTCTCTTTCTCCCTCTTGCTCTGCCTCTTCCTGTGTGTCTTTCTGTCTCTATCCCTTTCTCTCTGTAATATAGCAGTTACCTGTTTTACAAAAATTTAAAGAATAACAAATTTTCTGCATGAATTAACATTTTAACCGAAAATTTGCCTTCAATTGTCTTTTATGTAATTAAAAAAAATGCTACACTTGAGGCCTTGTGGTACAAATTCATGTGTACCCAAGAAGTCACATGTATATATAAGCTACTCAATGTACTAACCAATAACTTTGTTAGTTCTTTGGAATAACAGTTTTAATGCCTGTAAGACAGAGATAACAATCTAAATAATATCTACCCTTAAGGTTTTGTGATGGTTCAAATTTCTGAGACAATTAGGTGAGACACGGACTTCTGTGAAAAGCTAAAATTATGATTTTTCCAATTTCACTGTCTTAGGAAGAGTGAACAGAACAGATCAAGGATGGTAGAACTGGTGAATGGCATGCACGAGGTCCCCCGAGCACACACTGTCTAATTCTGGCCTTGCTCCTCAGTCTGGAGGAGTCTTGTGGGACTCCAAGAGTGTCCTGCCTCCCTGTGGAAACCTTCGGAGGCCCCAAAACTAACCAGTTCGGAACCCTGCACTAACACCCATCCTAGCTGGATCTGCTTGCCACCTCAACTGTTTTTGACTGGGACACAGTGTGCAGAGTAGGATCCATCTGTGACACAGCCTGCTGAGTGGGGTCTGCCTGAGGCACAGCTAACAGATAGGGTACCCTGACTTCTATTGTCTGTCCCACTGCTGTTGAGCCTACTGGTTTTAGATGTGTTGTCCCATCCCCCTCATACCCCAGACTTGCTTATTTCCTTTAAGAGCCATTGGCCACAGACTTCTGGATCCCACCCCCCCCCCTTTTCTTTTTCTGTGTAACTCCACATTTTCCTATATCCTACCTGTGGATTCTAGCCATAGTGGTTCTCCTGAGCTTCAGCCTTGGAGTTCTCACCTCGGTGATGGCTGAGCTCAGCATGTTCTTCTATACTTCTCTGCCTCTAGAAAACTTCCTCCAGTCAGTTACTTCAGACAATTGTAAGGAAAATTGCTTCCTTTCTGCAAGAACCCCAGTCCTGAAATGCCTGCTGTAGGATTTCCACAAATGGATAATGCATTTTGCCTGCTCCCATGTAAAATGGGACTATAAATAGTGTAAACATATACAGACACAAACACAATAAACATACATACATAGCATAATTTAATGATCTTTTAAAAATATTTATTTATTTATTTATTTATTCATTCATTCATTCATTCACTTTCACCCCAACTGCTGCCTTCCACTTCTGGTCCCCCCTCACATAGTCCCTCCTGCTGCCCCCTCCTTTTTACCTCTGAGAGGTTGAAAACTCCCCTGGGTATTTCCCCCTACACCCTGGCACATGATATCTTTGTGGAGCTGGGAGTATCCTCTCTTTTTGAGGCCAGACAAGGCAGTCCAGTTAGGGGAGCATACTCCATTGAAAGGCAACAGCTCTTGGGATAGCCCCTGCTCTAGTGTTGCGGGGTCCACATAAAGACCAAACTGTACATCTGCTACATATGTGCATGGGGCTTAAGTCCAGCCTGTGCATGCTCTTTGGTTGGTGGTTCAATCTCTGAGAGTCCCCAAGTATGAAGTTTGACTGTTGGTCTTCCTGTGGAGTTCCTATTCCTTTAAGAGCCCTCAATTCTTCCCCAAACTCTTACATAAGAATTCCCGAGCCCCATCCAACGTTTCCCTGCGGGTCTCTGCATCTGTTTTAGTCAACTGCTAGGTGCAGCTTCTTAAAGGACAGTCAGGCTAAGCTTTAATTATCTTTTATATTTAGTTTTTTTTTCATTATTGTTAGCTCAAACCTTAGCCTAACCTAAGATTATATAGACATTCTACAATATTTCTTACTAGAATGTACTGACTAGTTTTGTGTGTCAACTTGACACAAGCTGTAAGCAGCACCCCTTCATGGCCTCTGCATCAGCTCCTGCCTCCAGGTTCCTGCCCTGTGTGAGTTCCTGTCCTGACTTCCTTTGGTGATGAACAGCAATGTGGAAGTGCAAGCTGAATAAACTCTTTCCACCTCAACTTGCTTCTTGGTCATGAAGTTTTGTGCAGGAATACAAACTCTAAGACATAGAAGCTCTATTGTTTTATGTACCATATTTGACTCTTTAATCCACATGGAAATAAATTTTAATGCTCAAGTTTTAATCTCCGTCTCCATCTGGTTAAGCAACATTTTGCCACCATTTGCTGAAATTACTGTGTTTTGTTTCTCTTTTCAATAAGATCACCTTTGTACCTTTGCCAAACACCAAATTATTTCTTTTGCGGCACTCTATTTTTCTTTCTGTGGCAATATGAAATATGAGATTCAGGATCTCAAATATGCTAGGTAAGTGCTCTACCACTGGACTGTATCTAGATCTCTTTTGGTTTTTAAAATTTGATATAAGGTATCACAAAGTTGTTCAAGCTGGTCTTGAATTCACTATGGAGTCCAAAGACTGGCCTTGTACTTGTGATCCTCAGACTTTATCCTCTCAAGTAACTGGAGTCACAAGCCTGTGCCAGCAGTCCCAGCTACTTCTGAATTCTCTATCCTATTCTGTTATCTATATCTATCCTGAAGTCTTTCAAGTTGTCTCTGTTACTGTCACTTTGTAGGGAGTCTGGGCAGTGACCAGTGTATAAGATGAAAGCCACCCAAACAGAAGAAAATACAAAGATAATTTAGGGTGAGCATTCTGTCCTTTCAATGGACAGACAAGGTGTAGTGTTACATGCCCACTCTATAATACATAGACACCAGGCCACCAGCTGACATCACAGGTTCTGTCCTGAGCAAACTAGTTAGATGTTTCCCAATAGAAATAGTGACTGGCCACTGCATGTTCTACTATGCTCTTCTTGGTATCTGCCCACTATTGCAGTGAGCCCTCTCAAAGATTCAATGAACGTTAAGAACGGAATGTTGTTTCTAAAGGTTGGAGAGGTAACTAAGTGAGGGAATGAGTCTTTCCATTACCGAGCCATCCTCTTTACTGAGGTCCATTGAGTGTATCTTCCACCACTACCATGCTCACACACCCTGGAAGAAATCTCTTGGCTTTATACATGAAGCTTTGAGTTTCAGCAGAGCTTCAAAAAAAAATCATCATCTTAGCTGTCTTTCTACCTTCCTGGAGTATAAGCCCATGTTCTTGTGATGATCTAAGGTACTTTTTATCTACTATTTGCTACCAAGGGCACATAAAAGAGTTTGTCTCCTCCCCTCCTTTCTTTCTCTCTCTCTGTTTTATTCTCCTTCTCCTTCACTTTCACCTTCTCTTCTTTCCTTCCTTCTTTTCTGATGATTTCTTTTTATTTTTTAAAATGTGGGTTGGTATTTTACTTGCGTGTATGTCTGTATGTGGGTGTTGGATCCCCTGAAACTGAAGTTGCAGACAGCTGTGAGCTGTCATGTGGGTACTGGGAATTGAAAAGCAGCTAGTGCTCTTAACCTTTGAGCCATCTTTTCTCCCCCTCCTTTATTTTCTTAAAGTTTATTTTATTATTGACTTTTATGTCTCTCTCTGGGTGTGTTTATTCACTTCTATGCCAGTGCCTGAAGAGGTTAAAAAAAATCCCCTGAAATTGAAGTTACAAAAGGTTGTGAATGTGTATGCTGGCCCCTGAATGCAAGCATTCATATTTGCTGAGCCAATCCTCCAGCCCCTCCTAGTAACTTTGGAAAATGTTCAGAACTGTTGGAACTCTTATCTTAGGAGGGAAAACAACAGTATGACACATTCCTAAGATATGACCTGGAGACATCATTAAGAAAGGTAGGTGCTAATTCTTTGATCTGAAGGTGGGTTGTATAAAGCATAAACAGGTCTGTGCATATTTTGTTATTCTTTTTAAAAGCCGCAGGCAGAGCTTTCCAACATTGATGCCAATGACACCCGGGCTTTCCTTCTTGACATTTGCATGAAGAAAGGGAGAAAAGGTGGAGAGAGATGAGCCTTGAGCTTTGGATTAGAGCTGAAGACTAAAATTTGACATTGACCTTAGGCTATGGTCTCATTCTCTCCTGGCTCTAATTTTCTTTATCTTTAATCTGGATAACTGTAGTTGGAGGAGTCAATTATCTCCATGGGCACTTTCATTTTTATATTCTTTTTCTTAACCAGAATCATTCAGTTATCCCCCCCCACACACACACACACAATCTGTTATGATAGCACTCCTGATAAGAAAGGTATACCAAGCAAAAACATGTTTCATGGAGAATTGCTCACTGCTTTATGATCAGATTTGGCACACAGTAGGTATTCAAAACCACTTTTTAAATAAACTATTACTCTCATAATTTGAATGTGAAAGGGGCTGTGCTTGGTCTTGATGATCCACTCAGAAGGACTTGGAAATCACCTGGGTGACACAGCTCTGCATATGTTCCTGGGGCATTCCCAGAGAAGATTAAACAATAGGATAGCCAGCTTTCAAAGTGAGTCTGTTTCAATGGGCAGTCCATGTTCTAAGAGATCTGAGGAGAAAGCAGTGTCCCAATCCTGCCTCCTCTTCCTGAGCAAGTACATCTATTGCTGCTGCTACCATCCTTTGTGGTCCTGATTCTTGTTTCTTCATCCTTTCAGTCAAACTCAATATCAGCAATTCTTCAGTGAGCTAGGCCTCTGGTGCTGTACTGGTGATGCGGAGGCAATCATCTTTGCAGGCTGGGTAGCTGTCAGCCCCTCCAGTATGCAGAAGGCCATTGTTGGGCTCCTAGGCCTACTATGTAAGCCAGTCTAATAAATGCCCTCCTAGAATAGACATACACTCTATCGGCTCAGCTCCTGTAAAGAACCCTGCCTACAGCCAATGGGTCCCACATCTGCTAAGTAACTTGCTTTTAGGAACCACATTGCCAGAGGTTATGGATCACAGTGATAAGGAAAGTATTTCTGACAGATAGTATGGGACAGCTCAAGAACTGCCAATAAAGAAAAACCTAAGTGAAGACATGGGGCAATGTGGCAAAGGAATGATGAAATGTCATTTGTTCTATAGACACTTGGCCCATGGGTAAATGCAGCAGAAGATAGTGTTAGAACACAGAAGTGGGGTTCAGTTCCTAAGGCTTTGGGACTCCTGGGGAAGAGGCGTGTGTGCCATCCTACACTGTATTAACCTGCTGCAGCTGGAACAGATTACTGTCGGTCTAGGGAGTTTAGACAACACAAACTCATCTCATTGCTCTGTAGGTCAGAAATCTAGGTTATCTTGGCTAGTCTCTGTTCTGTGTTGCACAGAGCCAAAGTCAAGATGCAGGCCAGCTGGGCTCTGATTGGGAGACTCGGGGAAGAAGCTGCCTTTAGGATGTTGAGAGAATTCAGTTCATGGCAACTGAGGTACTGATGTGTTGACTTTGTTGACCGATGTGCTACTTAAGATGGTGTTCTCCTTGTCCTACTGAATACTATTTGTCCTCCTTGCTCTCTTTTCCTTTTGAGATAAGGCCTCATACAGTCTACACTGCCCTCAAATTTGAGAGACATCCAGGGATTACCTTGACATTCTGGTCCTTCAGTCTCTACTTCCCAAATGTGAAATTACAGGCATACACATCTCACACAGTTCATGGTGCTAAAGGTTGAACCCAGGGATCTGTGCACATCAGTCAAGGGCTCTATCAACTGAGCCACATCCCCAACCCTGCACTCCCTGTTTTGGGATGGATAACAGAATATAAGTTTTTCCCTATCTCAGACTTTTTCTGATTTCCAATTCTAATACATATTCTATCTCTTACCACAGGAAGTTCTATGTTTTCAAGGGCTTATGTGATCCTGTGGTTAGACTGGGTTAAATCGGACTCTCTGGGACACTCTATAACTTCAGGCTCTTAACTGTGATCATGCAATCACATCTGCAATGTCCCTTTGAATAAGATTTCTACAGGTTCCAGGAATTAGGAAGAAGACACATTTAGGGGGATTAGCAGGAAAAGATGGTGAGAGAGTAGTGGTTTGATTTTAAGGACATTTATGCAGCTCCTTGTAATATCCAGGCTCTGGTATAGATCATACATATGGCTGGAATCAGATCTGCCAAGAAAGTCTCTACTATTTCCTCCTAGATCAGAAGGAGTCCCTTTTGTTCCAACAAAGCACGGGGAGCGATATATGCACACAAGCACATATGTGCATCCATGTGCACACACAGAGGACTAGAAATTGAATGAACTCAATTTCCTGTAAGGCCTCTGGCTATACTCTCAGGAGCACTGGCACCTGACAAGGACGTCAAGCCAAGAAGATGACATGACTGGAAGCCTAGGCATTCATGTCTCCTTACTGATAATTGCATTTGTGATGATAATCATAGTGATGACAGTATGGAGGGGGTGATTGCAGCTGTGATTATGATAATACGTTGAAGGATTATATTAGGCCAACAGATCAATGGGAAAGAGAATAAAATTGAGGCTTGGAACTGGATGACTGACTGGAATGTATGAAAGAGACCAAGAATGTGTGGGAACTCGAAGGTAGCAGCTATCAGCGGTGAAGCCTGACTGAAGGAGGATTTCGACACAAAGAGACGTTGTCCAGAGTGCCTGAGAAAGGCAAGATGTTGGCAGACAGATCGGCCTGGAATCCAAGGGTGGCTGATAAGATTCTGAAAATTCCTGTCAGTTAGTGAAGACGTATCTGGTGCAGCCTGCATCCTTGAGTCCTTACGCACGCAGAATGTGTCCTCACACTGGGCCTTTGGTATTCATGCAGTTTGCAGGAGGAGAGACAGAGAGACATAGACAGACAGGTATAAAGGCAAATGGTTTACACTAAGTTTACAGTTTGTGTGTGTGTGTGTGTGCGTGCGCGCATGTATGTGCACATGTGTGTGCACTGTGTGTGTGTGTGTGGACCTCAGGTAGTAGGGCCTTTCCCAATGCCTATTCACTGTGATACTCTGTTAGACAAGCTTTCTTGTTCTGTTAACCAGCAGCAGCTACTCAGAACATCCATGACCATGTTTGCCTGGGGATGGAGGTAGTGCTGCATGTGTTCTGTCTTCTAAACTGCACCAACGGGTCCAATACTCTGACTTGTCATTAAGGTCATTGTCCCTCTTCTGCTTTTCAGTGTTTTTTGAAGGTGCTATCCCTGGGATCCATTCTTCTTTCCATAGCCCTATCTGATTAGCCCTGTTTCAGCTGCAGTGCATTTTTTATTATCTTGAGTTTCTGGTCCCCAGGTGGCCCAGCTCTCTTGGTGTCTCCTTTGATCCATGGGCTCACTGTGCCCCATGACTATTAGTTAACCAGAGCTATGTGCATTACGATTTGGAGTAGAGGGGCTGGAGAGATGGCTCAGTGGCTGAGCACACTTTTTAACCTTAAAGAGGTTCTGGGTTTTGTTCCCAGCACTCACATAGTGGCTTACAGCCCACCTAGAACTCCATTTCCTGGGGATCTGATGCCTTCTTCTGACCTCCACAGTTACCAGGCACACACAAGGTGCACATAACACATGCAAGCAAAACACCCGTGCACATAAAGTAAATAAATCTATAGAAGAAAGCTGTTAAGGTAATTTGGAACGTAGGGAAGGTGGGATGAGAAAATGCTTGGGTTTGGAACTTGTATGGGAGCACTGAGCACGCAGGTTTCCATTGGTTGGCTCATCTCCTTGCTACTTAGGGACCTGAATGGGGTGATGGTGATTGTCAAGAGATGATTAAGGCGTTTCTGAGTCCTCTTGTAAATTATCATCAGGCTTCTATTCAACCCCCAAAGATTGATGTATTTACTCCCAGGAAAAAAACTGGGTATGAAATTTCTCGTATGGGGAGTAGCATTCTGTACATGACTGGACCTTCCTCCAGTTCCAAAGTTCTCTCACAGCAAAGACGCTAGTGGGAAGGGTAAACACTGGCAATATTAACATTAAAGAGCTAAGTATAGAAACCTGGCATGGTTCATAACGTCCCATGAGAGTCAGTTTCCATTGCCTCCCATGATTGCTGGTCCTCTACCTCTGAGCTTCAAGGCCACTGTCCCACTGACATCCTGTCCACACCCAAGGTGAGGAGTGAGCCCTAGATTACTGTCTCCCATGGAAAGTCTTCCTCTGAGTATCTTCAGGTCATTCAGGCCCCTGCTCATTGGTGCCCCCTAGAGGTGGTCTCCATTCATAGCACCCTTCTGTACTCCACAGCCAGTTTTCTTCTGTAACCTTTCTTGCAACGCCTTTCCCACAGGACTTCAATACTTAAGATCACTTCTATGAAATATTTAATTGTCTTATGACCAAAACAGAAACTCTACAGTGCGGAGACTGGGTCCCTTTGGTCCACTGTCCTATGCTGTGACCCAAGACTGCCTGGTGAGTGGCAGCAGTCGCTTGCTGACTGACATGGGTTGCACAGAAGGCCACTTGGCTGATCTCTGGGATGACACTCAGGAAGGCAGGGACTTCTTTCCAAGATATGACACTTGGGACCCAAACCCATGGACACTCTTCACACTGCGCCAAGCAGTTGCTGTAATGTGAGGTGATTTCTGTCCTAATGTGCATACTGCCTAGCAGACGGAGAGTGACTTAATGGCCTCAGGCTTTGTCCTTGGCTGGTAGCTGCCCTGCTTTTTGCCTTTACACGCCTTTAGTCTTCTAAGTCCGTTGACCTGTAGCATCTATCAGTCACGGCCTGGCCTGTCTGTTTTTCCATTCTGCCTGTTCCTCTTGCCTCCATGCCCGCAAGCACTTGACCAAGTGCCAAGGCTTGCAGCCAGGACTGCTGTTTCCTGTCCATTTCCCTGTGCAGGCTGTAGTTTTAGTTCCCAGAGCCCAAGGGCTCTATGACTTCCTCAACTGACATCTGTGGTTGAGCTCTTTCCACCAGCTCAGGTTCATCTTGCAAAGAAAAGAGTCTCTGAAAGCCTGTGCCCTGGCTCAGCTGCGTCCTCCTCCAGATGAAGAGGTCCTACTTGGGAACAGGACCTGGCATCTCACGGAAGCCTTACATCATTGAGCTACAGGTATCACATAGCTCTGTGACTTCTCTGTAGTGTCCAGGACCAGCTACTATGTGTTGATCAAAAATTCCTTTTGCTCACCAGAAAAGCACCCTGTGTGTAAAAGAAATGTTGAGCAGGAAGGCAGGGTCTGGAGAGAGAGAGAGAGAGAGAGAGAGAGAGAGAGAGAGAGAGAGAGAATGCATGCACATATGTGTTTGTGTAAATAAATAAATGTGCACAAGAATAGGAAAGGTAGGGAAAGATAAACGTATAAAACCATGTCAAGATAATTAATTAAGAAAACGGAAAAAAAAAAACCAAGATAATACTCAACATTCCTAAATATGGAAATAATGGAATATTTAAACCAAAATAGACAGCAGTGATTTGCAGCCTCAATGTGGTACTTGCCCCTGGTTTATTATCCCCCTTCCCTGGTATATTGCTTTAGAAGCGCTGGCCTTTCTTTGTCCATCTCTAACCAGCAAAATGAAGGCAGCAGAAGTGTTTCTTAGCATCACTGAGCCTTAAGTGAATAAAGCTGAGGCAAGTGCTGTTACATAGCTGCCACCTCTGAATCATATGGTCCTATCTTAGAAAGCAAAAGGAACCTGGGAGACTCAGAGGCTTAGAAACTTGCCCAGCAAGATTCAGAAGGCCCCTCCCCAAGGTTATGAACCACTGCTGAGAGGCACCGACCTGTGCAGCTGCCTACCACTTGGATAGGGAGATCTAAAGATTCAGGTTTTGTGAATGATCTGTTGTCTGTGCTGGGGTGGGCTTTTTAGGCATGGGCTGTTTAGTCATGTTCCAGAGATAACCCCAATAAACTCAGTGGCTCCCCGAGCTGGAGTTGGGTGAAACTCTGCTGTTAGACCTCATCTGAGGGGGACAGACACTTATATGTGTCTCCCCAGGAAAAGCCCACAATAGTTGCCTAGGAGAAATACCAGGTAATGAAGGTGAAAGCTGTTATTAGCTTGTCCATCACAGTAAAATCCCAGGTAATAAAAGTTGGTTGTCACAGCTGTCATTAAACCTATTTATCACAGTAATTTATTGATCTAAGAGGCAGTATCGGTGTCCTCACGGGTTGAGAAAGCTGAAGGACAGAATGAGCAAATGACTTGGCCAAGGTCACAAAGCTAGAGGACAGAACAGTGAGAACTTGGATTGGGGGCCCTCTTACTACCTGTAATGGCTACCTGGTTGTCAGCTTGACTATATCTGGAATGAACTACAATCCAGAATTGGAAGGCTCACCTGTGATCTAGATCTTGAGGCTGGGAGATAAAAGTTTCTGACCTGAATCTTGGCATGGAGATCTTGACACATAGTGGCTATGAATCCCAGGAGACTAAGGCAAGGAGATCTCTCAGTTTAAGATCAGCCTGGGACAAAACAAGGCTCAGATCCAGGTGTGGTGATACCTTTAATCTGGGTGACACCTTCTACTGGAGACCTACATTAAGGACATTGGAAGAAGAAAGATTCACTCTTCTTTGGAATCTACTAGCCTCGAGGGACTGAGCAACTACGAGATCCTTGGATTTCCCATTCACGGCTGACCATTGTTGGAGAGTTGGTCTACAGACTGTAAGTCATCAGAACAAATTCCCTTACTATATAGAGACTATCCATAAGTTCTGTGACTCTAGAGAACCCTGACCAATACACTACCTCTTCATTACTAACTAATTCACCACTTAACTAATTCTCACTGAATTGCTACTCTGTGATTGTAGTCAGCACAGCTGAAGAGAGTTGGAGATCTGGAGAGTTTGACATCAGACATGACACAAAATTTGGAGTTTTCACTGCTGGTTTTAGGTCTTGCTTTAGTCCAGTATTCCCTTACCATGTCTCTCTTCCTCCCGGATTCTATGCCATGGTATGCTGAAAGTATGTGGCTTGCTTTTCCCTTTTACTGGGGTTGAAGTTAAGAGATTGCCTTGAGTCTCTTAACTGTAGAAGACTTTTTACTTTGAAATGGTGTTGAGATGGGAAGACTATGGGGACTTTTGAAGTTGGATTAAATGCATTCTGCATTGTTATATGGCTATAAGCTTATGGGGCCAGAGAGTGGAATGTGGTGGTTTGAATAAGAGTGGCCTTCAGAGATTCATACATTTGAATGCTTAGTCTTCAGGAAGTGGGACCATTGAGGATTAGAAGGATTAGGAGTTCTGGTCTTGTTGGAGGATATGTGTCACTTGGGGTGGACTTTGAGATTTCAAAAGTCCGCACCAGGCTCAGTGTTGCTTTCTCAGCCTGAGGATCAGGATGAAGCTCACAGCTATTGGTCCAGGGCTGGCAAGCTCTCTACTGCAATTGTAATGGACCAAACCTCTAAAACTATATGAGCAACCCCCCCTCAAATACTTTCTCTTACAAAAGTTGTCTTGGTCATGATGTCTCTTCACAGCAGTAGAACAGTGATTAAGATATCTGCCAAGAACAGAACTGGTCACAGGACTGACAGGTCACAAGGCAGTCATAACTACTGTCCTAGTAGAGAGAGATGGATCATTAACATGAATGGAGAGGAAAACTAAACCCTGGTAATAAGACAGGGCTAGGAGGGAGGGAGTGTCATGTCAAAATGGGGCATCACTGGCATTTGACCAATGAGAGGAGCAAGGGGAGGAACAAACTACACTGATGGGGTGTGGCTTGTCAGACAGAGGATCAGACAGTTTAAATTCCCTGAGGCTAGGGTATATGTGGAAAATTCAAAGACAGGCAAGGAAGCTGGAAGGACCAGAACTAGTGAGGAAGTGTGAAAAAGGGGATGTGGTCAGAGATTATGGGGCTGAGTGAGGATGTGGCATTTTATTCTGCAAGAGATGGTGCAATAGCCTGAGCCTTGACATTCCACCTGCATCTTCTCCAGAGAAGGTGACAATTCCCTCCTCTTCCTTCTTTTCCTCCCTCCTCCTCACCACCAACACTGCTACACTTGGCAATGCAAAGTGTCAGAAGTACCTTTGAAAAGACAGAACCTCTAACTTCAAAGGAATTCCACAATGAGAAGAACTTGGTTATCCTAAACCTAGATGACCATTTGTTAGTAGGTCAGGTGGAATTCGGTAGCTAGGAACCAGTGACTCCATGAGTGACTTAACTGTGTCCTGATGGTCACTCCTGCTTGTTCAGGGTTCCCAAGATAACTATTTGTAAGGAACAGTGCTCAGCGCTCAAATAGAAATATCTAGTGTCCTCTCCCTATGTCAGGTGGGAAGTTCAAGGTGGAGGGCTTTTGACAATGTACCTAGGCAGGATGGATGTTCCATGGAGGAGAGAGGGAAAGAAGAAGGATGCAGGTCAGGGGTGGAAAAAAATGGGAAGAGATGCATCAGGGAAAGAATAAAAGCTAGCAGGAGGGGGAAAAAGAAGAGGGGCCTTGAGGCCTTGCATGGATGTCCAAACATCCGACATTTGATGTCATCTACGAATATGTTGGCTATATCCAGAGCGGTCCATGGGCTGTGGGCTGGATGTGCCTGCCAGAGGAACAGACCAGGGCTTCACAGCTCCATCTCATCTTTTATAAGGTTGAGAGACACTCCCTCCACAATCCTGCCACCTATAATGATCTTTTACTACCCACAATAAACAGTGTACCCATTTAGTCATTTCAAGACCACAGCTTAGACTGAGATATGAATGTTAATGACTCCTTGGCATGCATTTCTCAGTGCCAGGCAGGGCTCCACATGTCTCCATGGTGCTCTCCTGCTGAGAGATGTTCTGGATGTTTAGAGACTGGGACAGAAAAGTGTATTGCATTAGTCACTAGTAATACCTAGTAGGTAAAAGAACTGCAGGGACAAAAATGAAGAAGAGGCAGACTGAGGGAAAGGAGGTCCAGTGACAGGCCCAAACTGATGCTATGATGTATTTACAGACAGGAGTCTAGCATGGATGCCCTCTGAGAGGCCCAACAAGCAGCTGACTGAGACAGAAGCAGGTACTTACACCCAACCTATGGTCTGAAGTTGAGGACCACTGTGTTTGAATTAGGGAAAGGCTGGAAGAAGCTGAGGAGGAGGGCGACTCCATAGGAAAACCAACAGCCTCAACTACCTGGACCCCTGACATCTCTCAGACACTGAGCCACCAACCAGGCAGCATACACTACCTGGTATGAGGCTCCTGATACATATACATCAGAGGACTGCCTGGTCTGGTCTTAATGAGAGAGGACCCACCCAACCCTTGAGAGACTGAGGCCCCAGGGAATGGGGAGGCCTGGTGGGGTGTGGGTGGGTGAGTGGGGGCATTCTCTTGGAGATGGGGGAGGAAGAATGGGATGAGGAGCTGCGGGAGGGCAGAATGCGAGGGGATAAAGACTGGACTGTAAAAAAAGATTAAGGAGGAGGAGGAAGAGGAGGAGAGAAAAACTAAAAGAGGCAAGGATGGAGATCAGGGAGCAAGGGTGGCTAGGGTGAGAAGCAGCAAAAGCCATAACTGGGGTGAGATTCTGGGGTGAGGGCATTGTGTGAGGTGCTGGCTGGAGATATGGGGAAATGTATGCAGAAAGGATGATAGGAACATCTTATTCACGTGGGCTTGAGAATGACTGTTCTTTGTACTTTTCATTTTCAAGGTCCAACACCATTGCCAAGGTTGTGAGGAGGGATTAAAAAAAAGCACTTAGCCACTCATTTCTTCATTCCCCTTGCGACCCAAGACAGAGAGGACACTGCCTGGAACCACTGGCAACCTGCGTCTCATTCATCCTCCAGTCCGTTTAACCTGCACAGACAGCCCCGTAATTCCAAGAGAGACTTTGCCACTTCCTACCACTGGTCTCTCTGGAAATGTGGCCAGGGTTGTGCCCAGGGAGAGTCCCCTTTTAGTTCCTCCTCCAGCTGTGGCTGAGCAGCTAGAGAGCCAACAGGGTGAGCACTCAGGGTGCTAAGAGCTGGGAAGGAAATGATGAAGAATGTTCAGTGAGGTCAAGCATTTATAAGCTGTGACACTGGATCAGAGATCCTGAGCACAGTGACAGTGTGCAACAGTGACATTTAAGGAGGAAGACCCCAGGAAGAGGGAACAGGGGAGTCGAAGTTCAGTGTGTTCCATAATGACTTTTTATTGCCAAATAACTGCAACATAAAAATTACCATCTCAGGTATACAATTTAGTGGTGTCAGGTATTCATGTTGTGCAATCACCATGCTGCCTTTCTCCAGAAGTTTGTGGGTGTGTAAGCAGGAAGGAGGGTAGATAGGTTTCTGTAGCCTGACTTGTGCATGTATATGCACGTGCATGTGGAGGTCAAAGGGCAACCTCAGGTGTTGCTCTTCATGAAGCATCTCCCACTTTTTTTTTTTGAGACAGGATCTGTCATCCACCTGGGAGAGATCTAATTGAGAAGTGCCTCTAGGACTAGAAGGGCTCGGCCTATTTGGAGTAAGAACAGTAGCAGCTTTTGGAGAGATCTGAGCCACAGAAGGTCAGTTAGGTAAGCTACTGCTATGTAACAGTTTCTTCGGTGATTGAAACATTCTATCCTGCAGGGAAGCTCCTTAAGCAGGAAGGTAAACAACTCAGAACACCTTTAGGAAGTCCCTGAAACCGACCAGACACACTAAGACCCTCCCTACCAATGTAAACAGTAACAGTTGAGAGTCCCTCGGAGACTAGCTAAACAGAACTACAAAGAGGACTCAGACCAGTCTAGCTGCTTGAAAGAAGCAGAAACCAGCCAATCTTCCAGGAAGGGGGTTAAGGACACTCTCCCAACTTGTTGAGCTGCCTGCCGGCTGTACAGTGTGCTCCAGGTTCCCAGCTATGTGAGCTGTCACCCATGCTGTCATGGGCTTTGGTGATACAGCTGTCTTTGAGTTATTTCTACTCCTGTAAGTAACCCCTCATCCATATTCCTATAAATGACCTCAATAAAACTTATGGTTCACCAAATTTGACTTTGGTGGCATCCAGTCTTTGGTCTGGCATGCGCCCTATCTGGGATGAGTAGATGTGTGTGTGTGTGTGTATTGCACCTCCCCAGGAAATGTTTTGTCACACAACAGTTGCTTTTAGCCCCAGAAGCATCAGGCCCCAAACTAGAGAACCCCTACCCCTTCTCCCAAGATGACTAAGACTAGCCCAATCCTCCTTTGCCCAGGCTGCCCAAGGCCAGCAAGATTCTACAACTCCAAAGCTGCTCAATATCAGAGCCATCCCACTGCTCCAGAGGTGGTGAAGGGTTAACCAAATGCAAACACAGTAAATGTGGTGAGAGGAGAGATTTCCTTTCCTTGGCTCACACACCTGCCACAGGAAGCAGACACATGCTCTCTGGGACCCAGAGGCCCGGCTGAACTTGTGTTTCAACAAGCAAATGAGCATTGCCTGGACACAGGATGGCTTAGCACGTCCCAAGCTAGTTTTTGAGAGCTACTGAATAGCCTAAGGCCCCATCTGTTTTCAATCTTGTTAAAAGGGCCTCATGCGCTGGCGCCTATTTAAAATAACGCACACATGGTGTTTCTAAAACGAAGAAGGAAAAAGGGCCGTGCTTTCCCCGCCAGCATAGCTTATGTGTTTATTTTGGAGCAGGCATTGGGAGTTCTGAGACAAGACATAGCTAATTTCTTTCTAAGGTTGATTTGCAAGTCCCTAGGCTTTTGCTTCAAGCATTTTAAGCAGCTCAGTTTGAACTGGTCATCGTCGCAAAGGTCCACTGTGAAATGGTTCCAAATTAAGATGAGGCTCAGCCAAGGGGAGCCCTGGGGCCACTTTCTTGTGTATAAATGGGCTGTTTCCCCACTTCCTTTCTCTAGCTGGGACTAGTGTTTCTAGAAGTTCAGGTCCTTTTCCCAGGCACTTATTTTCTTCTCAAGAGGCCACAGGAGTTCCAGTATGATGTGGCCAGGTAGGGCTTTGAGCCAACTTGAACTGACTCCCTAAACCAAGATAGGAAGGGATAGTGTCTAGGAAGAGGTCCCACCTGTGCTCAGCTTGTCCCGTGTCAAGAAGCAGAAACAGGGACTTCTGTTCATATTCTGAGGAAGGAGCGAGCTTCTATCCTGCCCAACAAATGATATGCTCAAATAAGTAAATTTATATGCTTTATGGAGTTGAAAATGTGGCAGTTGTACAAATGCCCTTGCTAGTTCCCGACGACACAAAGGAACTACAAAATATTCTATTGGGGAAGGGAATAACACTTGAAATGTAAATCTCAGTGATGAATATTAACAGGGTTACAATTGATGAACATGTACAAATATCTGGCTCAGTCCTGGCTTTTGATTCTAGGGATACACACAGCAGTGGGACTGTGTGATGGTTTGAATAGATATGGTTCTCATAGACTCATGTATTTGAATGCTCGACCATAGGGACTGGCAATATTAGGAGGTGTCTCCTTTTTGGAGTGGGTGTGGTTTTGTTGGAGAAAGCATGTCACTGTGGAGGCAGGCCCCACAGTGGCCCAGTGTGGAACAGTCTCCTCCTGCAACTTGCCTATCAAAAGGTAGAACTCTCAGCTCCAGCACCATGCCTACCCGCATGCTGCCATGCTTCCTGCCATGACGCTAATGGACTACATTTCTGAAACTATGAGCCAGCCCCAGTGAAATGTCTTCCTTTACAAAAGTTGCTGTGGTCACGGTGTCTCTTCACAGCAATAAAACCGTAAGACAGACTACAAATGCACGGCCATAGATGACTACAGTGGAACTCTGAGACTACAAGTTTTTGAGAAAATATCACCGGCGTGTAGAATCCTTCCATAGCCTCATCAGCTCCCACCCCACACATGTCCTCTAACCCTGAGTGGGTGAAGTAGAAATAGGATAAGAGAGGAAAAACAAAAACTAAAGCTAAAAAACAAAACAACAGCAAAAGACAGAGGGCCCCAGAGCAACAGTGATGGCTCAAGTCGCCTTCTGAACCATTTCTTTTGTTCTGATCCTAAGGACCAAGGAGGCCCTGTCTGTACTTGTCAATCATGCCAGTGGTTGACAACTCTTCCGTTAAAAATGGCAGCAGGGGCAATGAGAAAAATAAGTAAGAGGCTGTGCTTTACGAAGTTGAAAAAAGCAGAAGTTGTACAAATGCCCTTACTACTTCCCGTGGATACAGAGGGACTACAACATACTCTATTAGGAATCTAAAATGCATTTGTTTTATATTCATTTCTTTCAATCAATACTAGGGGTTGAACCTAGGGTTCCATGTTAGGCAATACTCTACCACTAAGCTATGACCTGGCCCCCCTTTATTTTATTTTTTCGAGACCGGACTTGTTAAGGATCCTAGGCTGGCCTCAGAATCACTACATAGCTCAGGATGGCCTTGAATGCTTCATTATCCTTTCCCAGCTTTCTAAGTATCTGGGATGAAGGATGTGCAACACAGTGCTTGGCAGAATTAAATTTTATAATGATTTTTGAGTACCTGCTATGTTCTGGGTACTGTTCTACATTCAGTCTTGCCACTCCCCTGATGGGAACGGCTCCGTCACTCTCACTCTGCTTTATGTGTGTGTCGGCTTTTGGAGGTAGGGCTTTACTGTGTTTGGCCTTGCACAGACACTGTGACTACTTCTTCACTATGTCCTGATAGTTGGATACTAGGGGCCATGCTGACTTTAGGAGACAAGTCTTTATGTCAATCAGTCTCTGGACATACAAATCTACTGACTTGGAGAGTGCCTGTCAGTTCAATCCACAGGACCTTGACCCCTCCCAAGCCTGTTTTTTTTCTGGCTGTCACACTCCAGTTAACCAACCCACCTGCCCAGGTCACCTGAAAAAACCACCAGAATAGAAAACCTTCCCTTACCCTCCCATGCTCACCAAAGCCCACCCAGCATCCAGCCTGAGCCTGAGTCCCCTGTCTTACTTGTTGCCTCCTGCAAAGCCACAGTAAGGCTTCTTGCCCTTGCTTCCACTGTTCTCATTGCTTCTGGAACTTGCTGGGTTTTCCCCCTGTCCTTCACCATGGAGCGTGCTACTCTTTCTATTGTTAGAGGACTGTGAGTATGACTTCTGTCTTCTCACATGTCTTCATGACAGTCCTCTACATGTGTGTATGTCTTTCTAGATGGAATCGAAACAAAACAAAGGTACCTTTAAAAACAACAGGGAGCGCCACACCTCTGTGGCCTGCCTAAATTCCAAGCAGAGAGCCCAGAATTTCTGCTGGGCTCTTTTTCTGGGTGTAGACTGGGAGATAAGGGATTCTGTCATACAGACACACACACACACACACACACAAATGCCAAACATGGTCATACATGCCTAGCTTTCAAGTCCATCTCAGAAACTTCCTAGCTATGGGATCTTAGAAGGGAACTACAGAGACTTCTGCCTCAGTTGCTCTCCCTATAAAAATCTTGCAGAAGGTCTTTGCCCTATCTCTGTCTTTAGGCTGCATGTGGCATCTGCAGGAGAGAGTGAAGGGGGAGTTTGTTCAGAGTGAAGCTGCACCACACCATCATAAACTGGACTCATATCGTCTGCTCTTATGTTATCACAGGGCTTCTGGCTCAGGAGTAGTTCTGGATCCAGGGTAGAGCCTTTCAGCCCTGGCAACTAACATTGTAAGCTGGATAGTTCTGTAGGCTTCTCTGTGCATGATGGGATATTCAGCAGCATCCCTGGCCTCTCTGTCCTTGTGATTGTTATAACCAAAATATCTCCAGATATTGCCGAACATTCTCCAGGATGCAAAATCACTCCTCACGAGAAACTCCTGGTACTGGAAAAGAGATGATAGAGGCTAAGCTATCTCCCCACTCCCAGCACGTTGCCCTGACTGTCTTTGGGTGACTTCTTGACTCTCTTATACCCTCCTCACTTCTGCCTCTATCTCTCACCTTTTTTATTGGCACTTTTCTTATTTTTCCTCCCCATCTTCTCCATTCTTTTCTCATCTGTCTCTTTTCCTTCCCTATTTCTTCTTCTCTCAAAGATGTTCAACATGGTGCAAGCCACGAGTACCCTTAGGACACCACAGCTGTGAGAATCAGAATCAGAACAGGGTGTGACAGAGAGCACACCCAACAGGGTTCAAGTTTGTTGGCTTCATTCTCATTCTATGATTACTGACTGAGCTCGCCTATCCAAGACCCAACCACTTTATCCACAGTCTAGCATCCTTCAGTAGCAGGCGTGTGTGGACCAAAGGTGGCCAGCCTGTGGGTCCACCTTGCTTCCATCACTCGGTGTTCTGTGGAAAGGTATGTGAATGGCTTCAGCTTAGCTGGAAAGTGAGAAGTGGGTGTCCATTCATGAAGCAGCCAGGTCTGGTACGGAGACAGGGCAGATGTGGGGTGTTAATGCTTTCTGCATCTGCTAGCTCTTCCATTCACAAGTAAGTCAGGCTAGATCCAGAGTGCTTTCCATTTTCACTAAAGCAGATCCAGTTTTGGCCACACGCCAAACACAGCTACCCTGCTGCCTCCAATAATATATAAATGGGAGCTCAGAACACTAAGCCCATCACTATAAGTCCCATAGGTGAAAAAGGGCAGAGGCAGAATTCTACCCCTTATCTATCTCAGGCTGACTACCACACCACACTCCTTGAATACAACTCTGCTCAACTGAGGCCGCAAGGCCATTTCCTCCATGAAAACAAAATACTACGTAATAGTAATAGTGGTTGGAACGAACCTTCTTAGTTCCAAAATCGTACTATTATTTTCCAGAAGATACTTACAGAGAAGGATTATGGGAAATCAAAAGCACACAGAAGCTTGGTAGGCACAGCAGACCAGTATGCCAGGGTAAGTCAACCCTGGGATTTAGAAGAAGGGAGTGCCAGCTAGGAGTTTAAGTCCTCAGACACACAAATCTACATTGTGGAGACTCCAGGGACCTGTTTTTGCCACCGGCAGCCGTAACAGTTCACAAGGTCACTGAGGGAAACTGGGTTATAGATAATAAGATCTTACCTATCTCTACAGTTTCAGTTCTTTCCCCCTTTCCTACTCCCCTCCTTTCTTTACCTCCTTCCTTCTTTCCTCTCTGTCTTTTGAAATGTCTTACAGTGTTTCCAAGAATGACCCCGATGATTCTATTCTGCCTCTACCTTCCAAGTCCTCTGATTACAGGGATGAATCCCTACATTCAGTTTATGTAGTGCTGGGATGGAAGTCAAGGGCTTTGTGTATACCCGTCAAGTATTCTACCGACTGAGCTACACCCTCAGCCTATTCTCTATTTTTTCATCTATACCGACATACACGCATATGTGTCTATAAACACATTAAATATATGGAACTCAATTGTCTCTGTTATTTTTAGAATGAAATACTCTATTTCCCCTATAAAGCCCATAGGGGAAAGAAAGTCTACTTCTGAACTGACCAGAACCCATAAAACAGTTTCCAGCCTCACCATCTAGAATGTACCTGGTCCTCCTAAGTTAAGTAGGATTAAGCCTGGTTAGTATTGAGATGGGAAAAGAAGGGGAAAAAATCAGTTTTAGAGAGATAAATAAAGATGTAAGCATGGGCATGGTTAGATAGGGGTGTGAATAAAACAACAAGTGGTTATCTTTACTGATAGCCATTGCATAGAAATAACATTTTTTTGACATCAAGACACAGAAAATATGTGAATGCCTCATATGTGTGATTAGGAGACCATTTAGATTAATTATCTGGTTCTTCCAAAATAATCCATGGGGACCACTAACCAAAGAGAGGAAAAGAGCGAAAGGAAGACAGGTTTACCAGGGTGGATGGGCTTTGGTGCTGCCTAAAGACTTTGGCCATCAGCCCACAGACTTTGAGAAGCCTGGACCATGGAGTGCAGTGGGAGCCAGAGGGAGACCAAAGCAATTGTAAAAGAATAAGTGAATTAAGAGGAGTCATCAAAATCCCATTCAGTCCAATGAGTGAAGTGTTTGGGGTTCCTGGCAATTGGCTGTCCCAGGAAGGGGAGGTGCAAGCCCTGGCTTCCATTGCTTTTCCTGGCAGCCATAGAGGGGTTGGGCCACTGTCTCCTTCTTGTCTGGATAGCATGCAGACTTAGGAGAGGCAGGGCTGACCATTGGTCCAGTTCCATACCAAACAGACTGTCAATCCACTAGTAAACTCATGAGAGGAATCACAGAGTGTTAACAGGGAGGAAAGGAAGGTTCTAGCAATGTGAATAGAGACGGTCAGAAAACCAGAAAGGTACTTTGTGGACCCCAGAAAACTGCCCTGAAAAATCCATTTGTCTGGAAGGGATGAGGCACCAGGTGGATTAAGAGGACAGCTACCAGCTGGGGAAACATCGCAGTTCACCCATTAGAACATGATTCCTTCCATCTCCGGGAGCCTCCGTTGCCTGTCTGAGAACTTAGGAGACTTGGGAGCCTCTGAAAACTGAAAGGCGGTGCTCCTGGGGGAAAAGCAACCACTGTGAATAGCACAGAACTGACCCGCAGTGGCTCACTGTCCTTCTTGTCCCCCATGGTGCATATGGAACTCTCCTAAGTGCACCCCTAGGTGCCCCATGCCTGGCTTCTGCTCTATTTCTCATTCCTGCTCCTTACCAGTGCCAAGGTCTTTTCCTTTACAACCCACAAAGCCAGACTGGCAGGCAGAGCCAGAGAAGGTAGGTGAGGTTGGATCTATCTAATGACTTGGATAAGGGACCTGCCCCTCAAGGAGGCCTAGTTCCACAGATGCAGCGGTTGTAGAACATCAGTTCAGCCTTCTACTGGCCTTGAGGCCTTGGGGAACACCCTTATCCTCCCCTTCTCTGTGAGTCGCTGTGAGTTCCATCAGTACTGAGCTTGAGGGTTATGGTGAAAACAAAATAAATTAGTCCTGATCCATTCATTGCTTGGGCTGGGCCTGCCACACAGTCTGCATGGAAACGTCTTTGCTTTCTCGGGTCACTCATATGGGATCAGTGCTTTATATGCATCCATTACCAAGCAAAAGAAAATTTGGGGGGCATCTCGGCATCTCAGTTTTGGTCTGAACTCTGTAGCTTCTTTTATTTTCCCCTTACTTTAAGCCAGATTGAGACGTGCTTGCTGAATGCAGACTGTGTACCTGGATACTAATTATATAAGTAACGAAGTGTTCATTGCCAAACACCATATCGTAAACTGCCATCATCCCACGCACATTACCATCATAGATTAAAAGAGGGTCGTGTGTGTGTGTGTGTGTGTGTGTGTGTGTGTGTGTGTTGGTGCATGTTCATATGTGAGCAGTGTAGGTGGAGGCCAGAGGTCAATCTTAGGTGACTTTCTCAGGATCCATTCATCTTATTTTTTGAGACAAGGTCTCTCACTGGCCTGGATACCATCAACAGTTCTAGACTTCTGTCTAGTTAGCCCCAGGGATCCTCCTGCCTCTGCCTGCCCAGCTCTGAGATTACACGCATAGACCACCATGCTGGTCTATGTGGGCACTAGAGATTGAATCTAGGTCCTCCTGCTTGCAAAGCAAGAACTCTACAAACTGAGCTGCATCCCCAGTGTACTATCATAGCTTTTACACTATTGTAGACTTTTAACACTGCTTGTAATTATGAAGGGAGGGAGGGAAGGGATAGATGGATGGAGGGAGGGAGGGAGGGACAGACAGACAGATAAGACAGACAGACAGAGACAGAGAGATGGAGAGAGACAGCAAGAAAGAGAGGGACTATGTTAATAATACTTACTCTCCAAAATAGAGGTTGCATCTGTCTTCCCTCAGCACAACAGCTCTATCACTTAGCACAGAGAGGCTCTCTATTTGTAGGATACTGATCCTGCCCTGTTCTCAGTGGGAATGACAGGCAGGTGAACTTGCAGTAAAAACATTATCTGTTAAGTGTCAATGGTAAACATGTGCACAGGGGACCATGAATACACACAGATAAGAGGAGATGGATACAGTGTGGAAACAATTCTGAAGTTAATTGTGACATATATACATACATATATATATATATATATACATATATATATATATATATATATATATATATATATATATGGAGAGAGAGAGAGAGAGAGAGAGAGAGAGAGAGAGAGAAGACATGAAGTAAGGATATCCCAGGAGAGATGTATGTGAGCCCAGGTGTGGGATATGAACCAGGATGGCTTGGGGTGAGGAGAACTGGAGTCTAAAATGAACAAATGAGGTGGGAAGCCTTTTAAGGGGGCTATGTGTCCACGATACATAGCCAGGTAAACAGCATGAAGGAACTGTCAACCAGGTCTCCAGAGTCAGGCTGACTTGAATGAGTCATAAACCGTGGGGCTGTGGGCAAGCTCTGGTTTCCTTCTGGAGAATGGGGGACCTTATGGTACCTACTGACCACAGGGAGTTGATGAGGATGAGACAGAGAAGCACACACTAAATGTTCAGCAGATGCCTAGTGCTCAGAAGCATGAGAACAGATGCCCTTGGGCTTAGTGCTATCATAGGACAATCCCATCCATGGAATTTCTCAGGACAAATGTGAGCTCATTGAGGATGGGCCCAAGACAGGTTTGATTTATAGTGAATTCTATTCCAACATAAAGTAGTGCACTGGGGAAGCTCCTGTGAATATAGGAGACAGGCACTGGAGAACATACAAACCTGGTCTCAGATATCAGCTTCTAAGCATGAAACAATGTGCCCAGACATTTCCATGCATAAGTCCTGTTTATGTGTCGGCCCCACTCCCTTCCTCAGGAGACATGCTCAGGGTGGGCTGGGAGATTCCTTAGACAGTATAATAGATTCATTTCCAGTTTAGCATAACAGCCAGACACGGTTCTGCTGTGAAGTCATCCAAGTCAATTAAATGGTGTTTTTCCCTGCTGGGCATTTAGACGTCCTTTTGGTTCCTTCTGGTTTTCTGGGCTGTTTCATGATAGGTTCCGCCCTGAATTAATTAATAACCCTGGGATCCCTACTAAAATTCGAAGGCTCACATCCAGTGTGTAAGCACACCTGGGTTGTAGCCCCTGGCAGACCTGGGGAAACTTTGTGGGGATCCTTTTATCAGGGAGTTGGCCGGACCCTAAGTGGTGGAGAAAACAGTAGGGCTAGCAGAAAATGTGGAGTGGTCAAGCAAAAGTTGAAGGGCAGAGCTGGGATAGAGGTATGAGGAAGGGCAAAGAGAGCCAGGAGGGTGGCCATGTGCAGGAGTCACAAGCCCAGGATTTTAGCAGACTGGTACATGGAGTACAGAGAATAGAGCAGTCCAAGGCAAATGACCAGCTAAGGTGATGTAGAAGGTAAAGTTGACAGTGGCTTGTTCAAAATGATGCCAGCTGGACTCCATCATGTGGGTCTGAATATGGTCTCTCTGTTCTAAGGAAACCAAGTCACCTCTTCTCTTCTCCAATAGAAATGATAGATATGATGATGGTACTAAGAAGATAAAAGCGGTGGCCCCTCCACTGCACAAGCATCCACCTTCACGCCTCCTACCTAAGGACAGTAACCAAGGACTGGGTGTTTCCTTCAGCAAATTGAATGCAAGGTGTCTGCCTCCAGCCTCCAACCACAATTTCTATGTCCATCTCCCAAACTGGCCAAGAGCAAATACATTTAAGTGTGTATATACAGTCTCATCATCATTCCACAGGCTAATCTGACTAGTGTACCTGCTGCCTCTAGGACACACTTTTCAGTTGCACAGTGTCTCAGTTAGGGTTTCTATTGTGATAAAACAGCATGACTGTAGCCTCCCCCAGCCTTGAGTAGGCTGGCTTTGACCTTGCTGCCACTGAGTTTGAGACCACCTGGGGTGGAGCCTTCTGACTTAGATGGCTCTATAGTTCTGTCACCTGCTGCTGCTCTTCTCTAAGAGCTACCTGCTGAGAGGCCCTTGAGATATTCTGAAGACAGCATCCAGCAGATCACCTACAGGCTGGCAACAGGCATCAAGAATGGATTGGCGGGGAATGGGCCTCCCCCCTTTATAAGCACAGACTCTTAGTAAACTTGGGGGCCTTAAACAGAAATGTGTCTTGGCCTCCATTATTTCTCTCGCTGTTTCTTCCATACAGCTCCAGCCTCCCACTCAGGAATCCAGTTAGTGTGGCCACAGGCGGCTTACACATGACCAGAAAAGAAGTTGAAGTGGAAAAGGTCTATTTGGCTTACACTAACAGGACAAGAACCTGGAGGCAGGAGCTGATGCAGATGCCATGGAGGGATGCTACTTATTGCCTTTCTCCATGTGGCTTGCTCAGCCTGCTTTCTTATAGAACCCAGGACCACCAGCTCAGTGATGGTACCACCCACAATGTGCTGGGCTCTTCCCATCAATCACTAATTAAGGAAATGCCTTGCAGGCCTGCCTACAACTTGATGTAATGGAGGTTTCTATAAAATTGAGGTTCCCTTTATACTCTCTTTTCCAGACTTATCTCTCACCCTCACTGCCCTAATTATACTCCTATTGTTGTGACTAAAAGCAACATAGGAGAGGAAAGGACTGATTGGATTTACAATTCCGTGTTACAGTCCATCATTTTGGGAGAAAACAAGGCAGGAGCTCAAGCAGCCAGTTGTGTCACACCCACAGTGGTTGTGTCACACCCACAGTTAAAAGCAAAGAAAAAAAAAGAATGAATTATTGCTTGTTGGTTAGTTCAACTCGATCTCCCATTTCTATACTGTTGTGTATATTCTATGCTCCTTGTCCGGGGAACAGTTCTGACCACACTGGACTGGATTAATTAAGAATTCCCAATAGCCATGCCCACAGGCCAACCAAATGTTGACATTCCCTCACTGAGACTTTCGTCCCAGGTGACTCTCAGTTATGTCAAGTTGACAGCTAAAATCAACCAGAACATTCCTTTCTCATGCATGCTATCATCTGATCTTTTCTCCATATGTGACAAGCTAAGAAATAAACCATGGTGTTTAGCTGGAAAGTCCGATGTCCACATCTGTTTATTGATTTCTCCCTTAATTCTTTTCTCCAAATCCCAGATGATCACCTGCTTCTCTGAAGCTGTTACTGACAATGTCCCACAGCAAGGAAATCTCTGGGAACCATATACCATGATGTATGACAGTCACCAGATGATGAACTCTTTGAGGTTGAAGGATATCATTAAGACCACTACAAAGCAGGGTCCAGTGAGTGTCTCTTGAATAAAGGTGCAGTATAGATGAGACATATTCTGTTTATGTTTTTATTATCTACCTTCCAAGAAACCTAAGGGCTTGCTGATTTCTCCTTTTGGACAGCACCCTAGTTTCCACTGGAGTCTCCTTTATTTAATGGGGGCAAGGCATGCGTTGGTGAATTGGAATGGCCATAGAGAAAGGTAAATTACCAAGCTGTATCTGTACCATCGCTGAATGGTCTCAGAGGAAAGGGAGGGGGGACCCACACAGGAAAGACTCACGGATTGTGTGGTCAGGCTAAGAACTCAATGTAAAGCTAACATTCTCTCTACTCCAGGCTCTACACTGGGTGCTTCACATATGGTAACTCATTTCAGGCCTTCACATATGAGGAACTGGTAGCATGGTGAAGTTCTGCTACTCCTCAGAGTCATATACAAAGTTGCACAGCTGGGACTCAAAGCCCACTCACTAATGGAGCTCCAGAGAGCAGGCTTTCACACTCATTTTGTGGTTTAAAGGTACTTAAAGTCAAGGGTGAGTGTAACCTTTGGGATGAAATAAAATAACAAACAGAACTTTTGACAGCAGAACTTTGCCACCACAAGCCAGAAACATCCAATGGTAAGGGCTACTAGGGTGAGTCAGGAGAGGGTAGCTGTGTGCTGAAGAACACCACCAATGAGTGTGTAACATATCCAGTAGATCAAAAGAGCAAGATGAGATTTCTGTACTCAAAGGAGCCAAGACACAAGGAGGAAGGCCAAATGTTTTCTAATGACAATATTCAAGATCAGCGCCTATCCTGACTCATGCGCTTTGATGGACGAAGATTCTGCCTTGGTTAAGTCTGATCGAATTCAAACGTAGCTTACACACTGTGGGTCGATGTCTGGTGAATTCACTGACGTCCCCCGAACCTCAGTTTTCTCGGTAACAGTCATCGCTGACGATTAAATGAGGTGACACACAAACTCAAGAGGCACTCACTGTGCTGACCTGCTTCAGTGGTAGTTTGCTACTGTTGCTACGGTTACCACATTCTCCAGTTTCTCCACTTAAATTGATGGGTCTACAGGTAGAGCCAGGAAGCTTATAAACCCACACAAATCAATGCCACGGTAAAGGAGAGAGACCATCCTTGGCTTGACGGGTTATGGTTACATCCTAGTAGCCCACCTGTTTTTTCTTTTCTCCTTCCCCACCCCACACCCCTCCCCATTTCCCAGCTGCTTCTTAAATTTGAAGAGAAAAGGGCCTCCAAGGAGATCTGCACACTTTTAAAAATAACACAAAACAGAACATCTGAGGTCACGGTAATCCAAGCCAAACAAATAAATCTTGCAGGATTGTATTAGCAAAACAAGGCTTACTGGATCAGTGTAGCCGGACTCAGCTCTGTAGAGAGATGTCAAGCTCTGGTGAGTTTCAAACCCAGGGAGGTCGAACAGGAAGATCAAGCCATGGAATACCTCAGAGTTCAGCATCAGTGCTTGTCCAGGAACAGCCATTGTTCTACATGGGATGGGTTTTAGAATCGAGGGCTTGAGTACAGTCCTAGAAATCTAGCCCTGGTGAGACTTGCAGATCGTTTGCAGGACCTCCTTAGAGAATTAAGTACTTAGTACCTATCAACTTTGTAAATGGGATCTTGAAGGTTTGACATCCTCTGAGATGCAGATCTGAGATAGACCCTGGCCTGAGTGAAGTTTATTAATGAACACTGTAGGGAGCGCCACCACTGTAAGGCATGGAAAATATGAGAACAGACTGGAGAATACAAATGAGCTACGTGGACATTTCAGGAGAGGACACTATCAGTGCCACAAGGAGCTGTGAGGTGGGGATCGGCCTTCATGGCTGCTTCACATTGGAACGGAGGGGCAAGGATCTTCATAGAATTGACTGGAACTGCAACCACGAAAGAGGTATGACCTTGAGCAGGCATCTCTCTTTTCCTAAGGCATGTCTAAAAGAGGGCTGAGGGCTATTCTGAGATTCTGAGATCGAGTCTAACAGCTGAAGTGAAAAAGTCCTCCAGTCTGTCTCTCTCTTTTTTAGATTTATTTTTTGTTTTTCAAATTCTCTGCCCCTCCCTGTGTGTGTGTGTGTGTGTGTGTGAGTGCATGCCTGTTTGCACATACACATGTGTGTACATCTGTATATATGTGTACATGTGAGTGCTAGTGCCTGTGGAATCCAAAAGAGGAGGTTGAGGCAGTTGTGAGCTCCCCTCCCCACACACACTCTGGCTGCTGTGAACTGAACTCTGTACAAGATTCTTTTCTGTTACTGTGATAAAATACCATAACCAAAGGCAGCTTAGAGAAGGAAGGGTTTGTTTGGGCTTATGATTTCAGAGGGAGAAGAGTCCATGGCAATGAGAGAGCAGGTGATAGGCCCAGTGGCAGAAACAGGAAACCCTCACCTCCTTCCTCAAATACAAGCACAAAACTGGGAAAGCAAGAAAGTGACATGAGGCATTTGTTCCCCAAGCCTGCCTCCTAGGATACACTTCCTCCACCAAGGTGGCATCACCTAAACCTCTGCTAAACAGTGCCACCAACTGAGAATCAAGTATCCAAATACCGGCGGAGCCTATGCGAGAGATCTGTCTGCCATAGGAGCTACCTCAAAGTCTGGTCTTCTGCAAGAGCAGTGCCTGCTCTTAACTGCAGAGCCATCTTCCCAACCCTTCATTCTTCAACATACACTACAGCATCCATTACAGGCACCAATTTTGGATGGAGTCATTCACCTGGGAGGAATGAATTCCTTAGACACACTATCAAAAATCTTAAGGGACAGCTGTAGCATCATTTGCAATAGCAAATTTATGGAAAATAATTCTTACATGTCCATATGACAGCATTCTAGGCAATATGGATGAAATAGCGCTGTTTGCTTATGGACAACTTCTCATGGACAATTCTAAGTTAAATTAAATTGTCAACTGAGCATGCCCTTAATCCCAACACTCAAAAGACAAAGGCAAGCAGATCTCCAAGTACAAGGTTAGCCTGGTCTACATAGTTTCAAAACAGCCAGAGCTACCCAGAGATAACCTGACTCAAAACAATTGTGAAAAAAATATTGGAAAAATCAGTGCTCAGCTGAGTGTAGATGAACAAGAGAAAGTGTGTGCATGTTGGGCAGATAAAGGAGTAGATTGGGTCGGATACTGTTATGACTCAGCCCTACATCCATCTTCCAGATTCTCTCTTATACCATGAGAGCTCAAAGTCACAAGTCTTTATGTCCCACATTCGTTTGCCACATATATTCATCTTTGATTCTACCAATGGGTGTTATTTATGTAGGAACTGAAGTGGGGGAGGAGGCATCAGGCCATCTGCTTCTAATGTTAGTTACAGAAGCTTCATTGCCAGCAACAGTAGTTAGACAGATTGTAGCTGTCCCCATAACACTAGTGGGGATGTGGGCTCAAGCTCTTCCTGGACAGTTATGGCAGTGACCGCCATGAATGAAGATTGTTGTGGCTTGTTGTTGTGACTTCCCCTTTTGATCCTATTGTACTAAGTCCTTGTTAACTGCACCCCTCTGAAATAGCTAGGACCACTTCTGGGTCTGACTGTTCTACTCCCATTTCTGTCACTATGGTTAAAATATTCTGATAAAAAGCAACCACAGGAAGAATGGGTTTATTTGGCTTATATTTCCAGCTTCACTGAGGGAAATCAAGGCAGGATCCCAACAGAAGGACTTCTTGGTAATCCATACAGCATTACTTCTGAGCAAGGAACCCACTTTATAGTCAAAGAAACTCAACAAGAACCAGGAAGGAAAGTGCTTGCTGAATGGTAAGCAGGTTCACTGTCAGCTTTCTGTACTATACTAGTCAGGACCAACTGCCTAGAGAATGGTGCTGCCCACCGTAGGCTGGGCTCTCCATAGATAAATTACCAGTGAAGACAACACCCATGGGCATGCTTACAGGCCAATCTGATCTAGGAAATACCTCCACTGAGATTCTTTTCACAGATAACTCTAAGCTATATCAGCTTAACAACAGAGCTAAACAGATACCAATCAAATACCATACAGGAACACACTTTACAGCTTCATATAGTGGCATACGTTTGTACATTTGAAACCTCTCTGGAAAATCCCCCCATCAAGGAGTATGTGGTAGTGCAGTGGTTAATATGTGGTGGAAAAGGAGCGCGTCTAGGGGAAAAGTAGGTGAAGGCTTTTCAACAGATGTCACTTTGTAACTTTTCAGCTTTTTTTTTTTAACAAGAACAATCTCACAACCTTTATTGTCACCTGAATAATAACACAGGGGCCATCAAAATAATATGAAGAAATGTTCCCAACAGAAGACACCTTTAAAAAAAAAAAAACATTGTACTGCCTTCTCAACTTCCCCTGCCCTTTACCTTTCTAATTGGAAACAATCTGGAACAGAATAATACTGCCCTCCTTTTAGCTCCGACCCAGTTGTTTTCATGACTTTAATTTTTTTTTTAGAAAGAATCTCTTCTATACCATCCAATAGGAAGCTCATATGCTCATCAAAGCCAAAAGCCAAAAGCACAACCCTCTATCCATGCATTCATTCATCATGCAAGCCACGCCTGAATCCAAGATCTATTTTGCAAGTATCTGAAGATGAGGTTGATGGCAGCACCATCACCTTGGGCACCTTCTGGTCCCGGCCACACAATGTGTGGGTAAACTCTGCTAATTAAGGTTGAAGTCTACCATGGATGGATAGCCTCTAGGCTCTGGCCAATATTGGATCATCCCTTCTTCGTTGGGTCTTCTCCTTCTCTGACCTAGAGTGGGGAATTCCAAGCCTACACACCCTTACTTCTACCTGAGGAATGTCACGTAGCCTCAATTAGTTTATCAATTCCCTTTCTCCTGGTAAAAGCTGTTCAGTGGCACTTGGGATTCCTGAAATTCGTCCCCATGTGAATGAAGCATTCCAGGTACCCTAAGGTCCCAGCTAATGACATTTGCCCATCCTGGGTATTCCTGCCCTCAGTCCCCCAAAACTTTATAAGCCTTCAGTCAGAGCAATCAGAGTAAAGTTGCTCTGTCTACTGACTTTGGTTCCCAGTGTGGTTTATTCTCTGTAAGTACTCACAGGGCTTCTGAATCCCCTGTCCAATTTCTTTGCTCCCAGTGCCCTCTCAGGTTGTATTGGCCAACAATCCACTACACTGTGGAAACCCACACCATGTTGGAACTCAGCAAGGCCACATGAGTTAGGAAGGCCAGCTCAGAAAGAGACTAATGGAACTCCGTTTTGGTTTTTAACTTACTGTGAAATATCCTTCCCACCTTTTAGTGGCCCAGTTTCTGCCAGAGAATTTCTAGCACAGGAGATACCCTCTCTACCTATAGCACAGGTCAGTCCATTAATCATTTGTATTGCTCCAGGCTTCTGTTTACAAAGTTGAAACCCCTCTCCCTGCAGGACTGCACCATTAGCTTGAACTCTAACCTCAGTGAAACAACATAGGGTGGTGGCTGAACACAGAAATCCAGGTTCAGATTCTTTCTCCACTACTCATTTCTGCTGATGGTTTAACCTTTCTGCACAAGGCTAAATTAAATTACTTACACTCCTTCCGGTGGCAGATGTTTGTAGTGAGTGAAATGGGACCTATTGGAGACATCTCCAGTTCCCTGACCTTCTCCTTCTTCCTCATAGACCTTGGTCTCCTCCTGTTCCATTTATTTTTCAGGGCACTCCAGGTTGCAGACAGTGCTTCATCCATCGGACCTCTCACCTGAATCTGCTTAGAATACTGTGTAAGCATGTCTATCTAGTGGTACATTGGGAGCAGGAATGGATTGTCATATTCAGGTATTCTAAAGGCTGTACTAGATCATGAAGCCTGCAGCAGCATCAAACTGAGAGCAAGAACCATAACTGCAGCTTAGTGAGCACAAACAAGCATTCCAGAAAATTACACTGAATACATTAATTATCTAGTCCATATAATAAGTGTAGCTCCAGGGGCTACAATTATTACCCTTACTTCTCTGATAGGGAATTGATACCTGAAGATGTTTTAGGTGGATGGTCGACAATATTGTGTAAAATCTCTATTCAGTGTACATGTCACATGGTGAACAGAAATTAACTTTGTATTTAGATTCAGCTTCCCTCCTATAATATGTCATCACGTATGTGGGAAAATAAATACATAAATCAATCTGAGACACTTCTGGTCCAGAAGATCCTCAATCTGTACAAGCTCTGTTGGTCCAAACACTTCGACCTATTTCCCTTTCAATCATTCAAGAACAGATACTGCAAAGGGAGTCTCCTGTGCTCAGATGTAAGACTCTAAGATTGCTGGAGTAGGTTCTGTCTGCCTTGATATCTCCATTAACACTGAGAAAAGACTGAATATGGCCACTCCAGTTCTCTCTCTCTCCTTCTCCCTCTCTTGCTCCCCCTATCCTTTCCTCCCTTCTTTTCATTTCCAGCTTGACCAGGCCCAGGGTTCCCTGCTACTCAGTCCTAGTAGAAAACTTTCTCAGTCTGTAGGTCTACTTAACATTAATCTATTCATCCACAGACCCTACCTCTTGATCTCATAGAGGAGTGACTTGTGTCTGTGGAAAAGTTATCTGGCCTCAAATACAAACAGGAGAGCTTGGCAGACCAAACCCAATACTGGCCAAATACTCTCTAATCCCACCAGGATGCCACAGTCTGACCCTGGAGAGGCGGCTGGGTAATCAGATGCAAAGTGAAGCAACTCTCTACTTGCCTCCCTGGGCATTCAGATTCCTGGCTCGGATACAGCCAGGCAAGTGGTTTTGGAATTGTGAGGAAGAGGGTGGAGAGATGGGGTGGAGGCTTCCTCTAGGCCAACCACAACTAACTCTTTGACTCTGTCCAACAAAGCCCAGACAGTACAATTATCTGGCTAATCTGGCCCTTCGTTGAGAGGCCAGCTTAGACTAAACAGTGGCTTTTATCCTAATACTTCTCTTTACAGTGCTAGAGGATGAGTGTGAATTTCCAAGGGGTTGGGGTTGCTTATGAGACCCACCCATTGATCCAGATGGGCCAAACACAAGCCATTCAAAGAGTTTGAGAAAGGATGTCTTTCAGAGACAAATGGCTAAATGGCATCCTAATTGGTTTCCTGACTAATTTACTTTCTGGCTCTACATGACTAGAAATAAGAATGTCTGAGTCAGCCAACATTTTCCATCATGATTCTAGCCCTCACAGACTCCTGAAGTGTTCCCAGTATCCCTGGGTGGTTATAGCAGCTCCATCGGATGCCCATTCCTGCACACAGTTTTGGTACCTCCCACTTGGGCCAAAGGCAGTATTAGGATACAAAGGGGATGTGAAAGCATGCCTTGAAGTTACCACAAAGGAGATGAGGTAGGTCCAGCTTGGTTGGCAACTAAACATTTGCCAGATGGTTTACAGAAAACCAAGATTTTTGAAGAAAGAATAAGAAGCAGTGATTTATCACTCTTGGAAAGTGACACGCAGCCAGAATGTGTGGAATCTGTCAGTTATTCATTCTGCAAATATTTCCTTCAGTTCTAGTTTGGGCTGGGACCCATGCTACTACTTAACAGAATGAGATCCAAGCAGTCATGGCCCCTACCCCCAGGCAAATAATCCATCCCTAAATGTATAGCTAAAGTATTCTGATGCAGTGAGGAGTTTTTGAGAGCAGTCCCACCGAGTTTCCAGATTCAGACAGGACTCAGGGAGGGAGTCTCTGAGGAAGCTAAGTCATTAAAGTTCCCAATTCACTCTTTTCGAAATATCCCTCTAGGGGCTAGCAAGACGGTTCAGTGGGTAAAGGGGTTGCTGTGCAAGAATAAGGTCCTGAGTCTGGATTTGTAAACCCCACACTACGCATAGTTTCATAAAAACCACTGTAAGCATCCGTTTCTCAGCGCCGTCCGGGGAGATGAGAGACTCAGGGAGCCCCTGCGGCCCCAGGACAGCTCGTCGCACACACGGCAGCCAAATCAGGGCTCCTTTCTCACGCCAGGGAGAAGAGGACGCCAGAAGTGGTACACACACACACACACACACACACACACACAAAGACAGATCACTCTGGTTTTGGCAAGAAGAGTAAAGTGGAGATTAGTAAACAGAGATATCAGACTGTTGGCTGAACGTTTGGATGAGCTCAACCAAGGTAGATCCTTGACAATTTGGGGACAGCAGTGGAAAGACTAGGGAATCTTAAGATACGGGGTCAAGAGGACATGTCAGAGGGTAGGTGTGGGGGCAGAGGGAGACTGTACAGATTTGCAACCATGGTGAAAGGTCCAGGTGGCACTCTCCACTGAGAGAGGGGCAAGAGAAGAAAGTAAGTTCTATACTGGAGTCAAACAATGAGACTGTGTTTAACCCTGTACTGACCAACTTGCTCTGCCCTTGGGCCACAACCCCACATGATGTCCATGTCACCAGCTCCACATGTGTTGAGAGCCCATCTACTCTTCAATCCAATTCAAAAAGCACTCTTTGCTCAAAGCCATTTCTGTTTATGGATGGGGCCACTGCTTCCTTATCCTTCCCCACATGAGCAATCCAGCACAGTAGACACTGGCAAATATTTGTAAAATGAACAAAAATAGCCTGTTTTTTTTTTTTTTTTTTTTGCCATGAAAGGAAAATTAGTAGACATTGGATTGACTTAAAAGCCACCAAATCATACTGAAGTTTGAACTGTAGGTGTTTTAATATGAAGCCAACTCCGACAATTTGATGCTCAGGAGTTTTCTCCCTTCCTCTGACTCACAGAGATCAAAAAAACACAAAGAGCAAGGGGTGGGGCTGGGGAGATAGGCCATTCCTGTTCTTGCATTACAAATGCTGTTTCTTCCAATTGATTTTATTCTTATTCACTGATGAATGGTAAGAAGAAGAAAGGGAGGAGGAGGAAGGGTCGTGGTGGAATGGAGTAGGAGGGGGATAGAAGAGGTGAGGGGGGGGAGGAGAGATAATCGCCATCTCAACCATTATCAGCGCAAGAATCAGTAGGGGGAGGAGGGACAGGGTGAGAGAAAGCACGAAAAAGGAGGACAGAGAAGGTAAAAGGGAAAGAAAAAAAGGAGAAAGCAAGAGAAATAGAGGAGGAAGAGAAGGACATACCCTGTCCGTAATTCATGCAATCTTACCTGCAAGCCCACCAGCACAAGCTGATGCCACTATTATCAAGAGAGGACAGATGAAGAGCTGGAGAAGGCTCCATCATTGCTTGGCCATGAAAGCTCATTGCTCTCTGCTGTGATGTGCTCTCCTAAGGTGGCATATGGTGCTCCTACAATGGAGTGTCTTAGTTTACTTAATTGGGGAGTCCCTGGTCAGGAATCAGGAAGTCTAGAGTCCAGTCCTGATTTCCTATGCTATTTGATCTAATCAGTGTTTCTTTCTACATAAAATAAGAGACCTGGATATTGCTAGCATAAGTAATAGAGAAAAATGGTAGTCTCAATTCTGTTCTTTTTTGATATTTCAAATAATTTAATCCCAGCTACAATGACACAAGAAAAGAGACACCTAGAAACAAGAGAGTCAAGATTCAAACATATGCTCGTCCACTATGGTGGTCTGAATGAGAATGGCCCTCATAGTCTTATGTATCTAGATACTTGGTCTCCAGTTAGTGGAACTGTTTGAGAAGGATAAGGGGGTGTGACGCTGTTGGAGGAGGTGTGTCACTGGAGGCTGGCCTTGAATTTTCAAAACTTTCCATTCCCAGTGTGTCTCTTTCTGCCTGCTACTTGAAGATCAAGACGTGAGCTCTCGGCTATTTCTGTTGCCTTTGCTCTACCATTATGGACTCTAGCCCTCTGAAATCCTAAGCCAAATTAAATGCTTTCTGTTATAAATTGTCCTGGCCATGATGTTTTGCCATGGTAATAGGAAAGTACCTAATACATCTCCTATACTCCATAGCCAAAGTCAAAGCCTTAGAGCCCTGGGCGGGGGGTGGGGGGGGGGAGATGAAACACATGGCTTCCCTTCTGAGCATCTCTGCTTGTTTCAGTTTTGTAGCATGAACTCCTTTTGATATTTCCCTTGAAGAAAAATTCTCTATCTGTGATGGTTATTCTTGGTTGTCAACTTGACTACATCTGAAATGAGCTAAAACCCAAACTGCTAGGTACATCTATGAGAGGTTTTATTATTATTATTAATTAAATCATTTGAAGTGGAATGATTCACCTGTCATCCAGACCTTTTTAGGTGGGAAGAGCCACCTTTCATTTGGGACAAACTTTCTGTGGCAGCATATATAAAGGACCCTGAAGAAGAAAGCTTTCACTCTTTGCATGCTTGCTCTCATTCTCTCTGGAAAGTGCATTCATTCCCTTGCTGACATTAAAGCCTACTTCTTTGGAATTCTAGCATATGCTGACCAGTTGAGTCTTCCAGCCTCATTTTCTGAACAAAGGAACAACCACTAGAATCTTAGACCTTCCATTTGTAGAGAGCCATTTTTGGAGTAGCTGGACAACAGCCTATAAGCCACTATAATAAAATCCATTTGCACACACACATGCGCGTGCACGTGCACACACACACGCACATGCACACACACTCTGACTGATGTGCTCAAAAGGTTTCAAATTAGTGGACAGGAAGATTCTGGCGCTTCCTGAGACTCCCGAGTACAGTCAGAATTTATGACCACATAAGATGGAAGCAAGGTTGCTCTTGGAAATGTCCCCAGTTCAGAAAAGGGCAGTTGTGGAAAGAGCTAGGGAAGGGGCTACCACGTACCTGTTCCACTCGGATCTCAATGTCGCCATTCACTTTCTTCCCATGAAAATACTTTGACCTGAAAGGAGACCAAGAGATCTGCTCAGTAAGGATCCATTTCCTTTCTCCCCTTTCCCAAAGGCCTAGAGGTGTGAACCGAGACAGGCCTCTGTCCTCCCATGACCACCTTGGTATTTAAAGACAGAATGGTGGAGGAGAGGAGGGAGAGTGGATAGGAAGACAGGAGACTCAAGTTCTGGTTCTGTCCAGTGACTTGGCCTCCTCTGCCTCTACTACAGCCTCTAAACGAAAGCCATGCTCCCTGTGTCTAGGAGTTATTTGAAAGACTCAACGAGACAAGGAAAACATAAATAATGCAGTATTGATTTGGTGTTCTTTTATTAAATTATACATATGTACTACATCAAGGACTCACTGATCTGTTTTCTCATCTTCGCGTTATATATTCGTCTGTCTATCTGTTAACCAATAGTCTTTTCATCTGGCCACTCACCCTTCTACAACTCTCTTCCACCAACCACCCATGGAGGTAAAGGAGTAGACAATATTCTTGTTGTTGGCATTTTGTCTAGGCTCCGCCCCACAGTTACCTGGCAACAGCCAAGCATACCTGACTCACTATAAAAGGGGCTCCTTGCCCCCTCCACTCTCTCTTGCCCTCTTGCTCCTGTTTTGTCCATTTCCTTCTGCTCCCCCTCCATTCCCCTTCCCCTTCTCTTTCCATGTGCTTATGGCTGGCCTCTACTCCTCTAATCTCTCTCTCTCTCTCTCTCTCTCTCTCTCTCTCTCTCTCTCTCTCTCCTTCTCTGTCCCTACTACCCTCACAACTTCCATCCCCATGCCCTGAATAAACTATTCTATAGTGGCTGGTTCCTCAGGGGGAAGGGATGCCTCAGCATGGGTCCGCAGAGGAACCTCCTTCTCCCACACCTTACTGCATCTCCACCAAACATATTCCCTCTCTCCTTATCTTTTCATAAAACACAGCACTTGTGACCTCCCTCCCTTTCCCTGCTGACCCTCCAATTTTATTGCTTGATTCCCTCCCATTCGCCCACTTTCCTCCATAGGGAACCTTCTCCTGACCGTAGATGTAGATCATCTCCCTTGGGACACCAGCTGTCTTCCCTACTGCTGATTCTAAGTATGATTAGAATCAGTAACTGTGCTTAACGCTTGTAACCCACTGAAGTACAACAGGACTCCAACCAGTCTGTGACCCATCATTTTATCCCCAGCACCCACAAGAGTACTTAAAACACTACAAGAGTGTGCAACACACCACAAGAGTGCAATTAATTGAATGAACGAACGAATGAATGAATGAATGAATGAATGAACCAGTGAGTTATAGGGTTGAATCTGTGCCCTTTTTCATTTAATGTATACATTAAATGAGGCAGGCTTTTTTATGTCTGTCCTATCAGGGAGGAAACTCAAAACCCAGAGACTAAATGCTTAAAGTAACCTGCTTCCTCTGAGTCTCTGCTTTCTTTTGCTGAACCCTGAAAGAGTCTGGATAGAAGGGTGCGGAGAGCATTAGGTATCTTTCCATGCATAATGCTAAAGAGCCAGCTTGCATATCCAACTCACCAGTGAACCAGGCACTGCAGTAAGCATTTCCGTCTTAGGGATGGCAGCAGCACTTTTCCTCCACCTCCCTCATTCTCTCCCTTTTCCTCACCAGAAATATTCACAGGTTAGCACACAAAGCTATAGCCCCGAGTCTCCCGGATGTTAGGTGTGGCAGCACAACCCAGTTCTAATCAATAATTTGTCAGCATCATGCTCACAAACTTTCTCTGAAGTTTCTATTCTTGTCCCTGGAGCAGGGAACGATTTGCTAAGTCTTCTCTTGTGAAAGAGTTCTTTCTACAAATTCTTTTTATTTTAGTTGTATTCCTTTATGATTTTCTTTTTTTTATTACATCTTTTCCTGAATTACATTTCCAATGCTATCCCAAAAGTCCCCCATACCCTCCCCCCTACTTCCCTACCCACCCATTCCCATTTTTTTGGCCCTGGCGTTCCCCTGTACTGGGGCATATAAAGTTTGCATGTCCAGTGGGCCTCTCTTTCCAGTGATGGCCAACTAGGCCATCTTTTGACACATATGCAGCTAGAGTCAAGAGCTCCGGGGTACTGGTTAATTCATAATATTGTTCCACCCATAGGGTTGCGGATCCCTTCAGCTCTTTGGGTACTTTCTCCAGCTCCTCCATTGGGGGCCCTGTGATCCATTCACTAGCTGACTGTGAGCATCCACTTCTGTGTTTGCCAGGCCCCGGCATAGTCTCACAAGAGACAGCTATATCTGGGTCCTTTCAGCAAAATCTTGCTAGTGTATGCAATGGGGTCAGCGTTTGGATGCTGATCATGGGATGGATCTCTGGATATGGCAGTCTCTATATGGTCCATCCTTTCGTCACAGCTCCAAACTTTGTCTCTGTAACTCCTTCCATGGGTGTTCTGTTCCCAATTCTAAGGAGGCACATAGTGTCCACACTTACAGTCTTCATTCTTCTTGAGTTTCGTGTGTTTAGCAAACTGTATTTTATATCTTGGGTATCCTAAGTTTTGGGCTAATATCCACTTATCAGTGAGTACATATTGTGTGAGTTTCTTTGTGATTGTGTTACCTCACTCAGGATGATGCCCTCCAGGTCCATCCATTTGGCTATGAATTTCATAAATTCATTCTTTTTAATAGCTGAGTAGTACTCCATTGTGTAAATGTACCACATTTTCTGTATCCATTCCTCTGTTGAGGGGCATCTGGATTCTTTCCAGCTTCTGGCTATTATAAATAAGGCTGCTATGAACATAGTGGAGCATGTGTTTTTCTTACCGGTTGGGACATCTTCTGGATATATGCCCAGGAGTGGTATTGCTGGATCCTCCGGTAGTACTATGTCCAATTTTCTAAGGAACCGCCAGACTGATTTCCAGAGTGGTTGTACAAGCTTGCAATCCCACCAACAATGGAGGAGTGTTCCTCTTTCTCCACATCCTCGCCAGCATCTGCTATCACCTGAATTTTTGATCTTAGCCATTCTGACTGGTGTGAGGTGGAATCTCAGGGTTGTTTTGATTTGCATTTCCCTGATGATTAAGGATGTTGAACATTTTTTCAGGTGCTTCTCTGCCATTCGGTATTCCTCAGGTGAGAATTCTTTGTTCAATTCTGAGCCCCATTTTTAATGGGGTTATTTGATTTTCTGGAGTCCACCTTCTTGAGTTCTTTATATATATTGGATATTAGTCCCCTATCTGATTTACGATAGGTAAAGATCCTTTCCCAATCTGTTGATGGTCTTTTTGTCTTATTGACGGTGTCTTTTGCCTTGCAGAAGCTTTGCAGTTTCATGAGGTCCCATTTGTCAATTCTCGATCTTACAGCACAAGCCATTGCTGTTCTATTCAGGAATCTTTCCCCTGTGCCCATATCTTCAAGGCTGTTCCCCACTTTCTCCTCTAAAAGTTTCAGTGTCTCTGGTTTTATGTGAAGTTCTTTGATCCACTTAGATTTGACCTTAGTACAAGGAGATAGGAATGGATCGATTCGCATTCTTCTACATGATAACAACCAGTTGTGCCAGAACCATTTGTTGAAGATGCTGTCTTTCTTCCACGGGATAGTTTTAGCTCCCTTGTCGAAGATCAAGTGATCATAGGTGTGTGGCTTCATTTCTGGGTCTTCAATTCTATTCCATTGGTCTACTTGTCTGTCACTATACTAGTACCATGCAGTTTTTATCACAATTGCTCTGTAGTAGAGCTTTAGGTCAGGCATGGTGATTCCACCAGAGGTTCTTTTATCCTTGAGAAGAGTTTTTGCTATCCTAGGTTTTTTGTTATTCCAGATGAATTTGCAGATTGCTCTTTCTAATTCATTGAAGAATTGAGTTGGAATTTTGATGGGGATTTCATTGAATCTGTAGATTGCTTTTGGCAAGATAGCCATTTTTACAATGTTGATCCTGCCAATCCATGAGCATGGGAGATCTTTCCATCTTCTGAGATCTTCTTTAATTTCTTTCTTCAGAGACTTGAAGTTCTTATCATAGAGATCTTTCACTTCCTTAGTTAGAGTCACGCCAAGATATTTTATATTATTTGTGACTATTGAGAAGGGTGTTGTTTCCCTAATTTCTTTCTCAGCCTGTTTATTCTTTGTGTAGAGAAAGGCCACTGACTTGTTTGAGTTAATTTTATATCCAGCTACTTCACCAAAGCTGTTTATCAGGTTTAGGAGTTCTCTGGTGAATTTTTAGGGTCACTTATATATACTATCATATCATCTGCAAAAGGTGATATTTTGACTTCATCTTTTCCAATTTGTATCCCCTTGATCTCCTTTTGTTGTCGAATTGCTCTGGCTAGGACTTCAAGTACAATGTTGAATAGGTATGGGGAGAGTGGACAGCCTTGTCTAGTTCCTGATTTTAGTGGGATTGCTTCAAGCTTCTCACCATTTATTTTGATGTTGGCTACTGGTTTGCTGTCTTTCTACAAATTCTTACAATGCTTCCCTGTCTGTGTTCACAAGCCCCCATGGCTTCTCAGCCAACGTCGGTAGTACCTTCCTCTCCCAAGACTTCCAACATCCTTGGCTGACAGCATCAATATTTGTGGTACTTTTTCTTACAATATTAACAGGCCAAGATGTCACTGGGGCTGGACTTTTGTAGGACAGGAATGGTTGGTATGATCTGAAAGTCAGGTGTCACTTTGTTTCTTTCCCATGGGTGCTCTTCAGTTGTGTGTAGCTAGTCTCACACAATGCAGAATTTCATCACGAGTCCTCAACAAGGGAGTCAGCACATTCCACCCCACTTACAGTATTTATGGGTCCTGGGGTGGGGGGGACAGCAAATGGCCTATGAGGTATATGACTAATATTTAAAGTTGATAAGTATTCTAATTTCAATTCTGTTGCTGTGGTACAAGACCTTATCCAAAAGCAAGTGAGAGATGAAAGGGCTTTCTGGCTTATAATGCCAGGTTACAGCCCAACATTCTGAGAAAGGCAAGACAAGAACTGAAGCAGTCCCAGCATGTCCATAGTCAAGCATCAAGAGAAGATGAATTCCCCTTTGCCTACTTGCTCTCATCTGGCTCTCTTTTGTAGGGAATGGTGCATCCCACAACTGGCTGGGTTTTCCCGATTAACAATTAGGACAATCATGTACAGACAAGTCCACAGGTCAATCTTATCGAGTCAGTTCCCGGGTTGATGCTCTCAGGCGATTCTACACTGAGGCAAGATGACACTGAAAATGAACTACCACAATGACTAGAGTTAGCAAACATTTAAATACAATATTTGCAGCCCTTCTTTGACAACTACAGCTCATAAGGACACATCCAGACTGTAGCAGCATGGCAATGGTCAGCGAGGTCTTTAGTCTTAATTCCCATTCTTCCCTAGTTGTCCGTTACTCTCCTCTCCCCATTCTTCACTCTGCACCCCTGCAGAGTCCAGTGTCCTTCTCCCTAGTACTTGACCTTCCCATCAACCCCCAAGAGGGAATGGGGCAGGGTCGCCACCCATATCCTGTAGATGGAGAAGTTGCCATTTAAGGTCTCATAAGTTTCCCATAGTTTCAGATTTTCAAGATTCAGTACAATTCCTTCCTAGTGGGGACTCTGCCAGCAGATGGCCCACTTAATCCACACTTACGTTACATTAACATCCACATTATTTACAGCTGCTTCCATAGACACCATACCACACACACACACACACACAAACATGCACACACACCACACACACACACATGCACACACCACACACACACACAAACATGCACACACACCACACACACACACATGCACACACCACACACACACACAAACATGCACACACACCACACACACACACAAACATGCACACACACCACACACACACACACACGCACATGCACACACACCACACACACACGCACATGCACACACACCACACACACACATGCACATGCACACACACCACACACACACAAACATGCACACACACCACACACACACAAACATGCATACACACACACACAAACATGCACACACACACACACACACACACACACTCATACACCACACACACACACTCATACACCACACACGCACACACACTCCTTCTTGGGATGCTTCATTATGTCCTCTGCTTTATGATTCTGGTCTTTTGCACAGGCTCACACCTCTATTTTGTCCGACTGTCTCTTTCTCGCAGTCCATAGTCCTTATAGGTGCTATCTGCTCTCTTGTTTTCCTTAGCAGCATCCCCACCTGGCTGGGCTGGGTGCCCCTCCTCCACAGCTGAGCACATCATTCCCTCTACCTTATGGTACTGCCCTGCCTTGTAATTATACATTATGATCTGTCCTCTGCCTCTAAACATCCAGTCTGTGAGCTGTTTCTCAATAGTCACTGCATATGACAGCACCCTGTGACAGGGCACAGGACTTTGCTTCCTACATGTTGGCCAGGTATGGAGATGTCTCCCTTGTCCCTGCATCCAGATCTTCCTTGTGACCCTTTATTGCCACCTACTGGCAAACTACTGCAATAACTCACAAATCTACATCTTTTATTATATGGGTCATTGTGTGGTTGTCCAACCTATAGGACTGACAGCCTTGGACTTGACTCCAACCCAGAACCCAGAACCCAGAACACTCTGCACTCTATGCCACCCAAGCAGCTCCTGCCTCAAAGATGCCACACCTTCCCAAGAGTCTTTGGAATGTTTCCTGCTGGGGCTGGCAGGCTGTCTCAGGCTGAGGTGAGGGTCAGGCGGTCCATCCCTCTATCTGGCTGGGAGTCAGAAGTCTGTCTCCTGATGGGCCACACAGACTGCTGCCTTCTTGCCGGGGAGCGGGGGTTGGGAGTGGGGACAGTGGTGGAAGGGTGGGCTAATTCAGCCTGGAGCTGCCTCAGAACAGCTCTGTGTGGCAGAGAGAAGGGGAAGGATGGCCTAGAATTCTAGATGCCTTGGGGGTGGAGCCCACTGTCTCTGCTGTTGACTGGCTGTTTGACCTCAGGTTAAAACAGATGGATCCACGTTGTCCAATGGCTTTGTCTTCCACCAGCAGTCTCATCCCAGTGCCCTAATATGTCCATTTTCATAGCTTCTTGAATAACGCTGCCAATCAACCAGATCCATGGTCCTGACCCTTGAAGGGGTGGGAACACTAGATTCCAGGAGGGTTCTGTCTCTGTGGGTGGCCTCATACTTTACTGACACATTAAAGGCATCAGGAAGGAGAATATTACAAGCTAGGGCCGCCCGGGGTAGGAAATCTCTAGTTTGGGGCCCCGGGATGTGGTGGCATGTGACAAAGATTTATGAGAAGTGGGTACTGCTTTCCTTTCCTGCCACTGCCAGGGAATGAGGACCAATGGGATCTAGCTGTGTCAAAGCCGAGATCCTGGACAGATCCATCTGACTGTGGAGCCAGTGAGGCGAGGTAGCATCTCTTACTTGATCCCAGAGGATTCTGCTAGCCCTGCCAGCCAGCTGGGATCCTCCTCCCACCTCCCTGAGTCCTGGAATGCAGCCGGGGCAGCACGCTCACTCATTCACGAGAGTCCCGAGGGTTGAAACTCTGGTTCTCACACTTGCACTGCAAGCCCTGCCCGTAGCTCTGGGAAGGCATCGTTGCATGATTTAACCTGCAGTGATGGACTTATCTGCTCTGTGCGGAACCTTCAGGCTCCCAGGAATCAACCGTGAAGACCACACAGGGTTCACTCCCTCCAAGGAGGGAGTGGCACACAGATGGATGATAACCGTCAGTGCAGCAGCGCAGAGATCCACCTCGGACCAAAAGGTTCACTCTGCCCAGTCTTGGATGGGAAGCAGGTTGAGAGGCATGTGTGGTTCTGATGAGGTGGCCCAGCTAGTCCATCAGCTAATCAGCTCATCCAATATTTGGTGCCTATTCTTTGTCAGGGCCTAAGACTTCAAAGGTGTGGTAGTGGTGGTGGTGGTGGTGGTGGTGGTGGTGGTGGTGGTGGTAGAGTGTGTGTGTGTGTGTGTGTGTGTGTGTGTGTGTGTGTGTGTGTGTGTAAGCATGCAGAGGAAGACCTGGTTTGGGGGTGGGGCAGGATTTCTGATACCTCCTGACCTGCTGTAGATATTTTGGGGCCACTCCATGCCTCCTCCTCTGAATAATGGGGATGTAGAAGGTTAATTCTAAGGTGTTGAGAGGGTTTACATTAGGACCCAGATGCAAAGGCACCCGGGAGGCTGCCAAGAATGTACCAGTGGGCTACTGATGGGAGGTGTCTGAGTGCAGCTTCGCCTTGCTGGAAGAAGCAGCAGCAGGGCCTTCTGGCTGTAGAGGCAGACCCAGGTCCTGTCTAACTCTGCCATTTATAACCTAATGCTGCCCCAAGCCAACCCCACCACCAAAGTCTAAGTTCTCTCATTGGTAAAATATTAGGAGAAAAATGACTACATCTGCCATCTGGGTATGGACTCCTGAACAATGCTCCTGGAACACAGCAGGTATTTGGCTAACATTCAGCTCATCCCTTCTGGTTTGTTTTCTGCATGGAGAAGGCTGAGAAGATTTATTATCTATTTACCCATACAAAGATTCACTATCCATCCAATAAACGACTTATCTATCTATCCATCCATCTAACTCATTCACCCATACATCCACTTGCCCGACTATTTATTCATTTATCTACCCATCCATCCTTCTTCCTTTTTCTCCTTACTTTGTGGTAAGCATTATGTTGGTCTAAAATATCCCAGTCAAAGCAGAAAGGTTTTTGCATCATACTGGAAGACAGTCCTTAAGGAAGACAGAAATCCACTAGTTACCTTAATCTCTGTCTTGTATCACAAGTCCCCAGCTGGTAGGTCTTGTGGGGTCCTTAGCCTCATTTTGACAGAATGAATTATAAACTTTTACTTTTGTGTGTGACAGGGGGTGTGGTGTATGCTAACAATGAATATGGGTATGTGCAGGTATATGCATACACGTGGAAGCCAGAGGGGACATCAGACACTCTTCTCTATTTGTCTCTAAGACCATCTCTCTCTGAGCCTAGAGGGAGGCAGGCAGCCAGGAAGCCCCAGTAATTCTTTCTCTTTCCAAGCTCTGGAGTCACAGGGTTGTATCTGTGTGTGGAGGGCACCATGCTGAGCTTTTTCTGTGGGTGCTGAGAATCCAAACTCAGATCTTCATGCTTGTGGAGCAAGCTCTCTTAGCCTCGGAGTCATTCCCACCACGACCCCCCCACCCCCGCCCCACACCCCCTCCCCCACATACACACCTTTCACATTTAAAATACAGAATATCATTTTAGAAATCTGGCTTCCCTTGAACATTAGAAACTTGGAAACATCTGGCCTGTATTCCCAAACGGCAGAAGCTGGCTGAGTGTCCTGCAGCTGCTGCCTTTAGAGGGAACATTGGCTGTCACAGCCAGCACTATCCCTACGGTTCCCAGTCATCTCCCTGCAGCTGAAGCCAAATGGCTAATGCCATTTGCCATGGAGCCTAAGTGGCTGTTTTCCTGACCACAGAGAAGTGTTTTCTTCCCATCTGCACTTGTCCCCATCCACATGCCCCCAAACTGACTGGTGTGTCTTCTACAGATAGCCTTATTAAGCCTGTTCTTCACATGGTAATTCTCAAAGATCTCCAGAAAACCCAGCAGAAGAGTGGACAGGAATTCTCGTCCCTTTTCCTGCCATGGAAGATGATTTCCCTCTTGCCAGGGAACACATTAGAGGCAGGCTTCTACAGGCCTTGGGGAGAGAGACATTATGTAATGAGGCTGGCATCTGCCCAGAGACATGCCTTTCCAGGGGCAGGGTTGTAAGCAGTGGGGTAAAGTCTGGGGGACACCAGCTCTGAAGTCTCTATAGCCCAAGGATAAGCAGGTCTGTGAGGGACTCTATAGAAAGGTCACTGGGAGGACCTGGACGAGAAAGCCAGGCTGTGGAGGGTGAGGCTGTGGGATTCCTCAGAGAAGAACGAGGCAAGGGCATGAGACGGGCAAGACAAAGGCAAGAGAAGACGAACCAATGCTTCCATTTAAAGCCTCCTCTAAGGGCTTCTAGAGTAAGATCACCTGGGGTCTGAGCCCTTCATTACTGTCACAAATGAGTAGCAAAACCAAACTCAGAATCTTCTAAATAATGGGAAACTCACCCCTTCCCCCAACACCACTTGATCTCTGCCACCGAACTGTACTTATACTGAACTGTACATGTGCCTGGCCTTCTCTGTTTATCAAGGTGAATTTCATCTCCATCTTCCATTGTTCCACCAGCAGTCTTGCTCCTATTCATTTAAACCATGTAGTAAGTCCTCTGTTTTGATTGATTCTAAGGTTGGTTTTCCATCGCGGTCAACAAGCAGGTCCCTGACTCCGTTCCAGACATCCTGAGTCCACTGTGGTATGTGACAGTTCCTCATGGCCTGACCTGGATCCATCTGATCCTTGTTTAGATGTAGTTCCTCCATCCAAATTGGTCCACGTTCTGACAGAATTAAACCTCCCTCCTGTACACAGCATTTGTGGGCTTGTCACAAAGTCTCCTCGAGTGACAAGGAGTAGACTACGCCAAGATTAATTTTCACCAAGAATTTGTTTTTTTTCAGTGCAAGGGCAAAGCAAGAGTTGACGTGTGCAGGTACAATGTATGCACATCTCTGGAGGGTACTCATAGGCTGACGTTTTCTAGAATCCCAATCATTACACATTCTTTTCCTTCTAAGGACGTCACCATCTATATCCAGCAAAACCTCATTTTGTGTACGCTGACCAAAGATGCTTGTTTTCTTTACCAAGAACTTGATTTTATACAACAAGTTTAGGGCGGTAGCTGGAAATAATCATTCTAACGGGCACACTCATACAGAGACATGGTCCGCACACAGCCATGTGCTGGGATATCTAAGGAAACAGGCACTCTTTACATCTGAGAGCTCATGGCTCAGTCAAGCTCTTTAGAGAATCAGCAAAAATGTAAGAGATGTAGGGGGAAAGGTCTCCCTATTCTCTTCTGTTGAAAGACATTTTCCTTGTATCTTCTAGCTAGGATCCAAGGGTGAAGCTCTCTCCCCCAAGATTCTACAAGAGCAGGGTGGTGGTAACAATCTTTCTGTTTCCCCTTCCTCTGTCTCTCCTCATAGGAGCTGGGTAGGAAGCTGCAGAGACACCAGCCCTTGGATTGGACAGCATGAAGACCTCACGAAGAAGGGTCAGCACTTGAAAAATTCCTCAAGTCAAAAGGGCTAGGGGCTTGGGTGCCACACAAGGCCCTCACTGTGTGTGCACATTGTCTCCCTGATAAAAGGGGCCGGGCCTGGGAAAAGGGAGCTGTCTCCAGGCAACAGAACTGGTTGATGGGGAATGTCCAGGCCCCTCCCCTCTCTCTGGACACTAGGGCAGGGAGAAACACAGGGAGGGCAGAGGTACAGGGCCAACGTCTAGCACTGAAGCCCCCCCCCCCCAGGTAGGGTCAGATGGAATGTTTGAGTTAATGAATAAAGCAAACAGGAGGTGATACCTCATTTATGAGACCCCCTCCTCTCTTCATTTCACCGGAAGCCCCTTACAGGTCTCCACATACAACAGTTTTGTTATGCAATGGGGTGCCTTATGATGGCAACGGGCATGAGGTGTTCCTCAGAGCTGGGGGTCTACAGCAGAGTGGTTCATCTATGCTTTAAGTTTCTCTGTTTACTCTAGGGCCAGCTGACTGACTGGGAACACTCACTGTAACTCAGAGAATGGCTGCCAGCCTGCCAGGGCCTAGACACCCCTCCTCCAGGGCTTCTGGAAGCTGGCCCTCCAGCACAACCAGCTGAACTGTGAGGCATGCCAAGCAGCTTCCTTCCCCCTGGCTCCCAGGGCTATTATATTCACAAGCAATTAGCAACTGCAATTAATTGATAATAACAATTACCATCCCAGGGCCTATTATGTCAGCCTGAGCCATGGCCCAACCTCACCCAGGCCACTCTCTTTACCCTTTAGGAAAGCTGGTCTGTCGTCCTGCCTTCAGAGGAGGAATGTAAGTAAGGCTGGGAGGTTAGACTTGACTAAGGTCTCATAACTGAAAGGGACAGTTGGGATCTAGGAGTCTGGCTGGAGACTGTCCTCTGGGATTGCCTTCCTCCCGGCTGCTGATGTCAGAGAAAGCTGTGCTCTGGAGGATGGGGCCGATCTGGAGGCCTAATTTGACTCCCCAAACAGAAAGCAAGGCACCTCGGAGGCCAGCCTCTTGTCATTTCACATATTTCCTTCTTCCCTGAGAAAAAATCCTGGACACGCAATGAAATTCAGGTTTCAAATGAACAGTAAACGAATGTTTAGTGTATGTCAATCGCATGCTTCACTGTTTATCCTTAGGCTCATTCACTAAGCAGTCACTGAGCACCTGTGTTTCTATTTGCTCACTCTGACAATCCTACTTTGATGGTCATCTTTATTGTCAATTTGGTGGTCTGTAGAATCACCATGGGAACGTACCTCTAGGTGACACCATCCCATGGGCTGGATTCTCGGATGCTCTAGGATGGAGAAAGCTAGCTGAGGGCTGGCATTCATCTCATCCTGCTTCCAGATGCAGACGCTATGTACCTGCTTCCCACACCTCCTGCCATACTTTCCTCGCCATGATGGACTGGACCTTTAAAGTGTGAGCCCAGATAAGCCCTTCCTCTCGTAAGTTTCTTCTGAGCAGGTATCTGGCCATACAAATGAGAAAAGTCAGTAGCATACCTTCCCATAGGCCACTGCTGGTGATGCCAGCTCTGAGATACACCTTTCCCCCACCCCTACCTGCTGGTAGCAAAGATGGCAGCAGAATATCCTGGTTGCTATGGAGCCTACTAGGCCCACTACAAGTCCTCAGAGAGACACTCCAAGATGTCTTGTCCAAGCAGCCAGAAGAAGTCTGACCCCTCAGTAGAAGACTAGAGCTGCTCTGTTACACCTGGGGAAGCAGCAAGGAGCCTTGGGAACACCAACAAAGTATCCCGAATTCCAGAGCACCTAAGTGTCTTCTGAGAGAGCCTTCTCAAGGCACCTTCAAGCCTGACCCTTCCTATAGAAGAAACAGAAGCTCTTTGGTGTCTGTCTCTTCACTAATGAAATAACCATCTCACTGACCTTACCATGTGCAAGGCACTGTGCTCAAAACACTGGTCGTTAAAGAGGGAAGAAACAGCTTCATGGTGGAGCTAATGTTGGAAGCACAAGATGGAAACTCAGGTGGAGACGTTGCATGTGCTAAAAAATTCACGTGAAAGAGATGAGAAAGGAACTCTTACTAGGGGCTTCATCATACCTCCACCCCCGAGGTCAATGATGTAGGGACAGAGATAGTACAACCACCTACTTTACAAATAAAGAAATAGGCTTACAAGCAAGCTGGCCAGATACAGAGATGGTGAGGGTAAAGTGTGGGCCTTAATTCTGAGCTGCCACCTACTAGACTGGAATTCTCTAGAACTTAATCCTCTTTCCCCTTTAATTCTCATAGAAATACACAGCTGACATGTGTTCCTGGGAGTGGCAACTTTAATATCAAGGCAGGTAAGGAGAATGGAAAAGTCTCTGCCTGGGCTCCCTTGGTACTTTAAAAAGAGGAAAAATATTCTCTGGGTATCCAGGAACAATTTTTATAAAACGTTCACTCTGCCAGTCTGAGATCATGAGTGTCTGGGTGCCTTCAAGGGCTCCTTTTCCTCCTGGCACCTTTACAGTCAGCCACTCAAAGGGCTCTGGCAGGGTGAGGCTGCCTGGGTGGGGTAGGGCACTTCCCTCCTGGGTGAGGTCACTGGTCTTCTGTGCTTGGCCAATGAGGTGTAAATGGAGTTCTGCCACCATTCTCTCAGCTGTCAGATGCTGGATGTGTATGTGTGTGTGTGTGTGTCTGTGTGTGTGTCTGTGTGTCTGTGTGTCTGTGTGTGTGTGTGTGTGGCGGTGCCAGAGCCTACTCACATGCAGCACAGGAGGTCCTGCGCTTCAGGTGCAGATGGGAGAGCAGCAAGAACATAGTGATACCCAGGCTTGTCCTCAAATGCCCTCCCTGAATCCCAAGATGCCCGTAACATCTGCTTTGGTTGAGGGCACAAAGCTTTCTTATTTATAATACAAGAATAGTATTAGTCCCCACACAGTAATTAGGAGGGCTAAATTAGAGAATGGGTGGGAACCACTCAGCACAGCGCCTGGCAATGGGAAGTGCATGAGGTTGTTAGTGGTCATTGTCAAGTGGGAGGTGTACCTCTGGGCCTGCCTGCGGGGATTACCTTAATTCTATTAACTGATGTGAGAAGGCCAATCATAATTGTGGCAGGGACCATTCCCTGGGTAGGAGACCCTGGTCTGTTTAAAATGGAGAGAACGACATGGGTGGCCATATGCTCGCTCTCACTAACTATGGGTTCTATGTATGTAACCACATACCTTAAGTTCCAGCCCCCGAGAGTCCCCCAGTATAACAGGTCACAAACTGGAGCTGTTGGCCATAAAAGAACCATCTCCTCCTTGTGCCACTTATGTCAGAGTATTTTATCCCAGCAACACGAGAAGACATTAAGCCCATTCATAAAGCTATTCATGTAATAATGAGGACATGGCCGGTCCTCAGAGTTTGTTGTCTTCTGTTCCATCCAAACTGCCCAGCATCTCCTTCATTCCCAGCATGGGAGGCTTGGGTAGGAAGGTGGCTCTTATTTTCCCCCCAAGCTCAGCCACTCTGCTTTCCTTGAGCAGGTATGAGCATCTTCTGCTGTTTCCTTCTTGGTCAGTCCACTGGGAAGTGCTGGTGGGCAATGCTATGTACTGATAGTGCCTATGATGTCTGTGTAATTGTCTCCACCAGAGTCAATGTGATTTTCTGTTAGGTTGAATGCGAGGTGAGAGCAAGTAGAATTTAAGCATGCTACCACGTTCATTCCTCATTGTCACACCCATACCTTGTCATTGAACATTTCCCCGTCTCTGTCATCTGTGCTGCTCTATGCATAGAAACATAATGACACCATTTAGGAGTGGGTAGGCCACTGGTGGGAGAGAAGACACAGACGCCCATCTCAGTCTTGTTCAACCTAGAAGTGTCACAGGCGTTCAGCCAGGGCTACCATTAACTGTGCCTTGCCAGGCAAATGAGGTAAGACAGCCTCTAAGCTTCGTGCATGGTGGCTGTGGAGCACTTCAAATGAAGGACACCCTTTCTACTTGTCAAATAAACAAGGGAGGGGAGGTGGTAAGCAGACATAAGACAGGTCATTGTTAGATGGAACTGCAGTTTGAGAACAAGTTAGCTGAGAGGAGAGAGGACCACCAGGACAAAGGCTTACCGGCATCTACGAGTCCCAGTGCCCCTGCTATCTCTCAAGAGAACCTGCAAGCAGGAGGGCTCACCTGCTCCACCTGGTTATGGTCTTTGTGATTGCTAAGTAACAGAATGTTTTTTATTTTGACATTCAAAACTAGGGTTCTGGTTGGTGCACCTATATGTCTTCCTGCTTGCTTTTGTATGTGTCCATGTGCAAGAAGCTAAACCAGGGAGGTAACCACCAGCACTGTGAACAAGATGTCCGTGTCAGATGTGGTACCCAGAAGAGGCAACATCTTCACCTATTGAAGCTTCTAAGGATGAACAGAAATTGGCCAGGTAAACATAGTAGGGAAGGGTATTTTGGGGAACAGGAACAGAAACTGGTAAGGTGAGTTGTGCTTAGGAATCACTTGTCTGCAAAGCAGGATGTAGGGCTGAAGACATACACAGAGCCAGTGTGTGTGTGTGTGTGTGTGTGTGTGTGTGTGTGGCATGCTTGTGATTTTAAACTCAAAGTTTAGGTTTGCGATGCATCACCAAAGGGTGGAAGTTGATGTGTTTTCAGAGAGGATACAACGATGCTAGGTTGGAAGGTAACCAGGAGACAAGGTCAAGACTGAAAGCTTGAAGCCAGGGCAACTGCTGGAAACTCTAGGCAAGGAAGCCAGTGCCTGCCGGGGCAGCAGGCTGAAAGAAACAGCTTAGAAACTGACTTGCTTACTCACGGGCGTCCCAGGACTGACTGCTTTGTCCCATCCCAGAGGACAGACCTGCTACCAAGTCAGACCTCTATTAGGGTGGCCAGAAGCTCCCTAGAGACCCACGGCATGGCTAGATTCACCTCCACAAGCTGCATCTTAAAGTACTCCGCTGTGAACCTTTGCGGCAAAGATGGCTTGGGATCTCAGTTTGTTCTCAGAAAATGCAAACACTATAAACCTAATCAAAATCAAAAGCCTATGGCTGAGAAAGGCCCAAGGGGAGGACACCCCACTACTCTTTCTCCCTAGGGACTGGCTGTCAAACTTCCTTCTAAATATGTTTATACTCATAAACGAGTGCAGCGCTCAGCCTGGGGCTCCCCCCCCCCAGAGGATGTTGGTTAATGCAAAGATTAATATCCGGTGCAAGAGCTGAGAATACATGATTGATGAGCATAATCATCAATTGATGATTATTGATGATCCATAGTTGGGACATCTATATCATTCCCTGTCAAGGCCTGGAAGCATCACAGAATTTAAGAGTGGCAGGATGCGAGGGTTGTCATGAAACGTCATCACCCCAATATGACATTGTTACTGTAACTATGAACACACAAACCCTTCCACATTCAATCAGAGAGAGAGAGAGAGAGAGAGAGAGAGAGAGTGAGAGTGCCCACAAGATCCCACCCTTTCCTGAGGTGCTGATGACTGTTAATGGTTGCTCTGAGAGGGTGTGTCATTTTTTCCAAGGGTGTAGCTACTGAGGGACTAGATGGGAAGAAAAATAAGGAAAAATAAACGCAAATCCCAGGGGTCTGGCCATTTCTCAGGTGGAATTGATTGGACCCACAGGTTTAAATAATCTGCCAGCTGGCCTCCGAGAAGAGGCGTGGGTTCCCAACACACTCTCTGCTTGCAAGGAAACCTCATGAGGCAGATTGGCCCTGGACCAACAGAGAAAGACAGTTTGCAGGGCTGAGTCTGAGAAGGGTCAGGAAGCAGACAGCAGTGTGCCCCTGGTGCTGGGTGTGTGTGTGTGGGGGGGGGGGGGTAGGGTCACTCTCAGGCCTGACAGTCGAAGCCCCTCTCATTATCATCTCAAAAGGGAAGGAAGAGGCTGTGGGAGCTGGTTTCTTCTCTTTTCACAACTTCTCCTTCCTCTCTGGAGACCTTCACACAAAGGAGGAGTAGCTGGGAAGAAGCAGGACCTGGAGGCAGCTGGCTCCGCCAGGATACATTGGACCATGGGGCTAGCCTGCCACCTGCTGGCTAATTTTGGTAGCTGTAGTCAGTCATTTTTGGAGACTTCTATAGGTAGGAGAGAGAATCTTCTGGTGTCTGCAAGCTGTTAGTTCTGAAAACAGTCTCCCTGTGTAGCAGAAGCTAGCCTTGAACTCCCGGTCCTCTCAAACTCTGCCTCCTAAGTGCAAGGATTACAGTTGTGCCCTACCACAACCAGCAAGACTGATTCGAAGGCACCCAGGGAACATTAATTTGGAGAGAGCTGGGAATGCCACTGACATGGTGAGAGGTTAGGAGGGCATAAAGATGTAAGAAAGGAGTTCGAAGGAGAAGCTGATGAGCCTGTGGTGGGAAGTCTCCCATTCACAAACATTCATGAATATGCAGCCAATTCCCAGGTAAGCCCATGAGTCTCAATTTCTTTTTCTCCATCAAAGGGCAAGAAGAGTGCCAGAAACCAAACACTGTTGTTCTTAAGACCCAATTAAAGTGTGAGCAAGTGATAGATGTTTCAACACACCGAGAGAATGACCACTCAGGGCAAAATCGTTACCTCCACCCTGACTTCCAAGGGAGCAGCACCTAAGCCTTCTACACTACTTATTTCTATAGATTAAGGCAATCGACCAAAGTCAAAATTTAAATGCAACTTGACTGGGGCCACTAGCTGGATCCCAGCCTTGTTCTCTGTGCCTTGTCACAGTGTCACAGGCTCTGTGGGCAAATAAAGAGCAGTAATATCTACTTAGTAGGTGCTAAGCAGGAAGGAATGGCAACGGAAGCCAGACACAATGGGATGGACCCTGTCCTTTCTGCACAATACACGGGACAAAGGCATAAATCAAGAATGCCTGGAAGGTGTTGCTGCCATGATTAATGACATACAGAGAGGTCCACAGTTCTCTACAATAGTCTGCATATATGCTTGCATGCCACTTGGTAGTTATCCAAGGACTTTTATATTGACTTTCATGTTATCTACTTCCATAAAGCCCCGTGAGGAGACAGGTACCACATTTAGGTACAGCAAGTCACAAGAGCTACAAAGCTGGGAGGGGGCTGAGGGATAGACAGAATGTGGCCTCGTTGTTTGTTACCATACCACACTCTCCATTATTAAACTTCACTTCCAAACAGGAGACAACTTTTCTTGACGAATAGCTGAGGCAGAGGTAAGACAACTAGCATAGAATAAGTTCCAATGTCTGGTTAGGTGCTGGGGAGATGGCTCAGTGAATGAAGTATTTGACTTGCAAGCCTTGGGGAGACTGGAGGTCAGATCCCCGTACCCCTGTAAAAGTACGGAAGGCATGGTAGCCACCTGTAATCCCAGCCCTGGGGAGGCAGAGACAGGGAGTCCTGGTGGTGCAAGGGGGTAGGGCGGGGAAACCAGTTAGCTCGTCTAGCAAGAGTTGGTAAACTCTGGGTTCATCGAGAGATTCTGCCTCTAAATAAAGTGAAGAGTGGTTCAGAATGACACCTGAATTCAACTTCCACCTTCTAAACATACAGCATATTTGTTAATGCACGTACATGGACCCACACACATGAGCACACACATACATACATGCATGCACATCACACACAGATATGCCTGTAAAAAGAAAAGGTTGGGTTAGATAGAAACGGAGACTCGGAGGCTAGCACAGGCAGCCAGTTGATTGCTGGGTAAATGGGCGGGAGCTTTGCCCCTGGACGAGGGCCTGGAAAGTAAAACCTCTGAAGCTACCAAGCCTCAAGAGCAGAGTCCCAGCATACAGCAGGCACAAGCAAGCCTGTGAGTCAAAAGCCTTGGAGAAAAGAGAAGACAACTCAGGCTGATCAGACAGAGGCAACTTCCAGACCACCCTGGATGTTAAGATCAGATTATTTCTAGTTTGGGTGTGGGGGTTCATACCTGTCATCCCAGCACCCAAGAGGCAGGGGTAGAAAGCTCTCCCATGAGTTTGGAGAGTGAGTTCTAGGCATAAAGCAATTAACAGTAAAGAGGTCGCTTCTCATCAGAAAGATGAGGCCTGCCACCTAAATCAGCTGAGCATGTTCTAGGATTGCCGAACATTAGGAATCCATTTGAATAAATGAACAGCTTCGACTCCAAAGCAGAGGCTCGGCTGCCCTTAATCTGAGTCTACTTTTCTAGGAGTCCTGGGTGCTGGCCAAGTGCTGGCCAAGTGGGGTTCTGGAGATAGTCATATATGAGTTTGCCCCCAACACTATGCATGGGTCTACTATCAGAACAACTGTTTTGCACAGGTTCAACTCTGCTCTAGACATAGTGCTTCAATGTCTACATAATTGGGCCCGATGTCCTTAACTGTAAACTATGTCTTCTGAGACTTACAGTATTTATCACCTCTCAGAATCACCACATCGGGGGATAGACTTATTCCAGAGAGGCAGACCCATATATGAGCAGCGCACCTGCTCCTGTGATCTGGTGCCCTGTGATTGGTCACTTCCTGAATGATTACTGCCTTCAGAACTTACTGTCCAGAGGAGGCTAGAGAACTCGTCAACCCCATCCAGTGAAGTATCCGAGGTCAAGCTCGTGGGAGAAGTGGGATGTAAGTGTGGGTAACCTGTTCCCAAGAGTTAGGATGAGAACAGCAAGCCTGCGGAAGGTAACTTGGGAAACACTATGAGGTGTATTTCATGCTTGCTCAGAAAGGTTATATGGTTTCCCTGCTTGTCTCCAGAACACTCGCAGTGAGTGCGCTTTTCCCATATCAAAAAGACGTTAAGACGTTTATAGCATACATGGGGAACTTTCCAGACTTGGGCCCTCTGTTGTTCATCTCAGAGCTGTTAGACTTGGAGTTGGCAGATGGCTCTGCCTGTATAAGGCCCCTAGAAAACAAGACATCCAGCTTCTCTTTGATGAACGCCTCCTGCTCCCAGCTAGCCTCAGAAACTAGGTAAGCCTCTTATAACACTTGCTTTCTATTCTTTCCTCCCAAGAGGTGAGATAGCACACATAGATTCCATCCCTGAAGCTGCTTACCAGTCTGTATGGGCGTCATCGATAACCAACAAGATCCTGGGTCTCTGAACCACGGGTGTGACAGGAGTGGGTGGTTCCATCAGCCCTGAGGGAGCCTGTGGGGTCTGTTTCATGGCACTGGAGAAGGAGCTGAACAGGCTGGATCCTGGAGATGAGAAGGAGGCAGCCAGGGGCTGGGGGTGCCTCCTCTCTGTGGCCGGGGATGCTGGGGAGCTACTGGAGCTCTCTGGGCGCTGCAGGTCCGGCATGTAGCCATTGGGCAGGTTGGCTACAAAGCTGCTGTCAGACAGCCGCCTCCGGAGGAAGTTCATGGCTTCGATAGATGGGAATCCTCCTTCCACACAGAATCAACTCGATGAGGTTTGAAGCGCAGGTTGCCAGTTACAGGAAGCTGGAGGCTTGGGGGTGAGAGAATCCCAGACCTTCTGCACCATGAGAAGTGGACTTCCCAGGACTCTGTTTACCTGTTGAAAACAAGCCAACAAGCACATTAGCAGAACCAACTACCTCCCATTTAAAAGCAAATAGATAAAGCACGTTTCCAGCCCATCGTTTGTGTCTGTGAAAACTGGGACATACTTTTGGAGAGTAATTTGGCAATTGCTTTAAAAGCTACAACTTCCAGCCGGGCGTGGTGGCGCACACCGTTAATCCCAGCATTCGGGAGGCAGAGGCAGGCGGATTTCTGAGTTCGAGGCCAGCCTGGTCTACAAAGTGAGTGCCAGGACAGCCAGGGCTACACAGAGAAACCCTGTCTCGAAAAACCAAAAAAAAAAAAAAAAAAGCTACAACTTCCATTTTTCAGGAATTCTATACTAAAAAAAAAAAAAATCGAAGAAACAGGAAAACACTTCACGCATAATTAGATTCATCACAGCCTTACTGACCCTCGGAAAACATTGGCAAGCCACCAGTATTCATAGGACGATGATAATCACGAGGGCAATTGTTTCTGTCCATTCAAAAAGGCGGTGGTGGCCCACGCCTTTAATCCCAGCACTTAGGAGGCAGAGGCAGGTGGATTTCTGAGTTCAAGTCCAGCCTGGTCTACAGAGTAAGTTCCAGGGCAGCCAAGGCTACATAGAGAAACCCTGTCCTGAAAAACAAAACCAAACAAACAAATAAACAAAAAAGAGTTCACATGAAGCATCTTTAGTAACAAAACTAAATTTCATGCTGTAATATTAAATTTATCAAGCCTCAGCTTGCTGGCACACGCCAACAACCCCAGCTACACTGAAGATAGAAACCAGGAGGTCAATCGTTCAAGGTCTGGCTGGACTATAGTGAGCCCAAGGCCAGCTTGAATAACTTAGCAAGAGGCTAGAGGCAGTCTCCAAAGTAAGTGGATAAATAAATATATAAATTAAAACTTAAATGGCTGGAGCAGAAAGTTCGGCAACAGAGGGGCCTGGCATGCAGGAAGCTCTGAGTTGGATCCCTAGCACTGAATAAAAAAGAATCATAAAGCCGGGCGTGGTGGCGCACGCCTTTGATCCCAGCACTCGGGAGGCAGAGGCAGGCGGATTTCTGAGTTCGAGGCCAGCCTGGTCTACAAAGTGAGTTCCAGGACAGCCAAAGCTACACAGAGAATCCCTGTCTCGAAAAACCAACCAAACCAAACCAAAAAAAAAAGAATCATAATACAAAATTACATGTACAAAATAACTACAGCCATATAAAAGTAACACAAAAGAAATAATAAATAAAACACAGCAGTGAATACATTCTGGTAACCCTTATTTATTTATTAATTTGTTTGTTTATTTGTAATTTCCAAATTTTCCTGAATGTATACGGCTGAAGGTCGAGAGGACCTTCATCCCTATTGAGTTCATCTGACCCCCAGTGAGAAGACTTCTGGAGACAAAGCCTGTGAGGGGTAACTGGAGTTGGGAGAGTATTGATGATGGAACCCTGGGACGGGAGTAGATCTCTTCTTATGACAGATACCTTCTGTACTATGTAAGGACACAAGTAAAAGGTGGCTGTCTGCAAGCTGGGGGAAGCGGTCCTAGCAAGACCCAGCACGCTGTACTCTGCTGTCAGACGTCTAGACTGTGGGAAAATAAGTTCCTGCTGTTTAAGCCACACGGGCTGTGGCATTTCGTTATGATAACTGAAAGATGTACACACACACACACACACACACACACACACACACACATGGAAGACAGGGGACAACTTGCAGGTATCAGTTCCCTCTTTCCACTCTGTGGGGCTAGAGACAGAACCCAAGTTTTCAGTCTTGGCAGCAGGTACCTTTAGTGGCTAAGCCTGAGCCATCTTACCAACCCAAGAATAATTTTTAAAACTTCATTATCTATTTGAGATCTAGAACGATGGCTACTTAAGTCCTGGAACTGAAATTTACACTTCTGCTGCATTTTTATAATTTATTGTTATAAATTTTACTTACAGTAAAATTAAGAAAATCTTTACAGTACAATTTTCTGACTTTGTTAAATGACAGGGTGGGTAGGGTTTAATTTGTTCTGTCATCTCTGAAAGCTCTCCTGCACCCCCTTCTGGCCAAGCCACACCTTCCTGAGGTACTAATATACACAGCCGTGCCTGGATTTTTACCTTGGTGCTAGAGACACCAACTCCAGTCCTCACGCACATATAGCAAGAACGTCATTGGCAAAGCCACCTCTGTAGCCCTGAGGCTAACCTTAGGGTTCATCATGATCTAATTTGAAGATGTTCTACTGCACTTGCTGATGCCCTATTATACTTGACAAGAATAACATGTGTGTGTGTGTGTTTAAATTACTTTCTATTGTTTTGAGTCTGGTTCCCCAGAGATGTGTTTCTCCCCATAGTGTCTTATAGGTAGGGCTATTAACAAGTGTCACTCTGATCAACAGCTATCAGCAAGAGGGAAAAACAGAATTAGTCTTGGCTGATCCTCTTGAGAGAAACTGAAACATCTCTTTAACCCCACCCCCCACTCCCATTTATATGCTGCCCAGTTACTACTAATTAAACCATGAAGACTGCAGCTCTCTGCTTTAGTTGGAGCTTCTCTGGGCTTTCCATACCAAGTTTTCTGCTTCACCCAGGCAGATGTAAAATGGCTCCTTTCCCTCAAGGGGCTCTCGTCCCTCCTTTCCACTCTTTGTTTCTCTCTAGCAACATCCCATATTTGATTGAAATGTTTGTCCAAAGTTAATGTTTATCATCTGTGAAGGACCTAATCCAACAAGCTACTGGTCACTACTGGAATCGAACTGCCTTTTTTTTTTTTAATTTCTGGATAAAAAAGGCTGTGGAATATTTGAGCTGAAGAGATTATGCAGTTTATTTAACAGTCTCCTTTTTGGGAACTCTGGTCCACCTCATCAAGGTAGGAATTCACCTGTTATCGCTAGATTTGCCTCATCTCCATGTTTCTGTCTGTTGGAAAGCCCCTTTGACGTTTTATTTTGAGACAGAGCTTTACTAAGTAGCCCAGGGTGACCTTGAACTCTCAAACACCCAGCCTCAGCTTCCCAAGTAACTGGGTTTATAGGTGTGTTTCTAGGGGCATGCTAGAATAAACTAATAAACTTCTAATAAGCTTCTGGTCAACCCCAACAACAATCCGTGGTTTTCTTGTAACCCTTACTATTCTGGGCCCCAGAAAGACTTAGGTCTGGCAAGCCCAAGTTGGTAACAGATGAACCAAGAGCTATGACTTGAGGTATGTGCTGGGAAAGTACTTGGAGTGGCTTTTCAGAGAGTAATATATCTTTAAATAGGACAGCTGGGGAGTCCTTTCTGAGGAAGTGAACGTTCCCAGAACATTACTTTTACCTAGCAGGTGATATGAGAGATTTTTTTTTTTTTTTTGGTTTTACGAGACAGGGTTTCTCTGTATAGCCCTGGCTGTCCTGGAGCTCACTTTGTAGACCAGGCTGGCCTCGAACTCAGAAATCCGCCTGCCTCTGCCTCCCGAGTGCTGGGATTAAAGGCGTGCGCCACCACGTATGTTTATACTGTAGGATAACTAAATCACATAAAACTCTCTTCTATACTTAGCATTTCTTGCATGGTAAAAGCATTTAAAATCCTCTTTGGCAATTTGAAAATATAAAATATGCTATTGTTTAATATTTAACATCTGAGGTCCTTAGAATGGACAACTGAAGCTATTCTTCTCAGCGGCAACTTTGATCAAGGTCACTAGATTTCTTTCCACACCTTCTCTCTACTTCTCGTAGCCATAATCCGATGTTATAGTTCCATGCTTTCAACTCTTAGATGCCCCAACCGAGATCATGCAGGTGGTATCCTTCTGTACCCTGCTTACTTGCCTTAACACAGCACTCTCCAGGTTGATTGCTATCGAGAGCAGCAGGCGTTCCCTCTTTTTAATTGCCTAATAGTATTCCGTTATCACCAGCAACACACCATCTGACAATGAATCCTTTAACACCTTGGTTACTGTGAGTCATGCTGAAATGATCATGGGAGAGCCACTATCCCTAACTCATTGCTATGATGATTCCCAGTTCTTTGGATATGTGCACACAAGTGGGGCCGCTGGACCAAATGGTAATTCTATTTCCCATTTTCTGAGGAATCCCATACTGTTCTCCATAACAACTATATTAATTTTATTCCCATTTATAGAATACAAAAACCTCCCTTCTTCATGCCCTTGATGGCCCTCTATCATTATAATTTTAAACTATATTTATATATGTGCATGTCATAATGTGTTTGTGGAGGTCAGAGGACAATTTGCAGAAATCAGTTCTCCCCTTCTACAATGTCAGTTCCAGGTATCAACCTTAGTGGCAGGTACCTTTACCCACTGGGCCATGTTGCGGGCCTCAGCACGGTCTTTCATATCGCTTATAACAATCATTCTATCCCATGTGAGGTGTTCACTGTGCCCATTTGCATCTTCCTGGTGATGAGTATTACCTTCATATAACTTGGCTGTGTCTTTATATGCTTTATATATCTTTAGAATAGGTTTTTGTTTTCTGATGAATTGAGTTCTCTTATATTTTTGGATGACAGCCTTTTATCAGACAGATATTTATAAATTATTCTTCCAATCCATACACTGTCTCTCACACTACTGCTTCTTTCAATCTGGTGTAATCTTATTTGTCCATTCTGACTTATACATTGCCTGAATTTGGGAGACATATCTCAGATATCATTGCCGATGCAAAATTGATTTCCCTCTCTTTATGTTTTTCTAATTGTTTGCATTTTAAGTATTACACTCATTTAACCGTCTTGAGTTGGATTTTATATAGGGTACAAGACAAGGTTCCAGCTCCTTTTTCTGTCTGTAGTTAGCCATCTCCATGGTGATTTTTCTGTGGAAACTGTGTCTTCTCTGTTGTATGTTCTTAGAAGCCTGACTGTAAATGCTCAGCTGTATTTCCAAGCTCTCTACTCTGTCCCAGGTCAGTGTATCTGTTTCTCCATCATTGCTATACTTCATGAACACTTGTTTATTTGCATTTTATGCATACGAGTGTTTTGCCTGCATGTATTTATATGCATTGCATGTGAACCTGGTACCTACAGAGGCCAGAAAAAGGTATCAGATCCCAGTAACTATAGTTACAGATGATTGTGAGCCATCATGTGGATGCTGGAAACTGACTGCAGGTCCTCTAGAAGTTCCCTTAACCTCTGAGCCATCTCCTGAGTACTATAGGCCATGGGTCTTTAAGATGAAACATGAAGAATGTATCTGTGCAAATGGCAGGGAGGATGTTGGCATATCTGAAGCCAAGAAAGAAGGTTCATTCTGCTGGGGGGGGGGGGGTGGGAATACAGGTTCACAAGAAAAACATTAGAGAATGGAGATTAGATACCAGGTTTTTTTTTTTTAAAGGCATATTGAAGGTAAGTTTGGCTTTAATACAACGGTGGCAGTACTCTATAGAAGTGTTATAGAAAAGAGACATGATCAAGTTTTTTGGCTGTTATGTGAGACACAGACTGTGGAAAAATTATATGACTGTTACCTTACCCAGGTATCCCTTACCCAGGGATTCAGGGTTTTGTTTGTTGTTTGCTTGTTGGCTTTGTTTTGCCTTTTTAATTATACACTATTCATCACAGTCCAAAGTCTTTACGTTTGAAAGTTCTAGAAAGATGCTATTAATGTGTTCTAACCTGTCCACTGCTTGTCATGACGTGCTAAAATCTCACACTGCACTGATCCATCCCATACAAGACAATGACCATCCATCTGTCCAGCCTATACACATGGTGTATGCCACTGCCCATCAGGCACTGATACCCCATCTTGGTCACAAGAATTCTATTTTCACAATATAACAGTTCTTGCGTTCAAGTAAGTGACCAGCATTTTCTTTAATGGCTGCAAAAGTGCAAAAAGCAGTGACATTGCCACACACTTGCCACTAGAGGGCAGGCGTGGACACATCAGATTGGAAAACCTTTTGGCTGGCAGCCTCACAAACTTACTTCTCAGAGACTGAGGTGGGAAAGGGGAGTATTGAGAGGATGAAAACAGGTCCACTTGGCAATAGAGCCTGAGGAGGGACAATCGCAGGGTCATAGGCTTTGCATCAACTTAGGAAGAGCTTTGTGGAGTGGAAAGAGTCATCCCAGAGTGGCATCAGCCCAGAGAAGAAAGCAGGTGTCTGCTTAGATGTCTCAGCAGATCTTGAGTTCATTTCCTTGCTCACGATCAGGTAGGGTTATGCACCTGGGTACCCACTCTGGAATCTACCTATAAACCTCATATTTTGACTTCTCTCCCCCACCCCCCATAGGATTCAGATACCCACTCATTTATCTTGTCAATCCTCCTGTTTAGTCGACAAGATCCAGCAAACTGACTCCAATGGCGGTTCTTTCCCAGGATAGGTCTTCTCTCAAACACATTAGTTAAAGAGCACAGCGTCTCATCTCTCTGATGTTGACACTGCCTGACAGAATCAGTTAGCCTGAAGGTTGAGCTGATGGGCTCTGCTACTTCCTGTTCACAGTGTCTGGGCAAAACCATCTCATCTCACAGTGCTTGGGTTTCTTTGTTTGCAGAATTCGGATGATAGACTAGTGTCTACCTCATGGTGTTCTTTTGAGAAGCAAGTAACTAATTAAGGTGTTTAAAACATTATGGCATTCATGAGCAACTAGTGTCCCATTAGTATAGATTCTTTTTTGACAGCCAGCACTAGGAGGCCCAACAGTGGCTGGGAAGGCTCTGTGGTGGGGGCTGCAGAATCTGCATTGGAATGAGCTCATCTTTAGTAACAGCTAGAAACACTCAGACTTGCAGGGCGAAAGTAGACCAAGTAAATGGTATTAAAGTGCTTTTGAAAATATTTGTCTTTTAAGTTAACAGGGAGTGCAATGGACTTTCTGGGTATCTAGTTCTACGAATGTTAACACGTTCTCACAAACACTGAAACCCAGAACAGACCCACCATTCCCTACAAAATCTCTTCACGGTGCCCTTCCAAGGTTACTGGCACAGGGCTCTGCAAGCTGACACCTGGGCCTCCCACAGGGGTAATTTAGATGAGAAATATGCAAAGCCTACCTCATTTCTTAAACAAAAGGAAAAGACTGAATCCCAGATTGAATCTTCCTGCTAGTGCGTGCTGCACACTGTCTGTTCTCTCAACGGGAAGTCTCACTACATGCCTGCCCAGCTCAATCTTTATCTCCTTTAGGTATTCATAAATGCCAACCTTTACAAGAGGGCTCCCTTCTGGTGGCCACTACCTGGCACTTGGGGTCCCTCTAATACTACAGCATGTATCACCTATATTCTGCCTACAATTTATTCTACACACTGTCCACTTTCTGCTTGCAGTGACAGAATCCCAAGATCAGATACTACTGTGTGTCCTGTTCCCTGCTATATCCTAAGCACTTAGAAAATTGTCTTTGTGGGAATGGGTGACCTTAGAGAACATAAGATGACTACTGAAAGACCTTGCTTAGAATAGCATGCTGGGGACATTCCGCTAGAAGGTTGTGACGAACACTCCCTTCCCAGAATGACCCAGCAAAACAAGCTTTACAAGAAAGCCCCAGCCATAAAGCAGGTGCAGATAATGATCAAGAAGATTTCAGTTCCCTCTTCTGGTGACTAAGACCTCACCTCACCGCGGGGCCATCAATGTTGCTTAGGGAGAGGCTAGTAACCATTTCTAAAGGGGGGAATGAATGAAAAGGTCAGCTCAGGCCAACAATGGGCTTAAACCACACCCTTAAACTGTATAAAAAGTGTGTGCTTAGGAGACTTGGGGTCCCCTCTGCCCCATTGTAGGACCCTACCCACATCCCCCCACCCCATCCCCCCACCCCCTGGCGCACCAGATCAATAAACTGCTTATTGCTGTTTCTTGGAGCTCATTGATGCTCATCGATCTCTGTTTCTGTTTTTCTGTTGAGTGGGGCATCCCGGACATAAGGCTCATTGGGTCTTATATCTCCACATAGTAGGGTAGCAGTGATCATTGACTGAGTGAATATACATAAAATCATCAGAGACAAAGTTTAACTACCTCCACTGTTTTCTGGGAAGACTAAATGTGTTATACTAAAGAAAGCTCTCTAGGTGCCCAACTCACATCTCAGCTAACTAAATACCATACTTGGAGGAATAGCCATCTTCAGTTTTTAGTGGCTAATCCTCTGAGCAAACACACTCAGATTCATACACTGCTCCTCACTCTGCCCTCTGCTCCATGAGTGAACACGAAAAGGAATTATTTCTCTCCCCGATTCCCTCTGAAGAGTCAGTCCTTGATTCACATGTTTAAAAATTGCTAGAAACAGCATGACCTGGGCTTCACCAATAGATTGATGACTGTGGGAATAGACAGTTTCTCAGGGGAGGCAGGGAGCCCACAGCCTATAGTGGGATGAATTGAAAAGACACTTGACTTTCTGGAGAAAAGGTCAAGTGTCAAGGAAATTGCTTCACTAATACCAACAGATGTCTTGGGCCTTTGGAGCACAGAACCCCTTTCCAGACATATCATCACGAAAGTGCTTCCTGTTTTTTGATGAATTCAAATCCCAGATGTCTTTCTCCTGGGAGTGGTGTCAGTTTCTCCACAAGTAAGAGCACAGTGGGTACCCAAACAAAGATTTTTGTAGGGAGCAGTTCTGATGCTTTGATCGGGAATCTGCATGTGAACACTGAAGGTCCCAGTCCCTAGTTGGTTTTTGATTGATCAATAAAGATGTCTGTGGCCTAAGAGTTGGGTGAAATAGGTGGGACTTCCAGTTTTCCAGCAGGCAGGTTAACAGACTGGAGGGAGGAGGAAAGATTCACTGTGCTTCAGAGGGAGAAAGGGCCATTGGTCGCTTCCCAGACGGGCCTGGGGTAGCAGGCAGGAGATTAAAATGATAATTAAGATGAGGGCAGCTTTAGGGGGCTCAACAAGAAGATGGTAACCTGGCAACTAAGCAAAGGGTAGGTAGAATTACACGCGTTGCTCTGGGAGTGAAAAGAAGGGCACGATAGTGGAGGGAGGCTTCAAAGAGCCCAGCCATTGAGCTAAAGCATATTAAAAGTAAGTTAATGTGTATGTGTGTTTCATCCTCAGATCCGAGGGAACGAGCCTGGGGCCGGAGCTTAAAGCAGGGTAGTAGGAACGACACAGTACAGATTTTGGCTTTGAAAGTATAATCTGTGGGTTTCTCCACCAGCTTCCTCCTCTTTCAGAAGAACAGCCAAGGGTGTTGGGAAACTGTGAGAGGATCAGTCAAATGAAACCCTTTTATTTGCTTCTCATCACCATCCCTAGCCCCCACCTCTCACAGAAATACATTCAAATACAGAAGTGGCCCAAACAATCAAACTAAGCTCATGGACATAAACGTTTGCATTCAATAAGTGGAGGTATTTACTAAACCCTCTGAAGATTACATGGCTAATACATGGCTAATTACATGGCTTATTTACACAAAGAATTTGCAAAGCCCTTGGGCAGTGACATCCAGGACTGGGTCCCTGCATGAATTTATCCACTCATGTCAGTTTGCCTTTGACTTACCCAGATTTCATCATCTGAAGGTCATGTCTAAGATCCCCATGGTGTGGAAAACATGGAAGCTGGAGTATGTGGTGGCTGGCCATACTGCCTCCCAGTAAGAAATCAGAGAAGGATGGGTGCTGGTGCCTGGCTCACTCCCCTGTTTTATTCAACCCACCAAATGGTGCAGCCCATTCAGGGTGGGTCTACCCTCTGCTATGAAACCTCTCTGGAAATGTCTGCATAGAATACCTCAAGGTGTGTTTCCTGACTGATTCTAAAGCTAACTGTAGTGAAGATCAAGAGGAACCATGGCTCTTTACAAAGGGTGCATTGCAGCTTACAGATCTGGTTTGGGAACATACTTCTCCAGAATATATACCTATGTGATGCCAAAGCAGTCAGCCCCACAAGAGAAAGAGGTGCTTGTCTTTCATGTGACAGGTACCTGTTAAGAGCACTGCCATCTGGAAATTGAAACTCACTGCCTCAGCTCAGCATTGAAAGGATCACTTTTGCATCACTGTAAAGAAACAAAAGAGATGGCTCTTTCACAGGTGGACAAGTCTAACAGTTAACCTTGTCAAATTTACGGGCTCTAAACAAGCCTCTTCAAGAGACTTTCTAGACTGAGGTAAATGAGGTAAGAAGACCCACCTTAAAGGTAGGTGGCACTCTTCCCTGGGCTGGGCTCCTGAACAGAATAAAAAGGAAAATAAGCTGAGCACCAGCCTCCATCTCTTGCTGCTTCTTGACTGCAGATGTAATATGACCAGCCACCTTATACTCCTGCTGCCATCTTTGCCATGGTGGTTTGTCCACCCACACTGTGAGCCAATGTTAACCCTTTGTTCCTTAACTTGCTTTTTGTCAGCAACAGAAGGAGCTAGTAGGGAATGACTGTATAAGAAGATCTTGATGCTGCTGATAGTAATCATAAAAGTGATGGTGGTTAGGCTGGGAATGGGGTAGCCTATTTATTGGGCTTAAGATCCTGGTTCTGCTGAGATAGACCAAAAGATGGGACTTAACTTCTCAACAACCTTTGGTAGGAAATGCTATCACCTCGATTTTACTGATGTAAAAATCAAAGACCAAAGACAATACACTCAGTCATTGCTGGGCTCTGGCTCAAAACTCAAATCACCAATCTTCTAGCTCTATAATTCAAGTGTAGGACTCCCAGCTCTGGTGGCCACAGTTCTGACCATCTAGCAGCCCCACTTCCTGACAGCACTAGTATCTGAGCCCTGGCAGACCTGAGACCATGGTCCATGGGCATTCCAGCACACTGTGGTACCCTAGTTGCTTTGGAATCCGGCTTCTCAGGTGTTCAAGTTGTAACTTAGCAGAGGCCCCGTCCATCCACTCTGTCCCTCACAGCGGGGTTTCACCTCTGTTTTCCTTGTCTAGCATGTCCTTCCCTATGCTTCCACCACTGTGTCTGGGAATTGTTCTGTTCATGCTCTCTGGGCTCACTGCCTCCTCTGGAGAGATCCTGGTGCTACACACCAGTTACCAATTAGGTCTAAAGCTGCTTGTTATGGTGTTTTATGCACACACTCATCATTGTGGATTTGAGAAGAAGGTCCTGGTCTTGGCTCTGAGCACTAAGGTACCAAGACTGGCAACACACGTGGACTTGCTAAGTTGGAGAGAGCAGCAGGCAGAGGAGAGTCAATGAGATGCCGGTACTGTCACAATTTGGGAACCAGGTAGAACCTTCCTGTTTGCTGAATAAGAAAATGAGTAGTGTTCTTCTTAAAGACAATGGGACCTGATTTCTAGTGATGTCCCTGAGAATGAAAAGACTGCAATGATGAGAAAATACCAGTCATCTGGAAAATACACATGATTCTTCTGCCAAAGGACACACAGACATACAGGGTGGGACCCATGTCGATGTCTTTCTGTCTATGTTTGTCTGTCTCAACACTCACAGAGAAGATTTTATATATATATATATACATATATATATATATGTATATATATGTATCTATATATATGTGTATATATATGTATCTATATATATGTGTATATATGTATCTATATATATGTATATATATATATATATATATATATATATATATATGTGATAGGTAGATATGGAGAGAAAGAGAGACACACACAGAGAGACATAATAATGTACACAGGCAGCAAGAGACACACATAGACAAAAACATAGACAAAGAGAAAGACAGATGGAGGCACACTCACAGAGAACATACCTGACAAGCCAGACTGTGCCTACTTGGCCTTCAATTCTCCTACACCTTCAGTTGCTGGCCAGAAGCCCCCTGCCTAGGGCAGGGCAAATGACCAATTGGCAATGCTCCTAGAAGCCAGGTGCTAGCCTAATGAGGAAGTTGGCAAGTACACTTGGGAAATCAGACACGGCATGGGTAAAAAGCATCCCAATAAGCAGGTCCTCATGCTCTGCCACACCCTCCTGTCCTCTTCCACCTCAGTCACACGGGCTGGCAGTTTGAGGATCTGAATGCTTCCCCCTCCTCTCCCACACGCACTCACCACTAACCTAAAACAGACTGATTTACCCCACAGTCGCATTCCCTAACAGATGCGACTCATCGTTTGCTTTTGCGACTCCACAACTGACAGTCTGTTAAGTCTCCCATTATCAGTTACCCCGCTTGACCCTTTCCATGCCCCGCCAAGTGCACTTTGGAATTCAAGATCCTTTTGCACCCTTGGTGATAACAAGACCAGGACCGTGACTCGTCATTTTCCACTCCAAAACTACCTAGTTCCAATAAGTGAAACCTCATTCCCTACAGTTTGAAATGATGATCCTTCAGAAGATTAAATGTTTCATGTTTGATCTCCAGCAGAGGACGTTAGTTTGAGAGGTTCTGGAGGACAAGCCTATCTGGTAGATGCCTACCATAAGGGGATAAATCCCTAGAGACTGTGCCATGTACCAAAATTCTCTTTCTTTTGTTCTGTTTCCTGGCTACAAATCTTGTGAGCTACTGGGTTCCACCCTGCCTTCTCCATGGTGATGGAGTAAAAGCTCTGAAACCATGGGTCAAATCTCTCTTAGTTTCTGTAAGGTGACTGATCACAACGATACAAATGACCCGATGCCATAACTGCTTCTCATTAGGAGAGTATGTGTTGAACCTTACTGTTACCTACCCTCGGGCTTCGGCACTAGCTACTTCGCCTGAAAATTTCTTCCCTCGCTCCCTCCTTGCCACACATGTCCCACGTCTTTTCCCACTTTCTCAGAGTACTCTAACCACACTGATCCTTGCCTGCACTGGTGTTCCAGACACACTGTTCCCCATCACAATGCAACTATGTGCTATTTCTCATTAGACACTCCAGAAAAAGAAAACCCTGAGATCTCTGTCTCGCTGCCTTGCCCAGGATCTGGCACACAGAGTGAGCCCACACATAACGAACACAGGGTAGAATGCTGTTGGAGGAGTCTAGGTCTGTGGGTGGTTGTAAGCTATCTGTGTCCAATTTGGGGAGGGCACAGGAGGAGATGCCTGTGCAGTACAGAACCCCCCACATTCTGGCACTCCTCCTCCAGGATGCTGTTTTCCCGATGGGGTGGACCATAATTCGAACATGGTCACTTACCACCAAAACTTGTGGTGAAGAATAACCCTTCACTGGGCAATATTGGTAGAGCCTAATAGAACGTGTTTATGTCAGTGGGACAAAAATCCTCGTGGATTAATGGTGCCCCTCAGGAATGAGTGGGTCCTCACTCATGCAGGACTGAGTTAGGTATCGAAAGAGCAGTTGGTACACGGCAGCCCTGTGTCCACCTTGTGTTCAGGTGCTTATACCCCACTCTCCTGAGTACTTCTGATTTGTGTAGGCATCCACCATGCTGTGACCTCACCCCGTGTAACAACCTGATCGTGAACTTTTCTATCTCCTGTACCATGAACCAAATAAATCTCTCTTCTTTACAGATGATCCAGTCTGAGGGTTCCTGGTACCACAGCAGAAAACTGACAAAAAACAAAAAACCAAAAAACAAAAAACAAAAAACAAAAAACAAAACAAAACAAAAAAAAACTTTGGCAGACTGATTTGTTCAGGGTCACTTAGTTCAGGAGAAGCACAGGCTATATTGGAGCACAAGACTCCCGAGTCCTCAGCTAATGTGTTTATCTGACTCTGAAACTACCCCCACCTTATACACAAGGACCTCCTGATCTCCTGAATACCTGCTGACTACTTCACTTTCTCCCAAATAGGGAACATCATCACTGAATTGCCAAATAGCATCCCACCATGTAGCTGATTGTGATCCAAAGATAAGCACCCATTCTCTAATGCTCACCCAATCCGTTTGGACAAATCCTATCACTGACCTCATTTACAGATGTGTAAACTGAGGCCCGGGGGACTTAACAACTTGTAGGATATCACGTGCCAGGACATTTGCTGTTGCACTGTTCTCGACCTCAGAGTGGAGACTTTCAACCACTGAGCCACTTTAGTGGGCTGCCCCACCCATCATTCTCCTCTTCTGGCACAAGGAGCTAACAGAGTGCTCATTGGTAACATCTATCTAAGATGTAGCATTCTCTCAACCCTGCATTGTCCTTCACCTTGGAAAGCCCAAGTCTAAGAACTGGATCAAGAATGGTCCAGTCAGCTGCAACTTCAGGGACACACTCCCATCTTGCAGGCTGGCTGCATTTCTGCTACTGAAAAAGAGACATCTGTGCGAGGTGTGTGTGTGCGTGTGTGTGTGATGAAGTAGAACTGGGGTGGTTAGTGCCACAGCTCCTCATCATCATGAGAAGGGTGATGGCAGTGACAATGGAAACAGCAGCAGCTAATAGTTAGACAGAGCTAAGTCCTGTTCCAAGTCTCTCTTGTATAACAAGCCCATTAGTCCTAACTGTTGCAGGGGAATAGAATATGCAACTTTGGCACAAAGACTGTTTTGAGCTGAAGTTAAGAAAGATCAAAGGGAGAGCTCTCCACCCTTTCTTTGTTTGCCTAAAACCAGGCCACCCCTTTGCTTGTTTCTCAAAGTCTACCAGAAAGTACATGAGTTAATTGCTCCAGACAACATTGATCCTTTAGGACCCCTCCCACAACACAGTAGGATTTTCCCCTATAAACTCTTTCTAATTAGTTTTTCTATTAGTTTCACACTCATTTCCTGTCTGATAAACTCAGCCCTTTTCCTCTGTGTTATCAGTTCTCTGGACATCTCTGCTCTTTTGTTAATATGTTCCCTGGTTCAGGGTCCATTTATCCTTCAGAGTTGCTCAAGTTCACATTCAAGTGCTTGTGATTTATCACGCAGCTGCAATCCACTGCTACCCTGTGAGTTGAACATATGTGAAGGTGGAGATGCAGAGAAGAAGTCTAACTGGCTGCACACCATAGCTCAGCAAGGCTGCACACTGCAGGGTACTGGGTGCTTCCTCTGTGATCACAAAGGTCGCCTGGACGATGGGCTGCAGCAACCTAGCAACATGAAAAAGGAACACAACACACATTGCTAGCTTGGAAAAAACAAAAAAAAATACATTAAAAAATTGAAGCACTCTATTAAAGGTGTGACACAGTCTCGCCACAAAGTGAAACAGTCTTGGGTTGAACCACGGAGAGATGACAAGCAAGTGCCTGTATGCACTGCATGCCTTCGAAATGGTTTTTTCTTTGATTGTCCTTTTGACAGTACAGGGCCCCAGCAAATGACCCAGAGATGATGGAAGGCAGTGATCCATCTGCCTAAGGCAGTTTCTCATGTTGCATTGACTTTGTTGCTACCTCGTAACTGTAATTTTGCTACTGTTATGAATAATAATGTAAGTATCTGATATGCAGGGTATCTGATATTTGACCTCCAAGAAAGCTCACACCACTGACAGGGTCAGTTTTTGTTGTTGGTGTTTTTTCTCCTCTACAATAATTTATTATCCTTGCTTAATTTATTATTATTCGTACAGATGGAGGAAACTGAGACCCAGAGAGGGAGAACGACTTGCCCAGTGGCCATAGCCCTAAGGTTTGGCTCCAGAATATAAGCTTCACCCCTTTCTGGTCCATCCGCTGGGCTAATTATCCTATTAGCCCCCAAGCTTCTTTTCTATCAGCAAATGAAAGGCCCTTAATATGACTTCATGCAGGTCTTTCTTAGTCCCAAGTGCCAGAGCCAAGTACAGGAAAGAGGTTAATTTCTCTGCCTTTGCTTATTTTGATTTCTAATAAAACTCGTCATGTTATGTTAGTAATAACATTTAATGAAATTATTTTTAATTGTCTCATTACATAAAAAGCCCTTGACTCAGCATCTCTTGTGCATTCCCATGAGTTCCTAGCAATCGGATGGAAAAGGTTCTGCCTGTCTGATTTTATCCTGAGGCAGCCACATCTCAGCAAGGCTTGTAATTTAACCAAGGAAACACAAGCCACTTCATAGCTCAACCAGGCTGCTGGGATCTCAATGTCTAGGTTCTTCATAGTTTTGTTCAATTACCACTTGTTCCACCTTGCGTCCTCAGAAACAGCGCCCCCTGGGGGTCAGAGGAGGAACTGCCTGTACCTCTAGCCTTAGTAGGAAGCTGGGAACATTCCTTGTAGATGAATAAATAGTGCAATAAGGGAATGTGTACATTAAAGAGGGGTGAGGGGAGCGGGGGGGGGGAGACATTAAAATAACATGGGAGTCAAAATTATGATTAAAATATACTGCATTAAAAACATTTTCAATAAATAAAAAAAAAAGAATATAGGGGCATTTTTGTTCCCTGTTGGATTTCTTCTCATTGGGAACTCACTGCCTCCAGCCAAGTGGGAACTGTGACAGCTAAAGGCAGAGGACATACAACAGGCAGAGAGTATGGAGAGCTTTGGAATCCTGGCATCAGATTCCCCACTGGTAGCACTACTGTCCCGAGCGGACAGGGCAGGGGCTCTCCTCAGTGGATGGGCTGGCTGACGGCTGTTCCCTGCAGTAACAGCTATTCTGAGGCAAGCCACTGTGACAGTTTCTCAAGAAAATTAAAAACAGAATTACTCTATGACCCAGCAGTATCATAACAAATATATTTCCTATTGCAGAGAGACATGCTCATCCACGTTCATAGGTACTTTTATTCATGACAAATGGGACATAAAAATAGCTGAGATGTCCGTCAATGAAATGTTCAAGAAAATATGGTGCTTTATTCATCTATAAAGAAAATGAGATTTGAAGACAAATGAATGAAACTGGAAAACATTCTACCGACTGATTTAACTCAGCTCAAGAAAGATAAATGTTAAATATTCTTGCTCATATGCAGATGTTGGCATCGAATCCTTAGATTTGTGAATTTAAACTGAAGTACCTGTATAATCCAGAAAATTAGAAAGGGACCACTAATGGGAAGAGGGAAGAGGGAAGAAAAATCTTAAGGGAGAGGGAAGAGTGAAACTTTGGTGATATGAAAGGGCCCTGCATAGATATTTTTCTCCTAGATAAAAACATCTACCTTGGAAGGAAGTTCATTAAGGCATAAAATGCTCTAAATGGAAGTGAAACATTCACTTCTATAAAAGGCTTGTTAAGCTCAGGAAGCAAGCAACTCAGAATTTCCAGGAAGTCTCTGAAATCGACCAGATTGCCTGACCCTCCCTCCTCATACATAGATAAGCAGTAGGGACCGATGAGACACTCAGAGAAGCCAAGTAGCCTAGAGTTAATGAAACAGAGACCAGCCAAGCTGGAAGAAGCAGAGACCAGCAGAGCAGGTAAGAGCTGAAGAGGCTCAGACCACCTGAACTGCTTCGAAGAGACAGTTTCTAACCTGCTGAGATTTCAATTAATTTTGTAGTGCACTCCTGGTTTCCAGCTTGTATGAACTATTACCCACTTTGGGTGATCTAGTTGTCTTGGGAGTCATTTCTGCTAATGTAGGTAACGCCAATAAAACCCACTGGTTCACTAAGTTGGACATGAATGTTATCCATACTTTGGTCTGTCATTGTTTCCCTATCTGAGATGGGTATTTCTTCACGGCTCTGCAGGAATAGTGGCACACAAGGGAGAGAAGGGAGGGGTGTAATGAGAGGGAGGTTTAAGTTGTCTTATTTTCTTGATCACTAAAGCTCTTCCCATATCCTTTTCTCTTAGCATCTGAACTTGCTGAGAGATGAATCCAGAACTTATGGTCCGCAAGCCTGCCCTTTGTTATTGAAATAGTCTCTGCATGGGGACCTTACACATAATATAAGACAGTGATGGTCCTCAGATTCCATCTCCTTACTCCCTGGGCATGGCTGGTGGTCCTCCCCTCTTTCTTCTCACCCTTGTGGGGTGTTCCATCAAGGCCAGTGCAACATACGCAGAACTCTCGGGATCAATACCCACCTCCTTTGCTTCTTGGTCTTAGCACTTTTGACCAGCTCTCAATCTTTCTGGACTCCAGTCTACCCATCACACAACAGGGATAATAATTTTAGCTCACTTCCAGGCCTTTCAGCAAGAGTTAGATGCTTCCATACAAATACCCTTCACACACAGGCAGTAAGAATTCAGGAGCGACACCACAGTGAAGCATGGCTCTGGCACACTTAGCGAGTAGGAAGGGTAATGTGTGAAAAGGAGGTGCTGAGTCTGTCAGGCACTTCAGGGAAAGCTGCAAGTGGTACCACATACAGTGTTCTGCCAACCTCTGCACACACCTCATGCAGCTAGCTCCTTTGTCATAGCAGGAGGTGTTCCTCTGAAGGCCCAAGAGACACTCTGTGGCCCTCCTGCTTGGAACATTTCAAGGCAGCAAGTCAGTGCTAGTAACTGAGGAGTTGATGAATGGCTGCCACTGCTTTAGAGCCATTGCTCCAGTGTGAATCTGTAATGTCCCTGTGAGGGTTAAATTAATCTCAGTGGTCAACTTGATTGAATCTGAAATCAACTAAAAGATAAGCTGTGAGGGGTTGTCTTGATCAGGCTATTTAAAACGGGAATACCAACCCTATATATGAGCAATCCCTTCTTTTTACTTTATTAGATATTTTCTTTATTTACATTTCAAATGTTATCCCCTTTCCTGGTTTCCCCTCCGAAAACCCCCTATCCTCTCCCTCCTCCCCCTGCTCACCTACCCACCCACTCCTGCTTCCTGGCCCTGGCATTCCCCTATACTGGGGCATAGAACCTTCACAGGACATGGGCAGTCCCTTCTAATGGCAGACCAGATAGAAGGAAATTAGAGGGAGAAGTTTTGCACTCTGGCCTTTTGGTTTTGTTCTTCACTAGCAAGTTCACCCACTGTGCTTCCAATATTCATCGATTCTGTTATTGTGGCTGCCAACCCTGCCATCCCGTATCTCCTGCTTCGTTGGGCTTCCAGTGTAGACTAAAAACCAATGTCTCCTCAAGAATCCTCCAGACCCTAATTCCCCGGGTGGGACAGCTGAAGCATTTATGAACTGAGCAGCTACACGGTTCTCAGGTTCTCCAGTGTGAGGACAGCTAGTGTTGGACTCCCTAGCACATACCATGTAGGCCACCCTAATAAACACACCCTTTTTAATATCTATTCATTCTATCAGTTCTGTTCCTCTAGAGAATCCTAATTAACCCACTTCCCAGTAGGCTCTGGGTTTAAATGTTTATTTCCTACTTCTGTTGCTATTTCAAGAGGCTGGGTAACCTTTAGGAAGTGGGGCTAGTTAGGTAATGGAGGTCATTAGGGGTGGGCTTTGAAGGGTAAGCCCCAGTCTCGGTTCTGTCCTAGTTCCTGCTTCCTGGTCTGCTGTGATGTGTAGCCTCTTCCATGTGTTCCCATTACCATGATGGACTGAAACCCTAGAAAAATATGAGCTGAAAGAAACCTTTAAGCTTTTTCTGGCGATAATGTGGTAAAAAAATGATGTGAAACCGATAGTCACCGTTCAAGACAACACTGGAACCCAAGTGTTGCTGCAATATTTAATCTCTATCAGGGGCTTCTACCCTGCCTTTGCATGAGACTTTTAATCTCAGGGTCATGGGTTCGAGCCTCACATTGGATGCCAATATGTTGTCAAAATATTTAATCTCAGTTGGGGGGTTCTACCACCTCTGGTTATATAATTCCCAGATAAAAGATGCATGTGACCTTTAATTTATAACAAGCCTTTATCAGCACTAAAGCTGGACAGATATCTACACTCTACGCAATTAGATTTTACTTTCCTATTGATAACCTGAGTTTTCACCTACTATGCTCCGCCTAGCTGCTCTGAACTCCAATTGGTCAGCCCTTATGGCCATGATTTTAAGGTTCTTACCCTATGGCATCTTCTCTCTCTCTCTACCTTTCCCTCCTCCCTCCTCGTGGTTCTCTTCCAACCCCAAGCCCGGGAATCCCACGCTCTACCTATTTCAATTTTGCCCAGCTATAGGCTGTAGGTATCTTTATTCACCAATCAAGAATAACATGGAGGGCAAGGACACGAGGCCTCTCACAGCACTTGGAGTTCACCAATTCACCTAGACTAATGGGCGAGTATACGCGAGGGACCACTCTGTCTCTCGCCAACCCCTTCTAGTGCTGGGATTATAGACATATACTGCTTTTCCAAGTTTTTTTTTTTTTAATTTTGGTAGTCATGGTGGTGGTGGTGGTAGGGTTCTGCTAGAAATCCAAACTCAGTTTCTCCTGCTTGCACAGCACAGACTTTACTGACTGAAACATGTTTCTTCATATGACTTTCTTGTGGAGACACAGCATGGTGATAGAGATCAGATCTGTGGTTGCCAGGTGTTAAAGGTGAGATGTTTGTGACTATGGCAGGATGAGAGGAGTCATGTTGTCATCACAGATGGAACTTTTCAGTATATTTATCATGGAGCTGACAGTTATATGGATCCACACATGCCCCAAAGCCACCAAGATACACACACACACACACACAAACACACACACACACACACAGAGAGAGAGAGAGAGAGAGAGAGAGAGAGAGAGAAAGAGAGAGACAGAGACAGAGACAGAGACAGAGAGACAGAGAGACAGACAGAGACAAAGAGACAAAGAGACAGTGGCAGAGACAGAAAGACAGGGAGATACAGAGACACAGACAGAGACAGAGAATCAGCCAGGCATAAAAGCATATCCCTGCAATCTTAGCACTTCAGAGGTGGAGGCAGGAGAATTGTGAGTTTGATACTATCTTGAACTTACACATTGAGATCCTCACTGAAATTAATAGAAAGCAAGTTAGTCAGTCTATCCATGTCACCTCCTTGATTAAAACTTCTAATTTGGGACAGAATTTGATCTCCCTTCCTTAGCCCACAACTCCCTAACAAATTTGGCTCCAGGGACACTTTAGTGATCATCTTCTCTAACTCCCCCTCACCTGGCCGCTCTACCTGCTCTGAGACTCGTTTACTGTTTCCAGTTTCTCCAAGATATGTCCACCTACTCATGAGCTTCAAATGAAACTGAATATCTGTTCTACAGGCTGAATGCCACTAAGCACCGTTAAGAATGCCTCAAATATTTGTTGACTGGATAAATGAAAAAAAACTCAAGGGGTGAACATTTAGTCGTAAAATTTCCAGTGCTCTAAACCTCTGAACCTGGTGTTATGTTTTAGTTTTATATTGTCCTTCCAAACAACCTAGAGCAACCCCATCCTAGGAGTGATTAATTCAGCTTCAGGTACTTTAAAACTGTATTCAGCCTGACATCTTCCTGTAGCTTGCTTGAGCAGGAAAGAAATCTATGAGACACTAAGGCAGGACATACATGTTTTCTTAAAGTAAGGCTATATGAACCTTAAATGAGAGAAAGCTACCCAGAAGCACTGCCACCATGAGAGAATGAGATGTCCTTGTAGCATCTTTCAAAGGAGGACTAGTGCCGGGTTATGGGCATCCTACAGGTTCATGGGTCCTCTCACTGTCAGCCCAGTGAGCCCTACAACTGAAGGAAACTAAACACAAGGAGTGTCAGTAACAAACTCAATGTCACACCACAAGGGTAGGTAACACTTGGTGTATCTTCCACTCAGGTGTTTGTAGCCTTCAGCCCCATTCTTTATCCACTTGGGAGTTTGGAAGCAATGTTTACTCATGAGAGTCAATGTCAGAGGAGTCAAGCAGGATGCACCAACTCGACGATGGTTCTCCTCAAGTTTCTCAAAGACTGGCATAGCCCAGGCTGGCAGAGCAAGACGCTGATGACCACAAATATTTGTTGAGCATCTGTTCTGTAACGGGTCTTGGGCTTGGGTTTTCCACAGGTACTGTCATTTCGTTGTCAAGATTGTCTAAAACACTTTCAGCATGCATGCAAGTGTTGGGGCTGTTTACACAAAGAGAATGACATAAATCCTACAAGCAAGGATGCCTGGGAACTCCCCACTTCCAGCCACACCAGCTCATAACCTGTTAGTAACCTCAAAGACAAATCAGTATGCAGCCCCACACAAACCCATGTAGACTTTGATTTTCTACTTCTTTTAGGCGGGATCAGTATCATAGGCACTGATCAGCACAGGCAGTGCTGTTGAAGGGTACATACACAAAAGCCATATATAACACATGCTTTTGGTGACTAAAATCTTTTCAAAGGTATTTTTGACTATAGAGTTCTTCATTTCATACTATGGCCTTGTGACCTAAAGAATATGAGTGCTCCTTCTATACCCCTGCTTATTCTTACTGAAGAATAACCAAGAAATCTGAGCTCTAAAGGGAAGGTTGAAGGTTATAGGGTTCTGTTTATGGTCAGGATTTCTGCCCACTTTTAGCAAGAGCATGTAAGGTGAACACTACTCTGCTGGACAGCTCTGTCTGCCTCTCTATATTCTCCCTCTCCTCTCTACTTCTACCCACTCCTGTGAGCTGTGTCCTCCAGTTCTGTAGAATAATGACTGTTTCTGTCCTATGATAACCTTTGGGTGCTTTCTTAACAACATGTGGACTGGGGCAAAGTGTCACATGTCTGTACTTTTTAATGTTGATTTCATTTGCTTTAGATCTGGCTATCAATCTCAGGTGTCATACAATGTATTGTCATTTGCCTCCCCATTATACAGCACCAGCAACTAATTCTGTTCAACATTTTGGAAGCGACACTCATGAAACCAGCGCCTTAGTTGGAAAGACAAAGGAGAGCAGGCATCTGTGGACGAAGCCGGTTTAGTTGCACGGAGTATACATCAATCAGCCATGTGGGCGGGGCATCGGTCTCAATCCACCCATGAGGGAAGATTTCTCACATGGGAGGCAAAGAAGTCCACATGAAATAGGGCTTGTGTCCTGAGCCTACTACAGGACAATGATGTGGCCTCTCATTATGGCTGCTCACTCCACATTGGCCTCAGACACCTGTCACAATGTCAAGTACAGATTATGTAGTCTGCGAGTCTATTCCAGTCTTCAAATTACAAAGAGGCCTGGAAGCAAGGATAATTAAGTTCATCTTAAACTCCTCAACTGAAAGAAAAATCTCTTCAAATGAGAACAATACAACTAGAAGCTCCTAAGACAGGAAGACATGGTTCCCAATGAACAGACACGGGACAACTCAATTTCTCTGTACTGCATTTTCTCAGCTATAAGTTGAGGGGCCAGGTCTGTAGAATATGAGGTTTCTTTCAGATTTGGGGCACTCCAATCTCCTGTAAGTACCTCAGGCAGTAAAACAGAAGATTCACAATAATCTGGCTGGCCTGGCCTATATCAAAGTTGGGGCACAGTTTCTAGAACAAAGAACAACAACAAAAAAAATCAAACAAAGGCACACAAGGCTGCCATCTCCAGCCCTGCTCCTCATCCCTGCAACTTCTGCCACCTCAGTGTGTCTACCAGGATAGGTTTAGATATCAGCTTTATTATTCAATAAATGGATGACCTTTGGCAAGTCACTCACTTGTGACAGCCTTGACTTTACATATCTGTGCAGTGGAGTAAATCTGCCCATTCTGGGAATGCACAAAAATTCCAGTGCTTAACCACTCTGACGACTCCCCTGTCACCCAGGGAACACAGGTGGCATGCCCCTGTATTAAAAAATTGTGTACCCATCAAACTCAACCCACCTTCTCATTCTGAAGTTCACTCTTAACTAAGGCACAAGCACCCAGTGTTAGAAAGGCTCTAAAAATCCATTCCTCCTGCCCCTTTCAACCTCTATGACAAGAAAACAAAATAACCAAGGCTCAGAAAAAATTTTTGGTGACTTAGCTCAAGGACGTGCCAGTTCTTCATCAATAAAGCCTGACCTAGGAGCAGGGTGGCAGATGCCAATGGCTACACAAGATGAAGAGAGGACCCTTTGTAGGCTCCATGCTCCTTAAAGAAGTTTGGAACCCCTCTCTTATGTGACCAAATTCTGAGGTGTATCTGAACTTTTCACCTCTGCTTGGAGGTGGGGGTTGTAACAGGGAGATCATGTCATAGTGTGTGCATGAGATGCAAGTATGAGGTAGGAGAATGTCTTAAAAGTTCGGATGAGGTGAGATTCAGAGTTTTCAGCAAGCAGCAGTTCCCAGATGCTCCTCACATGTATGCCCACCTCTGTTCTTTTTAGTTTACCCACTGAGGCAGGCACACGTGCACTGCAAGCTTTCAGGGGAGGGAGGGTGGGGTTTCTGGCTCGGGCAACACTCAACGAACCTATACCTGATTACACAGAGACAAGAAAACCCTTAAAACTGTGCTATCTACAGTATAATAGGAATTCAGGCATTCTCTACCCTCTGACAACCCAGCCTGAACGGCCAGAGAGTGCTCCAGATTCATTCAGACACATTAGAACGTCAGGGGTCAGGGACCTGGGGGTTCACAGCAAGCAAGATAAACTCTCTGAGAGCATTCAGCGATTTCTGGAGAAATGTTACTCCATAGACTCCTGGGAGTGAAGCTCTAAGAAGGGAGCACAGACAACACAAGGAAGGGCCAGCTTTATAGGTGTATCCTTAGCACATCGGCTCCCATCCTGGCTTGATTCTCAAAGCAAAGCATTTATCCTTAGGGAGCATTTGACAGAAAGCTACATCAAGGACAAGTCTGTTCCCAGCTCCTTCTGATTGCAGTGCCTGCCCTCCCCTGCCAGAACCATGTGCACCCTAGCAAACAGACCCAGAAAGGGTGACCCTGCCTTAATGAGATCACACTGCAGGCCAGTGACAGCCACTGGTCAGAGCTGGTCCCTGACACCCTGCCTAGGATGCTGCTTCCCTCTACCCAGCATCTTTTGCTTCACCTCCCAGCCCCTCTCCCTCTCCCAGATCCTTGGGCTCACCTCCTAGTTCTGAGGATCCCTCCAGGTTGAACAATGCTCAGAAGCAGTTGGCTGTTAAACAATTCATTTGGGGGCATGTGGAGCCGTGCCCATCCCAGGTGGCATGGAGAGGCTACAGCCCTGCAAAGGGGCTCTCTTTCATCTAAAGAACAACTCCTCCTCTTCCTCCTCCTCCCACTCTTCCCACCCCCTCCTAGGTCCTCCTCTGTAGTACTACTGGAACATGTGCTCTACTTGGGAGGGAGGCAGGAGGCGAGTGTGGCTTTTATTGGAAAGCAAATGCCAACAGTGTGCTGAGCTCTGCTATTTCTTCACACTGAGGAGAGGAGGAATATGAGAGAGAGAGAGAGAGAGAGAGAGAGAGAGAGAGAGAGAGAGAGAGGAATAATGATTAACCCCTCTGTTCCAGGTCGGCTTCTCAGTGAAGCTAGAGAAACAATACATTTAACCAATGGAGTGCCCGCCCCAGGCATTACATCACCAGTGAGCTCCCTCATTGGCTAATAATTTCTAAAAGGCAAAATCCTATTTCTAGATGCTTAACCCTTTCCTACTTATCAAACCCAAAAGGATTTGGTTTATACCAGTGTTTCCTCAACTTGTTTTCTTTTTTTTAAATCTGATTCCTCTGAAGGGCATCCTAAACACATAGTTTATAGTGATACACTTCAAATTATCCATACCACAACCTTTAGAGGGTATGTGGCTATCTATTTCAACAGTATAAAAAAACAGGGAACCTAGTGCACTCAGAACTCTTCTTTGCCAAGGGCAGTGATATTTTTTTTCCTGAGCTTATATAATACACTCAACACTTGGTGGCTCCTCTCATTCATGTCCTACTCTGAACAGAGGACATTATGTCTCTTCTTTCACAAATAAGGTTTAGCCAGGCCTCCTGGTATAAGTCTGCCATTCCAGCTACCCAGGAGGCCAAGGAAAGAAGATGCCCGTTCAAGGATAGTTTGAAGTACAGAGGAAGTTCAAGACCAACCTTCAGAACAGAGTAGGATCACGTCTGGAAATAAGAGGTAAAAAGAGTGCTACAGCTGGGCTCCATGGCAGAGTACCAACCTACCCGGAATGAGAGTCTCAGGTCAGTCATTTACACTGGACAAAAAGAAAACTAAGTAATTTGCCCAAGAGCTGGGGTTCACTTTGAAGGCCAGGTTGTCGTACCCGATCTTAATTCCCTGTGGAACTCACAGAGATCCACCGGCCTCTAGCTTGACTTCAGGGACTAAAGGCCTCAACCACCATGCCCAGCATGAAGTTAAAGTTAAACTTGGCCATGTGATTTGCATTTTGCATTTGTCTTGCATGGTCTGCTAGATCCCAGAAATTATTGATATAGTTGATGAGCTTCAAGTGCCAGTGCCTGAGAAGAACAGAGAACTGGAAGTGAATTCTCATACAGAGTATTTTCAGAGGCTGCCAGCTGTTCTAGACATCCTCGTCTCCCTCAAGTTCATTCCATCTGCTAGTACTGCAAACCTCAGCCTCACTATCAAGTTCCCTAGGAATCCCTCTCCTACATATAAACCTGGGAGAGTGGCGCTCTCTCCGTGCTTCTTGGGTGCCTGCATCTGGGAACTGTTCTTGCTTGTTTCCTGCATCAGCTTGATGCTATTAAAGCTGTGTCTACCCATTCCACCCACATATGCTCAGAACAGGGCCTGCCGTGCGTGAATACTCAGTCAGTCGTGCCTGACAGGGAGAATGGGGCCAGAGGGAGAGGCTTGTGTGGAAGCTCGAAATGGATCATCATGCTGGGATGAGAAAGGCAGAAGGCTGGAGACCTGGGACCCACATGAGTTAACTGTCTGATCTTGGTCATCTTGATTGAGGTGGCAGTTTTACTTTTGTTTCCTTTGTCTGAAAAAGGACCGCAGTACCTTCTTTCTAGGGAAGCCATGAGTATCACATTAAAGGATGGACCAGCATGTTATGTTTTCCTCTGTATCCTTTGTCACAAGAATTCATGTGTTTCATGATTGACATCTGAGAGCCGACGACTATTTCCTACATCCCAGCCCAGGATTGTCTGCTAGACTAGAGACCCATATTAAATGCATGCTCCTCATGGATGTGTGGTGCATTTCAGTAGTCCAACCCCAAACAGCCCGCTTTTCCCCAGTCTCCACACTGTCAAAATACCCATTGTACTGGTTAGTTTTGTGTCAACTTGACACAGCTGGAGTTATCACAGAGAAAGGACCTTCAGTTGAGGAAATGCCTCCATGAGATCCAACTGTAAGGCATTTTCTCAATTAGTGATCAAGGGGGAAAGGCCCCTTGTGGGTGGGACCATCTCTGGGCTGGTAGTCTTGGGTTCTATAAGAGAGCAGGCTGAGCAAGACAGGGGAAGCAAGCCAGTGAAGAACATCCCTCCATGGCCTCTGCATCAGCTCCTGCTTCCTGACCTGCTTGAGTTCCAGTCCTGACTTCCTTTGGTGATGAACAGCAGTATGGAAGTGTAAGCCGAATAAACCCTTTCCTTCCCAACTTGCTTCTTGGTCATGATGTTTGTGCACGAATAGAAACCCTGACTAAGACACTATCCATCTAACCTTTGAAAAGTTGATCTTACATGGTATACAAATGATTTTGTGGCACTTAGCACCTTCATACTGTAGAAAACCCCCAACTGCATCTAGTTCCAAAGCCTCATCATTGCTAAAAAGGAAACCATTCACCCACTCTGGCTTATCCTTAGCCTGTGTCAAATGCTGTTTTCCTTCTTGTGTCTCTGGATATAAACACATGGACAATGGTGGCACTGTGCAGCTTCTGGCTTTTTATGCACACGTTTCTCTCTCTCTCTCTCTCTCTCTCTCTCTCTCTCTCTGTGTGTGTGTGTGTGTGTGTGTGTGTGTGTGTGTGTGTGTGTGTATCTGCAGGCATATTTGCACACTTACTCAGGACTGCATGTACATAGGCTATGGATAGAGGGTGTAATGGCTTTCGCTATCTTTTGAGACAGACTCTTTCTCCAAGTCTGGAGTCACTGCTTCTGATCGGCTGCCCCGCCAGGAAGGTCCTGCTCTCTCCTGCTAATGCAGTGTTATAGGTGCACGCCACCACACTCAGCCTATTTACAAGGGTGAAGAAGATCGGACCTCAGCTCCTCATTCTGGGGCAGCAAGCACTTTACCCACAAAGCTTTCTCTCCAGCCCTGTGTCTGCCTTCTTTTATTTATATTTTTTGCAGTGCTGACAATGTCCATATATACCGTAGCATGTATTATAATTACTTTGATTATTTTCTGACTAACAGTTCATTGTGTCCATATGGCACACTTCATTCATCCATTCACCCTGTGATAGAGATTTTTCATCAAGCCAATCCTAAACCATAAGCCTAACAGTCACGGCATTTCTTTTTTCTATATATCTCCAATCAACTATAGCAGCAAATCCTATCCATTATATGTCAAGATATAGTTCAAATCCTTCTGCTCTTTCCCTCTGCTTACATAAGACGCCCATATCTCAGTAACCCCCTAACTTCTAGTTGGTGTCAAGACTTCATTATTTAATATAGATGTAGCTATTGGCATACTTTGAAAACTTAAGCTAGATCATACATTCATTTAACTATAGTTCCTCGGCCTCTTTCTTTACAGAGCTCGCCTCTTGGAGGCAAGGTCAAAAAAAAAAATCAACAAACACATAACATTATATTATATCAGGTCATTACTTGGGTTAAAATATTTCACTAGCTTCGTTGCGCTTTGAGTAAATCTGTACTCAGTATGCCTCCAAGGCCAAGCAACTTCAAATGCATCTCAACCAGCTTGAAGCAACCCTTGAGTGATGTTTCCGCTACAGTGAGCTGTATTCCTCCTCTGCCTCATGGTCCACGGGCAAGCTGTCCTTTCTGCTTCCTGATCGTAGCTTTGCTGAGTATCATGTATCAACATAAGTATCACGCACAGACACAGAGACATGAGTTGGGAAGGAGGGAAGGAGGGAAGGAGGGGGGAGAGAGAGAGCGAGAGAGCAAGAGAGAGAGTTAGTGTATATGTGTGTGTGTGTGTGTGTGTGTGTGTGTGAGAGAGAGAGAGAGAGAGAGAGAGAGAGAGAGAGAGAGAGAGAGAGACCTTCCCTGATAATCCTGTGAAACAACTCTACCATTCATTTCATCCTCCCAGATATGCGGATGTACATGCTGGGATGGAGGCATAGCTCAGGGTAGGTGATGTATCTAGCATGGAAGGATTTCTGGGTTCAGTCTCCATACCTCAACCATCCATACATGCGTGCAATGAAGAAGGATGCACTTAACACGGTTGGACCGCAGGGATGAAGCAGCTTTGCATTGCCTGGAGACTGTGGTGTAGTGAGGAGGAGCAATAAAGGGAAGGGAATAAAATTAAAAAGTGCTGTAAAGGGAGAAGGAAAGGGAAGGAAGGTGTCCACTTCCAACAGGGTAGTCTTTCCAAGAAGGCTGCATTGAACTAGAGTCACTCAGGGGAGATCAAAAAAACAAAAAACAAAACCCTTTCTCTCCTAGATGCCATACAAAGCAACGGCCCATCCTTCAATATTTTCTTTTAAAGTCCACAATGCTCACCACACCACTCTACCTCCCTTAGCAGACAGACCTGTATCTCCCTGCGTGGCACAGCCTCCCAAACAGATTGATTGGATTACCAAGTGGTTGGATTAATGAGTGATTCATCAATAAGAGCATCTTTTAAAGTGTAACAAGTGACATGCTGTGACGGGTGCTGTCACTCACTTTCCTAGGGACTCCATTAGGCTTGAAAACACTGAGATGACTACCAACTGAGAATAAAAGTGTTTTCTTTATTAAAAATGGAGAATAACACGGCATACTGTGGGGCAACTGGGAGAGGGCACACATACCTAGCAAGCACTCAGTAGGAGTCTCTAGTCACTGGGGTTATTAGTAAAGGTGTCTCACAGTAAAAAGTCTCTGAGCTCAGCATGTACTTTCAGAGGCAGTAAAGAAATTCAAAAGCCAGGGAAACATTCTAAGTGACCAGTCCAAACCATCCTCATTTTCTTCCCAATGTCATTCAGTGACACAGAGAATCAATGGCGTAGAAAAGTATCCACATCCTCCCCACAAGACCAAGGTGCATGTTGCCTCCTAATGTCCAGCAGCCAGGAGTTCTGACTGCTTATAGCTCATATATGTGTCTCTATTTAGAAACTGTTTGGCTGACGGGACACCTTAAGTTGAACCCCTCGGTGGGCACACCATACTTACTGGCTGGTTAGTGGGGCTTTGGAAAGCCTCAGAGGATAGCCTGAATCCGCTTTTCCCCTCTGTCATGGACCAGTGTCTACCTGAGCCTGGTCCCACTACCCCCACTGTGTATTCACTTGAACAGTAGAGCAACTTCTTTTAAGGACCCCTCTACTCAGAATCTACTGGTACACAGAAATGCACCAGTTCTGTGTTCATTCCAGCTGCCGTGCTAAAATATCACAAAGCAACTTGGGTAAGAAAGGGTTTATTTTAATTTACAAGTTCAGGCTACAGACCATATTTTGGGGGTACGTCAAGCTAGCAGGAACTTGTGGGAGCTGATCATAGCCACAAGCAAGGCAGAGAAAGAATAAACACATGCCTACTGTCCAACGTCCTTCCTCCATACTTACACCATCCAGGACTCACTATCAGAGAGGAGCATGGCTCACCATGAGCTAGGACTTCCCATGAATCAACTGACAAATAAAGGCATTGTCTGACAGATGTACGTACAGGCCAGTCTCATCTAGACATCAATCCCTCATCGAGATGTTATTCCTTGGGCATTCCAGGTTAAGGCAAATTAACAATTTAAAAGTCACTAGCTTAGCATCTCTGACCTTTTAAACAAGGAACCTTGCTTATGACAACTAGGCAAAATAATCTCCTCTCTCTCTCTCTCTCTCTCTCTCACACACACACACACACACACATACACACACACACACACACACACAGAGAGAGAGTGAGAGAGAGAGAGAGAGCGCCACAAGGTCAATAATGTCTTTAAGGCAAATAGATGAAGTGGCTTTCTGGTCTCACTTCCTAGGAGCCTTTTTTTATTGCTGCTATACCATTCTCTATATGGCAACCCAAAAAGCAGACCTTTGGCCCTGGAAGATAGAAAGGTAAGCCCAGGTAAGGCAGAAGTTCTCACACAGGGACCAGGCATCAGAAAGTGAGCACAGGTGCTCTATTCAACTCCCCAAGGGCTATCCCCGATGACAAGATAGAGGCCACAGCTTCCAATACAATGACATGAAAGTTCAGGAGCAAGCATCACATGACAGCATCTCCCTGCCTGAATTCATGCCCAGAAGCCAGGGTTACAGAGCCCCTGTCAGATAGTCAGCCTTAAGGGGCCAGAGTCTTTGCAGCCAAGTTGCCTGAAAACCAGCTTTTCACAACTTACTAGCTTGAAGATGCCAGCTCCCGTCACTGTCCACCAAGCTAGCAGAGTGGCTGTGGGATCAGCTGGAATTCTTTCCCAGCCTCCCGTGTCCTAGGAATAACTTGTCAGGCTGCATGCATCTCTAGATTGTGTACATTTTTGGCTAGCCCCTTCTACCTTGCAGTTTAGGTCCCACCTGCAAGTCCTGGTCCTACTGTGAAATCTGCTGTTTGATTAGCTGCGATTCTGACTTCTTCACTTCTTTCGTCTGCACCTGGGGAAAATCTACCTGAAATTCTTCCTGTCTCTGATGCCCCTGCCTCCACAGCTCTCAGGCTGGCAAACCCTCCAGTCTCTGTATGTCTTCCAGGCTGCATCACGACCCACCCACCTCTTGCTGTCTGCACTACACCACACTGCAATCCCTCCTATCCTATCATCCCTGGTAGGCCTCAGCAACTCCTGAGATTCCTTTTAGGCCGCTAGAGCTGAGAGCATAGTGTCTGGCTTACAGCCAAGTAAGTCATGAATAAATAACCAGGGCGCTCCAGCAGTGTTAGTCTTAGCCTGGCCAGGAAAACCCTCCAAGGTTTTTTCCTTCGTCTCAGGATATCTGGAAATAGAAGACTGCGCAACAGATCTGAGCCCCAGACCCAAGGCAACAGGTCCTGAGGGACCTGCCTAGAGCAGGTGCTGGGATCCAGTGCAGAGCACCAGTATCTGCTGTGGTCTCAGCTTCCCAGAGGAAGCTCTTTTCCGGGACAGGTCTGGATGTTGGGTTGAATACCTCAGTAGTCATAGCTTTGAGGGCCCCAGGGTTCTGGTACTCTGTAGGGACCAGTGCTAGGGACCGGCAGCAGCAACCTGGGACCGGAGGGTGGCACTCCGGGCTCACGGAGCACCTGCATCCCGCCAACATGCAGCATCAACATTCGGCTAACAAAAGAGAGAGAGCTTATGGGGAAGTAGCACTGCCCGAGGACGCACCAACAGCTCGGATTCGGGGTGAGTGCTCCCTAAGGCCAGAAAACCCACCTACTCCACTTTGCCTTGGCTTACCGACAGTGCCAGCTACGGTGGCCCGTGTGTACCTCGGACTGGCGCCGCCAATTACAGGATCTGCGGGAGCGCTGCAGCTTGAGAGCTCTGCCTCTGCTCTGCACAGTACGTGAGCGCCTCCTCTGGGCAGACTGGTCTCCCTACGCCGGAGAGCCCATTGGCTGGGCCAACAAGGGCCCTGAATCCAGGCCCGCCCCTCGAACCCCTCCTTTCTCAGTCTCTAGGCTTTCCCTCTCCAGCCAGGTAGGGAAAGTTGCTAGAACCAAGCAAGCTTTGCTGTTGCTGGCCTCAAGTGGCCAAGTGGACGATCTTTCTTCATCCCAGGAGGACTGAGATGCCCCTCAGGGAGTGTGAATAATGCAGTTCAGTATCCTAGGAAGCCAGCTTGGAGAAAGTCACCTGACTTCCCTGGGTCTTAGTAGGAGCTTCTGAGAGACCAGTGAGTCAGCTGTCAGCAAATGTCATAGGAGTACAAGCACAAGGAGCTAAGCTCTTACCCTGGCTGGGGATGGCATGAGAAGGAGTTGGTTACATACAAGTACACAAACAAAAGATAATGTCAGCTTGCTGTAAACTGATAGAGATGTGTAATGAGAACACAAAAGGGAAGTCAGGACTATGCCAGGCCTCTCTACAGAGGAGATTTGTGAGATGAGAATTAAGACTACAAGGTTAAAAGAAACTATAGATTGGAAAACAAGGCAATTGAAAAGCTTAACCAGCACAGAATGGGAGGATATTTGGCAGGTCCCTGTCTCTTGTGTCACTTCTATGCCTCAGGGTCCCACAGAAGTTCAAAGCAGGTCTCCTTTGAGGCTCTCTGTCCTCCAGTATTTGGTTTGATTTTAGAGACAGGGTTTCTCTGTGTAGCCCTGGCTGTCCTGGAACTCACTATGTAGACCAGGCTGGCCTCAAACTCAGAAATCCACCTGCCTCTGTCTCTTGAGTGCTGAGTTAAAAGGCACATGCCACCACATCCATTTCTAGCTGCAATATATAGACCTATAAATGTAGTTATTTAAAAAAAAACACACTACTGGTGTTAAAAGTGCACAGAAAAAGTACTTGGAAAAATGGAAGGGGAATTCTTGCCAGGACAAGAATTGTAAAGAACCCTCCGTTTCTAAGGAAGGAAGGAGTTGGGCAAAGGTTTAGAAGAGAAGCCAGGCACATTGCTGCACGAGTACTCGTGTTTAATTGCACTATATATAAGAAAAGGTGCAGATTCCATGCAGGGTCAGGGTTTGCTGAGCAGTGCTCAGTCTACATCATCAAGGGTTTTCCATGAACGGTATTCTTCCATCATGCCCTGGAGGTCAGTGCCACTTAGCATTTTTATTTCTGTGCATGAACCTTGAATAATGAAAGAGGCCTACAAACCGTAATCAGCCTCAGGAGAAGCAATCCCTTTGCCCCCACTGTTCTCCCCTGAAAGGTTTAACTTTGGAGAAACAGCAGGTGATTTCATAAATCTCTGGGTTTCGCCCTGAAGGTTGTACAAGGACTTGTGAGGTAGGAGATGCCAAGTCATTGCTTCTCAACCATTGTCAGCAGCAAACTGAGCGCCAGCTAAAGGATTGCTTTCTAGAAAATGTCATTTATTTTTACTTCCATAGATTTTAAAAATGAGAATTACTTGTTTTTAATTATGTGTATGTAGGCTTGTGAACATGAGTACAGGTTCCTGCAGAGATGCAGAGACCAGAGAAAGGGAGTTGCCTGGGGCAGGGGTTACACCTGGGTGCTTAGAACTGAACTCAGGCCCTCTGCAAGGGCAGTGCATCCTCTTAACCACTGAACCATATCTCCACTCCCTGTATCTCTCCATCATTTTGATGGTTAATTTTCACTGCGTGAAAGCCTGCCTATTCCCCAGGACAGAATCTTCCACAGTTTGTCCCATCTGCCATTCACCTCCAAACCTCAGGACAGAATGCTCACTCAACCAATAGTAACAAAAGAAGGAGATAGATTGTACAGGAGGCTGCTCAGGGTGACAATGACAGATGCAGCATTCTAAAGAGACTGGACCATGTAGTCCTGAATCACAGTGGCCAGACCCAGTGCTCCCATGATTGCTGCCTGTTTCTCAAGTTTCATCCTTCTGGCCACCCCTGTACCTCATCTTACCATTTTTCCTTGTGAATCTTCATCTCTGCATTCATCCACTTTCTTTCATTAGTCACCCGATCATTTCTGTTGTTTTGTACCAAGACCTTGATGGATGCAGGAAAGAAAGATTGCCTCAAACAACAGCAAATGAACAGTTTAGAACAGGGTTCTGTGTAAAGGCAAATGTCTACATGGTAACAGGTGTACACATTCCTTCATCACTTCATAAAAAAATCACACCCCGAAAGATGGTGATAGTAGTAGCATTTGAAGATGATATTTATACTTGAAAAGAACCTAAATATATGGTTCTTAGTGCATCTAAAAAGAGTGAGCTAGCTCTTTTCATAACAAACTGTTCTAGATACAAGCTCTCTACTGTAAGGTTTACAGCTTGCAATTATTTCACATTTCACATGCATAGCTTGTAGTTGACAGAGCTGTGGCTGGAGCCTGGCTTCTAATTCACTACAGCTCGGGATTTACTGGGTTATAGCTTGGCTCTGCTTGTCAGCAAGGGTAAAATTGTTCCGTTGTCATTGTCTACACATGGCAAGATGTTTAAGACGATTGCAAGGTTTTATTTTTCAGTATTTCTTTAAAAGATCTACATGATTCAAGAGGAATTATGGGATGGGGAAATGGATCAGTGAGTAGAGCGCTTGCTGTACCGGCATGAGGGGTTGGGTATCTGTATCCTCAGAACTCATGTAAAAATTCAGGTTCAGTAGCACATCTGCAATCACAGGGTTTCAAAGAAAAGATGAGCGGTAGAGGCAGGCAAAGCTCCAGAAACTAGCCCATGTGCAGCAGCACAAACCAAAGAGACCTTTTTCAAACAAGGTAGAAGGAGAAGATGAACCAGCACCCGAGGTTATCCTCTGAACCCCACATGTACTCCATAACATGCACACGGTAGTGTGTGTCCACACAGTCATATGCAATCAAAAAGTCAAATTGCTAAGATTGGAAAACAGTGAGGTTGGGGAGAAACATGGTCAGGATTCTGAGAGATTAGTGCTGCTTTAGCATTGGGAGGGATAAAGAAACAAGAAGCTTTGGTGCCTATTCAAGGATGATTAATGGTGCGAGAACTTTTCAACTCCATCTACTCCATTCATGTTACACCTGGAGAGATGGTTAGAATTTGTTTCACTTCTGAGCCCCAGTAAGATGAGGGTAGAGCAAAGAATCTCAGAGTGTATGTTCCTTTCTCTTGAATTTCAGAGTCAAGGCACAGCGATGCCATGCTTCAGTCTAGGGCTGAGGGAGATTCTGAGCTGAAGACTTTCTCCTAGGTTGTGTGTATTGTGGAGTATTTCTGCTGACACTTCGAAGAATTGCCATGGCAACCAGTAAAATAAGTTTCTGAGTTCTTGCAGTCTCCCTCAAAGGAGGCAGATGCCAGTGGGTGTTGCTCTGTCATTAAGGGTACATGGAAGTTTCAGATGCTCATGTCACTCTCAAGGTCTAATAAATTTCTCTCCAGGTCTCAGCCAGAAGCAGCTCCAGCTAGGTGAATAGGGGTGAGCCCAAAGCTGTGAGACAGGAGATGAAAACACTTTAACAGGGATTCATTCCCATGGTTGACTGCACATTCCAACCACCTTCCAGTTTAAAATGCAAGGTGCATGGATTCCTTAATTCCTTTCATCCAAACAAATAAGGTGACAAGCGTGGGGCCAGGATATCAGCAGGTAGATATTGTATCAGAGTCAGTCACTTTTCTGTCACTATGAAGAGACAACAAGACGAAGGCAACTTACAGAAGGAAGTGTTATTGGGGATAACAGTTCTATAGGATTAGAGTCCAGGGCCATCATGGTGGGGAGCATGACTGCAGGAAGGCAAACAGAGATGGTGCTGGAGCAGAAACTGAGGGCTTAAATCTTTTCTACAACTGGGAGGCAGCCAGAGGTAGCTGGGAGTGGTGTAGGCTTTCAGAACCACAAAAGCCCATCCACAGGGTTATACTGCCTCAAACAAGGCCACACCTCCTAATCCTTCCCATATAGTCCCACCAGTAGGTAACTGAGTATTCAAACATCTGAGATGGCAGGGGCCATTCTCATTCAATCTACCACAATCAGTATTATGTAAACAATGTTGATAATCCCTGAGCAAGAGAGTCCATTTCCATAGCATGCTGTCTTACTGTGTAGTCTTGGGCTAACATTCACCACTTCTCCAGGCTTCGGGTCCTTACCCTGTAAAATAATGTCATCGTGATGTATAATTAGCGTTGTCAGCTGACTACAACCCAGAATCATCCAAGAAGAGCCTGCCAATGAGGGATTGACTATTAGTTTTGCCGTAAGCATGACTTAATTGTATTGTTTTAATTAAATTGTGTAAGTAGATCCATCCCACTGAGGGTAGCAACATTCTCTAGGCTAGGGGTACTGAACGATGTGAGCACAAACAAGCAAATAAGCACCTGAGCATACACACATTCATTTATCTGCTCTTGATTGTGAATGAGACATGACCAAGCCCTTGCTGCTGAGACTTTGCTCAATAATGGGACTTTAACCTAAAATGGTTACTTAAAACAAACCCTCTCTCCCAAGTTTCTTTTTTTTCTTCTTTTTTCTTTTTTAAAGATTTATTTACTCAATATAAGTACACTGTAGCTGTCTTCAGACACACCAGAAGAGGGCACCAGATCTCATTACGGATGGTTGTGAACCACCATGTGGTTGCTGGGAATTGAACTCAGGACCTCTGGAAGAGCAGTCAGTGCTCTTAACCACTGAGCCATCTCTCCAGCACCCCCCCCCAAGTTTCTTTTTGCCAAGATATTTTACCATAGCAGCAGAGAATGCACTAGGACAGTCAGCCAACCCATTCCAGAATTGAGACTCTTAAAAGTGAAGTGCTTGGCAGAAAGAAGCAGGTTCTTAGTATTAGGTGTGTTTTAATTAGAACTACCCTGGAGTCAGAACCCTAGATGTACTTTTTATTGTGTTGAAATTATTCTGGCTTTCTACTCACACATTGAGTTTCCCAGGTTCTTTGGCACAGGGACACAGCAAAGAAACTACCTTGCCCATATGTTTTTGCCTTCCATCCTAAACCCCCCCATATATATATATATATATATATATATATATATATATATATATATATATATATATGAGTCTACTTATGGTGGTCTCCATAGGGCTCACTATCATTTCAACCAAGCTTACTTGCCAGAGAAAAAGCCGGCATGAGTGAAAATGGATATTTCTTCCTCAGCTACACAGAGAAACAAAGGTTCAATGACATTAGGACAGCACTGGAACCATACCATCTTCATGGAATCTTTGTCCTGCTATTTTGCAGCTCTGCAACTTTGGGAAAGCTTAGGCATACCATAGCCACACAACAGGGGCACTAATAATGTCGATGTCCCGGATAGTTAGGTGTTTCTACCTACCATGCACATGTTAAGCATTCTGTAGCCATCTGATCAACAGATTTTCTCAGCTGCCCTGAGTGGTGGGCCTGGTCTTTATTCCCATATCTCAGTCTGTAGAAGGAGAAGCCTAAAGAGATATATGCACTATATAAGATCACACAGCTTTTGAGTAAACGACCAGACTCATAAGCACATCATTCCACATCCCGAACTATCATGCCCTCTGTCAGTTATGTTCTGGATCAACTCCCTGTAATGTATAGTCCCTCCCTCTCAGAGACCCACTGCCTGCCTGTATCCTGCCTCTAGATGGTGAGTCTGTTTTTTTTTTTTTTCACATCCTTTGATTCTTTCCTTCTCAGTTCAGACTAGCATTTTGCCTCTGTGATCCTGTGCTTTCTGTGTTTCTCTTCTGCATCTGGGCATTTCCACTTCACAGGAACCTTCTGTAGTCCTGGGATTTTTATCAAAGGAGTGTTACTCTCATGGGAGCTCACAGATCCTGTTGGAGGAATATAGGGCTTATGTTTTGGGTTAGGACTATGGACACCACTCAAATCCTTTTCTTTGAACACAAGCTTATGGTACTTTTGGCATGATTTTGAATACCCATCTGGTTTTGGGCATGTGGCATTATTTAATCAAGAAAATATTTTCTCTCATTTCCTCTTTGGTAAGGACACATTTGGCAGGAGAAACCCCCAAGAGACTACCAAGCACCAAGACCAATTTGAGCCCATGGCAACCTGGGAAATGCTTGCATCTCACAATCCATCTATATTTTCTCTAGGAATCTCATTATATAGCAGGTTCTAAGATGTGCTGGAGGTATGTGTATGCTGGAGGTAAACTCTTATATTATAACATTATTTTAAACCATCTCTATTCATAGTCCTGGGATTTTTATCAAAGGAATGTTACTTTCATGGGAGCTCACAGATCCTGTTGTAGGAATATAGGGCTTATGTTTTGGGTTAGGACTATGGGCACCACTCAAATTATTTTCATGATTGGTAGAATGTATGAATAAGCAATGGCATATCTATGCACGTGAAATACTACAGAGACTGAAAAGTATGTAGCTGATTTATATGTACTAATAAGAATTGGATCATCTTGCCGTGTGTATGGTAATTTTTTTTAAAGTGAAAGAAAGTGCTACAAATGGTTATTTTCAAGGGTAGCAAGGAGAAATTTACTATGTGTGTATTTGCATAGGTGGGTTTCAAAAGCCTTTAGCTTTATCCATTACACTTAAGTTGTCATGAGATTTTGTTAATTTTATTGATATAATTAAGGTGTAATTCATATAATCAAGGCTTCAAACTCTTGGATTTCTCTTAATTAAATATGACAGTGAAATATTTATAAGCATGAACCTGAAAATGATTTAAATATGGTGCAATGCAGAAGGAACACTAGGTTGAGAGGCCTCTGTTATCTTGGTTATCTTCGTGGATTCTCCATGGCTTCTGTATGAAATGAGGGATGTTCTGGCCATATATACAATTCCTTAAGACTTCCCTGAGGTGAGGTGGATCACCACCCACTGTAATGTGTGAGTGTGCGTGTGCATGTGCGTGTGTGTGTGTGTGTGGTGCGTGTGTGCATGTGTGTGTCTTGGTAGGAAGAAGCACCTGGGCAGGACATCTCTAACTTGTCATTTATCATCGGCACTAACACTTTCTGCCTGATATCCTGTTGTGTGCCACACACTGGGATCTCCTTTTTGGACTCAAGAAACATAGTTCTATCTTGTTTTTCATGTTGTGTAGAGAATAGGTGAGGACCAGCCAGGCCATTGGTCCTTCTGAACTCTTTATGAGGCTTGCGTCCGGCATCTGTCACAGTCACTTTTCCCATCAGCTCCATAGGTGGAGTTTCTTCTTCTGAATCTCAAGCCCTTGAGAGAACAGAGCCTGACATCTAATTTCCAGAAACAGACATTTTCCCTCTATTAACAATTTCCATCTGGATATTAGAGCCTGGACCATCCCTTGGATGCCTGGGAAAGTAGTGCTTGACTGTAAAATGCAATCTAAAATGTAGTTGTAATTTCCATCCTTCTCAATTAGTGGCTCATAAATATTGATGGTAAAAGGATAATACAGTGGCTTCTTTTTTCCAAAGAGAAGCAAGCTCATGGTAAAACATTGCCTTGGTGTGATCAGAGACATAGTTTCTAATACCAGCATTTTCCAATCAGTTGGTGTTTGTTACTACAAAAAAGTAACAACCATAGAGGTCATAAGAAGGAGGATGCCAGCCCCTGTGTTTAGTCTACATAATCTTAGTTCTTTCCATGGTTCCTTGAGATGGAGAAACCAAGGCTCAAGAAACTAACTCTCTCAAATGGTGTAACTAACATAGCCAAGACCAAAACTTAAAAACCACTGATCTTGTTTGTTCTAAAGTTTTCCTTATCTGCTGAACTTCAGCTCTGCTAGTTCTGTGGCAGTGAACACGAGGAACCATAGGACATAAAAAAAGGGGTATATCATGCAATTTAGAACATGTGCTATGCACTGAATGGCAGGCAAAATAAGGGAACGGCAAGTTCAAAGATATCCCTTAAGTGGTTTTATGAAAACACATCTCTGTTTGTGAGTTTCAAGGTAGTATTGGCCAGAGTTCTCCTACATTATACAAAGAACTATTACCTCTTCCAGGATGAGAGTCCTTTTAATTCCCTTCAAATGTTGGGCTCTGCTTTTACAGCAGAGTCATTAAAGCATATTTATGATAGGTCCAGTTATGAATTCTATACTTTATGGCACTGGCTGTGGGTGCTGCACTGTGACCTGAGTAAATATTGCAATTTATTCATTGTTCTTCTGGGTATTAGCAGACGTCATCACTGGGTTGTCAGTGAAGTAATCAAGAGACTCAGAGAGGAAGAGTTTTAGTTAGTTGTCCACCAGCCTAGAAAGAAGGCTCGGCTCTGTGCGTTGAATCAGAATCAGAATTTAGATTACTCAGGATCTAGAAGCCTCTTGCTTTGAGTGGTGGAGTGAAGTTGTATTGGGTATATATGAAGCCCTCAAGGACAACCTGGGTTTAATTTTAGTCTGGGGTCCCATCCGTTGTTCCTTACAGCCCTCACTTCACGCTTTGTTGACATTATATATGCCTCAGCTTTCTGCCTGTTGGTAAAGAGAAGCTACCATGCTTCATTCAGTGTGAAGGTTGAATATCCCTTCAAGACCCACTGGTCTTAGAGGAAAAATTCACAGTCAAAGAAGCCAGAGAAAGTATTGATTGCTAACCCTTCTCTCCTCCTTTGGACATTTGCAATGTATATTGGCACCACATAGTTCCTGACAAATTCTACATCACATACACTGAATAAATTTAAGTATCTCAGAATCTTCCAGTGTAATTTGATCACAAAACATCTTTCCTAAGCATTTATTGTATTAGTTGTTCATCTTGCTGCTACAAGACAATACCCAATGAAAGCATCCAAAGGTTTTATTTTTGCCCAAATTGTGATAGGAACCATCTCTTAATATGAATTGAGAACTTGCTCCTCTGTATGCCTCAGTGCACTTCTCATTCACCACTCATTACTCCCTCATGTTTTCAAAAGTACAACTCAAGATCCTCCAGAAGAAAAATGAGAATCAAAACACTTGGTTGTTCTGAAGGAGGCCATATACACAGCAAGGCGCTGTTGTGGTTTGTTATGTTATTTTTTGAAGAAGCAAAAAATAAACAATTAAAAGGAGAGTAGGGGACCTTCCTCAATCTGTACCAGGTAGGATTTCCCTCAAAATGGAAAGAAACTCTAATTGACTAGTTTGTAGAAAGCAGAATCGCTTTCTTAAGACAGGAGAGAGAGAGAGGAGGGAAAGGGGGCGGTGGACAGCTGTGTTTTGATTAAGTGGTAGAAATTAGATCCTGACTAGTGTACAAACTTAAGTAGAATAATGAGAATCAAGTTAAAATCTCATGCTTGGGCCTTGATGGAGGTCTTTAGATCAGAGGGTCATGTTTTGAACATGAGAAGTTGTTTATAGGCCTATGTATTTGAATATTTAGTCTCCAGTTGGTGATACTGTAAAGAGGAAACAAACTGAAGCCATTTTGAATAAAACTTCCAGTCTGAATAGGGGTAAAGGCTTAACTTCCCCAAACCTTCCTGGATGAATGTCATCTTGGTTGGCGAGGTGAGACATGAATGCTGGGCGAATTACCATGCCACAGTTGAGCAAACCGAGCAATGAGACCCGGATAAATGTACCACAAAGAAATGTTTCCAGTAAAGTCCTTATTGGTGGGAAGCGTAACTGCAACTTGGCACAGATGGTTATAGCTGTGGTTATTTTTTTGCTTAGAAATTCTATAGCATTCTGACTCAGGATAACAGTTCATCTCCAGAGTCTGTCCCAAATCTCTGTAGTGGCTTATGACAATAAACTTTTCTTTTCTGCATTAACTTGCTGTTTAAATTGGCAAGATCTAGACTACAAAAATCCCAATGTACCCCACCTCCTAACTTACTGTTAGGGCTTCAACATACTAATTTGAAATAAACATAAATGTTTTTTTTTTTTTTTTTTTTTTGCCAATGTTCACATACACAGTGGATAGCACTAACAAGCATCATGACATATCCTCAGCTCACCAGAAAGGAGAGTCTCAATGAGAGATACGTTACATTGGTTTGCCCTGTGGCCATCCCATGAGGAGATTATCTTAATTAAATTAGTTGATGTGGTAACACATCGCCCACTGTGGGCAACACCATTCCCTAGAGGGTTTGAACTGTATGAGAGTTGAGAAATTGGGCTTAGTTCAAGTAAACAATATAGCATAGATACAACTGTTCTTGCTCTCTGTTCATGCCACTGTGACATCCCCATGGTGATGGTCTGTAACCTGGTATTGAAAAGCAAGGTATCTTCTCCTCTCCCCCCCCAAATTGCTTTGTGTCAGTGCATTTTATCATAGCAACATAAATGAAACTAGGCAGACATGTTTTAAAAAACAAATAATTAAATAAACATGTCATATTTGTAAAAAAAAGTTGGATACAAGAGGACCCCATAATAATACTAGTTTTGTAGGTTGTGGAATGTTGAGGAGTATAGCCTACCTGGAGAAAACAGGTATCTAGGCTTTGAGTTATAACCTGGCTCTGATGCCACCTTGGGCCTTCTGCTTCCTAAGCAAGTCAGTGGTAATCAATCACCTGTGTTCTGGTTCCTATCACCACAAGCCAGATGATTTAACCGCTATGTCTTCCTTGACATAATACTGAACCTTCTGGAATTATGAAGCAAAACAAACCCTTCCTCCTTTAAGGGGCTTCTGTCATTCACTTTGTGATAGTGATAATGAGAAAAAGCTACCAACACAGAAGGACTCCAGACCCATGGTATAAGACTGCTTGTTTCTGAAAACATTCTCTGGAAGTGCTGATATAAAGGCTGACTTGATAGGTGCTGGACTGATGTGGGTGGGTGCTTGCTAAACAGCCATGTAAACTGCTATTATCTCATTTTTCATCAATATAACCTTGACTGGCTTCATCCTAACTCCTAATCCAAGTTCACATCACTCATCCCAGGCTGTATTTCATAATCCACCAACTCTACAATCTGTTGACTCAACTCACAGCAGACCTGGACATTAAAAACTGTTCAAGAGAGCCCTGGGGCTGGACTCTTTTCAGCTGAACTCCCTGACAGTGCTCTACACAGACATTTCTGGATATAGAAGATAATCAGATTTTTCTGCCTGCAGCTGTCTCAAGGGATCTGCAGTTACTATCATTAGAGTTCATAATTTGGCCAATGTTGGGAACATCATGTCAAGACTCATCAGATTTAAACAGGTCATATACTAAACAGCACATTTCTATCCTGTAGGATAGAAAATTTGTGGTGAAATGCCTCCTATGACTGTTAGGAAACAGCTGAGTATTTGGGGATATTCCTCTTAAATTTTCATCCTGAAGCTTAAACATTGCTGACCCTTTTGTCATTTTCTTTCCCTAACATCTCTATTGAGAAGAAAAACATGTGTCTCCATCTCTGTTATCAAGCAAACTGGGCAGAAATACTAAGGGTCACAACACATAAGAATCCCTGGGGAAGGACCCTGCACCAAAATACTACTCTTGGAGTTTTTGCTTCTTTTTCTTCTAGAGCTTTCAGGTGTAGTTTCAAGTTGCTAGTATGAGATCTCTCCAATATCCATATCCAGTTTCCTTAGAGCTATTACTGTTCTTCTTACCAGTGTTTTCATTGTGTGCCATAAGTTTGGGTATGATGTGCTTTCACTTTCACTGAATTCTAGAAACTCTTTTATTTCTTTATTTTTTTTTTCTCTAACCAAATGATCATTGAATAGAGAGTTGTTGAGGTTCCCTGAGTAGATGTGTTTTCGTTGTTTCTGTTGTTGAAATCCATCCTTAATCTGTGGTGATCTGATAAAATGTATAGGGTTATTTTAATCTTCTTGTACCTATTGAGGCTTCTTTTGTGCCCAATTATATCGTCAATTTTGGAGAAGATTCTGTGAGGTGCTGAGAAGAAGGTATATTCTTTTATTTTGGAGTAAAATGTTCTATAGGTATTTGTTAAATCCATTGATTCATAACATCTAAGTTTCGTTGTTTCTCTGTTTAAGTTCTGTTTCATTGACCTGTAAATTGATTAGAATGAAGTGTTGAAGTCCCCCACTATCATTGTGTGGGGTTCAATGTGTGCTTTGAGCTCTAGTAAATTTCCTTTTATGAATGTGGATGTCCTTGTCAGAACTGAGACTTCATCTTAATGGATTTTTCCTTTGAAGAGTACGAAGTGTCTTTCCTCATCTCTTTTGATTACATTTTATTGAAAGTCTAATTTATTAGGTATTACAATGGCTATTCCATCTTGTCTCTTGGGTCCATTTGCTTGTAACTCTTTTTATAGCCCTTTAATCTGAGGTAGAGTCTATCTTTGTTGCTGAAGTGTGTTTCTGGTATGCAGTAGAATGATAGATCCCGTTTAAGTATTCAGTCTTCAGTCTGTTAGTCTGTAGCTATTTTTTACTGATTAGTTTACATTGACAGATATTAATAACCAATAATTGCTAGTTCCCGTTATTTTGATGTTGGAGGTGTTACTGTGTGTGTGTGGTAATTGATCTCTCATGTTTTCTCAGGTGCAGTTAACCTTCCACATGTTAGAGTTTTCCTTCTGGTATACTCTGGAGGACTGGAATAGTAGAAAGATATTGTTTAAATTCGGTTTTATCATGGAATTTCTTAATTTTTCCATCTATGGTGATTGAAAGTTTTGCAGAGTATATTAGTTTGGGCTGGCATCTGTGTTCTTTTAGGGTCTGCAAATATACATCCAGAAACTTGTAGTTTTTAGAGTCTCTGTTGAGAAGTCAAGTGTAATTCTGATAGGTCTGCTGTTATTACCTACTTGGCCTTTTTCCTTTGCAGCTTTGAATACTCTTTGTTCTATACATTTAGTGTTTTGATTATTATGTGGTGGAAGGATTTTCCTTTCTGGTCCAATCTATGTGTTGTTCTGTGCTTCTTGTACATTCATAGCTATGTCTTCCTTTAGGTGGGAAAAAATTTCCCCTAGGATTTTGTTAAAGATGTTTTCTGTCCATTTATACTGGGAATCTTCATCTTCTTCTATTCCTATGATTCTTAGGTTTGCTCTTTTTAAAGTGTCTCCAATTTCCTAGATGTTTTAGTTAGGAACTTTTTACATTTGGCAGTTTCTTTGATTAATGTATCAATTTTATAGTATCTCCTTTGCCTGAAATTCATGTATTCTGTTGGTGAAGCTTGTATCTGTAGTTCCTGTTCTCTTTTCTAGGTTTTCCATCTCCAGGGTTGCCTCCATTTGTGTTTTCTTTATAGCTTCTATTTCCACTTTTAGGTCTTAGACCATTTTATCAATTTCCTTTTCCTGTTTATATTTTCCTGCATTTCTTTAAGGGACTTATTTGTTTTCTTTATGGGCTTGTACCTGTTTGTGTTTTCCTATATTTCTTTAAGGGATTTCTTTTTATCTCCATTAAAAGGATCTATCATCTTCATGAGATGGGGTTTGCAGTCACAGCCTTGCTCTTCAGGGGTTCTAGGATATCCTGGGCTTGATGTAGTAGGAGAACTGTGTTCGGATTTGTGGTACTGGGAACTGAATTTAAGGGCTCATATATACTAAGCAAGCATTCTACCATTGATCTATGTTCCTAGCTTTGCATCCTTTATATTCTTTTGAGTTTGTACCATAAATCTACAAGAACTGCAACAACAAGCCAAACTCCACTAAATTCTAAACAAGTTAAAAGAATAGGATAAAAGAGGAAAATGCTTATTTTTTCCTACTGTGTAAGTTTAAAAAAAAAAGTACAGAAAATTAGCTCACGGTCCAGCTATTAAGCCTTGTCTCCTTCATGTGTGTATGTGGAGATCACTGTCTGTATTACAGATTGCAACCCTCAGACTGCCAGGAAAATAATGTTTCTCCGACCTTCATAGGACAGCACTGACTCTTTCTGTGCCCGATTTTCCCATTTGGAGCTCCTTTCATTGTCTCCCCATCCTACTCCTTTTTAAAGCTCTTCCCAACCCATTATCTAACAGCCTTGGTGACTCATGCTGTGTATCTATGCAGTGCAGTGATGTCACCAGGGACTGGATGTGTCTAGTTGAATCATCTGAGATTGAGCTTAGCATATGAAAATGCTGGAAGAGAATACAAGCCTGGGCTTCATGCCTCTGTACTAATATGCTCAGTCTTCATCCTTATATCCAGAAAATCTTGATCTTTCAATATGACTTGTGTCTACCTCTTTCTTCTCCAAGAAATTGCAGGTCTTCATACATTATTGTAATGTAGAATAAAATAGTTTTGATGTGATTTTTGTCCAATGCTTATTATCATAATATATATATACCATTATGCAAAAACAACGGCCTAGTAAGATAAAGACAGTGTCCCATAACAAGCAGATCTACAGAACAGAAATGATTCTTTCTCCTAGGAAAATAAAATATACGCTTACTTCAATGGTCTGGGTTTGTTTTTGTTGTTGTTGTTGTTGTTATTTTATACCAGATAATATTCTAAGTATTTCCTCTCAACTTTTCTTTTAATAAACATAATATCCTTGTAAAATTGTTATTTATAATATTTCTGGTCCACTAATGTGGGATTCTAGACTTGGGGGCTCTTACATTATAGTAATTAGTTACTTTTCAATTGATGTAACAAAATGTCTGACAAATGAAAATTCAGTTAGGGTTTCTTTGGGTTTACAAAACTAGTGTTCTATAACTCTGGGAAGGATGTGGTGGCCAGACAAGGAGGTAGTAGCTCCTATTGTGTCTGCAGTCAGGAAGCAGAAAGATAAATCTACTTACTTTCCCATTTCCTTTAGTCTGGGACCCTAATCCATGGGATGATGCTGTTTTTGTTCTGAAAATCTATTTCAGTTAAACACTTTCCTATACAACTTCACACAGTTGTTCAGAAGTTAGTCTCTGTCTCAGTTACTTTACTAGTGCTGTAATACAACACTATATAAATAGTTTATTTGTGGCTTATAGTTTTAGAGGGTGACTACATGCCCATCATGGCTGGGTGTATGGCCACACAAAGGCAGTTATGGCATGGGAGCAGTAGCTGACAGATTATTTCTTGAACCACAAGCTAACTGGGAATGGTGTGGGCTTTAAAAACTTTAAAATTTTCCCCTAGTGACACAACTCCTCCAACAAGGCCACACTTCTTATTTCATTCCAAACAGTTCTACTACCTGAAGGCCAAGTGTGCAAACATGTCATTCAAACTACTACCTCTCCTATTTGATCTGAAAACTCTTCATTAAAATTAACCATCTCAAATAACTTTCCCCAAATGACTCAGATGAGTGGTGGAAACAGAATTTAAATTTAGACCATGAATGAACCTGTCTTATGAACCACATTAAAACACCTGCTCTAGTAATCCAAGTAGTATATTGGATTATATCAAAATAGTGATTACAATATCTTTTGGCTAAACCATCCCTGTATTATCAAGAAATGGCACCTGAGCAAGGAGACATGGTAGTTCATATCTGATAAGGATGGGGTTGAGACTAGATCCTACTCCATATGCCATGATCTTTTAACAATTGGATAGTTGGAGAATTTCTTTTTAAAAGACAAAAAAAAAAAAAATCTGTCTACCTACATGGAGATTTCCTTAATTCTTTTTTTTTTTTTTTCAGAAAATGCACCCAGCTCTCTTAGGTGAGTCTCATTTTCAATCTCACATTATATAACATCACATGGTGTCAAATAGTCTTGTTATCCCTCATAATGTCTCAGTGAGGCTCCTCGGCATGTGAATAGGTTGACCAAACCTTAGGACTATCAGTAACTGTCACCTAGAAGGTGTTAGAATACAAATGATTACTGAAAGGATCTTAGAGAGACATACTTTAAAAGAGAGGTTTTTGTTTTGTTTTTGTTTTTTTTGTTTTGTTTTGTGTTTTTGTTGTTGTTGTTTTTTTGGAAAGCGTTACAATGATTAGTATCAGAAATATGGATATGCATGATTAAATATATATCATGCTTATTTCTTTTCAAAGATACCCCTCAAGACTGCCTTAATGGATGTACCAGAGATACAAAGCAAATGGAAAATTTCCTTCTGTGAGCTCTAGGTATTCTCCACCTAAAATATCCCATCCAGACAGGATATCATCCAGATTATACACGCCCACAGAGACTGCTTAACATGCTCATTTTGAGTGAATCACCTCCCTCTGGATGTCAGAATCAGGCAGGATCAAATCTAATAAGCATTGATAGGCTGGAAAGAATGCTGCTGTATTCAATGAGGTCAGAAAAGTCCAATGCCTGAGGCAAAGGAAGTTGAAAGTGGGATCTCTTTCTCCTCTAATTACCCTGGAAACTTTATCTTGACTTATAATTTTAGTGAATTAACAAAAATGCAGGAAGTAGAAAACAATAAATGATAACATGGGGGAAAGAAATACATCTCTTAGTAGAGCCTAAATGATTGCCTTATTTCTTTCTTGAAACTGTCTTAAGCACTGTAAAAACTTGCCATGGTATTCCAGGTATATGGCACTGAGCTTCTGCATGACGTCAATCATGCAATCAATTTTTCAAAAGTTCAAAAACTTGATTCATGGCTTCAAATGTGGCTCTGTTGTTGCAGCTCTCTCTCTCTCTCTCTCTCTCTCTCTCTCTCTCTCTCTCTCTCTCTCTCTCTCTCTCTCTCTCTCTCTCTCTTATAAAAGCCTGCATTTCTGTAAGGAAATGTTTTCTTGTTTATCTGTATTCATTTTATTCAAAAGCATACATTGAATTGATAGTTAATAGGTCTATATTATAGATCTATATTATAGATCTTCATGGACCCTAAATATATTTTTTGGCTTATCTTCCTGTTTTCTGCCAGAAGAATGGCATCTTCAGCAACTTGTTCAGTCTCCACTAACCTTAAGAAAGTTTCCCTCGCTCCCTTTAGTGGAATTCATAAAGATCTGTTTCTTCAAGATGTGAAATCATGGGCTTGAGAGATAGCTTAGTAGTTAAGAGCACTGTCTGCTCTTCCAGAGGTCCTGAGTTCAATTCCCAGCAACCACATGGTGGCTCCCAACCATCAGTAATGAATCTGACACCGTCTTTTGGTATGTCTCAAGACAATGACAGTGTACTTATATACAATATAAGTAATTACATACTATGTAAGTACACTGTACCAAGATTAAACAAATAAATAAATCTTTTTAAAAAAGAGGTTTTTAGAAAAAGATGTGAAGTCACATCTTGCGTCAAGACATACATGCATGTATGCTCCCTCCATATCAACTTAACACTCAAAAATTCTTAAGGAGCATACCAGAAGGGACCAAACCTAAGTCCTGAGACCAGAGTGAGGAACCTCCTAGATAAGTAAGAACTTCCTTAGAGTCATATCATAATTTTAGAGATTTACAACGTGTTCCCATCAGAGAACATAACTTCCAAGATCTTTTCCCATACAGTAACAAGGAATACAGGACTTTTTCCCATGTGGGTATTTAATAAACAGAATTGCTTCTGCTGTTTCATTATATCTAATACTTGTTGTGTGGATTTCAATATCAAGGCTGCTTCCCATACAAGTACATGATATTCAGGACTCCATTATTCAGGATAAGTAATGTTTTTTACTTCTTCCCGTTTGTGTACATAATATCTATGACTTTTTCCCATGTGGGAACAAGATATATAGGACCACATTTTTGTGTGGATACCCAATATACAGGACTGATTTCCCCTGCTGTTTAATGATATCCATTACTTCTTCCCATGTGTCTACCAGTAATAAAGGCTGACTCACATACAGGTATATGACTTTCAGTACTTTGTCACATGCATATTCTTGACCTCTTTCCATTTAGGAGCAACATTTCCAGGTCTGTTTTCAGGTGGTTATGTGAAATTCAGGAATGCCTTCTGCATTGTTACCTGATATCCTGCAGTAATTCCAAGGCAGTGCATCATATCTAGTACTGCTTTCAATGTGGTTACATGATTTCCAGGTCTCCTCCTATGTTGGTAAAAGATAAGCCAGTCCTCTTCCAGTTGTCAATGCATTAGCCAGGACTGCTGTCCACGTGGGTACATAATATCGAACACTGTTTTCCAAGTGGGTAAATATTATCCAGGACTCCTTTATAAATGGAAACATGATATCCAGGACTACTACATATTTGGATACAAGATATTCACAGGACCATCCCATGTAGATACTACATATCCATGTATTCTTCCAATGCTGGAACATGAAATACAAGAACTAGTATGGAGGCACATACATGCAGTACTTCCTCCCATGCATATACCAAATCCAAGACTGATGCCCATAAGGCTACATGATTTAAGGACTTGTTGCCCCCAACACATGATATCTAGGAACTCTTCATATTTGGATACTTGATGTGCAGGACTGTTTTCTATGCATGAAAAATTTATATATGACAACTTCTTTTTGTTAATTGATTTATTTATTCATTTTACATCCTGGGCACTGCACCCCTTCCTCCTGGTCCTCCCTCACAAGTCCCTTCTCCCACCTCCCTCTCCCCTTCTTTTCTGAGAGGGAGGAGGCCCTTTGGGTATCACCCCACCATTGCACATCAAGACACAACAGCTTATTATGCAGGAAAATACTAGGAAAAATTGCTTTCCATGTTGATACATGATATGCCAGACTAATTCCAATGTTGATACATGATATCCAGGATATTTCTGAATGCTGACAAGTTCCTTGCAGATACAAGATAACCTGGACTTCATGACATTTATGTACCAAATATGATATGAATGATTTTCATGCAAGTACATGTTATTTAGCACTGCTTCACATGTGCATACATGATATTTAATACCTCTTTAAATGCATGTACATGGTATCAAGGATCATATTCAATGCCTGTCCATGACATTCAAGACTATATCTCATGTATTTTGGGCTTTACATATACAGATACATCATATTCACAACTGTTTATTTTGCAAATACATTATATATAGGACTGGTTCCCTTGTGGGTATGGGATATCCAGGAAACATCTCCTCTGAGTAGATGATAACTAGGACAGCATGGTAAGCCAGTATAAGAAATGTTAAAAATACAGGTACATAGGATCAATGACTTCTTTCCCATCATTAGGACTGATTCCTCACTTGGTTCATGAAAGCCCGTATCTGTTCTCATGCAGGTACCAATCAATATTAGGACTGATGCTATACAGGCACATGATATCCAGAACTTCCTCCCATATGTGCACAAGACATAAAGTACTTCTCATGCATTAAACATTTACATGAGGATAGAACAAATACAGATTATCTCCCTATGCAGGGACATTGTTTACATGAATATTTCCATTGTATGTATGTGGTAACCAGTACACATACCCATGTGACTCCATGATATGCAGGACTGTTCCCACGTGGTAACATCAAAATCAGGATACTGCCCTGTGAAGGTGCAGGTAACTCATAAGCTGGCAGTCTTCCCATACTGGTACATGATACCCAGGATTTCTTCCAATGCAGTTAGTTATATGGCAGGCAGGGCTATATCCTATGTGGGTGCAACATTTCTGGGACTGCTTTCCATGAGGGTTCATGGTATATATGACTTCTTTCCATGAAGGTACATAAATTGCTGGTCTTTTTCAGATGTGGGAACAAGGCATGCAGTACTTTATCCCATGCATGTGCACATCATGTACACATACATATCTAGGATGGATTCCCATATGAGCATTTGAAAACTAAGACTTCTCCCCATATATGTATGTAATATCAAGGACTTCTACATATGAGAGGGCATGATGTCCAAGTCTGTTTTTCTGACAGGTATATGGTACTCGTGAATACTCCTCATTTGTGGTAGGAATTCTTCCCATGTGGCAATATTATATCATACACTCCTTACCATGCATGTACCAATACTGAGGAATGATTCTCACACAGGAACATATTGTGCACAATTACTTCCCATGTGAATGTATAATTCTGAGGACAGCTTCCCTTAGGAGTCCAACATATTCAGGGCTGGTTGTTATGAAGGTACATGATATCCAGGACGGTTTCCAATGCTGATATACGACATGTAGATCTTTGTACCATGCGGTTGTGCAACATCCTGGACTTCTGCCCATACATATACACTATAACCTGCCAGAGGCCAGCCCTAGTGACAACCAGGTCCCACAGAGGAGGTAAGGAGCTAGAGAGGAAGAAGTGAGTCAGGAATGGGGTTTGGAGGAATCTTGAAGCCTGACTGGCAGTGTAGTTGCGTCTTTATTTGTAGAGAACTCAGTAGGCAAGGATAGAGTCATGTTCCAAAACATAGATCATATCATTTTGTTCCCACACACATGTTTTATCTTCCTTTTGGTCATAAGTTTAGTCATCATTCGTAAACTGTTACAGAACAGAGTTATCTTTTACAATCAATCTCCTTCATTAACCCCAGAACCGAACATTTAGGATATTGTGGTTAACAGGGCACTAGACAGAATGAAATTATGTAAGCCAACCTGGTTATATTGTCATGTCTTAAGCAGTGTATCATTAACTTATGATGATCAGAATGCTAATTGTCATTATGCCCAAGAAAAATTTCAAGCCAAAGCGGATGTTTTTTTTTTTTTTTTTTTTGAGTCAAAACCTCCAGAGGGCAAGGATAAGTTTAAAGTAGGGCCAGATAATGCTATTTCCCTAAAAACAGGAATAATAGGCTCAGAACTCTTATGGGCATTCTTAGAAACAACCCAGATGTCCCTCAACAGATGATTGGATACAGAAAATGTGGTGCATTTACACAATGGAATACCATTTAAAAATGACTTCATGAAATTCACAGGCAAATGGATGGAACTAGAAAATATCATCCTGAGTGAGGTAACCCAGTCACAAAAGAACACACATGGCATGTACTCACTGATAAGTGGATATTAGAAAAAAGTTTGGAATACCCACAATACAACTCACAGACCATATGGAGAAGTAGGATGGAAGTGTGGATACTTCAGTCCCACTAGAAGAGGGAACAAAATAATCATTGGAGGAAGAGGGAGTTCTGGAGGGACATGGGAGTGAGAGGGAGGGGAGGAAAAGGGGGGAAGGATATAGTGAGGCTAGAGTCTGGGGAGAAGTACAGAGGGTCAGAAAATTGAGCAAATATGTATAACAGCAGAGGACAGGGAACTCAGGTAGCCACTAGAAAGTACCAGATGGCTCTTCCGGTCAGAAAAGCACTGGGGCAGCTAGGGCGCAGGGTCGGCTGACACTCGCCAGCTACCCACAACACCCGCCACAGGATCTTAAGACTTCTGGTGAGTGGAACACAGCTTCTGCTCCAATCCAATTGTGCACGGGACCAGAGACTGCATTAGTTAGGGAAGCAGAAAACCGGCCTGAGTAGGACCACAGGCCTCTTCCGGCTGGACCAGCACCGGGGTACCGCCAGCTACCCACGACCCCCGCCACAGGATTTTGAGACTGCTGGTGAGTGGAACACAGCTTCTGCTCCAGTCCAATCACGCGGGACCTGAGACTGCTTTGGTTGGGGAGGCAGAAATCCGGCCTACATAGGGCCACAAGCCTCTTCCAGTCAGAAAAGCACCGGGGTAGCTAGGGCACAGGGTTGGCTGACACTCGCCAGCTACCCACAACACCCGCCACAGGATCTTAAGACTTCTGGAGAGTGGAACACAGCTTCTGCTCCAATCCAATTGTGCGCGGGACCAGAGACTGCATTAGTTAGGGAAGCAGAAAACCGGCCTGAGTAGGACCACAGGCCTCTTCTGGCTGGACCAGCACCGGGGTACCGCCAGCTACCCACGACCCCCGCCACAGGATTTTGAGACTGCTGGTGAGTGGAACACAGCTTCTGCTCCAATCTTTAAACAGTGACAACGACAACAACTAACCCCAGAGATTACCAGATGGCGAAAGGTAAACGTAATAATCTTACTAACAGAAACCAAGACCACTCACCATCATCAGAACCCAGCACTCCCACTTCGCCCAGTCCAGGGCACCCCAACACACCAGAAAAGCTAGACACGGATCTAAAAGCATATCTCCTGATGATGGTAGAGGACTTCAAGAAGGACTTTAATAACACACTTAAAGAAATACAGGAGAACACTGCTAAACAGGTAGAAGACATTAAAGAGGAAGCACAAAAATCCCTTAAAGAAATGCAGGAGAACACTGCTAAAGAGTTACAAATCCTTAAAGAAAAACAGGATAACATAATCAAACAGGTAGAAGTCCTTAATGAAAAACAGGAAAACACATCCAAACAGATGATGGAAATGAACAAAACCATACTAGACCTAAAAAGGGAAGTAGACACAATAAAGAAAACCCAAAATGAGGCAACACTGGAGATAGAAACCCTAGGAAAGAAATCTGGAACCATAGATACCAGCATCAGCAACAGAATACAAGAGATGGAAGAGAGAATCTCAGGTGCAGAAGATTCCATAGAGAACATCGGCACAACAATCAAGGAAAATGTAAAATGCCAGAAGATCCTAACTCAAAACATCCAAGAAATACAGGACACAATGAGAAGACCAAACCTACGGATAATAGGAGTGGATGAGAATGAAGATTTTCAACTCAAAGGACCAGCAAACATCTTCAACAAAATTATAGAAGAAAACTTCCCAAATCTAAAGAAAGAGATGCCCATGAACATACAAGAAGCCTACAGAACTCCAAATAGACTGGACCAGAAAAGAAATACCTCCCGACACATAATAATCAGAACAACAAATGCTCTAAATAAAGATAGAATACTAAAAGCAGTAAGAGAAAAAGACCAAGTAACATATAAAGGCAAGCCTATCAGAATTATACCAGATTTTTCACCAGAGACTATGAAAGCCAGAAGATCCTGGACGGATGTTATACAGACACTAAAAGAACACAAACTCCAGCCCAGGCTACTATACCCAGCCAAACTCTCAATTAACATAAATGGAGAAAGCAAAGTATTCCACAACAAAACCAAATTCACACATTATCTCTCCACGAATCCAGCCCTTCAAAGGATAATAACAGAAAAAAACCAATACAAGGACAGGAACCACGCCCTAGAAACAACAAGAAGGTAATCCCTCAACAAACCTAAAAGAAGACAGCCACAAGAGCAGAATGCCAACTTTAACAACAAAAATAACAGGAAACAACAATTACTTTTCCTTAATATCTCTTAATATCAATGGACTCAACTCCCCGATAAAAAAACATAGACTAACAAACTGGCTACACAAACAAGACCCAACATTTTGCTGCTTACAGGAAACTCATCTCAGAGAAAAAGATAGACACTACCTCAGAATGAAAGGCTGGAAAACAATTTTCCAAGCAAATGGTATGAAGAAACAAGCTGGAGTAGCCATTCTAATATCTGATAAGATTGACTTCCAACCCAAAGTCATTAAAAAAGACAGGGAGGGACACATCATACTCATCAAAGGTAAAATCCTCCAAGAGGAACTATCAATCCTGAATATCTATGCTCCAAATACAAAGGCAGCCACATTCATTAAAGAAACTTTAGTAAATCTCAAAGCACACATTGCACCTCATACAATAATAGTGGGAGACTTCAACACACCACTTTCACCAATGGACAGATCATGGAAACAGAAACTAAACAGGGACACAGAGAAACTAAGAGAAATTATGAATCAAATGGATCTGGCAGATATCTACAGAACATTCTATCCTAAAACAAAAGGATATACCTTCTTCTCAGCACCTCATGGTACCTTCTCCAAAATTGACCACATAATTGGTCACAAAACAGGCCTCAACAGATACAAAAATATTGAAATTGTCCCATGCATCCTATCAGATCACCATGGACTAAGGCTGATCTTCAATAACAAAATAAATAATAGAAAGCCAACCTTCACGTGGAAACTGAACAACACTCTTCTCAATGATACCTTGGTCAAGGAAGGAATAAAGAAAGAAATTAAGGACTTTTTAGAATTCAATGAAAATGAAGCCACAACATACCCAAACTTATGGGACGCAATGAAAGCATTTCTAAGAGGAAAACTCATAGCTCTGAGTGCCTCCAAAAGGAAACTAGAGAGAGCACACATTAGCTGCTTGACAACACACCTAAAAGCACTAGAACAAAAGGAAGCAAATTCACCCAAGAAGAGTAGACGGCAGGAAATAATCAAACTCAGGGGCGAAATCAACCAAGTGGAAACAAGAAGAACTATTCAAAGAATCAACCAATCAAGGAACTGGTTCTTTGAGAAAATCAACAAGATAGATAAACCCTTAGCCAGACTCACTAGAGGGCACAGGGAAAGCATCCTAATTAACAAAATCAGAAATGAAAAAGGAGACATAACAACAGATCCTGAAGACATCTAAAACACCATCAGATCCTTCTACCAAAGGCTATACTCAACAAAACTGGAGAACCTGGATGAAATGGAGAAGTTCCTAGACAGATACCAGGTACCAAAGTTGAATCAAGATCAGGTTAATGATCTAAACAGCCCTATATCCCCCAAAGTAATAGAAGCAGTCATTAATAGTCTCCCAACTAAAAAAAGCCCAGGACCAGATGGGTTTAGTGCAGAGTTCTATCAGACTTTCAAAGAAGATCTAATCCCAGTTCTTCACAAACTATTCCACAAAATAGAAACAGAAGGTACTCTACCCAACTCATTCTATGAAGCCACAATTACTCTGATACCTAAACCACAAAAAGACCCAACAAAGATAGAAAACTTCAGACCAATATCCCTTATGAATACTGATGCAAAAATCCTCAATAAAGTTCTTGCTAAGCAAATCCAAGAACACATCAAAACAATCATCCATCCTGACCAAGTAGGTTTCGTCCCAGGGATGCAGGGATGGTTCAATATTCGGAAATCCATCAACGTAATCCAGTATATAAACAAACTCAAAGACAAAAACCACATGGTCATCTCGTTAGATGCAGAAAAAGCATTTGACAAGATCCAACACCCATTCATGATAAAAGTCTTGGAAAGATCAGGAATTCAAGGCCCATACCTAAACATGATAAAAGCAATCTACAGCAAACCAGTAGCCAACATCAAAGTAAATGGTGAGAAGCTTGAAGCAATCCCTCTAAAATCAGGGACTAGACAAGGCTGTCCACTTTCTCCATACCTATTCAACATTGTACTTGAAGTCCTAGCCAGAGCAATTCGACAACAAAAGGAGATCAAAGGGATACAAATTGGAAAAGATGAAGTCAAAATATCACTTTTTGCAGATGATATGATAGTATATATAAGTGACCCTAAAAATTCCACCAGAGAACTCCTAAGCCTGATAAACAGCTTCGGTGAAGTAGCTGGATATAAAATTAACTCAAACAAATCAATGGCCTTTCTCTACACAAAGAATAAACAGGCTGAGAAAGAAATTAGGGAAACAACACCCTTCTCAATAGTCACAAATAATATAAAATATCTAGGCGTGACTCTAACTAAGGAAGTGAAAGATCTGTATAATAAAAACTTCAAGTCTCTGAAGAAAGAAATTATAGAAGATCTCAGAAGATGGAAAGATCTCCCATGCTCATGGATTGGCAGGATCAACATTGTAAAAATGGCTATCTTGCCAAAAGCAATCTACAGATTCAATGCAATCCCCATCAAAATTCCAAATCAATTCTTCAACGAATTAGAAAGTGCAATCTGCAAATTCATCTGGAATAACAAAAAACCTAGGATAGCAAAAACTCTTCTCAAGGATAAAAGAACCTCTGGTGGAATCACCATGCAGGACCTAAAGCTTTATTATAGAGCAATTGTGATAAAAACTGCGTGGTACTGGTATAGTAACAGACAAGTAGACCAATGGAATAGAATTGAAGACCCAGAAATGAACCCACACACCTATGGTCACTTGATCTTCGACAAGGGAGCTAAAAACATCCAGTGGAAGAAAGACAGCATTTTCAACAAATGGTGCTGGCACAAGTGGTTGTTAACATGTAGAAGAATGCGAATCGATCCATACCTATCTCCTTGTACTAAGGTCAAGTCTAAGTGGATCAAGGAACTTCACATAAAACCAGAGACACTGAAACTTATAGAGGAGAAAGTGGGGAAAAGCCTTGAAGATATGGGCACAGGGGAAAAATTCCTGAATAGAACAGTAATGGCTTGTGCTGTAAGATCGAGAATTGACAAGTGGGACCTCATGAAACTACAAAGCTTCTACAAGGCTAAAGACACCATCAATAAGACAAAAAAAACCACCAACAGATTGGGAAAGGATCTTCACCTATCCTAAATCAGATAAGGGACTAATATCCAATATATATAAAGAACTCAAGAAGGTGGACTCCAGAAAGTCAAATAACCCCATTAAAAAATGGGGCTCAGAACTGAACAAAGAATTCTCACCTGAGGAATACTGAATGGCAGAGAAGCACCTGAAAAAATGTTCAACATCCTTAATCATCAGGGAAATGCAAATCAAAACAACCCTGAGATTCCACCTCACACCAGTCAGAATGGCTAAGATCAAAAATTCAGGTGACAGCAGAGGCTGGCAAGGATGTGGAGAAAGAGGAACACTCCTCCATTGTTGGTGGGATTGCAAGCTTGTACAACCACTCTGGAAATCAGTCTGGCGGTTCCTCAGAAAATTGGACATAGTACTACCGGAGGATCCAGCAATACCTCTCCTGGGCATATATCCAGAAGATGTCCCAACCGGTAAAAAGGATACATGCTCCACTATGTTCATAGCAGCCCTATTTATAATAGCCAGAAGCTGGAAAGAACCCAGATGTCCCTCAACAGAGGAATGGATACAGAAAATGTGGTACATTTACACAATGGAGTACTACTCAGCTATTAAATAGAATGAATTTATGAAATTCCTAGCCAAATGGATGGACCTGGAGGGCATCATCCTGAGTGAAGTAACACAATCACAAAAGAACTCACACAATATGTATTCACTGATAAGTGGATATTAGCCCAAAACTTAGGATACCCAAGATATAAGATACAATTTGCTAAACGCATGAAACTCAAGAAGAATGAAGACCAAAGTGTGGACACTGTGCACCTTCTTAGAATTGGGAACAAAACACCCAGGGAAGGAGTTACAGAGACAAAGTTTGTAGCTGTGATGAAAGGATGGACCATTTAGAGACTGCCGTATCCAGGGATCCATCCCATAATCAGCTTATAAACGCTGACACCATTGCATACACTAGCAAGATTTTGCTGAAAGGACCCAAATATAGCTGTCTCTTGTGAGACGATGCCGGGGCCTAGCAAACACAGGAGTGGATGTTCACAGTCAGCTATTGGATGTATCACAGGGCTCCCAATGGAGAAGCTAGAGAAAGTACCCAAGGAGCTAAAGGGATCTGCAACCCTATTGTTGGAACAACATGATGTACTAACCAGAACCCCGGAGCTCTTGTCTCTAGCTGCATATGTATCGAAAGATGGCCTAGTCGGCCATCAATGGAAAGAGAGGCCCATTGGACTTGCAAACTTTATATGCCCCAATATAGGGGAATGCCAGGGCCAAAAGAATGGGAATGGGTGGGTAGGGAAGTGGGGGGCGCTATGGGGGACTTTTGGGATAGCATTGGAAATGTAATAGAGGAAAATATGTAATAAAAATATTAAAAATCAAAAAAAAAAAAAAGAAAGTACCAGATGCTAGAAAACCAAGAGGCTCCCAGGACCCAACTGGGATGACATTAGCTTAAGTTCCCTACAAAGGGAGAGAGAACCTGTAGAGACCATATCCAGAGGTTAGACATAGCCCCTGGTTGAGGGATGGAGCCACCCACCCATCTCAAAAATATTAACACAGAATTGTTCCTATCTAAAGGAAATGCAGGGGCAAAGAGTGGAGCACAGCCTGTCTGTTCTTTAAGTACCTTCAACATATCCCTGCTTCCAGTTGAGAACAATGATCCTATGTCAAGCATGGTCCCCAGCAACAGACCACAGAATTATTCTACCTATCTCTAGTTTATTCAATCAGTGGTTTCACAGGAGCTCATTGCTGAAGTATGCATGTAGAGTTGATTATAGGAAGGGGTGACTCAAGGGCTGCTGATCTCCAAATGCCTGACCCAACACTGGCTTCACCTTAGAAAGTCCCCGTTTCTGGAGCTTCTGGCAACTGGACATTAGGCCATGGTGGTCACAGTTTTGGGCCATAGGCATTCCAAGTGAGTAGGACTAAGGATTGTCTCTCTTCAACAACCAACTTATAGGCAGTCACAAGTGATATGATAGGATTATAGGATATAGGATATAGGATATAGGATATAGGATATAGGATATAGGATATAGGATATAGGATATAGGATATAGGATATAGGATATAGGATATAGGATATAGGATATGATACACTCAACCGCAAAGGACACAAGTATCTACAGGCTTTGACTTCTGAATGAGTAAATGTCAGCCTATTTGATCCACTAAAGCAAGAGCTTCTAAGAGCTTCATCTTCCTTTCTTTGGCTTCAATAAGACTCCAAGACAAAGACAACACATTTTTTAAAAGGCCTGTATAATTCAGACTCAAGTTTGCTGAACAAGTCCACTGTGGTACAGCGAAGGCATACTGAGAACAGCTGAACAGTGAAGAACACTTGTGTACATGTGAAGGCAGGTTGGGAATCACTGGGTATGGCTTGGGCATTTGAAACCTATAAACCCAACCCCAGGGACACAGCTCTTCCCCAAGAAGTACTGCTTCTCCTTCTGAAACAGATGTACCAGCTAGGAACCAAATACCAAAGCACATGACCCTAGGGGCACCAGCATCATTCAATCCCCTAAACAGACCCTCAGCATTGTCAGAAGGAAGAGAAAGGCCCTGAAGGCAAAAGACAAGACAGCCACTCTGGAGATATGGTAAGAGGTGCATTGTTCAATTTTTGCTCATATGGAACATTTTTGAGGAAATTATAACAGAAACAGAGACACTACACATATAAGTCTGGGGTCTGGCTTGGAGTTTTGTCCCTATCGTTCAGAGAGCTGGTTTTTGCAACCAAAGGACTCACATGTACCTATCCTGGTTCAGTTTCTAGTCCATATGTTGGGATTTTCCCTGGACCTGTCAGCAGAGATCAAGGAAAGTACTCAACCTCACTTCATGGCCAGCCTCCTCAGAAAGAGAAACCTCAGGAGTAAGCACAGATATGTGGGCTTGACTTTGTCACATTTACCTACCCTGGCCTTGCAGGGACCTGACAGGTATACTACTACTACCCTGGAAAGCAAAGAGAAGCAGTTTTACTACATTTGTTTTGATATTGCTGTTCTCCAAAAGTTATAGCATCTGAATTCAATGTTCATGTTCCATGTGATAATGACATCTATCTTTTAGTTTAATAATTGAAGGTTCCTCCTGGCAGAAGAATCTTGCTAAGTCTGAGAAGACAAGGATCAGAAACTATCTGAACAGATCCTAACAGCAATCATATACTGCCCTAAAACAAAGCCAAAACCACTTAGTATATGCAGAGGGCAGTGAACACTTACTAAAGAAACGAGTAGACCAGTTCTGAGAGGGAAGGACAAGAGATATTGTGGGCAAAAGAGGGACGCAGAGTACGTAATTCCTATGAGAGAACATCAGAGTGAGGAATGGAAGGAAATCCACAAATCAGTTTCAGGAAATTAAACAGGCCACTGGGGAGAAAAGGAAAATAAGACACATTGCACATACAAGTACATATGCACAAACTTGTACATGCACGTGCACACACACACATTCTCAAAAGAGAACACTAATGATCTGTCAGTGCTCTGACTTCTTATCTCCACTCGTGTATTGGAACACCTCCCGGCTGGTTCCTTTTTTGAGCCACAGTGAACAGTGTAACAATGAGCCTGGATGTCTGAGCATCCCTGCATCCTACTGATGGATCAGACAGCACTCACTCCTATTTTCCTTGTTCTGAGGAACTTCCATGCTGGCTCCAGGGTGGCAGCCCCAGTTTCACTTCACACCATCAGTGAGTAAGCATCCAAGATTCTCCCTGGCCTGCCCATCATTTGTTGTCCTTGGTTTCCTTGTTACCATGGTGGAGAGAGCACAGGTCACAGAACACAACTTTAATTCCAATTCCAGGATGATGAGGAAGCTGACTTTGCATGACTTTTTTTGAGGGCCATTGCTTTAGCTTTCAACCCCATGTATTGATTAGATGACATACCTTTTTTGTGTGTGTGTAGTTTCATGTGGAGCAGTGGAGCCTGCCACCAGACATAAGACCTGGCAATGTTGAAGTAGGTTTAAAAAGTCCTACTGGTCTCAGAACAAGTGAAAATGACATTCTACTAGGAGGACCATGTTATCTAGGGACAACACCTGAGGGCCTCCTCCATGCAAATGAAGTATCCTACTTCTCAGATGGAGCAAACTGGCAGCATCCTTCCCGGGGTCCCACCTCAACCCATATTGTTTATGAGTTCTCTGTTCACAAGGGGAAAAAAATGTATGAGCTATTTCACCAAGAATCATCTGAGAGCATCCCTGTTATTGAGCTGTAACAGTCTTTGGAACAGTTTTCTCTAGGGAAGTTTTCCTTGCTGGATCTTGGCCCCGTCCAGCATTCTGGGTTAGAGATTTCCCTGCAGCCGCTCGGCTTGCCACTGAGGATGCCTTTGGCTATTAAGTGCACACCACATCCTGCCACTCACTTAGTGGCTCTGATTCTGGTCCTGGGGATACAGTACAGTGTGTAAAATGCTCACAGGGCAAGCACTGTGGAGTCAGGGTCTAAACTCCTGAGTGCATGTCAGCTTTGATCTACTTTTCCTCGTGGTGGGGACCAAGCATGTACTCTTTTTTTTATATATATATATTTTTTTTATTACATCTTTTCCTCAATTACATTTCCAATGCTATTCCAAAAGTCCCCCATCCCCCCCCTTCCCTACCCACCCATTCCCAGTTTTTAATTTTTTTTTTGGCCCTGGCGTTCCCCTGTACTGGGGCATATAAAGTTTGCATGTCCAATGGGCCTCTCTTTCCAGTGATGGCCGACTAGGCCATATTTTGATACATATGCAGCTAGAGTCAAGAGCTCCGGGGTACTGGTTAGTTCATAATGTTGTTCCGCCCATAGAGTTGCGGATCCCTTCAGCTCCTTGGGTACTTTCTCCAGCTCCTCCATTGGGGGCCTTGTGATCCATCCACTAGCTGACTGTGAGCATCCACTTCTGTGTTTGCCAGGCCCCTGCATAGTCTCACAAGAGACAGCTATATCTGCGTCCTTTCAGCAAAATCTTGCTAGTGTATGCAAAAGCATGTTCTCTTGAGCAGCTCTCAGGTCAACCTTAAGTGCCTCACAGTGTGGGAATACCAGTATTGAGTCTTAGGGTGACTTTGGGGTCCTTTCTTAGCTCCTTGCTGATTTTCAATGCCACAGAGGAAGTGACTGACCAGGAAATAGCCAGCAGGAAAAGCCAAGTGAGAGGATGGGCTTAGATGACTCCCAGAGTGTCATCCTTGATAAGGCTGCTGGACTGACTGGTTTAATTTGGCTTCTAAGAGCAGGAAATCCAAGGTTAAAATATTTCCCTGACACTCTATGGGAATAGTCAGAAGACTGGACCTAGGGATCTGATGTTCCCATGTCCCTAGTCCAGCTCATAGGTAGGAGGGGAATAGATACTTATATGTCATGTCTGTAATATGAACAAAGCCAATGTGATGCTGGCAGCCAAGAGTAGTGTTTCATACGGCTTGTGACTTACAAGAGAGAGAGAAGCAGCTGGAATCAAAGGTACTGATGGAGGGCCCAGGCAGGCCCTGCCATGGTTCTGCCTCAGTCAGAGCAAGAAAGCTCATCTACGCAGCTGTGTGGCTACATATCTCATGCTACCAGGCACATGACCTCAGTGTGTTTCCTACATTTCTGCTGGCTTGTCAGCCCTTCTGTATACTCAGCCAATCCTGTACCAGGGAATCCCCCATGCCAGTCACGTGCTAGTTCTTGTATTGGCAAGCTATCCTGTCTTTGTTCTGTCATAGTGAAAGATGTCAGGTATAGTACATTCATAGGGAAAACATTGACTCCTCTGTCTCTGGTGACATTCCTGACCTGAATCCTCGATACAGAGGCAGCTGTGCTCTTCCAGCCTGGTAGATGACAACTAGGCTGAATTGGGCCACGAATCTTGCCCTCACACAATCCCTCCCATTTTCTTCTTGCTTTCATCCTAGATGTAGAGGATGAAGGGATGGTGGTATGCCCTGGAACCACACACCACACCACCCTAGGAATACTGTACTGCCTTGCTGCCCTGCACTGTTATTCTGTAAATGGTGACAGAGAGCAAGGCAATCATGCACTATAGGTCACAGAGGCAATGATGTGACTATGTGAGCCTTCCACAGGTCACTTTTTTACTGGCATCACTCAATATCTAAAGTTGGAATCCCTGAATGATTCTCTGTAGGTTTCTGTGGCTGAGTGCTGGACCTATAAATCAATCTGTAAAATTCCTATATCAGATACTTTGTTTTTTAATACATTCCACAGTGGTATCTGTACAGTTTTGAGGTATAGGATTCTGAATTTCATAGGGATGAATCTTGGAAATATCAGGCCCTGAGCCTTGTTCCCTGTCATCATAGATGTAGAGGATGTCAAACAAGTTTGAAAAGGGTCAATAATCACAAAGTAGAGAAATGCACCTTTAATGTCAACAGTAGGTCCAGCCTATTTCCAGACTCTTAAATGGGTAAAAATCTTTGTTACCCGATGTGTCTAGTGGGATATCATCAGCACATGACACAATGTCAGGACTTGCAAAGTTCTATAAAATGAGGTATGTGAGGAGGACTGTGGATACCTGGGCACAGATTTCTGAAACCGGTATCCACGGAGAAACAAGTTTCACAATCATAGTCCTTGTTGCAACGGCCTCAGCCACAGGCTTCTTCTGTCAAGTGGGACCTTCTTCCTCTTCTATTATTTGGAGGTAACCTCTGACCTGAGTCTGTCAGACTCTATGCTGGAATGCCTGAGGAGACTTTAATCCTTGTACTTTTCTACTGTGCACAAGTGCTTTTCAAGTGTTTCCTAAAGGTGTGACTTGTTGTTATGGTGGCCAGGGTTCTTGGCTGTAGTCCATCTTCTAAGCCCGGCCTCATCAGCTAGAACAGTCTGTTCAGTATCATGAGACTGAATATGGAGAACAAAATGAAGGAACTTGTGAGTTGAGAGAAGAATGGATTTCTTGCCGAAGATATTTTCCCAGGTCCTTCCCACCAGTCTTTGCACCCCCCAGATGTGCTAGCACTGCACCAATGCATAAGAACCCCATTGCTATACTTGTCCCTCTAACCTGAAGTCCGAGTTTTTGCTGGAACTCTCTTGTCAGGAGAATCTGAAGCTCTCTGAAGTGATAGCCAAGGAGACATGCAAGAACTGATGGAGACTGTGACAGAGAGGTTGTGGGAGCTCTCTTCACTATGTCAGTCAGGCTCTTTTGGAAAGAATTAACTTCTGCCATACCGCCTGTACAGAGGCATCCTAGATACCCGGTGGATAGTGACAGGGTCCTAGCACCCAGAAGGTCTGGTGTTGGTTGCTTGCTCTTCTGCACTGTTTGAACAGGTGAACAGCATGACATCTCCAGGTCTTTGTTCTCCTCCCTACACAGGGGCTAAGAATGGAAACATCCAGTTAGGGGTGTTCTCCTAGGAACATCAAAAGTCTAATCACTTGTGGTCAGACCGTGACTGGGGAGCAGGTGTGCAAGAGCTTCAAGAATGGAGTACATGTGTACCGAGAATGTGAAGACCCTGTGTGCTCCGAGGGGAGAGAGAGACACAACTACCCCTTCAGGGGTCCTATACCCAGTTACTCAGTACATCACCTGTGTTATTCATGTACAGAAGGCAAACAAAGAGACCCGCATGTAGATCCTGTAGCCACCCCACCAAAAGTTTTCCCCTGGAGACTCAAAAGCTCGAGGCCTGGGACACAAATATGAACACATGCAGGCTTGAAGATGATGGCCAAAAGGTTCTTCCTCCATAGCTGAAAAATAATATCCAAATGTTACTTCTGATGAGTACCCACTCTATTGTGCACAACCCATCATTCATACACCAGAGATTGGATTTTAGTGTGACTGTGTCCTCTCCATTCCCCAGTCTCTTGGGAGCATAATGAAGTAATGACGAGACACTACAGATATGCTGCTGTGCAGAGATGTTCACCCAGACCAGTACCTTGATAAACACACAAGCAGGGTCCAAAAGCCCCAAAAGCCCTTTGAAAATTTCTTAGCTCCTTTGTGCAGGGTGTCCAAGAACCATTTTGAATATTTACTAACAGCCTAAGGGTCAAGATCATCTCATTACATTTTGATCAAAGGTGCCTGGAATCTGCTTATCATGGACCAATTCCTGGCAGAGCAATACCATTCACCAGGATGGTCTTATAAGAGCCCAGAGATGTTATTATCATCCAAGGATATTCTATTTTCTGGGAAATGAATTCTCAGAGCTGGTTGGAAAGCTTATGAATGATGATAAATGTTGGGATGAACTCTGGAGGGAACACATGACATGGTGATACCAAAGGCAGGGATCAAAATAGGGCACAGAATGGTATAAACAGTAACTTTCAGCATCCTAACTCATCCACCAACCAATAGATTGGAACTTAAAACACACTAGACTGCATCTTTGACCATAACAAATGTGGTCCAAGTTGAAAAGCTGTGAGAACGTAGTGAGGAACAAGCCAGCTAAGTGTCAAGTTCCTATCCTGTGCTGCTGTCCACAGTAGAGCAGTGTGTGGGTAAAGCATGACCACTGATTTGAGACTGTGTGCACCTGTCCTGCCTCACTCTGCTCAATAACTCTGAACTCAGGAAAACCCAACAACTCACTCAGCTTCTATTTAGGGAAAATGCCAGCAGACCCCTCATTGCAACACCATCCAGGCTTTGTAATATCCCAGATTTTGGGGCAAGGCTGCCACTGCAAAGAAGGGAGCATGCTATAATCCAAGAGCCCTCAAGAACACATGACAGAAAAGGATGCTAAAATCCTAAAGGATGACAAGTAAACTACAAGAAAAGGATCATTCATGGCATCTAGTAGTAGCATTTGCTTTTATATGTTTGTGGGAATGCCGATGGCTATTGTAGATTTGTCTTTCAGCCCTGGGTAAACCCAAAATCTGAAGTGCAATTCTTTGGACTCTGCATGGCTAGGCTCAAGTCTAGACTTTTGCAAAGTACTATTTAGTCACCCAAGTTTAAGCATCACAGATTTGAACACATCACTGGGAATTTGATAGGATTTATCAGCTTACTATGTTTCTCTTAACCTACCTCATTCTCATGTCTATGAGTAACCTTGACGATCAAGCCCATAAATACAACATTGCAAGTGTTATTTCAACTCCTTCTTGCAAGGAGATTTATAATGATAACTTCACATGAGATAAGACAAGGGAGATGGCCTGCTTAACAAACACCTGAGAAAAAAGATATGGTTTGCCAGCTAAAAGCAGCAGGGTCATTGCTACAAACCAGAAGCAAACATTCCCAGGAAATATGGGCCAAATTGAGCAAATCCTGCAAAGACCAAGAAAATCTTGGGAATGAGATAACTTGTTGGGTTAGAGGGGCTTGGGGGCATAATAGCTTGGGACAAGAGCATTGACACTTCTGTGAATACAATTTGCATGTATATTTTTAAGTTGATCTTCATGAATGTTCACTTATACCAAAACAGAGCAGTAAAAGTATGCAATAACAATAATAAAAGCACATGGTTTTTCAGTGGCATCGTCCAGAGCAAGTGCCAATAACCAGGCAGATTGAGTTCTTCAGAGAGACTGGGAAAGCTTACAGGACACCTTAGTATTCTGTGAATCGAGAGAGCATGGCTGGTATGTGGGAAGAATGTGCAGGAAACGATAGCCCCATGGCTCCTTATGTTAAACTCAAAAGCGCTGGGGATTTCCAGGCAGCAGAAAGAATGAGACAGGTGATCAATGGCTCCATGTGGGACCAGAAGAAAAGGCTACCTTCTGATTGAACATGCTCATCTCTCAGCATGAGCAGTACTAAACCCAGCTCATATCTGTCGCAGAAGGAGACCATCTCCCCTCTACAATTTAAAAAGACACAGCACTCTGTTATGAGAGTATGAGCCATTGCCACATTAGAAGAATCTCAATATCATTGGTTAATGTTCCTAGAAAATATGGTGCTCACAAAGGCCACTTTGCCTCTACGTTCCCTCCAACTGTCAGCTCATTGTCTGGACCGCAGAGAATTGAGAGATGGATTATGTCCTCTGAGTGTTTTGGAGGTGAGATCAGGACCAGGTCAGGAATTAAAGGGGTGTGATTTGGCTGTCTTTAGCAATGGGTGTAATTGGAGCTTGGCTCATTTAAAAATGCCAAGGACATGAGGGAGGAGCTGTAAAGACTTAAAAGGTGAAGAGATTTCCTGATATCATCCCCTAGGTCTACTTTACAAGGCAAGCAAACCAAAGGAAAAAGATGTCCACATGGCTCACAGAAAAGCCTGATGCAACAGGCCTAGCTGTGCAGTGAAGTAGGCCCATTCTAAAGCTGTTAGGATACTGTGTATGGGCAACATCTGCCCATGTTCCACAAGAGCAAAGGCTGCTGACAGGTCTAAACGTGCAGTAAGACAGGCTTAATATAGAACTCATAGGACACTGGGCATGATTATCACCTTCCCTTGTTTCACAAAGGGAGAGGTGTAAGCGTTGACTGACATCCAGATTGTGGGATAAGGTGATGGCTGTGAGAATGACTGGAATGGGTGTGTCTGAGGGGGAGCCTGTTTTACAAAGAAAGCCAGGAGGAAGGAGAGATGCTGGGTCTGTCAAGCAGGGCTTCAAATGTGGCTTTTCCTGTGAGCCTTGCTGGGTTTCTGTGTTCTCAGGGCCCTTGTCCTCAGAAAGGACCTTCCTCAGCATGGTTTCCCCTTTCTCACAAGGACACAGTGTATATTTATCTTAGTCATGGACAGATATGGGTACTTTTACCAAAACACTAAATACCCTGTCCTTCCATATATGGACAATTTAGATGCATTGGGTTGTCACTGTAGCACGAGTACCTAACTCATACCTGGATGGCACTGGATAAAGATGTACGGGGAACATCCCTCACAACAGCTGCAGCAAGTGTGGTAGGACTAGTCATATGCAACCACGTTTCCAACCTCACTTGCTTTAGGATGTGATGCAAGCAAAGCCTCTGCTCTAGGTGCAGAACATGAGACTGATTGGGAGTTTCCTTTGACATGAAATAGACATTTCCCCATGCTTCTCCCTGAGAACAGAATTGAGGACATCAGCTATGCATGGTATGAGCTGCAGGACTGAGCTACACTTTGTGCCCTCTCCTCTCATAGCTTTTTGGAATCCCATTGCCTTAGCATCAAAAGCTAAGTTATCTAAAGTGATCATCTTACCTGCATGTAAAAGATGTGGTCCATGGTGAATTTCAGTTCTGTCTCTAAGGGGAGACTAAGGAAAGACCATGAAGACGATCAGAACATTGAATTTGAAGTGAACCTCTGAGTGTCTCTTGTCAGCAGTCATGCCAACTGCAGCACCTTTTATCATCCTCTGGAACATAGAACTATGCAGATTTGTTAGCATTCCCTATAAGATAGAATTGGAAGCATTAAGGTGATAGACCTTGGACCCATTTCCTGTGTGGACTCACTGTTTTCATCATGGCAGAGGAATATTTCTCCTTGAACAGGTTGTTGGTTATTTACAGCAGATGCAGTTTCCACTAAGAAGTCAATTTTTTCCCAGAACATCAGTGGTCTTGCTCAGACTCTCTGATAAAATCAAGAGCTTGACCTTCATTCCTTTGACTCTTGGTCCATCCTCCTCACTGAGTTCAGGATACTGGAACAGGCATGGCCTTTGGAGAAATGTGATATATTTAATGTTGAATGTAGCGATGGAAGTCAGAAGATCCAACATGTATCAAGATCTTGCAAGACACTCCCACCCCTTGGTTTCTGGACTTCCAGCTTCAACTGAAGTAGTGGTTGACACTGACAAGAAAAGACTGCAAAAATTCCCAACCCCGAATAAACCAAGAAGGTTGGACTGTTGAGCTTTGAGCTCTCAGGCTCAGGAACCACAGTGGGGCAGGACATACTCTGAGTTTTAAGTTCTCTCTCACCACAGAGTCAAGATTAGTGTTAAAAGAAGTCTATCCTGTGTAAGTAAGGGCTCTTGGTACCCTGATGTGGCCTTGCCAGTCCTAAAGTGTTACCAAAGTACTGTCATAGCCATAAAAAATTCTGGCAAAATAAAGGTAGACAGAAATAACAGGGGCAAATAAGTAGGATGCTAAGATTCAATACTACTTGACATTAGAGAACTAAGTTGAGAGATTGAGGATCCCCCAAATCAGCAACCAAGAAAATTCTGAAGGACAGAGAAGATTCCATTGTCCTAACTGTCATCCAAGGAAGGAGAACAGCACATTCATGGTCCATGGCCGAGGTTTCTACTCCTCAGTCCAGTCAGGTACTTCTCCAGCATGGACTGGCACAGCCTCAGATCCTTCATGTTCTTCCACCTATAAAACTTTTCCAAGAATAGTAAATAGAGTTAAATCTCTGGGTCCTTTAAGGGTTTGAGAAATGCCTCAATAGAGTTATCCTCTGACATCCACAGGCTACCCACAAAATATGCATGCTACCACACACACACACACACACACACACACACACACACACACAGAAAGAGAGAGAGAGAGAGAGAGAGAGAGAGAGAGAGAGAGAGAGAGAGAGAGAGAAACACAGACAGAGACAGAGACAGGGAGAGAGAAGCTGAGAGGCTGAGAAGAAAGAAAGAGAACATGATAGAATCAGAAACAAATGCAGAGACAGAGACAGGGAGAGAGAAGCTGAGAGGCAGAGAGGAAGAGAGATAGAGAACATGAGAGAGTCAGAAACAAATGCAGAGACAGAGACAAAGCTGGAGTAGCAGAGAGATGTAGAACCAGAGAAGCAGAAGAGACAGACTGAGGAGACAGCAAATACATCCTAAGTGAGAACATATGTAACTAATTTAAAATGCTTTCCAAGGTTACATGCTCTCAATGCCCATACCATCTGTAAAAGTTACGGTAAGGTCTGTAAGCATCATACATACCTAGTAGCACTGAATTGGACCTACTCAAAGCACAGGCTAGCAGAAGGAAAATGGCCTGAAAGTCTGACTTTCTCTTGGAGGGAGGGACTCCACACCTGGAAAAGCACCTGGCAGAGGAAATGGAAAAATAGATCAACCTGAAGGCAAAGGAATCTGCTGTGAAATCTTAATCCCTGGGTAGAAAGCATTAGTCAAGGACACAGTAGAGACATCCCAGTGATGAGCTGATGGTTGAGTGAAAACAGTGTCAGGTATAATGCAGGGAGAAGCTGAGAGGGCCAGGTAGGACACACCACAAGATGTCAGGTTTGAGCCTGGGTAAAATGAGAAGCTGAAACCTCTAGTCACGAATCTGACAATTTTCAATGTTGGGAGCTATGGTGGCCACTGGGAGCAATTCATGCCCTTTAATTAGAAATCTTAAGTAGTGCAGAAGTGACCTGGAGGGATGAAGATGAAGTTCCCCTGTGAGCCTGTCTATAGAGGATCAAGTTCATTATCTTAATTGACATGAGAAGACACAACAATTTGGGCAGTGATATTCCCTGGGCTTGGGTACCAGACTGCACAATAGCACAGAGCTTTAGATGATCACATGCAAGCAAGCTTACATGCATGCATTTATTTATCTCTGCTCTTGACTGTGGATATGACATGGGTGTCCCTTTTGCACACGTGCCTTGGCTTCACTCTGGCAATGCAATATAACCTGGAAGTGTCCAGTCACTGTGATGAATATGAAGGTATAAAAGTTTTGTTTCAGAAAATCACAATGCCTTTAAAACTAACCAGGGACAACAGTGGAAGATATCTGGTGGTTCCCTTCATCAGTTAAAGTTATCAAACTGTAGATCCCATGTCATGCTTGGTGAGGCACACTGCCTCACTCCCTCTGAATGTCTCATCTTCAGTCATAATCTAAATATTGACTTCAGGCTGTTCTTATCAGGGTTAGAGGGGCCTCTGTCAGCACATGGCACGTGTCAGATGAGAATAAAGAGGAGTTTCTAAGACCCTGAACATCCCTCCACTAATGACCTTCCAGAAATTACCAATCACATTGAGAGGCAAGCCTATGATACTCTGTTTACCTCCCTTCTGCCACCACCCCACTGATAGGTCAGTGAGCAGCATCCTTGCTGAAGCATGGGTGAAGAGCAAGGAAGGAAGGTGCTCTGTAGGAGCTGGATATACATGGATTACTCGTATTTAAGAAATAACCAATGGCATCACCGCCAGCACTTCTCCACACGGCTCTTTTCCCAAGTCCTTAACTGCAGATGAATTCTAGGTCCACACCATGATGTGAACGACCTATATCACACTTGATGGTGGCATCCAGGGAAGGGAGAGGCCCATACCGTGTTTAGCAGACCTCCATACTACAGATGCTTGTGATGATGCAGATGGGGTTGCTTGACTTATTGGTAGTGCCCTCCTCTCTGGCAGCCCTCTTTGATTGTCCTTCCAGGTAGCCACATTCAGCAACTTCTTGTGGGAAAGCACAAGGATCTTCAAGGGAGAAGTAAGAGGATGGAATATCATGGGATGAGAAGGACAGAGTCCATAGTACCTGGGTCATTATCCAGCCCATAGCTTCCTGACATCCTGACATTGTACTGAGACTCTGGATAGAAGATGGTGAATAGACCAGAGCATGAGCTCCCCAGGAAGGGAGGCTTGGGGGTCAAATTCCCAGAAGAAGAGGACATCAGAGAGTGTACAGATGGTAGAACATTACAGGATAGTCCATGAGCTAGACAAGAAGGTTAATATCAGTGAAATGCCATTCAGAAAAGACCTAGCAACTGAAGATGGAAGCAGAGAAAAGTGTCTTTCAATGTGCTGAGAGAAACAGAGCTAACCACATCCAGTGGCCCCATCTTGTGCTGCCTCTAGGCATTATAGAAGTTTAGCTACTCTATGCAAGGTGTTAGTCAGGTTCCTGTTATAAAAAAAATAAACAACTTCTATGGAAATGAAGCTGCAACCCAGAAGTCAGTCAGAGTAGGAGAACTTTCCTGAAGTGGGAGGGCAGGTTTGCAAACTGACCAGAGAGTGTCAGTGTGTGCAGGGAAATCATTCATACCACATGATGTTCAACTAATGAAGAAAAAGAAGCCCTCACAGAAGATCCTGAAGAGTCTCTCTGTGGGACACGGCAGCCAGGGTTCCCTCAGCTCTGTCAGCACTTCAGGGCTCTATTCATTCTAGAACTACGACTAACTTTGGGCTGGGATTGAAGGACCTTTGGGAAGTGTGTTGAGATTAAGCACATGGTAAGTGAGCCACATGGGACCTCTCCATCTTCTTCACCTGGTCTTTCCTTTCAAGTGTACACACTGTCCCCTCTGAGACAGAATGTTCCAGGTTGGAGGTTAGAAGTTTTTTCAATGCTGAATTAGATTTTTGGATCATAAGCAGCATTAGCCACAACTACAGTTCAGAGTCAGAGTTCAATAGGTTGTGCCTTCACTGAGAGAGCAGGTCCAGACTCACAGTTCAGACTACACTCAGCAGCTCCAAACAGGAAAGGACTTTGGTGCACAGCATTAGGGTTTTGGCTCCAGCCTGTGTTGATTCTGTCAAGAATCCTCATGACCTTCGACTGCTTTTCTGAAGGTCAGAATCATAGCTGGGGACATCTAAAGAGAAAATAGTGATAGGAGGTCAGAGCACAGAGGATATAGGTAGCCCCTCCTACCTGTATCCCTCAGTGTCTTCTTTTCAGAGTTATGAAAAATCCTGGACAGTAAGAGGAGTGTCTTCATGAGAGAGAAAGGAGGCTAAAGTGCTGAGGGACAACCAAGGTCTAAGATTACCTCTGGTGACAGTTTTTATCTGCACTCCTTACCTGCTTAGAAACGCAACATGCATATGTGAAGAATGGTGGATCTACATGCAGGAGCATGGCCTCTTGTTTCTGGGATTGCTACATTGTCCGGCCACCAGGATAGCCTCTTCATCTTCTGACTTTCCCATCACCAGCACAAGGGGAGTGTAGAGTTCAGGCTTTTGGCATGTTGTGACACCTAACACTCCTAGGGCTTTTGATCTGAATGGAGAACACCATTTCACCAAGAGATCAGTTACAATAAATTTCCTTTAGGGTATCCACAGAAATCACACTATCACAGATACTCATCAGGTCCAGTCATTCATGATGTCTGCCAGTCATATTGCTGCTATCATGGGCCTCTGTGTCAGGCCTTCTTTCTCTACATGCTTAGCTCAGTAGACAGTTAAGACCAACAACAGTTGTTCTTAACTGTCTGCTTAGGGACAGTGTTTGCCAACAACCTGTACTAGGATGGGAACTACCAGTTTCATTACTGCTTGTTTTTACCTGTTTGGAAGTGGACTTACCTCACCACCTTCGTCTTCCTGGATGTCCTGGAATGTGTCAGTGTGTTAGCTCCTTGGGCACAGGTTGTCCATGACATTAATGATCATGGGATCTAGCACCTAGCTAGAGCCTTGCACATCACTATGCCTATAGAATGACAACTGAGAAAACGTCAGATAATATCACTTCACATATATAGTCTAGAAGCTGAGGTCACATCTCAGAGCCAATCTTCACCCTTCCTCCATGTGGGTAAGAATGAAGTCAGGGCTGTGAAGGGAAGAATGGCTTCCATGATGCAAGAAGAAGACTGGAGCAGGCACAGTCCAGGAAATGAGGAACAGGCTGCATCCCAAGAGCTGGGAGCCCAGCTCTCTCAGACATCCCACACTTGGAACAGTCCCTAGAAAATGCAGTGGCAGTGGTCAGGGGACACACACTGACTGATCTGTAGAGGCCCTCCTCTAAGCTCTTTCATCTCCAGACTGATTAGCAAGGACGAGGGAGAGTCAGGGAGAAGTTGTCATTTGGTGATAGGGCTGTCACTAGGAAGACTCCAGCATAGAATGAAGGTCTGAAGAGGGGAGAAGGGGTTGCACCATATAGCTTCCAGATACATCTGAGCCTCACATCACTTTTGCATGCTGCCTTCCACTGTCACAGTCCTCCTCACATTACTGTCTTCTCAGTGACAGTAGAAACTTGTATGGCCTGGTCTCCTATATGGAGACTGAGAAATAGTCATATGAGCTTAAAAGGCATAATATTCTTGTCAGAGGATAGTCTACTGGGACATGGGCTTCTGCAGCAGCTGGTGACAACACTGCAGCTTTAAGTGAAAGAGACCACATCCATCCACACTGTTCATGTCCAGCTTCACTCATCCAAGCATTGGATTTCTCAGTAGCCTCTCTTGGCCTTGGACTCCACATCCTGACACTGTGTTTTCTGTATCTACTGTGGCATTCCCCATGTGTCTTCTGGCCCTAATGAAGACACATTTCATTCTCTAGACACCAGAGTCCATCCAAAGTCTCTTTATGACTCACACACTGAACTCCCCCATAGCTTGATTCTGGACAGTATTCATGGAGAGGCCTTGAAAATCTCTGTCCACTCTCTGTGTTTGAGCACTGGAAGCTCAGTTAGACTGGATCAGAGTTGCAAACATCTCTCGTCTTCTCTTGCCTCACCATTGGAGAGTACTGGAACACTGGACTAGCAGAGAGTTCAGGCAGGTTGAAAAATCTGCAGGGACTTAAGTGCTCAAGCCTCCTGAGAAGACAAAGGCAACAGGGAGGAGGGGACCTCCTTACCTTTCCCGTCTGCAGGAATTTGGAACACTGTGAGCTGCCCTGGAGTGACCTGCACTGATGAAGGTTACATTTGGACATAGGAGAAGGTGAGCCTCGTGGCTCCTGATGGTGTTACAGGTCACCAGAACAGCTGTCACCTTATACATCATTACTTTTGGCCTCTGGTGTTCTGGAAGTGTATTCTGCTTTCAGAAAAGATTCTGGTACTTGCAGACAGAAGGTTTCACAGTCATTCAGGCCTTACAGGTTCCCTGTCAAACTGGGTGACCTTCAAGAGGTCAGTATATATGCATGCCATGGGTGTCCATCTCCCTTCTCAAATTCTCCTCTCAGGAAGGATGCTGGTACTGGCAGACAGAATGTTTCACAGTGGTTCAAGCTTCCCTCCCAAACTGCATGCTTTTCAAATGTCAGGATATATACCCAGTCTGTGCCCACCCCAACCCCTTTCCCAAAGGGAAAAGCCTATGCATGCTATTATTCTTATTTGGGCCCTGATGCCCAGGGAAATGAGACTATTTTACTCACTAGGCACCTACACAGAGTGAGTGCTCTTTAATTGCACTCTTGGAACTTACCACTCTCCCCGTCAGAAGCATCCACCATCCAAAGGCGGTGGATTCCTGGGTGTTGGTGTGGACACGGTTCCAGAAGTAACACTGAGTTCTCACACTTAAGTGTAGAGCCTGAGCTTCATCGTCATCATTAGAGGATGACTCAGTCATTATTATTATTTTGGCATCCAGCATTCTACTCTCATAGTCCTCTTCTCCTTCTTGTCCCCATAGTGCAATAGCACAATGTTGGGGCATGCTGGGTGTGTTCATGTGGAGACAGGGGAGTCTTCACATCTTTGTCAAGGGCAGAATGGCCTTTGACGGAATAGTCTATTGCCTCGAGTGTTTTTTTCAGTAGATATGGACAGTACAGGTGCTCAGGCCATTCTGCAGCTGGGACAGGATCTCCCAGAGATGGTCCACCCAGAGTGTCCATACAGAGACATGAGGACAGAGGTCCACATCCTCTTTTCACATGTGTTCCCTGAATTGTGGAACAAGATTCAATTCTGATATGGGCAGGAAAAGTTTTCTTGATAGGAGACAGAATGAATGGGGTAAGGAACCGAAACAAGGACCAGGTTATCTGTCCTGTGAAAATGCCTGTTATTTGGTCTTGGGGTACAGGGGCTGAAGGCATCGGCTTAGGTCTTTTTGCCGGTTCATCAGATGCTTTGGGTGGCTACGAAAGAGGCCTTATTATTGTGAATGAAGTCTCTGTGCAGAATCCTGTATCATTGTGTACACACCTCAACAGTTGATTGGCTGCTTTTTAAATGGTTGGGTGTGCAGTACAAGTGTGGCACTCCAGCCTCTCCTTTGTCTAGAGATGCTAGTGTCCATTTTAGGCAGATGCTCCACTGATACAGCAGCCACAGGGTCAGGCCCTGGTTGTCTTTCTGAACGGCAGGGAAACTTTGTGGTGGCTCATTAGAGCCTTAAAATTGATCCTCTGCCAGGCACCAGATCCTCACATGAGATTCCATCTGGACATGAGTTTCCCTCTGTACAACAGCCTCAGATCGGTAGGACAATTTTACTTTGTGTTTCTAGTTTAGTGTTGTTATTTTGAAAGGTGATCTGTAGCAACAATGAACCACTGCCCTCATTGTCAGGGATCCACGACTTTCCTGGCCTTACAACCATGAGCTTCGGTAGTGCAGCACCGTCATCTGCAGAGGAGAAGCTGAAGGAGGGAAAGACATTAGATGTGAGGGGGACTTAAACCCATGTACCATGGGCAATGGCAGGCTCATCCTCTGTGAGAACCTCCTACTGCATGAGAGCTCCCTTGGGGGATGACAACTAGGGTAAGAACCAAAGGGCACAGGAGGGAAGGACACTGGAGCAAGTGCAGAGATGGGAGAAGTTATGGACCCTATCCATAAGCCCAGCATAATGCTGTCTGACAAGACTCTCAATATCATAGTCGAGAGATTCAGGAGACACTGCAACCATCTCCCGTGCAAGGGCCTTCAGGATACACAGGAACTGGGCATCCAGATCTGCTTCCCCATGGAGGTATCCAAGCAGCAATGTCAGACTTAACAGGGCTCAGCACACTCTGCCTGCTCAATTGAATTGTAGGGAGACATAGATGGGGCCAATTTGTATTTTGACTGTGGTCACTCTGTCAGGCACTAGGTCCCCAAGCAGAGTCTCTTATTTGCATATGTTCAGCATGGATGGCAGCTCTACATGCCCCCTTTCATCCTAGCTGTTCCCACAGTCGCTTGCTGATTACAGCTAGTTCAGTTGCATCAGATATAACCTAGGCATTATCTAACTAGATTTCTTCCTCAGATGGTAAGTCAAGGAGCAGAATTTATCCTGCTGGAGTAGATATACACCTGACCATTGCAAGAGACCCCAGATATAGGCCCCTTTTTGATTTTTTCCAATGAGAAGACATGAATAAAGACAGAGACTCTAAAATTTAGAGCTGAGATGTACCCTCCCATATTTGCCTACCCTTTCACTGGGTTTTGCATCCGACCTCTTTTAGGGGAGCCACTTTCTTGGAGGATCTACGCTGGCTGTTTGTCTCTGGAGCCCGGGGGATGCAACAAAGCCTTGAGAGGCAATTTCTGAGTCGATTGCGCAGTCTTCTGAAGAACCCAATCTTCAGAGGGGGAGATGATGTTTCCATGGCAATGTCTTCCTCAGGTGGCAGGCATGTTTCGTCTTCCAATATGATGTTGCAGACCGATGGGGCAGCCACAGCTCCGGTATGGAGGGCACAGCTAGGAGTGGTGCTCTTCTTCTCAGGAAAATGAAGAGCAATGGGAGGCATGGAGACACTTCTGGCCAACTTGTGTCCTGAAAGTTTCAGGGTGGCAGGCCCCTGCTGTCCTGAGGGCCATATGTAGAGGAGGCCAAAGTTGGGTTCACTGGCCCTTCTTTTTCGGGGAAGACCGGAGGTAGAGGTATGTGCTGGTGATGGTGGTGGCATGGGGCAGGGATCCACAGGCTTGGGTGAAAATGTAGATGTATGTTTAATCCCTTTGCCTACCTGCTCTTTTAAAAGCAAATATGTCCCCATGTTCTCATCAAACTTTTTCTTCTGCAGGGATTCTAAGATCTTGTTGGCATCAAACCCCATGTCACAGAGCATGTCTATGATGGTGTAATCTGGGAAGCTATCAATCGGAATAGTTACATCACATTTCGTGACCCACGGATGTGTCTCGATGTCTTCAATGGAGGGCCTCTTCTCAGGGGGAACTGTGAAGATCTGGTGAATGAGATTTTCAAGTTCAACAGAGATGTAAGGTGGAATATGATAGGACCCTGAGGTAATCTTATTCTTGATCTCTTTGAAGGTCAATCCGACAAAGGGGTAGTTCCCAGTGGTTATAAAATAGAGTAGCACACCAAGACTCCATATATCTGTTTTCCTGCCATTGTATGGCTCCCCTAGCATGAGCTCTGGTGCCCAAAAGCTCTTGGTACCACGCCTCTGGCTCAGTAATCTGCCAGGGCTGAGCTTGATGGCCAGGCCAAAGTCTGTCAACTTCATATTACCCTTCTCATCAATGAGTATATTTTCTGGTTTAATGTCTCCATGGATAATATCAAGGTTGTGGCAGTATTTGACAGCTGCCAGTATCTCTCCAAATATTTTTTTTGCCTCTTCTTCCTGCAGTGGGCCATGCTCCTCTATTAAATCCAATAAGCTCCCTCCCGGTGCGTACTCCAGTATGAAGTTGACATGATTTGATGTTAATAGAATTTGGAAGAGGCGAATGATATTAGGATGGTCTAGTGTCTTCAATACTTCGCGTTCTGCCAGGATAACGTCTATGGTCTTCGGACTGATTTCTACTATTTTGATGGCAACCAGGGCCTCAGTTTTCAGGTGCAAGGCCAAATTCACAGTGCCATATGCACCCTCGCCAAGATAGGAAAGGACCTTATACTGACTTCCCAAGCTCTTCTTTTTGGAGTTGCTGGCCATGAGGCTGATTTTTCCCTGTGCTCTGGTGCACACAAGTTGTGATGTTCAACAATCTGCAATCCACAAGCTAGACAGCTCCAAAGTAGTCCCACAGGTCACCAAAAGTAGCTCCCTGCTCTGTATGGACAAATACAACAGGCCGGTCCACAGTCTTATACAGAGGCTACTCATTCTTCCATCACAGAGGTTCTCTGTGAGGTCAGAGCAAAAACTGCACCAAGCAGAGAAGGTTTTAGCCCTTAGTGGCTGTCCTCATTCTGGGCCAGAGGGACTTTTCCATTCTCATGAAAATGAGACTAGCCTCTCTCAACTTCCTCTTCAGCAGATCAGAGACAGATATTTACTTCTTTAGCAATTACAGGCAGCAGAGTGCAGTGGTGGCCTCCGTAGCTGGATGCTGAGTATGTCAAACCAAACATTGGGGCTTTCAAGGATGACGTGCATTTTGGACAAGTGTTCTGAGAGAGAGGCTATGTCACCACAAAGTGTAACTGGGAGCTTTTCCACCCAGCCACTTTGATAACAGAATAGACTCTGAGGTTTAATTCCTCACAAAGAAATACCTAGGCCATAAGCTTTGACCAGTTCCCCAGCTGGCTTGTAAGTGATACAACCTCTTGATTCTAGTCTGTGTCTGCCGCATGGATGGTTATCTCTCCTGAAATTCATGTTTCTGCCTTCCTCACAGTTCAAGGTCATTCTGTAGGTCTTCACTGTTTCTCAGAGTCCTATTTCTCTCTGCCTGATATCTCACTTTGTATTTCCTGCCTTGCTTAATTGTCAATCAGATTTTAATGACAAGTGATGCCTGTACACAGGACCAAAGAGATTCTCTTTATATATTCCCCTCCACAGTCCAAGTGAACACCCATCTCTAACATTAGTAAACTACAATCCAGAGGAACAACTATGAAAACCAGCAGATAAGAATTACATTCACAGTGTCCATTCTATCTGCACTTGGCCACATTGGGGAAAAGTACTCTACAATCAGGACTATCTTGGTGATGGAGTTTGAGTTTCCATTCAGAAATCATTTTCTATCACACTATCCATTTATAAAGGTAAGAATATCTCTTAGACCTTATGACATTTTCTCACACAAGTTAAGTTGAAATCTGAGACTATGACTACCCAATCTTCAGTCTTTTCAGAGACATGAGGAGTTAGAAGGCCTGAGTATCCTAAAAATACAACACAAGCAACTTCAAAATCTATAGACATGACAAAGGCAGCTGGTTCCTCAGACATTCACCTGAAATGTCTATGAGTCTTTGGATCATCCACCTTCAGCCTTCTGGCTCAGAATATCTGACAGACTTTTCTGTAAAGCAGGAATTATGAAAGACTCCTGAGGCAGAGCTTGGCCATCAACTTCCTTGTGTATTGTTTATCCACAGCTTGGACAGCATTCTGTCTGCAATCTAGGCAAGCACAATTTCTTGCCTAGTGTCTAGCTTGTCACATGTGTAGCAAACTACATACAGAGGTTCTTCAATGTCCATCATCTTCTTTGAAGTAGCATCAGTGTGCTGCCAGGAACAGACATGTCTCACTTTAAGTGTTTTATTAATAAAACATCTTTAAATGTCATATTCTGTAGATGTTTGAGGTTTTTGAAGACTATCTATTTATAGCATATGTGAATTGCATGTTCATAGCTAACTACTATCTGCTCAACGTAGTAAACGTTTTCTGTAATCAGCAATCCTAGTATGTAACAAGCCATAGACAGTTGGCAACAGCAGCCTTCAAGGACTAGAACGTCATGTAACATAGGTACAATACCTTAAAAAGAGTTGAAACATGTATACATAATATATTCTTGCAAATAGAATCCTATTCTGTATTACGATACCAAGACCATATCAATGTGACAATATTTGGCTTGTTGATCATCTTTGTTCTTAAAGTCCATTTAAATAACCTACCATTTAAGTCACATACACCCATAAACACATACACACACTTATAAATATGCATGCATATATATGCTCTTATTCCTCTATCCCCCTGTTTATTTTCATGCCTTCTCTCCCTTTCCATGAACATTAGATAGGAGCAAGAGAGGGATAGAGAAAAGAGAAAGGAAGAGAAAAAGAAAGGCCTGAGTCTAACATCCCTTACTGTGATTTCCTCCTGACCAAGCCAATTAACAACTTTTTACCAATCTCCCTTAAAGGAGGACAAATATAAATAACCCGTTTTATGACCCAAAGCATCCATCCCACTTTTAGTGAATGAGATGTCATCCTCTTGAAATTTCTTCCTACTGTTTGGTGGTGTCTTTTCCTTAAGTATTTCCAAAGAAAACTGGGTATTTGCTAGCGTTAAGAAATCTGGTTGTACTATTAGTTGTCCAAGTTCTGTTTCCTAAAAGGTGCAAGGCTTAATGCAAGGCCCTTGTGTAATAGTCTAAGGGTAGGGACCAACTGGGAGCAGCAGCTTTCAAGGTTTCCTAGAAGTGAGTTTTGATGAAGCAGCTATTGATATAGTCTAAGGTTGAGCCTAGCAGGATGCTAGAATAATATGTCTCAGGGTCATAGTATCCTACTCAGTATCCCTGAGGGTGAATCTTGTCATGGCTTCTTTTCCTTTGTTCATGTCTGTAAGCAATTTACTTTTACAGATAATCCACATTTCTACATTAACATATCTGTGGAATACAAGATGTGTCAGTCAGATAAAGAGGGTTTGATGATGTCTGTTTGAGCTGGTAGGCTTTTGTTTTTCTAAGTTAGCTTGGATTCTATTACCAGATCCTCATCTTCTGAGCATCACTGAGGGGTACTCAGACTCCCCTCCAGGCTCCTGTTTTGCCCCTTCTCCTCAGGGAATCTTGCAAAACCACTGAGTGAACTCCTTACAGATAGGAGAGTGGATTTTTAGTTCTCTCTTGTGATCCTGTGTGATGATTTGCCCTTGAGTCAGTTTTCATGGAAACATCACAACACCTCCTAGAGAACTGCTTCAGCCTCTGGTCTGCTTTGGGGGAGTTCTCCAGCTATTCCTGTCTTTTACTTGTTGAGACACTGCTCCGTTTTTGGGACAGGATCTCATTTTGAACCAGAGGACAAGCTCTTGCTTGTCTTTGAGACAAACATATACTAGCTCACAAGGACAGGTGGGGACTGAGGGGGCAAATAAAACAACCACTCTGTCCTGATCCACATCCCTGGTCCTGCTCATATTCTGCTCAGAGACAGAGCAGGGGAACCTCAAGCAATGGACTAGGGTCTTTCATTGTTACTACTCCCTTGTACATGTATTCTGTATTCTCTTAGTACAAATGTAGTCTCTCAGGCTTTCTGCCTCATTGTGCTAACTTAAACCTAGTGTGAGAAGGTTGTTGCCTTCATATAATCTATCAAGGCCTAGAGTGTTTTTCGCCTCTGAGGCTTACCATGGAATAACTTCACCCCTTCCTGCTTCTTTTGACCTCTGTAAATCTCTCCCAGTAAAACAGCTTCCTTGTCTTCTTTTCTTTCTCTGCAGTCCTCTCTCTTATGTAGCCTTTTTCCCCCTTTCTACTCATGAGAGTGAGGCATATCCTCTTCTGTCAAATGTTTGTCTGATTCATCACACTTCCTACCACTCCCAGACATAACTTTCAAACCTTGTGCTACTTTATACAATATTAGCATTACCTTTATCACTTGGGATTATGTATGTGTATTAAGGGTGAATCATATCACTATCAGGAACATGATTTACCAGGAAACAACAAAATCTCTGGTTTTAGAGTATAATCAAATATCATGCAAGAATTAATGGGCAGTGGGCCTACCACTCAGCTATTTGTTTTCCCAGTTTGCATTCTGTGACGGTGACCAATGCCATGGCCAAAAGCATGTTAGGGCAGAAATGGTTGGTATAGTATGTATATGGTTGGTATAGTATGTATATCCCAGTCAAACCTTGCAAGAGTCAAGCAGACGCAAGGGCAAGAATCACAGGAGAAATTTACTCACCTACTTTTTCTCCGTGGCTTCCTCAGCTTGCCTTCTTATGACCTTCTAAGAACCACTGCTTTTGGGTGCTGCTACCCACCGTGCTCTATAAGGACTTCTTCAGGGATCAAGAAAACGGTCCATGGTCATGACCACAGCGCAAAAAGTGGAGGTCATTTCTTAGATGAATTTTCATCTCCACTTTTATCTCTTGTGTCAAGTTGACAAAAGTCTTCCAATAGTCTTGCCTTCTCTCAGTGTGAGTCTAGTTCCTTCACACTGAGCAGACTGAGAAGAGGCTGTGTTTTCTAAGAAGGTGGATGGCCAATGATAGCCTCTACATTTTTTTAAAAATGGAGATCTGTGGTTGATTTTGTTTGAAAAATCTAGAGGTATGCTGGAAAATGATGCAATGAATTCCTATCATTTTCCAAAGTGAAGACAGGTCATGGTGGTTAGTCTGCCAGTCAGAAGCCTCTATCTGCAAGGACGTGGGGGCAGGGGGTGTGCTGAGAAATGATAAAAATGTAAGGAAGCACTGGGGGCTTTGACAGGAGGACTAGCCCTGGCATCCACAGTTGGAACAGTTCCTTCTTGCCTGTTGCTGACCAGAGGCTTTAAACACACTGCTTCTGGCCTTTGTTTGGGGATTTGTTACTTTTGTTGCCACCTCCTGGTCACTCTTCTCTGAAGTTTTTACTTTCTCCTTGCTATCACTGCCCCTGTCCCTGCACATGACTGCTTCCACTCTGTTCTCCTCTGAAAGATCCACAGCTGGCAGACTGCTGCCTCCATATCCTTCCCAGGCTCCCTCCTGCTCTGGCTGCTCAGTGGCCATGGTGAGCTGCCAGCATCTCAAATCATGCCATTCCTCCTGTATTTCTGTGACTGCTTCAGCGCAGACATCAAAACCAACTCCCAGTTTTTCTTTAAGGAGGACCATCCCCTTCAGTTTGTCATCGATGCTCTCAGTCAAGCTGCTCCTTAAGTTTTTGCCAAGCATAACCGATACTGTGCATCTCATAGAACTCCACATGATCATGGTCACAAAGCATGCTTGCGAGTTGATCAGGGAGCGCTGGATGACTGATGTGGCCCTTGAGATGTGGACCAGAGCTGCTGCCAGGGCCTCTCTAGTTCCTTTCTCCTCTATCGGCTTCTCAGTTAATTATTGAAGTGTCCAGTGAGAGTGGGAAACACAGAGTCCAAAGCCTGATGGCATCTTTGCTGGAGGCTTTTATGATTTCTGTTGCAGAAGGAACACCCATCAATTTCAACGTAATTCCTGCTTTCTGCTCCACTTGAGCTAACTGGTACTCTTCTTTGTGCTGGTAAAAGCAGGTGCATACTTCTATCCTTCCATCTCTGTCTGTTCACCCTGAATCATGAATGGAAGACCCCACATTTTTGTGTGGACAGCTCTGAACAACCAAGTCAAACTCAGGGATGTCTAACCCAGGGGAGCAACATTGGTTGCCACCAAAACTCCAAAATTGCCATTTTGAAAATCTTTCCAGTGTAATTTCCCTTTGCTTCTGCCAAATGTTTCCAAGTCAGGACCAGGCATTCTGCTTCATGCATGTGTTCTGCACCAGCTCCTGGGCATCCTTCTTGGTTCCACAGAAGATGGTTGTGTGCCCTGATGACCACTGTACACTAGGATCACATCCCAATCCCTGCTGTGCTCTCTGTCCAGTGACACTCAATTGTCAGGTGCTCCACAGTTATAGGTGATTTCTGAGTCTTTATACCAATCAGGTCCACCTGTTCGTATGTAGATCTCATGGAGTTTTTAGAATAATAAATACCCAAGATAGGGCAAGTTGCAGAGAAAAGTAATGTTTGGGGGTTGTCTTCAGAATCTTTCTTGTATGCCACACATAAAATTTCTTCCACCTGATCAGCAAAACCCGTATCCAACATCTGGTCCTCTTTTTGCAGGAAAACATGTTTAAGTTTGGTAAGGTCTAGCTTGTCATTCTGCAAGTTTTCTTTATTATGGACCTGGGGTCCCAAACAGGATATCGATCCTACTCTGCCTTCATTCAATTTGACCTCTGTAGGGACTTCCACCATAAAAACAAGCTAGTGATAGCATTTTGTTTAAGTCCCTGAAGTCTTTCCTCACATGGTTTGCTAATTCTCTTGTAGGTGCTGAACTAGTACCGGACAGGCATGGCCTCTCTTCTTCTCTTGTAGCCCACATTGAAGTTTCTCAGTCAAAGGGATAGCAAAGGAGAAGGCCTTTCTGGGTCCTGACCCTGCTTGAGCATTTAAGTCTTTCCCTCTATCTACATGGTGCAAAATCTTGGCTTGTGTAGGAAAGATGAAGTTCACCCTGGGAGCTCTGAGAAGCTTGACATTCTCTTCAGATATGGGAAAATTAGAGAAATCTCCTTCCTTCTGCTCCATGGGTATTTACTTTTCTGTCTCACTACAACTTTTTTTTGTTGGTCTCAACTTTTTAATGCAAAAGTATAATAAAATGATAGGGGGTTTCAGGTCTAAATATATTCTTGGATTGTTGGCCTTCCAGAGAGCATTATTTCCAACTGTTGAATACTTAGCTGACTGTTCTGATCCGAAGACAGTTTGTTTAACTTTGAAAAGACTTGGTTCCATTGGCTTTTAGCAGCTAATGTATCAAGAGAATTCAATAGAAACCTGTCAACGTCTGAGCTAACAGAGAGTAACATGCCAGAAGCAGCTGGGGCAGACATGAGAGCAAACAATCCTAATATTACTTTTCCCTTGTAACAATATTAAGACTTGGACATGGTTATACTTTCATTATTGTATTTTAAAGCAATCACACCCAAATAAATTTATATCATTGAAAGATGCACACATACCTTATGCCTGCTTAAGCACAGCTTTTTGTCCACCAGCCCCTGGCACATGTTGACAGAATCCTCTGCTTCTCAAGCTAATATAGGTCTGTCAGTCTTTTTGTAGAAGATAACCTGAAACTTCAAAACTCACCAAGCTGAGACTCTGGTACTGGAGATACCAGGACAAAACCAGTAGTTCTCAAACTTGAGCTTGCCTGCCAGTCATGGGAATGGTTTGAAAATCACCCTGCTAGTCCCTGTTAATGAAGCCCCCAGATCTCTGCCTTGAGAGATTACCTGGGGTATGACTGTACTTCTGACAGTGCCTGGGGAACCCTACTTTGAGAACCACTGGCTTACCTAGGCATCGAGCACCAACAATCCCATTGCTGTTCAGTCACACCAGCTACTGTCCACTATTCAACTGCAGGGGGCTGTGTGGAGCTGGTCCTTTGACCGCATTTTTCAGCATCTTCTGGTGTCAAGAGAAATCTGAGCCTGCTCACAGGGCACTCCCCTGCTAGCCCACAATGCACTTTACAACTAAAGCCATGTACAGTATAATTGAAATGATTTACTTAATGCTGGAAAACTTACCTTAGAAGACAGAGGATATAAAATTCAAGGGTATGTCTTCCTGTCATCCTTGGCAATGAACTGTTTTCTTCAAAATGACTTCACTGTTACTTCTCAGACCAAACATTCTATGAAGTAAACATGCTCTTGTACCTCAAGGACAGGTGGCAGGGGCCGTGGTCACTCCAGGACTCTTTTTTTTCCATTTATTTTATTAGGTATTTAGCTCATTTACATTTCCAATGCTATACCAAAAGTCCCCCGTACCCACCCCCCCACTCCCCTACCCACCCACTCCCCCTTTTTGGCCCTGGCATTCCCCTGTACTGGGGCATATAAAGTTTGCAAGTCCAATGGGCCTATCTTTCAAGTGATGGCTTATTAGGCCATCTTTTGATACATATGCAGCTAGAGACAAGAGCTCCGAGGTACTGGTTAGTTCATTTTGTTGTTCCACCTATAGGGTTGCAGTTCCCTTTAGTTTCTTGGGTGCTTTCTCTAGCTCCTCCATTGGGGGCCCTGTGATCCATTCACTAGCTGACTATGAGCATCCACTTCTGTGTTTGCTAGGCCCTGACATAGTCTCACAAGAGACAGCTATATCAGGGTCCTTTCAGCAAAATCTTGCTAGTGTATGCAATGTTGTCAGTGTTTGGAAGCTGATCATGGGATGGATCTCTGGAAATGAACCCACACACCTATGGTCACTTGATCTTTGACAAGAGAGCTAAAACCATCCAGTGGAAAAAAGACAACATTTTCAACAAATGGTGCTGGCACAACTGGCTGTTATCATGTAGAAGATTGCGAATTGATCCATTACTATCTCCTTGTACTAAGGTCAAATCTAAGTGGATTAAGGAACTCCACATAAAACCAGAGACACTGAAACTTATAGAGGAGAAAGTAGGGGAAAGTCTCGAAGATATGGGTACAGGGGAAAAATTCCTGAATAGAACAGCAATGGCTTGTGCTGTAAGATCGAGAATCGATAAATGGGACCTCATAAAATTGCAAAGCTTCTGCAAGGCAAAAGACACCATCAATAAGACAAAAAGACCACCAACAGATTGGGAAAGGATCTTTACCTATCCCAAATCAGATAGGGGACTAATATCCAATATATATAAAGAACTCAAGAAGGTGGACTCCATAAAATCAAATAACCCCATTAAAAAATGGGGCTCAGAACTGAACAAAGAATTCTCACCCGAGGAATACTGAGTGCCAGAGAAGCACCTGAAAAAATGTTCAATATCCTTAATCATCAGGGAAATGCAAATCAAAACAACCCTGAGATTCCACCTCACACCAGTCAGAATGGCTAAGATCAAAAATTCAGGTGACAGCAGATGCTGGCGAGGATGTGGAGAAAGAGGAACGCTCCTCCATTGTTGGTGGGATTGCAAGCTTGTACAACCACTCTGGAAATCAGTCTGGCGGTTCCTCAGAAAATTGGACATAGTACTACCGGAGGATCCAGCAATACCTCTCCTGGGCATATATCCAGAAGATGTCCCAACCGGTAAGAAGGACACATGCTCCACTAAGTTCATAGCAGCCTTATTTATAATAGCCAGAAGTTGGAAAGAACCCAGATGCCCCTCAATACAGGAATGGATACAGAAAATGTGGTACATTTACACAATGGAGTACTACTCAGCTATTAAATAGAATGAATTTATGAAATTCCTAGGCAAATGGATGGACCTGGAGGGCATCATCCTGAGTGAGGTAATCCAATCACAAAGGAACTCTCACAATATGTACTCACTGATAAGTGGATATTAGCCCAGAAACTTAGGATACCCAAGATATAAGATACAATTTGCTAAACGCATTAAACTCAAGAGAACGAAGACCAAAGTGTGGACACTTTGCCCCTTCTTAGAATAGGGAACAAAACACCCATGGAAGGAGTTACAGATTCAAAATTTGGAAGTGTGACGAAAGGATGGACCATCTAGTGATTGCCATATCCAGAGATCCATCCCATGATCAGCTTCCAAACGCTGACACCATTGCATACACTAGCAAGATTTTGCTGAAAGGACCTAGATATCACTCCAGGACTCTAAAGCAGGGTCTGGGCATGAGAGCCCTGAGCAGGTGGAAAACAAAGGCCTTCCTCACGTTTAGAAGGAAGGGATCCTATGAATCCTGAAGGAGGCCCCAGAAACAAGCTGGGAAGGAGTCATTTCTGAGTTTGTTGCAAGATCACAAACAAAAGCAGCAGACAGGCTCCAAGGCATAGACAGGATGGCTTCTAGGCCCCCTGCCATACCTTAAGTATCTCACTGAGCCAGGCTAGCTAGTGTGTCTTATATTTAGTGAAATGGGATCTGCAATCCTGGTGGAAGTCCTGAGCACCTACTGCCCCATCTCACCACTGCACCCTCTACCTTGAACTCAAAAGCATCTTCCAAGTCAGGTGTACTATAAGTGTTCTCTGCAGCGAAAGGCAGGCCCCATCTGACCCCGTTTCCCTCCCATTAACTGCTTTCCCAATTACAAGGGACAGGAATGAGCCAGGAGAGCCTGTCCATTCAGCCCACGCTGGGGCCAGGCTAAGATGAAGCAAGCATTATTGAGGGCTTGAAATGGCTGTTGTCAGGTAAGTGGAAGCTCATGTGGTCACTGTGTGCAAATGAGGGGCTCATCTTAAGTGGCTCAGTTTGGAGCAGGCCTGGTGGTGGTCTCTGGCCTCCTCAGCAGAGGGTTCTGTGCACACCCTGCCTCCTGGTAAAGTGTGCTGTGCCTGGGCTGTGCTTGGGGTGTCAGCTGGGGGGAGGAGGCAGCAGTGGCCTCAGCAAAAGGGTGTCATCAGTAGCTCTCCTGAGTAAAGCTTGTGTCACCAGGTATAAGTTGATGGCACAACACAGGGCTCCTGGCTCCCACAACATAACAGCTTCTAAACCCACACAGAGAAAGGCTCATGAAATAAAGGGGACTTATCCAAGGTGGGGGCAGTCTTCAGAGGAACACAAAGGCAAGCTGTCTTCTGAAAGGATTCCTTTAGACTATGATATAAAGACACATGCCCATCTCCCCCATGAGTCCAATGTAAGACTGCTACAATTGCTTCTTCCAGAGGGCCATGAAAAAAAATTTAAGCCTTGAAAAATGAATTCAATTTGTTTAAAAGAGCAACAATGTTGGGGGAGACCCACAATCATTTGCATCACAAGCTACTTTAGCATCCTCTGGCCTCAGGAAGCATCCCTGGATATCCACCCACTTTCTGTGAGGAAATTTAAAATCCTTTTCTTTAGGACCTTGTCCAGATAAGTGGGAAGGCGACTTTTAGAGGGGCTCTCTCATCGAGTCTGGAGGTGATCTTTAATTATCATAGTCTTCACAGTCAAATAGCATGCAGTACTCGAATTCAAGGAACTACAGAGAACCTTTTTGCAATCCAACAGCAGCTCCAACCCAGGAAGGTTCTCAATAGCTGCAAACTGTCTTTGCCATCCTCCTTCCCCGTTCTGGAGCTGGCCAGGTTTTTGTTCTCCTTCCTCCTCTTCCATTTGTTTCTGTCAGCCTCATATTCGGCTGACTCCTCCATCTTCTTAATCCCATTGCATGGGTACCGCTGCAGCTCTCAGATCGTGGCGCGAAGCATCTTCTCTTTGTGCATGTTTTCAAATAAATCATCAAATTCTTTGCAGAGCATGAACTGGTAGAGTGGCCGTAGTTTCAGCCGCACCTCTTTCTCCTCCTTGGTGATCTTTCTCTTCAATGACTTTCTTATTTTCTTTCTTGTCCTTGCCCAGGAAGGCTGGTACCACGTTGTACTCTCCGGCAATATTCTTCCGGAGCTGCCTCTCCTTCAGCTCCCACACATGCATGTCTACATGGGCACTCTTGAGCTCGGTCTCCCTCCTCCTCCTCCTCCTCCTCCTCCTTCTCCTCCTCCTCCTCCTTTTACTTTTTTATCTCTATGGTTTTTTAGCAGTGGCTGCTTCCTTCTCAAGGGGCTCCTATTTCTTCTTGGAGGATTTGCATTTAGAAGCAGTGTCATCTTGAGGCACCTCTGCCTGCATCTTGAACTTCTTGGATTTTGGGTTTCCATGCCATCTTCAGAAGGCTCTTTCTTTTTAAATGTTTTCTCTTTGGAAGAATCAGCCTCTTCCATTCCTCCTGGCTCTTCTTTGGTCTTAGATTTTGGCTTCTCTTTTCTAGTTTTCTTCTCTCTTGGTTTAGGCGGCATCTCCATGCTTCCTCTGCCCAGTCTGATCCCAACTTAGAGGCAGGCCTACTGGTTTCCTCAAATGCTTGCAAAGGAGAGCAAGCGACAGAGCAGCCTTCTACTTGTGATCTAGCCTGCATCTTCAACAGTTTCCTCCCCTGGCATGCAATGACTCTTACTTCCCCTGAACTGTCACAGTGAAAGTTTCTATTGCTGTGAAGAGACACTATGACCCAGGCAATATTTTGCTGCCTTGTCATGTACAGTATTTTATTGTGGCTGGCTCAATGGTTGTGAGTTTCAATCCAAATTGTTATGGTGGGAAGCATGGCAGCCTCTAGACAGGCATGGCACTGAGGTGCTGAGTGTTCTACATCATGTTCCAAAGGCAAACAGAAAACTGCCTTCCAGGAAGGAAGGAGGAGAGTCTCCAAGCACACCCACACAGTGACACATGTACTCCAATAACGACACACTCCAATTGTGCCATTCCATGTGCCAAGCATGTGCAAACCACCTCATGCAATTTCCCAGCTCTGTGTCCTCCCAACTCCATTTTTTAGCCAACATTTGTCTTGATGTGAAATGATCTTTCTGAACATAAGTGCTTCACTTTATGGGCACCTTGGCTTCCCAGAAATTAACCTTATTGAGTACTGTGACAGGTGCTTAGATGGAAAGAAACAGGCCTGTGTCTGTGTGTGTTTTAGAGAGATTTTGTCAAAATTAGTTAATTGCTCACACTCAGTGTTTTCTGGAACCTTTCCTCGGGCTGCATTTCCAGCTGCATCAAACTGAGAAAGCAACGAGATTCCCAAACCTCAGCAGTCTGGGATGCCTGATCATGGTCACAATGAAATCCGTTCCTCTTTCTGCTAACGCCCTGCTCTTCCCACCACTATATCATCATCATCATCATCACCTCTGAGCCAGGACACACCATCCTTTAGGTTGCTTTTCTTCAATATTTTCTCACGATGGGAGAAAAGTAAGTCATAAAATCCACTCTCAACACTAGAGTCTTCCACTCGCCATATGTGTTTGCCCCTTTCCAAGTCACTAAGGCATTACCAGTGCCTCCCAAGCTTTGCAGAGAACCCAAGGCTTTAAGACCACAGACTCTTCCACTGATTTTTTTCTACTCTCTTATCTCCATCAATTGAATCTAAGGTAAATCAGCTCAGGGTCCAGTCTTTAGCCTCAGTTGAGGTTGTGACCTGTGAATGTGCATCTCTACATGGATTACCCCACCTACCCCATGCTACTGTGCTACCGGTGTGTGATAGTCTCTGCACCAGTGCTTGAATGACTTACAGTTTCTAATCCCCTAAATATGGATAAAAGCTTGCCTGCTAGAGATAAGGATTACACATAGCTAGTTAATGGATTCCTGATCCTGCAATCAGATATCTACTAGTCAGACAATAAGTGTGGATCATGATGATAACAGAGACAAAGACAGAATGCTAAGCAGACAGCAAATCTGAAAACACTTAACCTGTCATCAATAGGCTATTTCATTGTTGCCATGAATGCAGTGTTGAGAAGCAATGAACCCTTCTTCAGTCATGAGCTCCTCAAAAGCTATTAGTCCCCTATTAATCTCACGTGTGCACTGTCAGTCACAGCTCTTTGAGACAATGCAGACAGAGGTCAGTAGATTGCAAGGGTGAACCAGTTCTCCAGCTGAGTCAATGTAGGTAATGGCATTGGGCCTCTGGAAGTGCCTTGGAGAAGCATGGGGAAGTAGACAGAGGTTGGATTGTCTTATATACTTACGAGCAAGGTGACAGGTTTGAATACACACATACATGTGTGTGTGCATGCATGTATGTATGTATGTACGTAAGTAAGTATGTATGTATGTATATGTGTATGTGTGAATTCTGTGTGGGCCATCTCCATGACGTCCAGGCATCTTGACATGGGTGAATGTGGCAGAGTCACAAGAAGGCTGAGAAGATCCTAGGGCCCCTTAACTTCCTGCTATAAAGGCAACCAGAGACTGATTGGCTACAATCTCATAACCTGAACAAGGTCTCAGAAGCAGTTTTCCTTCCTAACCTGTGCTCATGGAGTGCACTCACTGGCAGAATGGAGCTTTCACCCTGGGCATGGTGATGTCCTACCTGCCATAGTTTGAGGTGTACAAAAACAGTCTATGAGGGTCAGCTTCCAGTTCAAGGTGAAAGCAAGAACAAAGGCATAAGACATCAATGGGTATGTGGGTTTTCTGGTTTTTTTGTTTTTGTTGTTGTTGTTGTTATTGAAGGCTAGCAATAGTCCACGGTGATCTGAGAGAATGCACGGAACTATTTCAGTCTCCTTGTTGAGGCTTTTTAAATGTCTGATTATGTGGAAAATTTTGGGGAAAGTACCATGAGGTGGTGAAAAGGAGGTATATTTTGTTTTAGTATGAAATATTTTGTAGATATCTGATAAATACATTTGGTTCATAATCTCTTAATTTTGGTGTACCTTTGTTTAATGTCTGCGTCAATGTCCTGTCCATTAGTGAGAGTCCGGTGTTGAAGTCTCTGTCTATTATTGTGTAGGGTTCATTGTGGTTTTTTTTCATGGTTTAGTCAAGTTTCTTTTATGATTGTGAGTGTCCTAGCATTTGGGGCATAGATAGATGTTAGCGAATGTCCAGTTTTGGAAGTCTACCTCAAGTCTCTTCTCTAAAGATCTATTTAGTATTTAGTCCAAGTCTAAAAAGTTCTTCTTGGGAAGAATTTTCTGACACAATTCTCCCCAAAGTCAAGTCCAGTTCATCAATAGCTTCCTTTGAATCAGAGTGGGACCATCTAGAGAAAGGTTGTTGGTTAAAGTGTTACGGTTCTTGGAAATGATCTTATATTGGTTCCCAGAACTCATATCCCTGCATTAAAATTCACTTGTAATTCCAGCTCCAGGTTGATCTAGTACCCTCTTCTGGATGTCATAGGTGCCTGCACTTACATGCACAGTTTCGAAAAAGAGAAACAGACACAAAGAAAGACACAGAAATAGAAAGAGAGTGAGTGAGCAAGCAAGCAATAGAACTAAAAACAATGTTTTGAAAAAAGGGGATACTATTTAGTGTAAAGTTGCAAAAATAAACACTTTACATATTTTTAAAATATGATAGCAGAACAGAAAATTATCTTTAATACATATATTCAGAGCTAACCATAGTGAATATTGTATTTAATATAGTTTTGAATCATTAAAAACACACACATGTGTTATAATCTGAATTTTTCAACATTTATTTCACTTAGAGCCAGAGATTCCAAACCTTTACACAGTTTCTAATTTTATAATTTTTTCTTAGGTATTTTCTTTATTTACATTTCAAATGTTATCTCCTTTCCTGGTTTCCTCTCCCAAAGCCTCCTATCTCCTCTCTCCTCCCCCAGCTCAACAACCGACCTACTCCAGCTTCCTGGCCCTGGCATTCCCCTACACTGGGTCATGGAGCCTTCACAGGAGCAAGGGCCTCTCCTCCCATTAAAGACCAACAAGGCCATCCTGTGATACATGTGTGATTTTCTGTTGTTTTTGTTGTTATTGAAGACTATCCATAGTACTTGGTAATCTGATAGGATGCACGGGACTATTTCAGCTTCTTGTATATATAAAGAGAATAAATATTTAATGTAAAGTTCCACAAATAAATACTTTACATAGTTTAAATTTTATGTCCATCTGTGTGGCATGGTGAGAACCCAGGCATTACCATGAGACTCCATGGAGAAAACTAGGGGCTCTAATTTTCATCAACTGAACAAACTTTTCTCAATGCTGGAGGAATATATTTAATCAAAGTAGAGGAAGATAACCCAGAAGTTAATCTGGATTTGAGTTTATAATTAATAATATAATATGGGTGTGCTGTCATATACTGCAGTGGTTAAGTACACTGGTTGCTGTTGCAATGGAAGCAGTTCCGAGTCTCAGGACGTATACTGTGGCTAAAAACATCTTGAAACTCCATTTCCAATGTATCAACACAATCTTCTAGGTTCTTCACATACCAAGCACTGCAGGGGTACACAGCCATCCAAACAAACAAAACACTCACAAATGCCAAAGGAAAATTAAAAAGTAAAGAAAGAAACCACATTCCTGCTGTCCAGGGCAGCTGTAAAGACACACTGACTAGTGGAAGTGAGACAGGTAAGGAGGGGGACATGTTAGCCCTTTGGTCTTGTCCTTAGGACTCCTGACCTTCTGTGCTCTCCTTCTTGTCCTGATTCCCTCACCTGCAGAAAAATGTAAGGACATACATCTAGTACCTGAAGAGCCTGCTGAGGACCCTGGCCTCCTCTTCTAAGCTGCATGTCTTGGGCATTTTCCACACTCCAGAAACATCAGGAGAAGAACCTGAAATAACAGGCAGGAGGCTGGGCTTTCCCGGGTGATGCAATTTCTTCAACATAACTTAAGACAACTTTGAAGTTCAAAACATGAAAATGAAGCAAGAACCACATGAAATGGAAAGGCCCAGGCTGCCTTCAAGGTCCTGGATGCTCTGACAATGTTTAAAAAGCAGCTGTAACCAAGCACATCCTGCTCTGCTCTAGCTTGGAATATCTTTTATACTTTGTCATCCACAAGCTTTCTAGCTCTCATCCTCATGATCCCTGATCTTTGGATTTGGAGTTCTGCTGTTTGTTTTGCTTAACTTTGTGCTATTTTGAGTGGTGTATGTGTGTACTGGCTGGTGTTTTGTTGAAACTTGACACAGGCTGGAGTTATCACAGAGAAAGGAGCTTCAGTTGGGGAAATGCCTTCATGAAATTCAGCTGTGGGGCATGTTTTCAATTACTGATCAAGGAAGGAGGACCCCTTGGGGGTGGTACCATCTCTGGACTGGGAGTCTTGGGTTCTATAAGAAAGCAGGCTGAGCAAGTCGAGGGAAACAAGCCAGTAAGTAACATCCCTCCATGGCCTCTGCATCAGCTCCTGCTCCCTGACCTGCTTGAGTTCCTGCCCTGACTTCCTTTGGTGATGAGCAGCAGTGTGGAAGTGTAAGCTGAATAAATCCTTTCCTCCCCAACTTGCTTCTCCGTCATGATGTTTGTATAGGAATAGAAACACTGACTGAGGCAAATTGGAACCAGCATAGTGGGATATTCTTGTGACAACCTGGCCATGTTTTGGGGAGGACTGTGGAAAGACTTTGGAACTTTGGGCTAAAAGGTCCATTTTGTGTTAAGAGCTCTGTGGGATGTTGTGTGGGAGCTTGGAAGATAATGTTGAGAATAGTGCAGAAGATGGAGGCTTGGTTTGTGAAATTTCTTTTCAGGGCCATTGCTATTTTGATTATGAAGATTCTGTGGTTCTGGTTAGCTGGGGCTGAAGAATCATCAGTGATTACCAAGATACCATAAATAATAAAGCAAACCTTTGTGTTGGTGCGACTGTTGGTGCTGGTTAGCTGGAGCTAAGAAATTAGTGGTGATTAAGAAGAGACCAGCATCACTGAGGTGAAATCTTCTGGGAAGTGTTTTCTGAGAGCATAAAGGCTATGTTCCAGAGATAGCCAAGGTTGTACCTTGTGCTGTGAGTAGACTTGGTAATGTGTAAGAGTCACCCAGGTGGTACTGGTTTTGAAGGCATGAAGCATTCATGCAGTACAGCTGAGGCTCAACACTGTGAGAGGCCATGGAAGGCCATTGGTGAAGGTGCAGCCTCAGTTGGAATTGATGGCCCAGGACTGAAGGGGTCATGCAAAGGAGTTGAGGTTTGGCACCATGAAGAGAGCCTATGAGAGGCTGTTGGCTAAGCCTAGTTACACTGGAAAACTGTGTGAAGTAAAAGGGGATGGGGAAGGAGGGGAAGGAAGGATAGCCCACTTCAGGCTAGAGTTCCTCCTATGTTCTGGGCAGGCAGATGTGGGAGGGCTGCAAGACGCTTTCTACTCGGCCCCGGGTGGGAATCTAATCCACTGAGCCCACTTGACGGGGGTGCGGTGGTGGACAAGAGGCAGCCCTGACCGAGGGCCCAGAGCGACACCCTGTAGCCCCAGGGTTATAGAATTGAGGGCAAAGGGGATAGGTTCCCACACAGGCGAGAATCTGCACAGCGGGCCTTGATGAGCAGAGACTGTCTATGATTTTAAGAGCTTTATTGTAGAAAGGCAGGGGGAAAGAGAAAAGTGAGAGAGAGAGAGAGAAAGACAGAGAGAGAGAGAGAGGCTAAAGGCTAGAGAATATGAGGGAGAGAGAGAGAGGAGAGAGGAGCAAGGAGAAAGGAGAGAGGAGACAGGAGTGGAGAAGACAAACAGAGAGGAGAGAGGAGATCATAAGGGGAGTAAGAGCAAGAGAGCAAGAGGAGTGAGAGAGTGAGGAGGGGCCAAACAGCCCCTCTTATAGTGGGCTGCTTTATCTTACTTTTGCTAGGTAACTGGGGAAGAGATTAGCCTGAAGGTTTGTAGCTTGGGACCTTGCCTAAGTGACTACTAACCATGTTTCTCTTGTGGGGGCTGAGGGAGTGGTAACTTAGATAGGAGCCAGAGTTCCAGGAGCATGAGGGAATGCCTACAATGTCATGTAGGTGAATTATCACCACCGGGTCCTGGGGTTCACCATCTACCCTCAACTGGAAACCAGGCTGTCTTTGCATAGCCCAATGCCCCACAGAAAACAGTAGAGTCTTGGAGATGCCAGTACTATGAGATGATCACCAAGAACAGCAGCATCAGTGGAGTACTGCTGGCTGGATACCAGAAGAAAAGCTGTGTGCTACAAAGGGCAGGGCTGGTAAAGTCACCCAAGCCCTTGGTGGAGCCTAGAAGATGGTGAGTGGATCCCATACATTGGACTATTGCAGTTTGATTTTGCTTTTGAATGTGACTGTGCCCTGATATTTTTCCCTCTTGAAAGAAGAAAGTATTTTAGTGGAGCCCACATTTAGAGACTTTTAATTGTAAAAGGAATTTGGATTTTAAAGATATTGGATATTTTCAAGGAATTGAACTTTTAATGTTAAGTCTGTGGGGCTTTTGAAATTATTTAGATCTTGGAGATGAATAAAAAAGTAAGGGTTCAGGCTTGATAGTGATGTGTTTGTGTGTCAAGTTGACAAGGGGTCAATTCTACTGGCTGGTTTTTTGTATCAATTTGACACAGGATGGAGTTATCACAGAGAAAGGAGCTTCAGTTGGGGAAGTGCCTCCATGAGATCCAGTTGTGGGGCATTTTCTCAATTAGTGATCAAGGAAGGAAGGCCCCTTGTGGGTGGTACCATCTCTGGGCTCAGAGTCTTGGGTTCTATAGAAAAGCAAGCTGAGAAGTCCAGGAGAAGCAAGCCAGTAAATAATAACCCTCCATGGCCTCTGCATCAGCTCCTGCTTCCTGACCTGCTTGAGTTCCAGTTCTGACTTCCTTTGGTGATGAACAGCAGTGTGGAAGTGTAATCTGAATAAACCCATTCCTCCCCAACTTGCTTCTTGGTCATGATGTTTGTGCAGGAATAGAAACCCTGACTAAGACAATGTGTGTGTGTGTGTGTGTGTGTGTGTATTTCTGTGTGTGTTTGTGTGAATTTCACTTCACAACTCACAATCCCACTAACTCACCCTACCCTACAGTCCATTCTTCACCCTTGTCCCTTTCCCCAATTATAGGGGACAATGTTGTTGAAGTATGTCATCATGGGTTCCTCACCCTTTTGCCTGCAATGTTCATTATAATGGCTGATTTTTGTGGTACGAGGCCTCTGCTACTCTTATCAACATTTGAATTTCAATATGACTCCTCTCATATCTTCTTGTCATGGAGATCATCTGTGTCCCAGAGTTCATGGAGTTTTGGATCAGTAGGATAGGCCCCTTCATGTACTCCAGAAGTTCACCAATGTTGGAGTCCACCAAAAGACCTCACTAACAAAGACCACAGAGACCAACATCACTGTAAATGGCAAGAGGTTTTTTTGTTTTGTTTTGTTTTGTTGGTTTTTTTTTTAATCCAACATGTTGGGGGACCTCTTCCCCCCTCCCAGCACGCAAGCAAGAGGAGAGATCCAGAATGAACAAAGAACACACTTTTTATACCTTGTAAGGGGCAGATTTAGGCAACAGGGCTAGCTGGCTTATTCTAATTGGTATAGCAAGTAACCATTTCTGGCGTTGGTTGGTTTGCATACCAACCAACTACCTTTGGCCAAATATGTCTGAAGGGATCACTTTCTCTGATGACCTGGGCCTGTAGTTGCTTTATCCTCTTGTCTGATGGGGCTGGGGTAACTGGGATTTACCTGCTATGGCATGGCCTAAGGTCAGTAACCACATGGACTGCTTGGTGTCTGTAGGCTTTGGGTGGATTATTTGAAGTCCTTCTCCATCTGGCTGTGTGTAGAGAGAAGTAGGAGGCCATCATTTGTTTAGAAGCCTGGTCTTCATCCTGGGTTGGATCTCTGAGCTAAGAGAACCTTTTCAAGTGGAACCTCCACAGTGAGATCCAGAGGGCCATAGAAGTGGTAGGAGGGATGGGAAATGGGTTAGTGGGTAAGAATGCATTATCAGAAAGTAAGAGGGCAACTCATACCCCAAGCATGATTCTCACCAATGTGTCTGGCTCAGGTTTAGCTTTCTATCTGGTTTCAAGAGGCTGTACCAGCAGCAGACTTGTGCATTTTGTGAGGCAAGGCTCACCTGCCTTGTGGGGAACCATTTTTCCTACTTCTGTGAAAAAAAAAAAATTCCTGTTAGGCAGAGTCAAGTCAGGCTGTGGTCAACTGGCAGATTTCCTGGTTTCATGTTGCATAGAAGGATAACAGGGGATGCACTAGAACCTTCTGTTGAGGGGCACAATGTTTGTTAATCTTGGAGGAAGGAACAGGGAGGAATAGAGAGTCCTCCAGATGGGTACAGATATTGAATATATGTCAGCCATTGTCTCTGCTGGCTTGGGACTTTGATTCCCACGATATTGTAACATATGTAAAGCCTAAGAGAAGCTGGAGGCTGCTCCAAAGTACTGACTGGACAGCCTTCTCCAATTCTTTTTTCTTTTTCTACTTTTATTTATTAATCACTCCATTCATTTACATCTCAAATGATATTCCACTTTCAGGTTACCCTTCCACAAACCCCCATCCCACAACTGACCTCTCCCCCTCCCCCTTGCCTCTATGAGTGTGCTCCTCCAACCAACCACCCTTTCCCACCCCTGTGTTCCAGCATCCCCCTAAGCTGGGTCCTCAAACCACCTGAGGACTAAGGGCCTCCCCTCCCTCTCTGCTACATATCTGAAGCCATGCATAATTTCCTGTACACTGTTCGTTGGTGATCTAATCTCTGGGAGCTCTGGGTGGTCTGGCCAGTAGGTGGTGTTCTTCCTGTGGGGATGCAACCCCCCTTCATTTCTCCAGTCCTTCTGACAGCTCCCCCAACAGGGTCCCAACATGTCTTAGTTCAGTCTGAAGGTTGGCTCCAAGTATACACATCTGCATTGGTCAGTTGCTGGCTGGACCTCCCAAGTAACAACCATGCCAGGTTTCTTTCAGCACACACCTCTTGACAAGGTGTCAGAATTGTTGTCTGCAGCCATAATGGATCCCAAAGTAGGGGCAGTCTCCAGATGGCCCTGTTTTCAGTCTCTGCCCAAATTATTTGTCTCTTTTCTTTTTTTTTTTTTTTTGACAGGATCATTTCTGGGTTAAAATCTTTGAGATGGGTGTATGGGCCTTTCTACTGCAGGTGGTCTCTACAGGGTTCTGCCTCCCCCTTCTCTGCACATTTTGGCTAAAGTCATCCCCGTTGTGTCCTGAGAGCCTCTCACTTCCCTGGTGTCTGGGACCTTCCAGTGGCTGACTCTAGTTCCTCATCCCCTCCCTGTTACATGTCTTTATTCCATTTCCTGGCCCTCTCTAGCTCTCTCCCATTCCCTTTAGTAACAGATACTGCCTGCCTTATTTCCTTCCCTCCTCTCTGCCTACCAGGTCCCTGTCTCCCTCTCCTTCCTGCAATCATCTTGGTCCACCCTCAATGCAGGACTGAAGCATCCACACCCTGGTCTTTCTTCCTCCTATGCTCCATATAGTCTGTGGGTTGTATCATAGTCATTGTGAACTTTTGAGCTAATACCCACTTATCAGTGAGTACATACCATATGTGTTCTTTTGCTTGGGTTTTGTCTGGGTTACCTTACTCAGGATGATATTTTCTAGTTCCATCCATTTGCCTGCAAATTTCATGAAACCATTGCTTTTAAACTCTAAGTAGTACTCCACTGTGTAAATTGGTCACACTTTCTGTATCTATTCTTCTGTTGAGAGGCATTTGGGTTGTTTCCAGATGCTGGCTATTATAAACGAGGCTGCTATGAACATAGTGTAGTCATATGTTGGAGCATTTCTGGGGTATATGCCCATTACTGGTAACTTTTGTCTCTAGTCTTCTTTCTCATCTTTCCTATAATCCCCTCACAAGGATGCTCAACTTCCTACCAGCCAGACCTATACACTGCCTCTGTCCTAACTATGGTCAGCAAGCTCTTCTTGGCTTTGCACTCCTACCATAGCCATAGATGTCAGTATTTCAAGCTTTATTGCCTGGCTCACTCCAGGAGGAGTTGGATCTTGCTTGCTTGTATCCTGTTCTCTCCTCAAGCCAGCATGTCCTATTTCTTCAGCCAGCTAAGAAGGTGCCAAACTACTACATATACCATAGCCTCAGCAGACATGCTGGGCCTATTAATTAGACTCTCAAAATGACTACTTTCAGAGTCCTCTGCCTATCACTAAGTCACTTGTAGTTGTTGTTGAAGAAGATGATGATGATGATAATGAGAAATATCCCTTGTTCTGCAGTAATTAATGACCCCAACTCACCTCTTGTGTGAACAAGCACAAAATTATCCTTCCCTCAGATACTCTGTCTCATTGCTGTGACCATCAGGGCAGAAGGAAAGTACATGATCTCTTGAGCCATCTGTATCTTTCCAACAAAGTTACCGTTATTTTCCTAATGCGCACTCTTCATGGGGCTGAGGTCTGCAGTTGCCATTCTTTATTGTTCAGTGTCTCTCCTTCCTCAGTTCTAACAAATCAAAGCAAAGTATACTGGGGTTATAGCAGGTAAGGCAGTCACTTGAGATGGTGGAGCTGATACACAGTAGACACAGCTGATGTTCCATGGAGGACATCTGTCCAGCCTCTTAGCCCCATGGACAACCAGATCACTAGACGCTGCCTTGCCCAGGATCCTCTCAAGCCTCTTCCTGGTGGAGTGAGGAAGGTCCCAGCCTGCCTAGGGGGCCATGGGCCAAAATTCTCATATCTTTAGTGGCACAATAAACAGTTGGTTCATATATTTAAATGCTCAGACATGACTGGTCAGAATTGTCAGTGAAAAATATTTAATCTCTTCTGATTCCTTTGAAAGACAAGGAAAATCAGACCTGTATCTGCATTGGAGTCCTCAGGGGTCCCAGTGTTCACTAAGGGAAAGCATTCTACTACAAGCCCGAATTTCTAAACAGGTTATGCATCTTTGAAGGGCTCATTTAGGGATATTAGGATAGAGTACACTAAGTTATCAAAACTGTGAAGAACTCTTTGAATATTGGGCAGTTCTTTCCATAGGGATTTTCTCATCTCCTTGGTACATGCTGTCGTAGGTGAGCCAAACATAGCTAGAATCCAAGTGTCTAATCTAAAAATCTGGATGAGCCCAGATGAACATGAGAAGATCAGTGGAACATAGAGAATTGTCACCCACTGCCATCCTCCCTGTACATAGGCATTTCTCTCCTACTGCCTTCCTCCTCTACAATGAGCATCTTTTTCCCATTGCTTTCCTGCCTATACATAGGGCATCTCTCACAAAGTGCTTTCCTCTCTGTACATAGAACATCTCTCACCAACTGCCTTCCTATCAGCCTGTTAAAACATTAACTAGAACAAAACTACTCTGGGGGGCCAAGAATCAACATCCTAGAATTGACATCTCTCAAAGACCACTCAAATTAAGAATTGGAGCAGTAGAACATGGGAACCTTCTGTCTCACAACTTCAGGATAGAATTTTCCCAGTTCCTTAGAAAGCTAGGTAACAGTGTGTCAGACTGGTTCTTGGAATTATTTGTGCCAAGGTAGGAGTATCCCTCAGAGTCTGTAAGTTCTTTCCAATTCCTAAGTACCCTACCTGACCAATCAGGAAAGTGCAATGAGGACCAGATGTGGAATGGAAAAAGCAATAAATCTTGTAAAGTGGGTGGGAAGCAAGGGATAAATTGTGTAGAGTACTGTCATGAGCAATGTAGAAAACCTATCCTTATGGCCAGCATCCATGGAAAGAACCAATGCAGGAATCAGTATATGATCCTTTTTCCAATTGTCTAGGGTGCATTTGGTACTGAGAATCTTGCCTGCCACAGAAAACCACAGGCTGCCATGACCATAAAAGCTGTAGAGAACATTGAGCAGCCTGTCAGGAGAATCCTGTCAGAAATATCAACATGTGTCACACTATATCAGTCTAACATCACTAACCTCTTCCAGGTTCTAATAACATCAAAGTGGGTCCATCTAGTTATTGAGTATACTCCAGTGCCCTTACCTGCAGGGATAATCAGTGGGGACCCAGAACAAGGGAGTGAGAGAGTGGGAGGGAAAGAGACACAAAGAATGAGAGCAAGTCAATCATACTGATCAATCTCTAAAAAACATTATTCAAGAGTGGCAATGTAAGCATAAAGAAGATGAAGCTCCAAGGGAAGAGGGGAAGAGCCCGGATCTCTCTGAATGTCAGGTGGCAAACTTCATGTCCTGGAACCAATGGCCAACTGTCCTCTTTACCAACAAACATTCTTACTGTTATGACAATGAATGTCCAAAAGGATTGCTTATGTAAGCTATAAAATATCCACAAGGCGAAGGCTGAGGCCATGAATCCCAGCAATCCCTGAGGAAACATGTTTGACCTGATAATGAAGGATGACCTGCCGCATGAGGAAGATACAAAGAAAACATTCAGGCAGATAGTAGCATCCATAAAGTATTGCCACAACCTTAACATAGTCAATCCTGACATTAAAACCTTTTAATATACTCATAGATTCATAGAGGGATGTGAAGTTGATCGACCTCACCAATAACTGCCATGGCAGTGTAGGACCAAGTGTTTCTTTTCACCAGAACTCAGGGAAGCCATATGGGCAGACATGTGGAGCCTGGACATGTGATCTTATCACCATAAAAGAGACAGAAGAAAAAGATTGTCACAGGGACCTATGACATTCTAACTCACCTCTCTGGGCAACTTGAAAACCTAATTCACCAGATCCTCACAGTTTTCCAGAGATGAGGTCCTCCACTGAAAACAGGGAAAGACATCCATGGGTTATGATATGTGAACTATATACCCAAAAGGAGACCTATCCAGATTCTAACATTCTAGACATGCTCTGAGGCATGGGGTTTAATGCCAATGAGATATCAGAATCACTGAAAAAGAATAAATATGGCAAAATAATGGGGCAATATTTGATTATAAAAGAACAGATACACAATGAGCTGGAGCATGGATCTACAACTTCAGTAAAGTCTGGGAATCAAAGTCCTATGTCACCCCCATTGGCAACACATCTCTTTATCTCTGGTTGTGTCCAACTTTAGCCTCCTTTAGAGATGGCCCACAGGAGATCATGGACCTTTGTCCTGACAATATCAGGATTCGTGTGGCAAGAAATGCTTCGATTTGTGCAATTGCTTTACTTGTTCAAAGAAGAGCCCAGATATAGCCTGGCCCCTCCCTTCTGGAGATGTGTCTGTCCCCCTGTGTCTACAGCAGCATATCCCAATAGGAAATGCCCCTGAGACTTAAGGAATATTTCACAAAGTAACCTCATCATCTCCACAGACAATTGTGTGCTTAGAGAGACTGTGCAGGAAAATCAGGGCTTCCCTGGCAAGACTTTGTTGCTTCAAGAAGTCTCTGAAGACAAAAATCCCCCATATGCCTTCCAAGAAAGTGGGTCCTCTGTAAGAGGCAAAACAAAGAACCAACTGAGACTGTAAGCCAGCATAAGAGGGTGCATCACAACCTTGACCTTGTTCACTACACCATCCTAACATCAGCCTCTTCCAGGTTCTAGATTAACATCCGAGTATGTCCATCTAGTAGTAGAGTGTGCTCTAGGAGGAAACATGTTTGACCTGATAATGGAGAATAGCCTCCTGCAGGAGGAACAAGGGAAGAAGATATTCAGGGAGATAGTGGCAGCCATAAAGTACTGCCACAGCCTAACATTGCTCATGGATATATTAAACCCGATAACACTCTTCAAGTTGTAGAAGCTAATAGAATACAATTTCCAAGTTGTGGCCTCCCTTCCCCCCAGCCTGGAACCTGCCTGCTCTAGGGTGGAGCTACCGGCTCATTCGTCCTGCCACGCCCACTGCTGGAACCTGCCCTCTGCTGCCTGGAGGCACACACGTGTTCGTCCTGCTACTGGACCCTGAGTTACTTGGCGGGAAATTGGGTTCCCTCCCCCTTCCTTTATAAACTGAGTGTCTGGAAATATTAAATTGAGTCTTGATCCGAATGTTGTCTTGACTCCATTGTTTCTTCCGCCCCATCTAGATTCCTCTCTTTGCAGGGAACTGCCATTCTCAGTGAACCGTTCGTGTTGTGGACCGCGGGCGGGCCGCAACACCAAGTTGCAGATCCAGAGTTCTTATAAATAAACCTGTATCTTCTCACCTAAAAGAGTTATATGTGCACCAGGTCCCAGAGAATGGCAGCCTCTGGGTACCGGGAGGGCTGTCGCTGGGAATACTCTCATGTGTCATTTGATGAGTACTAATTGCAAATGCATTTTCCTCTGGCGTCTGAACACACGCTGAGGGCTCAAGACTAGGTCATATTAAGGAAAAAGAGGCCTGCACAAAGCCCATCCATACTCAGAAGCATCCCTAAAGAGATGAGGACATGCCGGAGTCTAAAAAACCAGCCCACCACTGACCAACTGAATTATACTGTGCACAAAAGTCAGACTCCAGAGAGAGAAAAATATAGCTTTTCTTTGAAATAGTATGGGCTGGTGAGATGGCTCAGTGGGTAAGAGCACCCGACTGCTCTTCCGAAGGACAAGAGTTCAAATCCCAGAAACCACATGGTGGCTCACAACCATCCGTAACGAGATCTGGCGCCCTCTTCTGGAGTGTCTGAAGATATATAATAAATAAAAAAAAATTAGTAATTTTCCCAGGTGTATATCCTAGGAATATTATACACTGGTCATAACTGATTGAAATAACATTCCTGTCACATTATCCTTATTTTAGAGTATGTGAATCCTCCTAAATGCAGTCAACAATATCATGGTAATAGAATCTGTCCAGAGACAGCATGCAGTGTCAGCTATGTAAAAGAGCACTGGGTGTCGCAATGGAAGGAATAATTGATTCAGGGGATTACAGGGGGCAGCAAGCAGAGGATGAAGGGACCCAGAGACCTCATTTGTTGTGACCTCCATCAAGCCACTGAGTTGAACCTGTGCTCCTTAGTGTGTACAATGCTCCACAAAAATGATTGCTTCACCTCCCTTGGAAGCTGTAGGACATATATCCATGAGCTCTGTGTGGAAATCTGTTCTTTTAACATGACAGCCAGGGTATGTCGAGTATTTGTGTCCATCCTAAAACATAGAGAACAAAGTGCCCAGCTCAGCCCTAAGTGTGTGTCCCCTCCACGCCATCCCCGCTACTCCCACTGATCCCCCAAGTGCTGGGAGACAGCATTCCAGTGCAAGGCTCCTCCCCTTATCTTCAGTCTGTAACCCAGTCCTTCTTCCTGAAGTTTCTCTATGTAGTCCTCTATGGGAACTCAACCTGGACCCATGCTAAGAGAATTTACGGAATGCACAGTAACAAGCATTATGCTCATGCCCTAAGTACAGCGGAAGGCTTGACCCTGGGTATCTTTCCATGTGTACACAAGGAGGCCCTACCATTTCTGCCCTTGCTAGAAACCTGGAGATGCCTCATGCCTAGAGAGGGTAATCTGCAGGACAAGCCTGGGCAGCTTAGCCAGGGCCTTCCAGCTTTTCCAATCTCTCAGGTTCCCACTAATATGTGAAGACTCACTTCGGGATTCCTCCAGGGTGTTTTCAGAGAGCAGAGGGACCCCAGTGGATTTAATGAAGTCTACAGCTCACTTAAACAGGATCATCTGGGTGTTGGGGGTTGAGGAGAAGCAAGGCACAGCTGCAGAATGGGGCTCCCAAGCAAAGGAAAGAACCCATGACCACCAACGTGCACCGAGTAAGCTCAGCATAGTGCAGTGCAGGCTGGGTGCTCTGGGAGGCAGCAGTCTGGCAAAGTTTCTGTGACTTCCAGGAAATAGGGCATTGAGCTCAGAGACCTGAATCCAAAAACATCCTACTATGGGAGGCAGAACAACAAATTTCGTGACTTTGGAGACCAGGTTCATGGTCACATGGTAGGGTTTTTTTGTTTGTTTGTTTTTGTTTGCTTGTTTGTTTCCTTCAGTATGAGAGGGAGGGATGGAGGCATGAGAGAGAGCAGGGAGGGAGAGAATGAATGAGTGAGTGAATGAATGAATGAATGAATTTTTGGTGTGGACCATCTGATGAGCCTGAGGTCTCATCATAAGTCATCGCTTTCTCTTCCTTCAGGGGCACTGCCTTCTCTCCTTATGGGAAGCACTTTTTGAAAGTTGCAGGAGAAGCCTCAGAGGCTGTTGAAAGCCTTTCCACCCCTCTTCTTCCAAGGTCAGGAACATCCCGCCTTGATGGCTAACTGTCCTCTGTAGGAAGAAGCCTATAGTGGAACTCATGATGGGGCGCCTGTCTCATCAGAGGTGACAGATCCTCACCAGGTCCCTCTTTGGAGGAAGACCCTCTTTGGAGGCAGAAGCCAACTGAGCAAACCCCACATTCCTTGAGATACACTCCTCCCTCTTTATATAGGTACAGCAGACCTAGGGCACCACCAGCATCACTGTATCCTTGTGAGGTGCTCACTGCCTCAGGACCTGATGTCAGCCTCTGTCACAAGGGAGGCTGGGCTTTCATGACCCATTCATGGGATGGGGAGAACAGCAGTTCTGGATACCTGGTGAGGGCCCAGCTAGACAGAATTGTAAGTTCATTAATTACTATCAAGCGACCAGGATCAATTTCATAATCACAGGACCCACATCCTCCAGGGCTTCCTTGCACCTGGCTGTATCTTCACCCTGCTCTACTGTCCTTTGTTTCTTCAGTCCTCTGAGGTCACTGTGACTGTCCTAGAACTGTGTTTTGATATGGCCTCCCAGAGAGCAGCATGTGGGAGCTGTTGCGTTCAGCCATGCTTGCCCTCCCTTGGATAGCCATATCACATTCTCAGAGGCATGGAGCTGTGCATTGAGCAAAACTTTGGAAGCTAGAAAGGTCTCACTCACAGCTGTTATTCCTGGTGGCAGAAGAGTACACCCATGCCAGCATTCTTTTATTAGACCTTCCAGCAGGTCTTTTAAAGGCTGAGGACAAAGGCTTGGTGTTTCCCCTGCATGCCTTGACTTAGGTATGATGACAACTAACATGGAAGTCACCATCTGTCTAGGCACTTACTGAAGTTTCAGTATTTGCTATACTTAATTTCAGTTATATTTAAAAAATAAATTGGAGACAGGAATGTGTCCAGACTCCCTTTTCAGCTTTTTAGACAGCTTTCTGGAAAAGGACAGAGGACTCCTAGTTCTGCTTCCTCAGGCCACCTTCATATTCTTTCCCAAGGGCATCTTGGTGCATTTTATCCAGTAGAGGACTTGTATCATGGGCCAGGTCAACTGCAGCCTCAATACTTCCTGCCTCTTGAATGTTCAACTATGGAGGCCAATAGGCTGGGACCTGCACACAGAATATGGAGACATTATGATTTGACTCTGGAAGGAATCCAAACTTGACTGATTCTCTACCCACTACCCTCAATTCCAGGGGTTATGGGTCTTCATGCTGTCTCCTTAAGGTGCTAGGGCCAGAGGAAGCTGGCAGTTGCTCTGAACATCTTAGAAAAGACTGCATTAGGATGTGGGTCACCCTGCTGTGTATAATGTCTGAAATGTATTCCTCCTGCCCACCTGAAACTTTGTTCCCTTAGGCCACAGGGCCTGCTTCCCATCTGCCCCTTCTTTGTGCCTGGTGGCTGTGGATGGTCACTGGGCTCTCCATATTTTGTATTTGAATGGTTAGAAATGTCATGAGGACCTGTGGTGGAGGTGCACCCCTTTAATTACAGCACTTGGTAGACAGACAGGTGGATCTCTGAGTTCCTGAGGGAGTTCCAGTACAGTCAGGCCTATACAGAGAAACCCTATCTTGAGACCACCCTGTCCTCAAGTGAGAAATACCATGTGGAGATAAAGGCAGCCTATCTGAGTACCTCATCTCAGGCAGTGGGGTAGTTAATGTAAGTTCAACTACAGCTTGTGGCAGTTAGGAGTTGCCCATTCCTCAAAGTTCTGCCCTCCAACCCCCTTTCTTCTTCATGCTCTGCCCTGGGACATCCACTGCCTGTTGAGGACCAGTGTACAAAATGCAAGTCTGTCATAGATGTGACAGACACTAGGACCGAAAGAAATGTGTGACACAAAAGGTTTATGAGACTCACGTTTCTAGATCCTTGATCATCTCTGAAGAGAAGGTGAGGCAGGAACTCAAACAGGGTAGGAACCTGGAGGCAGGAAGTGAAAGAAAGCCCAGAGAGGAGGGCTGCTGACTGGCTTGCTGACCTGAGTCTCTTACTCAGGACATGCTGCCCAGTAATGGCACCTCCTGCAGTGGGATACCCACACTCCCATAGCAGTCACTGATGAGGCAACTCCCCACATCTTTCCTGTAGTCTATGTGATGCAGACATTCTCCCAATCATATTTCCCTCCATTCAGATTCCTTTGCTTTTGTTGTTGACATGCTGACGAGGACACTTGTGTACCACACAAATGGAAAGAGCAGTGCTAGGGCCAGGTGAAATGTCACGAGAGGCAGGGACTCAGGTAGACTGTCAAAGTGTCAGAAGCAGCTGTCAGTTCCTTGTAGGTGTCAGAACCTACTTGAAGCAGAAGTGAGGGCCTGGAGAATTGCAGGCTGGAACTCAGTGTTCACTAGGTGGAGGGTATCTGTCTGGAACAGATTAGAGAGAAGTTCATGGCTCTGACCTGCTTTATGTCTGCTGCTATCTGTCCAAATATTTTCTTCCCCTCTTCCTCCTATTGCAGGTCATTCTCCATTATCAGGTCAATATGTTTCTGCCTGGAGCAATCTCTGCACCTACATGGATCCTGAAAGAGGATTCTGATGTTAACCCCTGGAAAGAAGAATAAAGAAAACGGGATACATTTACACAGTGGAGTACTACTCAGAGTTTAAAAACAATGATTTCATGAAATCTGCAGGCAAATGGATGGAACTAGAAAATATCATCCTAAGTAAGGTAACCCAGACAAAACCCAGGCCAAAGAAGACACATATGGTATGTACTCACTGATAAACGGATATTAGCTCAAAAGTTCACAATGCCCATGATACAACCCACAGACTATATGGAGCTTAGGAGGAAGGAAGATCAGGATGTGGATGCTTCAGTCCTGCATTGGAGGGGTATCAGGATGACTGCAGAAAGTAGAGGGGGGGGGGGACCTGGTAGGCAGAGAGGAGGGTAGGAAATAGTGGGAGATTATCTGGTACCAGGGGATGGGAGAGAGCTAGAGAGGGTCAGGAAATGGAATAAAAATATATAATGGGGAGGGGGGATGAGACACTGGAGATAGCCACTGGAAGGTGCCAACACCAGGCAAATGAGAGGCTCCTAGGCCCAATGGCTCCCAATGACTTTAGCCAAAATGTGCAGAGAAGAGAGGAGACAGAACCCATAGATATCACCTATAGTAGGTAGGCATAGCCCCCCAGTCAAGGGGTAGGGCCACCCACCCATCTCAAAGGTTTTAACCCAGAAATGTTCCTGTCTAAAGGAAGAATAGAGACAATAAATTAGAGCAGAGAATGAAGGAAGGGCCATCTGGGGACTGTTCCAATCTGAGGATCCATTGTGTCTGCAGACAACAAACCTGATACTGTTGCCCTTGTCAAGAGGCTCTTGCAACAAAAACCTGGTGTGGCTGTTACTTGGGAGGTCCGGCCAGCCATTGACCAATGCAGATCTGTATGCCTGGAGCTAACCCTCAGACTGAACTCAGGGACCCTGATGGGGGAGCTGGCGGGAGGACTGAAGGAGTGTAGGGGTGTTGCAACCCTATAGGAAGAACAATATCTACTGGCTGGACCTCCCGGAGCACCCAGAGATTAGATCACCAACCAAGGAGTGTTACAGAGAGTGATTCATGGCTCCAGATACATATGTAGGAGAAGATGGCCCTGCCTGACAGCAAGGGGAGGGGAGGCCCTTGGTCCTGTGGAGGTTTGATGCCCCTGCTTAGGGAGATGCTGGAGCAGAAGGGTGAGAAAGGTGGTTGGGGGAGCACCCTCATAGAGGCAAAGGGGAGGGGGGAGAGAGCAGATGTGGGATGGGGGTCTATGGAGGGATAACCTGGAAGTGGTATATCATTTGAGATGTAAACAAATGGAGTGATTAATAGATAAAAAAGAAAAAGAATTCGAGAAGGCTGTCGAGTCAATACTGCAGCAGCCTCCAGCTTTTCTTAGGCTTTACATATATTACAATATGTGGGATACAAATATCCCAAGCCATCAGAGACAATGGCTGACATACATTAAATATCTGTACCCATCTGGAGGGAGGACTCTCTATTCCTCCCTGTTCCTTCCTCCAAGATTAACAAACATTGTGCCCCTCAACAGGAGGTTCTAGTGTATCCCCTGTTATCCTTCTATGCAACATGAAACCAGGAAATCTGCCAGTTGACCACAGCTTGACCTGACTCTGCCTGACAGGCATTTTTTTCACAGAAGCAGGCAAAATGGTTCCCCACAAGGCAGGTGAGCCTTGCCTCACAAAAGGCACTAATCTGCTGCTGGTACAGCCTCTTGAAGCCAGACAGAAAGCTAAACCTGAGCCAGACACATTGGTGAGAATCATGCTTGGGGTATGAGTTGCCCTCTTACTTTCTGATAATGCATTCTCACCCACTAACCCACTTCCCATCCCTCCTACCATTTCTATGGCCCTCTGGATCTCACTGTGGAGGTACCACTTTGAAAGGTTCTCTTAGCTCAGAGATCCAACCCAGGATGAAGACCAGGCTTCTAAGCAAATCATGGCTTCCTACTTCTCTCTACACACAGCCAGATGGAGAAGGACTTCAAATAATTACCCCAAAGCCTACAGACACCAAGCAGTCCATGTGGTTACTGACCTTAGGCCATGCCATAGCAGGTAAATCCCAGTTACCCCAGCCCCATCAGACAAGAGGATAAAGCAACTACAGGCCCAGAGAAAGTGATCCATTCACTCATATTCAGTCCAAACACAAATTAGAGTAAAGCCCCTGTCAGATGGCCTTCTGAGTGAATACAGCCCCCTTGGGGGAAAGCCACCCCAGGAGTCCTTAGCCAAATCTGTGAATCACACCCCTGTTCCCAGCTGACAGGCACATGGCATCTCTGGATCCAGCCTCCCATCTATCTCACACTTGGAATATCCCATTAGCACCTGCTCTACCTGATTTCTTGTCTTGGGATTTAGATATCTCAGAGGAAAAGACTAGGTCTCCCAGACTAAGGCTTCAAAAGACTGGGTCTTAAGACTCAGACTGTCTTTCAAAGCCTTGGGATTAAACATCATGTAGCAAGCTATAGGGAATTCCCTGCACCACTGGCTTACCACTATACTTGATTGAGGAGCTGGGAGAATTCAAACCAGGCCAAGTCCACAAGGTATAGGGATCCTAGGAAAAGCTACCAGTAGCATTGTCCTCTTAAACAGGCAGAGGTCCACACACTTTTTTTTTGAGAAACATAACAGCAGGTCAATTGTGTAATAGTGCAGATATGCCTATGGGAGGAAGCATACCACATATCCAGGTCCCACACTACATGAGGTACAAATAAATGGAGTCTTTCTATTTCACCTGCAGCGGCCAAAGATATATTCACTAAGAGGCCCCACGGCCACACCTACAGGCTGAAGCCAAACCACTAGTACCCATCTGGATGAGCTGAGCTGCAAGGTGCTGCAGGTGGCACTTAAGGGACATGGCCTGGGGAAGCACCTAGAATGTATATTCCTCTCATGATTGTTCATGGCCAGGCATCCTGTCTGCTTCCACGGCAGCTGCACAAACTCACCTCCTTTGTGGGAACCAGAACTCACCATACAGGAGAGAGGGAGGCCAGTTTTATCCAATGGGTCTGAATAAAGGGGTACAGGTTTTGTTTTCCCTGAGCGATAAGACCAATCCACAATTAATAAGGTCCCCAACAACAGTGGTAAATCTTTTGTCAGCTGTGTGTCTGGGCAGGTATGAGTTGTCTCCCACAAGAAAGCTACTCTTCAAAACAGAAAAATTTGTCAGTATAGCTGGGTTACCCTAGTCCCCAGGTCCCTAATCACTGGAACGGTCAATGGGCCACCTGACTCCAAAATAAGCAAATTCTAGTTCAGACAAGGCCTGGAGTTTTTCATTCAAAAAGGAGACATCGCCTCTGCATCAGGAGAAGGGAGCGCCATCTTGGTGCCGGGACTCCACCGAACTTAGGAACTTAGTCTGCACAGGTGAGAGTGTGCACCACAGAGGCAGACAGCTTCTGAGACAGGCGGGAGCCACAGAGCCGCTGAGGCAGCACCCTTTTGGGGCCGCAGACATCCGGCACCCTCCCAGCCAGAGGACAGTGGTCCCGCCCTGCACGGGAGCCCTCTGCCTCAGGAGAAGGGATCGCCATCTTGGATCCGGGACTCCGCCGAACTTAGGAACTTAGTCTGCACAGGTGAGAGTGTGCACCACAGAAGCTGACAGCTTCTGTGACCTGCCAAAGCAACACAGCATCTGGGAAAGGTCCTGTTTTGGGCCTTCTTCTTCGGCCAGGAGGAGGTCCAAACACCAGATATCTGTGCACCTTCACTGTAAGAGGAGAACTTGTCAGCAGAGAGTGCTCTAACCACTGAAACTCAGAGGAGAGAGCCTGTCTCCCAGGTCTGCTGATAGACGGTAATCAGAATCACCAGTAGAACAATCTCTAAACAGAGACAACTATAACAACTCCAGAGATTACCAGATGGTGAAAGGTAAACTTAAGAATCTTACTAACAGAAACCAAGACCACTCACCATCATCAGAACCCAGCACTCCCACTTCGCCCAGTCCAGGGCACCCCAACACACCTGAAAAGCTAGACCTGGATTTAAAAGCATATCTCATGATGATGGTAGAGGACATCAAGAAGGACTTTAATAACTCACTTAAAGAATTACAGGAGAACATTGCTAAAGAGTTACAAGTCCTTAAAGAAAAACAGGATAACACAATCAAACAGGTAGAAGTCCTTAAAGAAAAACAGGAAAACACATCCAAACAGATGATGGAAATGAACAAAACCATACTAGACCTAAAAAGGGAAGTAGACACAATAAAGAAAACCCAAAATGAGGCAACACTGGAGATAGAAACCCTAGGAAAGAAATCTGGAACCATAGATGCGAGCATCAGCAACAGAATACAAGAGATGGAAGAGAGAATCTCAGGTGCAGAAGATTCCATAGAGAACATCGGCACAACAATCAAGGAAAATGTAAAATGCAAAAAGATCCTAACTCAAAACATCCAGGAAATACAGGACACAATGAGAAGACCAAACCTACGGATAATAGGAGTGGATGAGAATGAAGATTTTCAACTCAAAGGACCAGCAAACATCTTCAACAAAATTATAGAAGAAAACTTCCCAAATCTAAAGAAAGAGATGCCCATGAACATACAAGAAGCCTACAGAACCCCAAATAGACTGGACCAGAAAAGAAATTCCTCCCGACACATAATAATCAGAACAACAAATGCACTAAATAAAGTTAGAATACTAAAAGCAGTAAGAGAAAAAGGCCAAGTAACATATAAAGGCAAGCCTATCAGAATTATACCAGATTTTTCACCAGAGACTATGAAAGCCAGAAGATCCTGGACAGATGTTATACAGACACTAAAAGAACACAAATTCCAGCCCAGGCTACTATACCCAGCCAAACTCTCAATTAACATAGATGGAGAAACCAAAGTATTCCACGACAAAACCAAATTCACACATTATCTCTCCACGAATCCAGCCCTTCAAAGGATAATAACAGAAAAAAACCAATACAAGGATGGGAACCAAGCCCTAGAAAAAACAAGAAGGTAATCCCTCAACAAACCTAAAAGAAGACAGCCACAAGAACAGAATGCCAACTTTAACAGCAAAAATAACAGGAAGCAACAATTACTTTTCCTTAATATCTCTTAATATCAATGGACTCAACTCCCAAATAAAAAGACATAGACTAACAAACTGGCTACACAAACAAGACCCAACATTTTGCTGCTTACAGGAAACTCAGAGAAAAAGATAGACACTACCTCAGAATGAAAGGCTGGAAAACAATTTTCCAAGCAAATGGTATGAAGAAACAAGCTGGAGTAGCCATTCTAATATCTGATAAGATTGACTTCCAACCCAAAGTCATCAAAAAAGTCAGGGAGGGGCACTTCATACTCATCAAAGGTAAAATCCTCCAAGAGGAACTATCAATTCTGAATATCTATGCTCCAAATACAAAGGCAGCCACATTCATTAAAGAAACTTTAGTAAATCTCAAAGCACACATTGCACCTCATACAATAATAGTGGGAGACTTCAACACACCACTTTCACCAATGGACAGATCATGGAAACAGAAACTAAACAGGGACACAGTGAAACTAACAGAAGTTATGAATCAAATGGATCTGGCAGATATCTACAGAACATTCTATCCTAAAACAAAAGGATATACCTTCTTCTCAGCACCTCATGGTACCTTCTCCAAAATTGACCACATAATTGGTCACAAAATAGGCCTCAACAGATACAAAAATATTGAAATTGTCCCATGCATCCTATCAGATCACCATGGACTAAGGCTGATCTTCAATAACAAAATAAATAATAAAAAGCCAACATTCACGTGGAAACTGAACAACACGCTTCTCAATGATACCTTGGTCAAGGAAGGAATAAAGAAAGAAATTAAGGACTTTTTAGAGTTCAATGAAAATGAAGCCACAACATACCCAAACTTATGGGACGCAATGAAAGCATTTCTAAGAGGAAAACTCATAGCTCTGAGTGCCTCCAAAAAGAAACTAGAGAGAGCACACATTAGCAGCTTGACAACACACCTAAAAGCACTAGAACAAAAGGAAGCAAATTCACCCAAGAGGAGTAGACGGCAGGAAATAATCAAACTCAGGGGTGAAATCAACCAAGTGGAAACAAGAAGAACTATGCAAAGAATCAACCAATCAAGGAGCTGGTTCTTTGAGAAAATCAACAAGATAGATAAACCCTTAGCCAGACTCACTAGAGGGCACAGGGAAAGCATTCTAATTAACAAAATCAGAAATGAAAAAGGAGACATAACAACAGATCCTGAACATCCAAAACACCATCAGATCCTTCTACAAAAAGCTATACTCAACAAAACTGGAGAACCTAGATGAAATGGAGAAGTTCCTAGACAGATACCAGGTACCAAAGTTGAATCAAGATCAGGTTAAAGATCTAAACAGCCCTATATCCCCCAAAGAAATAGAGGCAGTCATTAATAGTTTCCCAACCAAAAAAAGCCCAGGACCAGATGGGTTTAGTGCAGAGTTCTATCAGACCTTCAAAGAAGATATAATCCCAGTTCTTCACAAACTATTCCACAAAATAGAAACAGAAGGTACTCTACCCAACTCATTCTATGAAGCCACAATTACTCTGATACCTAAACCACAAAAAGACCCAACAAAGATAGAAAACTTCAGACCAATATCCCTTATGAATACTGATGCAAAAATCCTCAATAAAGTTCTTGCTAACCAAATCCAAGAACACATCAAAACAATCATCCATCCTGACCAAGTAGGTTTCATCCCAGGGATGCAGGGATGGTTCAATATACGGAAATGCATCAACGTAATCCAGTATATAAACAAACTCAAAGACAAAAACCACATGATCATCTCATTAGATGCGGAAAAAGCATTTGACAAGATCCAACACCCATTCATGATAAAAGTCTTGGAAAGATCAGGAATTCAAGGCCCATACATAAACATGATAAAAGCAATCTACAGCAAACCAGTAGCCAACATCAAAGTAAATGGTGAGAAGCTTGAAGCAATCCCTCTAAAATCAGGGACTAGACAAGGCTGTCCACTTTCTCCATACCTATTCAACATTGTACTTGAAGTCCTAGCCAGAGCAATTCGACAACAAAAGGAGATCAAAGGGATACAAATCGGAAAAGATGAAGTCAAAATATCACTTTTTGCAGATGATATGATAGTATATATAAGTGACCCTAAAAATTCCACCAGAGAACTCCTAAGCCTGATAAACAGCTTCGGTGAAGTAGCTGGATATAAAATTAACTCAAACAAATCAATGGCCTTTCTCTACACAAAGAATAAACAGGCTGAGAAAGAAAATAGGGAATCAACACCCTTCTCAATAGTCACAAATAATATAAAATATCTTGGCGTGACTCTAACTAAGGAAGTGAAAGATCTGTATAATGAAAACTTCAAGTCTCTGAAAAAAGAAATTATAGAAGATCTCAGAAGATGGAAAGATCTCCCATGCTCATGGATTGGCAGGATCAACATTGTAAAAATGGCTATCTTGCCAAAAGCAATCTACAGATTCAATGCAATCCCCATCAAAATTCCAACTCAATTCTTCAACGAATTAGAAAGTGCAATCTGCAAATTCATCTGGAATAACAAAAAACCTAGGATAGCAAAAACTCTTCTCAAGGATAAAAGAACCTATGGTGGAATCACCATGCAGGACCTAAAGCTTTATTATAGAGCAATTGTGATAAAAACTGCGTGGTACTGGTATAGTAACAGACAAGTAGACCAATGGAATAGAATTGAAGACCCAGAAATGAACCCACACACCTATGGTCACTTGATCTTCGACAAGGGAGCTAAAACCATCCAGTGGAAGAAAGACAGCATTTTCAACAAATGGTGCTGGCACAAGTGGTTGTTAACATGTAGAAGAATGCGAATCGATCCATACCTATCTCCTTGTACTAAGGTCAAGTCTAAGTGGATCAAAGAACTTCACATAAAACCAGAGACACTGAAACTTATAGAGGAGAAAGTGGAGAAAAGCCTAGAAGATATGGGCACAGGGGAAAAATTCTTGAATAGAACAGCAATGGCTTGTGCTGTAAGATCGAGAATTGACAAGTGGGACCTCATGAAATTGCAAAGCTTCTGCAAGGCAAAAGACACCATCAATAAGACAAAAAAACCACCAACAGATTGGGAAAGGATCTTTACCTATCCTAAATCAGATAAGGGACTAATATACAATATATATAAAGAACTCAAGAAGGTGGAATCCAGAAAATCAAATAACCCCATGAAAAAATGGGGCTCAGAACTGAACAAAGAATTCTCACCTGAGGAATACCGAATGGCAGAGAAGCACCTGAAAAAATGTTCAACATCCTTAATCATCAGGGAAATGCAAATCAAAACAACCCTGAGATTCCACCTCACACCAGTCAGAATGGCTAAGATCAAAAATTCAGGTGACAACAGATGCTGGCGAGGATGTGGAGAAAGAGGAACACTCCTCCATTGTTGGTGGGATTGCAAGCTTGTACAACCACTCTGGAAAGCAGTTTGGCGATTCCTCAGAAAATTGGACATAGTACTACCGGAGGATCCAGCAATACCTCTCCTGGGCATATATCCAGAAGATGTCCCAACCGGTAAGAAGGACACATGCTCCACTATGTTCATAGCAGCCTTATTTATAATAACCAGAAGCTGGAAAGAACCCAGATGCCCCTCAATAGAGGAATGGATACAGAAATTATGGTACATTTACACAATGGAGTACTACTCAGCTATTAAAAAGAATGAATTTATGAAATTCCTAGCAAATGGATGGACCTGGAGGGCATCATCTTGAGTGAGGTAACACAATCACAAAGGAACTCACACAATATGTATTCACTGATAAGTGGATATTAGCCCAAAACTTAGGATACCCAAGATATAAGATACAATTTGCTAAACGCATGAAACTCAAGAAGAATGAAGACCAAAGCGTGGACACTATGCCCCTTCTTAGAATTGGGAACAAAACACCCATGGAAGGAGGTACAGAGACAATGTTTGGAGCTGTGATGAAAGGATGGACCATCTAGAGACTGCCATATCCATGGATCCATCCCATAATCAGCTTCCAAACCCTGACACCATTGCATACACTAGCAAGATTTTGCTGAAAGGACCCAAATATAGCTGTCTTTTGTGAGACTATGCCGGGGCCTAGCAAACACAGAAGTGGATGCTCACAGTCAGCTATTGGATGTATCACAGGGCTCCCAATGGAGAAGCTAGAGAAAGTACCCAAGGAGCTAAAGGGATCTGCAACCCTATAGTTGGAACAACATGATGAACTAACCAGTACCCCGGAGCTCTTGTCTCTAGCTGCATATGTATCGAAACATGGCCTAGTTGGCCATCACTGGAAAGAGAGGCCCATTGGAGTTGCAAACTTTATATGCCCCAATATAGGGGAATGCCAGGGCCAAAAGAATGGGAATAGGTGGGTAGGGAAGTGGGGGGGTATGGGGGACTTTTGGGATAGCATTGGAAATGTAATTGAGGAAAATATGTAATAAAAAATATTAAAAATTTAAAAAAAAACAAAAACAAAAACAAAAAGGAGACATCATAGGCATGGTCTCCAGTAAAACTCCCCATGGGAAATGTCAGGCACTGCCCAACATTGCCACATAGTATTCTCTTTAGCCATCAAAAAAATAGCAGGAGCCCCATTGCATAAATCACAGTCCCAGCCTGAGGTGGGTATGTGTTGCCCTCAGTAAGAGAAAGTGTGGGAGAGCTGGCACTGCAACCTGTTGGCCATTCAGAGATGTGGACAAGAAAGAGAAAACCTCTGCCTTTGTACTTTACCACCTACATCAAGCATGAGATTTGACTCTGGTGTGATTAGAGCAGGAGAACTGCCCCTGCCACTCACTTGCTACAGCACTCGGGAGTTCAGGCCCTGGACCTTGCTTGGGCAGCACAGTAGAGTTAGCCCTGGATATATGGGTTGTTTATGAGCAAGCCCCAAGAGTCCTGCCTCTTGTCTGCTAGGCAATGATGAGGATGAGGGAGAGATCCCTCTCCCCTCATTCATGCCTTGATATTTATGGCAGGCATGAGAGCTGGCTCTATGGTCATGTCCTCACAGACTTCAGTACACAAGAGACTTGGACTTGCACCTCACCAGGGCTGCAGGGTAGAGCTGACCATGTTTGGAGAGAATGCTGCTTAGCTAGTTCTCTTGGTGTGAGCTGAAGTCAGCCAGCTGACCAGATCAGATACTTCTCAGGCAAGGATCAGGGCTTTGAGTAATCCCACACCAATATCTACCACATTGGTGAACTTCTGGAGTACATGAAGGGGCCTGTCCTACATATCCACAACTCCAGGACCTCTGGGACACAGTGATCTCCATGACAACAAGATATCTGAGAGAAGTCCTACTGAAATTCAAGTGTTGATAGAGCCATCATAGTGAGCATTGCAGGCAAAAGGGTGAGGAACCCATGGTGATGTACTACAGCTTCAACAACATTGTCCCCTATAATTGGGGGAAAGGTGACAAGGGTGAATAATGGACTGTAAGGTAGGGTGAGTTAGTGCGATTGTGAGTTGTGAAGTGAAATTCACACACACACACAGAGAGAGAGAGAGAGAGAGAGAGAGAGAGAGAGAGAGAGAGAGAGAGAGAGAGAGAGAGAGAGAGATATTTAGTCAGGGTTTCTATTCCTGTACAAAACATCATGACCAAGAAGCAAGTTGGGGAGGAAAGGGTTTATTCAGCTTACACTTTCCACACTGCTGTTCCTCACCAAAGGAAGTCAGAACTGGAACTCAAGCATGTCAGGAAGCAGGAGCTGATGCAGAGGCCATGGAGGGATGTTACTTACTGTTTTGCTTCCCCTGGATTGCTCAGCTTACTTTCTTATAGAACCTAAGACTCCCAGCCCAGAGATGGTTCCACCCACAAGGGGCCCTCCTTCCTTGATTACTAATTGAGAAAATGCCCCAAAGCTGGATCTCACGGAGGCACTTCCCCAATTGAAGCTCCTTTCTCTGTGATAATTCCAGCCTGTGTCAAATTGACACAAAAAAACCAGCCAGTACACACACACACACACACACACACACACACACACCTCTAAATAGTATAAAGTTAAGCAAAACAAACAGAGCAGAACTCCAAATTGAAAGATCAGGGATCATTAGGATGAAAGTTAGAAAGCTTGTAAAAGCCAAAGTGGTAGTTATCATCAAGGACACAACAGAGTTGTTGGAAATAGAAACTCACAATGATTGTTACAGCATGCATGAGAGCTGAGCAAGCTCATACCAGGAAGAATCTCATGTACAGGAAAGTGGGGACATGGACCAAAATCCAACCACAAGGTGAGATATGGTAGCGCTTGACAGATGCTGGGAGAGGCAAAGTCTGCCAAACCCTGAGAAGTCAATGATCCCCCAAGGCTGACTTCACAAATCAGATCAGTTGGATGGAGAAATACGAAGGAACACGATGATGAGGAGGAGGAGGGGAAAGAAGAGGATGTGGAGGAAGAGGAGGAGGAGGAGAAGAAGAAGAGGAGGAGGAGAAGAGGAGGAGAAGAAGAGGAGGAGGAGGAGGATAGGAGGGACTTGAAAAGGAGGAGCAGACACCTTGTCAGAGTTAGTTGAGTGGTGTCCGGTATCTGTATTGTGTATCCTTTGCCTGAGGATTGAAACTTTTTTTTCTCTAGGGAATTGAAAATGAATCTAAACAATGGCAAATAGCTCAAGGAAGTCCCTGAAACTGACCACATTCTCTAGGTCTCTCTTTTCCAAAATGTAATCAAGCCAATTTGCTCAGTGTCTATCTCAGACAAAACAAGCTACAAAGACCATGGAAACCAGGTCAGCTAGGTCCCTGTCTGGAGCAGGAAACAGTAATTCTTCCTGGAAGAAATTTAGATGAACTGAGACTTAAAAGAGACAGTCTTCCACCAGTTAAGCTGCTGTCAGGCTGTGTAGTGTGCTCCAACATCCCTGCTTCAGTGAGCTTGTAACCCATGCTGGGATGGGCTGGGTTGATGCATCTCTCTTTGAGTCATTTCTTTTCCTGTGAGTCAACTCCCAGCTCACATTCCTGTTTGTACAGGGAATATAATTCATTGCATCACCAAGCTGGACTGTGTGGTATCCATACTATTTTGCTATCTGTAGTGGGCAGATTTATGTGTTGCATATGCCCAGGAAAGGTTTTGAAGGGACTCACACAAGTGAGGGATAGAGAATGCTCACTACAGAGCCTAGAATTAAGCTGAGAACACAAATCCAGACCCAAACACCCATTTTTCACAGATGCTTTAAAGTGGCTGATTTCTGACTCAGGCAGGAACAGCAGCAAATGACCTAGTAGCTCTGATTTTCAACAGCAACTGGTGTTAGGATGGGCTAGGATACGTTGGCTTATTGTTATTGAGCATGGCAAATAGGTGAGTCAAAAGGGGCTTTTTGATTCCTGACATTCAACACATTGAAAACTGGACCTTGGTAGTAGCCTGAGAAAGAAGACCTAGCCAAATAAGGGAATGGACTTCGGAGTTGAAGTGCACAGGTGGCTTGCTTCTGCACTCTCCCCCAGAAATCCCCCTAGGCTCTCTCCCACAGCAAGAAAGGTGGGGCATGCAGGTGACATTTTCCCTCAGAAGCATGGGTGGCTCCCTTCTGCACTCTCCCCTTCCCCCGACCCTAAGCTCTCTCCTACAGCAACTGCACTGTGGCGCACAGGTGGCTTGCTTCTGTGTCTTATCTCTGAGTTCTCCCTCAAAAGTTCCCTCAAAACCCCCAACCCCTGTTTCCTGCACCCTATGTAGCAAATGTGGGGATACTCCCCCCCCTCCTGGCTGCTCTGAGAGGACTCAAAAAGCCACTGGTGTGAGCTTGAATAAGACAAATGACAAAACTCCCCAGCCTCAGTGGTGCCAAGACTAGAAAATTCCCAGATAACCAGGTGCAGTTGGTGCCCGTCCTTGGAGAAAGGAGATTAGGGTCCCAGGCTTAAATTACAGAAAAATGGTATCAGAAGACACAGACAGTTATTGCCACCCATAAAACTGGTTCCTGATAGCACCACAAAGATAATCTTTAGGTCGGAAGAATCCCTCTCTCAGCCTCAAGATTCTGCCCTACAAATGGTATTACGTGGGAATTATGACTTACCTCACCCGCCTTGCCTCCGCTTCACCCTAAGCATTCACGGAATTTCTAATTAACTGACCTATACTGTGGGAAGGTCTTTGATTCAGGTAGAGACTCGTAATAAAGGTCTCTTATGCAGAATTGCAGCAGACTCTACAGTTCTTGAGCTGTCCTGGGTTTCCTGCAGAGTCAGGGCATAACTGTCTCTAGCTTTAAGAATGTACTATAAGGTTTTTGACAAGGAAGGAGAAATGGCATAAGGGCACAGGCAGTCAGATGTTTGTTTGTTTGTTTGAATGCAGGGCCTGGCATTCTAGAGCACCCTCAGGTTTTGTCACACTGCAGGAGGTTGGTTGGGGAAGAAAAAGAGGGCATTTGTGGTAGAAGTTGGTAGAAGGGGATAATGAATATGTTTGAAATATGCCATATAAACTTTTTAAAGGATTAATCAAAATATTGTTTTTAAAAAGAGCACAGATCAATGAATGCTGACAAGAAGGTAGACAGCAGGGCTTAGACACCACAAATGGGAATGTAAGCTGCTCCAGTGACTGTGCAAGTCAGGACACAGCTGTCTCCAAACACACTGAATCCAGATGTTCCATATGACCCAGCTCTACTCCTCCAGGGTATTCAGACAAAGGACCCCAACATTCCACTGAGGTGGGTATGCCACGCTGTTGCTCAGTCTACCACTAAGTATGACATCTAATAATTAAAACCAGACACCCATCTACAGAGGTGTACAAGTGAAATACAGTACAAGATGGGAGAAGGAGCAAGTCACTGTGGGGGAAATGGATGCAAGTGTGAAAGATCACAGTAAGTAAATCAAGCCAGCTACAGTCCTAGATTCTATATCAATACATTGAATCACTATACATACAGAGAATTGAAAACCATGTTTTCCATAGAGGCATAAATGATTAACAACAGCGAGAAATACTGAGTATCTGGGATAGAGCCACAGTTCTAGTCTACTCACTGGAGGAGCATATTGCAAGCTACAGGAGGTGCTTGGTTACAGCTGCTTTTTAAACATTGTCAATCACTGCAATTCTAATGCTTCTTCAATGACCTCTTCCTCAATGACCTCTTCGTGTGTTTAACCCTGAAGTCTTGTAGAGCAGACTCACACTTACCACTCCTCAGTGGCTCAGGAGCATCCAGGACCTTGAAGGCAGCCTGGGCCTTGCCATTTCATGTGGTTCTTGCTTCATTTTCATGTTTTGAACTTGAAAGTTGTCTTAAGTTATGTTGAAGAAATTGCATCACCAGGGAAAGCCCAGCCTCCTGCCTGTTACTTCAGGTTCCTCTCCTGATGTTTCTGGAGTGTGAAAATTCCCAAGACATGCAGCTTAGAAGAGGAGGCCAGGGTCCTCAGCAGGCTCTTCAGGTACTAGATGTACATCCTTACACTTTCTGCAGATGAGGGAATCGGGACAAGAAGGGGAGTACAGAAGGTCAGGAGTCCTCAGGAAAAGACCAAAGGGCTAACATGTCCCCCTCCTTACCTGTCTCACTTCCACTAGTCTCTTTACAGCTGCCCTGTATGGCAGGAATGTGATTTCTTTCTTTACTTTTTAATTTTCCTTTGGCATTTTTGAGTGTTTTGTTTGTCTGGATGGCTGTATACCCCTGCAGTGCTTGGTATGTGAAGAAGCTAGAAGAATGTGTTGATGCATTGGAAATGGAGTTTCAAGATGTTTTTAGCCACAGTATACGTCCTGAGACTCGGAACTGCTTCCATTGCAACAGCAACCAGTGCACTTAACCACTGCAGTGTATGCTAGCACACCCATATTATATTATTAATTATAAACTCAAATGCCAGATTAACTTCTGGGTTATCTTCCTCTACTTTGATTAAATATATTCCTCCAGCATTGAGAAAAGTTTGTTCAGTTGATGAAAATTGGAGCCCCTAGTTTTCTCCATGGAGTCTCATGGTAATGTCTGGGTTCTCACCATGCCACACAGATGGACATAAAATTTAAACTATGTAAAGTATTTATTTGTGGAACTTTACATTAAATATTTATTCCCTTTATATATACAAGAAGTTGAAATAGTCCCGTGCATCCTATCAGATTGCCAAGTATTATAGATAGACTTCAAAACAACAACAACAACAACAACAAAAACAGAAAATCACATATGTATCACAGGATGGCCTTGTTGGTCCTTAATGGGAAGAGAGGCGCTTGGTCCTGTGAAGGCTCCATGACCCAGTGTAGGGGAATGCCAGCACCAGGAAGCTGGAGTGGGTGGGTTAGTGAGCAGGGGGAAGAGAGAGGAGATAGGAGGCTTTGGGAGGGGAAAGCAGGAAAGGAGATAACATTTGAAATGTAAATAAAGAAAATACCTAATAAAAAATTATAAAATTAGATACTGTGTAAAGGTTTGGAATCTCTGGCTCTAAGTGAAATAAATGTTGAAAAATTCAGATTATAACACGTGTGTGTGTGTGTGTTTTTTTAATGATTCAAAACTATAGTAAATACAATATTCACTATGGTATCTCTGAATAAATGTATTAAAGATAATTTTCTGTTCTGCTATCATATTTTTAAAAACATATAAAGTTTATTTTTGCTACTTTACACTAAATACTATCCCCCCTTTTCAAAACATTGTTTTTAGTTCTCTCACTCGCTCGCCCACTCTCTTTCTATTTCTGTGTCTTTCTTTGTGTCTGTGTCTGTTTCTCTTTTTCCAAACTGTGCATGTAAGTGCAGCACCTATGACAACCAGAAGAGGGCACTAGATCAACCTGGAGCTGGAATTACAAGTGAATGTTAATGCAGGGATATGAGTTCTGGGAACCAATATAAGATCATTTCCAAGAACCGTAACACTTTAACCAACAGCCTTTCTCTAGATGGTCCCACTCTGATTCAAAGGAAGCTGTTGACGAACTGGACTTGACTTTGGGGAGAATTGTGTCAGAAAATTCTCCCAAGAAGAACTTTTTAGACTTGGACTAAATACTAAATAGATCTTTAGAGAAGAGAATTGAGGTAGACTTCTAAAACTGGACACTCGCTGAACATCTATCTATGCCCCAAATGCTAGGACACTCACATTCATAAAAGAAACTTGACTAAACCATAAAAATCAACCACAATGAACCCTACACAATAATAGACAGAGACTTCAACGCTCGACTGTCACTAATGGACAGGACATTGACACAGACACTAAACACAGATACACCAAAATTAATGGAGGTTATGAACCAAGCATATTTAACAGATATCTGCAAAATATTTCATACTAAAACAAAATATACCTCCTTTTCACCATCTCATGATACTTCCCCCCAAAATTTCCACATAATCAGTCATTAAAAAAGCCTCAACAATGAGACTGGAATAGTCCCCTGCATCCTATCAGATCACCCTGGACTATTGCTAGACTTCAATAACAACAACAACAACAAAAACAAAAGCAAAAAACCCAGAAAACCCACATACCCATTGATGTCTTATGCCTTTGTTCTTGCTTTCACCTTGCTTTCACCTTGGACAAGGGGCAGCCCGGACCAAGTGACAACCTGTAGCCACGGGGTTACAGGAGCGAGGGCATAGGGGAGAGGTTCCCACATAGGCGAGAATCTGCACAGCAGGCCTTGATGAGCAGAGACTGTCTATAATTTTAGAGCTTTATTGTAGAAAGGCAGGGGGGAAGAGAAAAGGTGGGGAGAGAGAGAGAGAGAGAGAGAGAGAGAGAGAGAGAGAGAGACTGGTCATGACCAAGAGAAGAGAAGGGGGAAAGGAGAGAGAGGGAGGGTGGGGAGAGAGAGAGAGAGAGAGAGAGAGAGAGAGAGAGAGAGAGAGAGAGAGAGAGAGAGGAGAAAGGCTAGAGTTTAGGAGGGAGAGAGAGAGGAGGAGAGAGGAGATAGAAGATGAGAAGACAAAGAGAGAGGAGAGAGGAGATTCTAAGGGGAGTAAGAGCAAGAGAGCAAGAGGCATGAGAGAGTAAGGAGGGGCCAAAAAGCCCCTCTTATAGTGGGCTGCTTTATCTTACTGTTGCTAGGTAACTGGGGAAGAATTTAGCCTGGAGGTCTGAAGCTTGGGACATTGCCTAAGTGACTACTAACCATGCTTCTCTTGTGGGGGCTGAGGGGGTGGTAATTTAGATGGGAGCCAGAGTTCCAGGAGCATGAGGGAATGCCTACCATGCCATGTAGGTCAATTACCACCACCGGGTCCTGGGGTTCACCATCTACCCTCAACTGGAAACCAGGCTGTCTTTGCATAGCCCAGTGCTCCACAGAAAACAGCAGTCTTGGAGATGCCAGTACTATGAGATGATCACCAAGAACAGCAGCATCAGTGGAGTACTGCTGGCTGGATACCAGAAGAGAAGCTGTGTGCTACAAAGGGCAGGACTGGTAAAGTCACCCAAGCCCTTGGTGGAGCCTAGAAGATGGTGAGTGGATCCCAGACATTGGACTGTTGCAGTTTGATTTTGCTTTTGATTGTGACTGTGCCCTGATATTTTTCCCTCTTGAAAGAAGAAAGTATTTTAGTGGAGTCCACATTTAAGAGACTTTGAATTGTAAAAATAATTTTTATTTTAAAAGATATTGGATATTTTCAAGGGATTGAACTTTTAATATGTTAAGTCTGTGGGACTTTGAAAGTTATTTAGATCTTGGGGATGAATAAAAAAGTAAGGGTTCAGGCTTGATAGTGATGTGTTTGTGTGTCAAGTTGACAAGGGGTCAATTGTACTGGCTGGTTTTATGTGTCAACTTGACACAGCTGGAGTTATCACAGAGAAAGTAACTTCAGTTGGGGAGGTGTCTCCATGAGATCCAGCTGTGGGGCAAGCTGAGAAGTCTAGGAGAAGAAAGCCAGTAAACAACATCCCTCCATGGCCTCTGCATCAGCTCCTGCTTCCTGACCTGCTTGAGTTCCAGTTCTGATTTCCTTTGGTGATGAACAGCAGTGTGGAAGGATAAGCTGAATAAATCCTTTCCTCCCCAACTTGATTCTTGGTCAGGATGTTTGTGCAGGAATAGAAACCCTGATTAAGACAGTGTGTGTGTATTTCTGTGTGTGTTTGTGTGTATTTCACTTCACAACTCACAATCCCACTAACTCACCCTACCCTACAGTCCATTCTTCACCCTTGTCCCCTTTCCCCAATTATAGGGGGACAATGATGTTGAACCTGTAGTACATCACCATGGGTTCCTCACCCTTTTGCCTGCAATGTTCATTATGATGGCTGTTTGGTGTGGTACAAGGCCTCTGCTACTCTATCAACACTTGAATTTCAATATGACTCCTCTCAGATATCTTGTTGTCATGGAGATCATCTGTGTCCCAGAGGTCCTGGAGTTTTGGATCTGTAGGATAGGCCCCTTCATGTACTCCAGAAGTTCATCAATGTTGGAGTCCACCAAAATTCCATCACTAACAAAGACCACAGAGACCAACATCACTGTAAACCGCAAGAGATTTTTGGTTTTTGTTTTTTAATCCAAAAGGTTTTGGAACGCTCTACCCCTCAGCACACAGGCAAGAGGAGAGATCCAGAATGAACAAAGAACATGATTTTTATACCTTGTAGGGGCAGATTTAGGCAACAGGGCTAGCTAGCTTATTCTAATTGGTATAGCAAGTAACCATTTCTGGCATTGGTTGTTTTGCAGAGGGTGACTACCCTTGGCCAAATATGACTGAAGGGATCACTTTCTCTGGTGACCTGGGCCTGTAGTTATTTTATCCTCTTGTCTGATGGGGCTGGGGGCACTGGGATTTACCTGCTATGGCATGTCCTAAGGTCAGTAACCACATGGACTGCATGGTGTCTGTAGGCTTTGGGTGAATTATTTGAAGTCCTTCTCCATCTGGCTGTGTGTAGAGAGAAGTAGGAAACATGATTTGCTTAATATCCTGGTCTTCATCCTGGATTCTCTGAGCTAAGAAAACCTTTCTAAGTGGTACCTCTACAGTGAGATCCAGAGGGCCATAGAAGTGGTAGGAGGGATGGGAAGTGGGTTAGTGGGTGAGAATGCATTATCAGAAACTAAGAGGGCAACTCATACCCCAAGCATGATTCTCACCAATGTGTCTGGCTCAGGTTTAGCTTTCTGTCTGGTTTCAAGAGGCTGTACCAGCAGTGGATTTGTGCCTTTTCTGAGGCAAGGCTCACCTGCCTTGTGGGGAACCATTTTGCCTGCTTCTGTGAAAAAAAAAAATGCCTGTCAGGCAGAGTCAAGTCATGCTCTGGTCTACTGGCAGATTTCCTGGTTTGATGATGCATAGAAGGATAAAGGGATACACTTGAACCTCATGTTGAGGGGCACAATGTTTGTTAATCTTGGGAGGAAGGAACAGGGAGGAATAGAGAGTCCTCTAAATGGGTACATGTTGCGCTCACCTCGTCCGGCAAGGAAAAATGCAACACAGTCGGATTCTTCTCAACAGCTTTATTTCAGGAACACCTTGATGCTATGGGAACTCTGGGAACCCAGGGAGCACTTCTTATATACACCCCAGCACTGGGGAAGGCTATGTGTCCTCCATGGATTGGTCAATCTGCCGACACTTTAATTTGTATGCACCCCGCTCGGGAGGGGTTGGTGCCAGATTCGGGCTAGCAACTGTGCAGTGGCGTCGTTAGCACTCAGGCGCCATCTTTTAGGCGGCTGCCTACAGGTACAGATACTGAATATATGTCAGCCATTGTCTCTGCTGGCTTGGGATTTTGTTTCCCATGATATTGTAATGTATGCAAATCCTAAGAAAAGCTGGAGGCTGCTCCTCAGTACTGACTGGACAGCCTTCTCCAATTCTTTTTTTTTTTTCTATTTTTACTTATTAATCACTCAATTCATTTGCATCTCAAATGATATTCCACTTTCAGGTTACCCTTCCACAAACCCCCATCCCACAACTGACCTCTCCCTCTCCCCCTTGCCTCTATGAGTGTGCTCCTCAAACCAACCACCCTTTCCCACCACTGTATTCCAGCATCCCCCTAAGCTGGGGCATCACACCTCCTGATGTCTAAGGGCCTCCCCTCCCTCTCTGCTACATATCTGAAGACATACATAATTTCCTGTACACTTTTGGTTGGTGATCTAATCTCTGGGAGCTCTGGGTGGTCTGGCCAGTAGATGTTGTTCTTCCTATGGGGTTGCAACCCCCCTTCATTTCTCCAGTCCTTCTGACAGCTCCCCCAACAGGGTCTCTTAGTTCAGCCAGAAGATTGGCTCCAAGCATAAACATCTGCATTGGTCAGTTGCTGGCCGGACCTCCCAAGTTACAACCATACCAGATTTCTATCTGCAAAAACCTCTTGAAAGGACAACAGTGTCAGATTTGTTGTCTGCAGCCACAATGGATCCCAAAGTAGGGGCAGTCTCCAGATGGCCCTTTTTTCAGTCTCTGCTCAAATTATTTGTCTCTTTTCTTCCTTTTGACAGGATCTTTTCTGGGTTAAAACCTTTGAGATGGGTATGTGGGCCTATCTACTACAGGTGGTCTCTACAGGGTTCTGCCTTCCCCTTCTCTGCACATTTTGGCTAAAGTCATCCCTGTTGTGTCCTGAGAGCCTCTCACTTCCCTGGTGTCTGGGACCTTCCAGTGGCTGACTCTAGTTCCTCATCCCCTCCCTGTTACATGTCTTTATTCCATTTCCTGGCCCTCTCTAGCTCTCTCCCATCCCCTTCAGTAACAGATACTGCCTGCCTTATTTCCTTCCCTCCTCTCTGCCTACCAGATCCCTGTCTCTCTCTCCTTCCTGCAATCATCTTGGTCCACCCTCAATGCAGGACTAAAGCATCCACACCCTGGTCTTTCTTCCTCCTATGCTCCATATAGTCTGTGGGTTGTATCATAGTCATTGTGAACTTTTGAGCTAATATCCACTTATCAGTGAGTACACACCATATGTGTTCTTTTGCCTGGGTTTTGTCTGGGTTACCTTACTCAGGATGATATTTTCTAGTTCCATCCATTTGCCTGCAAATTTCATGAAACCATTGCTTTTAAACTCTAAGTAGTACTCCACTGTGTAAATTGGTCACACTTTCTGTATCTATTCTTCTGTTGAGAGGCATTTGGGTTGTTTCCAGATGCTGGCTATTATAAACGAGGCTGCTATGAACATAGTGTAGTCATATGTTGGAGCATTTCTGGGGTATATGCCCATTACTGGTAACTTTTGTCTCTAGTCTTCTTTCTCATCTTTCCTATAATCCCCTCAACAAGGATGTTCAACTTCCTACCAGCCAGACCTATACACTGCCTCTGTCCTAACTATGGTCAGCTAGCTCTTCTTGGCTTTGCACTCCTACCATAGCCATAGATGTCAGTATTTCAAGCTTTATTGCCTGGCTCACTCCAGGAGGAGTTGGATCTTGCTTGCTTGTATCCTGTTCTCTCCTCAAGCCAGCATGTCCTATTTCTTCAGCCAGCTGAGAAGGTGCCAAACTACTACATATACCATAGCCTCAGCAGACATGCCTGGCCTATTAGACTCTCAAAATGACTACTTTCAGAGTCCTCTGCCTATCACTAAGTCACTTGTATTTGTTGTTGTTGATGAGAAATATCCCTTGTTCTGCAGTAATTAATGACCCCAACTCACCTCTTGTGTGAACAAGCACAAAATTATCTTTCCCTCAGACACTCTGTCTCATTGCTGTGACCATCAGGGCAGAAGGAAAGTACATGATCTCTTGAGCCATCTGTATCTTTCCAACAAAGTTACTGTTCTTTTCCTAATGGGCACTGTTCACAGGGACTGAGGTCTGCAGTTGCCATTCTTTATTGTTCAGTGTCTCTCCTTCCTCAGTTCTAACAAATCAAAGCAAAGTATACTGGGGTTATGGCAGGTAAGGCAGTCACTTGGAGACGGTGGAGCTGACACACAGTAGACACAGCTGATGCAACATGGAGGACAGTTGTCCAGCCTCTTGGCCCCATGGACAACCAGATCACTAGACGCTGGCTTGCCCAGGATCCTCTCAAGCCTCTTCCTGGTAAAGTGAGGAAGGTCCCAGCCTGCCTGGGGGGTCATGGGCCAAAATTCTCATATCTTTAGTGGCACAATAAACAGTTGGTTCATATATTTAAATGTCCACACATGAATGGTCAGAATTATCAGTTAAATATATTTAATCCCTTCTGATTCCATTGAATTGAGACAAGGAAAATCACACCTGTATCTGCATTGGAGTCCTCAGGGGTCCCAGTGTTCACTAAGGGAAAGCATTCTACTACAAGCCCGAATTTCTAAACAGGTTATGCATCTTTGAGGGGCTCATTTAGGGATATTAGGATAGAGTACACTAAGTTATCAAAACTGTGAAGAACTCTTTGAATATTGGGCAGTTCTTTCCATAGGGATTTTCTCATCTCCTTGGTACATGCTGTCGTAGGTGAGCCAAATATAGCTAGAATCCAAGTGTCTAATCTAAACATCTGGATAGCCCAGATGAATATGAGAAGATCAGTGGAACATAGAGAATTGTCACCCACTGCCATCCTCCCTGTACATAGGCATTTCTCTCCTACTGCCTTCCTCCTCTACAATGAGTGTCTTTCTCCCATTGCTTTCCTGCCTATACATAGGGCATCTCTCACAAAGTGCTTTCCTCTCTGTACATAGAACATCTCTCACCAACTGCCTTCCTATCAGCCTGTTAAAACATTAACTAGAACAAAACTACTCTGGGGGGCCAAGAATCAACATCCTAGAATTGACATCTCTCAAAGACCACTCAAATTAAAAATTGGAGCAGTAGAACATGGGAACCTTCTGTCTCACAACTTCAGTATAGAACTTTCCCAGTTCCTTAGAAAGCTAGGTAACAGTGTGTCCGACTGGTTCTTGGAATTATTTGTGCCAAGGTAGGAGTATCCCTCAGAGTCTGTAAGTTCTTTCCAATTCCTAAGTACCCTACCTGACCAATCAGGAAAGTGCAATGAGGACCAGATGTGGAATGGAAAAAGCAATAAATCTTGTAAAGTGGGTGGGAAGCAAGGGATAAACTGTGTAGAGTACTGTCATGAGCAATGTAGAAAACCTATCCTTATGGCCAGCATCCACGGAAAGAACCAATGCAGGAATCAGTATATGATCCTTTTTCCAATTGTCCAGGGTGCATTTGGTACTGAGAATCTTGCCTGCCACAGAAAACCACAGGCTTCCATGACCATAAAAGCTGTAGAGAACATTGAGCAGCCCGTCAGGAGAATCCTGTCAGAAATATCAACACGTATCACACTCTATCAGTCTAACATCACTAACCTCTTCCAGGTTCTAGTAACATCAAAGTGGGTCCATCTAGTTACTTAGTATACTCCAGTGCTCCCTGCAGATAATCACCAGGGACCCAGAACAAGGGAGTGAGAGACTGGGAGGGAAAGAGACACAAAGAATGAGAGCAAGTCAATCATACTGATCAAGCTCTAAAAAAGGTTATTCAAGAGTGGCAATATAAGCATAAGGAAGATTAAGCTCCAAGGGAAGGGGGAAGAGTGCACGGGCTCTCTAAAGGTCAGGTGGCAAACTTCATGTCCTGGAACCAATGGTCACACTTTCCTCTTTACCTACAAACATTCTTACTGTTATGACCACAAATGTTCAAAAGGATTGTTTATGTAAGCTAGAAATTAACCAAAGGCAAAGGCTGAGGCCAAGGATCCCAGCAATCCATGAGGAAAGAGGTTTGACCTGATCATGAAGAATGGCCTGCTGCATGAGGAAGATGCAAAGAAAACAATCAGGCAGTTAGTAGCATCTATAAAATATTGCCACAACCTTAATATTGTCAATCCTGACATTAAAACTTTTTAATATATTCATAGATTCATAGAGCGCTGTAAAGTTAATAGACCTCGTCAATCACTGCCCTGGCAGTGTAGGACCATGTGTGTTTTTTCACGTTAGCTCACCTTAGGGAAGCCATATGATGGCAATGGAGATATTTGCGGAGTTTGGACATGTGACTATGTTATCACCATAAAAAAGACAGAAGAAAAAGATTGCCACGGGGCACCTATGACATTCTAACATACTTCTCTGTGATACTTGAAAACCTAGTTCACCATATCCCCACAGGTTTCCAAAGATGAGGTCCTCCAGTGAAGACAGTGAGAGACATGCATGGGTTATGACATGTGCACTATATACCCAAAAGGAGACCGATCCAGATTCTAATATTATAGACATACTCTGAGGCATGGGGTTGAATGCCAACGAGATATTGGAATCCCGGAAAACCAATAAATATGGCAAAATAATAGGGACATATTTGATTATAAAAGAACAGATACACAATGCACTTGAGCATGGACCTATGAATTCAAGTAAGCCTGTGGACTCATTCCCTATGCCACCTCCATCACCAACATATCCATTTAACTCTGCTCTTCCAACAAAGACAAAATCACTGATCCCATCTTTGCCTTCCACAACATATGACTCTCAGGAGAGCATGGACTGTTATCCTGATACTATCAGGACATGAGTGACAAGAAATGCTTCCTATCCTGCCATTAATTTACATTGTTCAAAAAAGGAGGGCCCAGATAGTGCCTGTGCAGTCTATTCCAGAAATGTGGTGCTGCCCCATGTGTCTGCAGAACCTTATTAGAAGAGGAAATGTCCCTGCCACCTGAGCAAGATTTGGTCAAGAAAACGTTCACTCCCTCAGAACAGATTGTATGCTTCAAGAGAGTGAGCCAGAGAATCGGAGCTGGCTGCTCAAGACTCTGTTGCCTGTTCTCTGAAGGCAAAACCCACTATATATCTTCCATGAAAGTGGTTCCTCTGAAAGAGGCATGGTACCGAACCCAGTGAAAGAGTAAACAAGCCTGTGAGGGTGCATCACAACCTTGATCTTGTTCACTACACCATCCTAACCTCAGCATCCTCTTCCAGGTTCTAGATTAACATCCAAGCAGGTCCATCTAGTTGCAGAGTGTGCGCTAGCAGGAAACATGTTTGAGCAGATAATGAAGGATGGCCTGCGGCAGGAGGAAGATGCAAAGAATATATTCTGGCAATTACTAGGAGCTGTCAAATACTGTCACATCCTTGACATTGTCAATCCTGATATTAAAATCTTTTAATATACTCATAGTTTCATACAGTGATGTGAACTTGATATACCTTAACAATTACTGTCATGGCACTGTAGGACCAAGTGTTTCTTTTCACCAGAGTTCACCTTAGGGAAGCCATAGGATCACATGGGCCAGATATGTGGAGTTGGACATGCTACTCTATGTTATCACTATAAAATAGAAGAAAAATATTCTCACGGGGATCTCTTACATTCTAACTTACTTCTCTGTGATACTTGAAAATCTAGTTCATCATATTCTCACATTTTCCAGAGATGAGGTCCTCCAGTGAAGACAGTGAGAGATATCTATGTGTTATGATATGGGAACTATATACCCCAAAGGAGACCTATCCAGATTCTAGCATTATAGACATACTCTGAGGCATGGGCTTTAATGCCAACGAGATATTGGAATCCCTGAAAAACAATAAATATGGCAAAATAATGGGACAATATTTGATTATAAAAGAACAGATACACAATGAGCTGGAGCATGGATCTACAACTTCAGTAAAGCCTGAGAACCCATGCCCTTGTCACCACCATCTCCAACACATCTCTTTACCTCTGGTCTTCCACCAACAAGATGGGTTGTTGTGCCCACCTTTATCCTTTAGAGCTGGCCCACAGGAGAGTGTGGGCCTTTTGTCCTGCAAATATCAGGATTCTCATGGCAAGAAATGCTTCGATTTGTGCAATTGCTTTACCTTGTTCAAAGAAGAGCCCAGATATAGCCTGGCCCCTCCCTTCTGGAGATGTGTCTGCCCCCATGTGTCTACAGCAGCATATCCCATAGGAAATGCCCCTGAGACCTAAGGAATATTTCACAAAGTAACCTCACCATCTCCAACAATTGTGTGCTTAGAGAGACTGTGCAGGAGAATCAGGGCTTCCCTGGCAAGACTTTGTTGCTTCAAGAAGTCTCTGAAGACAAAAATCCCCCATATGCCTTCCAAGAAAGTGGGTCCTCTGTAAGAGGCAAAACAAAGAACCAACTGAGACTGTAAGCCAGCATAAGAGGATGCATCACAACCTTGACCTTGTTCACTACACCATCTTAACATCAGCCTCTTCCAGGTTCTAGATTAACATCCGAGTATGTCCATCTAGTAGTAGAGTGTGCTCTAGGAGGAAACATGTTTGACCTGATAATGGAGAATAGCCTCCTGCAGGAGGAACAAGGGAAGAAGATATTCAGGGAGATAGTGGCAGCCATAAAGTACTGCCACAGCCTAACATTGCTCATGGATACATTAAACCCGAAAACACTCTTCAAGTTGTAGAAGCTAATAGAATATAATTTCCAAGTTGCAGATCCAGAGTTCTTATAAATAAACCTGTATCTTCTCACCTAAAAGAGTTATATGTGCACCAGGACCCAGAGAATGGCAGCCTCTGGGTACCGGGAGGGCTGTCACTGGGAATTCTCTCATGTGTCATCTGATGAGTACTAATTGCAAATGCATTTTCCTCTGGAGTCTAAACAAAAGCTGAGGGCTTAAGACCAAGTCACATTAATTAAAAAGAGGCCTGCACAAAGCCCATCCATACTCAGAAGCATCCCTAAAGAGATGAGGACATGCCAGAGTCTTAAAAACTAGCCCACCACTGACCAACTGAATTCTACTGTGCAAAAAAGGCAGACTCCAGAGAGAGAGAAAAGTATAGATTCTCTTTGAAATGATAATACCCCCAGGCGTATATCCTAGGAATTTCATATACTTGTCATAACTGATTGAACTAACATTTCAAAGCATGTAAATTTCATTAGAGAACATGAGTATCCTCCTAAATGCAGTGGACAGTGTCATGGTACTATATATCTGTCTAGAGACAGCATGCCCTGTCAGCTATATAAATGAGCACTGGGAAGATGCAATGGGAAGAATAACTGATTCAGGTGACCCAAGGGGGCAGCAGGCTGCACAATGAAGAGACCCAGAAACCTCATTTGTTGTGTGATCTATCTCAAGACATTGATTTGGACCTTCACACCTTAATGTATACATTGCTCCTCAAGACTGTTTGCTTGGCCTCTCTTGGAAGCTGCAGGACACATTACAATGAGCTCTTTATGGAGAACTTTTCTTTTAACATAAAAGCCAGAGCATCTGTGTCCATACTAAAATCATTCCTGATGGTTGCCTGTCCTGTGACTGCACTCTTGGCCCTCTTTCTCATGTCTTCTTTCTGTCCTGGCTCAGCCCAACAGAGCTGTCATCTCAGGGAGTGTGTTTCTCAACAACCTGTACTTGGATGGAAGCTCCCAGTTTCATTACCTCTTTTGATGTGAGCTTGCCTCCCCATCCTTGTCTTCCTGATGCCCTGGACTCTGCCAGAGTGTCAGTTCCTTCTGTAGAGCTTGTCCATGACACTAATGATCCTGGGATCCAGCACCTAGTGATGGCCTTGCACATCACTATGCCTACAGAAGGGCAACTGACCAAAGCACAGAGCACACCACTGAAGAAAGACAGTCTAGAAGCTGGGGTCACATCTCAGATCTGATTCTAACTCCTTTTGAGTAAAAATGAAGTCAGGCCTGTGAAGGGAACAGTGACTTCCATGATTCTACTAGAGGCCTGGAGCAGGAACAGTTCAGTAAGTGAGGAATAGACTGCATGACAAGAACTAGGAGCCCAGCTCTCTCAGCCATCCCACACTTAGAACACAATCCCAAGAAAATGCAGTGGCAGTGGTCAGGGGACACCCACTGACTGATCTGTCGAGGCCCTCCTCTAGGCTCTTCAGTCTCAAGAATGAGAAGCAAGGATGAAGGAGAGTCATGGAGAAGTCGCTGTCATTTGGTGACAGGGCTGTCACTAGGAAGACTCCAGCATAAAATGAATATTTGAAGAGGGGATCAGGGGTTGCACCATGTACCTTCCAGGTGCAGCTGGGCTCCCATCATTTTTTTCATGAAGCTCCCCACTGTCACAGTCCTCCTGTCCTTACTGTCACCTCAGTGACAGTAGCACCTAGTAAGGCCAGGTCTCCTATATGGAGACAGGGCAATCATCACATGTGGTTGAAGGCCAGAATAACCTTGTTAGAGGATAGTGTACTGGAACATGTGCTTCTGTGAGAGATGGTGACAGCACTGCAGCCTAAAGTGAACGAGATGATATCCACCCACGCTGTTCATGTCCAGGTTCACTTACACAGGGCCCAGGGTTCTCAGTACCTTCCCTTGACCTTGGACTCCATACCATGACACCAAGTCTTTTGTGTCTACTCAAATACTCGTGTGTCTTCTGGCCCTAATGAGGACACACTTTATATTCCAGATCCCAGAGTCCATCCAAGGTACTACACATCCTTGCTCAGTGTACTTCCCCAGAGCTTGATTCTAGACAGTATTCATGGAGAGGCCTTATAAATCTCAGTCCACTCTCTGTGTTTGAGCACTGGAAGCTCAGTTAGATAGGTTCAGAGTCACAAATGTCTGTGGTCTTCTCTTTCCTATGAGTTGGAGAGTACTGGAACACTGGACTACCAAAGAGTTCAGAACATGTTAAGGAATCTGGAGGGACTTAAGTACGCAAGCTTCCTGAGAAGGCAAAGGTAGCAAGGAAGCGATCTCCTTAGCTTTCCTGTCTGCAGGAATTTTTGAACAGTGACAGTTGTCCTGGAGTGACCTGCACTGATATGCCTTACGTTTGGTTACAGGAGGAGGTGAGCCTCAGGGCTCCTGATGGTGTTATAGGTCATCAGAATACCTGACACCTTATTCACCATTATTTTTGGGCTCTGGTGGTTTGGGATTATATTCTGTTTTCAGGAAGGACTCTTGGCTCTGGCAGACAACATGTTTCACAGCGATTCATGCCTTAGAGGTTCCCTGTCAAACTAGGTCGCCTTCAAGAAGTCAGGATATATGCATGCCCTGAGCCTCCCCTACCTTCTAAGATTCTTTTGTCAGGAAGGATTCTGGTATGGGCATATGACATGTTTCACAGTGTTTCAGGCTTCAGGGTTCCCTCTCAAATTTCACGACTTTCAAGTGGTCGGGATATATGCATCTCTTGCTCATCTCCTAATTTCCCAAATGGAGATGCCCATTCTCATTGGACCCTGATGTCCAGGGAGACAAGACTATTTTGTTCCCTATGCAACTTCACAGAGTGAGTGCACACCAGGATTTACCACTCTCCCACTGTGGACAGAAGCATCCACCATCCAAAGCTCCTGGATTCCTGGATGTTGGTGTTGACTCAGATCCAGGAGTGACACTCAACTCTCCCACTTGAAGTCAACCTCCTTTGAGGCCTGAGACTCTTTTGCCAGCATTAGAAGGTGAAACAATCATTTTTGCATCCAGCATCCTACTGTCATAGTCTTCCTTGTCCTTAGTGTCCCTGTAGTGACAGTATCATGCTTGTGGGGCAGGCTAGGTGTATTCATATGGAGACAGGGGAATCCTCACACCAGTGTGAAGCGCAGAATGGCCTTGTCAGAGGATGGTCTATTGGCTCAAGTGCTTCTGCAGTAGATGTGGGCAGCACAGCTGCTCAGGCCATCTTGCAGCTGGCACAGGATCTTCCAGAGCATGTGCAGTCCTGAATGCCTTGGCAGATGCTCTATCCTGATAAAACAATCACAGAGCTTAGGCCCTTGGTATCCTTCTGAACTGCAAGAGAGTTTGGGTGGCTCATTAGAGCCTTGACTGTTTTCCCTCAACAGGTTACAAATCATCTTAGGTTCCATCTGGAAGCTTGTCCCTGTGTACGAAATCCTCACCTCACCTCTTTTCTGCATACTTTGCTCAGGCAGGAGAATTTCACTTTCTGTTCAGTGCTGTCATCTTGAGATGTGATCCCCAGCAATAATGACCCACTGCCCTCATAGTCAGGGATCCATGACCTTCCTGGCCTCATATGCACCAGATTCTGTAGCACAGCATCATCCTCTACAGAGGAGAAGCTGAAGGAGGGGCAGGTATCAGATGCAAGGGGAGGGAACCCCAGGTGCCATGGACAATGGCAGGCTGACCCCTTCTGCAAAACCCCTACTGATGTGACCTCCCTGGGTAGATTACAACTAGGAAAAGAACAATAAGCCCCAGGAGGGAAGGACACAGGAGCAAATACAGAGATGGCATATAAGTTATGGACCCTTTCCCTTTTCTTGCATGACTAAAAAAACTGCACTTGAGATTGTCAGTGGCCATTAAGAGTGGCCAAGACCATTGACTACAGGACAGTAGCATGTTGTCTGTCAGGAAGCTAATGGATCACATGTCCTTTCGGGTGGTGAGAGGAAAGAGCTCACATGTGCCATTGGGCTTTATCTCATGCTGACTCTGGGATAGGGAGAGTCCAGACCCTCTAGTCACTGTGTGAACTTAAGTTCCAGAGTGACTCTAATGACCATCCTGGTCTAATGACCAGATGAAGACAGCAGCATTGAATCCCAGATATTAAGCATATGGTGGATAAAATAGATGGGGGAGGAGGCAGGGGTGAGCAGCTGAGACACCTGATAGATGTATGAGTGAAAATATGACAGGAGAGAAGGTCAGGCTGTCTACTGTTCCTGGAGTGAAGACGGGTCACACTCTGAAGTGTCTGGCATGACAGAGAGGGATTGCCAACCCCATCTGGGATGGATAATTTTCTGACAATTGGGTGAAGTTTAAGTCATTCGTGATGAAAATGTTTGTTGAGAAAATGCCCTTATAAGATTGTCAAGTGAGTCTCTAGTACATTCTCGTGAACAGTGCCTGACTGTGAGTGTTTAGGCCAATGTGGGTGGAAGCACAGCTGGGAGTAGTAAACGTACCAAGGAAATTCTGGTGAAGAAGCCAGGAAAGAGCACCCCTCATGGACTCTACTCTTGTTTCTACCTCTCAGTTCCTGTGTTCGGATACTCTTCTTGACTTATCTCAGGGATAGTTACACATGAGTGTGAAGTCAAAAAAACACTGTCCTGCACAGCCAATTAGGATCTACTGTTCTCTGTGCATGACAGACATGATGTGGCAAGGGCTGTGATACATATACACCCGTTAGTTTGTGGCTTCAGCAAATGGCAGCCTCACCCCTGAAGCCTCATGGTAGCTTCCTACTGGACTAAAACATCTCAGCTGGAGAATTCTAGAGAGATCAGGGCTAGCAGGGGAGAGAGGAGAGAAATTGCCTGGTCAGTATCTCTATGCCACCCTGTAGGATGTTTATTTTTTAAGAGTAGAAAGTGATATCTAAGACACTGAAAATGTTTCCTCAAGGTTACTGAGTCTTTGAGCCTTTGAGTTGGACAGGAAGCACACATCAAGTGCTAAAGTACAACACAGGTCTGGGAGGGCTGCCTGCCTGGTGACACTCTTTACCTAGAATCTCCACTGGCTTTGAAACACATACAGGTATATGTGAAAGAGGGTGGAGCCCCACAGCTGGAACAGGGTCTCTAGATTCTGGGATGCCACCATGATCTCCATTTCTGGCTGTCCCTGTCCTATCCCACTGTTCTGCTTACCACCTTGTGCTTTCCTATCCTCAGTGCACAGGGGAGTGAACCCTTCAGGTCTTTCCCATGTGTGCATCATGGAGACCTCCAGAGCCTGAGTGCTATTTCGAGTTTCAGGATATTTCACCTAAAGCCAACTTCTAAACACAGCTTCTCCTTGGGTGAGCACACAGGAACCGGGAAATGCAGAGTGTAATATAAAACATATAGACTTCATCAGAGCCATCAAGTGCAGACCTGGCACCTTACTGAAATGGCAGTTGGGGGTTGTAGTGGCTATTCCTGGTTGTCAACTTGACTATATTTGGAATGAACTACAATCCAGAATTGGAAGGCTCACCAGTGACCATAATCTGGAGGCTGGGAGATAGAAATTTCTGATCTGGATCTTGGTATGGAGATCTTGAGGCATAGTGGCTATGGATTCCAGAAGATTAAGACAGGGAGATCTCGGAGTTCAATATCATCTGGGATTAAGGGTGTGGTGTAACACACCTTTAATCTGGGCTACACTTTCTCCTGGAGACCATATAAGGGCATTGGAAGAAGGGAGTCTCGATTTTGCTCCTTCGCCTGCTTGCCTTGTGGGACTAAGTAACTGCTTGATCCTTGGACTTCCATTCACAGCTACTATTGAACCATTGTTGGGAATTGGACTGCAGATTGTAAGTCATCAATAAATTCCTTTACTATATAGAGTCTATCCATAAATTCTGTGACTCTAGAGAACCCTGATTAATACAGAAGTTGGCACCAGGAGTGGTTCTAGAGGAGCAGAAGTACAAGGATGAATCTTTTAAAATGCTGGAATTTGGTTGTGATCCACCAGCACTTTCAACTACTGAAACCACTCCAGATTCTCTCCCTCTGGGAGCTCAAAGAATTTTGAAGACCCATGGTTGGAACTATATTTCAAACTTACAGAAGCTAATGACCTTGATTTTCTTGATGAATTAGGTAATTCAGTGTACAAAGCTTTCTACAAGATTGGGGGAAAATGGGAAAATGATTTTACTGGCTGGCTGTTCTTAGCATCTGGGGAAAAAAATCATGAATGAAAGGGAGGAGTTGTGTGATAAAATCTAAAGGCTCCAGACACAAGTAAATGATCTAAAAGTTGCTAAGTGTGTCCTTGAAGAGAATCTTCTCTCCTGCATCATAGAGCTCAAGTTGCAGAAAATCACACTGAAACCCTCATTGTAAGGTTGGCTGAACTACAGGGAAAATTCAAGTCTCAGCCTCAGAGTGTGTCGACAGTTAAAGTAAGGGCACTAATTGGCAAAGAATGGGATCCTATAACTTGGGATGGGAGTGTGTGGGAAGACCATGTTGAAGATGAGAATTTTGAATCTTCGGATTCTTAAGGGTTTGCCCCACCTGAGGAAGTAGTACCCTCAGCCCCACCCCTTGAAATAGTGCCTTCCCCACATGAGGAAATTAATTCTTCAGAGTCTGATAAACCAGCAGTGACTTTCACTGAAGAAAATGCCAGACAATACTGATGTTTCTCAAGGCCCACCAATAGTTTCTTCTAGACCTGTAATCAGAGACAAAGCAAAACAGGCTCCTAGAGGGGAGGTAGAAAGTGTAGTCCATGAGGAAATTCGCTACACTACCAAGGAGCTTAATGAGTTTGCTACAAGCAGAAACCTGGCAAATATGTGTGGGAATGGATTTTAAGGGTGTGGGATAAGGGTGGAAGGAACATAAAACTAGAGCAGGCTGAGTTTATTGACATCGGCCCTCTGAGTGGAGATTCTAGGTTTAATACAGAAGCTCACACAGTTAAAAAAAGGTGTCAAAAGTTTGTTTGACTGGTTGGCTGAAGTGTTTATCAAAAGATGATCTACTGGAAATGACTTGGAGATGCCTGATACTCTGTGGTTTAGTGTTGTCGAAGAGATTTTAAGACTTAGGGAAACTGCAATGCTAGAGTGGATATATTGTGTAAAACCTAATCTTCCACAATGGGAAGGTCCAGAAGATATGGCCTTTACCAGCTCTATAAGACACAAACTGGTGAGAGGGGCACCAGCACATTTGAAGGGTTTTGTTCTTGCCCTTTTCCTTGTGACAGACCTTAGCATTGGAGATGCTGCTGCTCAATTAGATGAATTAAATTCAATGGGTTTAATTGGATTCCGAAGTAAGAAGGGCCAGGTGGCAGCACTGAATCGCCAGAGACAAGGTGATCCTAGTTATTATAATGGACAGTGTAGACAAAACAATGTTTATAATAACAGACCCAGTAATGCTCAGCACAGGAGAGGTAAAATTTATAATGGCATGACTCGCCAGGACCTTTGGTTCTGGCTAATCAATCATGGTGTTTCCAGGAACAAAATACATAGGAAGCCTACTGCACATATATTTGATCTGTATAAGCAGAAAAATTCTCAAACAAATGAAAGAAAGGCTACATTAGAGCATAGTAAATGGCAATCTTGGCCAGTGAATCAATTTCCAGATTTGAGCCAGTTTGCAGATCCGGAACCCCTTGAATGAAGGGTTGGCCAGGTTCCCTTAAGGATCTTAATAAGACACCTAAAGGTTTTGCTGTTAACCTTTCTCCAGTTCTTCCCCGGAGGGTCCTATGGCCTTTTACAAGGGTAACTGTACACTGGGGGCAAGGAAATAATCAGACTTTCTGGAGTCTATTGGATACTGGTTCTGAGTTGACACTGATCCCAGGAGATCCCAAGAAACATTGCAGCCCTCCAGTTAAAGTAGGGGTTTATGGAGGGCAGGTAATTAATGGAGTTTTGACTGATGTCACAGTAGGTCCCCGAACACATCTATGTTCATTTCCCCAGTTCCAGAATGTATAATTGGCATAGATATACTCAGAAATTGGCAGAATTCTCATATTGGTTCCCTAAACTATAGAGTGAGGGCTATTATGGTTGGAAAGGCTAAATGGAAGCCTTCAGAGTTGCCTCTGCCAAAGAAAACAGTGACTCAAAAACAGTATCGTATTCCTGGAGGCATTGCAGAAATTACTGCCACTATCAAGGACTTGAAAGATGCAGGGGTGGTGTGGTTCCCACCACATCTCCCTTTAACTCTCCTATCTGGCCAGTGCAGAAAACAGATGGATCATGGAGAATGACAGCTGGTTATCGAAAACTAAATCAGGTAGTAACTCCAATTGCAGCTGCTGTACCAGATGTAGTTTTGTTACTTGAGCAAATAAACACATGGCACCTGGTATGCCGCTATTGATCTGGCAAATGTCTTCTTCTCAGTACCTGTCCATAAGGACCGCCAGAAGCAATTTGCTTTCAGTTGACAAGGCCAACAGTATATCTTCACAGTTGTGCCTCAAGGATATATTAACTCTCCTGCCCTGTGTCATAATTTAGTTAGGAGGGATCTTGATCGTTTGGCTCCTCCACAAAATATCACATTGGTGCACTATATTGATGACATTATGCTGACTGGACCAAGTGAACAGGAAGTAGCAACTACTTTGGATTTGACTCATTGGTAATGTTTACTGGGTCTATTTGAATTCTGGAGACAGCACATCCCTCACTTGGGTGTGTTACTTAGGCCTATTCACCAAGTGACTTAGAAAGCTACTAGCTTTCTGTGGGGCCCAGAACAGGAGAAGGCCCTTCAACAGGTCCAGGCTGCTGTGCAGGCTGCTCTACCACTTGGACCATATGATCCAGCAGACCTGATGGCACTTGAGGTGTCTGTGGCAGAGAGAGATGCTGTTTGGAGCCTCTGGCAGGCCCCTGTAGGTGAATCACAGAAGAGACCTTTGGGATTTTGAAGCAAAGCTCTAACATCATCTGCAGTCAACTATTCTCCCTTTGAAAAACAGCTCTTGGCCTGCTATTGGAACTTAGTGGAAACTGAACGTTTGACAATAGGACACCAAGTTACTATGCAACCCGAACTTTCCATCATGAGCTGGGTACTATCAGACCTTGCAAGTCATAAAGTGGGACGTGCACAGCAGCAGTCTATTATCAAATGGAAGTGGTATGTACGTGATCGAGCCAGAGCAGGTCCTGAAGGCACAAGCAAGTTACATGAAGAAGTTGCTCAAATGCCTATGGTTTCTACTCCTGTTACAATGACATCTGCTGCCAAGCATATGCCTATAGTCTCATGGGGTGTTCCCTATGATTGGCTGACTGAAGAGGAGAAAACTAGGGCCTGGTTTACTGATGGCTCTGCATGTTATGCAGGCACCACCCAGAAGTGGACAGCTGCAGCATTACAACCCCTTTCTGGGACAACCCTGAAAGACACAGGTGAAGGGAAATCTTCACAGTGGGCAGAACTTCCGGCAGTACACATGGTATTATAGTTTGTTTGCAAGAAGAAATGTCCAGATGTACGATTATTTACTGACTCATGGGCTGTAGCCAATGGATTTGCTGGATGTTCAGGGATTTGGAAAGATCATAATTGGAAAATTGATGAGAAAGACATCTGGGGAAGAATTATGTGGATATATCTCTCCAAATGGGCAAAGGATGTGAAGATATTTGTGTCCCATGTAAATGCTCAACAAAAGGTGACTTCAGCTGAGGAGGAGTTCAATAATCAAGTGGATAAGATGACCTGTTCTGTGGACAGTCAGCCTTTCTCCCCAGCCATCCCTGTCATTGCAAAATGGGCACATGAACAAAGTGGTCATGGTGGTCAAGATGGAGGTTGTGCTTGGGCTCAGCAACACAGACTTCCACTCACTAAGGCTGACCTGGCTACAGCTGCTGCTGAATGCCAGATCTGCCAACAGCAGAAACCAACACTGAGCCCCAGATATGGCACCATTCCTCGAGGTGACCAGCAAGCAACCGGGTGGCAGATTGACTACATTGGACCACTTCCTTCGTGGAAAGGACAGCGTTTTGTTCTTACTGAGTAGATACTTATTCTGGTTATGGATTTGCCTTTCCTGCACATAATGGCTCTGCTAAAGCCACCATCCACCGACTTACAGAATGCCTTATCTATCGTCATGGTATTCCACACATTATTGCTTCTGACCAAGGAACTCATTTCACAGCCAGAGAAGTGCAACAGTGGGCCCACGATCATGGAATTCACTGGTCTTACCATGTTCCCCACCATCCTGAAGCAGCTGGTCTGATAGAAAGATGGAATGGCCTTTTGAAGACACAGTTACAGCTCCAATTAGGTGGTAACAGCATGGAAGGGGCAGAGTATATGCTTTGAATCAGCGTTTAATATATGATACAGTTTCCCCCATAGCCAGGATCCGTGGGTCCAGGAATCAAGGGGATGGGAAAGGGAATAGTTCTACTAACTATCACTCCTAGTGATCCTCTAGGAAAATTTTTGCTTCCTGTCCCCATAACTCTAGGTTCTGCTGGCCTAGAAGTTTTGGCTCCAGAGGGGGGAGTGCTCCTACCAGGAGCTACAACAAACATTCCATTGAACTGGAAGCTCAAACTTCCCCCTGGTCATTTTGGGCTTCTAATGCCCTTAAACGAACAGGCTAAAAAAGGAATAACAGTGTTAGGAGGGGTGATAGATACAGATTACCGTGGGGAAATTGGATTACCTCTTCAAAATGGAGGTAAGCAAGATTATATCTGGAATGTAGGAGATCCCTTAGGGTGTCTCTTAGTACTACCATGTCCTGTGATTAAAGTCAATGGGAAACTACAACAGCCAAATTCAAGCGGGATGACAAAGGATGCACACCCATCTAAAATGAAGGTTTGGGTCAATCCTCCAGGAAAAGAGCCAAGACCTGCTGAGGTGCTGGCTGAAGGTGAAGGAAATACAGAATGGGTAGTAGAGAAAGGTAGTTATAAATACCAATTAAGGCCACGTAACCAGTTGCAGAAACGAAGATTATAAAGTAATATGAATGTTCCTGTCTTATTTTGCTAACAAATACATTTGAATTTCTTTAACATCAATTTGTATTTAAGTTGAGATACTAAAAGGATGTTCCCAAGGGACATGGCCCCATTGTAAATTTACAAATGTGTTTGCGATTGTAAGAGGGATAGTTATATCATGTTAGGCGTATTCACAACCTTCTTATTGTTTCATGTGAACATGAGATATTGTGTCAAGTTGACAAGGGGTGGATTGTAGTGGCTATTTATGGTTGTCAACTTGACTATATTTGGAATGAATTACAATCCAGAATTGGAAGGCTCACCAGTGACCCTAATCTGGAGGCTGGGAGATAGAAATTTCTGATCTGGATCTTGGTATGGAGATCTTGAGGCATAGTGGCTATGAATTCCAGAAGATTAAGACAGGGAGATCTCCGAGTTCAAGGTGTGGTGTAACACACCTTTAATCTGGGCTACACCTTCTCCTGGAGACCATATAAGGACATTGAAAGAAGGGAGTCTCACTCTCGCTCCTTCGCCTGCTTGCCCTGTGAGACTGAGTAACTGCTAGATCCTTGGACTTCCATTCACAGCTACAATTGAGCCATTGTTGGGAATTGGACTGCAGATTGTAAGTCATCAATAAATTCCTTTACTATATAGAGACTTTCTAAGTTCTGTGACTCTAGAGAACCCTGACTAATACAGGGATCAAGGGCTTCATTTCCTTCTGTTGTCTCCTGAATGAGAGTCCCAGGTAGAGGAAAACCCTCCAGTATTCTTCTGTGGTTGCCCCTCGTATGAGCATTGGCAAACACGCAGGAGTAGTGCCCCTTGCCATTTGGGCAATAACCGGATTGCAAACTGTTTGCAAACTGAGAGGAACCGTAGAACAGGCATTGGAAAAAACGAAGGGTTATCTTTAAGGGTTCTTTTTACAGCCTCTAGCTCTAAAGAGTCCCATCCTTGAATCTTCACCAGATTGAAATGGTAAGGCCTTCCCACCTGGGGGAATAGTGTTTTGAGGCAGGCCTCATGTAGAGAGTCAAGGACAGATTTTGTCCACAGGATGTGAGTTTATTATACACTGAAGTGCAGACAGAGATTTCCTGTCATAAGGGGACCAAGAGAATGGCACCTTCGATAAACCAGGAAGGGTCTTCACTGGGAATCCACTCATGTGTCACGTGATGAATACTAATTGCAAAAACATTTTTCTCTGGTTTCTTAACAAAAGCTGAGGACTTAAACCCAGGAAACATTACGGGAAAAAGAGCCCCACACAAAGCCCATTCACACTGAAGAGATAAGGGCACATCTGCATCCACAAAATAGCCTACCATGGACAAACTGAATTTTACCATGCATAAAAGTCAGACTCCAGATGGAGAAAAATATAGATTCTCTTTGAAATATCAATGTTCCCAGGCTTACATTCTAGGAATATCATACACTTGTCATAACTGATTGAAATATCATTCATGTCACATTAACCTTATTTTAGAGTATGAGAATCCCCCTAAATGCAGTCAACAATATCATTGTAATAAAATCTGTCCAGAGACAGTGTGCAGTGTCAGCTATGTAAAAGAGCACTGGGGACACAATGGGAGGAATAATTGACTCAGGGGATTGTAGGAGGCAGCAGACTGCAGGATGAAGGAACCTAGAGACCTCATTTGTTGTGACCTCCATCAAGCCACTGCATTGAACCTGCGCTCCTTAGTGTGTACATTGCTCCTCAAAAATGATTGCTTCGCCTCCCTTGGAAGCTGCAGGACATATGTCCATGAGCTCTGTGTGGAGAACTATTCTTTTAACATGACAGCCAGGGTATGTCCTGTATTTGTGTTCATACTAAAACAGAGGACAAAGTGCCCAGCTCAGCCCTAAATGTGTGTGTGTGTCCCCTCCATGTCATCCCTGCCACTCCCACTGATCTCCCAAGTGCTGGGAGACAGCATTTCAGTGCGAGGCTCCTCCCCTTATCTTCAGTCTGTAACCCAGTTCTTCTTCCTGAAGTTTCTCTATGTAGTCCTCTATGGGAACTCAACCTGGACCCATGCTAAGAGAATTTACGGAATGCACAGTAACAAGCATTATGCTCATGCCCTAAGTACAGTGGAAGGCTTGACCCTGGGTATCTTTCCATGTGTACACAAGGAGGCCCTACCATTTCTGCCCTTGCTAGAAACCTGGAGACACCTCATGCCTAGAGAGGGTAACCTGCAGGACCAGCCTGGGCAGCTTAGCTGGGGCCTTCCAGCTTTTCCAATATCTCAGATTCCCAGTAATATGTGAAGACTCACTTCCGAATTCCTCCAGGGTGTTTTCAGAGAGCAGAGGAACCCCAGTGGATTTAATGAAGTCTACGACTCTCTTAAACAGGATCATCTGGGTGTTGGGAGTTGAGGAGGAGAAGCAAGGCACAGCTGCAGAATGGGACTCCCAAGCAAAGGAAAGAACCCATGACCACCAACGTGCAGCGAGCAAGCTCAGCATAGTGCAGTGCAGGCTGGGTGCTCTGGGAGGCAGCAGTCTGGCAAAGTTTCTGTGACTGCCAGAAAAAGGGGCATTGAGCTCAGAGACCTGAATCCAAAAACATCCTGCTATGGGAGGCAGAACAACAAATTTCGTGACTTTGGAGACCAGGTTCATGGTCACATGCTAGGTTTTTTGTTTGTTTGGTTGGTTTTGTTCATTATGAGAGGGAGGGAAGGAGGCATGAGAGAGAGCAGGGAGGGAGAGAATGAATGAGTGAGTGAATGAATGAATTTTTGGTGTGGACCATCTGATGAGCCTGAGGTCTCATCATAAGTCATCGCTTTCTCTTCCTTCAGGGGCACTGCCTTCTCTCCTTATGGGAAGCAATTTTTCAAAGTTGCAGGAGAAGCCTCAGAGGCTGTTGAAAGCCTTTCCACCTCTCTTCTCCCAAGGTCAGGAACATCCCATCTTGATGGCTAACTGTCCTCTGCAGGAAGAAGCCTAAAGTGGAACTCATGGTGGGGCGCCTGTCTCATCAGAGGTGACAGATCCTCACCAGGTCCCTCTTTGGAGGAAGACCCCCTTGAAGGCAGAAGTCAACTGAGCAAACCCCACATTCCATGAGATACACTCCTCCCTTTTTATATAGGCACAGCAGAAACTAGGACACCACCAGCATCATCTCCACCCACCGTTTCCTCCTGAGCTGCTCACTGCCTCAGGGCCTGATGTCAGCCTCTGTCACAAGGGAGGCTGGGCTTTCATGACCCATGCACGGGATGGGGAGAACAGCAGTTCTGGATACCTGGTGAGGGCCCAGCTAGACAGAATTGTAAGTTCATTAATTACTATCAAGCGACCAGGATCAATTTCATAATCATAGGACCCACATCCTCCAAGGCTTCCTTGCACCTGGCTGTATCTTCACCCTGCTCTACTACTGTCCTTTGTTTCTTCAGTCCTCTGAGGTCACTGTGACTGTCCTAGATCTGTGTTTTGATATGGCCTCCCAGAGAGCAGCATGTGGGAGCTGTCCCATTCAGCCATGCTTGTCCTCCCTTGGATAGCCATATCACATTCTCAGAGGCATGGAGCTGTGCATCGAGCAAAATTTTGGAAGCTAGAAAGGTCTCACTCACAGCTGTTATTCCTGGTGGCAGAAGAGTACACCCATGCCAGCATTCTTTCACTAGACCTTCCAGCAGGTCTTTTAGAGGCTAAGGACAAAGGCTTGATATTTTGCCTGCATGCCTTGACTTAGGTATGATGACACCTAACATGGAAGTCACCATCTGTCTAGGCGCTTACTGAAGTTTCAGTATTTGCTATACTTAATTTCAGTTATATTAAAAAAATTGGAGACAGGAATGTGTCCAGACTCCCTTTGCAGCTTTTTAGACAGCCTTCTGGAAAAGGACAGAGGATTCCTAGTTCTGCTTCCTCAGGCCACCTTCATATTCTTTCCCAAGGGCATTCTTGGTGCAGTTTATCCAGTAGAGGACTTGTATCATGGGCCAGGTCAACTGCAGCCTCAATACTTCCTGCCTCTTGAATGTTCAACTATGGAGGCCAATAGGCTGGGGCCTGCACACAGAATATGGAGACATTATGGTTTAACTCTGGAAGGAATCCAAACTTGACTGATTCCCTACCCACTTCCCTCAAATCCAGGGGTTATGGGTCTCCATGCTGTCTCCTTAAGGTGCTAGGGCCAGAGGAAGCTTGCAGTTGCTCTGAACATCTTAGAAAAGATTGCATTAGGATGTGGGTCACCCTGCTGTGTATAATGTCTGAAATGTATTCCTCCTGCCCACCTGAAACTTTGTTCCCTTAGGCCACAGGGCCTGCTTCCCATCTGCCACTTCCTTGTGCATGGTGGCTGTGGATGGTCACTGGGCTCTCCACAGTTTGTATAAAAATGGTTAGAAATGTCATGAGGAAGTCCTGTGGTGGAGGTGCACCCCTTTAATTGCAGCACTTGGGAGGCAGATGCAGGTGGATCTCTGAGTTCCTGGCTAACCTGGTCTACTGAGGGAGTTCCAGTACAGTCAGGCCTCCACAGAGAAACCCTATCTTGAGACCACCCTGTCCCCAAGTGAGAAATGCCATGTGGAGATAAAGGCAGCCTATCTGAGTACCTCATCTCAGGCAGTGGGGTAGTTAATGTAAGTTCAACTACAGTTTGTGGCAGTTAGGTTTTGCCCATCCCCCAAAGTTCCCCCCACCAACCCCCTTTCTCCAAGGGGGCAGGTCTACCAGCCTCCCTTTCTTCTTCATGCTCTGCCCTGGGACATCCACTGCCTGTTGAGGACCAGTGTACAAAATACAAGTCTGTCATAAATGTGACAGACACTAAGACCAAAAGAAATGTGGGACACAAAAGGATTATGAGATTCACATTTCTAGATCCTTGACCATCTCTGAGGAGAAGGCAAGGCAGGAACTCAAACAGGGCAGGAACCAGGAGTCAGGAAGTGAAAGAAAGCCCAGAGAGGAGGGCTGCTGACAGGCTTGCTGACATGACTCTCTTGCTCAGGACATGCTGTCCAGTAGTGGCACATCCTGCAGTGGGATACCACACTCCCACAGCAGTCACTGACAAGGCCACTTCCGACATCTTTCCTGTAGGCAATGTGATGCAGGCATTCTCCCAATCATATTTCCCCCCATTCAGATTCCTTTGCTTTTGTTGTTGACATGCTGATGAGGACACTTATGTACCACACAAATGGAAAGAGCAGTGCTAGGGCCAGGTGAAATGTCACGAGAGTCAGGGGCTCAGGTAGACTGTAGTCTGTGGTCTTAAAGCCTCGGGTTCTCTGCAAAGTTTGGGAGGCACTGGTAATACCTTAGTGACTTGGAAAGAGGCAAGACACATGGCTAGTGGAAGACTCTAGTTTTGAGGGTAGATTTATGACTTACTTTTCTCCCGTCATGAGAAAATATTGAAGAAAAGCAACCTAAAGGATGGTTTGTCCTGGCTCAGAGGTGATGAAGATGATGATGATATAGTGGTGGGAAGAGCAGGGCGTTAGCAGAAAGAGCAACGGATTTCATTGTGACCATGGTCAGGAATCCCAGACTGCTGAGGTTTGGGAATCTAGTTGCTTTCTCAGTTTGATGCAGCTGGAAATGCAACCCGAGGAAAGGTTCCAGAAAACACTGAGTGTGAGCAATTAACTAATTTTGACAAAATCTCTCGAAAACACACACAGACACAGGCCTGTTTCTTTCCATCTAAGCACCTGTCACGGTACTCAATAAGGTTAATTTCTGGGAAGGCAAGGTGCCCATAAAGTGAAGCACTTATGTTCAGAAAGATCATTTCACATCAAGACAAATGTTGGCTAAAAAGTGGAGTTGGGAGGACACAGACCTGGGAAACTGCTAGAGGTGGTTTGCACATGGAGTGGCACTATTGGAGTTTGTCATTATTGGAGTACATGCGTCACTGTGTGGGTGTGCTTGGAGACTCTCCTTCCTTCCTTCCTGGAAGGCAGTTTTCTGTTTGCCTTTGGAACACGATGTAGAACACTCAGCACCTCAGTGCTATGCCTGTCTAGAGGCTGCCATGCTTCCCACCATAACAATTTGGATTAAAACTCACAACCATTGAGCCAGCCACAATAAAATAATGTACATGACTAGGCAGCAAAATATTGCCTGGGTCATGGTGTCTCTTCACAGCAATAGAAACTCTCACTGTGAGAGTTCAGGGGAAGTAAGAGTCATTGCATGCCAGGGGAAGAAACTGTTGAAGATGCAGGCTAGATTACAAGTAGAAGGCTGCTCTGTCGTTCTCTCCTTTGCAAGCATTTGAGGAAACCAGTAGGCCTGCCTCTATGTTGGGATCAGACTGGGCAGAGGAAGCATGGAGATGCCGCCTAAACCAAGAGAGAAGAAAACTAGAAAAGAGAAGCCAAAATCCAAGACCAAAGAAGCACCAGGAGGAATGGAAGAGGATGCTTCCTCCAAAGAGAAAACAGTTAAAAAAAAAAAGAGCCTTCTGAAGATGGCGTGGAGACCCGAAATCCAAGAAGTCCAAGAAGCAGGCAGAGACGCCTCAAGATGACACTGCTTCTAAATGCAAATCCTCCAAGAAGAAAAAGGAGCCCCTTGAGAAGGAAGCAGCCACTGCTAAAAACCATAGAGATAAAAAATGAACAGCCTTCTGAAGAAGAGGCAGAGGTCCCTAAACCCAAGAAGATGAAGAAAATGAAGGAAGCAAATGGAGACAGAGAGAAAAGTCCCAAGCTAAAGAATGGACTGTCCAATTACAAGCTGAACTCCAACTCCAGTGCAGCTCTTGGTAAAGGAAGCCCTTGATCCTGTGAAGGCTTGATGCCTCAGTGTAGAGGAATGCTAGGCCAGTGAGGTGGGAGTGGGTAGGTGGGTGGGGGAGCACCCCCATAGAAGCAGAGTAAGGATGGATGGCATGGGGGGTTTGCAGAGGTGAAACTGGGAAAGAGCATAACATTTGAATTGTAAAGAAATAAAATATACAATTAAAAAAATAAAAATAAAATAGGAAGAAAGAAAGTAGTAGCGATAACAGTGCACGGGCACGATGGGGCAGAAAGACAGCTGTAGTGGCCTGGCTGGACTAGAGAGCATATGGCTGCAGAGGTAGGACACAGCCTGCAGGGCTTGCTCCAGTAGTGCCTGCAGGGGGGCAGCCTTGGCCTCAGCCAGCAAAAGCACATGCACAGAGAGCAGAGCGAGCCCAGCAGATGGCCCTAGTCTGATGACATGGTAAGGCCACTGAGGGAGAGCAGGGGCAGATGTGAAAGCTGGGTAAGAAGTACTGCATGTACTGCTTGGCCAAGGTGAACCCACTGCGCTTCTGCTTCACAGAGTGCCAGGACATCAAGCTGTGCTCTGAGTGCTTAGTCTAGCCCAGCGCAGAGATCAGCTACCACCACTGCTACCAGGGCTACCATCTGATGGACAGTGGATGATTCACACTCTGGGGTTCTGAGGCCAAGGGCAGCTGGACACTGCAGTTCAGCTTCAGTAACTGGGCATGGCTGCGCATGTTGGTGCTTCATGGACTGCCCAGGAAGTGTTGGAGCACTCCGTTAGCATGTATACCCACGGGAAATTAGGCAATGTCTGCATCCCTGGCACCATATACAACCAGGTGACAGATCACACCAGCCCCCATTGGGGGTCCTCTCTAGCCTAGTCTTACCACACCTTTGTCCCCATTGGAAATCTCTGTTCCTAAGCAGCAGCAGCTGGGCTCCATGCCCCTGCGAGATGACTCTGAGATCGAGAATGACCAGGATGCTGAGATGCTCTGTAATGGGCAATCTGTGAACTGTTGGAGGAGGAGGGGGGGAAGGGGGGAAAGGGAGGAGGGGGGAAAGGAGGAGGGAGAGGAGGGGGGAGGAGGGGGGAGGAAGAGGAGGAGGAGGAAGAGACACAGTTAAACATGTTCATGTAGACACGAATGTTAGTTGCAATTCCAAAATGACAATTTTGGAGTTTTGGTGGCAACTATTGTTGCTACCCATAGGTTAGATAACCATGGGGTTTAATTGGATGTTCAGAACTGTCCACTAAAGGATACAGTGTCTTTCATTGATTATTCAGGGTGAACAGACAGAGATGGATGGATAGAAGTATGCAACTTCTTTTATCAGGTCCATCTAGTAGGAGAATACGCTAGGATGAAGCATTTTTGACCTGATAGGGAAGGATGGCCTGCCACAGGAGGAAGACAGGAAGAAAATATTCAGGCAGATAGTAGAAGCCATAAAGTACTGCCACAACCTTGACATTGTCAATCCTGACAAAAAACCTTTAGAATATACTCAAAGATTCAGAGGGTGATGTGAAGGTGATGGACCTGGCCCCTTAGTGCCATGGCGGTGTGGGGCCAAGTGCTTTTTTTCAACAGAGTTCACCTTAGGGAAGCCATATGATGGCAAGGGGGCAGATATGTGGAGTCTGGACATGCTACTCTATGTTATCCCCATGATATGTGAACTAAATACCCAAATTGTGACCTATCTAGATTCTAATATAGACATGCTCTGAGGCATGTGGTTTAATGCCAACGAGATCCTGGGATCCCTGAAAAAGAATAAATATGGCAAAATAAAATAGACATATTGGAAAAAAAGGGGGTGGACCAAGGCATTGTGATTATAAAAAGAATAGATACATGAGAACATTGAGCACTGATCTACAACCTGAACATAGCCTGTGGATCCATTCCCTATGCCACCTCCATCACCAACATATCCCTTTAACTCTGCTCTTCCAGCAAAGAGAAAGGTCACTGATCCCATCTTTGGCTTCCTCCACATCTGGCTCTCAGGAGAGCATGGACTGTTGTCGTGATACTATCAGGGCACATGTGACAAGAAATACTTCCTTTCCTGCCATTGCTTTACATTGTTCCAAGAAGAAGGGCCCAGATAGTGCCTGGGCAGTCCATTCAAGAAATGAGGTGCTGCCCCATGTGTCTGCAGCAGCATTTGGAAGAGGCAATGTCCCTGTCACCTGAGCAAGACATGGGTAAGAAAACTTATCATTCTGTCAGGGGCAAGAAAACTATTCACTCCTTCAGAAAAGATTGTGTGCTTCAAGAGACTGAGCATGAGTATCAGGCTGGCCTCACAAGACTCTGTTACTTCTAGTGTTCTCTAAAGGAAAAAATCCACTATATATAATCAATGAAATTGGGTCCTCTCAACGATGCAGGGTACAGAACCCAGTGAAAGAGTAAACAAGCATGGGGGGGGGGTGCATCACAACCTTGACCTTGTTCACCATAACATCCTAACCTCAGCAGCCTCTTCCAGGTTCGAGAGAAACATCTAAGCAGGTCCATCTAGTTTCAGAGTGTGTGCTAGGAGGAAACATGTTTGACCCAATAATAAAGGATGGCCTGCTGCAGGAGGAAGATGCAAAGAAAATATTCAAGCATATAGTACCAGCCATAAAGTACTGCCACAACCTTGACAATGTCGATCTTGACATTAAAACCTTTTAATATATTCATAAATTCATAGGGAGATGTCAAGTGGATAGACATGGCCCCTTACTGCCATGGCAGTGTAGGATCAAGTGATTTTTTCACCAGAGCTCATCTTAGGGAAGCCATATGATAGCAAGGGTGCAGATATCTGGAATCTGGACATGCAACTCTATCTTATCACCATAAAAGAAACAGAAGAAAAAGATTGTCACGGGACCTATGTCATTCTAACTCATCTCACTGGGAAATTTGAAAACCTAATTCACCAGACTTCACAGTTCTGCAGAGATGAGTTCCTCCACCTAATAAAGTGAGAGACATTCATGGGTTATGATATGTGAGCTATATTCCTGTCTTAGTTAGGGTTTAACTGCTGTGAACAGACACCATGACCATGGCAAGTCTTATAAAAAACAACATTTAATTGGGTCTGGCTTACAGGTTTAGAGGTTCAGTCCATTATCATCAAGGTGTGTGCATGGCAGTATCTAGGTAGGCATTGTGCAGGAGGAGCTGAGAGTTCTGTCTTCATCCAAAGGCTGCTAGTGGAAGACTGACTTCCAGGCAACTAGGGTGAGGAACTTATACCCACACTCACAGTGACACACCCATTCCAACCAGGTCACACCTATTCCAACAAGGCCATACCTTCAGATGGTGCCACTCCCTGGTCCAAGGATATAAAAACCATCACATTCCACTCCCTGGTCCCCATAGATTTGTTAAAAAACATGAGTCTATGGGGGCTATACTTAAACATAGCATAATGCAAAATGCATTTAGTCCAACTTTCAAAGTCCTCAGTCTATAGCAGTCTCAACCATGTTAAAAGTCCAAAGTTCAAGATCTCTTCTGAGATTCCTTCATTGAGTTAACTTAATTAACTGTAATCCCCAAAGCAAGGCAGGAAACCAGCTGGCCAAACTCCAAACTCTGCATCTCCATGGCTGTTGTCAAAGCTGTCTTCAGATCTCCACTCCTTTTTCATCTTTGTTGACCACAACAAACTGCTTTCTCCTGGGCTGGTTCTACTCACTGTTAGCAGCTTTTCTCAGCATGTATCCCATGGCTCTGGCATCTTTAACATCTTTGAGTCTCCAAGGCAATTTCAATGTTACAGCTTCTTGTTTCAGTGTCTGGGAATCCACTCGATCTTTTGGACTCCTCCTAAGGGCTGGCATCACTTTTCCAGTTCTGCCCTCTGTAGCACTCTAAGCTCAGGTCCACTCCACTATGGCTGCAGTTCTTGGTGATCACTCCATGGTACTGACATCTCCAATACACTGGGGTGTTCCAGTCCAACTAGGCTTCCCCACTAGCCTCTCATAGGCTCTCTTCAGGGTGCCAAGCCTCAAATCCTTTGCATGACCCCTTCAATCCTGGGCCATCGCCTACAGCTGAGGCTTCACCTTCTCCAATGGCCTTCCCTGGCCTCTCACAGTGCTAAGCCTCAACTTCTCTCCATGATCCCTTCATTCCTTCACAAGCAGTATCACCTGAGTGACTCTTACACATTACCAAGTCCAACCAAAGCATGAGGTACAACCTTGGGTATCTTTGGAACACAACTTCTTTGTGCTCCCAGAAAACAGTTTCCAGAAGATTTCACCTCAGTGATGCTGGTCTCTTCTTAATCATGGCTAATTCCTTAGCTCCAGCTAACCAGCATCAATTTTCCCAGTAGTTCCTTCCATTCTTAACTCTAGAGCCAGAGCCACATGGCTGAAGCTGCCGAGTTCTGCTGCTTACAGCAACTAGAATATGATCCCCTTGTACTATTTATTACATTATTATTAGCTTTATGTTTTCTAAATCCTTCACTGCCTAAGCTTGGCTATCCTGGTTCTTGCTCTGTAGATTGACCTTGAATGCAGAGCTCAGCATGCTTGTCTCATGGGATTAAGGGTGTGTACCACCAAGCCTGGATCTAATTAAGCTGGGTAGAATCTTGCCCCAAGGTCCCACTCCCTTAATCTGTTATCTCCTAGAACACAAGATTTTGCTCCATTTCACTTCCTGGTACTCCTTTAATGCTCAAACCATATATTTTATATTTTGCCTTTCTAAGCTTGCTATGCTTGTTCAAACTTCTCTTTGTGAGACTTAACTAGAGAACAAAGTCTCTGCTGGGCTTTTTTGAAACTTCCTTTGTCAATGCAATTAATGCAAGTCTCTTCACCTTAGCCTCAGGCAGACTTTTCTGACAAGGGTAAAAAGTAGCCACACCAAAATACCACAAAAACAGTCTTTATGGCACATACTGAAATTCTTCTCCTTTGAAATCTCCTGGGCCAGGTCAACACAGCTCAAATTACGCCCAGCAACAAAGTCTTCCATATTCCTACTAGGATGACCCATTAAGTCCCATTTAAAGCATTCCACTGAGTTCCAAATCGAAAGTCCAAAAATCCACATTCTTTCTTTCAAATAAAAGCATGGTCAGGCCTATCACAGCAATACCCCACTCCCAGTACCAATTTGTCTTAGTGAGGGTTTCTATCCCTGCACAAACATCATGACCAAGAAGAAGTTGGGGAGGAAAGGGTTTATTCAGCTTACAATTCCATACTACTGTTTATCACCAAGGAAGTCAGGACAATAAGTAAAACAGGTCAGGAAGTAGGAGCTGATGCAGAGGCCATGGAGGGATGTTTTACAGGTTGCTTCCCCTGGCTTGCTCAGCCTGCTCTCATTTAGAACAAAGAATACCAGCCCAAAGATGGTCCCTCCCACAAGGGGTTTTCCCCTTGATAACTAATTGAGAAAATGCCTTACAGCTGGATCTCATAGAGGCATTTCCTCAACTGAATCTCCTTTTTCTGTGATAATTCCAGCTGTGTCAAGTTGACACAAAACTAGCCAGTACAATACCCCAAAGTACACCTATCCTGATTCTAACATTATAGACATGCTCTGAGGCATGGGGTTTAATGCCAACAAGATATTGTAACAACTGAAAAAATAAATACGGCATAATAATGGGGCCATATTTGATTATAAAAGAACAGATACAGAATGCACTTGGTCATGGATCTACGATTTCAACTAAGCCTGTGGTTTCATTCCCTATGCCACCTCCATCACCAACATGTCCATTTAACTCCTCTCTTCCAACAAAGAGAAAGGTCACTGATCCCATCTTTGGCTTCCACCACAAGTGACTCTCAGGAGAGCATGGACTGTTATCCTGATACTATCAGGACACAAGTGACAAGAAATGCTTCCTTTCGTGCCATTGCTTTACATTGTTCCAAGAAGAAAGGCCCAGATGGTGGGCGTGCAGTCCATTCCAGAAATGAGGTGCTGCCCCATGTCTGAAGCAGTATTTTGGGCAAGACTTGGGCAAGAAAATTTATCACTCCCTCAGAGAAGATTGTGTGCTTCAAGAGAGTGAGCAGGAGAATTGTGGCTGGCCTCTAAAGACTCTGTTGCTTCTACAGTTCTCTGAAGGCAAAAATCCAATATATATCTTCCACAAAGGGGGTAATCTGAAAGAGGCAGGGTGCAGAACCCAGTGAAAGAGTAAACAAACAGGGGAGGGTGCATCACAACCTTGACCTTGTTCACTACATGATCCTAATATCTGGAGCTGATTCTAGCTTGTAGAGTAACATCCAATCAGGTCTCTCTAGTTGTGTAGGGTGCACCAGGAGGAAAAATGTTTGACCTGATAATAAAGGATGGCCTGCCGCAGGAGGGAGATGCAAAGAAAATATTCTGGCCGATAGTAGCAGTTATGAAATGCTGCCACACCCTGACCATTGTCGATCCTGACATTAAAACCTTTTAATATACTCTTGGATTGATAGAGTGATGTCAAGTTGATAGACCTGGCCCCTTACTGGCAGGGCAGTGTAGGACCAAGTGTTTTTTCTCACCACAGCTCAACTTAGGGGGGCCATATTAGGGCAATGGTGCAGATATCTGGAGTCTGGACATGTTACTCTATGTTATCAGCATAAAACAGACAGAAGAAAAGATGGTCAAGGGGACCTATGACATTCTAACTCACCTGTCTGCGCTTCTTGAAAACCTAATTCACCAGATCCTCACAGTTTTCCAGAGATAAGGTCCTCCACTAAGCACAGTGAAAGACATCCATGGGGTGTGATATATGTACTATATACCCAAAAGGAGACCTATCCACATACTAACATTATAGACATGCTATGAGGCATGTGGTTTAATGCCAAGCAGAAATTGGAATACCTGATAAAGAATATATATGGCAAAATAATGGGCCCATATTTGATTATAAAAGAACAGATATACAATGCTCTTGGTCATGGATCTATGATTTCAACTAAGCCTGTGATTTCATCTCCTATGCCACCTCCATCACCAACATGTCCATTTAACTCTGCTCTTCCCTAGAGAAAGTATCCAAGGAGCTACAGAGATCTGCAACCCTGTAGGTGCAACACCATTATGAACTAAACAGTACCCTGGAGCTCTTGATTCTAGCTGCATATGTATCAAAAGATGGCCTAGTCTGCCATCACTAGAAAGAGAGGCCCATTGGACATGCAAACTTTATATGCCCCAGTACAGGGGAACGCCAGGGCCAAAAAATCGGAATGGGTGGGTAGGGAAGTAGGGGGGAGGGTATGGGGGACTTTTGGGATAGCATTGGAAATGTAATTGAGGAAAATACATAATAAAAAAATATTTTAAAAAAAACCCACTCTGCTCTTCCAGCAAAGAGAAAGGTCACTGATCCCATCTTTGGCTTCCTCCACATCTGGCTCTCAGGAGAGCATGGACTGTTGTCATAATATTATCAGGACACAAGTGACAAGAAATACTTCCTTTCCTGCCGTTGCTTTACATTGTTCCAAGAAGAAGGGCCCAGAAAGTGCCTGGGCAGTTAATTCCAGAAATTAGGTGCTGACCCATGTGTCTACAGCAGCATTTTGGAGGAGGCAATGTCCCTACCACCTGAGCAAGACATGGGCAAGAAAACTTATCATTCTGTCAGGGGCAAGAAAACTTATCACTCCTTCAGAAAAGATTGTGTGCTTCAAGAGAGTGAGCATGAGTATCAGACTGGCCTCACAAGACTCTGTTACTTCTTGTGTTCTCTAAAGGAAAAAATCCACTATATATAATCAATGAAATTGGGTCCTCTCAAAGATGCAGGATGCAGAACCCAGCAAAAGAGTAAACAAGCATGGGAGGGTGCATCACAGCCTTGACCTTGTTCACTACACCATCCTAAACTCAGCAGCCTCTTCCAGATAACATCCAAGCAGGTCCATCTAGTTTCAGGGTGGCCACTAGGAAGAAAGATGCTTGCCCTGTTAATGAACGATGGCCTGCTGTCACAGGAGGAAAATGCACAGAAAATATTCAGGGAGATAGTAGCAGCCATAAAGTACTGCCACACCCTTGACATTGTCGATCCTGACATAAAACCTTAGAATATAGTCAGAGATGCAGAGGGTGATGTGAAGGTGATAGACCTTGCCCCTTACTACCATGTCAGTGTAGGTCAAGTGTTTTTTTTTTTTTCCCCAGAACTCACACTTGGAAAACATATGATGACAAGTGGGCAGATATGTAGAGTCTGGACATGATACTCTCTCTTATCAACATGAAAGAGACAGAAGAAAATGAATGTCACTGGGACCTATGACATTCTAATTCACATTTCTGGGCAACTTGAAAACCTCATTCACCAGGTCGTCCGTAACAGTTTACCAGAGATGAGGTCCTCCACTGAAGTCATTGAGAAACATCCATGGGTCAGGATATGTGAATTTTAGACACAAACTGTGAACTATCTAGATTCTAAAATTATACACATGCTCTGTAGCATGGAGTTTAATGCGAATGAGATACTGGAATTCCTGAGAAAGAATAAATATGGCAAAATAAAGGGGACATATATGAAAGAAAGGGGCCCAAAAGAAATTTGATAATAAAAGTATAGATACACAAAGTAATTGAGCATAGATCTAAAACTTGAGCAAAGCATGTGGTTTCAATCCCTATGACATATCCATCACCAAAATATCCCTTTAAATCTACTCCTCCACAAAAGAGAAAGGTCACTGATCCCATCTTTGGCTTCCTCCATATCTGACACTCAGGAGAGCATGGACAGTGGCCCTGATAGTATCAGGACACAAGTGACAAGAAATACTTCCTTTCCTGCCGTTGATTTACATTGGTCCAAGAAGGAGGGCCGAGATAGTGCCTGTGAAGTCCATTCAAGAAATGTGTTGCTGCCACATGTGTCTGCAGCAGCATTTTGGAAGAGGAATGTCCCTGCCACCTTAGCAAGACTTGGGCAAGAAAACTTATCACTCCCTCCAAGAAGATTGCATGCTTCAAGGGAGTTAGCTGGAGAATTGGGGCTGGCCTCTAAAGCCTCTGTTGCTTCTAGAGTTTTCTGAAGGCAAAAACCCACTATACATCTTTCATGAAAGTGGGTTCTCTAAGTGAGGCAGCGTGCAGAACCCAGTGAAAGAGTAAACAAAAAGGGGAGGGTGCATCACAACCTTGATCTTGTTCCCTACACCATCCTAACCTCAGCAGCCTCTTCCAGGTTCTAGAGTAACATCCAAGCAGGTCCATCTAGTTGCAGAGTGTAAGCTAGGAGGAAACATGTTTGACCAAATAATAAAGGATGGCCTGCTGCAGAAGGAAGATGCAAAGAATATATTCAAGCATATAGTACCAGCCAAAAAGTACTGCCACAACCTTGATATTGTGGATCTTGACCTTAAAACATTTTAATATGTTCATAAATTCATAGGGAGATGTCTAGTGGATAGACATGGCCCCTTACTGCCATGGCAGTGTAGGATCAAGTGATTTTTTCACCAGAGCTCATCTTAGGGAAGCCATATGATGGCAAGGGTGCAGATATCTGGAATCTGGACATGCAACTCTATCTTATCACCATAAAAGAAACAGAAGAAAAAAGATTGTCACGGACCTATGTCATTCTAACTCATCTCCCTAGGAAATGGGAAAACCTAATTCACCAGACCTCACAGTTCTGCAGAGATGAGGTCCTCCATTCAATACAGGGAGAGACATTCATGGGTTATGATATGTGAACTATATACCCAAAAGTAGACCTATCCTGATTCTAACATTATAGACATGCTCTGAAGCATGGGGTTTAATGCCAATAAGATATTGTAACACCTGAAAAAATAAATATGGCATAATAATGGGGCCATATTTGATTATAAAAGAACAGATAAACAATGCACTTGGTCATGGATCTATGATTTCAACTAAGCCTGTGGTTTCATTTTCTATGCCACCTCCATCACCAACATGTCCATTTAACTCTGCTCTTCCAACAAAGAGAAAGGTCACTGATCCCATCTTTTGCTTCCACCACATGTGACTCTCAGGAGAGCATGGACTGTTATCCTGATACTATCAGGACACAAGTGACAAGAAATGCTTCCCTTCGTGCCATTGCTTTACATTGTTCCAAGAAGAAAGGCCCAGATAGTGGGTGTGCAGTCCATTCCAGAAATGAGGTGCTGCCCCATGTCTGAAGCAGCATTTTTGGCAAGAAAATTTATCACTCCCTCAGAGAAGATTGTGTGCTTCAAGAGAGTGAGCAGGAGAATTGTGGCTGACCTCTAAAGACTCTGTTGCTTCTACAGTTCTCTGAAGGCAAAAATCCACTATATATCTTCCATGAAAGGGGGTAATCTGAAAGAGGCAGGGTGCAGAACCCAGTGAAAGAGTAAACAAACAGGGGAGGGTGCATCACAACCTTGACCTTGTTCACTACATGATCCTAATATCTGGAGCTGATTCTAGCTTGTAGAGTAACATCTAATCAGGTCTCTCTAGTTGTGTAGGGTGCACCAGGAGGAAAAATGTTTGACCTGATGATAAAGGATGGCCTGCCGCAGGAGGGAGATGCAAAGAAAATATTCTGGCCGATAGTAGCAGTTATGAAATACTGCCACACCCATGCCATTGTCGATCCTGACATTAAAACCTTTTAATATACTCTTGGATTGATAGAGTGATGTCAAGTTGATAGACCTGGCCCCTTACTGGCAGGGCAGTGTAGGACCAAGTGTTTTTTCTCACCACAGCTCAACTTAGGGGGGCCATATGATAGCAATGGTGCAGATATCTGGAGTCTGGACATGTTACTCTATATTATCAGCATAAAACAGACAGAAGAAAAGATGGTCAAGGGGACCTATGACATTCTAACTCACCTGTCTGCGCTTCTTCAAAACCTAATTCACCAGATCCTCACAGTTTTCCAGAGATGAGGTCCTCCACTGAGGACAGTGAGAGACATCTATGGGGTGTGATATATATACTATATACCCAAAAGGAGAACTAACCAGATACTAACATTATTGACATGCTATGAGGCATGTGGTTTAATGCCAAGCAGATATTGGAATACATGATAAAGAATATATATGGCAAAATAATGGGCCCATATTTGATTATAAAAGAACAGATATACAATGCACTTGGTCATGGATCTATGATTTCAACTAAGCCTGTGATTTCATTCCCTATGCCACCTCCATCACCAACATGTCCATTTAACTCTGCTCTTCCCTAGAGAAAGTATCCAAGGAGCTACAGAGATCTGCAACCCTGTAGGTGCAACACCATTATGAACTAAACAGTACCCTGGAGCTCTTGATTCTAGCTGCATATGTATCAAAAGATGGCCTAGTCTGCCATCACTAGAAAGAGAGGCCCATTGGACATGCAAACTTTATATGCCCCAGTACAGGGGAACGCCAGGGCCAAAAAATCGGAATGGGTGGGTAGGGAAGTAGGGGGGAGGGTATGGGGGACTTTTGGGATAGCATTGGAAATGTAATTGAGGAAAATACGTAATAAAAAATATTTTACAGAAGCTTTGCAGTTTCATGAGGTCCCACTTGTCAATTCTCGATCTTACAGCACAAGCCATTACTGTTCTATTCAGGAATTTTTCCCCTGTGCCCATATCTTCAAGGCTTTTCCCCACTTTCTCCTCTATAAGTTTTAGTGTCTCTGGTTTTATGTGAAGTTCCTTGATCCACTTAGACTTGACCTTAGTACAAGGAGATAGGAATGGATCGATTCGCATTCTTCTACATGTTAACAACCAGTTGTGCCAGCACCATTTGTTGAAAATGCTGTCTTTCTTCCACTGGATGTTTTTAGCTCCCTTGTCGAAGATCAAGTGACCGTAGGTGTGTGGGTTCATTTCTGGGTCTTCAATTCTATTCCATTGGTCTATTTGTCTGTCACTATACCAGTACCATGCAGTTTTTATCACAATTGCTCTGTAGTAGAGCTTTAGGTCCGGCATGGTGATTCCACCAGAGGTTCTTTTATCCTTGAGAAGAGTTTTTGCTATCCTAGGTTTTTTGTTATTCCAGATGAATTTGCAGATTGCACTTTCTAATTCATTGAAGAATTGAGTTGGAATTTTGATGGGGATTGCATTGAATCTGTAGATTGCTTTTGGCAAGATAGCCATTTTTACAATGTTGATCCTGCCAATCCATGAGCATGGGAGATCTTTCCATCTTCTGAGATCTTCTATAATTTCTTTCTTCAGAGACTTGAAGTTTTTATTATACAGATCTTTCACTTCCTTAGTTAGAGTCACGCCAAGATATTTTATATTATTTGTGACTATTGAGAAGGGTGTTGTTTCCCTAATTTCTTTCTCAGCCTGTTTATTCTTTGTGTAGAGAAAGGCCATTGATTTGTTTGAGTTAATTTTATATCCAGCTACTTCACCGAAGCTGTTTATCAGGCTTAGGAGTTCTCTGGTGGAATTTTTAGGGTCACTTATATATACTATCATATCATCTGCAAAAAGTGATATTTTGACTTCATCTTTTCCAATTTGTATCCCTTTGATCTCCTTTTGTTGTCGAATTGCTCTGGCTAGGACTTCAAGTACAATGTTGAATAGGTATGGAGAAAGTGGACAGCCTTGTCTAGTCCCTGATTTTAGAGGGATTGCTTCAAGCTTCTCACCATTTACTTTGATGTTGGCTACTGGTTTGCTGTAGATTGCTTTTATCATGTTTATGTATGGGCCTTGAATTCCTGATCTTTCCAAGACTTTTATCATGAATGGGTGTTGGATCTTGTCAAATGCTTTTTCCGCATCTAACGAGATGACCATGTGGTTTTTGTCTTTGAGTTTGTTTATATACTGGATTACGTTGATGGATTTCCGTATATTGAACCATGCCTGCATCCCTGGGATGAAACCTACTTGGTCAGGATGGATGATTGTTTTGATGTGTTCTTGGATTCGGTTAGCAAGAACTTTATTGAGGATTTTTGCATCAATATTCATAAGGGATATTGGTCTGAAGTTTTCTATCTTTGTTGGGTCTTTTTGTGGTTTAGGTATCAGAGTAATTGTGGCTTCATAGAATGAGTTGGGTAGAGTACCTTCTGTTTCTATTTTGTGGAATAGTTTGTGAAGAACTGGGATTAGATCTTCTTTGAAGGTCTGATAGAACTCTGCACTAAACCCATCTGGTCCTGGGCTTTTTTTAGTTGGGAGACTATTAATGACTGCTTCTATTTCTTTGGGGGATATAGGGCTGTTTAGATCATTAACCTGATCTTGATTCAACTTTGGTACCTGGTATCTGTCTAGGAACTTCTCCATTTCATCCAGGTTCTCCAGTTTTGTTGAGTATAGCCTTTGGTAGAAGGATCTGATGGTGTTTTGGATGTCTTCAGGATCTGTTGTTATGTCTCCTTTTTCATTTCTGATTTTGTTAATTAGGATGCTTTCCCTGTGCCCTCCAGTGAGTCTGGCTAAGGGTTTATCTATCTTTTTGATTTTCTCAAAGAACCAGCTCCTTGATTGGTTGATTCTTTGAATAGTTCTTCTTGTTTCCACTTGATTGATTTCGCCCCTGAGTTTGATTACTTCCTGCTGTCTACTCCTCTTGGGTGAATTTGCTTCCTTTTGTTCTAGTGCTTTTAGGTGTGTTGTCAAGCAGCTAATGTGTGCTCTCTCTAGTTTCCTTTTGGAGGCAAACAAGACATTGCCAACAAGATATTGTAACACCTGAAAAAATAAATATGGCATAATAATGGGGCCATATTTGATTATAAAAGAACAGATACACAATGCACTTGGTCATGGATCTACGATTTCAACTAAGCCTGTGGTTTCATTACCTATACCACCTCCATCACCAACATGTCCATTTAATTCTGCTCTTCCAACAAAGAGAAAGGTCACTGATCCCATCTTTGGTTTCCACCACATGTGACTCTCAGGAGAGCATGGACTGTTATCCTGATACTATCAGGACACAAGTGACAAGAAATTCTTCCTTTCGTGCCATTGCTTTACATTGTTCCAAGAAGAAAGGCCTAGATAGTGGGCGTGCAGTCCATTCCAGAAATGTGGTGCTACCCCATGTCTGAAGCAGCATTTTGGGCAAGACTTGGGCAAGAAAATTTATCACTCCCTCAGAGAAGATTGTGTGCTTCAAGAGAGTGAGCAGGAGAATTGTGGCTGGCCTCTAAAGACTCTGTTGCTTCTATAGTTCTCTGAAGGCAAAAATCCACTATATATCTTCCTTGAAAGGGGGTAATCTGAAAGAGGCAGGGTGCAGAACCCAGTAAAAGAGTAAACAAACAGGGGAGGGTGCATCACAAACCTCACCTTGTTCACTACATGATCCTAATATCAGGAGCTGATTCTAGCTTGTAGAGTAACATCCAATCAGGTCTCTCTAGTTGTGTAGGGTGCACCAGGAGGAAAAATGTTTGACCTGATAATAAAGGATGGCCTGCCGCAGGAGGGAGATGCAAAGAAAATATTCTGGCCCATAGTAGCAGTTATGAAATACTGCCACACCCATGCCATTGTCGATCCTGACATTAAAACCTTTTAATATACACTTGGATTGATAGAGTGATGTCAAGTTGATAGACCTGGCCCCTTACTGCCAGGGCAGTGTAGGACCAAGTGTTTTTTCTTACCACAGCTCACCTTAGGGGAGCCATATGATGGCAATGGTGCAGATATCTGGAGTTTGGACATGTTACTCTATGTTATCAGCATAAAAAAGACAGAAGAAAGGATGGTCAAGGGGACCTATGACATTCTAACTCACCTGTCTGCGCTTCTTGAAAACCTAATTCACCAGATCCTCACAGTTTTCCAGAGATGACGTCCTCCACTGAGGACAGTGAGAGACATCCATTGGGTATGATATATGTACTATATACCCAAAAGGAGACCTATCCAGATACTAACATTATAGACATGCTATGAGGCATGTGGTTTAATGCCAAGCAGATATTGGAATACCTGAAAAAGAATATATATGGCAAATTAATGGGCCCATATTTGATTATAAAAGAACAGATATACAATGCTCTTGGTCATGGATCTATGATTTCAACTAAGCCTGTGATTTCATTCCCTATGCCACCTCCATCACCAACACATTATTTAACTTATCCAAGGAGCTAAAGAGATCTGCAACCCTGTAGGGGCAACAACATTATGAACTAACCAGTACCCCGGAGCTCTTGACTCTAGCTGCATATGTATCAAAAGATGGCCTAGTCCGCCATCACTAGAAAGAGAGGCCCATTGGACATGCAAACTTTATATGCCCCAGTACAGGGGAACGCCAGGGCCAAAAAATCGGAATGGGTGGGTAGGGAAGTAGGGGGGAGGCTATGGGGGACTTTTGGGATAGCATTGGAAATGTAATTGAGGAAAATACGTAATAAAAAAATATTTAAAAAAAAAAACCAACTCTGCTCTTCCAGCAAAGAGAAAGGTCACTGATCCCATCTTTGGCTTCCTCCACATCTGGCTCTCAGGAGAGCATGGACTGTTGTCATGATATTATCAGGGCACAAGTGACAAGAAATACTTCCTTTCCTGCCATTGCTAAGAACGAGGGCCCAGATAGTGCCTGGGCAGTTAATTCCAGAAATGAGGTGCTGCCCCATGTGTCTGCAGCAGCATTTTGGAAGAGGCAATGTACCTGCCACCTGAGCAAGACATGGGCAAGAAAACTTATCATTCTGTCAGGGGCAAGAAAACTTATCACTCCTTCAGAAAAGATTGTGTGCTTCAAGAGAGTGAGCATGAGTATCAGGCTGGCCTCACAAGACTCTGTTACTTCTAGTGTTCTCTAAAGGAAAAAATCCACTATATAATCAATGAAATTGGGTCCTCTCAAAGATGCAGGATGCAGAACCCAGCAAAAGAGTAAACAAGCATGGGAGGGTGCATCACAGCCTTGACCTTGTTCACTACACCATCCTAAACTCAGCAGCCTCTTCCAGATAACATCCAAGCAGGTCCATCTAGTTTCAGGGTGGCCACTAGGAAGAAAGATGCTTGCCCTGTTAATGAACGATGGCCTGCTTTCACAGGAGGAAGATGCACAGAAAATATTCAGGGAGATAGTAGCAGCCATAAAGTACTGCCACACCCTTGACATTGTCGATCCTGACATAAAACCTTAGAATATAGTCAGAGATGCAGTGGGTGATGTGAAGGTGATAGACCTTGCACCTTACTACCATGTCAGTGTAGGTCAAGTGTTTTTCTTTTTCCCCAGAACTCACACTGAGGAAGCCATATGATTACAAGTGGGCAGATATGTAGAGTCTGGACATGATACTCTCTCTTATCAACATGAAAGAGACAGAAGAAAACGATTGTCACTGGGACCTATGACATTCTAATTCACATTTCTGGGCAACTTGAAAACCTCATTCACCAGGTCGTCCGTCACAGTTTACCAGAGATGAGGTCCTCCACTGAAGTCATTGAGAAACATCCATGGGTCATGATATGTGAATTTTAGACACAAACTGTGATCTATTTAGATTCTAACATTATAGACATGCTCTGAAGCATGGAGTTTAATGCCAATGAGATACTAGAATTCCTGAGAAAGAATAAATATGGCAAAATTAAGGGGACATATATGAAAAACGGGCCCAAAAGCAATGTGATTATAAAAGTATAGATACACAATGTAATTGAGCATAGATCTAAAACTTTAGTAAAGCATGTGGATTCAATCCCTATGACACCTCCATCACCAAAATATCCCTTTAAATCTACTCTTCCACAAAAGAGAAAGGTCACTGATCCCATCTTTGACTTCCTCAACATCTGACACTCAGGAGAGCATGGACGGTGGCCCTGATACTATCAGGACACAAGTGACAAGAAATGCTTCCTTTCCTGCCCTTGCTTTATATTGTTCCAAGAAGGAGGGCCCAGATACGCCTGGGCAGTCCATTCCAGAAATGTGGTGCTGTCCCATGTGTGTGCAGCAGCTTTTTGGATGTTGAAATGTCTCTGTCACCTGCACAAGACTAGGTCATGAAAAAAATTTCAATCCCTCAGAGAAGATTGCATGCTAAAAGAGAGTGAGCAGGAGTATCAGGGCAGGCATCTCAACACTCTGTTTCGTCTAGAGCTCTGTGAAGGCAAAAATACATCATCATCCATGAAAGTGGATCCTCAGAAAGAGGCAGGATGCAGAACCCGGTGAAAGAGTAAACAGGCCTGGGAGGGTGCATCAGAACCTTAACCTCAGCAGCCTCTTCCAGGTTCTAGAGTAATATCCAAGCAGTTCCATCTAGTTGCAGTTCCATCTAGTTGCAGAGTGTGTGCTAGGAGGAAACATGTTTGACCCAATAATAAAGGATGGCCTGCCACAGGAGGAAGATGCAAAGAAAATATTCAAGCATATAGTACCAGCCATAAGTACTGCCACAAACTTGACATTGTTGATCTTGACATTAAAACCTTTTAATATATTCATAGATTTATAGGGAGATGTCAAGAGGATAGACCTGGCCCCTTACTGCCATGACAGTTTAGGATCAAGTGGTTTTTTCACCAGAGCTCACCTTAGGGAAGCCATATGATAGCAAGGGTGCAGATATCTGGAATTGAAGACCCAGAAACGAACCCACACACCTATGGTCACTTGATCTTTGACAAGGGAGCTAAAACCATCCAGTGGAAAAAGGACAGCATTTTCAACAAATGATGCTGGCACAACTGGTGGTTATCATGTAGAAGAATACGAATTGATTCATTCCTATCTCCTTGTACTAAGGTCAAATCTAAGTGTAGCAAGGAACTCCACATAAAACCAGAGACACTTAAACTTATAGAGGAGAAAGTAGGGAACAGCGTCGAAGATATGTCCCAGGGGGGAAATTCCTGAATAGAAGAGCAATGGTTTGTGCTGTAAGATCGAGAATTGACAAATGGGACCTCATAAAACTGCAAAGCTTCTGTAAGGCAAAAGACACCATCACTAAGGCAAACAGGCCACCAACAGATTGGGAAAGGATCTTTACCTATCCTAAATCAGATAGGGGACTAATATCCAATATATATAAAGAACTCAAGAAGGTTGACTCCAGAAAATCAAATAACCCCATTAAAAATGGGGCTCAGAGCTAAACAAAGAATTCTCACCTGAGGAATACTGAATGGCTGAGAAGCACCTGAAAAAATGTTTAGCATCCTTAATCATCAGGAAATCAAATCAAAACAACCCTGAGATTCCATCTCACAACAGTCAGAATGGCTAAGATCAGCAATTTAGTTGACAGCAGATGCTGGCGAGGATGTGAAAAAAGAGGAACACTCCTCCATTGTTGGTGGGATTGTAAGCTTGTACAACCACTCTGGAAATCAGTCTGGCGGTTCCCCAGAAAATTGGGCATAGTACTACTGGAGGATCCAGCAATACCTCTCCTGGGCATATATCCAGAAGATGTTCCAACTGGTAAGAAGGACACATGCTCCAGTATGTTCGTAGCAGCCTCATTTATAATAGCCAGAAGCTGGAAAGAACCCAGAGGCCCCTCAATACAGGAATGGATAAAAAAAAATGTGGTATTTTACACAATGGAGTACTACTCAGCTAGTAAAAAGAATGAATTTATGAAATTCCTAGGCAAATGGTTGGACCTGGAGGGCATCATTCTGAGTGAGGTAACCCAATCACAAAAGAACTCACACAATATGTACTCACTGATAAGTGGATATTAGCCCAGAAACTTAGAATACCCAAGATATAAGATACAATTTGCTAAACACATGAAACTCAAGAAGAACAAAGACCAAAGTGTGGACACTTTGCCCCTTCTTAGAATTGGGAACAAAACACCCATGGAAGGAGTTACAGAGACAAAGTTTGGAGCTGAGACAAAAGGATGGACTATCTGGAGACTGCTATATCCAGGGATCCATCCCATAATCATTCTCCAAACGCTGACACCATTGCATACACTAGCAAGATTTTGCTGAAAGGACCCTGATATAGCTGTCTCTTGTGAGACTATGCAGGGGCCTAGCAAACACAGAAGTGGATGCTCAGAATCAGCTATTGGATGGATCACAGGGCCCCCAATGGAGGAGCTAGAGAAAGTACCCAAGGAGCTGAAGGGATCTGCAACCCTATATGTCGAACAACAATATGAACTAACCAGTACCCCGGAGCTCTTGTCTCTAGCTGCATATGTATCAAAAGATGGCCTAGTCGGCCATCACTGGAAAGATGCAAACTTTATCTGCCTCAGTACAGGGGAATGCCAGGGCCAAAAAGTGGGAGTGGGTGGGTAGGGGAGTTGGGGGGAGGGTATAGGGGACTTTTGGGTTAGCATTGGACATGTAAATGAGGAAAATGCCTAATAAAAATTATTTAAAAAAAAACAAGCACAATCTAGTTTAGACAAGGTCGGAGTTTTTCATTCAAAAAGGAGACATCACAGGCATGGTCTCAAGTAAAACTCCCCATGGGAAATGTCAGGCACTGCCCAACATTGCTGCATAGTATTCTCTTTAGCCATCAAAAAATAGCAGGAGCCCCACTGCATAAATCACAGTCCCAGCCTGAGACTGTGCATGTGTTGCCCTCAGTAAGAGAAAGTGTGGGAGAGCTGGCACTGCAACCTGTTGGCCATTCAGAGATGTGGACAAGAAAGAGAAAACCTCTGCCTTTGTACTTTACCACCTACATCAAGCATGAGATTTGACTCTGGTGTGATTAGAGCAGGAGAAATGCCCCTGCCACTCACTTGCTACAGCACTCGGGAATTCAGGCCCTGGCCAAGAAGCAGGTGCAGGTGCCTCAAGATGACACTGCTTCTAAAAGCAAATCCTCCAAGAAGAAAAAGGAGCCCCTTGAGAAGGAAGCAGCCACTGCTAAAAACCAAAGAGATAAAAAATGAACAGCCTTCTGAAGAAGAGGCAGAGGTCCCTAAGCCCAAGTAGATGAAGAAAATGAAGGAAGCAAATGGAGACAGAGAGAAAAGCCCCAAGCTAAAGAATGGACTCTCCAATTACAAGCTGAACTCCAACTCCATTGAAGCTCTTGGTAAAGGAAGTCCTTGTTCCTGTAAAGGCTTGATGCCTCAGTGTAGAGGAATGCTAGGCCAGTCAGGTGGGAGTGGGTAGGTGGGGGGGGGGGAGCACCCCCATAGAAGCAGTGAGGTGGGAGTGGGTAGGTGGGTAGGGGAGCACCCCCATAGAAGCAGAGTAAGGATGGATGGCATGGGGGGTTTGCATAGGGGAAATTGGGAATGGCATAACATTTAAAATGTAAAGAACTAAGATATCCAATTAAAAAATTAAATTAAATTAAATTTAAAAAATAAAATAAAATAACGAAGAAAGAAAGTAGTAGCGGTAACGGGGCGCGGGCACGATGGGGCAGGAAGACAGCTGCAGTGGCCTGGCTGGACCAGAGAGCACATGCCTGCAGAGGTAGGACACTGCCTGCAGGGCTGGCTCCAGAGGTGCCTGCCCAGGGCTTGGCCTTTGTGGTGGCCTTTAAACAGGCAGGCGCAGAGAGCAAAGCGAGCCCAGCAGATGGCGCTAGTCTAAGGACCGTGGTAAGGCCGCTGAGGGAGAGCAGGGGTAGATGTCAGAGCTGGGTTAAGAAGTACTGCATGTACTGCTTGGCCAAGGTGAACCCTCTGCGCTTCCGCTGCACACAGTGCCAGGACATCGAGCTGTGCTCTGAGTGCTTCTAGCCCAGCGCACAGATCAGCTACCACCACCGCTACCAGGGCTGCCATCTGCTGGACAGTGGATGATTCACACTCCGGGGGGTCCTGAGGCTAAGGGCAGCTGGACACCATTGAGCAGCTCAGCTTCAGTAACTGGGCATGGCTGCGCATGTTGGTGCTTCATGGACTGCCCAGGAAGTTTGGAGCACTCCGTTAGCATGTATACCCATGGGAACTTAGGCAAAGTCTGCATCCCTGGCACTATCCCCAACAGGTGACAGATCACACCAACCCCCAGTGGGGGTCCTCTCTAGCCTAGTCTTAGCACACCTTTGCCCCCATTGGAAATATCTGTGCCTAAGCAGCAGCAGCGAGATGCCCCCTGAGAGTTGACTATGACATCGAGTATGACCAGGATGCTGAGACGCTCTGCAGTGGGCAATCTGTGAACTCGGAGGAGGAGGAGGAGGAGGAGGAGGAGGAGGAGGAGGAGGAGGAGGAGACCAATCGAAAGCATGCCCCTGTAGACACGCATGTGGGTTGCAGTACCAAAATGAAAATTTTGGACTTTTGGTGGCAACTATTGTTGCTGCCCCTAGGTTAGACAACCCTGAGGTTGACTTGGATGCTCAGAGCTGAACAGTAAAGGATACAGTGTCTTCCATTCATGATTCAGGGCGAACAGACAGAGAAGGATGGATAGAAGTATGAAACTGCATTTGTCCAGTCCATCTAGTTGCAGTGTGCACGCTAGGAGGGAACATGTTTGACCTGATAATGAATGATGGCCTGCTGCAGGAGGAAGAATCGAATAGTCAGGCAGATAGCAGCCATATACTACTGCCACAACCTTGATATTATCAATCTTGACATAAAACCTTTAGAATATACTCAGAGATTAGGACGGTGATGTGAAGTTGATAGACCTGGCCCCTTACTGCCATGGCAGTGTAGGACCAAGAGCTCACCTTAGGGAAGCCATATGATGGCAAGGGGCAGATAGCTAGCTTGTTTTATATTTAGTGAAAAGGGGATCTGCAATCTGGGTGGAAGTCCTCAGCACCTACTGCCCCATCTCAGCACTGCACACTCTACCTTGAACTCAAAAGCATCTTCCAAGTCAGGTGTACTGTAAGTGTTCCCTGCAGCGAAAGGCAGGCCCCATCTGACCATGTGGCTCTCCCATTAACTGCTTTCCTAACTACAGGGGACAGGAATGTGCCAGGAGAGCCTACCCATGCAGCCCAGGCTGGGGCCAGGCAAAAATGAAGCAAGCATTACTGAGGACTTGAAATGGCTGTTGTCAGGTAAGTGGAAGCTCATGTGGTCACTGTGTGCAAATGAGGGGCTCATCTTAAGTGGCTCAGTTGGGAGCAGGCCTGGTGGTGGTCTCTGGCCTCCACAAAAGACGGTTCTGTGCACACCCTGCCTCCTGGTAAAGTGTGGTGTGCCTGGGCTGTGCTTGGGGTGTCATCTTGGGGGGAGGAGGCAGCAGTGGCCTCAGCAAAAGGGTGTCATCAGTAGCTCTCCTGAGTAAAGCTTGTGTCACCAGAGATAAGTTGATGAAAGGAACACAGGGCTCCTGCCTCCCACAGCATAACAGCTTGTAAACCCACACAGAGAAAGGCTCATGAAATAAAGGGGACTTATCCAAGGTGGCAGGCAGTCTTCAGAGGAACACAAAGGCAAGCTGTCTTCTGAAAGGATTACTTTAGACTATGATATAAAGACACATGCCCATCTCCCCCATGAATCCAATTTAAGACTGCTACAATTGCTTCTTCCAGAGGACCATGAAAAAAATTTAAGCCGTGAAAAAAGAATTCAATTTGTTTAAAAGAGCAACAATGTTGGGGGAGACCCACAATCATTTGGATCACAAGCTACTTTAGCATCCTCTGGCCTCAGGAAGCATCCCTGGATATCCACCCACTTTCTGTGAGGAAATTTAAAATCCTTTTCTTTAGGACCTTGTCCAGATAAGTGGGAAGGCGACTTTTAGAGGGGATCTCTCATCGAGTCTGGAGGTGATCTTTAATTATCATAGTCTTCACAATCAAATAGCACACAGGACTCAAGTTCAATGAATTACAGGGAACCTTTTTTTTGCAATCCGACAGCAGCTCCAACACAGGAAGGTTCTCAATGGCTGCAAACTCGCTGCCTTTGCCATCTTCCTTCCCCGTTCTGGAGCTGGCCAGGTTTCTGTTCTCCTTCCTCCTCTTCCATTTGTCTCTGTCAGCCTCATATTCGACCGACTCCTCCTCCTCCTCCTCCTTCTCCTCCTCCTTATTTTTCGAGACAGGGTTTCTCTGTATAGCCCTGGCGGTCCTGGGACTCACCCTGAAGACCAGGCTGGCCTCGAAATCAGAAATACGCCTGCCTCTGCCTCCTGAGTGCTGGGATTAAAGGTGTGTGCCACCACACCCTGCTTCTTCCACCTTCTTAATCCCATTGCATGGGTAGCACTGCAGCTCTCAGATTTGGCGCAAAGCATCTTCTCTTTGTGCATGTTTTCCAATAAATCATCAAATTCTTTGCAGAACATGAACTGGTAGAGTGGCCATAGTTTCAGCTGCATCTCTTTTTCCTCCTTGGTGATCTTTCCCTTCAATATCTTTCTTCTTCTCTTTCTTGTCCTTGCCCAGGAAAGGTACCAGGTTATACTCTCGAGCAGTATTCTTCTGGTGCTGCTTCTCCTTCAGCTTCCACACATGTGTCTACATGGGCACGCTTGAGCTCGGTCTCCTCCTTCTCCTCCTCCTCCTCCTTCTCTGAGTTCACAGACAGGCCACTGCAGAGCATCTCAGCATCCTGGTCATACTCGATCTAATAGTCATCTCGCAGGGGGTTCCTCAGAAAATTGGACATAATACTAACGGAAGACCCAGCAATACCTCTCCTGGTCATATACCCAGAGGAAGTTTCAACTGGTAATAAGAACACATGCTCAACTATGTTGATATCAGCCTTATTTATAATAGCCAGAAGTTGGAAAGAACCCAGATGTCCCTCAACAGAAGAATGGATACAGAAAATGTGGTACATTTACACAATGGAGTACTACTCAGCTATCAAAAACAATGCATTTATGAAATTCTTGGACAAATGGATTTATCTGAAGGATATTATCCTTAGTGAGGTAACCCAGTCACAAAAGAAGTCATTAGATATGCACTCACTGATAAGTGGATATTAGCCCAGAAACATAGAACACCCAAGATACAATTTGCAAAACACAAGAATATCAAGAAGAGGAAAGACCATTGGGTGGATACTTCATTCATCCTTAGAATAGGGAACAAAATACCCGAAAGGAGTAACAGGAACAAAGTTTGGAGCTAAGATAAAAGGATGGACTATCCAGAGACTACCTCTCCTGGGGATGCATCTTATAATCAGCCACCAAACCCGGAAACTATTGCATATGTCAGAAAGATTTTGCTGAAGGGACCCTGTTATAGCTGTCTCATATGAGGCTATGTCAGTGCCTAGCAACTACAGAAGTGGATGCTCACAGTCATCTTTAAGATGGAACACAGGGCCACCAATGGAGAAGCTAGAGAAAGTACCCAAGGAGCTGAAGGGGTCTGCAACCCTATAGGTGAAACAACAATATGAACTAACTAGTACTCCCAGAGCTCATATCTCTAGCTGCATATGTAACAGAAGATGGCCTAGTCAGCCATCAATGGGAAGAGAGGCCCCTTCGTTTTGCAAACATTATATGCCCCAGTACAGGGGAATGCCAGGGCCAAGAAGCAGGAGTGGGTGGGGAGGGGAACAGGGCAGAGGGAAGGAATAGGGAACTTTGGGGATAGCATTTGAAATGTATATAAAGAAAATATCTAATAAAATAAATTTAAAAAAGATTTAACCATCTTCTTGGGGACCTTATTAATTGTGGATTGGTCTTATCACTCAGGGAAAACAAAACCTGAACCTGTTTACTCAAACCCATTGGATAAAACTGGCCTTCCTCTCTCCTGTATGGTGAGCTCTGGTTCCCACAGAGGAGGTGACTTTGTGCAGCTGCCGTGGAGGCAGACAGGATGCCTGGCCATGAACAATCATGAGAGGAATATACATTCTAGGTGCTTCCCCAGGCCATGTCCCTTAAGTGCCACCTGCAGGACCTTGCAGATGAGCTTCTTGGAACAATGTAAAGCAATTTAAATGTACAGCAATGACATGAAAGGAAGCAATTCTTGAAATCGTAGATCCATGCTCAAGTGCCTTGTGTGCCACTTTTTTTTTCAAATATGTGATAAGTTTTCATGCCCTAGTCTTGCTCAGGTGGCAGAGACATTTCCTCTTCCAATATGCTGCTGCACACACATTTCTGGAATGGACTGCATAGGAACTATTTGGGCCCTTCTTCGTGGAACAATGTAAAGCAATGGCATGAAAGAAAGCAATTCTTGTCACTTGTGTCCTTATAATATCAGGGCAACAGTCCATGTTTTCCTGAGAGTCAGAAGTGGAGGAAGCCAAAGATCAGTGACCTTTCTCTTTGGTGGAAGACCAGAGTTAAAGGGATATGTTGGTGATGGAGGTGGCATAGGGAATGAATCCACAGGCTTTGTTGAAGTTGCCTTGTGCATCTGTTCTTTTATAATCAAATTGCTTCTGTGCCCCCCCTTTTTTTTCAAATATGTCCACTTTATTTTGCCATAATTATACTTTCTCTGGGATTCCAATATCTAGGTGGTATTAAACCCCATGACTAGGAGCATGTCTATAATGTTAGCATCTGGATAGATCACAGTTTGGGTATATACTTCACATATCATGACCCATGGTTTTTCTCACCAACTCAAGTGGAGGACCTCATCTCTGGAAAACTGTGATGATCTGGTGAATTAGGTTTTCAAGTTTCCCAGAGAGGTGAGTTAGAATGTCATAGTTCCCCATGACGACCTTTTTCTTCTACCTCTTTTATGGGGATAACATAGAGTCACATGTCCAGACTCCCAATATCTGTCCCCTCCCCTTGCCATCATATGGCTTCCTAAAGGAGAGCTCTGGTGAAAAAAAGCACTTGGTCCTACACAGCCATGACAGAAAGGAGCCAGGTCTATCAACTTGACATCACTTTATAAATCTACATTAAAAATATTTAATGTCAGGATCGACAATTTCAAGGGTGTGGCAGTACTTTATGGCTGCTTTATCTACCGAAATATTTTCTTTGCATCTTCCTCCTGTGACAGGCCATCCTTCATTATCCGGTCAAACATGTTTCCTCAAGCCCACACTCTGCAACTAGATGGACCTGTTTGGATGTTACTCTAGAACCTGGAAGAGGCTGCTCAGGTTAGGATGGTGTAGTGAACAAGGACAAGGTTGTGATGCACCCTTCCAGGCTTGTTTACTCTTTTACTGGGTTCTGAAACCTGCCTCCTTCAGAGAACCCAATTTCATGGAAGATATATAGTGGATTTATGCCTTCAGAGAACTGTAGAAGCAACAGAGTCTTTAGAGGCCAGCCACAATTCTCCTGCTCACTGTCTTGAAGCACACAATCTTCTCTGAGGGTCTGATAAGTTTTCTTGCCTAAGTCTTGCCCAAAATGCTGCTGCAGACACATGGGGCAGCACCACAATTTTAGAATGGACTGCACGCCCACTATCTGGGCCTTTCTACTTGGAACAATGTAAAGCAATAGCACAAAAGGAAGCATTTCTTGTCACTTGTGTCCTGATAGTATCAGGAAAACAGTTCATGCTCTCCTAAGATTCAGAAGTGGTGGAAGCCGAAGATGGGATAAGTGCCCTTTGGCTTTGGTGGAAGAGCAGAGTTAAAGAGTTGGTGTTGGAGGTGGCACAGGGTTAGCTGAAATCATAAATCCATGCTCGAGGGCATTGTGTATCTGTTCTTCTATAATCAAATATGGCCCCATTATTATGCCATATTTATTTTTCAGGTATTACAATATATTGTTGGCATTAAACCCCATGCTTCAGAGCATGTCTATAATGTTAGAATCAGGATAGGTCTACTTTTGGGTATATTGTTCACATATCATAACCCATGAGTGTCTCTCACTGTATTGAGTGGAGGACGTCATCTCTGCAAAACTGTGAAGATCTGGTGAATTTAGTTTTTCAAATTTCCCAGTGAGATGAGTTAGAATCACATAGGTCCGTGACAATCTTTTTCTTCTGTTTCTTTTATGGTGATAAGATAGAGTTGCATGTCCAGATTCCAGATATCTGCACCCTTGCTATCATATGGCTTCCCTAAGATGAGCTCTGGTGAAAAAATCACTTGATCCTACACTGCCATGGCAGTAAGGGGCCATGTCTATCCTCTTGACATCTCCCTATGAATTTATGAATATATTAAAAGGTTTTAAGGTCAAGATCCACAATGTCAAGGTTGTGGCAATACTTTATGGCTGGTACTATATGCTTGAATATTTTCTTTGCATCTTCCTCCTGCGGCAGGCCATCCTTTATTATTGGGTCAAACATGTTTCCTCCTAGCGCACACTCTGCAACTAGATGGACCTGCTTGGATGTTACTCTAGAACCTGGAAGAGGCTGATGAGGTTAGGATGGTGTAGTGAACAAGGTCAAGTTTGTGATGCACCCTCCCCTGTTTGTTTACTCTTTCACTGGGTTCTGCACGCTGCCTCACTTAGAGAACCCACTTTCATGAAAGATATATAGTGGGTTTTTGCCTTCAGAAAACTCTAGAAGCAACAGAGGCTTTAGAGGCCAGCCCCAATTCTCCTGCTAACTCCCTTGAAGCATGCAATCTTCGTTGAGGGAGTGATGAGTTTTCTTGCCCAAGTCTTGCTCAGGTGTCAGGAACATTGCCTCTTCCAAAATGTTGCTGCAGACACATGCGGCAGCAACACATTTCTTGAATGGACTTCACAGGCACTATCTGGGCCCTCCTTCTTGGAACAATGTAAAGCAATGGCAGGAAAGGAAGCATTTCTTGTCACTGTGTCCTGATAGTATCAGGATAACAGTCCATGCTCTCCTGAGAGAAGTGGAGGAAGCCGAAGATGGGATAAGTGCCCTTTGGCTTTGGTGTAAGAGCAGAGTTAAAGAGATATGTTGGTGTTGGAGGAGGCACAGGGAATAAATCCACAGGCTTAGCTGAAATCATAAATCCATGCTCGAGTGCATTGTGTATCTGTTCTTTTATAATCAAATATGGCCCCATTATTATGCCATATTTATTTTTTTCAGGTATTACATTATTTTGTTGGCATTAAACCCCATGCTTCAGAGCATGTCTATAATGTTAGAATCAGGATAGGTCTACTTTTGGGTCTATAGGTCACATATCATAACCCATGAGGGTCTCTCACTGTCTTAGTTAGGGTTTTACTGCTGTGAACAGACACCATGACCAAGGCAAGTCTTATAAAAAACAACATTTAATTGGGGCTGGCTTACAGGTTCAGAGGTTCAGTCCATTATCATCAAGGTGGGAGCATGGCAGTATCCAGGCAGGCATGGTGCAGCAGGAGCTGAGAGTTCTATGTCTTCATCCAAAGGCTGCTAGTGGAAGACTGACTTCCAGGCAACTAGGGTGAGGATCTTATATCCACACCCACAGTGACACACCCATTCCAACCAGGTCACACCTATTCCAACAAGGCCACACCTTCAGATGGTGCCACTCCCTGGTCCAAGGATATACAAACCATCACATTCCACTCCCTGGTCCCCATAGACTTCTTCAAAAACATGAGTCTATGGGGGCCATACTTAAACATTGCATAATGCAAAATGCATTTAGTGCAACTTTCAAAGTCCTCATAGTCTATAGCAGTTGCAACAATGTTAAAAGTCCAAAGTTCAAGGTTTCTTCTGAGATTCATTAAACTTAATTAACTGTAATCCCCAAAGCAAGGCAGGAAACCAGCTGGGCAAACTCCAAACTCTGCATCTCCATGGCTGATGTATGTCAAAGTGGTCTTCAGATCTCCACTCCTTTTTCATCTTTTTTGACTGCAACAAACTGCTTCCTCCTGGGCTGGTTCCACTCCCTGTTAGCAGCTTTCCTCTGCATGTATCCCATGGCTCTGGCATCTTTAACATCTTTGAGTCTCCAAGGCAATTTCAATGTTACAGCTTCTTCTTTCAGTGTCTGGGATTCCACTTGATCTTTTGGACTCTTCCTAAGGACTGGCATCACTTCTCCATCTCTGTCCTCTGTAGCACTCTATGCTCAGGTTGATCCACTCCATTACGGCTGCTGTTCTTGGTGATCATCCCATGGTACTGACATCTCCAATACACTGGGGTGTTCCACTCCAACTAGGCTTCACCAATAGCCTCTCATAGGCTCTCTTCAGGGTGCCAAGCCTCAAATCCTTTGCATGACCCCTTCAATCCTGGGCCATCAACTATAGCTGAGGCTTCACCTTCTCCAATGTGCTTCCCTGGCCTCTCACAGTGCTAAGCCTCAGCTTCTCTCCATGATCCCTTCATTCCTTCACAAGCAGTACCACCTGAGTGACTCTTACACATTACCAAGTACAGCTGCAGCATGAGGTACAACCTTGGGTATCTCTGGAACACAGCTTCTTTGTGCTCCCAGAAAACAATTTCCAGAAGATTTCACCTCAACGATGCTGGTCTCTTCTTAATCACCGCTAATTCCTTAGCTCCAGCTAACCAGCATCAATTTTCCCAGTAGTTCCTTCCATTCTTAACTCTAGAGCCAGGGGCACATGGCTGAAGCTGCCGAGTTCTGCTGCTTACAGGATCTAGAACATGATCCCCTTGTATTATTACATTATCACCAGCTTTATGTTTACTAAATCCTTCACTGCCTAAGCTTGGCTATCCTGGTTCTTGCTCTGTAGATTGACCTTGAATGTAGAGATCAGCATGCTTGTCTCATGGGATTAAAGGTGTGTACCACCATGCCTGGATCTAATTTACCTGGGTAGGATCTTGCCCCAAGGTCCCACTCCCTTAATCTTTATCTCCTAGAACACAAGATTTTGCTCCATTTCACTTCCTGGTACTCCTTTAATACTCAAACCATATATTTTATATTTTTCCTTTCTAAGCTTGCTATGCTTGTTCAAACTTTTCTTCATAAGACTTAACCAGAGAACAAAGTCTCTGCTGGGCTTTTTTGAAACTTCTTTTGTCAATGCAATTAATCCAAGTCTCTTTACCTTAGCCTCAGGCAAACTTTTCAGACAAGGGCAAAAAGTAACCACATTCTTCACCAAAATACCACAAAACCAGTCTTTATGCCACATTCTGAAATTCTTTTCCTTTGAAATCTCTTGGGCCAGGTCAACACAGTTCAAATTACTCCCAGCAACAAAGTCTTCCATATTCCTACTAGGATGACCCATTAAGCCCCATTTAAAGCATTCCACTGCTTTCCAAATCCAAAGTCCCAAAATCCACATTCTTTCAAATAAAAGCATGGTCAGGCCTATCACAGCAATACCCCACTCCTGGTACCAACTTCTGTCTTAGTTAGGGTTTTACTGCTGTGAACAGACACCATGACCAAGGCAAGTCTTATAAAAAACAACATTTAATTGGGGCTGGCTTACAGGTTCAGAGGTTCAGTCCATTATCATCAAGGTGGGAGCATGGCAGTATCCAGGCAGGCATGGTGCAGCAGGAGCTGAGAGTTCTATGTCTTCATCCAAAGGCTGCTAGTGGAAGACTGACTTCCAGGCAACTAGGGTGAGGATCTTATATCCACACCCACAGTGACACACCCATTCCAACCAGGTCACACCTATTCCAACAAGGCCACACCTTCAGATGGTGCCACTCCCTGGTCCAAGGATATACAAACCATCACACTCACTGTATTGAGTGGAGGACGTCATCTCTGCAGAACTGTGAAGATCTGGTGAATTTAGTTTTTCAAATTTCCCAGCGAGATGAGTTAGAATGTCATAGGTCCCAGTGACAATCGTTTTCTTCTGTCTCTTTCATGTTGATAAGAGAGAGTATCATGTCCAGACTCTACATATCTGCCCACTTGTCATCATATGTCTTCCACAGTGTGAGTTCTGAGGAAAAAAAAAAAAAAAAACACTTGACCTACACTGACATGATAGTAAGGGGCAAGGTCTATCACCTTCACATCACCCTCTGCATCTCTGACTATATTCTAAGGTTTTATGTCAGGATCGACAATGTCAAGGGTGTGGCAGTACTTTATGGCTGCTAATATCTCCCTGAATATTTTCTGTGCATCTTCCTCCTGTGAAAGCAGGCCATCGTTCATTAACAGGGCAAGCATCTTTCTTCCTAGTGGCCACCCTGAAACTAGATGGACCTGCTTGGATGTTATCTGGAAGAGGCTGCTGAGGTTAGGATGGTGTAGTGAACAAGGTCAAGGCTGTGATGCACCCTCCCATGCTAGTTTACACTTTTGCTGGGTTCTGCATCCTGCATCTTTGAGAGGACCCAATTTCATTGATTATATATAGTGGATTTTTTCCTTTAGAGAACACTAGAAGTAACAGAGTCTTGTGAGGCCAGCCTGATACTCATGCTCACTCTCTTGAAGCATACAATCTTTTCTGAAGGAGTGATAAGTTTACTTGCCCCTAACAGAATGATAAGTTTTCTTGCCCATGTCTTGCTCAGGTGGCAGGGACATTGCCTCTTCCAAAATGCTGCTGCAGACACATGGGGCAGCACCTCATTTCTGGAATTAACTGCCCAGGCACTATCTGGGCCCTTCTTCTTGGAACAATGTAAAGCAACTGCAGGAAAGGAAGTATTTCTTGTCACTTGTGTCCTGATAATATCATGACAACAGTCCATGCTCTCCTGAGAGCCAGATGTGGAGGAAGCCAAAGATGGGATCAGTGACCTTTCTCTTTGCTGGAAGAGCAGAGTTGGTTTTTTTTTTTTAAATATTTTTTTATTACGTATTTTCATCAATTACATTTCCAATGCTATCCCAAAAGTCCCCCATAGCCTCCCCCCTACTTCCCTACCCACCCATTCCGATTTTTTGGCCCTGGCATTCCCCTGTACTGGGGCATATAAAGTTTGCTTGTCCAATGGACCTCTCTTTCTAGTGATGTCGGACTAGGCCATCTTTTGATACATATGCAGCTAGAGTCAAGAGCTTCGGGGTACTGGTTAGTTCATAATGTTGTTGCACCTACAGGGTTGCAGATCTCTTTAGCTCTTTGGATAAGTTAAATGGATGTGTTGATGATGGAGGTGGCATAGGGAATGAAATCACAGGCTTAGTTGAAATCATAGATCCATGACCAAGAGCATTGTATATCTGTTCTTTTATAATCAAATATGGGCCCATTATTTTGCCATATATATTCTTTTTCAGGTATTCCAATTTCTGCTTGGCATTAAACCACATGCCTCATAGCATGTCTATAATGTTAGTATCTGGATAGGTCTCCTTTTGGGTATTTAATTCACATATCATAACCCATGAATGTCTCTCCCTGTATTGAATGGAGGACCTCATCTCTGCAGAACTGTGAGGTCTGGTGATTTAGGTTTTCCAATTTCCCAGCGAGATGAGTTAAAATGACATAGGTCCTGTGACAATGTTTTTTTCTTCTGTTTCTTTTATGGTGATAAGATAGAGTTGGGTGTTTGAACAAGTCAAAAGGCTTACTGTACATGTCTCTGGATAGTCCCTGTCCGCGAGGACACACACCCGTTAAGTGCATTATCTGGTCTGTTTGGAAGTGGCCCTGTGAGGATGCAACACGTCAGAGGCGGGACAAAAATTCTATATAAGGCACTGGGCTGGGTTCCTCACTGTCTTCGCATCCGTGTGTAAGCTTATGCTCTCCCTCTCAAGATGCATTAAAGCTTGGCTGCAGGAGGATCCTACTTGTGTGCCGTGTCGTTCTTGCTGGTCGAGTCGACGTGCGCAAGAAGTGGTGCTGAAAACCCGGGACTTCGAGACATCGTTTGCACCACCGGAGACCCCTCAGCGTTGAGGTGGATTCAGAACTGCAGTGGACTCCGCCCGGAGAGGTGTGTTGGATTTTTTTTTAATCTTGGTCTTCAACTGTCTCCACCTTGGGAGGGTTTGCCCGAGGAGGCGGTGTTAGTGATCAGAGTCTTCTTCCTTTTCTTCCTGGTGTTGTATTGTTGTAAGCACAAGAGATATTGTTGAGGGTTGCGGATAAGTCCAACGTAGATAAGCGGCCCTGCGACCATTGCCATTTCGGCCGTAGATCTCCTGTCAGAAGGATGTAGATAAGCCGCGAGGAGGTAGAAATCTGCTGTGCTACATAAGTCGGGTGTAGATAAACCGCAGGCATCATCCACAATGGGTTCGTCCCAATCTGTGGTTCAAGCCCTTGATAACCTTCTTAAACAAAGGGATTAAATTTTAAGATTGCACCCCGCACACTTAAAATTTTTGTGAAGTTGACCATGTGGCACCATGGTACGCCTGCTCCGGATCACTTTTCCGTGCCTCGTGGAAAAAATTGGGAAAAGATCTAGATATAAAACTGTTAGAGAACGATCTTCGCCCTGGGACCAAGGCCATTTGGAAGATGGTTAACAACTGTCTAGAGGATGAAACCTGCAGTCCAGTAAGACAGGAAGGCCAGCACGCGTTAGAATTAGTCCAAGATAGCATGTCAGAAACCGAGTGGAGTGAGAGGTTGGGTGCTCGAGCACATACAAAAGGGATATCCAAGAAAAGAGAAAAGGGACCCCCCGGAAAAGGTAAAAAAGGGGGAGAGAAGCCTGATCAACCTATAAGGTTGGATCACCCTTCTAATGATGATAAGAAAAAAGGGGAGAGTATCTACCCAGAAAGGGAACTTCAAGAACTGAAAATTAGCTCAAGTTCGAGCTACGAACTTGACTCCTCTGAGGAAGAGGAAGAGGAAGCTGCAGCTAGATATGAAGAAGAGAGGTATCATCCTGATGAAAGGATCCCAAGGTATAAAAATAAAAAACAGCCCCCACTCCAACAACGCATGCAGCTTACCCCTACTGCCCCCCCAGCTTATGGGGCACGACCCGCATCTTCTTCACTTCTTTCTGAAAAAACCCGCCATAAAGTGACACAAGCCTTCCCTGTTTTCGATAATGGGGAAGGAGGTAGGGTTTATGCACCCGTAGAATACAATCAAATTAAGGAACTTGCGGAGTCGGTAAGGAAATATGGGGTGACAGGGAGCTTTACATTGATGCAACTAGATAGATTGGCCATAAATCCGCTCACTCCTTCAGATTGGCAGATGATTGCCAAAGCTGTTTTACCAACCATGGGACAGTATATGGAATGGAAAGCCCTATGGCATGAGGCAGCCCAAAATCTAGCCAGGTTTAATGCAGCAGCACTCGCCCCGGAACAACGCGATTGGACCTTCGACCTGTTAACAGGGCAGGGCCTGTATGCGGCTGATCAAAACAACTATGCATGGGGAGCTTATGCGCAAGTTGCACATTCTGCTATTAGGGCATGGAAAGCTCTCTCAAACAAGGGTGAGGCCAATCAACAATTATCAAAAATTATTCAGGGCCCCCAAGAGCCCTTCTCCAATTTTGTGGCAAGAATGACAGAAGCGGCTGAGAGAATTTTTGGGGACTCTGAGGCCGCAAACCCCTTAATAGAACAGTTAATTTTTGAACAAGCCACACAGGAGTGCCGAGCAGCTATCGCCCCTAGAAAGAGCAAAGGCTTACAGGATTGGCTTAGAGTTTGCCGTGAGTTGGGGGGACCCCTTACTAATGCAGGCCTGGCGGCTGCAATTCTTCAGTCGCAAAAGCAAGCAACAGGACAAAAGGGACATAAAACATGTTATAATTGTGGCAAGCCTGGCCGTCTCAAAAGAGACTGCAGGGCCCCTCCTCGTGAGAGGAGGGTCCTTACCATATGCACCAAGTGTGGTAAGGGTTATCATAGGGCAGATCAACGTCGGTCTGTCAGAGATATCAATGGCAGGCTACTTGCATCACAGGAGGCTAATGATACTAAGGAGTTTCCTCGTGTAACAAAAAATGGGAAACCGGGCCCCCGGTCCCAGGGCCCCCAAAGATATGGGAACCGATTTGTCAGGACCCAGGAAGCAACCAGAGAGGAGGCCCAGGAAGACCCTCAAGGGTGGACCTGCATGCTGCCACCGACTTCCTACTAATGCCCCAAATGAACATTCAACCGGTCCCAGTGGAGTCTGTATTATCTTTGCCCCCGGGGACCATGGGCCTTATTCTTGGTCGAGGTTCGCTCACCTTACAAGGCTTGGTGGTACACCCAGGAGTGGTGGATCGCCAACACTCTCCTGAGATTCAAGTCCTATGTTCCAGCCCTCGGGGCGTCATCTCTATTAACAAAGGGGACAGGATTGCCCAGCTATTGCTCCTCCCTGATAACGCCAGAGAGGAGCCTGTGGGAAAGGATGTGAAGAAAATGGGTTCCTCCGGAAGTGACTCGGCCTACTTAGATGTATCGTTAAATAGCAGACCTAAGCTCCGCATTAAGATAAATGGGAAAGAATTCGAGGGCATTCTAGATACCGGAGCAGATAAAAGTATAATTTCCACACATTGGTGGCCCAAAACTTGGCCCACCACAAAATCATCTCATTCGTTACAAGGTCTGGGATACCAATCCTGTCCCACTATAAGTTCTGTTGCTTTAACCTGGAGATCCCCCGAAGGTCAGCAGGGAAAATTTGTACCCTATGTGCTTCCGCTCCTGGTTAACATCTGGGGAAGGGATATCATGCAGCACATGAGTCTCGTCTTGTCTAATGAGACAGTTTCCTTAGAAGGCAACTATTCAGATAGAGCAAAGTATATCATGACCAAGATGGGTTATAGAGATGGGGAGGGACTGGGTGCACAAGGACAGGGACGAATAACGCCTATTGCACCAAAGGAAAATTATAGAAAACAGGGACTGGGTTTTTCCTAGGGGCCGCTGAGATAGCACAACCTATACCATGGAAAACAGAGGACCCGGTGTGGGTTCCTCAGTGGCCTTTATCCTCTGAAAAATTAGAGGCAGTAACACAATTAATAAAAGAACAGTTAAATTTAGGACACATCGAGCCATCTGTCTCTCCTTGGAATACTCCCATATTTGTTATTAAAAAGAAATCTGGAAAATGGAGGTTGCTTCATGATTTAAGGGCCATTAATGCACAAATGAAGTTATTTGGCACCGTGCAACGTGGTTTGCCGGCGTTATCTGCCCTGCCGCGAAAATGGAATTTAATTATTATAGATATTAAGGATTGCTTTTTTTTATACCATTATGCCCTGAGGATAGGCCTCATTTTGCCTTCACAGTTCCCTCATTCAATCATATGGAACCAGATAGAAGATATCAATGGAAAGTTTTGCCCCAGGGCATGTCCAATAGTCCCACCATGTGTCAGCTTATGTACAAAGGGCTCTTAGCCCAATAAAGGAACAATTTCCTTCTTTAATTTTAATACAATATATGGATGATGTTCTTTTATGTCACAAAGACCTGAGCCTATTAAAAAGGGCATACCCCTGTTTGTTGGACACTCTTCGACGGTGGGGTTTGCAAATAGCTACAGAAAAGGTGCAGGTTTCTGATACAGGATAGTTTCTAGGGTCGATAATTACCCCAGACAGGATTGCACCCCAGAAAATAGAAATACGGAGGGACCATCTTCATACTTTAAACGATTTTCAAAAGTGCTGGGAGATATTAATTGGCTTAGACCCTTTTTGAAAACCCCCTCGGCGGAGTTGAAACCTTTATTTGAAATATTGGAAGGGGATTCTCATATTTCCTCCCCTAGAGCCCTTACTCCAGCTGCTGACCAGGCGTTGCGAGCAGTTGAGGGGGCTTTGCAGGAGGCCCAATTGCATCGCATTAATGATACTCAACCTTTTGATTTGTGTGTTTTTAAGACAGCCCAATTGCCAACTGCAGTTTTATGGCAGGGTGGACCTCTACTGTGGGTCCACCCAAATGCTTCCCCTGCTAAAATAATAGAATGGTATCCTAATGCAGTTGCACAGCTTGCCCTTAGGGGCCTGAAAGCAGCTATTACCCACTTTGGAAAAAACCCAGATACCCTAATTGTGCCTTACACCGCTGTACAAGTTCAAACTCTGGCAGCCACCTCCAATGACTGGGCAGTCTTGGTTACCTCCTTTGAAGGACAGATAGATAATCATTATCCCAAGCATCCCATCTTACAGTTTGCCCAGAATCAGCCTGTTGTGTTTCCACGTGTGACATCTAAATCCCCGCTTGAAGATGGGGCCGTGGTATATACTGATGGGTCAAAAACCGGCATAGGTGCCTATGTCCACAATGGGGAGGTCACCTCTAAACAGTTTGGTGAGAATTCTCCTCAAGTAGTGGAGTGTCTTGTGGTCCTGGAGGTTTTAAAAACCTTTTCAGGAGCCCTTAATATTGTGTCTGACTCTCATTATGTGGTTAATGCTGTAAATCTTTTAGAAGTGGCTGGGGTGATTAGGTCATCTAGCAAGGTTGCCCATATTTTTCAGCAAATACAGCTAGTCCTGTTAGCCAGAAAATTTCCAGTCTATATTACTCATGTCAGGGCCCACTCGGGCCTGCCTGGGCCCATGGCTCAGGGAAATGATATGGCAGACAAAGCTACAAAAATGGTGGCTGCAGCCTTATCGTCTCCAATAGAAGCTGCCAGGAGGTTTCACAACAAATTTCATGTGACGGCTGAAACTCTGCGTCGTCGCTTCTCCTTGACAAGAAAGGAGGCCCGTGACATTGACATTCAGTATCAAAACTGTTGTGAGTTTCTGCCAGTCCCCCACGTAGGAATTAACCCACGTGGCATTCGACCCCTACAGGTCTGGCAGATGGACGTTACCCATGTCCCCTCCTTTGGCAAACTTCAGTACCTCCACGTGTCCATTGACACGTGCTCGGGTATCATGTCTGCTTCTCCCCTAACTGGAGAAAAGGCCTCACATGTGATTCAACATTGCTTTGAGGCATGGAGTGCTTGGGGGAAACCCAAACTCCTTAAAACTGATAATGGACCAGCTTATACATCTCAAAAATTCCAACAGTTCTGCCGTCAGATGGACGTGACCCACTTGACTGGACTTCCATACAACCTTCAAGGACAGGGTATTGTTGAGCGGGCGCACCGCACCCTCAAATCCTATCTAATAAAACAGAAAGGGGGAGTCGAGGAGGCTCTACCCCGAGTACCAAGAGTGTCTGTGTCTATGGCACTCTTTACACTCAATTTTTTAAATCTTGATGCTCACGGCCATACTGCGGCTGAACGTCATTACTCAGAGCCAGATAGGCCCAAAGAAAGGGTTAAATGGAAAGATGTTTTGAATAACAAATGGAAGGGCCCAGATCCCATATTGATCAGATCCAGGGGAGCCGTATGTGTCTTTCCACAGGATGAAGCCAACCCTTTTTTGATCCCTGCCCGCCTTACAAGAACAATCCATCAGGCGGAAGAAGAACCCATTGCGACGGAGCTGGACATGGATGATCCTACTTCTGGAACTGATGACACTGGGAGGAACTCAAAGATCAGGGAGTAACCCACATCAGATCTATAATGTGACTTGGACTATTTCTAATTTGTTAACAGGAGTTGTTGCTAATAAGACTGTTTTGCAGGGTGCCCTAAAAGAGGCTTTTCCAACCCTTTATGTAGATTTGTGTGATCTGGTTGGTAATGAATGGGATCCCTCTGATCATGATCCATCTGGAGATTATGGATGCCAATATATTAATCAAAGAGAATTTACCAGAGAACTTGACATCTATGTTTGCCCTGGTCATAAGGTGTCACCTCATTGTGGGGGTCCGGCAGAGGGCTATAGTAAAGTATGGGGGTGTGAGACCACGGGGCATGCCTATTGGAATCCCTCATCCACATGGGATTTCATTACTGTTAAGAGAGGAAATACACCTGGCTATACTTATGGGGGGAGAGGAAAATGGAAATGCACAAAGGATGGAAGGAGGGTTGATTGTGGCCCCTGCTATGATTCTTTAAAAACTAGCCATATCGGAGCCACCCCTGGGGGCCGATGTAATCCATTGGTGATTACCTTTACTGAGGCAGGAAAGAAAGCTAACTGGGATGGCCCAAAAAGTTGGGGTCTGAGATTGTACCGTACCGGTCATGATCCGGTTGCCATTTTTTCTATAAGTAGAAGTTATACAAATATATCTTCTCATTCCCAGTCCTCTGGCTATCTTGTCCCGCCAGTAGGGACCTATTGGGCCTGTAGTGCTGGCCTTACCCCCTGCGTTTCCCTTGCTACCTTAAATTTTACCAGTGTTTTTTGTGTTATGGTAACCCTATGGCCTAGGATTATTTATCATCCCATAAGTCATGTTGTGGAAGCCTATGAGAATGCCGGCCCCCGACGTCTTAAGAGAGATCCTGCCTCTTTTACCTTAGCGGTGTTATTCGGAGGCCTGGCCACAGGCGGCATAGCTGCTGGTATAGGCACAGGGGCGGTAGTGCTTAATAATATTCATTAGCTTAAAATTTTGCAACAAGCTATGCATGAGGATATAAAGGAAATTGAAAAATCAATTACTAATTTAGAGACGAGTTTATCCTCTTTGGACGTGTGCCACCCTAAAAGAAGAATGCTGTTTCTGGGTTGATAAGACCGGATTAGTGCGATACAGCATGGCGAAATTGACAACTTGCCTTGCACAGAGACAAAAAAATCTTTGATGCCGATAAAGGATGGTTTGAGGGCTGGTTCAGTCATTCCCCTGGATGACAACTTTGATTTCCACACTTGTGGGACCAGTTGTGATGCTTCTTTTGATACTTATGATAGGATCTTGCCTGTTTAAAAAGGTGGTGTCTCTCCTGCGGGAACGTGTACAAGTGCTTGAGATGATGGCTATGTATGAACGCCTTTAAATGATGTTGTTTTATTTGTTGCTAAAATAGGATTGCTGCCTATGAGAGAGAAGATATAAAGAATAACCAGCATTGATTGCGAAATTGCTTGAGGCTGCAGAAACCTGGAATTACCTCAGAATGAAGAGAGGAAAAATGAAGAAAGGGATTGTGGGAGGCAGGGTGGACTGAATAGGATTGTCCCGGTGGTTGAGCATGGCCAATACTCACAGGGCATTCAAAATTTCAAGATTTGTCAGGAAAGAAAGAAAGATATTATTACTATATCTTATGATGCTTGGGTGGGGTCCTTTTAGAGAAGCGTGGAGCCGAACTTGGACCCAGTATGTATAGTAAAAGGTCGCTGGCCACTCAGCTCTTGCACCCCACGAGGCTAGTCTCATTGCACGGGACAGAGTGAGTGCGCTTCAGCAGCCCAAGGAGAGTTGCGAGGCTAAACACTGCAGTGGAAGGGGCAAAGCGGCTGTTAAAACCTCTTCCAGGAGGGGGTGTCATCTATATGAAGGTTATATGTCCAACTTTCCTTCTCCCAGGAAAAACGACATAGGGTCAGGCCAGGGTTCCTCTGGGCGAAGAGTCTAAGAGGAGGACCCTGTGTAAGACCTATCTTGCACACTGGGAATTTGACCTCCACCCTCACTCTAGATCACTTGGGTGGCCTTAAAATTAAAATAAAAGGAGGAGATGTGGAAAGCCGCTCCCACATTCGCCATTAAAAGATGGCGCATGAGCTGGGTGTTTGAACAAGTAAAAAAGGCTAACTGTGCATGTCTCTGGATAGTCCCTGTCCACGAGGACACACACCCGCTAAGTGTGTCATCTGATCTGTTTGGAAGTGGCACTGTGAGGATGCGCCACGTCAGAGGCGGGGCAAAAATTCTATATAAGGCACAGGGCTGGGTTCCTCAGGGTCTTCGCATCCGTGTGTAAGCTTATGCTCTCCCTCTCAAGATGCATTAAAGCTTGGCTGCAGGAGGATCCTACTTGTGTGCCATGTCGTTCTTGCTGGTCGAGTCGGACGCGCGCAAGAAGTATGGCTTCCCTAATGTGAGCTCTGGTGAAAAAATCACTTGATCCTACACTGCCATGGCAGTAAGGGGCCATGTCTATCCACTTGACATCTCCCTATGAATTTATGAACATATTAAAAGGTTTTAAGGTCAAGATCCACAATATCAAGGTTGTGGCAGTACTTTTTGGCTGGTACTATATGCTTGAATATTTTCTTTGCATCTTCCTCCTGCGGCAGGCCATCCTTTATTATTGGGTCAAACATGTTTCCTCCTAGCGCACACTCTGCAACTAGATGGACCTGCTTGGATGTTACTCTAGAACCTGGAAGAGGCTGATGAGGTTAGGATGGTGTAGTGAACAAGATCAAGGTTGTGATGCACCCTCCCCTGTTTGTTTACTCTTTCACTGGGTTCTGCACCCTGCCTCTTTCAGAGAACCCACTTTCATGAAAGATGTATAGTGGGTTTTTGCCTTCAGAAAACTCTAGAAGCAACAGAGGCTTTAGAGGCCAGCCCCAATTCTCCTGCTAAGTCCCTTGAAGCATGCAATCTTCTTGGAGGGAGTGATAAGTTTTCTTGCCCAAGTCTTGCTCAGGTGGCAGGGACGTTTCTCTTCCAAAATGCTGCTGCAGACACATGTGGCAGCAACACATTTCTTGAATGGACTTCACAGGCACTATCTTGGCCCTCCTTCTTGAACCAATGTAAATTAACGGCAGGAAAGGAAGTATTTCTTGTCACTTGTGTCCTGATAGTATCAGGGCCACCGTCCATGCTCTCCTGAGTGTCAGATATGAAGAAAGCCAAAGATGGGATCAGTGACCTTTCTCTTTTGTGGAGGAGTAGATTTAAAGGGATATTTTGGTGATGGAGGTGTCATAGGGATTGAATCCACATGCTTTGCTCAAGTTTTAGATCTATGCTCAATTACATTGTGTATCTATACTTTTATTATCAAATTGCTTTTGGGCCCATTTTTTCATATTTGTCCCCTTTATTTTGCCATATTTATTCTTTCTCAGGAATTCCAGTATCTCATTCGCATTAATCTCCATGCTACAGAGCATGTCTATAATTTTAGAATCTAGATAGATCACAGTTTGTGTCTAAAATTCAAATATCATGAACCATGGATGTTTCTCAATGACTTCAGTGGAGGACCTCATCTCTGGTAAACTGTGATGGACGACCTGGTGAATGAGGTTTTCAAGTTGCCCAGAAATGTGAATTAGAATGTCATAGGTCCCAGTGACATTCGTTTTCTTCTGTCTCTTTCATGTTGATAAGAGAGAGTATCATGTCCAGACTCTACATATCTGCCCACTTGTCATCATATGTTTTCCACAGTGTTAGTTCTGGGGGAAAAAAAACACTTGACCTACACTGACATGGTAGTAAGGGGCAAGGTCTATCACCTTCACATCACCCTCTGCATCTCTGACTATATTCTAAGGTTTTATGTCAGGGTCGACAATGTCAAGGATGTGGCAGTACTTTATGGCTGCTACTATCTCTCTGAATATTTTCTGTGCATTTTCCTCCTGTGACAGCAGGCCATCATTCATTAACAAGGCAAGCATCTTTCTTCCTAGTGGCCACCCTGAAACTAGATGGACCTACTTGGATGTTATCTGGAAGAGGCTGCTGAGGTTAGGATGGTTTAGTGAACAAGGTCAAGGCTGTGATGCACCCTCCCATGCTTGTTTACTCTTTTACTGGGTTCTGCACCCTGCCTCTTTCAGATTACCCCCTTTCATGGAAGATATATAGTGGATTTTTGCCTTCAGAGAACTGTAGAAGCAACAGAGTCTTTAGAGGCCAGCCACAATTCTCCTGCTCACTCTCTTGAAGCACACAATCTTCTCTGAGGGAGTAATAAATTTTCTTGCCCAAGTCTTGCCCAAAATGCTGCTTCAGACATGGGGCAGCACCACATTTCTGGAATGGACTGCACACCCACTATCTGGGCCTTTCTTCTTGGAACAATGTAAAGCAATGGCACGAAAGGAAGCTATTCTTGTCACTTGTGTCCTGATAGTATCAGGATAACAGTCCATGCTCTCCTGAGAGTCACATGTGGTGGAAGCCAAAGATGGGATCAGTGACCTTTCTCTTTGTTGGAAGAGCAGAGTTAAATGGACATGTTGGTGATGGAGGTGGCATAGGGAATGAAACCACAGGCTTAGTTGAAATCGTAGATCCATGACCAAGTGCATTGTGTATCTGTTCTTTTATAATCAAATATGGCCCCATTATTATGCCATATTTATTTTTTCAGGTGTTACAATATCTTGTTGGCATTAAACCCCATGCTTCAGAGCATGTCTATAATGTTAGAATCAGGATAGGTCTACTTTGGGGTATTGTACTGGCTAGTTTTGTGTCAACTTGACACAGCTGGAATTATCACAGAAAAAGGAGATTCAGTTGAGGAAATGCCTCTATGAGATCCAGCTGTAAGGCATTTTCTCAATTAGTTATCAAGGGGAAAAGCCTCTTGTTGGTGGGACCATCTCTGGGCTGGGATTCTTGGTTCTAAATGAGAGCAGGCTGAGCAAGCCAGGGGAAGCAACCTGTAAAACATCCCTCCATGGCCTCTGCATCAGCTCCTACTTCCTGACCTGTTTTACTTATTGTCCTGACTTCCTTGGTGATAAACAGTAGTATGGAATTGTAAGCTGAATAAACCCTTTCCTCCCCAACTTCTTCTTGGTCATGATGTTTGTGCAGGGATAGAAACCCTCACTAAGTCAAATTGGTACTGGGAGTGGGGTGTTGCTGTGATAGGCCTGACCATGCTTTTATTTGAAAGAATGTGGATTTTTGGACTTTCGATTTGGAACTCAGTGGAATGCTTTAAATGGGACTTAATGGGTCATCATAGTAGGAATATGAAAGAGTTTGTTGCTGGGCGTAATTTGAGCTGTGTTGACCTGGTCCAGGAGATTTCAAAGGAGAAGAATTTCAGTATGTGCCATAAAGACTGTTTTTGTGGTATTTTGGTGTGGCTACTTTTTACCCTTGTCAGAAAAGTCTGCCTGAGGCTAAGGTGAAGAGACTTGCATTAATTGCATTAACAAAGGAAGTTTCAAAAAAGCCCAGCAGAGACTTTGTTCTCTGGTTAAGTCTCACAAAGAGAAGTTTGAACAAGCATAGCAAGTTTAGAAAGACAAAATATAAAATATATGGTTTGAGTATTAAAGGAGTACCAGGAAGTGAAATGGAGCAAAATCTTGTGTTCTAGGAGATAACAGATTAAGGGAGTGGGACCTTGGGGCAAGATTCTACCCAGCTTAATTAGATCCAGGCTTGGTGGTACACACCCTTAATCCCATGAGACAAGCATGCTGAGCTCCCCATTCAAGGTCAATCTACAGAGCAAGAACCAGGATAGCCAAGCTTAGGCAGTGAAGGATTTAGAAAACATAAAGCTAATGATAATGTAATAGTACAAGGGGATCATATTCTAGTTGCTGTAAGCAGCAGAACTCGGCAGCTTCAGCCATGTGGCTCTGGCTCTAGAGTTAAGAATGGAAGGAACTACTGGGAAAATTGATGCTGGTTAGCTGGAGCTAAGGAATTAGCCATGATTAAGAAGAGACCAGCATCACTGAGGTGAAATCTTCTGGAAACTGTTTTCTGGGAGCACAAAGAAGTTGTGTTCCAAAGATACCCAAGGTTGTACCTCATGCTTTGGTTGGACTTGGTAATGTGTCAGAGTCACTCAGGTGATACTGCTTGTGAAGGAATGAAGGGATCATGGAGAGAAGTTGAGGCTTAGCACTGTGAGAGGCCAGGGAAGGCCATTGGAGAAGGTGAAGCCTCAGCTGTAGGCGATGGCCCAGGATTGAAGGGGTCATGCAAAGGATTTGAGGCTTGGCACCCTGAAGAGAGCCTATGAGAGGCTAGTGGGGAAGCCTAGTTGGACTGGAACACCCCAGTGTATTGGAGATGTCAGTACCATGGAGTGATCACCAAGAACTGCAGCCATAGTGGAGTGGATTAACCTGAGCTTAGAGTGCTACAGAGGGCAGAACTGGAAAAGTGATGCCAGCCCTTTGGAGGAGTCCAAAAGATCGAGTGGATTCCCAGACACTGAAACAAGAAGCTGTAATATTGAAATTGCCTTGGAGACTCAAAGATGTTAAAGATGCCAGAGCCATGGGATACATGCTGAGAAAAGCTGCTAACAGTGAGTAGAACCAGCCCAGGAGAAAGCAGTTTGTTGTGGTCAACAAAGATGAAAAAGGAGTGGAGATCTGAAGACAGCTTTGACAACAGCCATGGAGATGCAGAGTTTGGAGTTTGGCCAGCTGGTTTCCTGCCTTGCTTTGGGGATTACAGTTAATTAAGTTAACTCAATGAAGGAATCTCAGAAGAGATCTTGAACTTTGGACTTTTAACATTGTTGAGACTGCTATAGACTGAGGACTTTGAAAGTTGGACTAAATGCATTTTGCATTATGCTATGTTTAAGTATAGCCCCATAGACTCATGTTTTTTAACAAATCTATGGGGACCAGGGAGTGGAATGTGATGGTTTTTATATCCTTGGACCAGGGAATGGCACCATCTGAAGGTATGGCCTTGTTGGAATAGGTGTGACCTGGTTGGAATGGGTGTGTCACTGTGAGTGTGGGTATAAGATCCTCACCCTAGTTGCCTGGAAGTCAGTCTTCCACTAACAGCCTTTGGATGAAGACAGAACTCTCAGCTCCTCCTGCACAATGCCTACCTGGATACTGCCATGCACCCACCTTGATGATAGTGGACTGAACCTCTAAACCTGTAAGCCAGATCCAATTAAATTTTTTTTTGTAAGACTTGCCTTGGTCATGGTGTCTGTTCACAGCAGTAAAACCCTAACTAAGACAGGAATATAGCTCACATCATAACCCATGAATGTCTCTCACTTTATTAGGTGGAGGACCTCATCTCTGCAGAACTGTGAGGTCTGGTGAATTAGGTTTTCAAATTTCCCAGCAAGATGAGTTAGAATGACATAGGTCCCGTGACAATCTTTTTCTTCTGTTTCTTTTATGGTGATAAGATAAGAGTTTCATGTCCAGATTCCAGATATCTGCACCCTTGCCATCGTATGGCTTCCCTAAGATGAGCTCTGGTGAAAAAATCACTTGATCCTACACTGCCATGGCAGTAAGGGGCCATGTCTATCCTCTTGACATCTCCCTATGAATTTATGAATATATTAAAAGGTTTTAATGTCAAGATCGACATTGTCAAGGTTGTGGCAGTACTTTATGGCTGGTACTATATGCTTGAATATTTTCTTTGCATCTTCCTCCTGCAGCAGGCCATCCTTTATTATTGGGTCAAACATGTTTCCTCCTAGCACACACTCTGCAACTAGATGGACCTGCTTAGATGTTTCTATAGAACCTGGAAGAGGCTGCTGTGGTTAGGCTGGTATGGTGAACAAGGTCAAAGTTGTGATGCACCCCCCCCCTTATGCTTGTTTACTCTTTCACTGGGTTCTGTACCCTGCATCGTTGTGAGGACACAATTTCATTGATTATATATAGTGGATTTTTTCCTTTAGAGAACACTAGAAGTAACAGAGTCTTGTGAGGCCAGCCTGATACTCATGCTCACTCTCTTGAAGCACACAATCTTTTCTGAAGGACTGAATAGTTTTCTTGCCCCTGACAGAATGATAAGTTTTCTTGCCCATGTCTTGCTCAGGTGACAGGGACATTGCCTCTTCCAAAATGCTGCTGCAGACACATGGGGCAGCACCTCATTTCTTGAATGGACTGCCCAGGCACTATCTGGGCCCTTCTTCTTGGAACAATGTAAAGCAATGGCAGGAAAGGAAGTATTTCTTGTCACTTGTGTCCTGATAGTATCACGACAACAGTCCATGCTCTCCTGAGAGCCAGATGTGGAGGAAGCCAAAGATGGGATCAGTGACCTTTCTCTTTGCTGGAAGAGCAGAGTTAAAGGGATATGTTGGTGATGGAGGTGGCATAGGGAATGGATCCACAGGCTATGTTCAGGTTGTAGATCAGTGCTCAATGTTCTCATGTATCTATTCTTTTTATAATCACAATGCCTTGGTCCACCCCCTTTTTTTCCAATATGTCTATTTTATTTTGCCATATTTATTCTTTTTCAGGGATCCCAGGATCTCGTTGGCATTAAACCACATGCCTCAGAGCATGTCTATATTAGAATCTAGATAGGTCACAATTTGGGTTTTTAGTTCACATATCATGGGGATAACATAGAGTAGCATGTCCAGACTCCACATATCTGCCCCCTTGCCATCATATGGCTTCCCTAAGGTGAACTCTGTTGAAAAAAAGCACTTGGCCCCACACCGCCATGGCACTAAGGGGCCAGGTCCATCACCTTCACATCACCCTCTGAATCTTTGAGTATATTCTAAAGGTTTTTTGTCAGGATTGACAATGTCAAGGTTGTGGCAGTACTTTATGGATTCTACTATCTGCCTGAATATTTTCTTCCTGTCTTCCTCCTGTGGCAGGCCATCCTTTCCTATCAGGTCAAAAATGCTTCATCCTAGCGTATTCTCCTACTAGATGGACCTGATAAAAGAAGTTGCATACTTCTATCCATCCATCTCTGTCTGTTCACCCTGAATAATCAATGGAAGACACTGTATCCTTTAGTGGACAGTTCTGAACATCCAATTAAACCCCATGGTTATCTAACCTACAAAAGCAAAGGAATCTGAATGGAGGGAAATATGATTGGGAGAATGCCTGCATTACATTGCCTACAGGAAAGATGTCGGAAGTGGCCTTGTCAGTGACTGCTATGGGAGTGTGTTATCCCACTGCGGGATGTGCCACTACTGGACAGCATGTCCTGAGCAAGAGAGTCATGTCAGCAAGCCTGACAGCAGCCCTCCTCTCTGGGCTTTCTTTCACTTCCTGACTCCTGGTTCCTGCCCTGTTTGAGTTCCTGCCTTGCCTTCTCCTCAGAGATGGTCAAGGATCTAGAAACGTGAATCTCATAATCCTTTTGTGTCCCACATTTCTTTTGGTCTTAGTGTCTGTCACATCTATGACAGACTTGTATTTTGTACACTGGTCCTCAACAGGCAGTGGATGTCCCAGGGCAGAGCATGAAGAAGAAAGGGAGGCTGATAGTCCCGCCCCCTTGAGGAAAGGGGGTTGGTGGGCGGAACTTTGGGGGATGGGCAAGACCTAACTGCCACAAACTGTAGTTGAACTTACATTAACTACCCCACTGCCTGAGATGAGGTACTCAGATAGGCTGCCTTTATCTCCACATGGCATTTCTCACTTGGGGACAGGGTGGTCTCAAGATAGGGTTTCTCTGTGTAGGCCTGACTGTACTGGAACTCCCTCAGTAGACAAGGTTAGCCAGGAACTCAGAGATCCACCTGCATCTGCCTCCCAAGTGCTGCAATTAAAGGGGTGCACCTCCACCACAGGACTTACTCATGACATTTCTAACCATTTTTATACAAACTGTGGAGAGCCCAGTGACCATCCACAGCCACCAGGCACAAGGACAGGGGCAGATGGGAAGCAGGTTCTGTGGCCTAAGGGAACAAAGTTTCAGGTGGGCAGGAGGAATACATTTCAGACATTATACACAGCAGGGTGACCCACATCCTAATGCAATCTTTTCTAAGATGTTCAGAGCAACTGCAAGCTTCCTCTGGCCCTAGCACCTTAAGGAGACAGCATGGAGACCCATAACCCCTGGATTTGAGGGAAGTGGGTAGGGAGTCAGTCAAGTTTGGATTCCTTCCAGAGTTAAACCATAATGTCTCCATATTCTGTGTGCAGGCCCCAGCCTATTGGCCTCCATAGTTGAACATTCAAGAGGCAGGAAGTATTGAGGCTGCAGTTGACCTGGCACATGATACAAGTCCTCTACTGGATAAACTGCACCAAGAATGCCCTTGGGAAAGAATATGAAGGTGGCCTGAGGAAGCAGAACTAGGAATCCTCTGTCCTTTTCCAGAAGGCTGTCTAAAAAGCTGAAAAGGGAGTCTGGACACATTCCTGTCTCCTATTTTTTTTTAATATAACTGAAATTAAGTATAGCAAATACTGAAACTTCAGTAAGCGCCTAGACAGATGGTGACTTCCATGTTAGGTGTCATCATACCTAAGTCAAGGCATGCAGGCAAAATATCAAGCCTTTGTCCTTAGCCTCTAAAAGACCTGCTGGAAGGTCTAGTGAAAGAATGCTGGCATGGGTGTACTCTTCTGCCACCAGGAATAACAGCTGTGAGTGAGACCTTTCTAGCTTCCAAAATTTTGCTCGATGCACAGCTCCATGCCTCTGAGAATGTGATATGGCTATCCAAGGGAGGGCAAGCATGGCTGAACGTGACAGCTCCCACATGCTGCTCTCTGGGAGGCCATATCAAAACACAGATCTAGGACAGTCACAGTGACCTCAGAGGACTGAAGAAACAAAGGACAGTAGTAGAGCAGGGTGAAGATACAGCCAGGTGCAAGGAAGCCTTGGAGGATGTGGGTCCTATGATTATGAAATTGATCCTGGTCGCTTGATAGTAATTAATGAACTTACAATTCTGTCTAGCTGGGCCCTCACCAGGTATCCAGAACTGCTGTTCTCCCCATCCCGTGCATGGGTCATGAAAGCCCAGCCTCCCTTGTGACAGAGGCTGACATCAGGCCCTGAGGCAGTGAGCAGCTCAGGAGGAAACGGTGGGTGGAGATGATGCTGGTGGTGTCCTAGTTTCTGCTGTGCCTATATAAAAAGGGAGGAGTGTATCTCATGGAATGTGGGGTTTGCTCAGTTGACTTCTGCCTTCAAATAGGGTCTTCCTCCAAAGAGGGACCTGGTGAGGATCTGTCACCTCTGATGAGACAGGCGCCCCACCATGAGTTCCACTTTAGGCTTCTTCCTGCAGAGGACAGTTAGCCATCAAGATGGGATGTTCCTGACCTTGGGAGAAGAGAGGTGGAAAGGCTTTCAACAGCCTCTGAGGCTTCTCCTGCAACTTTGAAAAATTGCTTCCCATAAGGAGAGAAGGCAGTGCCCCTGAAGGAAGAGAAAGCGATGACTTATGATGAGACCTCAGGCTCATCAGATGGTCCACACCAAAAATTCATTCATTCACTCACTCATTCATTCTCTCCCTCCCTGCTCTCTCTCATGCCTCCATCCCTCCCTCTCATAATGAACAAAACCAACCAAACAAACAAAAAACCTAGCATGTGACCATGAACCTGGTCTCCAAAGTCACGAAATTTGTTGTTCTGCCTCCCATAGCAGGATGTTTTTGGATTCAGGTCTCTGAGCTCAATGCCCTATTTCCTGGAAGTCACAGAAACTTTGCCAGACTGCTGCCTCCCAGAGCACCCAGCCAGCACTGCACTATGCTGAGCTTGCTCGTCTGCACGTTGGTGGTCATGGGTTCTTTCCTTTGCTTGGGAGTCCCATTCTGCAGCTGTGCCTTGCTTCTCCTCCTCAACTCCCAACACCCAGATGATCCTGTTTAAGAGAATCGTAGACTTCATTAAATCCACTGGGGTTCCTCTGCTCTCTGAAAACACCCTGGAGGAATTCGGAAGTGAGTCTTCACATATTACTGGGAACCTGAGAGATTGGAAAAGCTGGAAGGCCCCAGCTAAGCTGCCCAGGCTGGTCCTGCAGGTTACCCTCTCTAGGCATGAGGTGCCTCCAGGTTTCTAGCAAGGGCAGAAATGGTAGGGCCTCCTTGTGTACACATGGAAAGATACCCAGGGTCAAGCCTTCCACTGTACTTAGGGCATGAGCATAATGCTTGTTACTGTGCATTCCGTAAATTCTCTTAGCATGGGTCCAGGTTGAGTTCCCATAGAGGACTACATAGAGAAACTTCAGGAAGAAGAACTGGGTTACAGACTGAAGATAAGGGGAGGAGCCTCGCACTGAAATGCTGTCTCCCAGCACTTGGGGGATCAGTGGGAGTAGCGGGGATGACATGGAGGGGACACACACACACACATTTAGGGCTGAGCTGGGCACTTTGTCCTCTGTTTTAGTATGAACACAAATACAGGACATACCCTGGCTGTCATGTTAAAAGAATAGTTCTCCACACAGAGCTCATGGACATATGTCCTGCAGCTTCCAAGGGAGGCGAAGCAATCATTTTTGAGGAGCAATGTACATACTAAGGAGCGCAGGTTCAATGCAGTGGCTTGATGGAGGTCACAACAAATGAGGTCTCTAGGTTCCTTCATCCTGCAGTCTGCTGCCTCCTACAATCCCCTGAGTCAATTATTCCTCCCATTGTGTCCCCAGTGCTCTTTTACATAGCTGACACTGCACACTGTCTCTGGACAGATTTTATTACAATGATATTGTTGACTGCATTTAGGGGGATTCTCATACTCTAAAATAAGGTTAATGTGACATGAATGATATTTCAATCAGTTATGACAAGTGTATGATATTCCTAGAATGTAAGCCTGGGAACATTGATATTTCAAAGAGAATCTATATTTTTCTCCATCTGGAGTCTGACTTTTATGCATGGTAAAATTCAGTTTGTCCATGGTAGGCTATTTTGTGGATGCAGATGTGCCCTTATCTCTTCAGTGTGAATGGGCTTTGTGTGGGGCTCTTTTTCCCTTAATGTTTCCTGGGTTTAAGTCCTCAGCTTTTGTTCAGAAACCAGAGAAAAATGTTTTTGCAATTAGTATTCATCACGTGACACATGAGTGGATTCCCAGTGAAGACCCTTCCTGGTTTATCGAAGGTGCCATTCTCTTGGTCCCCTTATGACAGGAAATCTCTGTCTGCACTTCAGTGTATAATAAACTCACATCCTGTGGACAAAATCTGTCCTTGACTCTCTACATGAGGCCTGCCTCGAAACACTATTCCCCCAAGTGGGAAGGCCTTACCATTTCAATCTGGTGAAGATTCAAGGATGGGACTCTTTAGAGCTAGAGGCTGTAAAAAGAACCCTTAAAGATAACCCTTCGTTTTTTCCAATGCCTGTTCTATGGTTCCTCTCAGTTTGCAAACAGTTTGCAATCCGGTTATTGCCCAAATGGCAAGGGGCACTACTCCTGCGTGTTTGCCAATGCTCATACGAGGGGCAACCACAGAAGAATACTGGAGGGTTTTCCTCTACCTGGGACTCTCATTCAGGAGACAACAGAAGGAAATGAAGCCCTTGATCCCTGTATTAGTCAGGGTTCTCTAGAGTCACAGAACTTAGAAAGTCTCTATATAGTAAAGGAATTTATTGATGACTTACAATCTGCAGTCCAATTCCCAACAATGGCTCAATTGTAGCTGTGAATGGAAGTCCAAGGATCTAGCAGTTACTCAGTCTCACAGGGCAAGCAGGCGAAGGAGCGAGAGTGAGACTCCCTTCTTTCAATGTCCTTATATGGTCTCCAGGAGAAGGTGTAGCCCAGATTAAAGGTGTGTTACACCACACCTTGAACTCGGAGATCTCCCTGTCTTAATCTTCTGGAATTCATAGCCACTATGCCTCAAGATCTCCATACCAAGATCCAGATCAGAAATTTCTATCTCCCAGCCTCCAGATTAGGGTCACTGGTGAGCCTTCCAATTCTGGATTGTAATTCATTCCAAATATAGTCAAGTTGACAACCATAAATAGCCACTACAATCCACCCCTTGTCAACTTGACACAATATCTCATGTTCACATGAAACAATAAGAAGGTTGTGAATACGCCTAACATGATATAACTATCCCTCTTACAATCGCAAACGCATTTGTAAATTTACAATGGGGCCATGTCCCTTGGGAACATCCTTTTAGTATCTCAACTTAAATACAAATTGATGTTAAAGAAATTCAAATGTATTTGTTAGCAAAATAAGACAGGAACATTCATATTACTTTATAATCTTCGTTTCTGCAACTGGTTACGTGGCCTTAATTGGTATTTATAACTACCTTTCTCTACTACCCATTCTGTATTTCCTTCACCTTCAGCCAGCACCTCAGCAGGTCTTGGCTCTTTTCCTGGAGGATTGACCCAAACCTTCATTTTAGATGGGTGTGCATCCTTTGTCATCCCGCTTGAATTTGGCTGTTGTAGTTTCCCATTGACTTTAATCACAGGACATGGTAGTACTAAGAGACACCCTAAGGGATCTCCTACATTCCAGATATAATCTTGCTTACCTCCATTTTGAAGAGGTAATCCAATTTCCCCACGGTAATCTGTATCTATCACCCCTCCTAACACTGTTATTCCTTTTTTAGCCTGTTCGTTTAAGGGCATTAGAAGCCCAAAATGACCAGGGGGAAGTTTGAGCTTCCAGTTCAATGGAATGTTTGTTGTAGCTCCTGGTAGGAGCACTCCCCCCTCTGGAGCCAAAACTTCTAGGCCAGCAGAACCTAGAGTTATGGGGACAGGAAGCAAAAATTTTCCTAGAGGATCACTAGGAGTGATAGTGAGTAGAACTATTCCCTTTCCCATCCCCTTGATTCCTGGACCCATGGATCCTGGCTATGGGGGAAACTGTATCATATATCAAACGCTGATTCAAAGCATATACTCTGCCCCTTCCATGCTGTTACCACCTAATTGGAGCTGTAACTGTGTCTTCAAAAGGCCATTCCATCTTTCTATCAGACCAGCTGCTTCAGGATGGTGGGGAACATGGTAAGACCAGTGAATTCCATGATCGTGGGCCCACTGTTGCACTTCTCTGGCTGTGAAATGAGTTCCTTGGTCAGAAGCAATAATGTGTGGAATACCATGACGATAGATAAGGCATTCTGTAAGTCGGTGGATGGTGGCTTTAGCAGAGCCATTATGTGCAGGAAAGGCAAATCCATAACCAGAATAAGTATCTACTCAGTAAGAACAAAACGCTGTCCTTTCCACGAAGGAAGTGGTCCAATGTAGTCAATCTGCCACCCGGTTGCTTGCTGGTCACCTCGAGGAATGGTGCCATATCTGGGGCTCAGTGTTGGTTTCTGCTGTTGGCAGATCTGGCATTCAGCAGCAGCTGTAGCCAGGTCAGCCTTAGTGAGTGGAAGTCTGTGTTGCTGAGCCCAAGCACAACCTCCATCTTGACCACCATGACCACTTTGTTCATGTGCCCATTTTGCAATGACAGGGATGGCTGGGGAGAAAGGCTGACTGTCCACAGAACAGGTCATCTTATCCACTTGATTATTGAACTCCTCCTCAGCTGAAGTCACCTTTTGTTGAGCATTTACATGGGACACAAATATCTTCACATCCTTTGCCCATTTGGAGAGATATATCCACATAATTCTTCCCCAGATGTCTTTCTCATCAATTTTCCAATTATGATCTTTCCAAATCCCTGAACATCCAGCAAATCCATTGGCTACAGCCCACGAGTCAGTAAATAATCGTACATCTGGACATTTCTTCTTGCAAACAAACTATAATACCATGTGTACTGCCGGAAGTTCTGCCCACTGTGAAGATTTCCCTTCACCTGTGTCTTTCAGGGTTGTCCCAGAAAGGGGTTGTAATGCTGCAGCTGTCCACTTCTGGGTGGTGCCTGCATAACATGCAGAGCCATCAGTAAACCAGGCCCTAGTTTTCTCCTCTTCAGTCAGCCAATCATAGGGAACACCCCATGAGACTATAGGCATATGCTTGGCAGCAGATGTCATTGTAACAGGAGTAGAAACCATAGGCATTTGAGCAACTTCTTCATGTAACTTGCTTGTGCCTTCAGGACCTGCTCTGGCTCGATCACGTACATACCACTTCCATTTGATAATAGACTGCTGCTGTGCACGTCCCACTTTATGACTTGCAAGGTCTGATAGTACCCAGCTCATGATGGAAAGTTCGGGTTGCATAGTAACTTGGTGTCCTATTGTCAAACGTTCAGTTTCCACTAAGTTCCAATAGCAGGCCAAGAGCTGTTTTTCAAAGGGAGAATAGTTGACTGCAGATGATGTTAGAGCTTTGCTTCAAAATCCCAAAGGTCTCTTCTGTGATTCACCTACAGGGGCCTGCCAGAGGCTCCAAACAGCATCTCTCTCTGCCACAGACACCTCAAGTGCCATCAGGTCTGCTGGATCATATGGTCCAAGTGGTAGAGCAGCCTGCACAGCAGCCTGGACCTGTTGAAGGGCCTTCTCCTGTTCTGGGCCCCACAGAAAGCTAGTAGCTTTCTAAGTCACTTGGTGAATAGGCCTAAGTAACACACCCAAGTGAGGGATGTGCTGTCTCCAGAATTCAAATAGACCCAGTAAACATTACCAATGAGTCAAATCCAAAGTAGTTGCTACTTCCTGTTCACTTGGTCCAGTCAGCATAATGTCATCAATATAGTGCACCAATGTGATATTTTGTGGAGGAGCCAAACGATCAAGATCCCTCCTAACTAAATTATGACACAGGGCAGGAGAGTTAATATATCCTTGAGGCACAACTGTGAAGATATACTGTTGGCCTTGTCAACTGAAAGCAAATTGCTTCTGGCGGTCCTTATGGACAGGTACTGAGAAGAAGACATTTGCCAGATCAATAGCGGCATACCAGGTGCCATGTGTTTATTTGCTCAAGTAACAAAACTACATCTGGTACAGCAGCTGCAATTGGAGTTACTACCTGATTTAGTTTTCGATAACCAGCTGTCATTCTCCATGATCCATCTGTTTTCTGCACTGGCCAGATAGGAGAGTTAAAGGGAGATGTGGTGGGAACCACACCACCCCTGCATCTTTCAAGTCCTTGATAGTGGCAGTAATTTCTGCAATGCCTCCAGGAATACGATACTGTTTTTGAGTCACTGTTTTCTTTGGCAGAGGCAACTCTGAAGGCTTCCATTTAGCCTTTCCAACCATAATAGCCCTCACTCTATAGTTTAGGGAACCAATATGAGAATTCTGCCAATTTCTGAGTATATCTATGCCAATTATACATTCTGGAACTGGGGAAATGAACACAGATGTGTTCGGGGACCTACTGTGACATCAGTCAAAACTCCATTAATTACCTGCCCTCCATAAACCCCTACTTTAACTGGAGGGCTGCAATGTTTCTTGGGATCTCCTGGGATCAGTGTCAACTCAGAACCAGTATCCAATAGACTCCAGAAAGTCTGATTATTTCCTTGCCCCCAGTGTACAGTTACCCTTGTAAAAGGCCATAGGACCCTCCGGGGAAGAACTGGAGAAAGGTTAACAGCAAAACCTTTAGGTGTCTTATTAAGATCCTTAAGGGAACCTGGCCAACCCTTCATTCAAGGGGTTCCGGATCTGCAAACTGGCTCAAATCTGGAAATTGATTCACTGGCCAAGATTGCCATTTACTATGCTCTAATGTAGCCTTTCTTTCATTTGTTTGAGAATTTTTCTGCTTATACAGATCAAATATATGTGCAGTAGGCTTCCTATGTATTTTGTTCCTGGAAACACCATGATTGATTAGCCAGAACCAAAGGTCCTGGCGAGTCATGCCATTATAAATTTTACCTCTCCTGTGCTGAGCATTACTGGGTCTGTTATTATAAACATTGTTTTGTCTACACTGTCCATTATAATAACTAGGATCACCTTGTCTCTGGCGATTCAGTGCTGCCACCTGGCCCTTCTTACTTCGGAATCCAATTAAACCCATTGAATTTAATTCATCTAATTGAGCAGCAGCATCTCCAATGCTAAGGTCTGTCACAAGGAAAAGGGCAAGAACAAAACCCTTCAAATGTGCTGGTGCCCCTCTCACCAGTTTGTGTCTTATAGAGCTGGTAAAGGCCATATCTTCTGGACCTTCCCATTGTGGAAGATTAGGTTTTACACAATATATCCACTCTAGCATTGCAGTTTCCCTAAGTCTTAAAATCTCTTCGACAACACTAAACCACAGAGTATCAGGCATCTCCAAGTCATTTCCAGTAGATCATCTTTTGATAAACACTTCAGCCAACCAGTCAAACAAACTTTTGACACCTTTTTTTAACTGTGTGAGCTTCTGTATTAAACCTAGAATCTCCACTCAGAGGGCCGATGTCAATAAACTCAGCCTGCTCTAGTTTTATGTTCCTTCCACCCTTATCCCACACCCTTAAAATCCATTCCCACACATATTCGCCAGGTTTCTGCTTGTAGCAAACTCATTAAGCTCCTTGGTAGTGTAGCGAATTTCCTCATGGACTACACTTTCTACCTCCCCTCTAGGAGCCTGTTTTGCTTTGTCTCTGATTACAGGTCTAGAAGAAACTATTGGTGGGCCTTGAGAAACATCAGTATTGTCTGGCATTTTCTTCAGTGAAAGTCACTGCTGGTTTATCAGACTCTAAAGAATTAATTTCCTTATGTGGGGAAGGCACTATTTCAAGGGGTGGGGCTGAGGGTACTACTTCCTCAGGTGGGGCAAACCCTTGAGAATCCAAAGATTCAAAATTCTCATCTTCAACATGGTCTTCCCACACACTCCCATCCCAAGTTATAGGATCCCATTCTTTGCCAATTAGTGCCCTTACTTTAACTGTCGACACACTCTGAGGCTGAGACTTGAATTTTCCCTGTAGTTCAGCCAACCTTACAATGAGGGTTTCAGTGTGATTTTTTTGCAACTTGAGCTCTATGGCTGCAGGAGAGAAGATTCTCTTCAAGGACACACTTAGCAACTTTTAGATCATTTACTTGTGTCTGGAGCCTTTAGATTTTATCACACAACTCCTCCCTTTCATTCATCATTTTTTCCCCAGATGCTAAGAACAGCCAGCCAGTAAAATCATTTTCCCATTTTCCCCCAATCTTGTAGAAAGCTTTGTACACTGAATTACCTAATTCATCAAGAAAATCAAGGTCGGGGCTGGTGAGATGGCTCAGTGGGTAAGAGCACCCGACTGCTCTTCCCAAGGTCCGGAGTCAAATCCCAGCAACCACATGGTGGCTCACAACCATCCATAAAGAGATCTGACTCCCTCTTCTGGAGTGTCTGAAGACATCTACAGTGTACTTACATATAAACAATAAATAAATCTTTAAAAAAAAGAAAAGAAAATCAAGGTCATTAGCTTCTTTAAGTTTGAAATATAGTTCCAACCATGGGTCTTCAAAATTCTTTGAGCTCCCAGAGGGAGAGAATCTGGAGATGTTTCAGTAGTTGAAAGTGCTGTTGGATCACAAGCCAATTCCAACATTTTAAAAGATTCATCCTTGTACTTCTGCTCCTCTAGAACCACTCCTGGTGCCAACTTCTGTATTAATCAGGGTTCACTAGAGTCACAGAATTTATGGATAGTCTCTATATAGTAAAGGAATTTATTGATGACTTACAATCTGCAGTCCAATTCCCAACAATGGTTCAATAGTAGCTGTGAATGGAAGTCCAAGGATCTAGCAGTTACTTAGTCCCACAAGGCAAGCAGGCGAAGGAGCAAAATCGAGACTCCCTTCTTCCAATGTCCTTATATGGTCTCCAGGAGAAAGTGTAGCCCAGATTAAAGGTGTGTTACACCACACCCTTAATCCCAGATGACCTTGAACCCAATGATCTCCGTCTTAATCTTCTGGAATTCATAGCCACTATGCCTCAAGATCTCCATACCAAGATCCAGATCAAAGTTTCTATCTCCCAGCCTCCAGATTAGGATCACTGGTGAGCCTTCCAATTCTGGATTGTAGTTCATTCCAAATATAGTCAAGTTGACAACCAGGAATAGCCACTACAACCCCCAACTGCCATTTCAGTAAGGTGCCAGGTCTGCACTTGATGGCTCTGATGAAGTCTATATGTTTTATATTACACTCTGCATTTCCCGGTTCCTGTGTGCTCACCCAAGGAGAAGCTGTGTGTAAGTTGGCTTTAGGTGAAATATCCTGAAACTCAAAATAGCACTCAGGCTCTGGAGGTCTCCATGATGCACACATGGGAAAGACCTGAAGGGTTCACTCCCCTGTGCACTGAGGATAGGAAAGCACAAGGTGGTAAGCAGAACAGTGGGATAGGACAGGGACAGCCAGAAATGGAGATCATGGTGGCATCCCAGAATCTAGAGACCCTGTTCCAGCTGTGGGGCTCCACCCTCTCTCACATATACCTGTATGTGTTTCAAAGCCAGTGGAGATTCTAGGTAAACAGTGTCACCAGGCAGGCAGCCCTCCCAGACCTGTGTTGTACTTTAGCACTTGATGTGTGCTTCCTGTCCAACTCAAAGGCTCAAAGACTCAGTAACCTTGAGGAAACATTTTCAGTGTCTTAGATATCACTTTCTACTCTTAAAAAATAAACATCCTACAGGGTGGCATAGGGATACTGATCGGGCAATTTCTCTCCTCTCTTACCTGCTAGCCCTGATCTCTCTATAATTCTCCAGGTGAGATGTTTTAGTCCAATAGGAAGCTACCATGAGTCTTCAGAGGTGAGGCTGCCATTTGCTGAAGCCACAAACTAACGGGTGTATATGTATCACAGCCCTTGCCACATCATGTCTGCCATGCACAGAGAACAGTAGGTCCTAATTGGCTGTGCAGGACAGTGTTTTTTTGACTTCACACTCATGTGTAACTATCCCTGAGATAAGTCAAGAAGAGTATCCGAACACAGGAACTGAGAGGCAGAAACAAGAGTAGAGGCCATGAGGGGTGCTCTTTCCTGGCTTCTTCACCAGGATTTCCTTGGTACGTTTACTACTCCCAGCTGTGCTTCCACCCACATTGGCCTAAACACTCACAGTCAGGCACTGTTCATGAGAATGTACTACAGACTCACTTGACAATCTTATAAGGGCATTTTCTCAACAAACATTTTCATCACGAATGACTTAAACTTCACCCAATTGTCAGAAAATTATCCATCCCAGATGGGGTTGGCAATCCCTCTCTGTCATGCCAGACACTTCAGAGTGTGACCCGTCTTCACTCCAGGAACAGTAGACAGCCTGACCTTCTCTCCTGTCATATTTTCACTCATACATCTATCAGGTGTCTCAGCTGCTCACCCCTGCCCCCTCCCCCATCAATTTTATCCACCATATGCTTAATATCTGGGATTCAATGCTGCTGTCTTCATCTGGTCATTAGACCAGGATGGTCATTAGAGTCACTCTGGAACTTAAGTTCACACAGTGACTAGAGGGTCTGGACTCTCCCTATCCCAGAGTCAGCATGAGATAAAGCCCAATGGCACATGTGAGCTCTTTCCTCTCACCACCCGAAAGGACATGTGATCCATTAGCTTCCTGACAGACAACATGCTACTGTCCTGTAGTCAATGGTCTTGGCCACTCTTAATGGCCACTGACAATCTCAAGTGCAGTTTTAGTCATGCAAGAAAAGGGAAAGGGTCCATAACTTATATGCCATCTCTGTATTTGCTCCCGTGTCCTTCCCTCCTGGGGCTTATTGTTCTTTTCCTAGTTGTAATCTACCCAGGGAGGTCTCATCAGTAGGGGTTTTGCAGAAGGGGTCAGCCTGCCATTGTCCATGGCACCTGGGGTTCCCTCCCCTTGCATCTGATACCTGCCCCTCCTTCAGCTTCTCCTCTGTAGAGGATGATGCTGTGCTACAGAGGCTGGTGCATATGAGGCCAGGAAGGTCATGGATCCCTGACTATGAGGGCAGTGGGTCATTATTGCTGGGGATCACATCTCAAGATGACAGCACTGAACAGAAAGTGAAAGTCTCCTGCCTGAGCAAAGTATGCAGAAAAGAGGTGAGGTGAGGCTGTCGTACACAGGGACAAGCATCCAAATGGAACCTAAGATGATTTGTAACCTGTTGAGGGAAAACAGTCAAGGCTCTAATGAGCCACCCAAACTCTCTTGCAGTTCAGAAGGATACCAAGGGCCTAAGCTCTGTGATTGTTTTATCAGGATAGAGCATCTGCCAAGGCATTCAGGACTGCACATGCTCTGGAAGATCCTTTGCCAGCTGCAAGATGGCCTAAGCAGTTGTGCTGCCCACATCTACTGCAGAAGCACTTGAGCCAATAGACCGTCCTCTGACAAGGCCATTCTGCCCTTCACACTGGTGTGAGGATTCCCCTGTCTCCATATGAATACACCTAGCCTGCCCCACAAGCATGATACTGTCACTACAGGGACACTAAGGACAAGGAAGACTATGACAGTAGGATGCTGGATGCAAAAATGATTGTTTTACCTTCTAATGCTGGCAAAAGAGTCTCAGGCCTCAAAGGAGGTTGATTTCAAGTGGGAGAGTTGAGTGTCACTCCTGGATCTGAGTCAACACCAACATCCAGGAATCCAGGAGCTTTGGATGGTGGATGCTTCTGTCCACAGTGTGAGAGTGGTAAATCCTGGTGTGCACTCACTCTGTGAAGTTGCATAGGGAACAAAATAGTCTTGTCTCCCTGGACATCAGGGTCCAAATGAGAATGGGCATCTCCATTTGGGAAATTAGGAGATGAGCAAGAGATGCATATATTCCGACCACTTGAAAGTCGTGAAGTTTGAGAGGGAACCCTGAAGCCTGAAACACTGTGAAACATGCTGTCTGCCCTTATCAGAATCCTTCCTGACAAGAGAATCTTAGAAGGTAGGTGAGGCTCAGGGCATGCATATATCCTGACTTCTTGAAGGCCACCTAGTTTGACAGGGAACCTCTAAGGCATGAATCGCTGTGAAACATGTTGTCTGCCAGAGCCAAGAGTCCTTCCTGAAAACAGAATATATTCCCAAACCACCAGAGCCCAAAAATAATGGTGAATAAGGTGGCAAGTATTCTGATGACCTATAACACCATCAGGAGCCCTGAGGCTCACCTCCTCCTGTAACCAAACGTAAGGCATATCAGTGCAGGTCACTCCAGGACAACTGTTACTGTTCAAAAATTCCTGCAGACAGGAAAGCTAAGGAGATCGCTTCCTTGCTACCTTTGCCTTCTCAGGAAGCTTGAGAACTTAAGTCCCTCCAGATTCCTTAACATGTTCTGAACTCTTTGCTAGTCCAGGGTTCCAGTACTCTCCAACTCATAGGAAAGAAGACCACAGACATTTGTGACTCTGAACCTATCTAACTGAGCTTCCAGTGCTCAAACACAGAGAGTGGACTGAGATTTATAAGGCCTCTCCATGAATACTGTCCAGAATCAAGCTCTGGGGAAGATCACTGAGCAAGAATGTGTAGTACCTTGGATGGACTCTGGGATCTGGAATATAAAGTGTGTCCTCATTAGGGCCAGAAGACACATGAGTATTTGAGTAGACACAAAAGACATGGTGTCATGGTATGGAGTCCAAGGTCAAGGGAAGGTACTGAGAACCGTGGGCCCTGTGTAAGTGAACCTGGACATGAACAGCGTGGGTGGACATCGTCTCCTTCACTTTAGGCTGCAGTGTTGTCACCATCTCTCACAGAAGCACATGTTCCAGTACACTATCCTCTAACAAGGTTATTCTGGCCTTCAACCTCCATATAGGAGACCTGGCCTTACTAGGTGCTACTGTCACTGAGGTGACAGTAAGGACAGGAGGACTGTGACAGTGGGGAGCTTCATGAAAAAAATGATGGGAGCCCAGCTGCACCTGGAAGGTACATGGTGCAACCCCTGATCCCCTCTTCAAATATTCATTTTATGCTGGAGTCTTCCTAGTGACAGCCCTGTCACCAAATGACAGCAACTTCTCCATGACTCTACTTCATCCTTGCTTCTCATTCTTGAGACTGAAGAGCCTAGAGGAGGGCCTCGACAGATCAGTCAGTGGGTGTCCCCTGACCACTGCCACTGCATTTTCTTGGGATTGTGTTCTAAGTGTGGGATGTCTGAGAGAGCTGGGCTCCTAGTTCTTGTCATGCAGTCTATTCCTCACTTACTGAACTGTTCCTGCTCCAGGCCTCTAGTAGCATCATGGAAGTCACTGTTCCCTTCACAGGCCTGACTTCATTTTTACTCAAAAGGAGTTAGAATCAGATCTGAGATGTGACCCCAGCTTCTAGACTGTCTTTCTTCAGTGGTGTGCTCTGTGCTTTGGTCAGTTGCCCTTCTGTAGGCATAGTGATGTGCAAGGCCATCACTAGGTGCTGGATCCCAGGATCATTAGTGTCATGGACAAGCTCTACAGAAGGAACTGACACTCTGGCAGAGTCCAGGGCATTCAGGAAGACAAGGATGGGGAGGCAAGCTCACATCAAAACAGGTGAAAGAGGTAATGAAACTGGGAGCTTCCATCCAAGTACAGGTTGTTGAGAAACACACTCCCTGAGATGACAGCTCTGTTGGGCTGAGCCAGGACAGAAAGAAGACATGAGAAAGAGGGCCAAGAGTGCAGTCACAGGACAGGCAACCATCAGGAATGATTTTAGTATGGACACAGATGCTCTGGCTTTTATGTTAAAAGAAAAGTTCTCCATAAAGAGCTCATTGTAATGTGTCCTGCAGCTTCCAAGAGAGGCCAAGCAAACAGTCTTGAGGAGCAATGTATACATTAAGGTGTGAAGGTCCAAATCAATGTCTTGAGATAGATCACACAACAAATGAGGTTTCTGGGTCTCTTCATTGTGCAGCCTGCTGCCCCCTTGGGTCACCTGAATCAGCCATTCTTCCCATTGCATCTTCCCAGTGCTCATTTATATAGCTGACAGGGCATGCTGTCTCTAGACAGATATATAGTACCATGACATTGTCCACTGCATTTAGGAGGATACTCATGTTCTATAATGAAATTTACATGCTTTGAAATGTTAGTTCAATCAGTTATGACAAGTATATGAAATTCCTAGGATATACGCCTGGGAGTATTATCATTTCAAAGAGAATCTATACTTTTCTCTCTCTTTGGAGTCTGACTTTTTGCACAGTAGAATTCAGTTGGTCAGTGGTGGGCTAGTTTTTAAGACTCTGGCATGTCCTCATCTCTTTAGGGATGCTTCTGAGTATGGATGGGCTTTGTGCAGGCCTCTTTTTAATTAATGTGACTTGGTCTTAAGCCCTCAGCTTTTGTTCAGACTCCAGAGGAAAATGCATTTGCAATTAGTACTCATCAGATGACACATGAGAGAATTCCCAGTGACAGCCCTCCCGGTACCCAGAGGCTGCCATTCTCTGGGTCCTGGTGCACATATAACTCTTTTAGGTGAGAAGATACAGGTTTATTTATAAGAACTCTGGATCTGCAACTTGGAAATTATATTCTATTAGCTTCTACAACTTGAAGAGTGTTGTCGGGTTTAATGTATCCATGAGCATAGTTAGGCTGTGGCAGTACTTTATAGTTGCCACTATCTCCCTGAATATCTTCTTCCCTTGTTCCTCCTGCAGGAGGCTATTCTCCATTATCAGGTCGAACTTGTTTCCTCCTAGAGCACACTCTACTACTAGATGGACATACTCGGATGTTAATCTAGAACCTGGAAGAGTCTGATGTTAGGATGGTGTAGTGAACAAGGTCAAGGTTGTGATGCACCCTCTTATGCTGGCTTACAGTCACAGTTGGTTCTTTGTTTTGCCTCTTACAGAGGACCCACTTTCCTGGAAGGCATATGGGGGATTTTTGTCTTCAGAGACTTCTTGAAGCAACAAAGTCTTGCCAGGGAAGCCCTGATTCTCCTGCACAATCTCTCTAAGCACACAATTGTTGGAGATGATGAGGTTACTTTGTGAAATATTCCTTAGGTCTCAGGGGCATTTCCTATTGGGATATGCTGCTGTAGACACAGGGGGGCAGACACATCTCCAGAAGGGAGGGGCCAGGCTATATCTGGGCTCTTCTTTGAACAAGTAAAGCAATTGCACGAATCGAAGCATTTCTTGCCATGAGAATCCTGATATTTGCAGGACAAAAGGCCCACACTCTCCTGTGGGCCAGCTCTAAAGGATAAAGGTGGGCACAACAACCCATCTTGTTGGTGGAAGACCAGAGGTAAAGAGATGTGTTGGAGATGGTGGTGACAAGGGCATGGGTTCTCAGGCTTTGCTGAAGTTGTAGATCCATGCTCCAGCTCATTGTGTATCTGTTCTTTTATAATCAAATATTGCCCCATTATTTTGCCATATTTATTGTTTTTCAGGGATTCCAATATCTCGTTGGCATTAAAGCCCATGCCTCAGAGTATGTCTATAATGCTAGAATCTGGATAGGTCTCCTTTGGGGTATATAGTTCCCATATCATAACACATAGATATCTCTCACTGTCTTCACTGGAGGACCTCATCTCTGGAAAACATGAGAATATGATGAACTAGATTTTCAAGTATCACAGAGAAGTACGTTAGAATGTAAGAGATCCCCGTGAGAATATTTTTCTTCTATTTTATAGTGATAACATAGAGTAGCATGTCCAACTCCACATATCTGGCCCATGTGATCCTATGGCTTCTCTAAGGTGAACTCTGGTGAAAAGAAGCACTTGGTCCTACAGTGCCATGACAGCAATTGTTAAGGTATATCAAGTTCACATCACTGTATGAAGCTATGAGTATATTAAAAGATTTTAATATCAGGATTGACAATGTCAAGGATGTGACAGTATTTGACAGCTCCTAGAAATTGCCAGAATATATTCTTTGCATCTTCCTCCTGCCGCAGGCCATCCTTCATTATCTGCTCAAACATGTTTCCTGCTAGCACACACTCTGCAACTAGATGGACCTGCTTGAATGTTAATCTAGAAACTGGAAGAGGCTGCTGAGGTTAGGATGGTGTAGTGAACAAGATCAAGGTTGTGATGCACCCTCCCAGGCTTGTTTACTCTTTCACTGGGTTCTGTACCATGCCTCTTTCAGAGGAACCACTTTCATGGAAGATATATAGTGGGTTTTGCCTTCAGAGAACAGGCAACAGAGTCTTGAGCACCCAGCCCTGATTCTCCTGCTCACTCTCTTGCAGCATACAATCTGCTCTGAGGGAGTGGACGTTTTCTTGACCAAATCTTGCTCAGGTGGCAGGGACATTTCCTCTTCTAATAAGGTTCTGCAGACACATGGGGCAGCACCACATTTCTGGAATGGACTGCACAGGCACTCTCTGGGCCCTCATTCTTTGAACAATGTAAGGCAATGGCAGGATAGGAAGCATTTCTTGTCACTCATGTCCTGATAGTATCTGGATAACAGTCCATGCTCTCCTGAGAGTCAGATGGCGAGGAAGCCAAAGATGGGATCAGTGATTTTGTCTTTGGTGGAAGAGCAGAGTTAAATGGACATGTTGGTGATGGAGGTGGCATAGGGAATGAGTCCACAGGCTTACTTGAAATCATAGGTCCATGCTGAAGTGCATGGTGTATCTGTTCTTTTATAATCAAATATGGCCAATTATTTTGCCATATTTATTGGTTTTCAGGGATTCCAATAAATCGTTGTCATAAAAGTCCATGCCTCAGAGCATGTCTATAATGTTAGACTCTGGATAGGTCTCCTTTTGGGTATATAGTTCACATATCATAACCTATGGATATCTCTCAATGTCTTCAGTGGAAAACCACATCTCTGGAAAACTGTGAGGATATGGTGAATTAGACTTTTCAGTATTGCAGAGAGGTGAGTTAGAATGTCATAAGTCCCCTTGAGAAACTTTTTCTTCTGTCTCTTTTATGGTGATAACATAGTCGCATGTCTAGACTCCACATATCTGGCCCTTGCCATCATATGGTTTCCCTAAGTTGATCTCTGGTGAAAAGAAGGTCTTTGTCCTACAGTGCCATGGAAGTAAGGGACCAAGTCTGTCAACTTGATGTTTCTTTCTGAATCTGAGTATATTAAAAGATTTTAATATTAGGATTGACAATGTCAAGTATGTGACAATATCTGATAGTTGCTAGTAACTGCCTGAATATATTCTTTGCATCTTCCTCCTGCCGCAGGCCATCCTTCATTATCTGCTCAAACATGTTTCCTGCTAGCACACACTCTGCAACTAGATGGACCTGCTTGGATGTTAATCTAGAACCTGGAAGAGGCTGCTGAGGTTAGGATGGTGTAGTGAACAAGGTCAAGGTTGTGATGCACCCTCCCAGGCTTGTTTACTCTTTCACCGGGTTCTGTACCATGCCTCTTTCAGAGGACCTGCTTTCATTGAAGATATATAGTGGGGTTTTGCCTTCAGAGAACTCTAGAAGCAACAGAGTCTTGAGCACCCAGCCCTGATTCTCCTGCTCGCTCTCTTGAAGCAATCAATCTCCTCTAAGGGAGTGATGAGTTTTCTTGCCCAAGTCTTGCTCAGGTGGCAGGGACATTTCCTCTTCTAATTAGGTTCTGCAGCACCACCTTTCTGGAATGGACTACACAGGCACTATCTGGGCCCTTCTTCTTTGAACAATGTAAAGCAATGGCAGGAATGGAAGCATTTCTTGTCACTTATGTCCTGATAGTGTCAGGGAACCAGTCAATGCTCGCCTGAGTGTCAGATGTGGAGGAAGCCAAACATGGGATCAGTGACCTTTCTCTTTTGTGGAGGAGTAGATTTAAAGGGATATTTTGGTGATGGAGGTGTCATAGGGATTGAATCCACATGCTTTGCTGAAGTTGTAGATCTATGCTCAATTGCATTGTGTATTTATTCTTTTATAATCAAATTGCTTTTGTGCCCCTTTTTTCATATATATATCCCCTTTATTTTGTCATATGTATTCTTTCTCAGGTATTCCAATATTTTGTTTGCATTAAACCCCATGTCTCAGAGCATTTCTATAAGTTTGAATGTGGATAGGTCTCCTTTTATGTATATAGTTCACATTTCATAACTCATGCATGTCTCTCAATGTCTTCAGTGTTTAACCACATCTCTGGAAAACTGTGAGGATATGGTGAATTAGACTTTTCAGTATTGCAGAGAGGTGAGTTAGAATGTCATAAGTCCCCTTGAGAAACTTTTTCTTCCGTCTCTTTTATGGTGATAACATAGTCGCATGTCTAGACTCCACATATCTGGCCCTTGCCATCATATGGTTTCCCTAAGTTGAACTCTGGTGAAAAGAAGGTCTTTGTCCTACAGTGCCATGGAAGTAAGGGACCAAGTCTGTCAACTTGATGTTTCTTTCTGAATCTATGATTATATTAAAAGGTTTTAATATCAGGATTGACAATGTTAAGTATGTGACAATATTTGACAGTTCCTAGTAATTGCCTGAATATATTCTTTGCATCTTCCTCCGCCGCAGGCCATCCTTCATTATCGGGTCAAACATGTTTCCTGCTAGCGCAAACTCTGCAACTAGATGGACCTGTTTGGATGTTACTCTAGGACATGGAAGAGGCTGCTGATATTAGGATGATTTAGTGAATATGGTCAAGGTTGTGATGCACCCTCCCATGTGGTGAATAAGGTCAAGATTGTAATGCAGCCTCCTTGGCTTCTTTACTCTTTCACTGGGTTCTGTACCATGCCTCTTCCAGGGGACCTGCTTTCATGGAAAATATATAGTGAGTTTTTGCCTTCAGAAAACTCTAGAAGCAACAGAGTCTTGAGCACTCAGCCCTGATTCTCCTGCTCACTCTCTTGAAGCAAGAAATGTCCTCTGAGGGAGTGACGAGTTTTCTGGCCCAAGTCTTGCTCAGGTAGCAGGGACATTTCCTCTTCTAATAAGGTTCTGCAGACACATGGGGCAGCACCACATTTCTGGAATGGACTGCACAGGCACTATCTGGGCCCTCCTTTTTTGAACAATGTAAATTAATGGCAGGAAAGGAAGCATTTCTTGTCACTCATGTCCTGATAGTATCAGGATAACAATCCATGCTCTCCTGAGAGTCACATGTTGTGGAAGGCAAAGATGGGATCAGTGATTTTTCTCTTTGATGGAAGAGCAGAGTTAAATGGATATGTTGGTGATGGAGGTGGCATAGGGAATGAATCCACAGGCTTGGTTGAAATCATAGATTTATGCTGAAGTGCAATATGTATCTGTTCTTTTATAATCAAATATATCCCTATTATTTTGCCATATTTATTGGTTTTCAGGGATTCCAATATCTCGTTGGCATACAACCCCATGCCTCAGAGTATGTCTATAATATTAGAATCTGGATAGGTCTCCTTTTGGGTTATAGTTCATATATCATAACCCATGCATGTCTCTCGCTGTCTTCACTGGAGGACCTCATCTTTGGAAACCTGTGGGGATATGGTGAACTAGGTTTTCAAGTATCACAGAGAAGTATGTTAGAATGCCATAGGTGCCCCGTGGCAATCTTTTTCTTCTGTCTTTTTTAAGGTGATAACATAGTCACATGTCCAAACTCCACAAATATCTCCATTGCCATCATATGGCTTCCCTAAGGTGAGCTAACGTGAAAAAACTCACATGGTCCTACACTGCCAGGGCAGTGATTGACGAGGTCTATCAACTTTACAGCGCTCTATGAATCTATGAATATATTAAAAGGTTTTAATGTCAGGATTGACAATATTAAGGTTGTTGCAATATTTTATAGATGCTACTAACTGCCTGATTGTTTTCTTTGCATCTTCCTCATGCACCAGGTCTTTCTTCATGATCAGGTCAAACCTGTTTCCTCATGGATTGCTGGGATCCTTGGCCTCAGCCTTTGCCTTTGGTTCTTTTCTAGCTTACATAAACAATCCTTTTGAACATTCGTGGTCATAACAGTAAGAATGTTTGTAGGTAAAGAGGAAAGTGTGACTATTGGTTCCAGGACATGAAGTTTGCCACCTGACCTTCAGAGAGCCCCTGGGCTCTTCCCCCTTCCCTTGGAGCCTCATCTTGCTTATGCTTACATTGCTACTCTTGAATAAAGTTTTTGGAGCTTGATCAGTATGATTGACTTGCTCTCATTCTTTGTGTCTATTTCCCTCCCACTCTCTCACTCCCTTGCTCTGGGTCCCTGGTGATTATCTGCACGGGAGCACTGGAGTATACTCAGTAACTAGATGGACCCACTTTGATGTTACTAGAACCTGGAAGAGGTTAGTGATGTTAGACTGATATAGTGTGACACGTGTTGATATTTCTGACAGGATTCTCCTGACGGGCTGCTCAATGTTCTCTACAGTTTTTATGGTCATGGCAGCCTGTGGTTTTCTGTGGCAGGCAAGATTCTCAGTGCCAAATGCACCCTGGACAATTGGAAAAAGGATCATATACTGATTCCTGCATTGGTTCTTTCCATGGATGCTGGCCATAAGGATAGGTTTTCTACATTGCTCATGACAGTACTCTACACAGTTTATCCCTTGCTTCCCACCCACTTTACAAGATTTATTGCTTTTTCCATTCCACATCTGGTCCTCATTGAACTTTCCTGATTGGTCAGGTAGGGTACTTAGGAATTGGAAAGAACTTACAGACTCTGAGGGATACTCCTACCTTGGCACAAATAATTCCAAGAACCAGTCTGACACACCGTTACCTAGCTTTCTAAGGAACTGGGAAAGTTCTATCCTGAAGTTGTGAGACAGAAGGTTCCCATGTTCTACTGCTCCAATTCTTAATTTGAGTGGTCTTTGAGAGATGTCAATTCTAGGATGTTGATTCTTGGCCCCCCAGAAGAGTTTTGTTCTAGTTAATGTTTTAACAGGCTGGAAGGAAGGCAGTTGGTGAGAGATGTTCTATGTACAGAGAGGAAAGCACTTTGTGAGAGATGCCCTATGTATAGGCAGGAAAGCAATGGGAGAAAGACGCTCATTGTAGAGGAGGAAGGCAGTAGGAGAAAAATGACTATGTACAGGGAGGATGGCAGTGGGTGACAATTCTCTATGTTCCACTGATCTTCTCATGTTCATCTGGGCTCATCCAGATGTTTAGATTAGACACTTGGATTCTAGTTATATTTGGCTCACCTACGACAGCATGTACCAAGGAGATGAGAAAATCTCTATGGAAAGAACTGCCCAATATTCAAAGAGTTCTTCACAGTTTTGATAACGTAGTGTACTCTATCCTAATATCCCTAAATGAGCCCCTCAAAGATGCATAACCTGTTTAGAAATTCAGGCTTCTAGTAGAATGCTTTCCCTTAGTGAACACTGGGACCCCTGAGGACTCCAATGCAGATACAGGTGTGATTTTCCTTGTCTCAATTCAATGGAATCAGAAGGGATTAAATATATTTAACTGATAATTCTGACCAGTCATGTCTGGAGCATAGGAGGAAGAAAGACCAAGGTGTGGATGCTTCAGTCCTGCATTGAGGGTGGACCAAGATGATTGCAGGAAGGAGAGGGAGACAGGGATCTGGTAGGCAGAGAGGAGGAAAGGAAATAAGGCAGGCAGTATCTGTTACTAAAGGGAATGGGAGAGAGCTAGAGAGGGCCAGGAAATGGAATAAAGACATGTAACAGGGAGGGGATGAGGAACTAGAGTCCGCCACTGGAAGGTCCCAGACACCAGGGAAGTGAGAGGCTCTCAGGACACAACAGGGATGACTTTAGCCAAAATGTGCAGAGAAGGGGGAGGCAGAACCCTGTAGAGACCACCTGCAGTAGATAGGCCCACATACCCATCTCAAAGGTTTTAACCCAGAAATGATCCTGTCAAAAGGAAGAAAAGAGACAAATAATTTGAGCAGAGTCTGAAAAAAGGGCCATCTGGAGACTGCCCTACTTTGGGATCCATTGTGGCTGCAGAAAACAAAACTGACACTGTTGTCCTTTCAAGAGGTTTTTGCAGATAGAAATCTGGTATGTTTGTAACTTGGGAGCTCCGGCCAGCAACTGACCAATGCAGATGTTTATGCTTGGAGCCAATCTTCTGGCTGAACTAAGAGACCATGTTGGGGGAGCTGTCAGAAGAACTGGAGAAATGAAGGGGGGTTGCAACCCCATAGGAAGAACAACATCTACTGGCCAGACCACCCAGAGCTCCCAGAGATTAGATCACCAACCAAAAGTGTACAGGAAATTATGTATGGCTTCAGATATGTAGCAGAGAGGGAGGGGAGGCCCTCAGACATCAGGTGGTTTGATGCCCCAGCTTAGGGGGATGCTGGAACACAGGGGTGGGAAAGGGTGGTTGGTTGGAGGAGCACACTCATAGAGGCAAGGGGGAGGGGGAGAGGTCAGTTGTGGGATGGGGGTTTGTGGAAGGGTAACCTAAAAGTGGAATATCATTTGAGATGTAAATAAATGGAGTGATTAATAAGTAAAAAAAAAAAAAAAAGAATTGGAGAAGGCTGTCCAGGAGTACTGAGGAGCAGCCTCCAGCTTTTCTTAGGATTTACAGACGTTACAATATCATGGGAAACAAAGTCCCAAGCCAGCAGAGACAATGGCTGACATATATTCAATATCTGTACCTGTAGGCAGCCGCCTAAAAGATGGCGCCTGAGTGCTAACAACGCCACTGCACAGGTGCTAGCCCGAATCTGGCACCATCCCCTCCCGAGCGGGTGCATACAAATTAAAGTGTCGGCAGATTGACCAATCCCTGGAGGACACATAGCCTTCCCCAGTGCTGGGGTGTATATAAGAAGTGCTCCCTGGGTTCCCAGAGTTCCCATAGCATCAAGGTGTTCCTGAAATAAAGCTGTTGAGAAGAATCCGACTGTGTTGCATTTTTCCTTGCCGGACGAGGTGAGCGCAACATGTACCCATTTAGAGGACTCTCTATTCCTCCCTGTTCCTTCCTCCCAAGATTAACAAACATTGTGCCCCTCAACATGAGGTTCAAGTGTATCCCTTTATCCTTCTATGCATCATCAAACCAGGAAATCTGCCAGTAGACCAGAGCATGACTTGACTCTGCCTGATAGGCATTTTTTTTTTCACAGAAGCAGGCAAAATGGTTCCCCACAAGGCAGGTGAGCCTTGCCTCAGAAAAGGCACAAATCCACTGCTGGTACAGTCTCTTGAAACCAGACAGAAAGCTAAACCTGAGCCAGACACACTGGTGAGAATCATGCTTGGGTTCTGATAATGCATTCTCACCCACTAACCCATTTCCCATCCCTCCTACCACTTCTATGGCCCTCTGGATCTCACTGTGGAGGTACCACTTGGAAAGGTTCTCTTAGCTCAGAGATCTAACCCAGGATGAAGACCAGGATATTAAGCAAATCATGGTTTCCTACTTCTCTCTACACACAGCCAGATGGAGAAGGACTTCAAATAATCTACCCAAAGCCTACAGACACCATGCAGTCCATGTGGTTACTGACCTTAGGCCATGCCATAGCAGGTAAATCCCAGTGCCCCCAGCCCCATCAGACAAAAGGATAAAATAACTACAGGCCCAGGTCATCAGAGAAAGTGATCCCTTCAGTCATATTTGGCCAAGGGTAGTCACCGTATGCAAACCAACCAACGCCAGAAAGGGTTACTTGCTATACCAATTAGAATAAGCCAGCTACCCTGTTGCCTAAATCTGCCCCTACAAGGTATAAAAAGTGTGTTCTTTGTTCGTTCTGTATCTCTCCTCTTGCCTGTGTGCTGAGGGGTGGAGAGTTCCAAAACCTTTTGGATTAAAAACAAAAATCTCTTGCGGTTTACAGTGATGTTGGTCTCTGTGGTCTTTGTTAGTGATGGAATTTTGGTGGACTCCAACATTGGTGAACTTCTAGAGTACATGAAGGGGGCTGTCCTACAGATCCAAAACTCCAGGACCTCTGGGACACAGATGATCTCCATGACAACAAGATATCTGAGAGGAGTCCTATTGAAATTCAAGTGTTGATAGAGTAGTAGAGGCCTTGTACAACACCAAACAGCCATTATAATGAACATTGCAGGCAAAAAGGTGAGGAACCCATGGTGATGTACTACAGATTCAACAACATTGACCCCCTATAATTGGGGAAAGGGGACAAGGGTGAAGAATGGACTGTAGGGTAGGGTGAGTTAGTGGGATTGTGAGTTGTGAAGTGAAATTCACACAAACACACACAAATACACACACACACACAGCCTTAGTCAGGGTTTCTATTCCTGCACAAACATCATGACCAAGAATCAAGTTGGGGAGGAAAGGGTTTATTCAGCTTATCCTTCCACACTGCTGTTCATCACCAAAGGAAATCAGAACTGGAACTCAAGCAGGTCAGGAAGCAGGAGCTGATGCATGGAGGGATGTTGTTTACTGGCTTTCTTCTCCTGGACTTCTCAGCTTGCCCCACAGCTGGATCTCATGGAGGCACTTCCCCAACTGAAGTTACTTTCTCTGTGATAACTCCAGCTGTGTCAAGTTGACACATAAAACCAGCCAGTACAATTGACCCCTTGTCAACTTGACACACAAACACATCACTATCAAGCCCTTACTTTTTTATTCATCCCCAAGATCTAAATAACTTTAAAAGTCCCACAGACTTAACATATTAAAAGTTCAATCCCTTGAAAATATCCAATATCTTTTAAAATCCAAATTATTTTTACAATTAAAAGTCTCTTAAATGTGGGCTCCACTAAAATACTTTCTTCTTTCAAGAGGGAAAAATATCAGGGCACAGTCACAATCAAAAGCAAAATCAAACTGCAACAGTCCAATGTCTGGGATCCACTCACGATCTTCTAGGCTCCACCAAGGGCTTGGGTGACTTTACCAGCCCTGCCCTTTGTAGCACACAGCTTTTCTTCTGGTATCCAGCCAGCAGTACTCCACTGATGCTGCTGTTCTTGGTGATCATCTCATAGTACTGGCATCTCCAAGACTGCTGTTTTCTGTGGGGCATTGGGCTATGCAAAGACAGCCTGGTTTCCAGTTGAGGGTAGATGGTGAACCCCAGGACACAGTGGTGATAATTCACCTACATGGCATGGTAGGCGTTCCCTCATGCTCCTGGAACACTGGCTCCTGTCTAAGTTACTGTCCCCTCAGCCCCCACAAAAGAAGCATGGTTAGTAGTCACTTAGGCAATGTCCCAAGCTACAAACCTTCAGGCTAAAGTCTTCCCCAGTTACCTAGCAACAGTAAGATAAAGCAGCCCACTATAAGAAGGGTTGTTTGGCCGCTTCTCACTCTCTCACTCCTCTTGCTCTCTTGCTCTTACTCCCTTATTATCTCCTCTCTCCTCTCTGTTTGTCTTCTCCTCTCCTATCTCCTCTCTCCTCCTCTCTCTCTCCCTCCTATTCTCTAGCCTTTCCTCTCTCTCTCTCTCTCTCTCTCTCTCTCTCTCTCTCTCTCTCTCTCTCTCTCTCTCTCTCTCTCTCTCTCTCTCCTTTCCCCCTTTTTTCCTCTTGGCCATGGCCAGTTTCTCTCTCTTTCCACCTTTTCTCTTCCCCCTGCCTTTCTACAATAAAGCTCTAAAACCATAGAATAGACAGTCTCTGCTCATCAAGGCCCTCTGTGCAGATTCTTGCCTGTGTGGGAACCTCTTCCCTATGCCCTCACTCCTGTAACCCCGGAGCTACAGGGTGTCGCTCTGGGGCCTCATTTGGGGCTGCCCATTGTCCACCCACCATCAAGTGGAGTCAGTGGCTTAGATTCCCATCTGGGGCCGGGTGGAAAGCATCTTGCAGCCCTCCCATGTCTGCCTGTCCAGAGCATAGGAGGAACTCTGGCTGGATGTGGGCTATCCTCCCTTCCCCCTCCTTCCCCATCCCTTTTAGTTCCCACAGTTTTCCAGTGTAACTAGGCTTACCCAACAGCCTCTCATAGGCTCTCTTCATGGTGCCAAACCTCAGCTCCTTTGCATGACCCCTTCAGGCCTGGGCCATCAATTACACCTGAGGCTGCACCTTCACCAATGGCCTTCCATGGCCTCTCACAGTGTAGAGCCTCAGCTGCTCTGCATGACCACTTCATGCCTTCAAAAGCAGTACCACCTGGGTGACTCTTACACATTACCAAGTCCACTCACAGCACAAGGTACAACGTTGGCTATCTCTGGAACATAGCCTTTATGCACTCAGAAAACACTTCCCAGAAGATTTCACCTCAGTGATGCTGGTCTCTTCTTAATCACCACTAATTTCTTAGCTCCAGCTAACCAGCATCTGTGTGTGTGTGTGTGTGTGTGTGTGTGTGTGTGTGTGTGTGTGTGTGTGTGTGCGCGCGCGCGCACACACACGCATGCATGTGTGTATATATGTAAGTATGTATGTATATGTGTATGTGTGAATTCTGTGTGGGCCATCTCCATGACGTCCAGGCACCTTAACATGGGTGAATGTGGCAGTGTCACAAGAAGGCTGAGAGGATCCTAGGGCCCCTTAACTTCCTGCTATAAAGGCAACCAGAGACTGATTGGCTACAATCTCATAACCTGGACAAGGTCTCAGAAGCAGTTTCCCCTACCTAACCTGTGCTGATGGAGTGCACTCACTGGAGCATAGCAAGCAGGATGGAGCTTTCACCCTGGGCATGGTGATATCCTACGTGCCATAGTTTGAGGTATACGAAAACAGTCTATGAGGGTCAGCTTCCAGTTCAAGGTGAAAGCAAGAACAAAGGCATAAGACATCAATGGGTATGTGGGTTTTCTGGTTTTTTTGCTTTTGTTTTTGTTTTTGTTGTTGTTGTTGTTATTGAAGTCTAGCAATAGTCCAGGGTGATCTGATAGGATGCAGGGGACTATTCCAGTCTCATTGTTGAGGCTTTTTTAATGACTGATTATGTGGAAAATTTTAGGGCAAGTACCATGAGATGGTGAAAAGGAGGTATATTTTGTTTCAGTATGAAATATTTTGCAGATATCTGTTAAGTACGTTTGGTTCATAATCTCTATTAATTTTGGTGTATCTGTGTTTAGTGTCTGCGTCAATGTCCTGTCCATTAGTGAGAGTCCGGTGTTGAGGTCTCTGTCTATTATTGTGTAGGGTTCATTGTGGGTTTTTTTTCATGGTTTAGTCAAGTTACTTTTATGATTGTGAGTGTCCTAGCATTTGGGGCATAGATAGATGTTAGCGAATGTCCAGTTTTGGAAGTCTTCCTCAAGTCTCTTCTCTAAAGATCTACTTAGTATTTAGTCCAAGTCTAAAACGTTCTTCTTGGGAAGAATTTTCTGACACAATTCTCCCCAAAGTCAAGTCCAGTTCGTCAACAGCTTCCTTTGAATCAGAGTGGGACCATCTAGAGAAAGGTTGTTGGTTAAAGTGTTACGGTTCTCGGAAATGATCTTATATTGGTTCCCAGAACTCATATCCCTGCATTAACATTCACTTGTAATTCCAGCTCCAGGTTGATCTAGTGCCCTCTTCTGGTTGTCATAGGTGCCTGCACTTACATGCACAGTTTGGAAAAGAGAAACAGACACAGACACAAAGAAAGACACAGAAATAGAAAGAGAGTGAGTAAGCAAGTGAGGGAGAGATCTAAAAACAATGTTTTGAAAAAGGGGGATAGTATTTAGTGTAAAGTTGCAAAAATAAACACTTTATATAATTTAAAAATATGATAGAAGAACAGAAAATTATCTTTAATACATTTACTCAGAGATAACCATAGTGAATATTGTATTTAATATAGCTTTGAATCATTTAATCACACATGTGTTTAAAACTAGGGGCTCCAATTTTCATCAACTGAACAAACTTTTCTCAATGCTGGAGGAATATATTTAATCAAAGTAGAGGAAGATAACCCAGAAGTTAATCTGGCATTTGAGTTTATAATTAATAATATAATATGGGTGTGCTGTCATACACTGCAGTGGTTAAGTACACTGGTTGCTGTTGCAATGGAAGCAGTTCCGAGTCTCAGGATGTATACTGTGGCTAAAAACATCTTGAGACTCCATTTCCAATGCATCAACACATTCTTCTAGCTTCTTCACATACCAAGCACTGCAGGGGTATACAGCCATCCAGACAAACAAAACACTCACAAATGCCAAATGAAAATTAAACACTAAAGAAAAAAATCACATTCCTGCCATACAGGGCAGCTGTAAAGACACACTGGCTAGTGGAAGTGAGACAGGTAAGGAGGGGGACATGTTAGCCCTTTGGTCTTTTCCTGAGGACTCCTGACCTTCTGTGCTCCCCTTCTTGTCCCGATTCCCTCATCTAAAGAAAATGTAAGGACGTACATCTAGAACCTGAAAAGCCTGCTGAGGACCCTGGCCGCCTCTTCTAAGCTGCATGTCTTGGGCATTTTTCACACTCCAGAAACATCAGGAGAGGAACCTGAAGTAACAGGCAGGAGACTGGGCTTTCCCTGGTGATGCAATTTCTTCAACATAACTTAAGACAACTTTGAAGTTCAAAACATGAAAATGAAGCCAGAACCATGTGAAATGGCAAGGCCCAGGCTGCCTTCAAGGTCCTGGATGCTCCCCAGCCACTGTGGAGTGGTAAGTGTGAGTCTGCAAGAAGAGGCAGAGGTCCCTAAGCCCAAGAAGATGAACAAAATGAAGGAAGCAAATGGAGACAGAGAGAAAAGCCCCAAGCTAAAGAATGGACTGTCCAATTACAAGCTGAACTCCAAGTCCAGTGAAGCTCTTGGTAAAGAAGCCCTTGTTCCTTTGCAGGCTTGATGCCTCAGTGTAGAGGAATGCTAGGCCAGTGAGGTGGGAGTGGGTAAGTGGTTGGGGGAGCACCCCCATAGAAACAGAGTAAGTATGGATGGCATGGGGGGTTGAAGAGGGGAAACTGTGAAAGGGCATAACATTTGAAATGTAAAGAACTAAGATATCCAATTAAAACTATAAAATAAAATAGGAAGAAAGAACGTAGTAGCAATAACGGGGCGCGGGCGCGATGGAGCAGGGAGACAGCTGTAGTGGCCTGACTGGACCAGAGAGCACATGGCTGCAGAGGTAGGACACTGCCTGCAGGGCTGGCTCCAGAGGCACCTGGACAGGGGCAGCCTTGGTGGTGGCCTGCCAACACGCAGGCGTAGAGAGCACAGCGACCCAGCAGATGGCGCTAGTCTGAGAACCGTGGTAAGGCCGCTGAGGGCAAGCAGGGGTAGATGTCAGAGCTGGGTAAGAAGTACTGTATGTACTGCTTGGCCAAGATGAACCCGCTGCGCTTCCGCTGCACAGAGTGCCAGGACATTGAGAGCTGTGCTCTGAGTGCTTCTAGCCCAGCGAGCCGATCAGCTACCATCAGCAATACCCGGGCTGCCATCTGGTGGACGGTGGATGATTCACACTCTGGGGTCCTGAGACCAAGGGCAACTGGACACCATGGAGCAGTTCAGCTTCAGTAACTGGGCATGGCTGCGCATGTTGGTGCTTCATGGACTGCCCAGGAAGTGTTGGAGCACTCCATTAACATGTATACCCACGGGAAATTAGGCAATGCCTGCATCCCTGGCACCATCTCCAACCGGGTGACAGATCACAACGGCCCCCAGTGGGGTCCTCTCTAGCCTAGTCTTACCACACCTTTACCCTCATTGGAAATCTCTGTGGCTGAGCAGCAGCAGCTGGGTTACATGCCCCTTCGAGATGACTATGATATCGAGTATGACCAGCATTCATTCTGTGAACTCCGAGGAGGAGGAGGAGGAGGAGGAGGAAGAGGAGGAGGAGGAAGAGGAGGGAGACACAGCTCAAGAGTGCCCATGTAGACATGCATGTGTGGGAGCTGAAGGAGAGGCAGCTCTGGAAGAATATTGCCCAAGAGTATAACGTGGTACCAGCCTTCCTGGGCAAGGAAAAGAAAGAAATGAAGAAAGACATTGAAGAGAAAGATCACCAAGGAGGAGAAAGCTGCGGCTGAAACTTCGGCCACTCTACCAGTTCATGCTCTGCAAAGAATTTGATGATTTATTTGAAAACATGCACAAAGAGAAGATGCTTCGCGACACGATCTGAGAGCTGCAGCGGTACCCATGCAATGGGATTAAGAAGATGGAGGAGTCGGCCGAATATGAGGCTGACAGACACAAATGGAAGAGGAGGAAGGAGAACAAAAACCTGGCCAGCTCCAGAACCGGGAAGGAGGATGGCAAAGACAGCGAGTTTGCAGCCATTGAGAACATTCCTGGGTTGGAGCTGCTGTCGGATTGCTAAAAGGTTCTCTGCAGTTCCTTGAATTTGAGTCCTGCGTGCTATTTGACTGTGAAGACTATGATAATTAAAGATCACCTCCAGACTCGATGAGAGATCCCCTCTAAAAGTCGCCTTCCCACTTATCTGGACAAGGTCCTAAAGAAAAGGATTTTAAATTTCCTCACAGAAAGTGGGTGGATATCCAGGGATGCTTCCTGAGGCCAGAGGATGCTAAAGTAGCTTGTGATGCAAATGATTGTGGGTCTCCCCCAACATTGTTGCTCTTTTAAACAAATTGAATTTTTTTTCAAGGCTTTAATTTTTTTCATGGCCCTCTGGAAGAAGCAATTGTAGCAGTCTTACATTGGACTCATGGGGGAGAAGGGCATGTGTCTTTACATCATAGTCTAAAGAAATCCTCTAAGAAGACAGCTTGCCTTTGTGTTCCTCTGAAGACTGCCCCCACCTTGGATAAGTCTCCTTTATTTCATGAGCCTTTCTCTGTGTGGGTTTAGAAGCTGTTATTCTGTGGGAGCCAGGAGCCCTGTGTTCCTGCCTTCAACTTATTCCTAGTGACACAAGCTTTACTCAGGAGGGCTATTGATGACACCCTTTTGCTGAGGCCACTGCTGCCTCCTCCCCCCAAGATGACACCCCAAGCACAGCCCAGGCACACCACACTTAACCAGGAGGCAGGGTGTACACAGAACCCTCTGCTGTGGAGGCCAGAGACCACCTCCAAGCCTACTCCCAACTGAGCCACTTAAGATGAGCCCCTCATTTGCACACAGTGACCACATGAGCTTCCACTTACCTGACAACGGCCATTTCAAGCCCTCAATAATTCTTGCTTCATCTTAGCCTGGCCCCAGCCTGGGCTGCATGGACAGGCTCTCCTGGCACATTCCTGTCCCCTGTGATTGGGAAAGCAGTTAATGTGAGAGAAACAGGGTCAGATGGGGCCTGCCTTTCGCTGCAGGGAACACTTATAGTACACCTGACTTGGAAGATGCTTTTGAGTTCAAGGTAGAGTGTGCAGTGGTGAGATGGGGCAATAGGTGCTCAGGACTTCCACCAGGATTGCAGATCCCCTTTCACTAAATATATGACACACTAGCTAGCCTGGCTCAGCGAGATACTTAAGGTATGGCAGGGGGCCTAGAAGCCATCCTATCTATGCCTTGGAGCCTGTCTGCTGCTTTTGTTTGTGATCTTGCAACAAACCTCAGAAATAGCTCCTTCTCAGCTCTACAGAAAAGCTTGTTTATGGGACCTCCTTCAGGATTCTTAGGATCCCTTCCTTCTAAACTTGAGGAAGGCCTTTGTTTTCCAGCTGCTCAGGGCTCTCATGCCCAGACCCTGCTTTAGAGTCCTGGAGTGACCACGCCTCCTGCCACCTGTCCTTGAGGTACAAGAGCCTGTTTACCTCTAGAATGTTTGGTCTGAGAAGTAACAGTGAAGTCATTTTGAAGAAAACAGTTCATTGCCAAGGACGACACGAAGACAAACCTTTGAATTTTACATCCTCTGTCTGCTAGGGTAAGTTTTTCAGCATTGAGTAAATTATTTCAATTATACTGTATATGGCTTTAGTTGTAAAGTACATTGTGGGCTAGCAGGGGAGTGCCCTGTGAGCAGGCCCAGATTTCTCTTGACACCAGAAGATGCTGAGCAATGCAGTCAAAGGACCAGCTCCACACAGCCCCCTGCAGTTGAATAGTGGACAGTAGCTGGTGTGACTGAACAGCAATGGGATTGTTGATGCTCAGTGCCTAGGCAAGCCAGTGGTTCTCAATGTAGGGTTCCCCAGGCACTGTCAGAAGTACAGTCATACTCCAGGTCATCTCTCAAGGCAGAGATCTGGGGGCTTCATTAACAGGGACTAGCAGGGTGATTTTCAAACCATTCCCATGACTGGCAGGCAAGCTCAAGTTTGAGAACCACTGGTTTTGTCCTGGTGTCTCCAGTACCAGAGTCCCAGCTTGGTGAGTTTTGAAGTTTCAGGTTATCTTCTACAAAAGGACAGACAGACCTACATTAGCTTGAGAAGCAGAGGATTCTGTCAACATGTGCCAGGGGCTGGTGGACAAAAAGCTGTGCTTAAGCAGGCATAAGGTATGTGTGCATCTTTCAATGATATAAATTTATTTGGGTGTGATTTCTTTAAAATAAAATAATGAAAGTATAACCATGTGCAAGTCTTAATATTGTTACAAGGGAAAAGTAATATTAGGATTGTTTGCTTTCATATCTGCCCCAGCTGCTTCTGGCATGTTACTCCCTGTTAGCTCAGACGTTGACATGTTTCTATTGAATTCTCTTGATACATTAACTGCTAAAAGCTAATGGAAGCAAGTCTTTTCAAAGTTAAACAAACTGTCTTTGGGTCAGAACAGTCAGCTAAGTATTCAACAGTTGGAAATAATGCTCTCTGGAAGGCCAACAATCCAAGAATATATTAAGACCTGAAACCCCCTATCATTTTATTATACTTTTGCATTAAATAGTTGAGACCAACAAAAAACAGTTGTAGTGAGACAGAAAAGTAAATACCCATGGAGCAGAAAGAAGGAGATTTTTCTGATTTTCCCATATCTGAAGAGAATGTCAAGCTTCTCAGAGCTCCCAGGGTGAACTTCGTCTTTCTTACACAAGCCAAGATTTTGCACCATGTAGACAGAGGGAAAGACTTAAATGCTCAAGCATGGTCAGGACCCAGAAAGGCCTTCTCCTTTGCTATCCCTTTGACTGAGAAACTTCTATGTGGGCTGAAAGAGGAAAATTACTGACCACCAGAACTCTCACCCCAGAGTACATTCTGAACTCTCACACCAGAGTCAGACCCCCTCTCAAATGAAAACTGTTCCAGGGACATTTCTGAGATAAGGGTCTCCTGGAACGAACCCAGTCCAACCCCTCCCAACTGAGGACTGTGCCAGGGACATTTTTGAGATAAAGGGTGTGAGTAAAAACCTCAGTTTCAATGAATCAAGTACATGGCCAAAGTGTGGGACGCGGTTGCAAAAGCACTTTGGAAAAACCCTTGGTTGAATCACTTAGTGACGTAAAAACTGTATTTTCCCTGCCCTGCTCCCCCCCTTACCCTTCTCCTATAAAAGCCTGTGAAAAGTTTGGGCTAATCGCCGGATCTCCTCTGCACCCACCTTGCAGGCTGCATGAGGTCCGGCCCCAGATATCTGGTATATATGTGCTTTTTGTTTGTTTTGTCTGCTTTCTTGTCGTTGCTGTATTAAATCTTGCTATCTATACATCTTAAATACCGGTCTCAGTGTCTTCTTGGGTGCGTGGCTGACCCGAGGCTTGAGTAAGTGCCTCCCTTTGGGAGTTTTTGAGTCTACAAGAAAAGAAGAGAGGCCAAGCCTGTCCGGTACTAGTCCAGCACCTACAAGAGAATTAGCAAACCAAGTGAGGAAAGACTTCAGGGACTTAAACAAAATGCTATCACTAGCTTGTTTTTATGGTGGAACTCCCTACAGAGGTCAAATTGAATGAAGGCAGAGTAGGATCGATATCCTGGTTGGAGCCCCAGGTCATAATAAAGAAAACTTGCAGAATGGCAAGCTAGACCTTACCAAACTTAAACATGTTTTCCTGCATAAAGAGGACCAGATGTTGGATACGGGTTTTGCTGATCAGGTGGAAGAAATTTTATGTGTGGCATACAAGAAAGATTCTGAAGACAACCTCCAAACATTACTTTTCTCTGCAACTTGCCCTATCTTGGGTATTTATTGTTCTAAAACTCCATGAGATCTACATACGAACAGGTTGATGTGATTGGTATAAAGACTCAGAAATCACCTATAACTGTGGAGCACCTGACGATTGAGTGTCACTGGACAGAGAGCACAGCAGGGATGGGGAGGTGATCCTAGTGTACAGTGGTCATCAGGGCACACAATCATCTTCTGTGGAACCAAGAAGGATGCCCAGGAGCTGGTGCAGAACACATGCGTGAAGCAGAATGCCTGGTCCGGACTTGGAAACATTCCGCAGAAGCAAAGGGAAATCACACTGGAAAGATTTTCAAAATGCCAATTTTGGAGTTTTGGTGGCAACTAATGTTGCTGCCCCTGGGTTAGACATCCCTGAGGTTGACTTGGTTGTTCAGAGCTGTCCACTAAAGGATGTGGGGTCTTCCATTCATGATTCAGGATGAACAGACAGAGATGGAAGGATAGAAGTATGCTCCTGCTTTTATCAGCACAAAGAAGAGTACCAGTTAGCTCAAGTGGAGCAGAAAGCAGGAATTACGTTGAAATTTATGGGTGTTCCTTCTGCAACAGAAATCATAAAAGCCTCCAGCAAAGATGCCATCAGGCTTTGGACTCTGTGTTTCCCACTCTCACTGGACATTTCAATAGTCAACTGAGAAGCCGATTGAGGAGAAAGGAACTAGATTGGCTCTGGCAGCAGCTCTGGTCCACATCTCAAAAGCCACATCAGTCATCCAGCGCTCTCTGATCAACTCGCAAGCATGCTTTGTGACCATGATCCTGCGGAGCTCTAATGAGATGCCCAGTATCGGTTATGCTTGGCAAAAACTTAAGGAGCAGCTGACTGAGAGCATCGACGACAGACTGAAGGGGATGGCTCTCCTTAAAGGAAAACTGTGAGTTGGTTTTGATGTCTGCGCTGAAGCAGTCACAGAAATACAGGAGGAGTGGCATGATTTGAGATGTTGGCAGCTCACCATGGCCACTGAGCAACCAGAGCAGGAGGGAGCCTGGGAAGGATATGGAGGCAGCAGGATGCCAGCTGTGGATCTTTCAGAGGAGAACAGAGTGGAAGCAGTCATGTGCAGGGACAGGGGCAGTGATAGCACGGAGAAAGTAAAAACTTCAAAGAAGAGTGACCAGGAGGTGTCAACAAAAGTAACAAATCCCCAAACAAAGGCCAGAAGCAGTTTTTTTAAAGCCTCTGGTCAGCAACAGGCAAGAAGGAACTGTTCCAACTGTGGATGCCAGGGCTAGTCCTCCTGTCAAAGCCCCCAATGCTTCCTTACATTTTTATCATTTCTCAGCACACACACACACCCCAGCCCCACACCCCACTTCCTTGGAGAGAGAGGCTTCTGACTGGCAGACTAACCACCATAAACTATCTTCACTTTGGAAAGTGATAGGAATTCATTGCATCATTTTCCAGCATACTTCAAGATTTTTCAAAGGAAAATCAACCACAGATCTTGATTTTAAAAAAATGTAGAGGATATCATTGGCCATCCACCTTCTTAGAAAACACAGCATCTTAGTCTGCTCAGTGTGAAGGAACTAGATTCACACTGAGAGGAGGAAAGACTATTGGAAGCCTTTTGTCAAGTTGACACAAGAGAAAAAGGGGGAGATAAAAATTCATCTAAGAAATGACCTCCACTTTTTGCACTGTGATCATGACCATGGACCTTTTTCTTGATCCCTGAAGAAGTCCTCATAGAGCACGGTGGGTAGCAGCAACCAAAAGCAGTAGTTCTTAGAAGGTCATAAGAAGGCAAGCTGAGGAAGCCACAGAGAAAAAATAGGTGAGTAATTTTCTCCTGTGATTCTTGCCCTTGCTTCTGCTTGACTCTTGCAAGGTTTTACTGGAATATACACACTATGCCAACCATATACATACTATACCAACCATTTCTGCCCTAATGTGCTTTTGGCCATGGCATTGGTCACCGTCACAGAATGCAAACTGGGAAAACAAATAGCTGAGTGGTAGGCCCACTGTCCATGAATTCTTGCATGATATTTGATTATACTCTAAAACCAGAGATTTTGATGTTTCCTGGTAGTGATATGATTCACCCTTAATACACATACATAATCCCAAGTGATAAAGGTAATGCTAATAAAGTAGCACAAGGTTTGAAAGTTATGTCTAATTGAGTGGTAGGAAGAGTGATGAATCAGACAAACATTTGACAGAAGATGGTATGCCTCACTCTCATGAGTAGAAAGGGGGAAAAAGGCTACATAAGAGAGAGCACTGCAGAGAAAGAAAAGAAGACAAGGAAGCTGTTTTACTGGGAGAGATTTACAGAGGTCAAAAGAAGCAGGAAGGGGTGAAGTTATTCCATGGTAAGCCTCAGAGGCGAAAAACACTCTAGGCCTTGATAGATTATATGAAGGCGACAACCTTCTCACACTAGGTTTAAGTTTGCACAATGAGGCAGAAAGCCTGAGAGACTACATTTGCACTAAGAGAATACAGAATACATGTACAAGGGAGTAACAAGGAAAGACCCTAGTCCATTGCTTGAGGGGAAGCAGGCTCTGTCTCTGAGCAGAATATGAGCAGGACCAGGGATGTGGATCAGAACAGAGTGGTCGTTTTATTTGCCCCCTCAGTCCCCACCTGTCCTTGTGAGCTAGAATATGTTTGTCTCAAAGAAAAGCAAGAGCTTGTCCTCTGGTTCAAAATGAGATCCTGTCCCCAAAACGGAGCAGTGTCTCAGCAAGTAAAAGACAGGAATAGCTGGAGAACTCCCCCAAAGCAGACCAGAGGCTGAAGCAGTTCTCTAGGAGGTGTTGTGACGTTCCCATGAAAACTGATTCAAGGGCAAATCATCACACCGGATCACAAGAGAGAACTAAAAATCCACTCTCCTATCTGTAAGGAGTTCACTCAATGGTTTTGCAAGATTCCCTGAGGAGAAGAGTCAAAACAGGAGCCTGGAGGGGAGTCTGAGTACCCCTCAGTGATTCTCAGAAGATGAGGATCTTCTTGCCAACTCCACCTCTCCCTGGCTTTCCCATCTAGTGAGGTGCTGTAAGGCACACTGGAAGCAAGGCTCTGGACCAGAACAAAGAACATCAGGTTCAGGTTAGAGAGGACCAAGGGCTCCTCGTGCCATGGGTTTTTTTGCTGTTCTTACTGCAGACCACAAAATTAGAAGCCTGTGAACATAGCTTTGACAAAACTAACTTATAGAGAGTCTCCTATGCACTCTGTACAAGCATCACCTGCCAATATAGAGCTTATGTCCTATTGGCTGAGGCAGGAAACAGAAGGGAGAACCACCATCAGAGAGAGAGGGGGGATCCTGAGAAAGAGGCAAGAACACGAGTGTGACCCTAAAATCTGAGAAAGTCAGACTCATGAAAGTGAGGACAGGTGACCAAAAATATGGCAACACTGACTAGAATAAACAGGTTATATAAGCTGTGAGCTAGTCTCTGAATAAGCCAGTGGTTATGAGCTGGGCACTGAGGTTATTAAGTCTGAGAGTCACTATTCTTGGAACATCAAGGCTGGGTAAAGGCAGTTGTTCCAATAGTACACTGAATGTCAAGCTAGACTCTAGCCTTAGAGTGTGAGAACTCTTGGTAGGAAGACAATATCTCAGAAAAGGAGCAGTGTACCACAGAGAGGCAATGCAAAAGGCTGCTCTAAAATAAATGAATGAATAAATAAATAAATAACCTGTTGAGGAGGAAATAAGGGCTTTCACTGGACCCTCAGGGCACTTCCCAAGTGCTGCTCCTCTAATTGAAAGCTTATGAACCTAAAGAGGGAGAGGGTGCAGAGGTGATCAAAGGTATCTCTCAGGCTGCAGCTTTAATGCACTTCCCTGGTACCGCTCAGGAACTGAGGAACCTAGGCCTCTTAGAAACCAGCATGTGCCTGTGAGAGGAGCCTGCAGTGACCCCTAGATAAAACAAGGCAGTAGCAATCTGAAAGCCTGATATAAGTTCCTAGGGTGGGCAGGGGATGCAGGGCAAAGAGAAGCTCTAGTCCCAAAACAGGCAAGGCAGCCTGCTGAACAAAGCAGGAAGATGGGAGCCTGCCACCATAGACAAGTGCTGACCTGAGAAGCCTGCAGACAGACAGACAGACAGACAGACAGACAGACAGACAGACAGACAGACCATATTACTGAGCTGTGGTAGCACTAAGAAGCCCCAACCTTCACAAAGAAAAATGTATTCAATGCAAAAATAATCAAAGAGAAAAGAAACTGGGTATAAGATATTACAAAGGAATTATTTGTTTGTAAATAGTATAATCAAGACTCCATAGGAAGGAGAGAGTTAGAGAGAGTAAAATGAAGATATTTTTTACTAAGAAATGGAGAAAAAACAATGACTGATGGCATTTGGACACCATATAATTTTGTTTTGGTATAAGCAAGAAATAATTAATAGGTTTGGTAATGATTTCAAGTAGGTTCGAAATAAAGCTGACTTAGATAAGACAGAAATGGGATGGAATGCTAGGTTAGAGGGCATAGAACAGAGATGAGAGAATTCTTAAAATCAGTATACCAAGTCTTGAAAGAATCCAATCCAGAACCTAGAATAAGAGCAGAAACAGAATTTCTAGAGGAGAAAATTGCACAAAGGCTTGAAGGATGAAAATGACAGCACATAGAGTCTGAATATTCTCAATAAACGTCCAGATTCTGATTTATTATTAATTAGATTATCAAAGCAATAACATAAAATAGAATATGTGTCTCATTGTGTTGAGTTTGAAATTTTAAAATATGTACATATGTTGATTCATCACTCACTGGATACATATTCAGACTTCTTTTTTTTTAATTTTTAATATTCGTATTTTTTTCAATTACATTTCCAATGCTATCCCAAAAGTCCCCCCATACCCTCCACCCCACTTCCCTACCCACCCATTCCCATTTTTTTGGCCCTGGTGTTCCCCTGTACTGGGGCATATAAAGTTTGCATGTCCAATGGGCCTCTCTTTCTAGTGATGGCCGACTAGGCCATGTGTTGATACATATGCAGCTAGAGTCAAGAGCTCCGGGGTACTGGTTAGTTCATAATGTTGTTCTACCTATAGGGTTGCAGATCCCTTTAGCTCCTTGGGTACTTTCTCTAGCTCCTCCATTGGGAGCCCTGTGATCCATCCAATAACTGACTGTGAGCATCCACTTCTGTGTTTGCTAGGCCCCAGCATTGTCTCACAAGAGACAGCCATATCTGGGTCCTTTCAGCAAAATCTTGCTAGTGTATGCAATGGTGTCAGCGTTTGGAAGCTGATTATGGGATGGATCCCTGGATATGGCAGTCTCTAGATGGTCCATCCTTTTGTCTCAGCTCCAAACATTGTCTCTGTAACTCCTTCCATGGGTGTTTTGTTCCCAATTCTAAGAAGGGACACAGTGTCCACACTTTGGTCTTCATTCTTCTTGAGTTTCATGCGTTTAGCAAATTGTATCTTCTATCTTGGGTATCCTAAGTTTTGGGCTAATATCCACTTATCAGTGAGTACATATTGTGTGAGATCCTTTGTGATTGTGTTACCTCACTCAGGATGATGCCCTCCAGGTCCATCCATTTGCCTAGGAATTTCATAAATTCATTCTTTTTAATAGCTGAGCAGTACTCCATTGTGTAAAATACCACATTTTTTGTATCCATTCCTCTATTGAGAGGCCTCTGGGTTCTTTCCAGCTTCTGGCTATTATGAATAAGGCTGCTATGAACATAGTGGAGCATGTGTCTTTATTACCAGTTGGAACATCTTCTGGATATATGCCCAGGAGAGGTATTGCAGGATCCTCTGATAGCACTATGCCCAATTTTCTGAGGAACTGCAAGACTGATTTCCAGAGTGTTTGTACAAGCTTGCAATCCCACCAACAATGGAGGAGTGTTCCTCTTCACATCCTCGCCAGCATCTGCTCTCACCTGAATTTTTCATCTTAGCCATTCTGACTGGTGTGAGGTGGAATCTCAGGGTTGTTTTGATTTGCATTTCCCTGATGATTAAGGATGTTGAACATGTTTTCAGGTGCTTCTCTGCCATTCGGTATTCCTCAGGTGAGAATTCTTTGTTCAGTTTTGAGCCCCATTTTTAATGGGGTTATTTGATTTTCTGGAGTCCACCTTCTTGAGTTCTTTATATATATTGGATATTAGTCCCCTAACTGATTTAGGGTAGGTAAAGATCATTTCCCAATCTGTTGGTGGTCTTTTTGTCTTATTGATGGTGTCTTTTGCCTTGCAGAAGCTTTAGAGTTTCATGAGGTCCCATTTGTCAATTCTCGATCTTACAGCACAAGCCATTGCTGTTCTATTCAGGAATTTTTCCCCTGTGCCCATATCTTCGAGGCTTTTCCCCACTTTCTCCTCTATAAGTTTCAGTGTCTCTGGTTTTATGTGAAGCTCCTTGATCCACTTAGATTTTACCTTAGTACAAGGAGATAGGAATGGATCAATTCGCATTCTTCTACATGATAACAACCAGTTGTGCCAGGACCATTTGTTGAAAATGCTGTCTTTCTTCCACTGGGTGGTTTTAGCTCCCTTGTGGAAGATGAAGTGACCATAGGTGTGTGGGTTCATTTCCGGGTCTTCAATTCTATTCCATTGGTCTACTTGTCTGTCACTATACCAGTACCATGCAGTTTTTATCACAATTGCTCTGTAGTAAAGCTTTAGGTCAGGCATGGTGATTCCACCATAGGTTCTTTTATCCTTGAGAAGAGTTTTTGCTATCCTAGGTTTTTTGTTATTCCAGATGAATTTGCAGATTGCACTTTCTAAATTCGTTGAAAAACTGAGTTGGAATTTTGATGGAGATTGCATTGAATCTGTAGATTGCTTTTGGCAAGATAGCCATTTTTACAATGTTGATCCTGCCAATCCATGAGCATGGGAGATCTTTCCATCTTCTGAGATCTTCTTTAATTTCTTTCTTCAGAGACTTGAAGTTCTTTTCATACAGATCTTTCACTTCCTTAGTTAGAGTCACACCAAGGTATTTTATATTATTTGTGACTATTGAGAAGGGTGTTGTATCCCTAATTTCTTTCTCAGCCTGTTTATTCTTTGTGTAGAGAAAGGACATTGACTTGTTTGAGTTAATTTTATATCCAGCTACTTCACTGAAGCTGTTTATCAGGCTTAGGAGTTCTCTGGTGGAATTTTTAGGGTCACTTATATATACTATCATATCATCTACAAAAAGTGATATTTTGACTTCATATTTTCCAATTTGTATCCCCTTGATCTCCTTTTGTTGTCGAATTGCTCTGGCTAGAACTTCAAGTACAATGTTGAATAGGTATGTAGAGAGTGGACAGCCTTGTCTAGTCCCTGATTTTAGTGGGATTGCTTCAAGCTTCTCACCATTTACTTTGATGTTGGCTACTGGTTTGCTGTACATTGCTTTTATCATGGTTAGGTATGGGCCTTGAATACCTGATCTTTCCAAGACTTTTATCATGAATGGGTGTTGGATCTTGTCAAATGCTTTTTCAGAATCTAAGGAGATGATCATGTGGTTTTTGTCTTTGTATTTGTTTATATAATGGATTACGTTGATGGATTTCGGTATATTAAAGCATCCCTGCATCCCTGGAATAAAACCTACTTGGTCAGGATGGATGATTGCTTTAATGTGTTCTTGGATTCGGTTAGCGAGAATTTTATTGAGGATTTTTGCATCTATATTCATAAGGGAAATTGGTCTGAAGTTCTCTATCTTTGTTGGATCTTTCTGTGCTTTAGGTATCAGAGTAATTGAGGCTTCATAGAATGAGTTGGGTAGAGTATATTCTACTTCTATTTTGTGAAATAGTTTGTGCAGAACTGGAATTAGATCTTCTTTGAAGGTCTGGTAGAACTCTGCACTAAACCCATATGATCCTGGGCTTTTTTTGGCTGGGAGACTATTAATGAATGCTTCTATTTCTTTAGGGGATATGGGACTGTTTAGATCATCAACTTGATCCAGATTTAACTTTGGTAACTGGTATCTGTCTAGAAATTTGTCCATTTCATCCAGGTTTTCCAGTTTTGTTGAATATAGCCTTTTGTAGAAGGATCTGATGGTGTTTTGGATTTCTTCAGGATCTGTTGTTATGTCTCCCTTTTCATTTCTGATTTTGTTAATTAGGATGTTGTCCCTGTGCCCTCTAGTGAGTCTAGCTAAGGGTTTATCTATCTTGTTGATTTTCTCAAAGAACCAACTCTGCATTTGGTTAATTCTTTGAATAGTTCTTCTTGTTTCCACTTGGTTGATTTCACCCCTGCATTTGATTATTTCCTGCCATCTATTCCTCTTGGGTGAATTTTCTTCCTTTTTTTTTCTAGAGCTTTTAGATGTGTTGTCAAGCTGCTAGTGTGTGCTCTCTCCAGTTTCTTTTTCAGGCACTCAGAGCTATGAGTTTCCCTCTTAGAAATGCTTTCATTGTGTCCCATAGGTTTGGGTATGTTCTGGCTTCATTTTCATTAAACTCTAAAAAGTGTTTAATTTCTTTCTTTATTCCTTCCTTGACCAAGCTATCATAGAGAAGAGTGTTGTTCAGTTTCCACGTGAATGTTGGCTTTCCATTATTTATGTTGTTATTGAAGATCAGCTTTAGTCCATGGTGATCTGATAGGATGCATGGGACAATTTCAATATTTTTATATCTGTTGAGGCCTGTTTTGTGACCAATTATATAGTCAGTTTTGGAGAAGGTCCCGTGAGGTGCTGAGAAGAAGGTATATCCTTTTGTTTTAGGATAAAATGTTATGTAGATATCTGTTGAGTCCATTTGTTTCATCACTTCTGTTAGTTTCACTGTGTCCCAGTTTAATTTCTGTTTCCACGATCTGTCCATTGATGAAAGTGGTGTGTTGAAGGCTCCCACTATTATTGTGTGAGGTGCAATGTGTGCTTTGAGCTTTACTAAAGTGTCTTTAATGAATGTGGCTGCCCTTGCATTTGGAGCAGAGATATTCAGAATTGAGAGTTCCTCTTGGAGGATTTTACCTTTGATGAGTATGAAGTGTCCCTCCTTGTCTTTTTTGATAACTTTGAGTTGGAAGTCGATTTTATTTGATATTAGAATGGCTACTCCAGCTTGTTTCTTCAGACCATTTACTTGAAAAATTGTTTTCCAGCCTTCCACTCTGAGGTAGTGTCTGCCTTTTTCCCTGAGATGGGTTTCCTGTAAGCAGCAGAGTGTTGGGTCCTGTTTGTGTAGCCAGTCTGTTAATCTATGTCTTTTTATTGGGGAATTGAGTCCATTCATATTAAGAGATATTAAGGAAAAGTAATTTTTGCTTCCTTTTATTTTTGTTGTTAGAGTTGGCATTCTGTTCTTGTGGCTGTCTTCTTTTTGGTTTGTTGAGGGATTACTTTCTTGCTTTTTCTATTGCGTGATTTCCGTCCTTGTATTGGTTTTTTTTCTGTTATTATCCTTTGAAGGACAGGATTCGTGGAAAGGTAATGTGTGAATTTGGTTTTGTCATGGAATACTTTGGCTTCTCCATCTATGGTAATTGAGAGTTTGGCCGGGTATAGTAGCCTGGGTTGGCATTTGTGTTCTCTTCGTGTCTGTATAACATCTGTCCAGGCTCTTCTGACTTTCATAGTCTCTGGTGAAAAGTCTGGTGTAATTCTGATAGGCCTGTCTTTATATGTTACTTGACCTTTTTTCCGTACTGCTTTTAATATTCTATCTTTATTTAGTGCATTTGTTGTTCTGATTATTATGTGTGGGGAGGAATTTCTTTTCTGGTCCAGTCTATTTGGAGTTCTGTAGGCTTCTTGTATGTTCATGGGCATCTCTTTCTTTAGGTTTGGGAAGTTTTCTTCTATAATTTTGTTGAAGATATTTGCTGGCCCTTTAAGTTGAAAATCTTCATTCTCATCAACTCCTATTATCCATAGGTTTGGTCTTCTCATTGTGTCCTGTATTTCCTGAATGTTTTGAGGATCCTTTTGCATTTTGTATTTTCTTTGATTGTTGTGCCGATGTTCTCTATGGAATCTTCTGCACCTGAGTTTCTCTCTTCCATCTCTTGTATTCTATTGCTGATGCTTGCATCTATGGTTGCAGATTTCTTTCCTAGGGTTTCTATCTCCAGTGTTGCCTCACTTTGGGTTTTCTTTATTGTGTCTACTTCCGTTTTTAGGTCTAGTATGGTTTTGTTCATTTCCATCACCTGTTTGGATGTGTTTTCCTGTTTTTCTTTAAGGACGTCTCCCTGTTTGATTGTGTTTTCCTGTTTTTCTTTAAGGACTTGTAACTCTTTTGCAGTGTTTTCCTGTATTTCTTTAAGTGAGTTATTAAAGTCCTCTTTATGTCCTCTACCATCATCATGAGATATGCTTTTAAATCTAGGTCTAGCTTTTCGGTTATGTTGGTGTGCCCAGGACTAGGTGGGGTGGGAGTGCTGCGTTCTGATGATGGTGAGTGGTCTTGATTTTTGTTAGTAGGATTTTTACCTTTGCTTTTCGCCATCTCGTAATCTCTGGAGCTAGTTGTTATAGTTGTCTCTAGTTAGAACTTGTTCCTCGGGTGATTATGTTAGCCTCTATCAGCAGACCTGGAGGACTAGCACTCTCCTTAATTTCAGTGGTCAGAGTACTCTCTGCAGGCAAGCTCTCCTCTTGCAGGGAAGGTGCCCAGATATCTCGTGTTCAAACCTGCCTCCTGGCAGAAGTTGTGTTCCACTCACCAGAGGTCTTAGGATCCCATGGGGGATTCTGTGTGGGTCCTTTCGGGTGTCCAGAGACTCCCCGGACCAGGAACCCCGGTTCTGCAGTGGACCGGAAGGGACTTGTGCCCCTGATCAAGCCGGGTTATCTGCTTCCCTGGTTAATGCAGTCTCAGGTCCCGCCTGATTGGATTGGAGCAGACGCTGTGTTCCACTCACCAGAGGTCTTAGGATCCTGTGGGGGATTCTGTGTGGGTCCTTTCGGGTGTCCCCATATTCAGACTTCTAAGAAGCTTCAGACTTGCCTTCTCAAAGGGATGGTTCTGAAACTGCACATTTATTAGAGATGATGGCTATCTTGGAAACGCCTGTGCAGACTAGAGCTGATGATTCAAAACAACCCTGAGATTCCACCTCACACCAGTCAAAATGACTAAGATCAAAAATTCAGGTGACAGCAGATGCTGGCAAGGATGTGGAAAAAGAGGAACACTCCTCCATTGTTGGTGGGATTGCAAGCTGGTTCAACCACTCTGGAAATCAATCTGGCAGTTCCTCAGAAAACTGGACATAGTACTACCGGAGAATCCCGCAACACCTCTCCTGGGTATATATTCAGAAGATGTTCCAACTGGTAAGAAGGACACATGCTCCACTATGTTCATAGCAGCCTTATTTATAATAGACAGAAGCTGAAAAGAAACCAGATGCCCCTCAACAGAGGAATGGATACAAAAAATGTGGTACATTTACACTACTCAGCTATTAAAAAGAATGAATTTATGAAATTCCTAGGCAAATGGATTGACCTGGAGGGCATCATCCTGAGTGAGGTAACCCAATCACAAAAGAACTCACATGATATGTGCTCACTGATAAGTGTATATTAGCTCAGAAACTTAGAATACCCAAGATACAAGATACAAAGCACATGAAATTCAAGAAGAACGAAGACCAAAGTGTGGACACTTTGCCCCTTCTTAGAATTGGGAACAAAACACCCATGGAAGGAGTTACATAGACAAAGTTTGGAGCTGAGACAAAAGGATGGACCATCTAGAGACTGCCATATCTGGGGATCCATCCCATAATCATTCTCCAAACGCTGATAGCATTGCATACACCAGCAAGATTTTGCTGAAAGGACCCAGATATAGCTGTCTCTTGTGAGACTATGCTGGGGCCTAGCAAACACAGATGTGGATGCTCACAGTCAGCTATTGGATAGATCACAGGGCCCCCAATGGAGGAGCTAGAGAAAGTACCCAAGGAGCTGAAGGGATCTGCAATCCTATAGGTGGAACAACAATATGAACTAACCAATACCCCCGGAGCTCTTGTCTCTAGCTGCATATGAATCAGAAGATGGCCTAGTCGGCCATCAGTGGAAAGAGTGGCCCATTGGTCGTGCAAACTTTATATGCCCCAGTACAGGGGAATGCCAGGGCCAAGAAGTGGGAGTGGGTGGGTAGGGGAGTGGGTGGGGGAACATGTGGGGGACTTTTGGGATAGCATTGGAAATGTAAATGAAATAAATACCCAATTTTTAAAAAAGGAAAATGACAGCACATAGAGTCTGAATATTCTCAATAAACGTCCAGATTCTGATTTATTATTAAATTATCAAAGCAATAACATAAAATAGAATATGTGTCTCATTGTGTTGAGTTTGAATTTTAAACTATGTACATCTGTTGATTCATCACTCACTGGATACATATGCAAACTTCTAAGAAGCTTCAGGCTTGCCTTCTAAAAAGGATGATTCTGAAACTGCACATTTATTAGAGATGATGGCTGTCTTGGAAACGCCTTTGCAGACTGGAGCCAATGATTCTTTAACCTGTGTGTCCACTATAATGCACTCTGCCCATTAGGGCATAAAAAATGTTCTATGTTACCAACTTACAGGTCAGGCAGTTATAGAGAGCTCTCATGGGAGTTCAAAGGAAATGCTCATAGAACAAACAGAGATCTGGGATCTCCCAAAGAGAGTTTAAATCAAGCTTTATTGACTTGAATTTTTAAAATGCTAATGAGACAGATAACACAGCTGCTAAAAAGTCCTAGATCTTAGAGAGCACTGCTGATTTATATAAACATGAACATGTGCTAACCTCAGAACAGAAGGCAGTAAATATGCTGCATAGGGGAAGAGAATATGATCTTTTTCAAACGGGAAAAGAAAAACTGTGGAATCCTTCAAAATTAATAAAACACAGAGGCGACTGGAAGAGACCTCCTGAAGATCTGTCCTACTGACAAGAAAAAAAATCATGAAGACCAACAAAACAGGTAACTTGTTTTGCTGATCCTTCTACATGGGAACTGTACTCAAACTGGCTGAGATGTGAAAAAGTCTCTATCTATGACTTCAGGTAAGGATTGCCAATAAATCTTATTGGCTACAGAATCTCCAGAGTGGATTCATGCCATTATTTGAAATGGCATGGATGAAAATTCATATGAAACTCTGGTAATATAATCCAGGCTAACTTAGAAAAACAAAAGCCTACCAGCTCAAACAGACATCATCAAACCCTCTTTACCTGCCTGACACATCTCGTATTCCATAGATATATTAATGTGGAAATGTGTATTACCTGTAAAAGTAAATTGCTTACAGACATGAATGAAGGAAAAGAAGCCATGACAAGATTCACCCTCAGGGATGCTGAGTAGGATACTGTGACCCTGAGACATATTATTCTAGCATCCTGCTAGGCTCAACCTTAGACTATATCAATAGCTGCTTCATCAAAACTCACTTCTAGGAAACCTTGAAAGCTGCTGCTCCCAGTTGGTCCCTACTCTTAGACTATTACACAAGGGCCTTGCATTAAGCCTTGCACCTTTTAGGAAACAGAATTTGGACAGCTAATAATACAACCATATTTCTTAATGCTAGCAAATACCCAATTTTCTTTGGAAATACTTTAGGAAATGACACCACCAAACAGTAGGAAGCAATTTCAAGAGGATGACATCACATTCACCTAAAGTGGGATAGATGGTTTGGGTCATAAAACGGGTTATTTATATTTGTCCTCCTTTAAGGGGGATTGGTAAAAAGTTGTTAATTGGCTTGGTCAGGAGGAAATCACAGTAAGGGATGTTAGACTCAGGGCTTTCTTTTTATCTTCCTTTCTCTTTCCTCTATCCCTCTCTTGCTCTTATCTAATGTTCAGGGAAAGGGAGAGAAGGCATGGAAAGAAACAGGGGGATAGAGGAATAAGAGCATATATATGCATAAATATGCATGTATATTTATATGTGTGTATGTGTTTATGGGTGTGTGAATTAAATGGTAGATTATTTAAATCGACTTTAAGACCAAAGATGATCAACAAGCCAAATATCGTCACATTGCTATGTTCTTTGTATCTAAATACAGAATAGGATTCTATTTGCAAGAATATATTATGTATACATGTTTCAACTCTTTTTAAGGTATTGTACCTATGTTACATGACGTTCTAGTCCTTGAAGGCTGCTGTTGCCAACTGCAGATGGCTTGTTACATACTAGAATTGTTGATTACAGAAAACGTTTCCTATGTTGAGCAGATAGTAGTTAGCTATGAACATGCAATTCACGTATGCTATAAATAGTCTTCAAAAACCTCAAACATCTACAGAATATGACATTTAAAGATGTTTTATTAATAAAACACTCTTAAAGTGAGACATGTCTGTTCCTGGCAGCACACTGACACTACTTCAAAGAAGATGATGGACACTGAAGAACCTCTGTATGGAGTTTGCTTCAAATGTGACAAGCTAGACACTAGGCAATTGACACTAGAAATTGTGCTGCCTAGATCGCAGACAGAATGCTGTCCAAGCTGTGGATAAACAATACACAAGGAAGTTGATGGCCAAGCTCTGCCTCAAGAAGGTAAGGAGTCTTTCATAATTCCTGCTTTACAGAAAAGTCTGTCAGATATTCTGAGCCAGAAGGCTGAAGGTGGATGATCCAAAGACTCATAGACATTTTGGGTGAATGTCTGAGGAACCAGCTGCCTTTGTCATGTCTACAGATTTGGAAGTTGCTTGTGTTGTATTTTCAGGATACTCAGGCCTTCTAACTCCTCATGTCTCTGAAAAGACTGAAGATTGGGTAGTCATAGTCTCACATTTCAGCTTAACTTGCATGAGAAAATGTCATAAGGTCTAAGAGATATTCTTAGCTTTATAAATGGATAGTTTGATAGAAAATGATTTCTGTATAGAAACTCAAACTCCATCACCAAGATAGTTCTGATTGTATAGTACTTTTCCCCAATGTGGCCAAGTGCAGATAGAATGGACACTGTGAATGTAATTCTTATCTGCTGGTTTTCATAGTTGTTCCTCTGGATTGTAGTTTACTAATGTTAGAGATGGGTGTTTATTTGGACTGTGGAGGGGAATATATAAAGAGAATCTCTTTGGTCCTGTGTACAGGCATCACTTGTCATTAAAATCTGATGGACAATTAAGCAAGGCAGGAAATACAAAGTGGGACATCAGGCAGAGAGAAATGGGACTCTGAGAAACAGTGAAGACCTACAGAATGACCTTGAACTGTGAGGAAGGCAGAAACATGAATTTCAGGAGAGATAACCATCCATGCGGCAGACACAGACTAGAATCAAGAGGTTGTATCACTTACAAGCCAGCTGGGGAACTGGTCAAAGCTTATGGCCTAGGTATTTCTTTGTGAAGAATTAAACCTCAGAGTCTATTCTGTTATCAAAGTGGCTGGGTAGAAAAGCTCCCAGTTACACTTTGTGGTGACATAGCCTCTCTCTCAGAACACTTGTCCAAAATGTACATCATCCTTGAAAGCCCCGATGGTTGGTTTGACATACTCAGCATCCAGCTACGGAGGCCACCACTGCACTCTGCTGCCTGTAATTGCTAAAGAAGTAAATATCTGTCTCTGATCTGCTGAAGAAGTTGAGAGAGGCTAATCTCATTTTCATGAGAATGGAAAAGTCCCTCTGGCCCAGAGTGAGGACAGCCACTAAGGGTTATGACCTTCTCTGCTTGGTGCAGTTTTTTCTCTGACCTCACAGAGAACCTCTGTGATGGAAGAATGAGTATCCTCTGTATAAGACTGTGGACCGGCCTGTTGTATTTGTCCATACAGAGCAGGGAGCTACTTTTGGTGACCTGTGGGACTACTTTGGAGCTGTCTAGCTTGTGGATTGCCGATTGTTGAACCTCACAACTTGTGTGCACCAGAGCACAGGGAAAAGTCAGCCTCATGGCCAGCAACTCCAAAAAGAAGAGCTTGGAAAGTCAGTATAGGGTTCTTTTCTATCTTGGCGAGGGTACATTTGGCACTGTGAAATTGGCCTTGCACCTGAAAACTGAGGCCCTGGTTGCTGTAAAAATGGTAGAGATCAGCAAGAAGACCCTCAAGGTTATCCTGGTAGAACGAGAAATACTGGCGACACTCAACCATCCTAACATCATTCGCCTCTTCCAGGTTATAGTAACATCAGGCCGCGTCAACTTCATACTGGAGTACGCATCGGGAGGGAGCTTATTTGATTTAATAAAGGAGCATGGCCCACTGAAGGAGGAAGAGGCAAAACATATATTTGCACAATTAGTGGGAGCACTTAAATATTGCCATAACCTTAGTATTGTCCATCGAGACATTAAACCACAGAATGTGCTCCTCGATGAAGAAAGAAATGTAAAGCTGACAGACTTTGGCCTGGCCATAAAGTGCAGCCCTGGCAGATTACTGAGCCGGAAGTGTGGGACCAAGAGGTTTTGGGCGCCAGAGATACTGCTAGGACAGCCATATGATAGCAGGAAGACAGATATATGGAGTCTTGGTGTGCTACTATTCTTCATCACCACTGGGGACTACCCCTTTGCAGGAAGTACCTTGGTAGAGTTTGAGCAAAGGATTACCACCGGGAGCTATCGTATTCCACCTTACATCTCTGTTAAACTGGAAAATCTCATACACCAGATCCTCACAGTTCCCCCTGAGAAGAGGCCCTCCATTGAAGATATTGAGCAACATCCTTGGGTCACGAAATGTGATGTAACTATTCCGACTGATAGCTTCCCAGATTACACCATCATAGACATGCTCTGTGGCATGGGGTTTGATGCCAATAAGATCTTAGAATCCCTGCAGAAGAAAAAGTTTGATGAGAACATGGGGACATATTTGCTTTTAAAAGACCAGGTATGCAAAGGGATTGAGTATACACCTACCACTTCACCCAAGCCTGTGGATCTGTACCCTGCGCCACCCCCATCACCAGCACATACCTCTACCTCGGGACTTCCCCGAAAAAGAAGGGCCAGTGAACCCAACTTTGGCCTCGTCCACATCTGGCCCTCAGTACAGCAGGGGCCTGCTGCCCTGACACTTTCAGGACACAAGTTGTCCAGAAGTGACTCCATGCCTCCCATTGCTCTTCATTTTCCCGAGAAGAAGAGCACCACTCCTAGCTGTGCCCTCCATACCGGAGCTGTGGCTGCCCCATGGATCTCCGACATCCTTTTGGAAGATGAAACATGCCTGCCACCTGAGAAAGACATTGCCATGGAAACATCATCTCCCCCTCTGAAGATTGGGTTCTTCAGAAGAGTGCGCAATCGACTCAGAAATTGCCTCTCAAGGCTTTGTTGCAACCCCCCGGGCTCCAGAGACAAACACCCAGTGTAGATGCTCCAAGAAAGTGGCTCCCCTGAAAGAGGTCGGTTGCAGAACCCGGTGAAAGGGTAGGCAAGTATGGGAGGGTACATCTCAGCTCTGAATTTTAGAGTCTCTGTCTTTATTCATGTCTTCTCATTGGAAAAAATCAAAAAGAGGCCTATATCTGGGGTCTCTTGCAATGGTCAGGTGTATATCTACTCCAGCAGGATTAACTTGACTTACCATCTGAGGAAGAAATCTAGTTAGATAATGCCTCTGTCATATCTGATGCAACTGAACTAGCAGCAAACAGCAAGCAAGTGTGGGTACAGCCATGGTGAAAGGGGTCATCCATGCTGAACATATGCAGATAAGAGACTCTGCTTGGGGACCTAGTGCCTGAAAGTGACCTCGGTCAAATATAATTGGCCACCTCTATGTCTCCCTACAATTCAATTGGGCAGGCAGAGTGTGCTGAGCCCTGTTAAGTCTGACATTGCTGCTTGGATACCTCCATGGGGAAGCAGATCTGGATGCCCAGTTCCTGTGTGTCCTAGATGCCCTTGCAAGAGAGATGGTTGCAGTGTCTCCTGAATCTCTCAACTATGATATTGAGAGTCTTGGCAGACAGCATCATGCTGGGCTTATGGATAGGGTCCATAACTTCTCCCATCTCTGCACTTGCTCCAGTGTCCTTCCCTCCTGTGCCCTTTGGTTCTTACCCTAGTTGTCATCCCCCAAGGGAGCTCTCATGCAGCAGGAGGTTCTCACAGAGGATGAGCCTGCCATTGCCCATGGTGCATGGGTTTAAGTCCCTCTCACATCTAATGTCTTTCCCTCCTTCAGCTTCTCCTCTGCAGATGACAGTGCTGCACTACCGAAGCTCATGCTTGCAAGGCCAGGAAAGTCGTGGATCCCTGACAATGAGGGCAGTGGTTCATTGTTGCTACAGATCACCTTTCAAAATAACAACACTAAACTAGAAACACAAAGTAAAATTGTCCTACCGATGTGAGGCTGTTGTATAGAGGGAATCTCATGTCCAGATGGAATATCATGTGAGGATCTGGTGCCTGGCAGAGGATCAATTTCAAGGCTCTATTGGGCCACCACAAAGTTTCCCTACTATTCAGAAAGACAACCAGGGCCTGACCCTGTGGCTGCTGTATCAATGTGGAGCATCTGCCTAAAATGTACACTAGCATCTCTAGACAAAGGAGAGGCTGGAGTGCCACACTTGTACTGCACACCCAACCATTTAAAAAGCAGCCAACCAACTGTTGAGGTGTGTACACAATGATACAGGATTCTGCACAGAGACTCCATTCACAATAACAGGACCTCTTTCATAGCCACCCAAAGCATCTGATGAACCGGCAAAAAGACCTAAGCCGATGCCTTCAGCCTCTGTACCCCAAGACCAAATAACAGGCATTTTCGTAGGACACATAACCTGGTCCTTGTTTCGGTTCCTTACCCCATTCATTCTCTCTCCTATCAAGAAAACTTTTCCTCCCCATATCAGAATTGAATCTTGTTCCACAATTCAGGGAACACATGTGAAAAGAGGATCTGAACCTCTGTCCTCATGTCTCTGTATGGACACTCTGGGTGGACCATCTCTGGAAGATCCTGTCACAGCTGTAGGATGGCTTGAGCGCCTGTACTGTCGATATCTACTGAAAGAAACACTCAAGTCAATATACTATCTGGTCAAAGGCCATTCTGCCCTTGACAAAGATGTGAAAATTCCCCTGTCTCCACATGAACACATCCAGACTGCCCCAACATTGTGCTATTGTCACTATGGGGACAAGAAGGAGAAGAGGACTATGAGAATAGGATGCTGGATGCCAAAATAATAATAATGATTGAGTCATCCTCTAATGATGACAATGAAGCTCAGGCTCTACACTTAAGTGTGAGAGCTCAGTGTTACTTCTGGAACCGTGTCCACACCAACACCCAGGAATCAACAGGATTTGGATGGTGGATGCTTCTGACCAGACGGGGAGAGTGGTAAGTTCCAAGAGTGCAGTGAAAGAGCACTAACTCTGTGTATGTGCCCAGTGAATGAAATAGTCTCATTTCCCTGGGCATCAGGGCCCAAATTAAAAAAAAAATAGCATGCATAGGCTTTTCCCTTTGGGAAAGGGGTGGGGGTGGGCACAGACTGGGTATATATCCTGACCATTGAAAAGCATGCAGTTTAGGAGGGAAGCTTGAATCACTGTGAAACATTCTGTCTGCCAGTACCAGCATCCTTCCTGAGAGAATTTTAGAAGGGAGAGGGACACCCATTGCATGCATATATACTGACCTCTTGAAGGTCACCCAGTTTGACAGGGAACCTGTAAGGCCTGAATGACTGTGAAACCTTCTGTCTGCAAGTACCAGAATCTTTCCTGAAAGCAGAATACACTTCCATAACACCAGAGGCCAAAAGTAATGATGCATAAGGTGACAGCTGTTCTGGTGACCTGTAACACCATCAGGAGCCACGAGGCTCACCTTCTCCTATATCCAAATGTAACCTTCATCAGTGCAGGTCACTCCAGGGCAGCTTGAAGTGTTCCAAATTCCTGCAGACAGGAAAGGTAAGGAGGTCCCCTCCTCCCTTTTGCTTTTGTCTTCTCAGGAGGCTTGAGCACTTAAGTCCCTGCAGATTTCTCAACCTGCCTGAACTCTCTGCTAGTCCAGTGTTCCAGTACTCTCCAACGGTGAGGCAAGAGAAGACGAGAGATGTTTGCAACTCTGATCCAGTCTAACTGAGCTTCCAGTGCTCAAACACAGAGAGTGGACAGAGATTTTCAAGGCCTCTCCATGAATACTGTCCAGAATCAAGCTATGGGGGAGTTCAGTGTGGGAGACGTGAAGGAGCTTGGATGGACTCTGGTGTCTAGAGAATGAAATGTGTCTTCATTAGGGCCAGAAGAACCATGGGTAATGCCACAGTAGATACAGAAAACACAGTGTCATGATGTCCAAAGCCAAGGGAGGCTACTGAGAAATCCAATGCTTGGATGAGTGAAGCTGGACATGAACAGTGTGGATGAATGTGGTCCCTTTCACTTCAAGCTGCAGTGTTGTCACCAACTGCTGCAAAAGCCCATGTCCTAGTAGACTATCCTCTGACAAGAATATTATGCCTTTTAAGCTCATATGATGATTTCTTTCTCTCCATATAGGAGACCAGGCCATACAAGGTACTTCTGTCACTGAGGAGACAGTAATGTGAGGAGGACTGTGACAGTGGGAGGCGGCATGCAAAAGTGATGTGAGACTCAGATGTATCTGGAAGCTATATGGTGCAACCCCTTCTCCCCTCTTCAGACCTTCATTCTATGCTGGAGTCTTCCTAGTGACAGCCCTATCACCAAATGACAACTTCTCCCTGACTCTCCCTCATCCTTGCTGCTCAGTCTTGAGACTAAAGAGCTTAGAGGAGGGCCTCTACAGATCAGTCAGTGGGTGTCCCCTGACCACTGCCACTGCATTTTCTAGGGACTGTTCTAAGTGTGGGATGTCTGAGAGAACTGGGCTCCCAGCTCTTGGGATGCAGCCTGTTCCTCATTTCCTGGACTGTGCCTGCTCCAGTCTTCCTCTTGCATTATGAAAGCCATTTTTCCCTTCACAGGCCTGACTTCATTCTTACCCACAAGGAGGAAGGGTGAAAATTGGCTCTGAGATGTAACCCCAGCTTCTAGACTGTCTATGTGAAGTGGTATTATCTGACCTTTTCTCAGTTGCCATTCTATAGGCATAGTAATATGCAAGGCTCTGGCTAGGTGCTAGATCCCACGATCATTAATGTCATGGACAACCTGTGCCCAAGGAGCTAACACACTGACACAGTACAGGACATCCAGGAATATGAAGGTGGTGAGGTAAGTCCACTTCAAAACAGGTAAAAACAAGCAGTAATGAAACTGGTAGTTCCCATCCTAGTACAGGTTGTTGGCAAACACTGTCCCTAAGCAGACAGTTAAGAACAACTGTTGTTGGTCTTAACTGTCTGCTGAGCTAAGCATGTAGAGAAAGAAGGCCTGACACAGAGGCCCATGAGAGCAGCAATGTGACTGGCAGACCTCATGAATGACTGGACCTGATGAGTATCTGTGATAGTGTGATTTCTATGGACACCCTAAAGGAAATTTATTGTAACTGATCTCTTGGTGAAATGGTGTTCTCCATTCAGATCAAAAGCCCTAGGAATGTTAGGTGTCGCAACATGCCAAAAGCCTGAACTCTACGCTCCCCTTGTGCTGGTGATGGGAAAGTCAGAAGATTAAGAGGCTATCCTGATGGCCGGACAATGTAGCAATCCCAGAAACAAGAGGCCATGCTCCTGCATGTAGATCCACCATTCTTCAATATGCATGTTGAGTTTCTAAGCAGGTAAGGAGTGCAGATAAAAACTGTCACCAGAGGTAATCTTAGACCTTGGTTGTCCCTCAGCACTTTAGCCTCCTTTCTCTCTCATGAAGACACTCCTCTTACTGTCCAGGATTTTTCATAACTCTGAAAAGAAGACACTGAGGGATACAGGTAGGAGGGGCTACCTATATCCTCTGTGCTCTGACCTCCTGTCACTATTTTCTATTTAGATGTCCCCAGCTATGATTCTGACCTTCAGAAAAGCAGTCAAAGGTCATGAGGATTCCTGACAGAATCAACACAGGCTTGAGCCAAAATCCTGATGCTGTGCACCAAAGTCCTTTCCTGTTTGAAGCTGCTGAGTGTAGTCTGAACTGTGAGCCTGGACCTGCTCTCTCAGTGAAGGCACAACCTCTTGAACTCTGACTCTGAACTGTAGTTGTGGCTAATGCTGCTTATGATCCAAAAATCTAATTCAGCATTGAAAATATAAGCTTCGAATCTCTAACCTGGAACATTCTGTCTCAGAAAGTGTACAGTGTGTACACTTGAATGGAAAGACCAGGTGAGAAAGTTGGAGAGGTCCCATGTGGCTTTCTTACTGCGTGGTTGATCTCATTGTGCTTTGCAAACTTCCTTCAATTCCAGCCCAAAATTAGTCGTAGTTCTAGGATGAATAGAGCCCTGAAGTGCTGACAGAGCTGAGGGATCCCTGGCTGCCATGTCCCACAGAGAGACTCTTCAGGATCTTCTGTGAGGGCCTCTTTTTCTTCATTAGTTGAACATCATGTGGTATGAATGATTTCCCTGAACACACTGACACTCTCTGGTCAGTTTGTAGACCTGCCCTCCCACTTCAGGAAAGTTCTCCTACTCCTATTGACTTCTGGGTTGCAGCTTCATTTCCATAGAAGTTGTTTGTTTTTTTTTAATAACAGGAACCTGACTAACACCTTGCATAGAGTAGCTAAACTTCTATAATGCCTAGAGGCAGCACAAGATGGGGCCACTGGATGTGGTTAGCTCTGTTTCTCTCAGCACATTAGACAGTGTGATCAGTCATCCATAAGCTTAGAAAGACACTTTTCTCTGCTTCCATCTTCAGTTGCTAGGTCTTTTCTGAATGGCATTTCACTGATATTAACCTTCTTGTCTAGCTGACGGACTATCCTGTAATGGTCTACCATCTGTACATTCTCTGCTGTCATCTTCTTCTGGGAATTTGACCCCCAAGCCTCCCTTCCTAAGGAGCTCATGCTCTGGTCTATTCACCATCTTCTATCCAGAGTCTCAGTACAATGTCAGGATGTCAGGAAGCTATGGGCTGGATAATGACCCAGGTACTATGGACTCTGTCCTTCTCATCCCATGATATTCCATCCTCTCACTTCTCCCTTGAAGATCCTGGTGCTTTCCCACAAGAAGTTGCTGAATGTGGCTACCTGGAAGGACAACCAAAGAGGGCTACCAGAGAGGAGGGCACTACCAATAAGTCAAGCAACCCCATCTGCATCATCACAAGCATCTGTAGTATGGAGGTCTGCTAAACACGGTATGGGCCTCTCCCTTCCCTGGATGCCACCATCAAGTGTGATATAGGTCGTTCACATCACTGTGTAGACCTAGAATTCCTCTGCAGGTAAGGACTTGGGAAAAGAGCCGTCTGCAGAAGTGCTAGTGGTTGATATCACTGGTTATTCCTTAAATATGTGAAATCCGAGTATCCAGCTGTTACAGAGCACCCTCCTTCCTAGCTCCCTCTAACCCTTATAAGAACACCCTGAAGGCAATATTTAGATTATGACTGGAGATGAGACATTCAGAGGAAGTGAGGCAGTGTGCCTCACCGAGCATGACATGGGAGCCACAGTTTGATAACGTTTACTGATGAAGGGAATGACCAGATATCTTCCACTGTTGTCCCTGGGTTGTTTTAGAGTCCTTGTGATACTCTGAAGCAAAACCTTTTTAGCTTCATTTCCATCACAGTGACTGGACACTTCCAGTCATATACTGGAATTATACTGTTATACTGCATTACCACAGTGAAGCCAAGGCATATCTGCAAAAAGGACACCCATGTCATATGCTTGCATGTGCTCATCTAAAGCTCTGTGCTATTGTGCAGTCTGGTACCCAAGCCTAAGGAATGGCACTGCCCAAATAGTTGTGTCTTCCCATGTCAATTAAGATAATGAACTTGATCCTCTATAGACAGGCTCACAGGGGAACTTCATCTAGAGGTTTCCTCTATGAAGACTCTCCCTCCAGGTCACTTCTCCTACACTACTTAAGATTTCTAACTAAAGGGCATGAATTGCTCCCAGTGGCCACCATAGCTCCCAATATTGAAAATTGTCAGATTCGTGACTAGAGGTTTCAGCTTCTCATTTTACCCAGGCTCAAACCTGACATCTTGTGGTGTGTCCTACCTGGCCCTCTCAGCTTCTCCCTGCATTATACCTGACACTGTTTTCACTCAACCATCAGCTCATCACTGGGATGTCTCTACTGTGTCCTTGACTAATGCTTTCTACGCAGGGATTAAGATTTCGAAGCAGACATCTTTGTCTTCAGGTTGATCTATTTTTCCATTTCCTCTGCTAGGTCCTTTTCCAGGTGTGGAGTCCCTCCCTCCAAAAGAGGTTAGCAACTGGTCAGACTTTCAGGCCATTTTCCTTCTGCTAGCCTGTGCTTTGAGTAGGTCCAATTCAGTGCTACTAGGTATGTATAATGCTTACAGACCTTACCGTAACTTTTACAGATGGTATGGGCATTGAGAGCATGTAACCTTGGAAAGCATTTTAAATTAGTTACATATGTTCTCACTTAGGATGTATTTGCTGTCTCTTCTGCTTCTCTGTTTCTATATCTCTGTTACTCCACCTTTGTCTCTATTGCTCCATTTGTTTCTGACTCTCTCATATTCTCTTCCTCTCTGCCTCTTGGCTTCTCTCTCCCTGTCTCTCTGTCTCTCTGTCTCTCTGTCTCTCTGTCTCTCTGTCTCTGTCTCTCTCTCTCTGTCTCTCTCTCTCTCTCTCTCTCTCTCTCTCTCTGTCCCTCTCCCCTCCTTTCCCCCCACCTCTGTCTCTCTCTGGATGTGTGTGTGTGTGTGTTATCATGTATATTTTCTGGGTAGCTTGTGGATGTCAAGGATAACTCTATTGAGGCATTTCTCAAACCCTTAAAGGACCCAGAGATTTAACTCTATTTACTATTCTTGGAAAAGTTTTATAGGTGGAAGAACATGAAGGATCTGAGGCTGTGCCAGTCCATACTGGAGAAGTACCTGACTGGACTGAGGAGTAGAAACCTCGGCCATGGACCATGAATGTGCTGTTCTCCTTCCCTGGATGACAGTCAGAACAATGGAATCTTCTCTGTCCTTCAGAATTTTCTTGGTTGTTGATTTGGATATCCTCAATTTCTCAACTTAGTTCTCTAATATCAAGTAGTATTGAATCTTAGCATCCTACTTTATTTGCCCCTGTTATTTCTGTCTACCTTTATTTTGCCAGAACTTTCTATGGCTATGTCAGTATGTTTGTATCACTTTAGGATTGGCAAGGCCACATCAGGATACCCAGAGCCCTTACACAGGATAGTCTTCTTGTAACACTAATCTTGACTCAGTGGTGAGAGAGAACTTAAAACTCAGAGCATGACCTGCCCCAGTGTGGTTCCTGAGCCTGAGAACTCAAAGCTCAACAGTCCAACCTTCTTCGTTTATTCTGGGTTTGGACCTTTTGCAGTCTTTTCTTGTCAGTGTCAACAACTACTTCGATAGTAGCTGGAAGTCCAGAAATCAAGGGGTGGGCGTTTCTTGCATGATTTTGACCCATGTTGGGTCTTCTAACTTCTGTCTCCACGTTCAATATTAAATATACCACATCTCTCCAAAGGTCATTCCTGTTCCAGTATCCTGAACTCAGTGGGGAGATTGGACCAAGGAGTCAAAGGAATGAAGATCAAGCTCTTGATTTTATCAGAGAGTCTGAGCAAGACCACTGATGTTCTGGGAAAAAATTGACTTCTCAGTGGGATCTTCATCTGCTGTAAATATCCAACAACCTGTTCAAGGAGCAATATTCCTCTGCCATGATGAAAACAGTGAGTCCACAGCAGGAAATGGGTCCAAGGTCTATCACCTTAATGCTTCTTATTCTGCCTTCTAGGGAACGCTAACAAATCTGCATAGTTCTATGTTCCAGAGGATGATAAAAGGTGCTGCAGTTGGCATGACTGCTGACAAGAGACACTCAGAGGTTCACTTCAAATTCAATATTCAGATCGTCTTCATGGTCTTTCCTTAGTCTCCCCTTAGAGACAGAACTGAAATTCACCATGGACCACATCTTTTACATGCAGGTAAGATGATCACTTTAGATAACTTAGCTTTTGGTGCTAAGGCAATGGGATTCCAAAAAGCTATGAGAGGAGAGGGCACAAAGTAGAATTCAGTCCTGCAGCTCATACCATGCATAGCTGATGTCCTCAATTCTGTTCTCAGGGAGAAGCATGGGGAAATGTCTATTTCATGTCAAAGGAAACTCCCAACCAGTCTCATGTTCTGCACCTACAGCAGAGGCTTTGCTTGCATCACATCCTAAAGCAAGTGAGGTTGGAAACGTGGTTGCATATGACTAGTCCTACCACACTTGCTGCAGCTGTTGTGAGGGATGTTCCCCGTACATCTTTATCCAGTGCCATCCAGGTGTGAGTTAGGTACTCTTGCTAGAATGACAACACAATGCATCTAAATTGTCGATATATGGAAGGATAGGGTATTTAGTGTTTTGGTAAAAGTACCCATATCTGTCCATGACTAAGATAAATATACACTGTGTCCTTGTGAGAAAGGGGAAACCATGCTGAGGAAGGTCCTTTCTGAGGACAAGGGCCCTGAGAACACAGAAACCCAGCAAGGCTCACAGGAAAAGCCACATTTGAAGCCCTGCTTGACAGACCCAGCATCTCTCCTTCCTCCTGGCTTTCTTTGTAAAACAGGCTCCCCCTCAGACACACCCATTTCAGTCATTCTCACAGCCATCACCTTATCCCACAATCTGGATGTCAGCCAACTCTTAAACCTCTCCCTTTGTGTAACATGGGAAGATGGTAATCATGCCCAGTGTCCTATGAGTTCTATATTAAGCCTGCCTTACTGCACGTTTAGACCTGACAGCAGCCTTTGCTCTTGTGGAACATGGGCAGATGTTGGACATACACAGTATCCTAACAGCTTTAGAATGGGCCCACTTCATTGCACAGCTAGGCCTGTTGCAGCAGGCTTTTCTGTGAGCCATGTGGACATCTTTTTCCTTTGGTTTGCTTGCCTTGTAAAGTAGACCTAGGGAGTCATATCAGGAAATCCCTTCACCTTGTAAGTCTTTACAGCTCCTCCCTCATGTCCTTGGCATTTTGAAATGAGCCAGGCTCATTACACCCATAGCAAATGGCAACCAAATCACACCCCATTCATTTCTGACCTGGTCCTGATCTCACCTCCAAAACACTCAGAGGACATAATCTATATGTCAATTTTCTAAGGTGTAGACAATGAGCTGACAGTTGGAGGGAACATAGAAGTGCAAGATCCTCTCTTGAGCATCCTCAGAGAGGTGTAGCTGTTCAGACCCACATAGAGGGAAACCACTACTTTAAGCTGGCCTTTGTGAGCACCATATCTTCTTGGAACATTAAACAATGATATTGGGAATCTTCTAAAGTGGTGTGGCCCATACTGTCAAAACAGAGTGCTGTGTCTTTTTAAATTGTAGAGGGGAGAAGGTCTCCTTCTGCTACAGATATGAGCTGAGTTTGGTATTGCTCATGCTGAGAGATGAGCATGTTCAATCAGAAGGTAGCCTTTTCTTCTGGTCCCACAGGAAGCCATTGATCACCTGTCTCATTTTTTCTGCAGCCTGGAAATCCCAAGCACTTTTGAGTTTAACATAGGGATCCACGGGGCTACCGTTTCCTGCACATTCTTCCCACATACCAGCCATGCTCTCTCAATTCACAGAATGCTAAGGTGTCCTGTAAGCTTTCCCAGTCTCTCTGAAGAACTCAATCTGCCTGGTTATTAGCACTTGCTCTGGACAATGCCACTGAAAAGCCATGTGCTTTTATTATTGTTATTGCATATTTTTTTTAAAAATTTATTAGGTATTTTACTCATTTACATTTACATTTCTATGCCAAAAGTCCCCCATACCCTACCCCCCACACACACTTCCCTACCCACCCACTCCCACTTCTTGGCCCTGGCATTCCCCTGTACTGAGGCATATAAAGTTTGCACGACCAATGGGCCTCTCTCTCCACTGATGGCCGGCTAGGTCATCTTCTGATACATATGCAGCTAGAGACAAGAGCTCCAGGGGGTACTGGTTAGTTCATATTGTTGTTCGACATATAGGGTTTCAGATCCATTTAGCTCCTTGGATACTTTCTCTAACTCCTCCATTGGGGGCCCTGTGATCCATCCAATAGCTGACTGTGAGCATCCACTTCTGTGTTTGCTAGGCCCCAGCATAGTCTCACAAGAGACAGCTATATCAGAGTCCTTTCAGCAAAATCTTGCTAGTGTATGCAATGGTGTCAGCATTTGGAGAATGATTATGGGATGGATCCCCGGATATGACAGTCTCTAGATGGTCCATCCTTTTGTCTCAGCTCCAAACTTTGTCTCTGTAACTCCTTCCATGGGTGTTTTGTTTCCAATTCTAAGAAGGGGCAAAGTGTCCACACTTTGGTCTTCGTTCTTCTTGAGTTTCATGTGCTTTGTATCTTGTATCTTGGGTATTCTAAGTTTCTGAGCTAATATCCACTTATCAGTGAGTACATATCATGTGAGTTCTTTTGTGATTGGGTTACCTCACTCAGGATGATGCCCTCCAGGTCAATCCATTTGCCTAAGGAATTTCATAAATTCATTCTTTTTAATAGCTGAGCAGTACTCCATTGTGTAAATGTACCACATTTTCTGTATCCATTCCTCTGTTGAGGGGCATCTGGTTTCTTTTCAGCTTCTGTCTATTATAAATAAGGCTGCTATGAACATAGTGGAGCATGTGTACCTTCTTACCAGTTGGAACATCTTCTGGATATATGCCCAGGAGAGGTATTGCAGGATACTCTGGTAGTTCTATGTCCAATTTTCTGAGGAACCACCAGACTGATTTCCAGAGTGGTTGTACAAGCTTGCAATCACATCAGCAATGGAGGAGTGTTCCTCTTTCTCCACATCCTCGCCAGCATCTGCTGTCACCTGAGGTTTTGATCTTAGCCATTCTGATTGGTGTGAGATAGAATCTCAGGCATGTTTTGATTTGCATTTCCCTGATGATTAAAGATGCTGAACATTTTTTCAGGCGCTTCTCAGCCATTCTGTATTCCTCAGATGAGAATTCTTTGTTTAGCTCTGAGCCCCATTTTTAATGGGGTTATCTGATTTTCTGGAGCCCACCTTCTTCAGTTCCTTTTTTTAATTTTTTTTATTACGTATTTTCCTCAATTACATTTCCAATGCTATCCCAAAAGTCCCCCATACCCTCCCCCCACCCACTTCCCTACCCACCCATTCCCACTTTTTGGCCCTGGCCTTCCCCTGTACTGGGGCATATAAAGTTTGCATGTCCAATGGGCCTCTCTTTCCAGTGATGGCCTACTAGGCCATCTTTTCATACATATGCAGCTAGAGTTCAGAGCTCCGGGGTACTTGTTAGTTCATAATGTTGTTCTACCTATAGGGTTGCAGATCCCTTTAGCTCCTTGGGTACTTTCTCTAGATCCTCCATTGGGAGCCCTGTGATCCATCCAATAGCTGACTGTGAGCATCCACTTCTGTGTTTGCTAGGCCCCGGCATACTCTCACAAGAGACAGCTATATCTGGGACTTTCAGCAAAATCTTGCTAGTGTATGCAATGGTGTCAGCGTTTGGAAGCTGATTATGGGATTGATCCCTGGATATGGCAGTCTCTAGATGGTCCATCCTTTCATCACACCTCCAAACTTTGTCTCTGTAACTCCTTCCATGGGTGTTTTGTTCCCAATTCTAAGAAGGTGCACAGTGTCCACACTTTGGTCTTCATTCTTCTTGAGTTTCATGCGTTTAGCAAATTGTATCTTATATCTTGGGTATCCTAAGTTTTGGGCTAATATCCACTTATCAGTGAATACATATTGTGTGAGTTCTTTTGTGATTGTGTTACTTCACTCAAGATGATGCCTTCCAGGTCCATCCATTTGGCTAGGAATTTCATAAATTCATTCTTTTTAATAGCTGAGTAGTACTCCATTGTGTAAATGTACCATAATTTCTGTATCCATTCCTCTGTTGAGGGACATCTGGGTTCTTTCCAGCTTCTGGCTATTATAAATAGGGCTGCTATGAACATAGTGGAGCATGTGTCCTTCTTTTTTTTTTTGATTTTTAATATTTTTATTACATATTTTCCTCAATTACATTTCCAATGCTATCCCAAAAGTCCCCCATTGCGCCCCCCACTTCCCTACCCACCCATTCCCATTCTTTTGGCCCTGGCATTCCCCTATATTGGGGCATATAAAGTTTGCAAGTCCAATGGGCCTCTCTTTCCATTGATGGCCGACTAGGCCATCTTTCGATACATATACAGCTAGAGACAAGAGCTCCGGGGTTCTGGTTAGTACATCATGTTGTTCCAACAATAGGGTTGCAGATCCCTTTAGCTCCTTGGGTACTTTCTCTAGCTTCTCCATTGGGAGCCCTGTGATACATCCAATAGCTGACTGTGAACATCCACTCCTGTGTTTGCTAGGCCCCGGCATCGTCTCACAAGAGACAGCTATATTTGGGTCCTTTCAGCAAAATCTTGCTAGTGTATGCAATGGTGTCAGCGTTTAGAAGCTGATTATGGGATGGATCCCTAGATACGGCAGTCTCTAAATGGTCCATCCTTTCATCACAGCAACGAACTTTGTCTCTGTAACTCCTTCCATGGGTGTTTTGTTCCCAATTCTAAGAAGGTGCACAGTGTCCACACTTTGGTCTTCATTCTTCTTGAGTTTCATGCGTTTAGCAAATTGTATCTTATATCTTGGGTATCCTAAGTTTTGGGCTAATATCCACTTATCAGTGAATACATATTGTGTGAGTTCTTTTGTGATTGTGTTACTTCACTCAAGATGATGCCCTCCAGGTCCATCCATTTGGCTAGGAATTTCATAAATTCATTCTTTTTAATAGCTGAGTAGTACTCCATTGTGTAAATGTACCATAATTTCTGTATCCATTCCTCTGTTGAGGGACATCTGGGTTCTTTCCAGCTTCTGGCTATTATAAATAGGGCTGCTATGAACATAGTGGAGCATGTGTCCTTCTTACCGGTTGGGACATCTTCTGGATATATGCCCAGGAGAGGTATTGCTGGATCCTCCGGTAGTACTATGTCCAATTTTCTGAGGAACCGCCAGACTGATTTCCAGAGTGGTTGTACAAGCTTGCAATCCCACCAACAATAGAGGAGTGTTCCTCTTTCTCCACATCCTCGCCAGCATCTGCTCTCACCTGAATTTTTTATCTTAGCCATTCTGACTGGTGGGAGGTGGAATCTCAGGGTTGTTTTGATTTGCATTTCCCTGATGATTAAGGATGTTGAACAATTTTTCAGGTGTTTCTCAGCCATTCGGTATTCCTCAGGTGAGAATTCTTTGTTAGCTCTGAGCCCCATTTTTAATGGGGTTATTTGGTTTTCTGGAGTCCACCCTCTTGAGTTCTTTATATATATTGGATATTAGTCCCCTATCTGATTTAAGATAGGTTAAGATCCTTTCCCAATCTGTTGGTGGCCTTTTTGTCTTATTGACAGTGTCCTTTGCCTTACAGAAGCTTTGCAGTTTTATGAGGTCCCATTTGTCAATTCACAATCTTACAGCACAAGCCATTGCTGTTCTATTCAGGAATTTTTCTCCTGTGCCCATATCTTCGAGGCTTTTCCCCATTTTCTCCTCTATAAGTTGCACTGTCGCTGGTTTTATGTGGAGTTCCTTGCTCCACTTAGATTTGATCTGAGTACAAGGAGATAGGAATGGATTAATACGCATTCTTCTACATGTTAACCGCCAGTTGTGCCAGCACCATTTGTTGAAAATGCTGTCTTTTTTCCACTGGATGGTTTTAGCTCCCTTGTCAAAGATCAAGTGACCATAGGTGTGTGGTTTCATTTCTGGGTATTCAATTCTATTCCATTGCTCTACCTGTCTGTCACTATACCAGTACCATGCAGTTTTTATCACAATTGCTCTGTAGTAAAGCTTTAGGTCAGGCATGGTGATTCCACCAGAGGTTCTTTTATGCTTGAGAAGAGTTTTTGCTATCCTAGGTTTTTTGTTATTCTAGATGAATTTGCAGATTGCTCTTTCTAATTCTTGAAGAATTGAGTTGGGATTTTGATGGAGATTGCATTGAATCTGTAGATTGCTTTTGGCAAGATAGCCATTTTTACTATATTGATCCTGCCAATCCCTGAGCATGGGAGATCTTTCCATCTTCTGAGATCTTCTTTAATTTCTTTCTTCAGAAACTTGAAGTTCTTTTCATATAGATCTTTCACTTCCTTAGTTAGAGTCACACCAAGGTATTTTATATTATTTGTGACTATTGAGAAGGGTGTTGTATCCCTAATTTCTTTCTCAGCCTGTTTATTCTTTGTGTAGAGAAAGGCTATTGACTTGTTTGAGTTAATTTTATATCCAGCTACTTCACCGAAGCTGTTTATCAGGCTTAGGAGTTCTCTGGTAGAATTTTTTGGGGCACTTATATATACTATCAAATCATCTGCAAAAAGTGATATTTTGACTTCATCTTTTCCAATTTGTATCCCTTTGATCTCCTTTTGTTGTCGAATTGCTCTGGCTAGGACTTCAAGTACAATGTTGAATAGGTAAGGAGAGAGTGGGCAGCCTTGTCTAGTCCCTGATTTTAGTGGGATTGCTTCAAGCTTCTCACCATTTACTTTGATGTTGGCTACTGGTTTGCTGTAGATTGCTTTTATCATGTTTATGTATGGGCCTTGAATTCCTGATCTTTCCAAGACTTTTATCATGAATGGGTGTTGGATTTTGTTAAATGCTTTCTCCGTGTCTAAGGAGATGATCATGTGGTTTTTGTCTTTGTGTTTGTTTACATAATGGATTACGTTGATGGATTTCCGTATATTAAACCATCCCTAAATCCCTGAAATAAAACCTACTTGGACAGGATGGATGATTGTTTTAATGTGTTGTTGGATTCGGTTAGCGAGAATTTTATTGAGTATTTTTGCATCGATATTCTTAAGGGATAATAGTCTGAAGTTCTCTATCTTTGTTGGATCTTTCTGTGCTTTAGGTATCAGAGTAATTGTGGCTTCATAGAATAAGTTGGGTAGAGTTCCTTCTGCTTCTATTTTGTTGAATAGTTTGTGCAGAACTGGAATTAGATCTTCTTTGAAGGTCTGGTAGAACTCTGCACTAAACCCATCTGGTCCTGGGTTTTTTTTGGCTAGGAGACTATTAATGACTGCTTCTATTTCTTTAGGGGATATGGGACTGTTTAGATCATTAACCTGATCCTGATTTAACTTTGGTACCTGGTATCTGTCTAGAAATTTATCCATTTTATCCAGGTTTTCCAGTTTTGTTGAGTATAGCCTTTTGTAGAAGGATCTGATGGTGTTTTGGATTTCTTCGGGATCTGTTGTTATGTCTCCCTTTTCATTTCTGATTTTGTTAGTTAGGATGCTGTCCCTGTGCCCTCTAGTGGGTCTGGCTAAGGGTTTATCTATCTTGTTGATTTTCTCAAAGAACCAGCTCCTCGTTTGGTTGATTTTTTGAATAGTTCTTGTTTCCAGTTGGTTGATTTCGCCCCTGACCTTATTTATTTCCTGCCGTCTACTCCTCTTGGGTGAATTTGCTTTTGTTCTAGAGCTTTTAGGTGTGTTGTCAAGCTGCTAATGTGTGCTCTCTCTAGTTTCTTTTTAGAGGCACTCAGAGCTATGAGTTTCCCTCTTAGAAATGCTTTCATTGTGTCCCATAAGTTTGGGTATGTTGTGTCTTCATTTTCATTAAACTCTAAAAAAGTCTTTAATTTCTTTCTTTATTTCTTCCTTGACCAAGGTAACATTGAGAAGAGTGTTGTTCAGTTTCCACGTGAATGTTGGCTTTCTATTATTTATGTTATTATTGAAGATCAGCCTTAGTTCATGGTGATCTGATAGTATGCATGGGACAAATTCAATATTCTTGTATCTGTTGAGACCTGATTTGTGACCAATTGTATGGTGAGTTTTGGAGAAGGTACCATGAGGTGCTAAGAAGAAGGTATATCCTTTTGTTTTAGGATAAAATGTTATGTCGATATCTGTTAAGTCCATTTGTTTCATCACTTCTGTTAGTTTCACTGTGTTCCTGTTTAGTTTCTGTTTCCACGATCTTCCAATTGATGTAAGTGGTGTGTTGAAGTCTCCCACTATTATGGTGTGAGGTGCAATGTGTGCTTTGAGCTTTACTAAAGTGTCTTTAATGAATGTGGCTGCCCTTGCATTTGGAGCAGAGATATTCAGAATTGAGAGTTCCTCTTGGAGGATTTTACCTTTGATGAGTATGAAGTGTCCCTACTTGTCTTTTTTGATAACTTTGTGTTGGAAGTCGATTTTATTCGATATTAGAATGGCTACTCCAGCTTGATTCTTCAGACCATTTGCTTGGAAAATTGTTTTCCAGCCTTTCACTCTGAGGTAGTGACTGCCTTTTTCCCTGAGATGGGTTTCCTGTAAGCAGCAGAGTGTTGGGTCCTGTTTGTGTAGCCAGGCTGTTAGTCTATGTCTTTTTATTGGGGAATTGAGTCCATTGATATTAAGAGATATTAAGGAAAAGTAATTGTTGCTTCCTATTATTTTTGTTTTTAGAGTTGGCATTCTGTTCTTGTGGCTGTCTTCTTTTTGGTTTGTTGAAGGATTACTTTCTTGCTTTTTCTAGGGCGAGGTTTCTGTCATTGTATTGGTTTCTTCTGTTATTATCCTTTGAAGGGCTGGATTCGTGGAAAGATAATGTGTGAATTTGGTTTTGTCGTGGAATACTTTGGTTTCTCCATCTATGCTAATTGAGAGTTTGGCTGGGTATAGTATCCTGGGCTGGCATTTGTGTTCTCTTAGTGTCTGTATAACATCTGTCCAGGCCCTTCTGGCTTTCATAGTCTCTGGTGAAAAGTCTGGTGTAATTCTGATAGGCCTACCTTTATATGTTACTTGACCTTTTTTCCTTACTGCTTTTAATATTCTATCTTTATTTAGTGCATTTGTTGTTCTGATTATTATGTGTCAGTAGGAATTTCTTTTCTGGTCCAATCTATTTGGAGTTCTGTAGGCTTCTTGTATTTTCATGGGCATCTCTTTCTTTAGATTTGGGAAGTTTTCTTCTATTATTTTGTTGAAGATGTTTGCTGGCCCTTTAAGTTGAAAATCTTAATTCTCATCTACTCCTATTATCCGTAGGTTTGGTCTTCTCATGGTGTCCTGGATTTCCTGGATATTTTGAGTTAGGATCTTTTTGCATTTTGCATTTTCTTTGATTGTTGTGCCGATGTTCTCTATGGAATCTTCTGCACCTGAGATTCTCTCTTCCATCTCTTGTATTCTGTTGCTGATGCTCGCAGCTATGGTTGCAGATTTCTTTCCTAGGGTTTCTATCTCCAGTATTGCCTCACTTTGGGTTTTTTTATTGTGTCTACTTCCCTTTTTAGGTCTAGTATGGTTTTGTTCATTTCCATCACCTGTTTGGATGTGTTTTCCTGTTTTTCTTTAAGGACTTCTGCCTCTTTGGTTGTGTTTTCGTGTTTTTCTTTAAGGACTTGTAACTCTTTAGCAGTGTTCTCCTGTATTTCTTTAAGTGAGTTATTAAAGTCCTTCTTGATGTTCTCTACCATCATCATGAGATATGCTTTTAAATCCGGGTCTAGCTTTCGGGTGTGTTGGTGTGCCCAGGACTGGGTGGGGTGGGAGTGCTGTGTTCTGATGATGGTGAGTGGTCTTGGCTTCTATTAGTAAGATTCTTACCTTTGCCTCTCGCCATCTGGTAATCTCTGGAGTCAGTTGTTATAGTTGTCTCTGGTTAGAACTTGTTCCTCGGGTGATTCTTTTAGCCTCTATCAGCAGACTTGGGAGACTAGCTCTCTCCTGAGTTTCAGTGATAGGAGCACTCTCTGCAGGCAAGCTCTCCTCTTACAGGGAAGGTGCCCAGATATCTGGCATTCGAATCTGCCTCCTGGCAGAAGTTGTGTTCCACTAACCAGAGGTCCTAAGATCCTGTGGAGCGTGCTCTGGGAACCTTGGGGGTGTCCGAACACTCCTTGCCCAAGGTGACCCTGTGCTGGGGCCTGGTCCTATTGCATACTTTTACTGTTCTGTTTGGTATAAGGGAACATTCATGATGATCAACTTAAAAATAGGTGTGTAAAATGTATTCACAAAAGTGTCAATGCTCTTGTCCCAAACTGTTATGTCCCCAAGCCCCTGCTCCAACCCCACAAGTTATCTTATTCCCAAGACTGCTCTGTCTTTACAGTATTTGCTCCGTTGCATCTGGCCGATGTTTCCTGGGCATGTTTCCTTCTGGTTTGTAGCAATGACCCTGCTGCTTTTAGCTGGCAGACTATCTCTTTTTTCTAAGGTTGTTGTTAAGCAGACCATCTCCCTTGTCTTGTCTCATATGCAGTTATTATGAATCAGCTTGCAAGAAGGAGCTGAAATACCACTAGCAATGTTGCATTTATTGGCTTGATTGTCAAGGTTACTCATAGACATGAGAAAGAGGTGGGTCAACAGAAACATAGTAAGCTGATAAATCCTATCAAATTCCCGGTGATGTGTTCAAATGTGTGATGCTTAAACTTGGGAGGCTAAATTGTACTTTTCAAAAGGCTAGGCTCGCACCTACCAATGCAGAGTCCAAAGAATTCGACTTCAGGTTTTGGGTTTACCCAGGGCTGAAAGACAAATCTACAATAGCCATTGGCATTCCAACAAACATGTAAAAGCAAGTGCTACTACTAGATGCCATGAATGATCCTTTTCTTGTAGTTTACTTGTCATCCTTTAGGATTTTAGCTTCCTTTTCTGTCATGTGTTCTTGAGGGCTCTTGGACTATAACATGCTCCCTTCTTTGCAGTGTCAGCCTTGCCCCAAAATATGGGATATTACAAAGGCTGGATGATGTTGCAATGGGGGGGTCTGCTGGCGTTTTCCCTAAATAGAAGCTAAGTGAGTTGTCAGGTTTTCTTGAGTTCAGAGTTCTTGAGCAGAGTGAGGCAGGACAAGTGCACACAGTCTCAAATCAGTGGTCATGCTTTACCCACACACTGCTCTACTGTGGACAGCAGCACAGGATAGGAACCTGACACTTAGCTGGCTTGTTCCTCACTACGTTCTCACAGCTTTTCAACTTGAACTACATTTGTTATGGTCAAAGATGCAGTCTAGTGTGTTTTAAGTTCCAATCTATTGGTTGGTGGATGAGTTAGGATGCTGAAAGTTAACTGTTTACACCATTCGGTGCTCCATTTTGATCCTGCCTTTGGTATCACCATGTCATATGATCCCTCCAGAATTCATCCCCAAATTTATCATCATCCATAAACTTTCCTACCACCTCTGAAAATTTATTTCCCAGAAAATAGAATATCCTTGGATGGGAATAACATCTGTGGGCTCTCATAAGCCAATCCTGGTGGATGGTATTGCTCTGCCAGTAATTGGAACAATGAGTCTCTGCTGGTCCATGATGAGCAGATTCCAGGCACCTTTGATCAAAATGTAATGAGATGATCTTGACCCTTAAACTGTTAAGTAAGTATTCAAAATGGTTCTTGGACACCCATTTGTACAAAGGAGCTAAGAAATTTTCAAAGGGCTTTTGGGGCTTTTGGACCCTGCTTGTGTGTTTACGAAGGTACCGGTCTGGGAGGACATCTCTGGACAGTGGCATATCTGTAGTGTCTCATCTTTACTTCATGATGCTCCCAAGAGACTGGGAAATGGAGAGGACACTGTCGCATTAAAATCCAATCTCTGGTGTATAAATTGTGAGCTTTGTACAATAGAGTGGGTACTCCTCAGAAGTAATGTTGGGACTTTTTTTTTTCAGCTATGGAGGAAGAACCTTTTGGTCATCATCTTCAAGCTTGCATGTGTTCATATTTGTGTCCCAGGCCTCGAGCTTTTGAGTCTCCAGGGGAAAACTTTTGGTGGGGTTGCTACAGGATCTACATGCGGGTCTCTTTGTTTGCCTTCTGTACATGGATAACACAGGTGATGTACTGAGTAACTGGGCATATGATCCCTGAAGGGGTAGTTGTGTCTCTCTCTCCCCTCGGAGCACACAGGGTCTTCACATTCTCGGTACACATGTACTCCATTCTTGAAGCTCTTGCACACCTGCTCCCCAGTCACAGTCTGACCACAAGTGATTAGACTTTTGATGTTCCCAGGAGAATTCCCCTAACTGGATGTTTTCATTCTTATCCCATTTGTAGGGAGGAGAACAAAGACCTGGAGATGTCATGCTGTTCACCTGTTCAAACAGTGCAGAAGGGCAGCCAACCAACACCAGACCTTCTGGGTGCTAGGACCCTGTCACTATCCATGGGGTATCTAGGATGCCTCTGTACAGGCGGTATGGCAGAAGTTAATTCTTTCCAAAAGAGCCTGACTTGCATAGTGAAAAGAGCTCCCACAACCTCCCTCGTGCAGTGTCCATCAGTTCTTGCATGTCTCCTTGGCTACCACTTCAGAGAGTTTGTGATTCTCCTGACACGAGAGCTCCAGCAAAAACTCAGGTCATGACTTCAGGTTAGAGGGACAAGTATAGCAATGGGGTTCTTATGCATTGGTGCAGTGCTAGCACATCTGGGGGGTGCAAAGACTGGTGGGAAGGACCTGGGAAAATATCTTCGGCAAGAAATCCATTCTTCTCTCAACTCACAAGTTCTTTCATTTTGTTCTCCATATTCAGTCTCATGATACCGAACAGACTGTTCTAGCTGATGAGGCCAGGCTTAGAAGATGTACTACAGCCAAGAACCCTGTCCACCATAACGATAAGTCACACCTTTAGGAAACACTTGAAAAGCACAGTAGAAAAGTATAAGGATTAAAGTCTCCTCAGGCATTCCAGCATAGAGGGAGTCTGACAGACTCAGGTCAGAGGTTACCTCCAAATAATAGAAGAGGAAGAAGGCCTGCTCTACAGAAGAAGCCTGTGGCTGAGGCCGTTGCAACAAGGACTATGATTGTGAAACTTGTTTCTCCGTGGATACCGGTTTCAGAAATCTTGTGCCCAGGTATCCACAGTCCTCCTCACATACCTCATTTTATAGAACTTTGCAAGTCCTGACGTTGTGTCATGTGCTGGTGATATCCCACTATACACAGGGTAACAAAGATTTTTACCCATTTAAGAGTCTGGAAATAGGCTGGACCTACTGTTGACATTAAAGGTGCATTTCTCTACTTTGTGGTTATTGACCCTTTTCAAACTTGTTTGACATCCTCTACATCTATGATGACAGGGAACAAGGCTCAGGGCCTGATATTTCCAAGATTCATCCCTATGAAATTCAGAATCCCATACCTCAAAACTGTACAGATACCACTCTGGAATGAATTCCAAGACAAATTGTCTGATATAGGAATTTTTCAGATTAATTTATAGGTCCAGGACTCAGCCACATGAAACCTACAGCGAATCATTCAGGAATTCCAACTTTAGAAATTGAGTGATGCAATTAAAGAAAATGACCCGTGGTAGGCTCATATAGTCACATCATTGTCTCTGTTACCCATAGTACTGTGATTGCCTTGCTCTCTGTCACCATTTACAGAATAACAGTGCAGGGCAGCAGAGCAGTACAGTGGCCTTAGGGTGGAGTGGTGGGTGGTTCCAGGGCGTACTGCCATCCCTCCATCCTCTTCATCTAGGATGAAAGCAAGAGGAAAATGGGAGGGATTGTGTGAGGGCAAGATTCGTGGCCCAATTCAGCCTAGTTGTCATCTACCAGGCTGGAAGAGCACAGCTGCCTCTGTATTGAGGACTCAGGTCAGGAATGTCACCAGAGGAGTCAGTGCTTGCCCTATGAATGTACTGTACCTGACATCACACACCATGACAGAACAAAGCCAGGAAAGCTTGCCAATACAGGAATTGGCACACGGCTGGCATAGGGGAATTTGCTGGTACAGAAAGTGTTGAGTATACAGGAGGGCTGACAAGAAAGCAGAAGTGTAGGACACACACTGAGGTCATGTGCCTGGTAGCATGAGCTATGTAGCCACACAGCTTCGTAGATGGGCTTTCTTGCTCTGACTGAAGCAGAACCACAGCAGAGTCTGCCTGGGCCCTCCATCAGTACCTATCGTTCCAGCTGCTTCTCTCTCTTACAGGTCACAAGCCGCATGAAGCACTACTCTTGGTTGCCAGCATCAAATGGGCTTTGTTCATGTTACAGACACGACATAAAGAATCTATTCCCCTCCTACCTATGAGCTGGACTAGGGACATGGGAACATCAGATCCCTAGGTCCAGTCTTCTGACTGTTCCCATAGAGTGTCAGGGAAATATTTTAACCTTGGATTTCCTGCTCTTAGAAGCCAAATTAAACCAGTCAGTCCAGTAGCCTTATCATAGATGATACTCTGAGAGTCATCTAAGCCTGGCCTCTCACTCAGTTTTTCCTGCTGGCTATTTCCTGGTCAGTCATTTCCTCTGTGGCATTGAAAAGCAGCAAGGAGTTAAAGCAAAGACCTTAAAGTCACCCTAAGACTCAATACTGGTGTTCATACACTTCAAGGCAGTTAAGGTGGACCTGAGATCTGCTTGAGAGTATATGTTTGGTCCCCCACCAAGTATTTTATAGTATGCTACACTGTATCCCCAGGGCCAGAGTCAGAGCCACTGAGTGAGTGGCAGGATGGGGTGTGCACTAAATACCAAAGGCATCCTCAGTGGCAAGCCGAGCAGCTACGGGGAAGTCTCTAACCCAGACTTCTTGGTGGGGACAAGATCCAGCAAGGAAAGCTTCCTGACAGAAAACTGTTCCCAAGATTATTACAGCTCAATAACAGGGATGCACTCAGATGATTCTTGGTGAAATAGCTCATGCATTTTTCCCTTGTGAACAGAGAACTCATAAACAATATGGGTTGAGGTGGGACCCCGGGAAGGATGCTTCCAATTTGCTCCATCTGAGAAGTAGGATACTTTATTTGCATGAGGGAGGCCCTCAGGTGTTGCCCATGAGTGACATGGTCCTCCTAGTAGAATATCATGTTCACTGGTTCTGAGACCAGTAGGCCTTGGCCACAATTGGAACTAATGTGTACTGTTCTCAATTACATGAGTGGAGATAAGAAATCAGGAACACTGACAGATCATTAATGTTCTGTTTAGAGAATGTGTGTGTGTGTGTGTATGCACGCACATGTGCAAAGTTGTGCACATGTATTTGTGCATGCAATGTGTCTTATTTTCCTTTTTTCCCAAGTGGCCCGTTTACTTTCCTGAAACTGATTTGTGGATTTCCTTCCATTCCTCACTCTGATGTTTTCTCATAGGAATTACGTACTCTGTGTCCCTCTTCTGCCCACAATATCTCTTGTCCTCCCCTCTCAGAACTGGTCTACTCATTTCTTTAGTAAGTGTCCACTGCTCTCTGCATATACTAAGTGGTTTTGGCTTTGTTTTAGGGCAGTATATGATTGCTGTTAGGATCTGTTCAGATAGTTTCTGATCCTTGTCTTCTCAGACTTAGCAAGATTCTTCTGCCAGGAGGAACCTTCAATTATTAAACTAAAAGATAGATGTCATTATCACATGGAACATGAACATTGAATTCAGATGCTATAACTTTTGGAGAACAGCAATATCAAAACAAATGTAGTAAAACTGCTTCTCTTTGCTTTCCAGGGTTGTAGTAGTATACCTGTCAGGTCCCTGCAAGGCCAGGGTAGGTAAATGTGACAAAGTCAAGCCCACATATCTGTGCTTACTCCTGAGGTTTCTCTTTCTGAGGAGGCTGGCCATGAAGTGAGGTTGAGTACTTTCCTTGATCTCTGCTGACAGGTCCAGGGAAAATCCCAACATACGGACTAGAAACTGAACCAGGATAGGTACATGTGAGTCCTTTGGTTGCAAAAACCAGCTCCCTGAATGATAGGGACAAAACTCCAAGCCAGACCACAGACTTATATGTGTAGTGTTCCTTTTTCTCTTATAATTTCCTCAAAATGTTCTATATGAGCAAAAATTGAACAATGTACCTCTTACCATATCTCCAGAGTTGCTGTCTTGTCTTTTGCCTTCAGGGCCTTTCTCTTCCTTCTGACAATGCTGAGGGTCTGTTTAGGGGTTTGAATGATGCTGGTGCCCCTAGGGTCATGTGCTTCGGTATTTGGTTCCTAGCTGGTACATCTGTTTCAGAAGGAGAAGCAGTGCTTCTTGGGAAAGAGCTGTGTCCCTGGGGTTGGGTTTATAGGTTTCAAATGCCCAAGCCATACCCGGTGATTCCCAACCTGCCTTCACGTGTACACAAGTGTTCTTCACTGTTCAGCTGTTCTCACTATGCCTTCGCTGTACCACAGTGGACTTGTTGAGGAAACTTGAGTCTGAATTATACAGGATCTTTTAAAATTTGTTGCCTTTGTCTTGGAGTCTTTTTGAAGCCAAAGAAAGGAAGATGAAGCTTAGATGCTCTTGCTTTAGTGGATCAAATAGGCTGACATTTACTCATTCAGAAGTCAAAACCTGTAAATACTTGTGTCATTTGAGGTTGAGTATATCATATATCATATCATATCATATCATACTATACCATATCATATCATATCATATCATATCATATCATATCATATCATATCATATCATTTGTGACTGCCTAAAAGTTGGATATTGAAGAGAGAGACAATCCATAGTCCTACCCACTTGGAATGCCTATGGCCAAAACAGTGACCACCATGGCCTAATGTCCAGTTGCCAGAAGCTCCAGAAACGGGGATTTTCTAAGGTGAAGCCAGTGTTGGGTCAGGCATTTGGAGATCAGCAGACCTTGAGTCACCCCTTCCTATAATTGACTCCACATGCATACTTTAGCAATGAGCTCCTGTGAACCCACTGGTTGAATAAGCTAGACATAGGTAGAATAATTCTGTGGTCTGTTGCTGGGGACCATGCTTGACATAGGATCATTGTTCTCAACTGGAAGCAGGGATATGTTGAAGGTACTTAAGAACAGACAGGCTGTGCTCCACTCTTTGTCCCTGCATTTCCTTTAGATAGGAACAATTCTGTGTTAATATTTTTGAAATGGGTGGGTGGCTCCATCCCTCAACCAGGGGCCATGCCTAACCTCTGGATATGGTCTCTACAGGTTCTCTCTCCCTTTATAGGGAACTTAAGCTAATGTCATCCCAGTTGGATCCTGGGAGCCTCTTGGTTTTCTGGCATCTGGTACTTTCTAGTGGCTACCCGAGTTATCTATCCTCCGCTGTTAGACATATTTGCTCAAATTTCTGACCCTCTGTACTTCTCCCCAGACTCTAGCCACACCATATTCTGCCACCCTTTTTCCCTTCTCCTCCCTCTCACTCCCAGGTCCCTCTACCTCCCATGATTATTTTGTGCCCTGGAAACCACAATATCCTAAATATTGGGTTCTGGGATTAATGAAGGAAAATGGTTGTAAAAGATAACTCTGTTCTGTCACAGTTTATGAATGATGACTAAACTTATGACCAAAAGGAAGAGAAAACGTGTCTGGGAATAAAAATGATATGATCTATGTTTTGGAACATGAATCTATCCTTTCCTACTGGGTTCTCTACAAATAAAGACGCTACTGTACTGCCAGTCACTCAGGCTGCAAGATTCCTCCAAACCCCATTCCTGACTCACTTCTTCCTCTCTAGCTCCTTACCTCCTCTGTGGGACCTGGTTGTCACTAGGGCTGGCCTCTGGCAGGTTATAGTGTATATGTATGGGCAGAAGTCCAGGATGTTGCACAACCGCATGGTACAAAGATCTACATGTCATATATCAGCATTGGAAACCGTCCTGGATATCATGTACCTTCAAAACAACCAGTCCTGAATATGTTGGACTCCTAAGGGAAGCTGTCCTCAAAATTATACATTCACATGGGAAGTAATTGTACACAGTATGTTCCTGTGTGAGAATCATTCCTCAGTATTGGTACATGCATGGTAAGGAGTGTATGATATGATATTGCCACATGGGAAGAATTCCTACCACAAATGAGGAGTATTCACAAGTACCATACACCTGTCAGAAAACCAGACTTGGACATCATGCCCTCTCATATGTAGAAGTCCTTGATATTACATACATATATGGGGAGAAGTCTTAGGTTTCAAATGCTCATATGGGAATCCATCCTAGATATGTATGTGTACATGATGTGCACATGCATGGGATAAAGTACTGCATGCCTTGTTCCCACATCTGAAAAAGACCAGCAATTTATGTACCTTCATGGGAAGCAGTCATATATACCATGAACCCTCATGGAAAGCAGTCCCAGAAATATTGCACCCACATAGGATATAGCCCTGCCTACCATATAGCTGCATTAGAAGAAATCCTGGGTGTCATGTACCAGTATGGGAAGACTTCCAGCATAGAAATTACCTGCACCTTCACAGGGAAGTATCCTGATTTTGAGGTTACCACATGGGAGCAGTCCTGCATATCATGGAGTCACATGGGTAGGTGTACTGGTTACCACATACATACAGTGGAAATATTTACTTATACAATGCACCTGCATAGAAAAATTTGTTCTATCCTCATGTAAAGGTTTAATGCATGAGAAGTACTTGCAGTTTGAACCCACAATCAAAGCATGATCTTTAAAAACACTCTCACATTAAGTAAGGTGATTGGAGGTCTCTTCTCCAGTAAAACCATGACCCAAAGGTACTGTGCCTGGGTGTGGCTCTGTGTAAAGTTTCAAAGAACCGCAGGAACCAGGAGAATAAAGCTTTGAGCTGCTCTCTCTAGAGCAGTGGTTCTCAACCTTCCTAATGCTTCCACCCTGCAACACCCTCAGGATTTTTTATTTAATACCCTCAGGCTGTGGTGAGCCTCAACAATACAATTTATTTTGTTGCTATTTTATAACTGTGATTTTGCTTCTGCTGTGACTTGTAAATATCTGTTAGGAAATCTGATAGATGACCCCCAGGAAGCGGTTAAGAAGGGGTGCTGTTGTGTGATTTTCCCTTTGCCCTTGCAAGTTCTGTGCTGCGAAACTCCGCCTCTTCCTAACCAAGTGGGACACGAGCCATTTCCTTTGTGCGAAAGATCAAAGGATGCTGTAAACACCACAGTGGCCAGGAAAGGCAAAAGCAGGATTGGGACAGTGACCAACTAGGAGCTAGGATCCCAGGCTGGCTAAGGGGTGGAAAGGGTCAAACAAAACACCCGTCCCCAAGACCCCCAAAGTTCCAGCGCCCCACTTCCGTCAGAAATAAAGCGCAAGTATTGCCCTCGCTTTCCCCTCCGTCGCTGCGTCAGACCGTGTACTTTGGTTCCTGCCCGCTGGAGGTCGGTCCTGGTTCTGGAGCGACCCTGTGACCTGTCTCCCTGCGCGCGTGCACTCCGCGGTACAGTCTCGGGCGCGCATAGTCGTGGGAAGGAGCGAGGGGCTGCAGCGTCTCCCTGAGAGGCTGAGGGAGCGAGGAACCACCGAGCCCTCCTTCCCCTGCTCGGCGGGCGCTGGCTGCAGCGAGCAGGTGCCCCGCTCGCTGGTCGCGGGGGAGGAAGTTGCGGGTGCAACCGAGGCGGTGTCGAGACTCCGCCACCCAGTGTCAGCCTTCAGGACATCTGAAGGCTACCCAGCCCTCTAACGCTGTGCCCTTTCTGTCCCTGCCAGCTCTCCACCATGCCCAGGGGCGTACCCTGGTCCACCTACTTGAAAATGCTCTCCTCCAGCCTCCTGGCCATGTGGGCCGAGGCCCAGGAGGTGCACTGGTACTACTGGCCTGACCTGGAGAGTGCTGTAGGGCGCGTGCCCAATCTCGGGGTGAGACCCTAGCGTTCTGTCCACTTTGCTCAGTCCCTCTTGACTTTTAGATTGTCCCCAATGTTTGGATAACTTGTGCTCACTGGCTCTTAACACTCAAGACTGTGTCTAATAGTTGTGGAGAGCCAGCCTGGTCTACACTAAGACATCTGTCATACTTACTTGTTTGATTCTGTACATGTTTATAGGTGGGAACAATCCAGATTCCTGAATACCTATGGAAAACATCCTACATCTTTATAAGGGAATAGCATTCAGTGATCCTACATGAATGAACTTTGCAAGCACTACATGAAAGTATTGAGCAACAAAAGAACATATGATATATGATGGGCAAATATATATGGGCAGAGTTGGCTTGTGGAGACCACCTGGGAATGGAATAGGAGTTTCTTTTGAAGCAGTAAAAAGATTCTACAATTTTATTGTGATAGACTCACAGTTCCAATTCTACTATACTGTAAACCATTGTTTTTGTACCTTTGTGGTGCTGGGAATCAAATTCAGTCATATACATTCTGCGCCCATTGCCCTCTATCTTTCTGAAAGGTAGAATTGTGTGTGTTGCTCATGTATGACTTTATGCACGTCACATGATGGCCACTTCCAGTCTTTTGGGTACATTAACTACCAATAGTTATTTCCTAGGCCTGGTGCATGGCAGAGAGTGAGCAAATATTGTGGGAATGGATTTTCAAATGTTGAATTCTCATTTGAAATTACAGTTTTGAGTCAGTTGGATTTATCCCTGTGTATCCTGTAGGACTTGAGATTTGCCAGGACGATCTATTCAGACAGCAAGAAATTCAATTCAACCAGGAGTCCTCATAAAAATGGCCTGGTACTGAGTAGCATGCACGAGGCTTTTGTTCTTTCTAAAGCTTTTTAGATCACATTGTGTGGCCTCCCTTCCCCCAGCCTGGAACCTGCCTGCTCAAGGGTGGAGCTACGGGCTCATTCGTCCTGCCACGCCCACTGCTGGAACCTGCCCTTGCTGCCTGGAGTCACACACGTGTTCGTCCTGCTACTGGACCCTGAGTTACTTGGCGGGAAATTGGGTTCCCTCCCCCTTCCTTTATAAACTGAGTGTCTGGAAATATTAAATTGAGTCTTGATCAGAGTCTTGTCTTGACTTCATTCTTTTCTTCCGCCCCGTCTAGATTCCTCTCTTTGCAGGGAACTGCCATTCTCAGTGAACCGTTCGTGTTGTGGACCGCGGGCGGGCCGCAACAACATTGAACTGTTGTCTCAGAATGTGGTGGTATCTGGATTTTTGGCTTTTGATTTTGTTTTTTTTTTGTTTTGTTTTGTTTTGTTTTTGTTTTGTTTGTTTGTTTTGTGTGTGCGTTTGTAGACAATACCTGAAAAAAATCCCACCAAAGCCTGGAGAATTCTAAATGGAGCTTTTGGGACTGAAAGAGAGACACCATGAACCTGATGTTTCACAGCAGTAGAAACTTAAAAATAACAGCTGTGCCAAGAATTCTGTGAATAATGTCTAAAATATGTATTTTAAAATTTATTAAGTAAAACTACTTCTTAAAACACTTAATTTAGAGGGCTCGATGGCTCAGAGGTTAAGAGCACTGTCTGTTCTTCCAGAGGTTCTGAGTTCAATTCCCAGCAACCACTTGGTGGTTCATAACCATCTATGAGTTGTACCCTTTTCTGGCCTGCAAGCAGAATGCTGTATGCATAATAAATTTTAATATTTTTTAAAAGATAGTCTTACCTATCTATTCTTGGCTCACCTACAACTTGCTATGTAAATCAGGCTGGCCTCTAGATCACAGGATCTATAGGTCTCTACAAAAAGGTCTTGTTGTGTGTGTAGACATGCTGACCTCAAACTCCTGCTTCCACTTCCCAAACAGTGAGATTACAGGTGTAAAGGACCTTGCCTGGTCCAGTGTCTCTCTTCTCAAGGATAAAAGAACCTCTGGTGGAATCACCATGCCTGACCTAAAGCTGTACTACAGAGCAATTGTGATAAAAACTGCATGGTACTGGTATAATGACAGACAGGTAGACCAATGGAACAGAATTGAAGACCCTGAGATGAACCCACACACCTATGGTCACTTGATCTTTGACGAGGGAGCTAAAACCATCCAGTGGAAAAAAGACAGCATTTTCAACAAATGGTGGTGGCACAACTGGCAGTTATCATGTAGAAGAATGCGAATTGATCTATTCCTATCTCCTTGTACTAAGGTCAAATCTAAGTGGATTAAGGAACTCCACATAAAACCAGAGACACTGAAACTTATAGAGGAGAAAGTACGGAAAAGCCTCGAAGATATGGGTACAGGGGAAAAATTCCTGAATAGAACAGCAATGACTTGTGCTGTAAAATCGAGAATCGATAAATGGGACCTCATAAAGTTGCAAAGCTTCTGCAAGGCAAAAGACACCATCAATAAGACAAAAAGACCACCAACAGATTGGGAAAGGATCTTTACCTATCCTAAATCAGATAAGGGACTAATATCCAATATATATAAAGAACTCAAGAAGGTGGACTCCAGAAAATCAAATAACCCCATTAAAAAATGGGGCTCAGAACTGAACACAGAATTCTCACCTGAGGCATACCGAATGGCTGAGAAGCACCTGAAAAAATGTTCAACATCCTTAATCATCAGGAAAATGCAACTCAAAACAACCCTGAGATTCCACCTCCCACCAGTCAGAATGGCTAAGATCAAAAATTCAGGTGAGAGCAGATGCTGGCGAGGATGTGGAGAAAGAGGAACACTCCTCCATTGTTGGTGGGATTGCAAGCTTGTACAACCACTCTGGAAATCAGTTTGGTGGTTCCTCAGAAAATTGGACATAATACTACCAGAGGATCCAGCAATACCTCTCCTGGGCATATATCCAGAAGATGTTCCAACCGGTAAGAAGGACACATGCTCCACTATGTTCATAGCAGCCTTATTTATAATAGCCAGAAGCTGGAAAGAACCCAGATGCCCCTCAACAGAGGAATGGATACAAAAAATGTGGTACATTTACACAATGGAGTACTACTCAGCTAGTAAAATGAATGAATTTATGAAATTCCTAGGCAAATGGATGGACCTGGAGGGCATCATCCTGAGTGAGGTAACACAATCACAAAGGAACTCACACAATATGTACTCACTGATAAGTGGATATTAGCCCAAAACTTAGGATACCCAAGATATAAGATACAATTTGTTAAACGCATGAAACTCAAGAACGAAGACCAAAGTGTGGACACTGTGCCCCTTCTTAGAATTGGGAACAAAACACCCATGGAAAGAGTTACAGAGATAAAGTTTGGAGCTGTGATGAAAGGATGGACCATCTAGAGACTGTCATATCCAGGATCCATCCCATAATCAGCTTCCAAACGATGACACCATTGCATACACTAGCAAGATTTTGCTGAAAGGACCCAGATATAGCTGTCTCTTGTCAGACAATGCCGGGGCCTAGCAAACACAGAAGTGGATGCTCACAGTCAGCTGTTGGATGGATCACAGGGCCCCCAATGGAGGAGCTAGAGAAAGTACCCAAGGAGCTAAAGGGATCTGCAACCCTATAGGTGGAACAATATTATGAACTAACCAGTACCCCAGAGCTCTTGATTCTAGCTGCATATGTATCAAAAGATGGCCTAGTAGGCCATCACTGGAAAGAGAGGCCCATTGGACTTGCAAACTTTATATGCCCCAGTACAGGGGAAAGCCAGGGCCAAAAAGTGGGAGTGGGTGGGTAGGGGATTGTATTGGGGACTTTTTGGATAGCATTGGAAATGTAAATGAGGAAAATACCTAATAAAAAAAATTCTAAAAAAAAAAAAACAAAAAAACTGAGACCATTTGCAGTGGCTCCCTCAATTATCATTTTTCTCTGAACTTGATTATAATGGCAAGTTATAAATTACTTAAAATAAAATCACTTGGGGGGGGGGCTGGAGAGATGGCTCAACAGTTAAGAACACTGACTATTCTTCTAGAGGTCATGAGTTCAAATCCCAGCAACTACATGGTGGCTCACAACCATCTCTAATGAGATCTGATGCCCTCTCCTGGTGTGTCTGAAGACAGCTACACTGTACTTATATATAAATAAATCTTTTTTTTTTTTTTTAAATCAGTAATACTTATAGGGTGTAAGATATAACTAAATAACAGTCTGTACTAAACTGTATAAAAATATTTAAAGTTCAAAAGTTATTGGGAATTATGTACCTAATGGGAATGCAACATTGGTGATTTAGCTTGTCAAGATAATTAAACCCCCAAATTTGAGAAAGTTGGGTGGTGGTGGTGCACGCCTTTAATCTGAGCACTTGGGAGGCAGAGGCAGGCCGATTTCTGAGTTCAAGACCAGCTGTCTACAGAGTGAGTTCCAGGACAGCCAATGCTATACAGAGAAACGCTGTCTCGAAGGAAAAAAAAAAAAAAAGACATTTTCTTTGTACATAAAAGCTGAGTTTAAGTATGTCCCTAAAAATATAATTACCTCTTAACCCTCAGTGCATGTGACCGTAGGATGAGGGATGAGGCCACGAGGGGGACCTAATGCACTGTGAGCACTCTTAATGCCAGGAGAAAAAATGCAGGAAAGACACTGAAGAGGCAGGGGCTGGGCTATTGGAACTGAAAGCATTGAAGGCCTCCACCAAAGCCTGAAGAAGAAAGGAAGAATACTACACACAAGGTCTTCAGAACTGATAGCACAGCTTGTTTTAGGCCTAGTTTCCGACATAAATAAGCTGTAGGAAATGGAACTTGTTTCAAGATTGTGTTCAACCTATAAATATACAACAAAAGTAAACAGATTTTTAGAGACTTATGTGTATGAATGTATTGCCTTCATATTTGTAAACCTAGGTTCTGTAGAGTCACAGATCTGCATCTACACTGTAAAGATGTTTTTGTGTGCCCACTGTTATGAGCAGGCTAGGAATCTGAAGCTGAGTTCGTTTTGAGAGGGTCTCACTATGTAACCTTATCTGGCCTGAACTTGCCAGGTACATCAGACTGGCCTTCAACTTGAGATCTGCTTGCCTTGCTGTCATGGGCACTAGGCACACACACACATATACATACATATAGACAGACATGCATACATGCAGGCAGGCAGGCAAAGTAAAAACACATCATTTGACAGAGTCTCTAGTTGTTGAACTGGCTGTGCCATACAGATCTTTAACCCAGAGGCCTGTCTCCCAAGTGCACCATCATACGCACCTAAATTTAAAATAAAATTACCCCTGTACAAATGCTTTAATCCCTGCACTTAGGAGGCAGGCAGATCTTTTGAGTTCCAGGCCAGCTAGAGTTACATAGCATATGAGTGCACGTCTCAAACACTGGCTGGTTACTTTTTATTATACTGTAGACTTTACTGTGAGGACTTCTCAGTCTTAAATTTTATTATAATCTTTGAAGATATTAAATATTCAGTTTCCCCTTCCTGTATGTACATCACCAAGTCTAGGGGCCACAGCCACTCAGAACACTCAGAAGATTATGTTCCGATCTCTAGAAGAGGAATATTTGCATGTGTTTGGGAATTGTTTAGTCAAAAACATGAGATCTGAAACACAGCAAACCACAAACTAGCTACTTGGATTTTTTTTGTTGTTGTTGTTTAAAAAGCCCAACAGACAGGAAGAAAAATAAATCAAGTATTAGATAATTCCTAGTTTGTGTTATAAAAATCAGCACTGAGTATCTGGGATCTTTTTTTATTTTTATACACATGACAAGATTTTACACCAATAGTCAGTTAAATAGTACAAATTTACATTCAGGAGGAATGTTAAAAAAAAAATTCAACTAAAAAACCCACTTCTTCCTGTGACCCATAATCCCAACATCTTACAGTGCAGGGGAGGAGGAGGCTTGGGGAAGCATCCAAAACAAGTCTCTCAAAAGAAATGACTTCAAAACTTCACATTCCCTCTCCACACGGGATTCATAGCAAGAGTATAATTTACAATTCATCCTTCTCTGTAGATTCCTGTGAAAACAAAGATCAGGTGACATCACAAACTAGCAGTCAACCTTACCTTACAGAAAAGGCTCACATTCAAACAATTTCTACTATTTTGTTTGTAACTTGCTTATTGGCAAGATAATTCAAAATCCACCAACAAGATCAATGCCTAAATACAAGTAATCAAAACTTTGTAACTACCTAATGCTAGTGAGGTGTAGTAGTTTTTATACCTCTAATCCTAGCATTTGGGAGGCAAGCCAGGACTACCTAGAAAGGATATCCCACCCCCCACCTCCCAAAAAGTTCAACCAAGTGTTACCTCACAGAAGCACTGGGGGCGGGATAAGCAATCTGCTTTAAAAGATCTTGTAAATGGTTAGAAAATAATAAACACCCCACCCACAAAGATTCTGAGGCTGGTATCAAATGCCAACTCTGTGTCGATTTACTCCTTACTGACTAGATATCAGAAGTCTTGCTAGACTCATGCTGCCCCATCTGCCCATCCCTCTCAGACCTTTTCTGTTTCCTGTTCTTCTTCTTCTTCTGTCCCTGCATCCATCTCTTCTTCCTCATCCTGCTCTGAGTCTTCTGTGTCTTCTGAGGTGTCTTCAGGCTCTTCTTCTGGTTCTTCCTCCACCTAAAGGTGACAGCCACAACCTGTAAACGCCCTCCATCTACCTCTATTTTGTTCTAAGTGTCTAAGATCAAAATGGGCACTCCAGTAAATCTGATCCGCCTTAACAGGGAAACTAGCAAGAGAGGCAAAAGGAAGAAGCCAAGCTGAGTGGCGGTGGCACTCGAGTTTATCCCAGCACTCTGTAGGCAGAGGCAGGCAGATCCTTGAGTTCAAGGCCAGCCTGGTCTAAAAGTGAGTTCCAGGATAGCCAGGGCTACACAGAGACCCTGTGTCAGGGGTAGGGGTGGGAAAGAAAAAAGTCACAGGAGATTTCTTGTTAATTTCACAGGTGGTGCCACCCTAGGGGGGTCAGACATGCTAGAGTTAAGGGCACATACAAACCTGTGCTTCAGGGTCAATGTTTAAACTGAGGCGAAGCATTCTTTCTATTCTATCTCCATATGCCTTGGTGTCTGGTAGAAGATATCCTGACCGAAGTGTTGCCGTTTCAAACAAAACTACAGCAAGATCCATGACTGTCTTGTCATCTTCATCTTCCTGATAGAAGGTACACTTGGTTAGCATCGGTGGGAAGGCTTACAAAGGATTCCCTTTAAGACCACAAGAGAGCAGCCCCATCACTGCTCACCTTAATCCGCCGCAACATGTCTCTGATCAGTGGGTGTCTAGGATTGATTTCAAACGTTTTCTTTTGACTGGCATAGTAACTGTTTACGGACAAAATGAGCATTAGGTTAAGACACCAATTTTAGGGTCTACATGCCACTGTATTCTAGCTTTAATTACAGAAGGAAAAAAAAAAAAGCCTCCTTTGATGGGGACATAGCCATGGTTAGGTGAAAAAATGAAGACGGGACTACTTAAAGATGAGTCAAAGTAATCAAGTTCTGCTGGGTGAATGAACTGGTTTAATGTCTTGCTCACCCCTTAATAATTTAACTATACCAATGAGCCATATAGTTGTGTTTGCCATGTAAATATATAATCTCCAATGTGCCTTTACTAGTATGGGTCCCTAAAAATTCACATATTTTTAAATTAATTCCAATTAAATGTCCTGTATGTTCTATACACACTCATGCTCATTAGCATTTTCCAAGGCCAGATATACCACACATCCATCTAGGGCTTAGGGCACTCCTGAGAGTCATCCCAACAGTTTGATGCTCCCAAAGACCAGAACTACAGTGTCAATGCAGTAAGTGCTGAATGGTCAGTAACTTTCCTGACACTGACAGTTGGGTTTTAAATGGCATTACAATGTTAGATAGAAAATATACAGCAGTGTTCTTTACGTAGAACCTAAGTCTTAGAGAGCCAGGCACGGTTTGCAAAACGCCTTTAACCCCAGCTGTAGGGAAAGGCAGAGGTAAGAGGTAGGTGGGTCTCCGTGAGTTCTAGGCCAGCCTGGTCTACAGAATTCTAGGAAAGCCAGAACTCTGCAGAAACCCTGTCTCAAAACAACCCAAAACAAAACCAAGCCCCTAGTGAGTCGTGATGTAAATATGGACATTATTCGTAATTACTCTAAAGCAAATTAAGGAAACTCAGGATGATTCATGTAGCAGATCAAGAGAACAAGAGCTGACATCTTGGTAGGGACATACCCCCGTTTCTTACTTTGTAGAGATGTCCTTGCCCGTCTGGTATGCTTGGGCCTTCATGATCCTCTCCATGTTGCCAGACCATCCATACTGACTGGCCACAAGAGCACAGGGAGACTCTGTGAGGCGCTGCGACACCACAGCCTTTTCTATCTTAGAATGAGAAACATTAGACAGAAGTAAGGATCAGCAGTAAGCAATGCTAGTCACCATCATAGAGAACAGACAGAGGGACTCAGGAATCCTGGAGGGACACTCAGTGAATCTGGATTTTTTTTTTCAGCTACATTTATCTTTAAACCTGTAAAACTTAGTACAAAATCAATATATAGCAACAGGAAACTTCTTGGCAGGGATGGGTGCCAGGGCTAAAACCCAGGGTCTTCAGCACAGCAAATGAGTCTGTCACTGAGCTCCATCTCCAGGTCCCTGCTGTTACTCCCGAGTACCCGAGGTTACAAGTGAGGCACGTGCTCCTGTCTACATCGCTAGTGGTGATGAACAAACTGAGTTGGATTAGCATGCTGATAATTCCTATGTGCAGACACTGAAGTCTGCAAACCCCAAATACCTTGTCCTTGAGGGCCTTATCTTTCATCCAGTTGAGCAGAGGTTCAAACTCCTTCTCTGTTGCTTCCCGACTTTCTTTCGTTTTCTCACTCTCATCAAACTTCACTCCTTCTTTGGCAACATTCTGAAACCTCTTCCCATCAAACTCAGGAAGAGCCTGAATGCAGTATTCATCCACAGGCTCTGTGAGATAAATGACTTCATAGCCCTTCTTCAGAAGTCTCTCAACAAATGGAGAAGATTCCGCCTACAAGATTAAAGGAAGTATGTGTTTTCAAGTTCTGCCTTGGCACATTAGCTGTGTAAGACAAAGACTTAAGGTAGTGGCCTCTGGTGTCTGCCTAACTATCCCAGCTACACAATTAACTTACTTCCTCTCCCCCATTGGCTGTATGCCTCCAGCTAGCTCTCAGGGACACTAGCAGCTACACTTCATCTTACCTCCTTTCTGCTTGACCCAGCCATGAAGTAGATTTTGTCCTGTTTTTCCTTCATTCTTTCCACATACTGGTCTAAACTAGTAATGTCAGTTGAATGGTGAGAAGACTGGAACCTAAGAAGTTTAGCAAGCCGTGTTCGATTTGAGTGGTCTTCAATCACTCCAAGCTTGATATTCGTGCCGAACTCCTTCCAGAAAGTATCGTTGTACTTCTCATCAGCAATCTTCTTGATCATGTCCAGAGTTTTTCGGACAAGCTTCTTCCTAATCACCTAAAGAAAATGGAATGTGGTTAAGAAGGTTTATCCCAAACCTTTGCTTCTGAGACCAGGATAGCAGCAACTGAGACAGCACAACTGCCACAGCACTCATCAAGGGACAGGAAGCACCAGCGCACTCCCACATCAGACTGTGTTAGAATTAACGACAACTGTTTCTAATATATTCTAATGCTAGAACTCAGATATGTTGACAGAATGACTAATATTTTCAAATGCTTAAAAACAAAACCCCACCTAGTCTTCTAATCACTACAATACTGGCAAAAAAGGGGCTTACTGAAAGGCCTAGTATGTGGGTGACTGTGGACCAGACAGCTGGTAGGTGTGTTCCCTGCCTTCAGCTCTGTTCAAAACTGTATTCCTTACTATGTTGGGGGATTGTATCAGCTTTGAGACCCAATAATCTCAGAATAAAAGAAGTTCCTTTTTGAGATAGTCCTAAGTTAGGGTAGCCTCAAACTGCTAATAAACCCTCTCTTAACTATGACCTCATTCCTTCAAGCTATTAAGATTATAGGCATGCACCGATGTGTCCAGCAGAGTTTCTTTGAAGGAGACTAGCCCTGCTGCACTTGCTTCAACATCTAGTTGCTAGAAGTGCTTTCTTTCTGACTGCACTTGCGCAAACACACACACACACACAGTGGGATTCAAACCCAGGGTCGTAAGCACAGCAAATAAATGTGACACCGAGTTACATCTCTAGTTTCCTACTCTGTTACTCCCGGGTAACACCACTCTCTAAAATTGCTAGTAGTTACAAAGAAAGCAGGTGTAAAGTAGCTTACTGATAATTCTGACTCCAACCAATGGGCAGAAAGCCTGACTAGAAATTCTCACCTTGAGCAATTTATGTTGCTGAAGAGTCTCACGGGAAACATTGAGGGGGAGATCATCGGAATCCACCTGCAGACAGAAAAATGCTCACTGAGCAATAAAAACAAGTCTGTACCAAAAAACACAAGACTGTTGCTCCACTCCCAACCACTCTAACACCCACGCATACAATCTTCAGATACTTACAACACCTTTGACAAAATTAAGGTACTTGGGCATCATATCATGGAAGTCATCTGTGATGAATACGCGGCGTACATACAGCTGAAGGGGGAACGAAGAGAGTCACTGTCTGTACATCATACTTGAAAATTTTGACCTTAGTTCACAATACTTAAAAAAAGCCCATCTACCTTAATATAATCACTCTTCTTAGATCCATATTCATCAAACAGACCTCGGGGTGCAGATGTGGGTACAAACAAAATCGACTTGAAGGTGACCTCCCCTTCTGCAGTGAAGTGGATATAAGCCATGGGGTCATCACTTTCCTGTGGAAAGTACCTTGCTTGGTTATTCAGGTCACAGGAAAAGCAGCTCAAAGGCACTTTATCACATCAAAACACTGAACAAAACAGTCCATTACAAAATCAAAAGAAAAGAAAAGAAAAGAAAAGAAAAGAAAAGAAAAGAAAAGAAAAGAAAAGAAAAGAAAAGAAATTGGAGGTAGTACTGAGAAGAAAAACCTAATCCTAACTGCAAAGGTTGTTTTCCACAAGGACTACCAGTAACATCACTGTCTGCAGACAGTGACACCAAAACCATACCAAGTTCTTCAATACATCTTTTATCTGTACAAAATCCTGCTTAGAAAAACAGCACTAGAAGCAAGCTTAGCTCTAGTTTTATATATTCTTAGGAGTCAAAATAAGGGATCACTAAAAGGAAAAAAAAAATTCCATAGAAACAGCCAGTAATATCTTAAAAATGTAACTTACAATGTCTGATGTCATATGTCAACTTTCAAGATCATAATAAAGCTAGTCAGTAACATATGTCCTGTTTTATGTTGAAAATCAAATGCCTATGTACGTATGTATATATGACAATAATCTCAAAGGTTCATTTTAAGTTTGAATGTGTGACTTTGCTTATTACTAAGAAATGAATTTCAATCTGATATCACTCTGCCTTCCATATTCTTGGAATAGACACATGGTTGTGAGAAATTTTTCTGAATCTTTTGACTGAGAAAAATGGGGATGGACAATCATATTTATAGCCACATACCATATTTAAATGAACTAATTGGCTGACAACTGTGTACAACTCATTAATAACCTAAAACTAGAGAACTCTTAACACACAACATATTCTTTTATTTACCTTTGAAAATGATTTGTAGAAAGCTTTGTATTCGTCTTCTTCTACTTCTTTGGATGGTCTCTGCCATATTGGTTTGATATCATTCATAAGTTCCCAATCCCACACAGTTTTTTCAACCTAAAGTTAAGATAATTGGTAAGTTTCTTTTAGTTTTTAATAGTTAACCTAATATGGGTCCTACTACCAAGCATGTTTAAAAGCAGGGGTGTGTGGTTTTTGAGGTAAGTTCTGGCTATATAGCCCACTCGTCTCAAACCTAGAAGCTCTTGCCCTCAGCCTCTCAGGTGCTGGGATTACAGGATAAAGGCAAAGCCTTCCACTTAGCAGTCATGGCCAGTATTTAACAAAAAAGTAAAGTAGCCAACGACACAGACTTACTAATTTTCAACCATACTTCTCTCTCTCTGCTACCCAAATCAGTTAATGATAATAATTCTGATAATTGATCCCAACATGGTAAAGAGGATACAGAAAGCTTCTAAGATTTTAAGTTGAAATACAAAAAAGGCAGACTTAAGCAATACAAAAAGGCATAAGCTTTTTACAGAGAATTTGCCACTTAGAGTATTCCAAGTTAGCAGAGCATACAAAAGGCCTTGTTTTTAATAGGGCTATTTGGAAAACTAGAAAACATACTTAAAAAATGAAGGCTCATTCCATGGGTGGTAGTGAATGCCTTTAAATATTAACCGAGCACCAGGGAGGCAGGAGGACACCAGAGCTCCATTATGAGACCCCGTTTCAAAAGTCCAAGGAACCATCCAAATCATAAGCCAACACAGCCCCAGCTGGCCCAGCCCAGAATGATGCTTCTAGTGCTGGAGAGACGGTGAAAAGCAGACTGGAGGTTAGATTCCCACCACACAAATGGTTCACACGCTCCTCTAACTCCAGTTCCAGAGAACCCAGCATCATCTTCTGGCCTCCATGAGTAAAGCATGCAGTGGAGCAGATACCGATGCTAGCAAAACACCCACACATATAAAGTAAAAACAATTTTCTTTAAAGAAACTTGTGGGTACTTGTGGGTGGAGCTTCATTCTCACAGACCCTAACAGTGTTACTGTAGAGAAGCCAGGCTTACTTTCTTAGTTTTTGGTTTCTTTTCTTCTTCCTCCTCCTCTACTGCAGCTTCATCATCAGATTCTTCTTTCTCTTCTTTTGCTGCTTCATCTTCTTCCAAGGGCTCCTCAACAGTCTCAGTCTGTGGAAGGAAAAAGTACAGTTACTGTTAGGCTTGCTTGTTTAATCTCAACTGTCCACAGAAGACATTATAGTAAAATAAAAGCTCTCCAGTAAAGACCACACCCAATCTCATCCCCTTCTGCTCAACACCATAGTGCCTAACAAAGTGATGCACACTTACCTTGCTACTCCACACGTAGATGGGGAAGTTGATGAACTGAGAGTACTTCCTGACGAGATTTTTAATTGTATCCAATTCAAGGTAATCAGATGCTTCTTCTTTTAAAACAAGACTGAAAGGAAAACAAGCCGTTTACAACAGAGCTCAGACTAGGCTGTGTCTGTTAAATGCCTTGGTAACATCAGGCAGCAGCTCTGTTAACATCTGACATTCACAGAAGAACTCCCCTCTATAAGAAGGCTGTGAGCTAAATCTACAACATGTAGGGCAGGAAAAGGAGGCTCTTTCCTGTGCTCCCTTAAGTAGACAACAGTGTTTTGAGTTGAAAAAAATCTGATTACGTTAGGTATTTTCCTATCAAGGTAAGCAAGCAGCAAAATTCTAAATTCTAAAGAAAAATTATCTTCACTTTCATAGTTTTATACTGTCATTCTAGAAATCAAATCATTAAGTATTTCTAAATAAAAACATGCTATTAAAGAAAAGCCAAAATTATCTTTAATTATGAAAGCCATAAATCACATGACTATGAAACAGTTCAGGAAAGATGGCTCATTTAGTAAAGTGCTTGCTGTGCAGCAAGCAGAAAGGCCTGAGTCTGACCCCGACACCCATGTAAGAAGCTGGGCATGGAGGTGCTTGTCATCCTACGGCAGGATCCCTGTGGCTCTCTGGACAGCCAAACTAACTTCAACAAGCCCCAGTGCAACCCTGTCTCAAAAACAGAAAAAGGTGGAAAAGTTCCACCCACAAACAGGCCTGTACACAGACAGACAGACAGTCAGTTATCAGGTCCCATAGCTGCAATGCCATACCCTGAGTACTCAACAGATACACATGACTGGTGGCTGTTTAGCAATGCCTATTTTTCTTACCCTCACCAGCCATCAAAAACAAGCCATGGTAGGGTCTGCAAGCACAGCAGAGTCATCAAAAAAGTAAAAGCCTCACCAGGTGAAGTGCAGGCCTTTAGTCCTAGCACTTTGGCAAAGGCATAGAATCTCTGAGTTGAAGGTGAGCCAGAGAAACCCTTACAATTTAAACATTCTTGCTACAAATAGGATATGGTATAGGCTTTCAAGTTGAACAGGTCTCTGGTTGATCTTGGTGATATGGAAAGCAATGGAAAACTGGAAGCTGCTACTTAAGACAACCTAGATAGAAATGCAGTCAATCTGAAGGCCGATAAGATGGCACAGCAAAGATGTTTGCCGCCAAGCCTGAAGAGCAGAGTTATATTCTTAGGAGCCATGTAGCAGGAGAGAACAGACTTAACAGGCAGCTGCAAGTTGTCTTTTGATCACCACACCCCAACCCATAATAAACAGAACAAAAAAGGCAATCTAGAGTCATGAGCATAGAACCTATTCTTAAGCTTAGTCAGGTTTTTGGTTTTGTTTTTTAAATTTGGACATACTCTCATTTATTATCCATGGCTGTTTTCAAGTAGAATAAGGACATTTAACAGGCCACATGTCCCACAAGCTGATTTATTAGCTGGTCTAGTAAGCACATTTTCTGACTTGTGATCTAGGCTAAGAATATGTGATAAACAGAGATGGACATGATGCCACAGCAGGAACAGTGTGAAGAACAGATACTGAGAGTCAGAACTTTTCAGATGAGATTATCACCATCGAGGAAATAGGTAAAGAAAAATTGTAAAGACAGGCACCCCACATAGGACAGGCACTGAGAAAGCTTGAGAGCAGCAGGACAGCCAAGTTTGGGGAATCATGAAGACAATAAAAAACATGCTACTAGGAGCAGTAGTAATCAAATCTCTCTAAATCACCTGGACTTTGGCAACAGGCTGTCTGGTGACTTACACAATAGAAAGACAGCAGATGACCCAAGACACCAACAGAAGGGAAGCAAGGCAAAAGGTAGACTAGCCTTTCATACTGTGGGTTCTGCACCAGTAGAGGGTACCAAGCACGGGATGAAAATTCATAGCACTGCTGACCTGGCCTACTGTCAGGCCTGTAGGCTATTTATGGTTGTCTCTATGCTCATCATGTAGATAACTTGTCACGCTGCTCCTTAAATATAGTATAACCATTTATACTGCATTAAAATTATAAGTATCTAAGATATGATGTAGAACATGGGGGGAGCACAGGTTTTATGAAAATACAGTGCATGTTATATAAGCAATTCTTTACCTGTGGACTGGACACATAGAGTGACTCTGTACTTAAAAGATGCTTCACTGCAGGGAGGGGAGGGAGCATGGGACCCAGGCAATAGAAAAGGGCCTTCACATTATTTATTACCTGTCTTTCTCCTCTCCCCAAACACTTGCACACTGAACCTTTTCATGTTGAAAATGTGATGTGTGTGGGCAAATCTGACTTTAAAAGCCAAGGAAAAACTTATTCGTCTCTGAAGTGATAAAATCAATCAACAGAAGCTAAATGATGGGGTGGGGTTAAGGGGGGGTGTCGAAGCAGGAACGGTAAGTCTTTTGATAACTTCCCCTGAAAATGCAGGCATCTCTTAGCAGTCTTTCCTGCACGTCACTCTGAAGAGACTTTTCAAACTCTAAAGAGCTTGAGCCCCATGTGAGAGCAGGGCCTATACCGATCCTCTTCTCCACTGTAACCCCAACCCATACAGAGAATTCAAATGAGCATGGGTGACTCGTGATGCAGGGCTTGCAAGAAGGAAATCTTACCCAGAAGCAGGCCTGTTGTATAGTTTCATTTACTTTACTAACCAAGCACCTAAGCTATGAAACTGTCCTGACACATCTGCCAGTCAAATGTGAGGCTCTGAGGAGATCAGAGCTATTACCCAGATCACCTGCTGGGCTTTCCACCTGCTTGTTCTTTTCCACCTACCCCTACCCCAACCTGTTACTACTCATTACAAATTCTGACTATTTCTGTTGTCTCCCTCCAGCCACTCCTGCATCACCTTCAGAGCTAATAACAGAAAAGCAGAACTCCTATCAGCAACTGCTGCCAACTGTGCGGAGTCCCTTAAACCTGTGACCATGCCAGGCCTTCCTGCCTATTCCACACTTCTCTGCATACCTTAGCCTCCTTCTCAGACCTGAAAAACCCACAGTGCTACCTCTTTTGTGGTCTCCCATCAACTTCTCCCTTGATCCTCACAGTATTAATTTTTGTTATAATCAGTAATACTCACGTAATTGTTGTTCCGCGACCTAGTGTGTCTCCTCTTGGGTCAGCAATTACAGAGAATTCATTGGAGTCTGATTCCCAGATGTGCTGGGTATCATTGTTGTGTTTCGATGTGACAATGACCTTATCTGCTACAAGGAAGGCAGAATAAAAACCGACACCAAACTGGCCAATCAGTTCAGAGGTTGACTGACCATCTTCTTGAGCTTCTGTCATTTTGTTTAAAAACTCGCTTGTTCCAGATTTGGCTATGGTGCCGAGGTTTTTAACCAACTCCTCTCTAGTCATTCCTACACCCGTGTCTGTGACATGCAGCAGGTTTTTCTCTTTGTCACACTAAAAGCAAGACAAGAATCAGACAGTTAGGTCGTCTTCACATTCACATGATGCCAAAAGCCAGGTTCCATATGAAGAAACATAGAAACCAGCTTGGGCCACATCAACTTTAGATAGTGATGCACTACCGTACAGTCTCTTATGGCATTTTTCAAAACTACACCTTAAAAGCATGTTTTTTTGTATTTTTATATAAATCCAGCATACTTAAGTAAACAAAAAAACAAAGACAAAAAAACAAAGACAAAAAACAAAACCTGGTATAAATGTCAAAAAACAGACGCTAACCCAAATAAAATAACATACTTTTGAAGATAATTTCACAGAAATTAAAAGGGATTTTGGGATCTGTGATTATTAATGTTCTTCACTAAATAGTCTTGGCTGTCTTCAAGAGCCTGGTAGAACTATGCATCCATTCACAGGCCACGTGATTATTTCTGCCCAGTGAAGGTGCAAGTGGGAGTTGAGTGTGACTTTCAGGCTGAGCCTTTAATTGGTGTGCGACCCTTTGCACCATGGCAACCAGAGACACTCCAGATGGCTGCTCAGTCAGCCTGTGGAATGATTTAAGCTGAGGTCTTGGCTACCTTTTCCTAAAGGGCTAGGTAGTATCTATTTTTGGCTTTAGGAGCCATAAGGCCCTATCAGTAATTACTGCCACTGTAGACAAAAGAATTTGTACTATAAAACTAGGTACAGCTGTCCTCTAATAACAGGCACAGTCAGTTTGAGTCAAGGCAGTCTGCAGACTTGCATGCAAACCCACTGTGACTAGGAAGTTAGTTACTTTCCACTCCAGAATGACCTCCTGACCGAGGCCTGGGCTCCCAGGGTTAGTTTTAAGAGGAAAGTTATTTTACACTTACCTTAATCTTGACCGTTAACTCCTCATTTCCAGCGAGTGCATTTTCATCAGTTAGTGAGATGAGCCTTATCTTGTCTAAAGCATCAGAAGCATTTGAAATCAGTTCTCTCAGGAAAATCTAAAAAGAAGCCAGACTTAATAAACTGCGATTAACCCCTAGACATGGTAAGATGCTGGTTCTTATGATCAACTCCTCTCATTTCTCCTCAGAATCGTGAAAAGACACTCTTCAAGGAACCAAGCCTTTTACAGTGCAAGGGATGGCTTTACTCTCTTCATAAAAAAGGAGGTGTGGCTCTATAAAGCTCTGTGACAACTACAAGGGACATCTGAAGTGGTGGGAACAGGAATATCTCCCCCACCCTCCCTCAGTGGTACAGTTGTGTGACTTCACCCCATCAGTAGGTCATAACCTTATTCTGAGCTGACAGGAAAGACCAAGACAATGTCCACTCCCTTCCTACCCCAATAAGGACCAGTAGGAATTCTCATTCTGAATTTAATTCCTAATTTCCAATGGAAGGATCCAAGCTGCTGTCCCAACCATGTAACACTTACCTCTTTATTTTTATACAAAGAATTGATGATAAGTTTCATCATCCTGTTCACTTCAGCTTGGAAGGCGAACTTTTCAGATTTTTCTCTAAGTTCTCTTATCTGTGATGCGTTTAACCCATCCAGCTGAATAGCTTCTTCCTCTCTAAGGAAATCAAATTAGATAAGCAAATACTCAGCTTCATTTTTCTCAGTCTCTAGTCAGGACACAGAGTGGCCTCTGCCGTCCTTCTTGTTAAAAGACCACTCACATACCAGCTCACACTCATCACAGAATGGGCTGTGCTTAATGCTCGGCTGGAAATAGTTCCTAAAATTCCCAGAAAAACACATCTGGCTCCCTCTACTGAAAAGCAAGTCATGACTTGTCTACGCTTGCACAGTGAACACTTTAGTACCGTCACTAATTCCTAGAAGGCCAAAATTAAAAGTATACCTCACCAAATTGAAAAGCCCTTTTCTTAAAAGTTAAAGGCATAAAAGTTCTATTTTTCATAGTACTAACTTCACACAGACAAAACCAATCAAGTCTCCTGTCAGTTGGAAGCACGAGCTGAGTGGGCTACATCACCACTGGTTTTCTGGATTTAGATGCTGAGGCTTATCCCTAGCACTTTCCTTCCTGAATCAGCAGTCACTCCCAGGAGCAGACTAAGAGCTAGGAGCTTTTGCCTGCAGATAAATGGGCACTCCTAAGAACTTCTCTGGTTATTTTGTATCATTAGCAACATTTTAGGCACTGGACCTTGTAATCTGAATGGAGTAACACCAACAGCCACTCTGTCCCACTAACTTGCAGAGCTTATCAACAGAGCTTCAAAATGCACCGACCTCTGCACAACTTCATCATCTGTCCTTGAGCCTTCTCGGCTTTTACCCAGGTCCTCTTCCACTGTGCCATCCACGTCGACTTCATCATCAGCTCTGACGAACCCTGGGGAGAAAGGTTACAACTCTCCACACTACTGCTTCCTGTCCTTCGCATAAAAAGCCAGATCAACGAGGGCAAGAGTTAACACAATTCAGTAAGTAAATACAAGCTGTTGAGATGGAAAAATGATGTACTGACGTCAATAATCAATGTCAAGGCAAGTTTGCACGCTAAAGTTTAAATGTGAATGCTCAAGACCCCCGGATGACTCTGGAAGGCCAGGCAGCCATCACGTGTGTCTATCCTAGGCAGTGAGTGAGAGAGGCCTCCGTCTACACCCACACGTGTTGCGCACAGCTGAGAGGAGGTCTCTACACTGGCCAAGCCAAAACTTGGGCCTCACTTAGTTATCACAGGTCAGAATGCAAACAGGGTTTGTGCAACTTCTGTTGAGGGGAACTGAAATCCGGCCCAAAGGGGAAGACATGTCAAGGACAGCTCTTGAAGCACATCGGAATCAGATATTGGGCCACCGCCACGACGCTGGCCCGAGGGCCCACGCTCGCGAGTCGGGCGTTAGAAAACAGAAACGCGCTCCGGAAGTAGAGGGCAGGGGCTGGGGGTCCTCAGGCTCTGGTGGCCAAAGGTCGGACCTGATCACAGAAGTCCTTAGGGAGGGGTTCCAGGAAGGCTTCCCCGGGGAGTAGGGAGTAGAGTCCGAGAGGCCGCGCCCCATCAGCGAGACTTCGGGGAGCGCTCTAGCACCATCCGCAGGGTATTTAAATGCTCGGTCTCCAAGTCGCCTCTTCCCAGAGGCCTCAGGGAAAGCATCATCACCCAAGTCTCCTTCGAGGGAACGAGATGGTCCCTGGACCCCCTGTAGGCCCCCCCGGCGTCCCCAACCCAGGTTCAACGCCCCAAGAACGTTCGAGAAGCGGCCACGCAGGAAGGGGAGGGCGCCCGCTCACTTACCGAAGGTCAGCAGGACGCAGCAGAGGCCCAACACCCACAGGACCCTCATGGTGCGTGGCCGGCGAGTCGCAAGTCCTTTTCGGTCTCAGGAGCCGCCTCCACCCCCCCAACCCAGAGTCTAAGCTCCTCACACCTCCAGCAGCGCGGTCCGCCCACTAAGCCGCGCGCAGGTCCGGCCGCTTTTCACCCCACGGCTTGCGGGCGGGGGACGGGAAACACGAACTTACCAATCGTGCCTCACCACGCACTCTCTGCACCCAATGGGGACGCATGGGGGGGACCGCAGCCCGCCAATCGGAACTGTCCAGGTGCGGTGCCCGACGCCCGAAGCGTGGCTCCTTGCGATTGGGCTTGTCCAGCGGCTTTCCTCCAATCAGATGGCTCCGCGGGCCCTCACACGCCGGGCCACCCTTTGGCCTGGGAAGCCTTGGTCCCTGAGGAAAACCGTCCAATGAACGTAGGCGCATAGCACGTCTGTCCATTCCTAGAGGTCCCGGGGAACCACTTCCGGCTTCTAGCGAACGTTTAGTCCGTGACTAGGGGAAACGGTAGCCAAGACAATGCGTCCTTTACCCTTTTCTCGTCTACGACGCGGGTCACGTTACGAGCCCTTTCAGCGCTACGTTCGCCGTCACCTTTCTTTTGGGCGTTTCTTTTCGCAAAAGAGAAATTTGTGAGGGGTTGAATATTCGGAATGCGTTTGGATGGTGGTGAGAAACTACAGTTTCCGGCATGCAACGCACTAGTCTCATGAATGCTGGGAATTGTAGTCTCTGACATCTAAGCCAGTTGCGTAGCTTGGCCCTTGCTTACTCCAGTCTTGTGTCCGCGGGAAATGTCTCCTGAGTGATTATAGGATTTCCACCTCATTCGGATTGCAGAATAGATCTGTGCTTGTTCTAGGACTCTAATGCACACAGTTTTCAGAGGCGGACCTGAAAAGCAGCCCCGCGTGGCCCTAGTCTCACCGCGTCAGAGGGCCAGCCCTGAATTCTGGGCTGGTGGTAGCACACCGGTTTCCACGTCCGCTTTCTTGCGCGTCACTCAGGGTTCCTAGAGCCTTCAGTTACACTTGGCGTTGCGCTGCTCGCATTTCCTGTCCTCTCTGGTTTGGTTTGCAGTAGAGGGTGGCAGGGGTTCTCCAACCCCGAAGGAAACAAGGACCCAAGTTCCTTTGACATCCCCATAAATATCAAAGGATGACCGGGCAATCTAGAGCCTCTTTTGTGAATCAGCTGGAGAGCGCGGTGGGGAAGTCCGGGCTAGCATAGAACAGGAAAGAACTTAGGCAGATACTTGAAAGCAAAAGCAGCAGTGCTTGCAAAACAGCCTGGATTGTGGCTTTGTAACTTCATAGAAACACCTTTCCGCCTTCCGAAAGATAGCAAAAGAGGCTCTTTCTGGTGAGGGACGTCCCTAAGGCCAGCTTGTACATTCCGAAATGTTTTCTAAGCTCTTTAGCCTCATTTTAACCAATTTTCCACCAGCACGCTTGCCTGCCTCTAACACACCCGTTCCATCCCCGCTTTCTCCAAGAAAATTCGAGTTGATTTTTTAGGCAATCCAGGTTCCCAAAGGCAAGCTTTTCAGTGACAATGTCATAGTCTCTTTGACAACTTCAAGAATTTAGACTTGTAGAACTTGAATCTGTGGTTTGGGGTTTACATAATGTGGTGATGGCTTATTTACATCTGTCTGATTTACCTACATTTGCCAAAGCACACAGAAATGTAAGACGAAGGCCTTATGCCTCTGTGCTTGTGTTTGTTTAGAGCATACCAGGATCTTATTTATTTATGCTTTTGGAAAAAGATGGCCATTTCTGCATATGACAGTCCATCATTCTCTTTCTGTCTTTTTTTTTTTTTTTAATCGAGCAAGTAAGCAAGTATTGTGAAACTGTGACTGCATCTTAACTGGCCAGTGTGAGGTAGATCGGGCTGCACCTGGGAGGAACTGAGAATGAGATTTTCCTCCAAAATAAAGCTGGTGGGTTTTTGGTTTTGTTCTTTTTATTTTTTATTTTTTTGTGGGTAGAAGTTTCTGCAGATGATGGTCCCCAGATAGAAAGAAGAGAGAGAGAGAGAGAGAGAGAGAGAATCTACTTCCAGACTGGCAGAAGATGGTCAGTCCTTATCTGACTTGCTGGCCAAGCTCCCTGGAAAATACATGGCTCTCAGCTGAGGAGAGATGGCTTAGTGGATAAGATGATTGCCCCACTTGAACTATGACCGGAATTAGGGTTTTCAGCACTCACATAACATCAGATGCTGGTCTAACCCATGCTGGGGGTAGGGTGGTTTTGCTAGAGACAGATATGGCTCCCTGGCCAGACAGCATAGCCAAGATGACAAACTCCAGGTTCACTAAGAGGATAGAGGAACAGACACACAGACACACACACACACACACACGTTTCTTGAATTCCTAGTATTTTCCCATGTTCCCTTCTTCAGACTTTGACCAGTCACTGATCTCTAGGGTCAGTCTGCTCTGTCTTTCCCTCAGCACTGATCCTCCACAGGGTTATTAAGCTCCCCACCTTTGAATCTGATTCTCTTGCTTCCTAGTGAGCTACCCTGTGGGTGCTGGGAACTGACCCCTGATTATCTGCAAGAGCAAATGTTCTTATCCACTGAGCCATCTCTCCAAGGATGCTTTTTAAAAAAAAAATAATAAAATTGTTTTAATTTTTATTGGTTTAGACATGGTCTTTGTATGTATCCCTGGGTGTCTTGGACCTTACTTTGTAGGCCAGGCCGACCTCCTCTTGCCTCTGCCTCCCAAGTGCTGAGACTAAAGGGGTGGACTGCCACTCCCAGCTAGTTTCTCTCTCTCTCTCTCTCTCTCTCTCTCTCTCTCTCTTCTCTCTCTTTAACACTGTATGTTTATGACCACTACTGGCAATGGCTACTTTACTTGTGGTTTTTGTCATACTTCTTGAGTAAAGGAGTATGACAAAAGGCATATGCTTCTTAGGCAAAGGAGATGCATTTAGGGGTAGGAATAGCTCTCTTCATAGCCAGATTTAATCCAGCCATGGGGAGACCAAGAAAGGAAAGCCCTAGGCATTTGGGATCATTAAAGAATTGAGGCATGGGAGTGGATACCAAGGTGGAACACAGTTGATTGATTTGTGCCCTCCCTCCACCCACTATCTCTCACCTATTAATACAACAAGTGCAGGATCTACTATGTGATTTGTATTATGTATGCTAGGGGCTGGAATTTCACTGATGAACAATAAAGATATGGCCCTTTTCCCCACAGACCATGAGCAAGTAATAGTGGAGGCATGCTGTAAGTAAATTTATTTATCTATTTATTTATTTTGGAGACAAGATCTTGCTAGCTAGCCTGGGCTGGCCTGGGCTGTAGCCCAGGTTAGCCTCCAACTCTGGGTGCTCCTGAGTGTTAGGACTACAGGGATGTGCTTGTACACCTGGATATAAGTGCAAGGTCAGGATGTAACCTGAGTAACAACAGTAGAATGTCACAGAAGAGAACTGTGGAACCCAGATGGGGACATTCTTGACCTTGATAAGGGTGAGTGCTTAAAGCTCTTCAAGCTGCACACTTAAAGGGGGTGGGCCTTCTGACATTTAACACTTATATCCCTTTTTGGGTTGGTTTTTCGTTTTACAATGTTTTTCTTAGACAGTTTCATGTGTGTGTGTGTGTGATGCATTTTGAGCTGCATAGCTCCATTACTACTGAACCCAACAGATTGCCTTCTGTCATGTCTTTAAAAAGTATTCTGATGTGCATATGAAACCTCAAACTCAAGTAACCCAATAGCAGCTGCTACTCTGAAACAAAATATTAAAAAACATTTCAGAAAGAATTGAGAGGCAGCCAGCTATATCTACTATTGTTAGTGTTGTTCCTCGATCATTAGGATGGCCCAGCAATAGGACAAAGAAACAATGGGGACACATTTTAGCAAAATTGCTGGACTTAGTGATGCATGCCTTTAATCCCAGCAGTTGGGAAGCAGAGGCAGGCTGATCTATGAGTTGGCCGACAGCCTGGTCTACAGAGTAAGTTCCAGAACAGCCAGGTTATACAGAGAAATCCTGTCTCGAAAACAAACAAACAAAAAAAAAAAAAACAAAAACAAAAGACCAAGAGAGAGAGAATTTGATTGAAGTTCCTTATTTTGTAATTTTTTGCAATTATTATTTATGTATCCCAGATACCCGGTACCTTAGTTTATTTAATGTCTCAAACGAGTATGAGAATCTGGTAAGTTATCAATTTTAAGATGAACCTATAAAAATTAAGTCTTGCTCTCATCTTGTAAAAACATAAAAATTGAAACAAGAACATCATTTGTATTAATAATATGTGGGAATTAACAAAGACATGATTCCAGTGGGAAGAAAACTACATACTGTATTAAAGAAATGAACTTGGATCAGTCTGCACCCTGGAATTATGTGTTGCTGTGTGCTGAGTTGCAGTTTTAGGGAGCTCTCATTTATAGTGTCACATGGTGTCTGCTGATCTGAAATGAAGGCACACTTTCAGTGTGTTTTAGGTTCGCTAGCCATCACCTTCCTGCTTCTAATTCTTGAGCACCGAGACCAAAGGCATGTGCCACCCACTCACAGAACCTGCTCTCTTTTGTTTATTTTATTTATTTACTAATGTATTGTTTTTGAGACAGGGTTTCTCTGTGAAGTCTTGGCTATCCTGGAACTCACATCACAGACCAGGCTGGCCTTGAACCCACAGAGATCTGCCTGCCTCTGCCTCCCAAGTGCTGGGACTAAAGGTATGTGTCCCCATGCCTGGCATACCACTTGCTTTCTTTTAGTTTTTCTGTAGTAATGAAAAGGCATCTGTACACGTGTAGTTTTTACCTTTCTGCTTTGTTAGTTGAAAGTGATTCCCAGAATCGCTGAATCACAGATTTTTGGTACTTGAACATATTTCTTTTTGTTAATTTATTTTTATGGATAGGTGTGTGAGCTTGCATAAGTTTATGTGTGCCATGTGTGTGCCTATTGCTTCAGAAGCTGGAAAGGGGAATGGGATCCCCAGGAACTAGAGTTATAGCAAGGTTATGAGTGTCCATGTAGGTGCTTTTAACGAAACTTGGGTCCTCTGCAAGAGCATGACCTTCAGCAAGTATTTCCCTAGGATTTATTCTGAATCCATCTGCATATCAAGATTCAAGAGATACAATAGTAAGAAATAATATCTGAAGACTGGGCAGGACCTGGGGTGTACAGCACTTAGGGGACTGGAGACTTCACATTCCAGACCAGCCAGGATAACAGAGAGAGACTCTATTTCAAGAGGCTAAAGAAGAGAAGGAAGAGGAGGATGAAGAAAGGGAGGAGGAGGGAGAGAAGGGCTGGGAAGGTAGCTCAGCTAGTAAAGTGCTTGTCATACAAGCACAAGGACCTGAGTTCACTCTCTAGAACCCACTTGCAAAAGCTAGGCATGGTGCCTCGTGCTTATAATTCCACCACTGGGAGGTGGAGACAGGTTGGGCTCACTGGCCAACCCACCCAGCCTCCTGGGAAAATTCCAAACCAATAATAGACCTTATCTCAAAAATAAGGTAAATGACACCCAAGAAACATATTGAAGACAAACCTCTGGCTTTGGCATACACAGAACATGCAGACATGTGCGCGCATGCACACACATACACACACACACACACACACACACACACACGCCCCATACTCCACACACACATACTCCTTGACACAAAGAAATTATCTCTGTTCATATAGAAATGAGAGATGGCAGAGGGGTTTGTTTTGTTTTTGTTTTGCTTTGTTTTTGCAAGGATTGATAATCTATTCCTAGTCTCCTGCGTGACAGGTGAGACTTCTATTCATAAAATACCCATAGTGTTTATTCTTTTGTAGAATTTTTGAGGAAAACATTGTGATATTGAAAAAACCTTTCTACGTTGCTTATTTATTAGAAAACTCCTTATAGGACAGATGTTTCTACGCTGATGTATGGTCCCATCACATCTCAACCTTACCTCTCTCTATGGAGACACATTTTGAGTCAGGCTCACCTGTGTATAAATCTTTACATTCAGGCCCCCGTGATGGCTCTGTGGGTAAAGCACTTGCTACCAAGTCTGATGACCTGAGTTCATTTCTCAGAACTCACATGATGGAAGGAGAGAAATGACTCCAAAAAGTTGTCCTCTGATGTCCACGTGTCATCTGTGCTACACATGCACACACACACACACACCAATAAAGAAATAAGTAAATTAAAGCAAGCAAGCCTAACTTTTCACTCTGGCTTTGGATGCTCTGTTTATCCTGTCCAGACTTTTGCCCCTTGATCTGAGTATCCGCCCTGTGGTATTACTGAGGCAATTCAATACAGAGGCTTAATACTTTTTTTTTTTTTTAAGGCATGGACATGCTGTAAGGAGATCTTAGGAGCTGTTTTATACTTCTGACAGATGTTTTACTATGCATGAAAGGAATAAATATAATTTTTAAAAGAGTAATTTTGGTGTGGAAGTAAGCTGTACCAACAAAGGTGGTTTTCATAAGTACTTTAAGCTCTTGCAGGCATAGCTTTGTCGTCACTGGGATGTTTTCTGTTAGCTCGGTGGGATTAAATCCCACTAGGTGAGTAGACCGTTGTGTGAGCCTGTAGAACTCAAGATGAAGTAAAACCATAGAACCCTATCAGGCTCCTCAATGCAGACTTTGGCTGCCAGCCATGTTCTTGGTCTTGATCTTTGGCCTGTCTTCCTGGGCTCACCTCAGGTTTATAGCTGTTCTCGTTCTCGCCTTGGCTACTCATCATGAGTCTTTCCTGGCTCACGTTACTTGCCACTACATCTGGGTCCATTTGTGGACTTGTCTTCCTTTTCTTAATTGCCTTGCATTGGTTTTTACATCTCTGTAGAGCAGAGGTAGTGGTTGGCCAAAGGATCCAGGACAGTGGGCTGGGACTCTGGGGAAGAAGAAGGGAGACCCATTCATTTTATCTATTCATCTTATGAGTTGTTAGTTCTTCAGCCAAAGCTTGGGAAGTGGGGTTGGTGAGTCAGGGGAGACACAAACTGCCTATAATCCTAAAATAAATCTGTTTGGCCTTTCTTGCCCTTACTCAAACTAGATCGCTTAACCGTTGCATCCCTTCCACAAGAGACAATTTAAAGAAGTGATTTGAATGAAACTGACCAATTGCTTATAGCAAACACAGTTAAGAGAAGACCCAAGCTGTGGACCTTGGCGACTGGGCCAGGATGGAAGTTCCTTTCTTCTAAGTGCAACATCATCCTGGAGCCGACTGAAATGAGCGACGAGGCAAGTGAGACAGGACAAAGATACAACAGTCAACCCATTTTAAAGCGCCAGAAACCCATCCAACCTTACATCTGTTCCACTCTAGATTTTCAAGAAGAGAGAGACTTTTTGGCCAAAAGCATCTTCCCTCGGCTTAATGACATCTGCAGCTCCCGGGGCACCTACTTCAAAGCTGTGGACTTGAGATGGTCAGCTGTGAAGGCCCATAAATCCTTCACCAGCAACCAGTTCCGACAGTACTCCTGTCTCCAGTCTCAACACCTGAAACTCTCCCTGGACTACGTGAACAGATGCTTCCCGTTTTTCATCTGCCTGCTGGGGCAGACCTACGGAGATTTCCTCCCCGACTACACACCTTTCCTGTTATCCCAAGTGAAGGACTTCGAAAGTTTATCCAAGGGAGAACAGAATCTATACATTGCTGCCAAAAATGGTTACCCCTGGGTCCTGAAGACTCCCAACTGCAGCCTGACAGAGTTCGAGATCACCCAAGCAGCATTTCGGAAGAAATCTCAGTTTCAATTTTTCTACTTCCGGACATCAAATTCACTGCTTCGAACTTTTAATGAGGAAGAGGAGGAGGAAGAGGAGAAGCTGTCCTCAGCATATCTGGTGAACGAACAGGGCAAAGTGAAGGTTGGGAAGCTCAAGGCTAAGATCATTGGCAAAGGGCTTCCTGTCAGATTCTACAGAGACCTGGAGGAATTGGGGGATATGGTTTTGAAGGACTGGTCGGCTGTTGTGGAAAAGCTCTATCCATTCACTACAATCATGGGAAATATAGGTGAGTAAACATACAGATGGCTAAGTCAGTCACCAGCATCGGGGGAATGCTTTGTGTGTCTCCCCAGGAAGGAATGTGTGTGTGTGTGTGTGTGTGTGTGTGTGTGTGTGTGTGTGTGTGTGTGCGTGTACATGCATGTGTACGGGTATGGGTGCATGCACCATGGTGCCTTTGGAGGACAGAGGACAACTTTTGGGAGTCAGTTCTGCACACTCCTGTTTCTCTAGTCCATAGTTTCCTGTCAGTTCTCCTGTCTCCGTCTCCCATCTTACTGTATCTTACTGTGCTGGGATTACAGACTCAGGCCACCTCATCTGGCTTTTTGTGGGTACCAGGGATAGAATCAGTTTGTCAGGCTTTGTGCATCAAGTGCTTTTACCTCCTGAGCTGTCTCATTGGCCCAGGAAAGGAACTTTTAAATAATTGAATATATTCGTTAAACGTTTTAAATTAATACCATAGTCCTGTAGCATGTTTCTCTCTTTAAAAATATATTTATTGGTGGGTATGTTGGGGAGCAGGGTGGGGGAAGGGTATAGGGGACTTTCGGGATAGCATTTGAAATGTAAATGAAGAAAATATCTAATAAAAACATATATATTTATTGGGGCTGAAGAGATGGCTCAGAGGTTAAGAGCACTGACAACAACCCCAACAACCACATGGTGGCTCACAACCATCTGTAATGGGCTCCAATGCCCTCTTCTGGAATGTCTCATATACATAAAATCTATCTATCTATCTATCTATCTATCTATCTATCTATCTATCTATCTAGTCAAATGTGGTGGTGAATACCTTTAATCCTAGCATTCTGGAAGCAGAATGACCTCTATAAATTTGAGGTCAGCCTGGTGTCCAAAGTGAGTTCCAGGATAGCCACAGCTCTGCTACACAGAGAAACCATGTCTCAAACAACAAAAGCAAAATATGTATTTATGTGTATGTGTGTGTGTCTGAGTACATGTATGTGCATATATGCACAATATGTTCCAACAGGAGCCTGAGGCCAGAAAAGAAGGTCATATTCCCTAGAACTGGAGTTTTAAGCAGTTGTGAGCTACTTTGTGGGTGCTGGGAACTGAACCTGGGTCCTCTGTGCAAGAGGACTTTGGGAACTGAAAGGAAGAGCTAATAGTGGCCCCGGAGACTATGAGGAGGTTAGGGAGCTCAGAGAGGACCTAGAATATCTGGCACTCACACATAGGTCTAGAGGGATGTTTTGAACCAGGGTTGACTTTGTTCTCTCCCCTCTGGTCTCACCTGCAGAGAATTTTGATTATCAACAGGAAGCGAACCATTGCTGTCTGGTGGGTAAAGGCTGGGGATATACTGAATGGGACAGTGAAGGGCTATCTAGCTCTAAATGCCCTCAGTGCCACAGTTAGGAAAAGAAGGAACCTTTATTGTCTGGTGATATGTGTATTGTGGCACATTTCATCTTATTTAAGGTGTAGCCCTTGAAGGGTAACCTTCAGGTCTTGCAGATGAGCAAGCAAAAGCTGCTTTACTGTGGGATAACTATCTGACTGTAAAGGACCAATCTGAATTTCCAACTCGGTCCCTCTGGTCTCAAATCTGTACTTGTGGAATCTTTTACTGCTTTGTGGAATCCAAAACTAAAAAGCCTGAGAATTTGTGAGAAAAGCAGACTTTGAGGCCTCATTCCAGGTCCGCCAAATTAGAATTTGCAATTTACGTGAGATGGCTAGGAGATTTACATGCAAGTTAAAGTGAGAAACACTGCTCCCATATCATATTGCCTCAAAACAAAATGCTTATGTTTAGGCCTTTTTGAAAATAGCATCCTATGGGCATGCATGTGAAAGACTGGAAAGTCAGCCGAGGAGTACGGCAGAGGTTCTTCACCAAGACAGGCTTCAAGACAGACCTGTGATGCCCCTAAAGGAATATGGAAAGCAGGATGTTCACACGTATGGGATGTGCTTAGGGGGAGGAAGATAACTATGTTTGGTCCCCTGCTTAAGAGATGACATACAAAGGTTTCAGTTTCTAATGTAAGGACTAGTTAATGTGGGCTTGTACATGGTATATTCTCAGGTCCTTTCTGCCACCAGGTAGTCAAGAGACCTTGGAATGTGATAAGGAGCAGTTGGCTGGGTGGTGAATCCAAGATTACTCAGTCATTTGTACTCAGTGCTGAGGGGTAGCATTGTGCTGGTCACATGAAACTGCTTGCAAGTGGGGTCTCCTTAGGGACCCTGGAAAAGAATATTATTATCATCAGTTCTATCAGTCTCCTTGTTGTGACATCTGTAGACAGGAGGATTGCAGAACTGGGACCCCACTCCATTCTATTGAATTAAAACTTGCTTATAGAACTGCAGGGCTGAGGCTTAGTTCTGGTTCATGCAGGCTTCATCCTGGTGCTCAAATGACATTCCTAGACTTGGCCTCAGTGTTTCTGAGCTGGAGTCTGCTGTCCTGATGTGGGCTCAGCAACTTGAATTCCCCATCATGGAAAGAAACATGACTATAGCAGCTCCAGATTCGAAGTCTTAGCATTGGGTCACTGGATCTATGAGGGCCTGAGCTGGGCCATGGGTTTGTATTTGACTCAGTCACTGGTGCCAAAAACAAGTCATGTTCTGATGAGCTAATCCTGGAGCTAGAAGAGCAGTCAGGAGTTGAAGAAAGAGACTAAGGGAATCCCAGATGCTAATCTAATACTGCTCCTGAAACCAAGATAAAACCAGGGATGTGAGGCAGCCAAAAAATAGAGACCGAATAAGTACTGTTGGGATACGGCTTTGGACTCTCGGTTCAGACCTGTGCTAGATCCTAGCGTTGATTTCCAAGCTGTTGAATTCAGAAAGTTACTACCAACAAGCCCTGGTTTCTTATATAAAACAGATTAACAGTAAATATCATGAAAGAAATAACAACAGTGAAGCAAGTAAACACAGGGCATTTACTCATGGTGACAGCCATGAGGAGTTGTAAGAAGAATGAATACCAACAAATAGAGACTGGAAGAAGGCAGACATTTGGGTCATGTGTGAAATGTGGCCAGTATTAATATCCTTTTCCTGATCTCAGTGTACAGCCCATCTGATTAATAATCACCAGTGTGAAGGAGAATCAAGCTTTTCTGTAATATAGATTAAGGCTACCTTACGGTCATTGCATTTATGTTCGTCTTTAAAGTGGTTTTGGGTGTGCGTGTATGATATGCATATGTGTGATATGCATGCGTGTACATATGTGTGTGTGTGTGTGTGTGTGTGTGTGTGTGTGTGTGTGTGTGTGTAGGGGATACTCTTGCTGCAGCAGGCATGCAGAAGCCAGAGGACAGCACTGTGGGATCAGGTTTTTTCATTCTGCCAGGGTTAGCACCCAGGTTTGGGGGCTTGCTCAGCAAATGTCTTTACTTATAGAGCCATCCTGTTGGGCCTGCATTGGTCTGTTGTTGTTGACAGTGTTTCTCTGTATATGTAGCTCTGGCTGGAACTCACTTTGTAGAACAAGGTGGCCTCAAACAGAAATCTGTCTGCTTCTGCCTTCTGAGTGCTGGCATTAAAGTCATATGCCACCTACCACCTCCTGGCCTGATTTTGATTATTGAAAGGTTAACTTATTTTGGACTTTTTATTTTTTTACTTTTAGGTTTTTTGTTATTTCTTTGGTTTGTTTTTTCAAGACAAGGTTCTCTGTGTAGCCCTGGCTGTCCTGGAACTCACTCTGTCACTCTGTAGAGCAGGCTGTCCTCAAACTCGGAGATCTACCTGCCTCTGCCTCTCAAATGCTAGGCTTAAAGGCTCACACCACTACCCCTGGCTTTACCTTTAGTTTTAAATCACTTGTATTTGTGTATGTAAGTGTGCCTGTGTTGGGGTATGTGTACATGAGGGCAGGTGTCCTCAGAGACAAAAGGTGTCAGATGCCCTGGAGCTGAAGTTGAGGTAATTGTAAGCCCCTTGATGGGGGTGCTGGGTACTGAACACAGGTCATTGGCAAGAGCAGTATGCCCTCTTAACTGCTGAGTCATCTCTTTAGCCCCTAGGTTTTATTCTTCTCTCTCTCTCTCTCTCTCTCTCTCTCTCTTTTAGATATATTTCTTTATTTTATGTATATGAGTACACTGTAGTTGTACAGATAGTTGTGAGCCTTCATGTGGTTGCTGGGAATTGAACTCAGGACCTCTGCTCACTTCGGCCCCCTCACTCTGGCCCAAAGATTTATTTATTATTATATGTAAGTACACTGTAGCTGTCTTTAGACACACCAGAAAGGGGCATCAGATCTCATTACTGATGGTTGTGAGCCACCATGTGGTTACAGGGATTTGAACTCAGGACCTTTGGAAGAGCAGTCAGTGCTCTTACCCACTGAGCCATCTCACCAGCCCTTAGGTTTTATTCTTAAATAGTTATATTTACATTAATCAATAAAAAGATACATGGTGGGTAAATCATAAAAAAAGCTTTAGAAACAGGTAACAAATCCTTTCCTCATGACCCTTAATAACTCACATGGGCTCTCACAGAAGAAACTTAGAAACCACTACAGCTAGGGCAGTAGTAGACCACTGGGTAGTTTCTGAAAAGTAATGTAAAGTCATCAGTGTACATGTGGGTGAGTGTGTACGTGCATCTGTGCATGTGTGTGTGTGTTCATGGGTATGCAGGTATATATAGTGATATGTTTTGTAGGGTGCAGTATGGTGCAGTGGGAGGGGTGCCTTAGTGGACCCATGCTGAGGTATCCCTCCCCCCTTTAGGTACCAGTCATACAATGGGTATAGTATAAAATAGAGTTTATTTGGGGCCATGGGAAGGGGTGTTGAGAAAAGAGTAAGGGAAGAGAAAGAGGGGGGACAAAAAAGGGGAGAGAGAGAGAGAGAGAGAGAGAGAGAGAAGAGAGAGAGGAAGAAGAAGAAGAAGAAGAAGAAGAAGAAGAAGAAGAAGAAGAAGAAGAAGAAGAAGAAGAAGAAGAAGAGGAGGAGGAGGAGGAGGAGGAGGAGGAGGAGGTGGTGGTAGAGGAAGAGGAAGAGGAGGAGGAGGGAGAGGAGGAGGAGGCTGGCTAGGAACACATGGAAATGGGGAGGGGGAGGAAAGAGAGGGAGAAAGGGTTCAGAGGGGGTGCAGAGAGAGCAAAGAGAGGACAGTCTCTTTTCTAGTAAGCCAAGCCTGCCTGGTTGTTGCTAGGTAACTGTTGGGCGGAGCCTAGATGCTAGGAATCAACCACAATTTCAGTTTAGACTCTTGGCCCTTGGAAGTATCTTTACCCATGCATGAAAATGCTGTAACAGTCCATTCTCTGTAAGCTGACTTTAAAAATCAATTAGAAATACTTGGATTATTTCACAGTGAAACCTGAGTGAGGCTGACGATTAATTCAAGAGACCAGGTGGACTGTGAGGTCCTCCTAAATTCTACTGAAACTCTTGGAACTGGAAGCTGGTGTTGGCCAGACAGTGTTTCTAAGTTTATTCTAGCTCAAATCCCAGCACACAGGGAAGCCTAGTTCACTGTGGAGGTACGGAGGGTCTTCTGGGAATCTAGCAGACCAACCTGTGTTCCATTTCATAATACTGTCCTTCCCCATCTCCCACCGCGGCACCAGACAAAACTTAGAGAGTATGTGTCTCTCCAAAGACAGGATGGTGTTTTGGGAGGCCAGATCGCTCTGACCCTAGTCAAACATTTCCTTTGGAACTGAAGCAAACTGAAGCTGGAATAAACCTTAGAGATCATCTAGTTGTCTGGCCCTCCATATCTTACCAGAATTTAAAGGACACCACACACACACACACACACACACACACACACACACACACACACACACCTGTAATGGCAGAGCTGCATTTGTGCCCATGGTTATTGTCCCTATTGGAACATTTTACCCTAAAATATGATCTACTCCCCAACCTCTGCCATGAAGAACACACACGTACTACACACACACCACAATATGGAACTATCTTTGTACTAGCTAGCAGTTTGAATAGACAGCAGATTATATATATCAAGTCTAGTTCTGTTTTTATCACTGTTGCTCTGAGGTCTGAAAGTTGGATTCCATGTACAAAAGGCTCAAGAAAAGTTAACTGGTCTGTCTATGGTAGTGGTTCTCAACCTGTGGGTGGGTCTCAACCTGGGGATTGCATAGCAGATATTTACATTACAATTCATAACACTAGCAAAATTGTAGTTATGAAGTAGCAACAAAATAATTTTATGACTGGGGAGGGGCGGTCACCACAACATGAGGAACTGGACTAAAGGGTCACACCATTCAGAAAGTTGAGTACCACTGGTCTATGGTTTGCTTCCAGTAGTATATACAGTAGGCTATAAAATATGGTATAGAGAGAAAGCAATGTAGACACAGAGAATGGGATCCTTCCTGGGCACTTAGAAGACTCACACAGAACTGAAGATGTAAAACTATAATTCTAATACCTTCCTTATCTCTTCCACTGTCAAGACTACAAACACAGTTTCGAGAATTTGTATCATGAAGAGTTTGTGGAGAACTGCAAGCAAGTTTTTGTTACTACCAAGGAGTCAAACAGAACCTTTGAAATATTGGAAAGATTTGCTATAAAAGATCTTGATCTTGACACTGACAGTACTATAGCAGGTTCGGGGTTAGACTCCATTCTCAGGTAAGAAGTTCAGAAATCCTAGTTTATTTTACAGAACGAAAGCAAAGTGACCCAACTTTAATAGTGTGAACCTCCAAATGCAGAGTATCTGTCCTCCCCTTCCCCATAACTTCCTCTACAGCCCTGTGAGGGAAGACACCTCACAGAATGGCTTCCTAACCAAGTCAGCACCAATAGACGTATTAAACCAACAGACATGCTAGTGTGGAAGAAGGAAATCTTATGGACCTGCCCCTAGACACAGAACTACACACAACTGACTCCTGCTGAGAGAAGGAGAGTTCACCTTCCTCAAGGATGAGCCTTCCAGTTTGTTATCTAAGACCAAGTGGTGAGCCCTGAAATCATAAACATATATAAACATATAAACAACATTAAATCAGCGGGCTGCACTTATATATTTATGCATAAATATATATATATATATAAAACACAATAATTATAAAAGAAAAAGAGGCTACGAATTTAAGGGAGAGAGGGGCATAGAGAGGGAGGGGAAATGATGTAATTTTATTTTAATTTTTAAATGTTGCAAAAATGTAAATAAAAAATTAAGTTAAGAAAAGAGATAAAGGAAAAAAAAGATGTTGAAAGCCATGCTTCAGTTGGCGTGTTGGCGATCCCTCTGCTTTCTTGAAGCTTTTCTGTATTCCACATACTCCCTTCTGGTGTTCTCAAGATGAAAAGCCTCTATCAAAATTTGCTTAACTCATTCCTGAGAATTACGGAGTGACTGCAAGCAAAGGAAATCAAGGAACATGAATATGCTTGGATAGTATTGTGTCATTTACAAAGAGCGTCTACATCTATCACTATAAATTATATTAATATATTCACCAAGCACTTATTAAAATATAGACCATATCATATCTGGGTTGACAAGGAATCAAGATATTCTACATATCGCATGAGCTCCTTTTTGGTGTATCTGGTGTTCTGCACAGTACAGCCAACCCCCATATGTCTTTCCCCTATGGAGATCATAGTCGTCTGTGTACTCACAGGCACTGATGACAAGTTAACAGTGAGGAGCCAGAGCTGTCTGCAGTGTCCCCCCTTGTCTCATTTCTAAACAGGGGATGGCAGCTTACAGTACTTTGTTCATTCTCCTCCTTTGACACTCACTGGAGAATTTTGTGATTTGAAACACAGAAGCTGGCATGGGACAGGCTGCCTCTGTCGTTAGTGTCCCCCACTTAATACTCCCAGCACTCAGAGTGACCAGTGTGCTCTCTGGTGGTCCAGGTGCTCATGCTAAGAGGAAGACAATATATTTGGTTACCTCTGCATGATACTCAGCCACTGTCTTTAAGACCACCGGAGAAATATATGGGTTATGGTTAAACATGTTAGGCTTGGATAGGCAAACCCACAGAAGCACAGCGGTAGGGAGCAGCGGCTGAGAGATAGAGTGGGGACGGAGAGGAAGGTGGTTATTTGAAGGCACAGAGGTTTTATTTTGGACAGTGGACATGTTCTGAAGTTCAATAGCATTGATTTTTATATAACCTTGTATAATGGAAACCAGCCAATTGGGATCTTTAAAACTAAGGGGTTTTGGAGGGTGGGGAGTTGCTTTACAGATTATTTCTCACTTTCATTTATTATTATTGAATAGTTCATCATTCAAACGAATCTTGTTGTAATTGAAGAATTCAACTCAAACACAATAAAAACAATGATTACATAGTCTTTTTTAACTATATGAAAACACTTAGGGCTCTGTTTGCTTAACCACCTGGAACAGCGCTCTGTACTGTATGTTCCTGAATACCGCGTGTAAGTCAGTAGAAGAATGTTCTTTGTTCTAAGTTACAAAGCATGGGTTCAATACCAACTTTATTTTCTTTACTTATCTCTTTCTGTCTCTTTCAATTAGGGCCCTCTGTGTGGCCCTAGCTAGCCTCAAACTCACTATGTAGTCTGGTCTGGCCTTAAACTTCTGGCTATATTCCCATCTCTGCCTCCTGACTAATGAAATTACAAGCATGTGCCACGACACCAGGTCATAGATCAATCTCTTATCAGTAGGGTTTTTTTTATAATAATGTTTCCATTTGTTTTTGAGAGGGCGCCATGATCTCTGGTTATGCAAATGCATCCACCACACCTGTATTTATCCTCATTGATTTGACCTGTGTGGTGCACACACAGTTTCAGACTCACAGACACTACATGAACACAAGGGCTAAACCCCCTGCCTTGACGACATTTGGTCCTAGACACAAGGACTACTCACATGTGTGAAGAGTGTGCAGTATGTTCCACATCTTCAAGGGCCAATGGAGCACTGTGGAACCTTGACAAGGGGCCAGCTGATAGAGTGAGGGGAAGCCCTAGGTGACAAGGTGATGCTTGGGTAACTAACAGAAGTAAGTAAGGCAACCAGCTATGCAAACATGGCATGCAAGAACATTCCAGACAGAAGTAATTGTAAATACAGAAGCCCTGGGGCTAAAGAAAATGGCAAAGATGCCAGGCAGCAGCACTCTACCACTGAACTATACCCATGGGCATTTTTCTCTCTTCTCTTCTCTTCTCTTCTCTTCTCTTCTCTTCTCTTCTCTTCTCTTCTCTTCTCTTCTCTTCTCTTCTCTTCTCTTCTCTTCTCTTCCCTTCCCTTCCCTTCCCTCCCCTCCCCTCCCCTCCCCTCCCCTCCCCTCCCCTCCCTTCCCCTCCCCTCCCCTCCCTCACTCCCTCCTCCCCGCCTCTCTTTCTTTTTCTGAAACAAGGTCTCACTAAGTTATCAAAATGGCCTTAAACTTGTGATCTTCCTGCCTCAGCATCCCAAGTAGCAGAGGTTACACATCAGCACCACTAATCCTAGCTAATATACACCAATCTATCATGATCTCCAGTGTAAGAAGATGGTATAAGTCTGTGAACCCAGCACTGGGAAGGCTGAAGGAGGAGGATCAGGAGATCAAGATAATCCTTGGCTACTTAGAAAGTTTGAGGCCAGCATGAGTAACTCGAAGCCCTATCTCAAATGTAAAATAACTTTTAAGTCACAAGGTCTCCATCATGATATTCCCAGGCTTAAGGTGCCTCTGCATACACAGAAACGTTCACTAAAATAAAATAAAATAAAATAAAATAAAATAAAATAAAATAAACCTTAGACCACTCACCTGACACCTGACACATGAGCTGGGTGGGGGTGGCCTTTAATCCCAGCAGTCAGGTGGCAAAGGCAGTTGGATCTCTAAGTTCAAAGACAGCCTGTTTAACAGAGTGAGTTCCAGGACATCCAGAGCTAAACACTAAACAGAGAAACCCTGTCCTAAAAGTGGGGAAAACCCCATGGAAAAGCACCAAGACAAGCTCTTGCCAGAACACAGACTGTTGTTTATGTAGAGCTATCAGTTACCACACACTGGCAGAGGCTCAGCACTTAGCAAGTTAGCGGCAACTCCAGTTCTGTGGGGCTCAGGATTGATGAGTGTTCTTGGCATATGGGCACTCCTGTTCTTCGTTCTTTTCCAATGGAATTCATAAGTCAGCAAGGACAACTTGGCAGTGGTTAAGTATGCAGAGTGGGCAGACAGGACAGTGGGCTGGGTTTTCTCCCTTGGCCTGGAGCCCTTGACCATGCTTGAAGTTCATGTCCAACAGCCCTCTAATCTACCCAGAGGAGCCTTCCAAAGTTACTAAGTCTTTGCTCTCCTGATTTCATGTCTTACAAAACTACAACTCAAAGGAGAGATGACTCCTACAAAGTCAACTGAAACCTACTAATTTAGGCCAGAGCGTCACATATTTTAGAGGGAAACATTACCCAGGAAATCAAATCAATCTCTCTCTCCCTCCCCCCCCCCCCACCTCTCTTTCAGTATTTGAGCTTACTGCATACCCTTCTATTTTTCAGAATCAATTCCCTTCCAACTTGTAAGTCCATTTTGCTCTTGTCTGGGGAACGCGGCTGTGGGAAGTCCACACTGATTGCCAACTGGGTCAGTAATTTCCAAAGCAAACACCCTGGAGTGCTGATGATCCCATACTTTGTGGGCAGTACGTGTGAGAGCTGTGACATCATGTCTGTGATCCACTACTTCGTCATGGAGCTTCAGCACAGAGCCAACGGTAACCAGGCCAGCCTTATGGGCAGAAAGTGAAGACAAGTCCCCTGCTAGTCTCTCTGAACTCCACTTTTACTTTATATAAATACCAACAAGACTGCTTTAAACACCTGCCATCTCGCTTGTCAAACTAAAGCCAGAAAGTTCCTAAGACCAGAAAACAATTGGTTTTGATTTAAAAAAAGTATGACTCTTACTATAAAAAGGAAACCCATTAAAGATGTGTTATTTCCCATGAAAGGTAAAATAGCGACCCAAAGGATAATAGCATCATTGTTTAAAGCATCAGCTGAATTAGAAATGAGCAGTTGTTGCTCTTGTCCTCGGGCCTGGCATTCTCTTGTTTTGATCTAAATCCCCTATGGCCTCACCCATATGTCCTGCATCTCCCTCCCTAGAGCCTCTTTCTCCTTCTTCCCATGTAATGGTCTACTAGGTATCTCTTAAATGAGTACTGGGCACCATTCCTCCCTATGGTCAGCCTGGAGAGATCAGATTCTTTCTTCCCAGAGGCACTGCCTGAAAGGCTCATTTCTTCTGCCTTGGACTAGAACAGTGGTTCTCAGCCTTCCTAATGCTTCAACCTTTTCATACGGTTCTTCATGCTGTGATGACCCCCAACCATGAAGTTATTTTCATTGTTACTACATGCCTGTCATTTTGCTACTCTTGTGAATCATAATGTAAATATCTCCTATTCATGATATCTGCTGTGTGATCCCTGTCAAAGGGTCATTTGATTCCCAAAAGGGTTCCTACCCACAGGTTGAGAACTGCTGGGCTAGAGACAGGGGAAGAATGAAAACTGTACACCTCTCCCTCCAGAGCTGGGGCCTGGGCTCCCACTGCCATCGGTTGGTAAGAAGTTGGCCACATAAGCTATCAGGCAGGTTTGGAAGGGATGGTGTTGGAACAGGTAGCCTTCTCTGCTACACTCTTTGGGGACATCTTTCTGGGTGACTTTTAGGGACATCTCACTAACCATATAGAAATCAGAAGAAAATGTATTCTAGGTACAGGGGAAAGCCGAAGGAACGATACAGCTCCTGAGCTGGAAACACAGTGGGATGAGCTGGAAATGGACAAGGGATGGATGGAAGAGTCTATCAGACACAAGAGGGAGTGAGGGTGGGGCTGCTGCAGATGGGAGGGGCTCTATGGGGCAGAGTACCAGATGTGGAGTCTGTTGAATGCAGGGAGAGGCCAGGGTAGAGTTTGGAGCACTGAAGTGACATGACTTGATTCCAAATCAATCTGATATGTGGGGAACGGACATAGCGAAGCAAACTTGCAGACAGGGAGGGACACTTACTATTGAGATGGTCCTAGCAAGACGATCAACATGTTGCTTAAGGGCAATAGAAGTGGGGAGGAGCTGTGTTTAGGTTGAGAATTTGCTGAGAAATTGGATGTAAGTTAAAGGAAGTGGGGGAACACTCCCATCTCTGGGCTTTAGGGAACAAAATGAAAGGCAAGGGCTGTTGACAGAAACAGGCAGTGCCAGTGTAGTGGCAGGCAGGTTGGAGGAAGTCAGGATGTGTGATGTTTGAGATGCAAGGTGTGCTGTGCCAGTAATAGTGACAGTCATGATGTGGGCTGTGATGGTAGCAGTCATGGGTGTGTGTGTGTGTGTGTGTGTTGTGCTTCATGCTGTCCTGGGAGCCTGAGAACCTGTGCCATACTTACTGGTCCAGTGTGTTTGGTTTCAGACCCTGGGACAAAGCACTGAGGTGCATATTTTACAAACCACAGCAGACCTGACCCCCAGGTTCTCCCAGCATCCCTCACTTTCTACCTGGCAAACTCTGCCCCTAACCCTGAACTTTCCAGCCCCGAGCCTGGGCTATCCTTCCCCCAGAGGCTTCTTCCTATATAATCCAGTCTCTCTCTCTCTCTCTCTCTCTCTCTCTCTCTCTCTCTCTCTCTCTCTCTCCCTCCCTGTGTGTGTGTGTGTGTGTGTGTGTGTGTGTGTGTGTGTTCCCATGCTTGCTTCCTTGGGTAAGTTTTAACTCTGTGTAGCTTGGTTCCTATCTGTTCTTTGATCGTTTTGAGATAGGTCTCCTATAGATCTGGGCAGTCTCAAGTTTTCTATGTAGCCGAGGATGGCCTTGAAATGCCCATCTCTCCTTCCCAAGTGCTAGGATCACAAGCCTGGCACGCCCAGCTTTGTTTCTCTATTAGTAAAATGAGGATTTTAAAGGAAAAGTACCCTCAAGCATTTAAAGAATTAACTAGGATAAAGTAAAAAAAGACAAAGGTGGTCAGTGCAGGTCCTGACATCCAGAAAGCCCTGATAAACATTAGCAGTTACCATTGCTGTGCTCCTGCTGAGTATGTGGGCATTCGTATGCATCTGACTGCCCACTGGTGACAGTCGGTGCACCTCTCTACCTGTGAGTGCTTCTAGGTCCCAAGTAAGTCTGAGGGGTCCCTCAGTGACTTTGGATACATTCATACCTTCCACACGCTGCCTGGTGGGTCTCTATGAACCTTGGTGGGGGGGGGGGGTGTATGGCTTCGGTTCTCTTTGCTTGCACTCCCTGGGTCTGTAAAGTAGGTGAAATAGGCAGAGGCAGGTGTGACTGTCTCCATCCGCCTCCTGGTCCTATTCTGGCTCATCCCCAAGGTGTTCATTTCGGCTAGGCAGCTAGCTGATGATGTAAGCTCAGCTGAACACACCCAATTATGATTTTATTCCCAAGGTGAGTTGTTATTTTAAAGGGGTTCAGAACACTCCTAATAAAAACAAGCTGCTATTGTCTTTCAAACAAGTAGCTTTTTAGCCTGGCAGCAGTAGGCAGAATTCAGGAAAGCCAACGAATCAAGGACACTTCTCCATGAGAGAGCACCCATCCTTATGGTGGAGGCTCAATAAAAGAGGCTTTGGGCTTGTCCCACAGTTCTGGCGCCCCTTTTTACAAGCTGGGTGATCTTGAGCAGTTTACTCAAGCTCTTTAACCATTTCTCCCCTGTAACCTTCACACACACACACACACACACACACACACACACACACACACACCCGTAAAACCTCCCCCCTAAGGCCATGAGATTGGAAAGACAAAGCTTGTGAAGAGTTGACAATGGTACCTTCTGGCTCTCCACAGCTACTGCTATTTTGCTGCTGTTGGAGGGAAAACAAAACCAGCGGGTGCACCAGTGAGGGAAACGGTGATGTGCCCACCCGTTTCATGATCAAGCAGAAGAAGAGTCTGCTGCCGTGTGACCACTGCAGCCCTATTAGGTCGGAATGGTGTGGGGCATGGTCAGGGCTGCCTGTGCTCCCCAGCACAGCTGGCTTCTGGGATGAGGTGGAAGTGGGCGCAGGGGGCAGAGCCGCTGTTGAGAGAGTGCAGCTGCGCACTGCAGATTCAGCTACTCTGCGACTCAGTTTCCTGTGGCCCCGCCTCCTCAGCCACAAGCATTTCTTTCTCCATGAGATGCGAGAAGCAGGGGCCCTTCCCCCTTTGAGACACCAAATACCATGACATATTCCTGCCAGGACAAAGAACGTGGTGAGGAACTGCCACTGTCGGGGGCACTCCTGACTTCCTAGTCCCCTCTTCTGCCATGCTAGCAGCTGGCACCTAGTCTGAGACACTCTTTGTAGAGTCCAGCTTTCTCTTGATGCAGTTCCTTCCTTGGCACCGTGTTTCTTAGAACTGAATGGCACTCCTAGAAGGCGAGTTCTACAGAATGAAGGCTCCTGAGCACCAGGCATCCTGTTAAGGGCTTCATGGTTTCCGGGCTTCCATCAGCATTAACACCCTGACATCCAGACTGCAGGCCACCATTGGTGGGACAGAGTCTGAGCTCTGGCTTTTCACTCTGAAGTCTTTGTCCTCCATACTTATTGTGTAGCCTTCTAGAGGGGGAAAAAAACTTCTCTCAGCCTTTTGGAAGATTCCTTCTTGGTCCTCACCCAACATTGGCTCTCAGGAGAGGTTGCCTTTGAGTTGGTGCTATGGAATAAGCGGGAATGGGCAGAAAGCCTCAGGGGGACTTGCCCTCACTTGTGTCCTGGGCCAAAATCACTTCCTAGCCTGACTTCTTGTCCTTGGCTCCACAAGTTGGGATTCTTTGGCGTTGAGCCATCACCTCAGGCCCCTTTACGTCCCTCAATAGTCTCTAGTGGTGACATACTTGTCACTCATGGGCCACCCCTCTGTAAGAGAGTGGAGCTCTGCCTGCCTGACAGCCAGTGTGGCCCTAGCCCCGTGTGTGTGGTACTTCATGTGGATGGCTCCCTCCAAGTACCGTGAGCTTACCCTGTCTGGTCTTCCAAGTGACTTAGAAAGGTCCCAAGATTCTGTGTTTTAATGTTTGTCTTCCTCTGCAAGCCCTGTGAGTTCAGAAAGTAGGTCTACTTTATTGTTTACTGATAAACCTGGTGCCTGGAACAGGCATAGAAGACTCCCAATAAATCTGTGCTGAGTGATGACCTCCAACATACATGAACACTAAGTCTGCCTTGGAGATATTAACATTTAAGTCGGACCTTTAATAGAGACAGGTTGACTCTTATCAAACAGAGAGAAATGTTTGGGATCATTTTCCAGTATCATCATGCTATCACTTTCTTGAACATCGTTTTGAGGAGAAATAGTTATACTCACTAAACTGTCTTATGCTTGGTGCTTTTCTTCATGTGATGACTGTGCATGAGACTCCCATAGCCTGGGCTGGAGAGATGGCTGAGCGGTTAAGAGCACTGGCTGCTCTTCCAGAGGTCCTGAGTTCAATTCCCAGCAACCACATTGTGGCTCACCACCACCTGGAATCTGATGCCCTCTTCTGGTGTGCAGGCATACATGCAGATAGAGCACTCATATACAATCAATCAATCAATCAATCAATAAAATCTTAAAACAACAAAACAATCTTCCATAGCCTTTGGACTATTGGGGGTGTGGACACAGGAGGATCACTGGAGCTCACTTGTCAGTTTGTATAGCAACATTTGTGAGTTCCAATTTCAGAGAGAGACTCTAAATAAATAAATAAATAAATAAATAAAATCTTAAAACAACAAAGCAATCTTCCATAGCCTTTGGACTATTAGGGGTGTGGACACAGGAGGATCACTGGAGCTCACTGGTCAGTTTGTATAGCAACATTTGTGAGTTCCAATTTCAGAGAGAGACTCTACCTCAAAATCTTAGGTGGAAAGAAATTGAGACTGCCAGACATTTACCCCAGCCCCTCCCACATATGTGTATGCCCATATGAAACATGTACGAATACCACACATAGCATCTTTATATGAAGTCCTGAAAATGTATTGGAGACATCAGGTGACAGATAGCACCACTACTTTGGACCTGAATGTCTTGAGGAAGCCGGCCAAGTGTGTGCCAGCCACACAGCTGGAGTGGCGGCCATCCGCCACATCTGAGCATTGATGGGAACGTTTTGACCTAATCTGAAACTTCTGTATTGTAGGTCCCCAGCTTGAAATGGATTTCCTTAACGAGGACTCAAATGTCTTGGTCTTTTCACTTCTCGTAGAAGTGTTCATGGCCGCCATAAGCTTAAAGCCATGCATCCTGGTACTAGACGGGATCGAAGAGCTGATCGGTATCTATGGGATTTCAGGTCAGAAGGTAACAACTCTTAAAAACAACACTTAATTTTATAAAGGAGAAGACCCCATTACTTGGGGTGTATATAATACAGTTCTCTTGTGTTGTGTTTCCAGGTTTGTCTGTCGTTGATTTTAATTATGGCTTTATGTGTTAGTAGTCAGATGCGGACATGCCGTTTACTATGGGGCTGGCATCGTGCTAGGAGCTTTAAATGTATCAGCGTGTTCTTTTTGGCTCAGGACCAAAGGTCTAGCGTGTTCACAGCCACTCCGAAAGAGACTACTCAGTGCCCCTGGTTGGAGAGAGGACAGAGAGATGTTAGGTTATCCAAGTGTTGTCTAATTAAATGGCAGAATCGGAATCCAGACCTAGAGGGCCAGTGAGATGGCTCAGTGGGTAAGGGTGCTTACTGCCATGGCTGACAACCCCAAGTTCAATACCTGGGGTCCACATCATAGTAAAGAACCAATTCCCAAAAGTTATCCCATGGCACCTGCCTGCACATACACAGGTGCACACAAAATAAATAAATGGAAATGTAATACAAATTTAAACAATCAAGAAAGTATCATATTAGGTATATCATGACAGTTTTCCTGCAAAAGTAACAATTCTTTGCTATGTAACACAAGGTCTTCTTATTTTATTAAGAGGTCCAAATTGCCTTTATTAGATGCTTTTTTTCCTGATTATTGCTGTAGATTATTCTTCAGAAGAGAGTCCAGATTTGCACTATTAGATTCATCACAGATGAATCTGTCAAATGTGGCTCCATTCTGTGTGAATTTGTATTTTTTTTTTTTACTACCAAATGGTTCTCTGTCCAAGTTACCCTCACTGTACTCACATGCAATCGCTCTGAACATAATTTTAAGGTTTTTGAAGTTTTCCAATGTCTCCAATAGGCGAAAGATTTCTCCTGGCTGCCACGCTCCCTGCCTCCGCACTGTAAATTCATTCTGAGCAGCGTCTCCTCCAGTCTGTCCTGCAAGTTGCTGTGTGCCCGCCCTGACGTGAAGATCGTGGAACTCAACAGCATCGGGGACGAAGACACCAAGTTCAACATCTTCAGACAGCACCTTTCCCCTGCCGACCAAGAACGCTTTGGGCAGAGCAAGCCCATTTTGAGGAAGAAACCAAACCTGAGCTCTCTGAAGCTCGCAATCATCGCCAGCGAGCTGCAGGAGTGCAAAATCTACCGCAATGAGTTCCAGTGTCTCCGGGAGTACTTGGAGGTCGCCTCTGTGCAGGAGCTCTGGGAGTTGATTCTGAAGCGCTGGGTTGAAGATTATAGCTGGACTTTGAAGCCTAAAGACACAACTCTAGACACCGTGATTTCAGGTGTGTCATAGCTGATTTCAGATGGACCTCTGTCCTAAAAGTGCCTCCTTTATGGCTCCAAGAGACTTGTTTGTCCCAGTTTCTCGGTTGTCTGTCTCTGCTGCCCCCTGCTGGTACAGTCCCTCATCCTCACCAAGGACAACCTTGTTTTGTTTCTGAGACAGGGTCTCTCTATGTAGTTCTGGCTAGAACTTGCTTATGTAAGCTGGACTCAAACTCACACAGCTCCATCTGCTTTTACCTCCCGAGTTCTGGGACTAAAAGGGTGTGCTATATACCTTGGCTCTTCTGGCACCTGGATGCCTGATTTCCTCTTCGACTTTCTCCTAGACCTTTCTCAGTTCGGTAACAGCTCTTTCCTTCCTAGTTGGGGTAAAACAAACAAACAAACAAGCAACATCGTTAGCTCATCTTATGAGTCTGTTGTTTGTGGTGAACAATTTATTCTACAGTGTGTTTAAGATAGTCAAGACGCAGGCTTTTGAAAGCTTTTATTCTCTCCAGCCACTGTCTGTGCAGTGGGCCTCTGATATCTGATTTGAATCTTGCTTTCCTCGTTTTGTCTCTACTGCATCTCAGTCTCCTTTCAGAACATGGAAACCTAGATTGGAATGCAGTTGGAGAGGTGGAAGAATACAGGATACATTGATTACTGTGGTACTACATTGTCCCTCACAGTTTTCTGCTCTACCGTTTGCATTTCTATCAGGAAAGTGGATTTTAAGATGGAAGTGAGGTCCCCTAGAAGAGTTGCAAAGGCCATTGATCCATTCTATCTAACTACACCCCCAGGACTGCACAGGAAAGCCCTTGGCTCCTTCCCGCAATGGCGGCTGCTTCTCCAGCACTGGCCCGCAGTCCTGATGGGTCTAGTGAGCTCCAAAGCCACAGGGCTAGGAAGAGCTGGATAGAGTTCAGTCCCGTTTAGGGGAAGCTTCATCACCTTGGCTTCAGATGTGCCTTTAATTGGAGGCTGTAGGTAGTGTGGATCACTTCAGTTCACGAGTGGCAGGGGACCATGATGCCTGTCTTCACTGGGATCAGAAGGATCTCTCCAGCTGGCAGATCTTAAAAGCCAGTGATAGGACAGAAGCTTAAGGGCCCTTGGATGGTGTTGGAGTGTGTGGCCCTTCTCCAAGAGAAGCTCCTGACCTAGCAACCTGCACTGGGCAGATTGCTTAGCGTGGAGACCAGGAAGCCTGCCCATTTGTCCCCGGTGTTAGATATGACCGTCAATGGTGGGTGACACCTTGGGTTCTGAAGGCAGACTGAATTCAGATCCCCTCTCAGCACTTTGTTCTGAGTGACTTTGGGTAAGTTATTCAACCTGCCTGCACTCCTTCCTTTGGCCATTACAGTACTTAACTGGTTGGAGGAGGGAGGGTGTTTCCTGGTGCAGTGGATCCCCTACTTCCGCTGACTCGCTCTCTTGCATTCTGTCTTCCCACCCCACCCGCTCCGTGGCTGCCTAGGGCCGAGTGGCTGGGTAGTGGACGTGCTGTGTTTGCTCTGCATCTCTCACTGCGGGCTGGCTGAGGATGAACTGCTCCAGCTTTTGGACACGATGGGCTACAGGGACCACCACAAAGTGACAGCGGTGCACTGGGCAGCCTTCCGCCAAGCCACCAAAACCTGGATCCAGGAGAAGCCCAACGGTCTCCTCTACTTCCAGCACCAGTCCCTAAGGAATGCGGTGGAGCACAAGCTGCTGGGTGAGAAGCTGACTCTGTGAAAATGCTTTAGGGGTCAAGGGAGGAGGAGAGCCACATTCACAGGGTTTCTCTAGCAGAAATGAGCAGACATGCAGGACAGCTGTTGCCCACGTTAAAGGAGACCTGAGTCTCAAGGAGGGCTGAGCACCCCAGGGGTTATTCCTTCATGGAGTGGACTTGAGTTTTCCTTCCAGAAAGTTACCATGGCAGCAGCAGCTGCTGCTGCTTCTGCTCTTCCTCCTCCTCCTCCTCCTCTTCCTCCTCCTCCTCCTCTTTTTTTTTTTTTTTTTTCACAAGGTCTGGAACTTGCTCTATAAACCAGTCTGGCCTCAAACTCAGAGATCTGCCTGCCTCTGCCTCCCAAGGGCTGGAATCAGAGGGTGTGATCCACTGTTGCTGCCACTACCACCACCACCTAGCTCACCATAGCATCTTCTAAAAAACGATCTCATTTTAATTACAAGCAATTAGTTTGGGATCTCACAGAACTGGTAAGATCATATGCAGAGTGTTTAACTCTTTTCAGAACTCCATTTCTCACTTTCAAAATAAGAATAGTGATGATATTTACACTGAGAGTGATGGGAGCTCATGCAAATGCAGACTCTCCTGGGTTGTCCTGATGATCGCCATGGCAGCCATTTGAATGACAGTTCTCTAATACCTGTTTGGGAACATATGACTGAATGGCCATGCAACATTCAAGATGATTTTCCTCTGGCAGTTCCTGACCTGGACTAGCGTTTCAGGCCCCCAGTCCACAGACAGGCATAATGAACCCTTGTTCTCTTAAGCCACTGAGATTTGCAGCTGCCAGTCGAATGTATTCTAACCTCCCATGAGTCATAGTAGTGCACCAAGGTTGAAGGCTAAGTCTGTCGAGGCTAAGTCTATGCTGCACTTTGTTTGCACAGATGATGCTGGGGTCAGACCTCTCCCTGCATCTCATACGTAGCTGGAGGAGAGCAGTTACCCAATCTGTCTGGCTTTAAGTAGCTTCGCTTGACATATGAGGATTCATAGTCCTGTCTTCCTCATGAAGTTATTCTGTAAAATGACAAAATGGAATGTGGTGTTATCTACAACATCCCGCAGCCCCCTCCTCTTCCATGAGTGCTGGGCATTGACTCCAGGGCCGTGTGTGCTCAGTATACACATGCTCTATCAGTGAGATACCCACCAGACCAGCCTCAGATGTTGGTGATTTTAGCCTTTGTGTTTAACGCTTCCAAGTTTGGGACTCGGCATGTTATTTACCCCATTTGTTTTTCTTTCACTTCTTACCTTACTTTCTCAGTGTAACACCCACAAAAATGCCTTTGCCATACAGCGAGGGAGGGGAGTTGTCATTTTTTTCCCCCATGGGTCTCATATGCATTGCTTTGCCACCAGAGCATATGGGCACACCTTTGCCTAAGTAGGACAAACTCTCTCCAGATGTGCGGGTGACTTGGAAATGATTTCAGCGCAAATGCAGAAGGCTGAGCAGTGGGTTCTCCTTGGTTACAGTTTTTATGATAACCTGGGCTCGGTGTGCCATCTAGTGTGCACTCCATTCATCTTGCAAGAGTGCCAAGGGGGGAAAAAAAGTAAAAAGTTTTGATTTTCAAGGATAGATATCAGTCAGCAGCTCTGGGCTTTTAAGAGGCTTGTTTCTGAGTGGCACAGTCTGTCAGAACCACCCTGTTTTGGGGACGAACATGAAATAATTTAGCTTTAGCTCCACGTTCCCATTTGCTTGCTGAGTAACCACTGGGCCCTTAGGAGGTCAGGAAGAAGAATCGGGTCTCCAAAACGCTCAGCTCACATGGGAGCGAGTGCTTGTTCAGGCAACAGCCATGGTGTGTACTCAAAATGGAGAAGTGGGGCTTGAGAGATGTCTTAGTGGTTAAGAGCCGTGGCTGCTCTTCCAAAAGGACCTGGCTTTGACTCCCAGCAGCCACTGGCTGTTGTGACTTCAGTTCCAGGAGACCTGATGTCCCTTTCTGACCTCCATGGACTCTGCACACATGTGGTATACAGACATCTATGCAGCCAAAACACCATGCACATAAAATAAGAATAAATAATATTTTTTATTTCTAACCACCTTCCTATTCCTTCTATGCTGCCGCCCTCCAATTTGATTATTTTTCTAAGTGTACGATTGTGTGTGTGCGCGTGTATTCTCTTTTCTTTCTTTTTTTAAAAATTTATTTTATGTATGTGAGCACACTGGAGCTGTCCTCAGACACACCAGAAGAGAGAGTGCATCGGGTTCCATTACAGATGGTTGTGAGCCACCATGTGGTTGCTGGGAGTTGAACTCAGGACCTCTGGAAGATCAGTCAGTGCTCTTAACTGCTGAGCCATCTCTCCAGCCCTCCCATTTGAGTCTTCAAACAAACAAACAAACAAACACCCCAAGAAAGTAGGAAAGCAGTCCAAAGTGTTTCTTTGTGGGAGTTGGGGAGGAAAACTCAGTATGAAATGTCCATACACTTACCCCTAATCATAACTATAAATACTTTCTGGAGGAAAACAGAATGTTGCATAAGATACTTTTTTTGGTCATGTATATGTGCATTTGTGACTGTATGTTTGCATGGGTGTGTGCAGGTGTGCATGCATGGGTGTGTATACATGTGTGCAGAGGCCAGAGGTTGCTGTGATTCCAGCTGAGCCACCTCAGCTGCCTGCTGTTTGTGCGGATGCTGGGGAATCAACTCCAGGCCTCAGCTTTGTTCCGCTGGAACTTTCCCACTGGGCCACTCCCCCAGCCCTGTACCAGCCACTTTCAAAGATACCAAGATCTTTCCAAAGATACAGAGTGTTGGGATTGTGTTTTCTTCCCCAATCATAGCAACAGAGTTGCTATATTTTGTGGTTGTATTCTCATACGGGAAAGAAGCCAGAACTGTGAGGCTGTAATTGGTTTTGAAACAGGTGTAAGCACTCCGGTGAGAGAGAGCAATCCTAATGTGGCCCAGAACAGCATGAATCACAAGAAGGCACATTTCCACCAGGTCTTGATGAGGTACTTCCAGCGGCAAACCATCTTCTGGAGGGTGTATCAGGAGCTGCCCTGGCACATGAAGATGAGCGGGTATTGGGAAGGCCTATGTAACTTCATCACGAACCCCAGGTGAGTCCTGCTATCTGCTAGCTTTCTATGGAACCTTGATGTCACATTAGCAACAAGGCTTCTCTGAGTAGCATGCTCATTTATGCGTGTGTGGAAACTTAGTGTGGAATCCACTTTCTTTTCTCTTCTCTTCTTTTCTTTTCTTTTCTTTTCTTGTTGTCTTCTTTTTTTAAAATTAATTTAATTTAAAAATTTATTTACATTTCAAGTGTTATCCTCTTACCCGGTTTTCCACCCATCCCGGAAACCTCCATTTCATCTCCCCTCCCCCTGCTTCTAGGAGGGTGTTCCTCCACCCACCCACCCACTCCCACTTCCCCACCCTCAGTACCCCTACACTGAGGCATCTATCAAGCCTTCATAGGACCAAGGGCCTCTCCTCCCATTGATGCCTGACAAAGCCATTCTCTGCTACATATGCAGCTGGAGCCATGTGTATTCTTTGGTGGCTTAATCCCTGGGAGCCAAGCCACTTAATCCCCAAGTGGGACAGTTTCTGGATGGTCTTTCCTTCAGTCTCTGCTCTACACTTTGTCTCCATATTTGTTCCCATGAGTATTTTGTTCCCCTTTCTAAGAAGGACTGAAGAACCACCCTTTGGTCTTCCTTCTTCTTGACCTTTATGTGGTCTGTGAATTGTATCTTGAGTATTTGGAGGTTTGAGGCTAATATCCACTTATCAGTGAATGCATACCATGTGTGTTCTTTTGTGATTGGTTTACCTCACTCAGGATGATATTTTCTAGGTCTATCCATTTGCCTAAGAATTTCATGAATTCATTGTTTTTAATAGCTGAGTACTCCATTGTGTACATGTACCACATTTTCTGTATCCATTCCTGTGTTGAAGGACATCTGGGTTCTTTCCAGCTTCTGCATATTATAAATAAGGCTTCTATGAACATAGTGGAGCATGTGTTTTTGTTATATATTGGAGAATCTTTTGGGTATATGCCCAGGAGTGGCATAGCTGGGTCCTCAGGTAGTACTATGTCCACTTTTCTGAGGAACCGCCAGACTGATTTCCAGAGTGGTTGTACCAGCTTGCAATCCCACCAACAATGGAGGAGTGTTCCTCTTTCTCCACATCCTCGACAGTATCTGCTGTCACCTGAGTTTTTTATCTTAACCATTCTGGCTGATGTGAGGTAAAAATCTCAGGGTTGTTTTGATTTGCATTTTCCTGATGATTAAGGATGTTGAACATTTCTTTAGGTGTTTCTCAGCCCCTTGAGTTTCCTCATTGAGAATTCTCTGTTTAGTCCTGTTCCCCATATTTTAATAAGGTTATTTGGTTCTCTGGAGTCTAACTTCTTGAGTTCTTTGTATATATTGGGTATTAGCTCTCTATCAGATGTAGGATTGGTAAAGATCTTTTCCCAGTGTGTTGGTTGCCATTTTGTCATATTGACAATGTCCTTTGTCTTACAGAAGCTTTGCAATTTTATGAGTTCCCACTTGTCAATTCTTGATCTTAAAGCATAAACCATTGGAGTTCTGTTCAGAACTTTTCCCATCTGCCCATGTGTTCCAGACTTTTCCCCACTTTCTCTTCTATTAGATTCAGTGTATCTGGTTTTATGTGGAGGTCCTTGATCCACTTGGACTTGAGCTTTGTACAGGGAGACAAGAATGGATCAATTTGCATTCTTCTACATGTTGACTGCCAGTTGAGCCAGCACCATTTGCTGGAAATGCTGTCTTATTTCCACTGGATGGTTTTAGCTCCTTTGTCAAAGATCAAGTGACCATAGTTGTGTGAGTGCATTTGTCTTCAATTCTATTCCATTGATCTACCTGACTGTCACTGTATCAATACCATGCAGTTTCTATCACTATTGCTCTGTAGTACAGCTTGAGGTCAGGGATGCTGATTCCCCCAGTTCTTTTATTGTTGAGAATAGTTTTCCCTATCCTGGGTTTTTTGTTATTCCAAATGAATCTGAGAATTGCTCTTTCTAACTCTATGAAGAATTGAGTTGGAATTTTGATGGGGATTGCATTGAATCTGTAGATTGCTTTCAGAAAGATGGCCATTTTTACTATATTAATCTTGCCAATCTATGAGCATGGGAGATCTTTCCATCTTCTGAGGCCTTGATTTCTTTCTTCAGAGACTTGACATTCTTGTCGGATAGATCTTTCACTTGTTTAGCTAAAGTCAAACCAAGATACTTTATATTGTTTGTGGCTATTGTGAAGGGTGTTGTTTCCCAAATTTCTTTCTCAGCCTGTTTATCCTTTGAGTGTATGAAGGCTACTGATTTGTTTGAGTTAATTTTATATCTAGCCACTTTGCTGAAGTTGTTTATCAGCTGTAGGAGTTCTCTGGTGGAGTTTTTGAGGTCACTTAAGTATATCATCTGCAAATAGTGATATTTTGACTCCTTCCTTTCCAATTTGTATCCTTTTGACCTCCTTTTGTTGCCTAACTGCTCTAGCTAGAACTTCAAGTACTATACTGAATAGATAGGGAGAGAGAGGACAGCCTTGTCTAGTCCCTGATTTTAGTCGGATTGCTTCAAGTTTCTCTCCATTTAGTTTGATGTTGGCTACTGGTTTGCTGTATATTGCCTTTACTATGTTTAGGTATGAGCCTTGAATTCCTTTCCAAGACTTTTATCATAAACGGGTGTGGAATTTTGTCAAATGCATTTTCAGCATCTAATGAGATGATCATTTGGTTTTTGCCTTTGAGTTTGTTTATATAGTGGATTACGCTGATGGATTTTTGTATATTGAACCATCCCCTGCATCCCTGGGATGAAGCCTACTCAATTGTGGTGAATGATCGTTTGGATATGGTTTGCAAGAATTTTGTTGAGTATTTTTCCATCGATATTCATAAGGGAATTTGGTCTGAAGTTCTCTTTCTTTGTTGTTTCTTTGTGAGGTTTTGGTATCAGCGTAACTGTGACGTCATAGAATGAATTGGGTAGTGTTCCTTCTGTTTCTATTTTGTGGAGTAGTTTGAAGAGTATTGGTATTAGGTCTTTGAAGGTCTGATAAAATTCTGTGCTAAATTTGTCTGGTCCTGGTTGTTTTTTTTTTGTTTGTTTGTTTGTTTGTTTTTTTCTTGGGAGACTTTTAATGACTGCTTTTATTTCTTTAGGGGGTTGGGACTGTTTAGATGGCTTATCTGATACTGATTTAACTTTGGTATTTGGTATCTGTCTAGAAAATTGTCCATTTCATCCAGATTTTCCAGTTGTGTTGAGTATAGGCTTTTGTAGTAGGATCTGATAATTTTTTTAAAAATTTCCTCAGTTTCTGTTGTTATGTCTCCATTTTCATTTCTGATTTTGTTAAATTGGATGCTATCTCTGTGCCCTTTGGTTAGTCTGGCTAAGGGTTTATCTATCTAGTTGATTTTCTCAAAGAACCAGCTCCTGGTTTTGTTGATTCTTTGTATCATTCTTTTTGTTTCCACTTGGTTGATTTCAGCCCCCAGTTTGATTGTTTCCTGTGGTCTACTCCTCTTAAGTGTATTTGCTTCCTTTTGTTCTAGAGCTTTCAGGTGTGCTGTTAAGTTACTAGTGTATGCTCTCTCCAGTTTTGTTTTGGGTTTTTTTTTTTTTGAAGGCATTCAGAGCTATGAATTTTCCTCTTAGCTCTGCTTTCATTGTGCCCCATAAGTTTGGGTATGTTGTACCTTCATTTTCATTGAATTCTACAAAGTCTTTAGTTTCTTTATTTCTCCCTTGACCAATTTATCATTGAATAGAGTGTTGTTCAGCTTCCTTGTGTATGTGGGCTTTCTGTTGTTTTTGTTGCTATTGGAGACAAACCTTAGTCCTTAGTGATCTGATAGGAGACATGGGATTATTTCAATCTTCTTATATCTCTTGAGGTCTGATTTGTGACCGATTATATGGTCAGTTTTGGAGAAGGTATCATGAGGTCTGAGAAGAAGGTATATTCTTTTGATTTAGGATGAACTGTTCTATAGATATCTGTTAACTCCATTTGGTCCATAACTTCTGTTAGTGTCACTGTGTCTCTGTTTAGTTTATGTGTGCATGATCTGCCCATTGATGAGAGTAGGGTATTGAAGTCTCCCACTGTTATTGTGTGAGGTACAATGTGTGCTTTGAGCTTTAGTAAAGTTTCTTTTATGAATGTGGGTGCCCTTGCATCTGGAGCATAGGTGTTCAGAATTGAGAGTTCTTCCTGGTAGATTTTACCTTTGGTGAGTATGAAGTGTTCTTCCTCATCTTTTTTGACAACTTTTGGTTGAAAGTCGATTTTTTCCTGATATTAGAATGGCTATTCCAGCTTGTTTCTTGGGACCATTTATTTGGTAAATTGTTTTCCAACCCTTTACTCAGAGATAGTGTCTGTCTTTGACACTGAGGTGCATTTCCAGTATACAGCAAAATGCTGGGTCCTGTTTATGTATCCAGTCAGTTAGTTTGTGTCTTTTCATTGAGAAATTGAGTCCATTGACATTAAGAGATGTTAAGGAATACTGGTTTTGCTTCCTGTTACTTTTGATATTATTTATATGTTTATGTGGCTATCTTCTTTTGGGTTTGTTGAAAAAAGATTACTTGCTTGCTTTTTCTAGGGTGTAATTTCACTCGTCGTGTTGGCATTTTCCATCTATTATCCTCTGTAGGGCTGGATTTGTAGAAAGATATTGTGTAAATTTGGTTTTGTCTTGGAATAACTTGGTTTCTCCATCTGTGGTAATTGAGAGTTTTGCTGGGTATAGTAGCCTAGGCTGGCATTTGGGTTCTCTGAGGGTCTGTATGAGATCTGCCCAGGATCTTCTGGCTTTCAAAGTCTCTGGGGAGAATTCTGGTGTAATTCTGGTAAGTCTGCCTTTATATATTACTTGACCTTTTTCCCTTACTAATTTTAATATTTTCTTTGTTTTGTGCATTTGGTGTTTTGATTATTATGTGACAGGAGGAATTTCTTTTCTGATCCAGTCTATTTGGAGTTATGTCGGCTTCTTGTATGTTCGTGGGCATCTCTTTCTTTAGGTTAGGGAAGTTTTCTTCTATAATTTTGTTGAAGATATTTACTGGCCCTTTAATTTGGGAATCTTCACTCTCTTCTATACCTATTATCCTTAGGTTTGGTGTGTTCTGGATTTCCTGGATGCTTTGGATTAGGAACTTTTTGCATTTTGCATTTTCTTTGACTGTTGTGTCAATGTTTTCTGTGATATCTTCTGCACCTGATATTTTTCTCTTCTATCTCTTGTATTCTATTTGTGATGCTTGCATTTGTGACTCCAGATCTCTTTTCTAGGCTTTCTGTCTCCAGGGTTGTCTTCCTTTGTGATTTCTTTATTGTTACTATTTCCATTTTTAGATCCTGAATGATTTTGTTCAATTCCTTCATCTGTTTGATTGTGTTTTCCTGTAATTGTTTCAGTGATTTTTGTGTTTTCTCTTTAAGTGATTCTACCTACTTACCTGTGTTCTCTTGTATTTCTTTAAGGGAGTTATTTATGTCCTCTATCACCATCATGAGAAGTGATTTTTACATCAGAGTCTTGCTTTTCTGGTGTATTGGGGTATCCAGGGCTTGCTGTGTGGGAGAACTGGGTTCTGATGATGCCAAGTAGCCTTGGTTTCTGTTGCTTATGTTCTTGCCCTTGCCTTTTGCCATCTGGTTATCTCTGGTGTTAGCTGGTCTTGCTGTCTCTGACTGTGACTTGTTCCTCCTGCAAGCCTCTGTGTCAGTACTCCTGGGAGACCAGTTCTCTCCTGGAGGAATTTGAGTATGAAGAGCTGTGGTAAAAATCAACTCTGGGGTGAAGTCAGAAACCAGAAGGATCCTGTCCCCAGCTGTTCCTTGTTTCCTGTATCCTGATGGCTCTGGGAGGGTCCCTCTTGGACCAGGAATTTGAACAGAAATGGTGGTGTTACCTGTGCTCACAGGTGTGTCAACTCTCCTGGGAGACCAGCTCTCCCCTGGTGGTATTTGTATATGTAGCTCCCTCCGTTGCACAGAATCAGCTCCAGGCGCTCATCAAAACTGGAAGGCTCCTGTTCCAGGCCACTCCTCGGCTCCTGTGTCCTGATGGTCTAGGTGGGTCCCTCTGACTGGAATCCACTTTCATAGTGGGTGGCTCCCCCAAGATGCTCTGTTTGATCTGTCAGGCACTACAGTAGTCTCCTCTTTCACACCATATGCACTCCTTCAGGCATTGGGAAGACAAGAGGGCAAAGGCCAGAACTGAAAGGGATACAAAACAGGCCATACTGGTGCTAGCCGCTTCTGACCTGCTTTTCCTGGTTCACTCTTCTCTTGCTCCCCCTTCTTTTCCCTGCTTCCTTCTTTTGCCCTTATGCATTAACTCAGCAAGTTTACTGAGGTCTCACCCCGCCTCTGCCACTGTCAAAGTCCTGAACTAAGACACAACCCTATAAGCTCTTCTGTGCTTTCCATATCTTGAGGGGAAGGGTCTGGGAATGGGGAGCTTGATAGTTACTGGAACTGGGGACCATGCTTCATGTGAAACTGCAAGCCCAAGAGTTAGCTGGGAGGTAGAGCCAAGGAGCCTGCCCATAGGAGGGCTATTCTGAATAGGTGGGGGAACACTGGTACCCAGAGGAGGGCTATTCTGAATAGGTGGAGGAGCACTGGCTCAAATTATGGAAGAGTGAAGGGCTCATATATATCTGGTGACAACCAAAGCTTTAAGACGTTTATAGGACTGGCTGTCTTCAAAGGCTCTGGGAATGTTATGGAAGAGAGGGCAGAAGGAATGTAAGAGCCAAGGGTGGGGACATAGGGAGGCAGAGCACATCTTTTGGGGCATGATGTAGTGATGCTCTTACACACTCACCACATCTGTGGTTATGTGCAGACTGGGCCATCAACATCCCATGGATAGGGGAGGGATCCCTTAGGTCGTGTGCCCCCCCCCCCCGCCCAGGCTCTGTTAGGAGTTCATGGTGGCTAGGGGAGGGGGTGTCGTTTGTTTTAAGTGGTGTAGTCGCTGATAAATACTTGTTACTTGTGCTTATGTAAACAACCTTGATTAAATTCTGTGGGACAGATGAACAGACAGACAAACAGACACCGAGAGAGGGGGGGGGGAGAGGTTTATGTATCATGGGTTATATATAGCTCATGTCATGGGGTAGAATGCTTGCCTAGCTAAGACTCTTGTCATACACAAAGCCCTGAGTTTGATCACTTAAACTGGGCATGGTGACACATATATGTAATCTCAGCATTTGGGAGACCGAGGCAGGAAGAGTAGAAGTTCAAGGTCCCTTGGTCTAGAATATATGGAATCCTGCTTGGAAAATCAAAAGGTTCTGGCTAAGCCAGTGTAATGTGGGAAGTAGACGAGTAACTTCCTTCAGCCATGAGTAACTTACATGATCATGTGTGTCACAAGCATCACAGATTTCATATCAAAAATCCAAAACCCAAGTTTGTGGACCAGGCTGCACCTTGTCCACTACTGGGATGTGCTGCTGGAAGCCGGCAATGACGTGTCTGAGGCCTTTCTGCTCTCTGTTGCCAAGATAGAAGCGGAACAATTCCAGAAAGTCAAGAAGCGAACCACACTCTCAGGTAGGACAGCAACTGTGCCTCCAACCCACGCCCTCATCTTAAAAAGAATAAGAGATGGTCTTTTCTGGAGCCATTTTGAGTGACCATGGCCCAGGGAACACAGATTGAGGTTATCCCAAATTTCATGTTCTAGCATGGAAACGGTTTTACAAAGTTTTTATAGTTTTACAGAACAATGAAAGCCATAAATCAAGGCAAGTTTAAAATACATCAGAGAGCCAGGCACAGGGAGCTTTTTTTGTAGGCCTAAGATGCTATCTAATGAGTCTTTGCTTTAAGATTGGTGGAAGCCAGTGCTCTGCTAAGTTAATAGATGGTGAAAATTTTTAATCTGTTACTCACAAGATATTAGTTCAGACACAGAGGTGGTTGGAAATGGCTCTCCTGGAGGGCTAGCGCTAGGCCAAGATCAGCCTATATTCCTGCCTCTTCATGGTGCTGAAATGCTGGGCCAGTCTCTCAGACTCCTTTCACAGCCACACAGAGCGTCTCAGAATCTCAGATGTTATAGTCACACCTTTGATGCTTCAGATTAAGTACATTAAACCCAACTGTGGCTCTGTTCCCTCTGCAGTTGGCTGTGTTTCCTCCTTTCAGGACCCAGGCCGGACAGTGCTGTTGAAAGTGGTCTCAGGCTAAGCAGAGGACTGTTCTTTGATGGTCTGGCTCATTCTTGGGCTTGGATAACTCTTTGGACAGTAATTTTTTTTCCCTGTATCCCATAAGTAGGCCCTTTGCCTGCTCACCCCCCACCCCATCCTCTATTTCCTGCTTATTAAACAGAGTGATAATATTCTTCATTCTTACAGTAGGTTAACCAAGCACCTCCCTGACCACGAACTCAGCAACACAGTGCTGAGCAGGGCAGATGGAGTCCCTGCCTGCCAGCTGGAAACCCTAGTGACAGATCCTGATCCCTTTTGTTCTTCCTCTTTTTGTGGGACAGGCTGACCATGAACTTGTTGCATAGTCAGGTGGACGTTACTCAAAATTTCAGCCCAGTTACTTCAGACTCCCGTTGCTGAGGGTGTATTAAGTGCCAGAAGGTCAGGGACTTCACAGATGCCTCATTTTGGAAACCACAAGTGTACTAGTCAAGTCTGATTGAAATGAAGGAAGCTGAGTCTCTGGAGGGGCAAGATCTCCAGGGTCTGTATCCCAGATAGTTAGAAATGGACTTGATACTTTACCATTCCTGCAGGAGGCCTTGGACATCTAGCCTTTGCCGATTTATTATTGTGCACATATTCCTTTAGTGTTGGTCTTAGTCAGGGTTTCTATCCCTGCACAGACATCATGACCACGAAGCAAGTTGGGGAGGAAAGGGTTTATTCGGCTTACACTTTCCACATTGCTGTTCATCACCAAAGGAAGCCAGGACTGGAACTCAAGCAGGGCAGGAAGCAGGAGCTGATGCAGAGGCCATGGAAAGGTGTTTCTTACTGGCTTGTTTCCCCTGGCTTACTCAGCTTGCTTTCTTATAGAACCCAAGACTGCCAGCCCAGGGATGGCACCACCCACAAGGGGCCCTCCCCACTTGATCATTGAGAAATGCCTTACAGCTGGATCTCATGGAGGCATTTCCTCAACTGAAGCTCCTTTCTCTGTGATAACTCCAGCTGTGTCAAGTTGACACACAAAGCCAGCCAGTACAATTGACCCCTTGTCAACTTGACACACAAACACATAGCTATTAAGCCTCAACCCTTATTATCTTATTTATCCCCAAGATCTAAATAACTTTAAAAGTACACACAGTCTTTACATATTAAAAGTTCAATCCTTTTAAAATATCCAATATCTTTTAAAATTCAAAGTCTTTTAAAAATTCAAAATCTCTTAACTGTGGGCCCCACTAAAATACTTTCTTCCTTCAAGAGAGAAAAACATTAGAGCACAGTCACACTCAAAAGCAAAAATCAAACTCCAATTGTCCAATGTCTGGGAAAGTCTCACGATCTTCTAGGCTCCACCAAGGGCTTGGGTCACTTCTCCAGCCCTGCCCTTTGTAGCACACACCTTTTCTTCTAGGCTCCAGCTGCCTGTACACCACTGCTGCTACTGTTCTTGGTGATCATCTCATGGTACTGGCACCTCTAAAACACTGCTATCTTCTGCTGTAAATAGGCTTCACTAATAGCCTCTCATAGGCTCTCTTCATGGTGCCAAGCCTCAACTCCTTTGCATGACCCCTTCAGTCCTGGGCCTTCAATTGCAACTGAGGCTGCACCTTCACCAATGGCCTTCCATGGCCTCTCACAGTGCCGAGCCTCACCTGCTCTGCATGACCCCTTCATGCCTTCAAAACCAGTACCACCTGGCTAACTCTTACACATTACGAAGTCCAGCCACACAGCACAAGGTACAACCTTGGCTACCTCTGGAACACAGCCTCTGTGCTCTCAGAAAACACTTTCCAAAAGATTTCACCTCAGTGATGCTAGTCTCTTCTTAATCGTCAATTATTTCTTAGCTCTAGCTAACCAGCATCAATAGTCCCAATAACACAAACATTTGCTTTAGTGGTTCTGGTATCTTGTTAATCACAGCTGTTCTTCAGCCTCAGCTAACCAGAACCACAGAATCTTCACAATCAAAACATGGCCCTGAAAAGAGACTTTAATCTTCCCTCTGAAATTTCACAAGCCAGACTTCCATAGTCTTCCCTGTTTTCAACATTATCTTCCAAGCTCCTACACAACATCCCACAGAGCGCTTAAAACTGAATCGTTCTTCTAGCCCAAAGTTTGAAAGTTTTTTCACAGTCCTTTCCAAAACAGGTCAGGTTGTCACAGAAATACCTCACTATGTTTGTACCAATTTGTCTTAGTCAGGGTTTCTATTCCTTCACAAACATCATGACCAAAAAGCAAGTTGGAAAGGAAAGGGTTTATTCTGCTGACATTTTCACATTGCTGTTCATCACCAAAGGAAGTCAGGAACTCAAGCAGGGCAGAAAGCAGGAGCTGATGCAGAGGCCATGGAGGGATGTTTCTTACTGACTTGCTTCCTCTGCCTTGCTCATCTTGCTTTCTTATAAAACTTAAGACTACCAGCCTAGGGATGGCACCACCCACAAGGGGCCCTCCGTCCCGCCTCTTACCCCCCCCCCCCCGCCCCCATCACTAATTGAGAAAATGCCTTACAGCCGATCTCATGGAGGCATTTCTTCAACTGAAGCTCCTTTCTCTGTGATAAATCCAGCTTGTGTCAAGTTGACACACAAAACCAGCCAGTACAATGTTGACATTCGTCTGCAACCCCCCTAGGAATACTCATAAGGATACTGTGTGTTACAGGAGGTCAGGAGGGACCACTCTGTATGTCACAGGAAGTTGAGAGCAATCAAGAGAAAGGTCAGCTCTCCCAGGTGGAACAAAAACTCCTGGTGATGGAGGGACCTGTGGGACTGGAGATGGCTAGAGGAAGTCACTTAGCATCTCAGTAAGGACTTTCTGTGTGCAGAAGAGCTTAGTACTAATGTATCCCTTTGAAGTACGTGAGAACATCAGCAGGACTCTGAGATGAAGCCATCTGAACAAACACTGTTCTTCTGGAACTTGGGGCTTCTCTGCAGAGCCTTGGCCTTTGTAGTATCATTTGACACCCCCCTCTCCCTCATCCCTCAGGCTTAGTTGGCCCAGTTCTGAGATTTGACTTTGTAAAGTTCACCACATCCAGTGTCACACCTCCAGTGGGTTCTTCTTTCCTCTTTCCACAGTCAAGGCTGTCATGAAGCCTGGCATATCTTACAGCTCACTTTCCTATCTTATCCACAACCCTAAAATCTTACGGAAGAGACTATTAATCACTGAGCCATCGCTCCAGCCCCTACCCTGTGGATTTTGTTTATTTTTAAAGAAAGGAAATGTGTACTCTTTAGGGAATGATCCCAAGTCACCTTTTAAAAGCCGTGTGTGTGTGTTTGTGTGTAGAAGTAGAGTTTGTTACACCGTGAAATCGAATACTCTCAGAAGATGAAAGTGGAGAATGGCAGAAAGTATTAGTATAATGAGAAAAACTATCTTCTCATCTCTTCTGTGTGTCACCGAGTGTGTGAACATAAAGATTCAGCCAGTGGGAGGCAGGTTTCATGATGGTTTCAATGCTGAGGTGACTGGTAAAAGCAAGGGTGGACATGTCAGGATAAAAACCACAGCTCTCATCCTTTGGTCTTTTGAGACAGGGTTTCTCTTCATAGCCTGTCCTGGAACTCTCTCTGTGTAGTTCATGCTGGCCTCAGACTCACAGAGTTCCCAAGTCACTTAAAGGTGTGTGCCACCACCACCTGGCTTCAGCTTTCACCTTAAAGGAAATAAGAGAGTTTATTTGGGAGCCGTTTTGAGTGACCAGGAATTGGCAACACAGATTTAGGTTTCCCCAATTTTCATGTTCCAATGTAAAAATGGTTTTATGAAGTTCTTATGGTTTTACAGAACAAAGTCATAAATTGTGATGGTTTGTATATCCTTGGACCAGGGAGTGGCACCATCTGAAGGTGTGGCCTTGTTGGAATAGGTGTGACCTGGTTGGAATGGGTGTGTCACTGTGGGTGTGGGTATAAGATCCTCACCCTAGTTGCCTGGAAGTCAGTCTTCCACTAGCAGCCTTTGGATAAAGACATAGAACTCTCAGCTCCTCCTGTGCCATGCCTGCCTGGATACTGCCATGCTCCCACCTTGATGATAATGGACTGAACCTCTGAACCTGTAAGCCAGCCCCAATTAAATGTTGTTTTTTTATAAGACTTGCCTTGGTCATAGTGTCTGTTCACAGCAGTAAAACCCTAACTAGTACAAGTTGGTACCAGGAGTGGGGTATTGCTGTGATAGGCCTGACCATGCTTTTATTTGAAAGAATGTGGATTTTGGGACTTTGGATTTGGAAAGCAGTGGAATGCTTTAAATGGGGCTTAATGGGTCATCCTAGTAGGAATATGGAAGACTTTGTTGCTGGGAGTAATTTGAACTGTGTTGACCTGGCTCAAGAGATTTCAAAGGAGAAGAATTTCAGAATGTGGCATAAAGACTGGTTTTGTGGTATTTTGGTGAAGAATGTGGCTACTTTTTGCCCTTGTCTGAAAAGTTTGCCTGAGGCTAAGGTGAAGAGACTTGGATTAATTGCATCGACAAAAGAAATTTCAAAAAAGCCCAGCAGAGACTTTGTTCTCTGGTTAAGTCTTATGAAGAAAAGTTTGAACAAGTATAGCAAGCTTAGAAAGGAAAAATATAAAATATATGGTTTGAGTATTAAAGGAGTACCAGGAAGTGAAATGGAGCAAAATCTTGTGTTCTAGGAGATAAAGATTAAGGGAGTGGGACCTTGGGGCAAGATTCTACCCAGCTTAATTAGATCCAGGCTTGGTGGTACACACCCTTAATCCCATGAGACAAGCATGCTGATCTCTACATTCAAGGTCAATCTACAGAGCAAGAACCAGGATAGCCAAGCTTAGGCAGTGAAGGATTTAGAAAACATAATGATAATGTAATAATACAAGGGGATCATGTTCTAGTTCTTGTAAGCAGCAGAACTCGGCAGCTTCAGCCATGTGCCTCTGGCTCTAGAATTAAGAATGGAAGGAACTACTGGGAAAATTGATGCTGGTTAGCTGGAGCTAAGGAATTAGCGGTGATTAAGAAGAGACCAGCATCGTTGAGGTGAAATCTTCTGGAAATTGTTTTCTGGGAGCACAAAGAAGCTGTGTTCCAGAGATACCCAAGGTTGTACCTCATGCTGCGGCTGGACTTGGTAATGTGTAAGAGTCACTCAGGTGGTACTGCTTGTGAAGGAATGAAGGGATCATGGAGAGAAGCTGAGGCTTAGCACTGTGAGAGGCCAGGGAAGCCCATTGGAGAAGGTGAAGCCTCAGCTGTAGTTGATGGCCCAGGATTGAAGGGGTCATGCAAAGGATTTGAGGCTTGGCACCCTGAAGAGAGCCTATGAGAGGCTATTGGTGAAGCCTAGTTGGAGTGGAACACCCCAGTGTATTGGAGATGTCAGTACCATGGGATGATCACCAAGAACAGAGGCCGTAATGGAGTAGATCAACCTGAGCATAGAGTGCTACAGAGGAGAAGTGATGCCAGCCCTTAGGAGGAGTCCAAAAGATCAAGTGGAATCCCAGACACTGAAAGAAGAAGCTGTAACATTGAAATTGCCTTGGAGACTCAAAGATGTTAAAGATGCCAGAGCCATGGGATACATGCTGAGGAAAGCTGCTAACAGGGAGTGGAACCAGCCCAGGAGGAAGCAGTTTGTTGCAGTCAAAAAAGATGAAAAAGGAGTGGAGATCTGAAGACCACTTTGACATCAGACATGGAGATGCAGAGTTTGGAGTTTGCCCAGCTGGTTTCCTGCCTTGCTTTGGGGATTACAGTTAATTAAGTTGAATGAATCTCAGAAGAGACCTTGAACTTTGGACTTTTAACATTGTTGCAACTGCTATAGACTATGAGGACTTTGAAAGTTGCACTAAGTGCATTTTGCATTATGCTATGTTTAAGTATGGCCCCCATAGACTCATGTTTTTGAACAAGTCTATGGGGACCAGGGAGTGGAATGTGATGGTTTGTATATCCTTGGACCAGGGAGTGGCACCATCTGAAGGTGTGGCCTTGTTGGAATAGGTGTGACCTGGTTGGAATGGGTGTGTCACTGTGGGTGTGGGTATAAGATCCTCACCCTAGTTGCCTGGAAGTCAGTCTTCCACTAGCAGCCTTTGGATAAAGACATAGAACTCTCAGCTCCTCCTGTGCCATGCCTGCCTGGATACTGCCATGCTCCCACCTTGATGATAATGGACTGAACCTCTGAACCTGTAAGCCAGCCCCAATTAAATGTTGTTTTTTTATAAGACTTGCCTTGGTCATAGTGTCTGTTCACAGCAGTAAAACCCTAACTAGTACATAAATCAAGGCAAGTTTTAAAACTCATTGGTGGGTACATCAGAGGTGGGCACAGTGAGATGAGGGGAGATGTTCTATAGGCCCAGGATGCTGTTTATTGATGTTCTCAGCTCTTGAATTGGTGGAAGCTAGTATTCTCCTAAGTTAAGAGTCTCTAAGATGCTTTTGTTTATTATTTTTAAGATACAGATACAGAGTGGCTATTCCAGAAAGCAAAAACTAGCCCAAGATAAAGAAGTTAGCCCTAGACCCTTCCCAACTCAGCCTTCTGAAAAAGCAGGGATTACAATCCCTGTGTCCCTGGCCGGGTTCCTATTTTGTTCTAACATTTTCTTTCTCTTTAATCTAGCAATTCAAGATAGTTGTAATAGAGGGCAGAATTGTATAAGAAATATAAGCATTTTTCCCCTTTTTCCTGAAAAAACTCACTCCAAAACACAAATTATAACAATACTTGGATTGAACTATATAATTGTTTAGCTCTTTAGATTTCAACTTTTATACAACAAGGTTATACAATACTATTATAGATCTTTACTGCATCATTTTAACTACTTGCCAATATTTGTAGTAAAATTTGCTGGTGTCTTGAACAAGAAATTGAAGCCTGGCCGGGTGGTGGTGGCACAGGCCTTTAATCCCAGCACTCGGGAGGCAGAGGCAGGCTGATTTCTGAGTTTGAGGTCAGCCTGGTCTACAAAGTGAGTTCCAGGACAGCCAGGGCTACACAGAGAAACCCTGTCTCAAAACAAAAACAAAAACAAACAAACAAACAAACAAACAAAAAATTGAAGCCTGATAGGATGGTATGCATCTATGATCCTAGCACTTTGGAGGCAAAGGTAGGGGATTGTGAGTTCAAGGCTGACCTGGGCTTCAGAGTGAGACATTGTCTCCAAAAACTGCAAAGAACCAGGCACAAACAAAACCAAATAAAACAAGCAACCCCAACACATACACACACCACATGCATGCATACAACGGGCCGTACCCGGCGGGCACGCACCGGCGGGCACGCACGCACCCCGTGGGCACACCGAGAAACACAGCTCCAGCTGTGGCATCCTAGAGCAGGATTAAGCAGAGGGAGGTCCTTTGTTCCTTCCCAGCTCGGTGCTTCAGGCCGATCTCCTTTTCTTGCTGTTCCAGTGCTGGAATGCAGCCTGTCCGAGATTACTGCTGCTGATAAAGGCAGAATTATCCTCTTTATTGGAAGTTTCCTGAAGCTAATGGGCAAGATCAATGAAGCTGAAAAGCTGTTCTTGAGCGCTGAGGACTTGTTACTACAGGTAAAGTGAGAAAAAGACTTAAGGCCTTCAAACTTGATTCCTTTTTTGTTCTTTCAGACACCATTGACCTTGTTCTTTTATAAGTTACTATACAGGTAGGGGGGTCAGTGCACTTATAAGTAGGGGGTCACCAGAGAGGAAGCTACAGTGTTAACCCATACCTCACTTGTCAAATAGACTGTAGTCAGCAGAGACTGACACCTGCAGATTGGTGTCACAGCAGGTGAAAATGGAATGACAATTTCCTGCAATTTAGCTGACATTTTCCTGAAGACAAGGAGGAAGTTTGATTATTTTTTTCTTTTTACTTTTTCTTTTATTTGTTTATTTGTTTTTGAGATAGGGTTTCTCTGTGTAGCCCTGGCTACCCTTGAACTCACTCTGTAGACCAGGCTGTCCTCAGACTCACAGAAATCTGCCTGCCTCTGCCTTCCCCAGTACTGGGATTAAAGGTGAGCTCCACCACCACTTGGAGATTGATTCTTTCTTGACTGTATTTTCTCAGAGATCTGTCTGCCTCTGCCTCCCTAGTGTTGGGAATGAAGGTGTGTGCCATTAGGCCTGGCAATCAAGTTGTCTTTTAAATGAAGGGACTGGAGAGATGGCTCAGTAGTCAAGAGTGCTTGCTGCTCTTTCAGAGGGTGGGTTTGGGTCCCAGAACCCATGTATTGTGCCCACACCACCTACATTACACTAGTTCCAGTGGACCTGACACACTCTTTACCTCCATGGGAACTGCACATATAACATGTATGTTCCCTTGGACACATTCACATAAACATAAATAAAAATAAGAGTCTTTAAACAAAGGAGTCAAAATGACAAGCAGCACAGCCATTTTTCAGGAGCTGTTCCTTCCATCAGAGCAGGTACTGTCCTGCCTGGTGGCTGGATGGAAGCAGACCACATTCCCATATTTGTTTGAAGATGAATACCCAGGTTGGGACAAGTGCAGTATCCATGGAAATGATGAGAGGTTTCCAGGAAGTGAAGGTTTCTCTCTTGTTTTAGTCCAACTGCTTGATTTAATTGTTTTGTTTGTTTGTATTTGTTTTTATTTTCCAGAGATTTTAGGGTCAAAGCCTGGTGGTCCCTGGCAGCCCCTAACACGCTAGGTTCAGCTACTCATCCTCAGTGTGCTGATTAATGAGACAACAAATACTAAGAAACAGTAAGAGACAGAGATAGGAGACCCCTCCAGTGTGCCCGCCCACTGGGAGAGGAGACATTGAGAGGTCCAGTCATGTCAAGTTCATCTCTGGGGTCCTGACATGAGGCTTAGGTTTACAGAGAGAGCACAAGACATTCCTAAGCAGTCCTAGGTAAGATGTGACCTTGCCCATCGCTGACTTGGCGTTGTTTCCCAATCCACTTGGCCTACCAAGTGGTCAGAATTATGTGTTAGGACTCTTTCTCCCTCTGGCTGACACCAGGGTTTCATTCTTACCTCCCATAGCATGAGGTTCTTGGGGGCTGAGGGTGAGGGATTCCAAATCTGTAGGACCACCAATCTCAGTTGTCAGATAGCCAGAGAAAGGGGCACGGGTGTCTCGTTAGAATACCTTCCTTGTTGCTAGGCCAGGCACAGTTTGAGTGCATTAAATGACAGACACTTACTTCATGGTCCTGGACTGGAAGCCCAAGGTCAAACTGCTGATGTAGATGATGTCTAGTGAGGCTCTGCATCCTGGTTCATAGACAACCATGTTCTGGCTGTGTTGTCATGAAGAATAAAGAACACTTTGGGGGCTCTTTAGATTTATCTAATTTTATGTACTTACTGTGCATTGGTGTTTCGCCTGAATGCATGTCTGTGTGAGGGTGTCAGATCCCCTAGAACTGGCGTTACAGGCAGTTATAAACTGCCATGTGGGTGCTGGGAATTGAACCTGGGTCCTCTGAAAGGACCAGTACTCTTTAACTGCTGAGCCATCTCTCCAGCCTCAGGGCCTCTTTTAAAAAAGTCCTCATCTTCCCCCACCCCCATTTTTTGGTTAGTTTTATGTCAACTTGACATAGACTAGAGTTACCTACAAGGGGTGTACTGGCTGGTTTTGTGGTCACCTTGACATAAGCTAGAGTCACTATAGAGAAAGAAGCCTCAGTTGAGGAAATGCCTCCCTGAGATCAAACTATAGGGCATTTTCCCAATTAGTGATCAAAAAGGGAGGACCCACCCCATTGTGAGTGGTGCCTTCCCTGGGCTGATAGTCCTGGGCTCTATAAGAATCATCCTGAGTGAGGTAACTCAGTCGCAAAAGGACATGCATGGTATGTACTCACTAATAAGTGTATATTAGTAAAAAACAAACAAACAAACAAACAACCCATACAGAATACACAATATACAGTCCACAGAATTCAAAAGGCTCAACAAGCTGCAGTGCCCAAGTGAGGACACCTCAGTCCCACTTGGGAGAGAGAAGAAAGAAGCAATCATAAGTGGAGAGGGAGGGAATTGGGAGGAAAAGTGGATGGGGAGGGGAGAACCTGATCTGGTATTGGGTGAGGGAAAAGGACTGAAGCCCTGAGGGCCAGCAGAAAGAATGTAAACAGGAAACCTCAGGAAATAGGAGGTTGGGGGACCCCCAGAGTGCATCAGAGACCTGGGAGGTGAGAGACTCCCAGGACTCACAGGGAGGGACCTTTGATGAAACACCAGCCCAACAGTAGGGAGAGGGCACTTATAGAACCCACCTCCAGCAGGAAGACAGGACATCAAGTGAGGGATGCGGTCACCATCCCACAGTCACATCTGTGACCCATAATTGTTTCTGTCTGAAAGAATTACAGGGATGGAAATGGAGAGGAGACTGAGGATAAGAAGGTCCAGCGACAGGCCCAAAGTGGGATCCGGGTCAAGGGGAGGTCCCAAGGCCTGACACTATTACTGAGGCTATGGAACGCTCACAAAAAGGAACCTATCATGACTGCCCCCGGAAAGACCCAACAAGCAGCTGAAAGAGTCAGATGCAGATATTTGCACCCAACCAATGGACAGGAGTAGCTGACCCCTGTTGTTGAATTAGGGAAGGCTGAAAGAAGCTGAGGAGAAGGGCAATCCTGTAGGAGGACCAGCAGTCTTAATTAATCTGGACCCTGAGATCTCTTAAACACTGGACCACCAAACAGACAGCATACACCAGCTGATATGAGACCCCCAACACATATGCAGTAGAGGACTTCTGGGTCTGGGTTCATTCAGAGATGAAGCACCTAACCCTCAAGAGACTGGAGGCCCCAGGGAGTTTAGAGGTCAGATGGGGTGGAGGGTGGGGGCATCCATGTGGAGACAAGGAGGGTGGGGAGGAGGTGTGGGATGTGGAACAGTTGGAGGGTAGGAGGAGAAGATCGGGGAATGGAATATGGAGTGTAAAAAATGAATTACAAATACAATAAAATTAAAAAAAGAATAAAAGCACCTGAGTCAACAGGGGGTGGGGGGAAAGAATGCAGGGTGAGCAAGCCAGGGGAAGCAAGACAGCAAGCCAAGGGAAGCAAGACAGTAAGCAGCACTCCTCCATGGCCTCTGTATCAACTCCTGCCTCCAGGTTCCTGCCCTGCTTGAGTTCCTATCCTGACTTCCTCCAGTGAAGGACTATATTCTAGAAGTGTGAGCCAAATAAACTCTTTCCTCCCCAACTTGCTTTTTGGTCATGGTAGTTTTGGTATGGTGCCTTAAGGGGAGGGGCAGCATTAGGAGGAAAGCCTGGGAGGTTAGGAATGTGAGCACTTATGCAAGGTGTTCTAGGGCTGGAGAGATGGCTCAGTGGTTAAGAGTATTGATCTCTTCCAGAGGTCCTGAGTTCAAATCCCAGCAGCCACATAGTTGCTCACAACTGTCTGTAATGAGGATCCAATGCCCTCTTCTAGTGTGTCTGAAGACAGCTATAGTGTACTCACATTCATTAAATAAATGAATAAATCTTAAAGAAAAAAAAAGGGAAAGAAAAAAAGAAAGGTTTTCTAGTTAGGGTTACTATTGCTATGATGAGATGCCATAGCCAAAAACCTGGGGAGGAAAGCCTTTATTTGGCTTATGCTTCCATGTCACAGTTCATCATCAAAGGAAGTCAGGACATGAACTCAGACAGGGCAGGAACTAGAAGCAGGAGCTGGTGCAGAGGTCATGGAAGATGCTGCTCACTGGATTGCTCCCCTGTTTTCTTATAGAACCCAAGGACCACCAGCCCAAGGCTAAGGCCACCCACAATAAGCTTGGCCCTCCACAGTGATCACTTATCAAGAAAATGCCTTAGAGTCTGGGCCATGGTGGCGCACGCCTTTATTCCCAGCTTTCTAGGGGGGAGACAGAGGCAAGCAGATCATTTGAGTTCAAGGCCCACCTGGTCTACAGTGTGAGTTCCAAAACACCCAAGGCTACATAGAGAAACCCTGTCTCAAAAAAAAAAAATTAAAAATGAAAGAAAGAAAGAAAAAAAAAGCCTTACAGCTGAATCCCATAGAAGCTCGCTCTTTCTTACCTTCTCTCTCTCTCTCTCTCTCTCTCTCTCTCTCTCTCTCTCTCTCTCTCTCTCTCTCTCTCTCTCTCTCTCTCTCCTCTCCTTCTCTCTCTCTCTCTTTCTTTTCTTTCTTTAATGCTGTCGTACTGAATTTCAGCAGGGACTCTGAGGGGCCATACATACTCCATCCACATGCCTGTCTTTCTTCCAGCTCAGCTGTGGCTATGACAGCTGGAGATGAAACAGCTATTTTAGACTGAGAAGTGTCCCTGAGAATAGAGGTCAGGAAGGGTCATGCAATGAAATAACAAGAGGCCAAATATCTGAGATCACTAATGTCTGCAGCTTTAAGTCTCTTGTTGATCTGTGGGTTTTAACACTCCTAAGTTAATCCCAACAAATACCTAAGGCAACCTTTGAGGGCACACTTGGGACAGAACAAAAAGACAGAATAGTAAGAATATATGGTCTTGAAGGGAGGCGCCTTCACACTGGAATGGCGTGCCTTTGCTGCTGACAGAACCAGAGATTTCAAATATCAGGATAAGTACACTGCCCACAGAAACAGTGCTCTCCTCCTAGTCCTCAGGGATTGCTTGGGGAATAGAATGATGTCACCTTGAGTTATGACACTCCTGTGATTCCTAAAGTCATTTGTGCCTATGTAGGCCTAGACTGTCCTGAAACTTCAAGTTCTCACACTTATCCACCGTTTTCAACAACATTCTTATAGGCACTTTGTAAGGACAAAGTGCACTCTTTGAACAATGAATATCATCACCACCACCACGAGTGTCTTCATAACCTTTAGAGATGTAACTTAAAAGCCACCAAATGTCATCTGCCTTTTGTAAAGTACCTAAATACAACTGTCCTTTGAGATGCCAGTACCCACACTTGGATGTGTCTGACCTTTTCTGAGTGCCTCTTTTTCTCCCTTGTGCTTAGAAATCTCCATTGAAATCTCTTCATAGACACCAGATCTACTTCAGATTAGTTGGTTCTGAAATTCTCTTTTGTAGTGAAGTCAGGACTCCTGGATTTGCTTGTGTGGAGGGCTCTCACAGGACAGGGAACTAACTCTTTGGGATATGGGTGACGGTGTGGGTATAGGCACCCATCCCTGCCATCACTGACAAGATCAGTCAAGTTAGAATGGAGGGCTAGGAGAGTGAACAACAGGCACAGGAGCTAGGAGGCTTGCCAAGTGAGGCAGGTTTGAATATATGCCCGGAAGGACATGTGAAAGAATGGGATTCCATACCACGCGGTGCTGCTTCCACAGCTGACGAGTCAGGATCTCAAAATAGATGGGACCTGTTTGCTAGATACCTGCCCAGAAGCTCTGGGTCAAAGGTTAGTGGGACACAGAAGAGCATTTTCTGTAAGTCCCAAAGAGTAGAGAAACTCAGTCTTTACATTCTCATCATGGGACTGAAGAGATGGCTTAGTGGTTAAGAGTTCAATTCCCAAAACCCACGTGGTGGCTCACTACTGTCTATAACTGTGGTCCCATGGGATCCAGCACGCTCTTCTGGTGTGCAAGTGTGCTTGAACACCAAACACCCGTATACATAAGTAAATACATCTTTAAAAAGAATTCTTATCATGGACTGGGCATGGCCTTTGATCCCAGCACCTGTGGAACAGAGTAAGAAAGATTTCTGTGAATTTGAGGTTGGCCTGGTCTACACAGTGAGTTCCAGGACAGCCAAGGCGACAGAGAGAAACCCTGTTGTAGCATGTATTATGCTCTACCTGCCTTTAGCTCTGAGAAGTGACCTCGATATCAGCTCCCTCCCTGCTTCCCTTGAATCCTCAGACAAAAGACACAGACACACAGTTGTTCAACTTCAAATTGCCTTCTTAGCCCAATTGCTGGGCACCGCTATCTCCCGCCTGGAAAACATGTCCTTATCTATACTCTTAGTCTCGTACCTCCCACCCGCCCTAAACTTCAGTGTCTAGTCCCATCTAGCCCCTGCCAAACATCCCTGACCACCTGCCTGTATGTAGGAGCAGCCACAGGCCCCAGCTCCTTCCAAGACCTCACATGGCTGCTGGGTTCTCCTCTCTCTAAAGCTTGGGGAATTCCCATCTCCTCCCTCGTGTCCCTGTGCCTGCCTCCTGGGACCTAGAAGTCCCACCTGTCCTTCTGCCCAGCAATTGGCCCAAGGCTTTCTTTACTGACAGATCAAGAGCCATTTGGGGAACAGGATCTTAAGATCAAAACCTCTCCCTACACCCTGCCTCATAAGTTAAAAACAAAAACAAAAGACAAACAGGAAAACAAACAAAAGACAAAAGAACACAAATAAATTCACCTCATGGAGACAGGCTCTGTCAACCATTTTGTAGGCTAACACTATGATACAACATACATTTATGAACAGTGACACAGATCATGACATCCAGTGTGTGCTGCATCATTAGTTACTAAACACACTCATACACATTCATTTTGGGTTTTCTGAAAAGAGATTCTAACAGCAAGATAACTCACTATTAATTCTCATTGCGTATACTGGGCATTTAGAAGACTTAAGTAACCAGTGTGTTGCAATTTCTTTTATTACATGTATGTATGTAACATACCACTAGGAAGCAGTTCTTTCCTTCGGCTATCTGGGTCCCAGTGACTGAACTCAGGCAAGTGTCTTTACCACAGAGTCAGCTCAGTGCCCCTTGACCCGCTGAAAGTACTTGGAGTTGAACCTAAGACCTCATGAATGCTGGTACTCTACCACTGAGCTACATCTGGTATTCATCTATCCAGTGTCTTCTGTGCACTGAAAGGGTCACAGGTCCCCAGACCTTAGCACAACTGGTGCCGTGATGGAAGTGCTATTTATGCCCTGGAACCCAGAATGTCGGCAGAAACACCTGGCAGAATGAGAACAAAGCCCCAATCCACAGAAGTCCACAGTTCTAGGAAAGTCCCTGAATGTACAAACCTTGCCTTTTGGCCTCTGTAGTTCTGCTTCAGGCTGACTGTTTTGGCTAACTGAGGTGTGTCAACCCAAGATGTAATTTTTGTACTTAAAAGCCCACCCTGAAGATGACTCCAAACTACCCAAAACACCCTGTGTAGTGGCTGACCAAGTGATAAGGCTTCCTATTGGCCGAAAGCCATGCCATACCTGAAATGGGCCATAACAACTTCTCCCTCATAGGCAGTAAGCAGTTTGTATTACAAACATGTCAGACATGAAGACTTGTTACCGTTAACTAATAATCTGTAAAAACATTGCCCAAAATAGACTTGTAGTTTGGTGTTTACTGTGTCATCTAATAACGATCTCATCATAGCCACTTCTCTGATAAATAGTTAAATTTCTCTGAGAAGTGATGTTCTGTGTGCCAGGAGCTGTCGCTGCCAACAACCTGTTTTCAGGAGTGGTTCCCTTTCTCATTTCTGTACAGAGCCCATCCATGACAGAAATGCTCCTCAAAGCTCAGAATGCCATTGGAGAATTATATCTTGAGATCGGGATGACTCAGAAAGGACTCACATATTTTCAGAAAGCTTGGTCAAATCTGCTGCGGTTTACACTCAGCGACCTAAAAATCAGCCAGGAATTGATGAAACAGAAAGGTAGGCAGATGCCTGCCGAGGCTGCTCCACCCCTCTCGATTCAGTGAGCAACCCCAGGGACCTTCTCTCTCAGGGAAAGGGACTGGCTAGGTAATTTTAAAGAAAAGTTTTTGCAGCCAAACATGGTGGTGCATATCTTTAGTTCCAGCACATAGGAGACAGAGGCAGAACCCATGTTAAAAAGGTGACATGGTGGCTGACATATGCTTGTATTCTCAGGGCTGAAGAAAGTGAATCCTTGAGGCTCCACCGACCCCTAACTTAGCTTGCTAGTCAGTTTCAGGCCACTGAGAGACCCTCTCCGCCAAATCAACCAACCAACCAACCAACCAAGGTAGATGGCATCTGAGGAATGAAACAGAGCTATCCTCTGGCTTCCTCATGTAGATACCACACCCACTTGTACCTACACGCTCATGGGCACCTATGCCGTTCCATTAAACAGATCCAGTCTTCAGGTTCATACTGTTGTCTGAGTCCCTTGGTCCTTTGACTGACACTTGCATACAGATGCTTTGTATGCAAACAAACCCTATTCAGTGTAGATCAGGGATGGATTCATCCAGAAAACCCCTGGTTCTTGGCATGGAGAAGAAATGATGTTGATGTTGACTCTTCAGGGGATAAACAAAACCTTAAGTGTTATGTTCTTTGTGAACATTTATTACCTGTAGTTAAAGTGATGAATAACCTGGCAAAATCGGCGCCTGGGGAATTCTTAAAAGAAAACCACGTTCTGGAATACGCTACTGAAATCTCCAAGTATGTGACTGACAATCCCCGTGATCATGCTACCATGAAATATACTGAAGGTGTTCTCATGTAAGCATGAACATTTCTCTTGTTTTCTGAATTAGCTACTGCTTCTTCTTCTTCTTCTTCTTCTTCTTCTTCTTCTTCTTCTTCTTCTTCTTCTTCCTCCTCCTCCTCGTCCTCCTCCTCCTCTTCTTCTTTAATTAATATGGTTGGGGGCTGATGGTGTAGCTCAGTTGGTAGAGTGTTTGCCTTGCGTGTGTGAAGTCCTGGGTTCAATTCCCACAACAGCATAAATTAGGCACAATGAATCATTAGGCACAGTGTAATCCCTGCACTTGGAAGGTAGAGACAGGAAGAGAAGGGATTCAAAGTCATCCCCAGCCTTGTATGAAATTCAAAGCCAGTCTAGGCTAACATGAGACCCTGTCTCCACATTATATCTATATCTATATATTTATTATTTGTATTTGATCTGTACCTGTTACCACATCTCCCATATAACTCATTGGTTTGATGCTGTGGATTCATCTTCCAGCACAGTACATTTCAGACAAGGATGGTCAGGGGTCCTTCTCAAGGCACTTTTGTCTGTATCTGGACACATTCCTGGTTGGCATGACTGGCAAGCATGCTATTGACATCTAGAGGTGGAGACCAGGGATGCTACTATAATGTATAGGGCAGGCCCACAACAAGGAATTATCCCACCCAAATGTCTACACTGTAAAGGTTGAAAAATGCTCTTTTCTTTCTTTTGTTCTTTTTTTCCTCCTCTTCTTCCTCTTCCTCCTTCTCCTCCTCCTCTTTCTTCTTCTTCTGAATCAAGATCTTCCCAAGTAGCCCAGGCTCTGAAATTCACTATGTACCCTAAGCTGGTCTTGAACTCATGATCCTCCTGTCTCAGCCTCCCAAATACTGGGATTGTTGGCATGTTCCATGATGCCTGACTACTGTGGTTTCTGTATGTCTGAGGTCAGGAGCTAGAGTACATGCTAGCATGCACAAGGCTTTTGCTGAACCCCTGGAATTCCTCCTTCCTAAAGACACGGGTTATGCATACCCATGTATATAGATAGACATACACAGGCACACACAGAGACATACATACATACAGACACACACATAGACACAATACAGACTTCACACAGACACACAGAAATACACATAGACACACACAGACACACAGAGACATAGACATACATACATACATACATACACACAGAGACACACAGACACACAGACAGACACATACACTTCTCAGTGCTTTTGAGGGTATTGATCCCTCCACCTGCTACCCTGGATTTCATGAGTGTTGTTGCTAGCCCAATGAATGCGAACCTTTTGCTGTAAGCATTCTCCATGCCTGGTAAACCACAGGCCTGTGTTTCCTTCTTAGGTTGGCTTCCGGAAACGCAGCCCTGGCCAAACTCAAGTTTCAAGAGTGTTTAACTATCAGAAGATGGCTATTTGGCAATAAAAACATACTAGTTGGAGAAATTATGGAATTCTTAGCAGATTTACTATTTTTTCTACTAGGAGAAAATGAAAAGTAAGTTTCTATAGACTGTTTCAAGAACGTGTGTGTCTCTCTCCCAGTTCTCTAACACCTGGGGTGTGCTCTGACTTAATGGGCCATCTTGCTTCTTTGTCTCTAGTCCTGCTCATAAACTGAGTGGGGTGCACCCTTCCTGAGGGCCCTGCCCTCCTGTGTTTGTCAGGGCATCTACTACAAAGCCTTCTGAAAACTCTGGACCCACAGAGTGGAGGCTTTGCAGCAGGTAAGGACACAGGAGCCCAGGCCTCTCATTGTGAGTGTTTGTGAGTAGGCGTGTTTCATTCAGGCCGCAGCCTGGCTGCTGTCTGCAGGACCCCATCCCACTGTTCTGTCTCCTAACTCCATCAGGCTTTGAGATGTGGCACTGTCCTCAACTCCTTACACAGCTAAGTGGAGAAGAGGGTGGTAGGGATCCTCACAGGGCCCTGATGTGAGCATGCCTAGATCTGTGTTTGCTGGCTGCAGGGTTGTTAACTCCCAGCAATTGCCCTGTCACCGCAGGGTCAGCTGACAGTGTTCAGGGCTGCTCAGTTGTGAAGTGTGGCTAGGGTTTGGGGCTTGGTTCCCCAGCCCTCCTCTCCCCTCCTCTTCTCCTCCCTTCCATCCCCTCCTCCTCTCCCTTCTGCTCTTCTCCCCTCCCCCCTTCTCCTCTCCTCTTCCCTTCCTCCCTTCCCCTCCTCTCCTGTGGCCTTTTCAAATGTTAAGGCAATTTTATTAGTAGCCATTTCTTGTTTATCCTGGCTAGCTTCCAAATAAATGAGCTACTTCCTAGCCTAGTTCCCTGAGACACTTGCATTTTAGCCTTGACCTGGCTCTCTCTGCTGCTCCAGGTGTTTCCCCAAGGTCTCTCCAGGACCCTCTCATTGTGGCCTCAGCCTCTCCCTCTCCCTCTCCCTCTCCCCCATTCCAAAACTGGCAGAATCTCCTCTACTCAGTTATTGGCTGATCAGTTTTTATTGACAAATTAGAGAACAAATGGGGGAGCAATGTTTACACCACCATGAGACAGGAGATTCTTAGAATAGGCACAACACTGCTGTGTCTGATTGCAGCCAGACATAGAGGCAGAGCGATCAGCATCTGAGTAACACAAGGATAATCTTCACACAATGCCCCAAACCACGGCTACACTTTAGGACCATTTCCGCTCCTCTCATCAGTAGACAAATGCTATTGGTAATTGAATAAACGAGGACAGGATTGCTCCTGGTGGAAAGGGTTTTAATTGTAGATATGAGGGAGAGCATTTCCGGAAGGCAGCTAGAGGAGTCTAGACTGATCATGGTCCCCAGACTGAACCGGGCCACGAGAGGAGAAAGACAGGGAGTGGGGGTGGGGTATAGTCGAGAGAGGAAGAGGAGGGAAGAAGAGAGAGGGGACCAGGAGCCAAAAGTAGAGGGCCAAGAAAGATGCTGAGAAAACATGTAACCAAGACTGCTGAGGTTAGGCAGGAAAGAGAAGCTGGGTGAAGAGACAGGAAGCTCAGTGGCTGGAGAGGCTTGGGCAGGGGGCAGGGTGAGAAGTGCTGAGGAGCCAGGACTCTGTAAGGAGGACTTGCGATGATGATGATGATGATGATGATGATGATGATGATGGGAGGACCTGGCTGCCAGAGTCCACTTTGATATGTTAATAGGCACCTCAGCCATTAGTCTTGGGTTTCTTTGATAATCTGTAGTACTTGAACATAAATCAGCCCAAGCCCTTTCTAGCCAATACTTCAAAGGTAAAGACTAGTCCAAATAAGGGAGGAACTAGGTAAGGTGGTATTTGGGCTTGTGTCTCTGGCTGGATTCAAGATTTTGTTTCTGTTACTGAATGACAGTGACATGGGACAGGTGATCATCATCTTAGGCTCTTATTGACTTGGTTTTGGCGAGGTAAGCTGGGCGGTGAGGATATCTTCCTGACAGGATCCTGGAGCCCTGAGTGCAGAACCACTAGGTCTAGGTGCTCTCTTGATCTCCCTGCTCTACAGCTGCCTTCTGCATCAACCCATTCTGCAAACTCTGGGCAATCCTTCCACCTTCCTGAAGGTTCTTCAAAGTTTCAGACCTGAGCGAGGGGTGTAGCTCATTCAAAGGGGTTGAGGATGAGCACATGAGGCTATGACAAAACACCACAACCATGCCAATGCATAGAAGAAAGCCTGTAGCTGGTCTGGCGGTTTCAGAGGGCTGGGGTCCATGTGGTAGAGCAAAGGCATGGCAGCGGGAACAGTTGACAGCTCACATTTGATCTGAAAGTAGGAGAATGATTCCAGTCTTTAGAAACCTCAAAGCCTGCCCCTCGGTGACACACCTCTTCCAGCAAGGCCACACCTCCTCATCCTTCCCAAACAGTTCCACCTACTGGGAACTGTGTATTCAAACTTATGAACCTATGAGGACCATTCTCATTCAAACTACCACAGAGGCCCTAGCTTTGATACCTAGCACTACAATAATACTATAATTAATAACAATAATACTATTACCACCACCAGAAACAATACCAACAGCAGGGATTGAGGATGAAGCTAACTTGGTAGAACGCCTGCCTAACATACACTAAGGACTTGGTTCAATCCCCAGCAGAAAAAAAAAAAAAAGTGTGTGGAATGGAACATGTCTACAGTCCCAGAACCCAGGATGGGAGGCAGATGTTCAAGGTCACCTGTGACTATATATGGAGTTTTGATGCTATCCTGAGACTGACTGTCTTTTTTAAAAAAGAAAAAGGCCACAGTCAGTGTTACATAAGTGTACCTTGCTTCATCTTCCACCACTTGACTGGCTGAGGAAGCAAGGGGGTCACCCCTACTCTTCTCTGCTCGCCATCCTAAGACGAGCATTGGAGACTGTTTGTTGAATGAATGCATGCCATATTTCTCCACTGCAGTACTTGAAATGCATTTCTGTTCTCTAGATCTCAAAAGAAGCAAGCCATTGAATATTATAAACAAGTCATAAAAATCAAGGAGAAGGCAGATACGGTGGCCTCCTGCAAGCTTGTGAGGAAGCATCTGAGCATAAGCCTCAGCGACACCTTGTGTAAACTAGGTAACTAGCTGCTCCCGGCTGCTCCCAGGAAGGCAGCTTCCTCGGACCAGCAGTGTGTGTGTGTGTGTGTGTGTGTGTGTGTGTGTGTGTGCCACTGTCTGTGTGTAGAGGTTAAAAGACTATTCCCTCCCACTATGTAGGTTCAGAGGATGGAATTCAGGTTGGCAGACTTGGCAGTCAGTGCCTTTGCCCACTGTCTTAGTTACTTTTGTCTTGCTGTAGAGAGTCAAGGCCACTTATAAAAGAAAGCCCTTGAGAAGAGTCTCGCTTACAGTTTCCTAGGGCAAGTCTATGACTGGCATGGTAGGAAGCAGAGCAGCGGAACAGGGAAGCACGGTGCTGGGATTGTAGCTGAGACCTTACATCTGATTCTCAAGTTGGAAGCACAGAAAGAGAGAGAGCAAGAGAGCGAGAAAGCGAGAGAGAGAGAGAGAGAGAGAGAGAGAGAGAGAGAGAGAGAGAGAGAGAGAGAGAGAGACCGGGCCTGGTGTGGGCTTTTGAAACGTCAAATCCCACCCCTAGTGACACACTTTGTTTAACAAGGCTACTCCTTTTAATCCTACCAGACAGTTAAGCATTCACTATATGAGCCTGTGGGAGGCATCCTCATTCACATCCCAACGCCCACCAGGCCATCTTACTGGTCCTGTACCTTCAGTGTTGGCTGGAGTCTGTTTCCCTTGCATGCTTTTCTAGCCAGGGGTGGGGGTGCGCTCCTATACTTGCAGCATTTTCAGGATAGCACTGGAGGCCTGAGAGCACACGGACAGTGTGAGGTAATGCAGTAAGGGCTGACCTCAAGAGTAGGCAGGCAGGCAGGCAGGCAGGCAGGCAGGCAGGCAGGCAGGCAGGCAGGCAGGCAGGCAAGCAAGCAAAGCCCAGGCCCTAGGGCTGTGCCGTCCAATGGTGGAGGAGTGCTTGCCTTCCCTTCATGAGAACCATCTCTAACCCCACAAAGAAAAAAGATTATTTTCCTGGCGCTTTTCATTCTTTGCTTTTAAAAGGCAGCAAAAATGATCACACCAGTTTGGCGGCTTGCTGAAGAAAAAAAGGCCAAAAGTACATGTATGAGCAGCGAAAGATGTGTTCAGTGGGTGGACTTATGGGTGTGTGTGTGTGCACACGTGTGCGTGTATGTGTATACTGGGTGTGTTGTGTGTATGTATGTGTGTGTATCTGTGTGTGTATGTATGTGTATCTGTGTCTGTGTATCTGTGTGTCTGTGTGTGTGTGTGTGTGTGTGTGCACATGAACAAATAATACCCACCTCCATAAATCTGATCGGCTGAGGTTGGTAAAGTGTTTTTCCTAAAACTAGAAAATGCAGATGTGAAAAATGGAGCATATACTTGGGAAAGGACTTGGTATTGTCTAGTCTGATTTCCCCACAAGGTCCCGTTCTGTGACAGTCTGGGTCTCTAGCTTACCGTGGAAGGAAGTAGAAGACACTCATTTACTTTAGAAAGTAGGTAGGCATCTGTAGTGGTGTCACTTGCAGAGTTTTTAAGACTCCTGAAATAAGTCTATACAAAATGGCTCAGATTTGCAGTCTATTTTCAGTGTGGTGCGATTCAGTTTCTTTTTCTTTTTTTCTAGCAACTGAAAAAAAAAAAGGCTTTTATTGGGGGTGAGGGAAGACAGATATATAGCTGGCACGAGACACACAGCACACCTACACATACACACCCCTTTCTAGGCCCCCCCCTAGCACATTGGGGAGGGGCAGGGCCATGATGATGACTTGGGGAGCTCAGCCTCTTTTTTAGGGCTGGGAGCTTTTAAAGTCTCTGAAGGGTCTTCAGGATGACGGCCAAGTGGCCCACAACTGTTGTGTAGATATGTTCTGATCTGGCCTTGAACTTGCAGTCAGTACATCACTAGGGGGCCTTCTTGGTAGGAGAACAGTCAGGAGAGGAGGGTAAGGAAGAAGCCAGCCATCTTGGAATGTCACCACCTTTATCACCTCATCATGGCTCTAATTCTTACATTCCTACCCTGCCCCCAGGGGTGGGTTGTGGCACAGACTACCCTCTCCAAGCTGACAAAAGGAGGGATGAGTGCCTCTGAGGAGGGCTGATTGAAGGAAGGCACAGATCCAGAAGTGAGGTAGTGAGCCATGCGATGACAGCCTGCGTTCTTTGAGCCTGCAAGGGGACATCTGTATTTTACAAATCGGGAGGCTGTTGGCTGTGCTGTGGTTCCTACTGGATGTTAGGAAAGTGAGCGGAGCAGGTTTGCTCTTATGAGAGGAAGAAGATAGGCAATATCCAAAGAGCTCTTAGGAGCTCCGTCATAGGTGTCAGAGAAATGGTATGTTGAGATTGGCATAGGCTGTATTTAACAGATCAACATTTAGCTGAGCAATTAGATGCCTGTTACCAGACTTATGTGTAAGGAGCAAGCAACAGGAGACTCTGTAAGAGAAGTCTGTTCATGTAACTGTCCTATTGGCAGAGCCTTGCCAGCACCGGTGACTCTGCCCAGGCACCAGCTGTGTGTCCATCCAGTGGAGGAGACAATAAAGACCTCACTTGAGTAAAAGCCAGGTGTCTCCTGTTGGTGTCACCACCAGACATCAGCATCTAACTGACAATCTAAAAAGCAATATAATTGGATGGTTTTGGTAGGATTGTCTAACAAAGTCCCAGGGAAGATTTCCCTGTCATCTTATGTAACTGTACCCGAATCCTTTCTTTTTTAAACCTTCCTTCCTACCCATTTTATATTCTCGTATGAAGCTTTACTTGATACATAACATAGTTCTTACCTAAAAGTAAGTATTTACTTGTTTGCTATTATTATTATCATCATCATTATTGTTTGTACCTTCTACTCTTTTTTCTAATCATTTATTTGTTCATATCTCGTGTGCATTGGTGTCTTGTCTGCATGCATGTCTGTGTGAGTGTGTGAACTACAGACATTGTGAGCTGTCATGTGGGTACTGGGAACTGAACCTGGATCCTCTGGAAGGGCAGCAAGTGCTCTTAACCACTGAGCCACCTCTCCAACTCCATCTGTACCTTTTTCTAATAGGAAAAGCCTTGATTTCTCTTGACCACTCACTATTGCATGTATCAAACAAGCTCATACACAAGGGAGGAAATACCTTAGTTGTTGCGGCCGGCCAGCAGCTCACATGTCTGGGTTCTAACCTGGAAGGCATCCTGGAATCTGAAAAAGAAGAGGGGGTTAGGTGACGTGAGAAAGATGAAACCAAGACAAGGCTCTGATCAAGGTTCGATTTTACTATTTCCGACACTCGGTTATGAAGCAGGGGAAGGGGCCCTTTCCTGCCAAGTCATCCTGGAGTAAAGTTGCAGGTGACCACGTGTTTGACTCCGGAACAACAAGGCGGCAGGCAGTGGGAGTGGCAGAACGATAGGGCTCCATGCTCTCTTCTAGCTAACACTGAAACCTGAGCTGGGGGGGGGGGGAGGGTGTTCCACTTGGTTATTCTGATTTATCTTCTCTCTTTAGGAAAGCAAGTGTAAGGACAGGGATGGAGCACACTGGAAGCTCTGCATAAGCTCAGCATACACCTGTGACCCAAAGTCACCCTCAGTTCCTTAGAGAGCCTGAGGTCAGCTGGACTATGCGAGGTCCTGTCTAAAAAATCAAAAAGAAAAGCAAGTGTGGCTACTAAGGGGATTTGAATATTAATTACTTATTCTTATCACACAGTTCTTTCAGTTGTCCAGTTATTACTAATAATTCATTCCACAAATATTGACTCTGCCTTTTACATCTCAACTTCCGGTTTTGTTGCTTGGGAGTCAGCACTGAACAAGATAGTGACCAACTGTGCCTTCAGCTGAGCTCACCTTATGGGAGAAGTGAACACCCGTTGTTTAACTTAAATGGTGCAGTGCTACCCGGAGACTACAGTTGACATAATGCTGTAGTAATATCGAATACATTAAGTGTAGTCTGGGAAAATCCCAGTGCTCCAGGAGACCATGCCTCCTCTGGTGGATGGGACAGGCCCTCATGAGGGAGTGCTGTTACTGGGACTGGAGTAGCGGGATGAGAAGAAGGCCCAGGAGTGGGACGGACTCTCCAAGCAGTAGCTGCCTAATACCTGAGGCTGACAGGACCTGAGGAGGTCTCTGTGGCTGGTGTGTAGGAACAGTTGGGGAGGGGATTCGAGAGTCTGACTGGTCACATTCCTCCAAAGCCAGGGAAAGGGGTTGTGGTGTTACCTTCATAGCAACTGAAAGTCAGGTGGTAAGTGTTAGGAAGAGTCACACACACACACACACACACACACACACACACACACACACGGCTTTCACTGAGATCTCCAATGTAACAGTCCTAGATTACACTTGAGTCAGAGCTACCACAGAGTTCAAGGACCCATTCCATCACTCTTGTTTCCATTGTGTGCATTCTTAACTTCTCAGACAGACTGAGAATTCCCAGGGACAGGGGACTTAGTGTTTATTCTTTCTGCCAGCATGCTAGCTGTATGAGGGGCCATGGGTAAAACAGAGTATTGGTGGATATTTTACACAGTGTGTCCTGGGTTATTCCATTGAAATGACGGAATAGCCTGCTCCAAGCTATCGGTATAGAAACAACTCAAATAATTTCCCCCCATTGAAAGCAATTTTTTTTTTTAAGATTTGTTGATTTATTTTATGTGAGTACACTGTCATTGTCTTCAGACACACTGAAAGAGCACATTGGATTCCATTACAGATGGTTGTGAGCCACCATGTGGTTGCAGGGAATTGAACTCAGGACCTTTAGAAGAACAGTCTATGCTCTTAACCACTGAGCTATCTTTCCACCTTGAAATCAATAATTTTTAGTTGATTTTCCAGATCATTTTAAAAAAGATTTATTTATGTATCCATATGAGTGCTCTATTTGCATGTATGTCTGCATGACAGAAGAGGGCATCAGATCCCATTATAAGTAGTTATGAGCCACCATGTGGTTGCTGGAAATTGAACTCAGGACTTTTAGAAGAACACCCAGCATTCTTAACCACTGAGCCATCTCTCTAGCCCCTCCAGATTATGTTTTAAGATTTATTTATTTTTATTTTATGTGCATTGGTGTTTTGACTATGTGTCTGTATGAGCTGAGACTGGAGTTACAGACAGCTGTGAGCCACCATGTGGATGCCAGGAATTGAACCCAGGTCCTCTGGAGGAGCAGATAGTGCTCTTTACTGCTGAGCCATCTGTCCAGCCCACAGAGTATGTTTTAGATAGCGTGTTAACAATGATAATTGCAATGACAATTGCTCTGAGAGTTTTGACATCTTCCTCCCTTGTTATTGTCTGAGTAGGTCAACAAGTTGAATATAGTTTAGTCTTCAACAGGGTATGAGAAGAGGGGGTTGACAATTAAGATAGATTTAAATTCCAATCCCTAAATTTTATGCATGAGGCTATAACCGTAGTGCCTATGTGCTGAAATGTCCCGTCTGTAGGAAGGAGGCAGATCCTCCATCCTGTATCCTGTGATCATGGCTGTGAGGCGCTGATTGCTCAGTTGAGTCTCTCTTGTTCAGTAATCCTTCATATCTCAGTTGCAAGCCCAAACCTTAGCTGTAGATCCCAGAGATTCTGCAGCAGGAATGGCAGCTATGCCAGCTATGCCAGCTATGCCAGCTATGCTGTGATCTGTGTTCCAAGCTCGCCCTGGCCACAGCAGTCTCATCGCTCCTCCTGATAACTGCTGGAAATTTGCTATTGAGAAACCATTGTCCTGGGAGAAAAGAATCAAAAATTGGCTTTCTTTCCCCACTGTGTACACTGTGCACTCTCTCCTGAGCAGCTTATTTGGGACGAGAAATGACAGATGAACACAGCACCGCCTCCCTCTCCTTGGGCTTCTCTTTAAAAGGAAATGCCAACCTGCTGAAGGAAGAAATTAATGGTACCATCCAGCAACTCTCAGCAGGGAGAGGCAGTCTCTTCCCTATTTAATGTCAAATTTCTCATCTCAGCCAGAACCCTCTGCTGACGGAAGTTGATCCTTTGATCCAAAAGTTAGTTAAGTAACCCAGACAATCCTTACTGTTCAGTTTTGACTTAGGTATAGATGTCCTCTCTTCCCTGATAGGTTATTTCTCAGACACCAGTGCAATGAGCCAGTTTAAGCCGGATTATATGATATTAAAGGCAGCTTTATTAGGAAGCTGTTCTTGGGCGGGCACGTTCACTGGCCCCAAGGACCTAGTCCAGGGAGCTCACGGGGATACGGGGGTGGGGAGAAAGAAAGAGTATGCACACAGAGAGGGAGGAGAAGAGATGAGAGAGACCAAAATTATATAGGGAGGAGCCTCTGGGGGAAGGGCAGCCTAGCCCCTGGGCTGATAAGTTCAGGGTTGGGGGCAGAGTATGCCAGGCAGAGAATGAGGGATGCTGGGAGAACCTGGAAGCCAGGTCTGCTTTGATATGTAAATGTGCACCTCCGAGCCTTGTCTCATGGTCAGAAACCAAACATCCTGGCCTTTTGTTGATTATAAGTGAATGAGGGGTGCTGTAATCACACAGCTTTAGAGTAGGCGCAGAAAGCTGGAAGTCAGCCAAGTCCAGGAAGAGCTGGTTGTTTTACTGCTGCCCGGGTTGTGGGACCATCTTGGGGTAGGAATTGTGTAGGCCCAGTTGAAGCCTCAGTCCCTTGTCCCTGAGTCTGAAACCAAACATTCCCCAAATCTTCAAAAGCTGCATTAGGTCTCTCTCCCCTTCTAAGAGTGGACTTTTGGGTTAGAATTGGATGGCATCTTTCTTGAAGCACACATTCTAGCGTGGGCTTCTGAAGAGTGAGGGCAACTGTGGTTTAGTTTCTGTGCCAGGTCCCCTGAGACTGCCCCTTGATGTCTTCTATGTGTCGCCTGCTCCTGCCCTACCTAGAAACACTGAACTGTTTCAGCATCTCATGGGACTGGATCTTTCTAAAGTGTTTGGTCTAGTTTTCACAGATAACAATTCTTTTTCATTCTGTAAGTGTCCAAAAATCACAGAAGGAAGACTCCAGACCCAGATAGGATGCAAAGGCAAAGAGCATGCATTCTGCAGAAACAACCAGCATGCGGGGTCAGCCATTCTCCAAAATGGTGACCCCAGACAAAGGCACGCGGGCCTTCTTACAGGGAACCAGGGGAACTCTCTAGAAGGCGTAGGTAATCTCTAATGTGATTGGTAGGGGCCAAAGTTGTGGCATTAGCATAACTTTGATTGGCTAATATGTTAGTTCTTCTATATTTAGAAGAACTAACATATTAGTTCTTCACAGAGAGTCATGGGTTAGGCAATCTAAAATTTCATTGGTGGGTGCTGGGGAGGTCACAGGGGTTGGCTTCTGATTGGCTTGTGCCAGGTGGTCAGTGGTCTGCATTTCCATGCCATGAACGTTTAACTATAGGATGAGATAGGGCTGCCCAGCCCAGATGCCCCACCCCGGGATAAGCTATTCCCATTGTTGTGGTTATCTCCTCTCCAGGCGGTTCTTTGGGAGCTGGTGCCTTATGGCCTTCTTTTTAAAATCAGACCCGGGCCTTACATGGGGGTTTATATCATCCTTTCAGTTCCAAGACTTCTCTGTTATTTTGTACTTAGTCAAGTTGCTTTATTAGAATAATGAACCTGGCTGACTCTAGATCATGCTAGCACCTGGTTGTCTGGGAACAGAAGTGTGCCTGTGGAGGAAAGCTGTTAGCCACAGGCATGTAGTGTGTCCCGGGCGATGGACAGCAGGCTGTGGAGAGGAAGCGAAGGACCCTGGGAAGGGTCTCCTTATAGCTGTACCACATACAGGTTCCTCCCTAGTATTATTACTTTGAATTTTTTTTATCTGTTCATTTATTTCATTATATATTTGTGGGAGTGGGTGTGTAAATGTGTGTGTGGGGGGGGTCAGAAGTCAGCTTGCAGGAGTCAGTCCTCTCCCTCTACCATGTTGGTCTTGGGGGTCAGACTCGAGTCATCGAGCTTGATGGCATGTGTCGTTACCCGGAGCCACCTCTCCTGATGGATGATGACTGTTTTGAATCTCTTAAGGAATGAGCACAGCATAGAGAATTGTCTTCTCCTTTTTGCTGGAAGAGTCACATCTGGAATTGTGCCCAGCTGCACTATTTTCTGGGCTTGTGGGCATCACTGCCTCAGTTGTCTCTTTCCCCAGAAGGGGCTAATACTATCTGCCCATTGGATTATTACAGTGATTTAATGAGATAAGCCAACCAACAGAAGCAAGCAACTCGGTGCTTGACTCCCTCCCCATTAAGAAAACAAGTTAGCTATGGGAGAAGGCCCAGACATTCCTGAGTTAATTGACATTCACTGGCTGGTTGTCTTCCCCCTGGGTCAGGAGAACTGACCAGACTAAGCCAGCTGGTACCAGTTCTAGGGTGAGGTCTGCAGCCAGGCCAAGGCAAAGCCGCCCGATCCTGAAAGTTTACCCGCTGACAAAGAAGAAAGGATCAGGTTGTATTAAGGAACATGCCAAGGTCAAAGGTATAGCTACAGATCTGCCCTGGGCCACAGGGGAAGGAAGGGCCTTGGATGAAGGGCCATGCATCAGTGGAAGCTGCCCCAGGAACAACTTAGCTCCGTAGTGCCTCTCAAAAGAGCTTCTAGGAGAACAGCAGTCACTCTGCAGGACCTGGAGATGGGTGGGCAGAGAATCTCTTCAGGGGGTTCTGCTGTACCAGCTATATGATGTTCTATGTTTCTCCATTTTCCCTTGTAAGGGCACTCAGCCATCACAACCGAGTAACTCAGATGGCCATGCGACGGCAGCTGGAAACATCACAGGGAGTCATGGAAGAATTCCAAACCAAGGACAGATGGCTAAGCAGACAACCTCCCCAAACTCCCCCTTAGACTTCTAGAAAAGGCGGCAGGCAGTGTGACTCATGTGATAGGGCTGCAGGGAGAAAGACTGGAAGTGGAAGTCCGTGATGCTCATTACGGTCCAGTCATAACCCAGTCAGCTGTTGGGCAGGCTGGACCATCTCTGAGAGATATGCAGCGTGCACGTCACTGAACATTCTTTAAAGGCCCTGGAAACCTATGGCACTGCCTCTAGAGGCACAGGGAAGGGAGAACTTTTTACTTCACACTTGGGTACATTTTCCTGTTTGAGCCACAGGTCGATGTGTGTACTGTGGAAAAGACCAAATGGAAAAGACAGATGATGATGGTGTCAGGTGTCGCTCTTCTTGGATTAGCAGACAGATGGTCACTACAGTCATGTACCTGGTTATTAGCTCAGGCACCTGTCTACATGTCTACACTTGCAGCCCTCACATCCTCAGTGGTTTTTCTAGCCCAGGTCCCAGTCAGTGTCCTGCTGGCACCAAACTTGCAGTGCATTTGTAACCAAGACAATAAGCCAGCAGTTCTAGCTGGGTGGTATTGGTGCATGGCTTTAATCCCAGCAATCAGGAGGCATGTCAGGAGCAATAATGGGACAAGCTAATAACTAGCAGGTGATCATCCTGAAATGGCCTGCTTTGGATTATTATATAGTCTGTGATAGGTGCACCCTTATTAAGCAAGGCTGTAAGGGATTCATGTTAGGAAAGATTCCTGCTATTAATATGCTTTTCCTGTTATTATTAAACATATATAATAATCACTAAGTAATAGTATACCCCTTTGGAGTGGATCTCTGCAGATCCATAAAGATGTATTGTCTTCTAGTGATGCTATATAGATAAATAGATGACTTAAGTCTTTATGATGATCCTATAAGAATTCCTAAAATTTTATCAGTGATTATCAGCTTATTTATAGTGGGACTGCTATTAGGTCCTTTTCTGATAGTCAAAACTGTGATGAGAACTTTGCCAGTCTCCCAAGTGTCACCAGTTAATTGCTCTTAGATAATAACCAGACTTTATCCTACTCGGAGAACATTCCAAGAAGTTATAAAACAATTAACTAACGGTCATAAAAAGGGAACTAATGATTTATTATAGGTGCTGAGACAGAAGATAAAATATTGAGTGGGTTTATCTATACAAACCTTCACTTATAACTTAGTTATGGTTTTAAGCCTTCAGTGAAGCTGTGGAGCTGTAACTGTAAATGGAATGTGCATGTAAACATGTTGTAAACTTCTATTTCAATTTATGATTGGATTTTGTGTGTGAACCTGTGATGAACTTTTTAGCATGTGGTCATGTGTTCTGAGTGATGTTTAAGAGCAGAGGAGAAAGAGAAGAGTCAGAACTGAGGGACTGGGGTGAGAGGAACGGAGCTGAGAAGAACTGAGCTGAGAAAGGAACTGAGCTGAGGAGAAGTTTTTAGAGGGGACTTTTTTTTTTTTTTTTTAGATTAGAAGGAGAATGCAGAGTGGAATAATTTAGAAACTATAGGTAACATAAAATACTAAGAGAGCAATGTGCAGAATGCAGAGGGAGCGAGGAAAAAGAAGACGCTGCAGAGAGCAGAAGGAGCAGGCAGGCCTGTCTGTCCCATGGTAAGGACAAGGCAGCTTAGTCTTGTTAAAAGAAACAAAACTTTTTTCTTACAAACATGGGTTTAATTCATTTAGCATTAAAAGGGTCGAAGCCTTTTCTTTCTTTATGTAATAAAGATTGAAGCTCATTTTTCATCCAGAATGAGTGAGTTCTTTCTGCACCAGTGCTTGGTCTTTTGCTCCATATACAAATATGTAAGTATGGATGTGTCTGTAAGTATGTAATTGTGAAAGTGCATGCAAGCTGGCACCATCTGGGTTTGAATGAAAATGTATAAATGAGTGTGTATGAATCTGTATATGAACTTATACGAGATTATGCATATTCGCTTATGTAAAAGTTTTTTCCTCCTGCAAATGTTATTCTCTTCTCCTGGTTCAGTAGAAGTTTATTGCTCCAAACTTCCCCCTAGCCTGACAAGCAGGAGGAATCTGGACAACAGGCAAAAGGCTCTATTGAGTAACCCTTTACTTAATCTCCTGCTGTTTTAGGATGAGGTGCTAAGTGCCTGAGACTGCAGTCTCTGGCCTCAGAGGAACACAGAGGGCAGGTCAGCTACAGTAGCATAGAAAGTTAGACTTAGATAAGCAAACTTTTGATTATACAGCAACCCTAAATTTCCTGTAAGACAAAGTCTTACCCCAGAATCTCTTACCTCCGCCTACACTCTTCCCCCTCCCCTGCCTCAAGAAGAATGGCAAAAAAGAAGAAACACCCCACACTGGGGCTGGCCTCTGGCAGAGGCAAAGGCAGGTGATGGGTCTCTGTGAGTTTGATGCCAGCCTGGTCTATAGAGCAAGTTCTAGGACAGCCAGGGCTACACAGAGAAAAACCAAAAAAAAGAAAAAAAATAATAAAAAAAATCAGCAGTTCTAAAAATAGCAAAAATGGATAAATGAAAACCACCTTAAAACCAGATTTTAAAAGAATCTGTTTTGACCTTTAACATACTTCAGAGAATTAATATTGAATTAATATTGACAACGGCACCTGACAGCAAAGGTTCTTTTCCTTTTTTTGGTTTGGAAAAAATTTAAACATATCAAATTTTGAGAACAGTACAATGAACCACGGTAACATTCACCAGCTTTTAACACTTCACTGCATTTGTATTGTTTACACACACACACACACACACACACACACACTTCCACATACACGCACACATGTACACACTTTTTGGGATCATCGAAAGATGGTTGCAGTTGTGTCTCTGTCTACTTCCAAGAATGTTTTCAAGGTACAAGGACAGCACAACCACAATCCAATAATCAAGTTAGGAAACAGAACTAGGATGTAAGATGATTATCGGTTGAATGGCCAACGATCAATAATCTCCACAGATTCTCTTCCTATAGTGTAGCAGTATTATCAGTGATAGCACCTTGGGTTTCAATCCCAGAATATCCTATTCAGTTTGCCTGTGTGTATGTGTGTGTGTGTGCGCATGTGTGCGTGTGTTCGTTGTTGTTGCTGTTGTTGAGGATGGAGCGCATGCTGGGCCCGCTCCCTACACCTGAGCTGCTCTCCTGATTCTCCTGAGGGCTTGGTTGCACTTACTTGTCTCTTTCAGCTGACAGCACTGTCCCCTCCCATCTTCGTCCCCCTTCTCTTCTTCCTTTTTTATGTCTGAAGAGTGTCTAGTCAGCTTCTGTCTCTTCTACTCAGACCTAGTATCCTTGTATCCGTATCTGACCGTTTCTTCACGCCAGATGAAGGTGACAATGTCTTTGGCAGGGTATTAGGACAGATGGTGCTCTAATGCTGGCCTTATAAATCTTTTACATGTATAAAGGTAGTAATTAAAAAAACCTCTAACATTCTCTTTTCCCATCTCTCCAGCAGGCCAGCTGTTGTCAGGTGACTTCTGCCATCATGCCACAATGGAGGCAGTCAGCTATTTGTATAGGTCACTTGATTTAAGGGCAGCTCACCTGGGGCCTTCCCATGCTTCCATTGAGGGAATACTACAGTGAGTTTCTTTTGCATGTCTCAAAAAGAAGTAGACTTTCTGAGTATTTGTGTTAATAGACAGCTATGTTTTGACACATTTTTGATCTTTTGCAGCCTTCTAAGGGAAATCCAGAGGTCCCGGGGCAGGAGGTCTTGGCCTCAAAGCATGAACCATCTATTCCCTAACGGTTCTAGGTATGGCTTTTCATTATGGGAGAATGTGCCTAAATTAAACTTCCACAGTGCTCAGAGTTCTGACACAGTGAACACTGCAATGTGTATGAATATACGTAGGTTTCAGAGAGTTAAAAGCACACAGCCTTCTCTGGTTTCAGAAAAACCAAAATATGTTCCCGGCAGAGGAAAGAAGACCTTGGCTCCAATTCTGTGCAAGTCTGGTGAGGAAAAGTTCCAACATCAGGCTTCAGATTCACAAATATGGAATAGTCCAAGAAGGCAACCTCCCAGGAAAAAGGCAGCCTGTCCCCTTAAGACGGTCTCGCTCATTGACAAGAATGGCTTGGTGAGACTCTCAAGGCAGAGTGTTTCTTCTGCTGAGCTGGACAGCAGAAAGGACCTGATCACTTCCATCTGCCGGCAACCCCTGCAGCCACCTCGTAGTGCAGACAATCCCTGGAAGTCCATATCGGAACTCGTGTCAGAAAAGTGGCTCTTCCACACTCCTCAGTACTGTTTCACTCCTCAGAAGCCAGTCTTCCCAAGAAGATCTCAGATTGAATCAAAATTGCTGAAGACCTCAAATGACCCCAATAAGGAATAAAAATAATTTTGGGCTGTTTTGTACTTTGAGTTTTTACTCATTTCTCTTGAAAGGCATATGTGTGTGTGTGGTACAAGTGCGCACACACGTGTTTGTGTGTAGGTCAGAGGTCGATGTCAGTGTTCTCATGCTTTCCCTTTTATTTTTTGAGATCTCACTGAAACTTGGGCTCGGGGATTCTATTCGCCAAGTAGTCAGTGAGCACCAGGGGGCTTCTTCTTTGTGCTGAGGCCATAGGAACTGGCTGTCATTTTTTTATAGCAGTGCTGGCGCATGCACGCAAGCTCTTAACAGACTAAGCCAGCTCCCTAGCACCTATTTGGGATTCTTTCATCAGATATTTTCTTTTAATGCTGCAGGAGTGATCACTATCCAGGTCTGGGGATTCAGTTTTCTTACTCTCTTATAATGCTATATCTGGTTTTAGTTAAAAAGAGTGGGTTTCAAGTGATCCACGTTTCGTGATTCCACAGGGTCCTGTAGTCTAAGAGAATATATAGAAGCACTCTTACCAATCGTAATTTTAAAAAAAAATTCTATAGTATATTTTGACTTAAAAATTCACCTAAGTAAAATTGATGATTGTTATCACCAAAACTTTTTATTAGTATAAATAAGAAAAGATAGGAAGTGAAATGTCCTCAAGTTATAGAGGAAGCTTTTAATGACCAGAGCCCATGGATTTGATAGCTTATCTATTTGCACATTTTATTGTCCTCCATTTTATCATTGATCCATAAAACATTAACCTGTAACAGTTAAGGATTACTTTCTAGCTATCGTCCTCCCTACCACCCAACAGAAGAGGGGACTCAGCTCTGTGACATTAGGCAAGCAATCTCACCTCTGTTTGTGCCTTGGTTTCATTGTATTTAAAGGAGAGACGCGGTACTTTCCTTTCAGGACAGCTGGGAAGAGTGTATGCGATAAAATACACAGCCAGCTTTCCATTAATGGTTTTCATTATCAGTCAGGAACTAGCTCCAGTGTCATCATCTTCCACAAAAACATCTGACTCTTCCAGCCCACAACTTAAAGAGTCGCTAATGCTTGGGGTTGTCTCACACTGTGCCCTGTCTGTCTCATCATTCCAGCCATTCCCACTATTACCCCCCCCCCCCAGTGGTCACCATGGGGTACTTTGGGAATTCCTTGGGGCCCAGTGTTTCTTAGGCAGGTCTTGAATTGGTGATAGAAAGTCCCGCAGGAGCCCAGTCCGACTCAGTGCATACAAAAATGGCGCCTGGTAGGGTGGCTACTGTTACTTGGCTATTAGTGGAGTTCCAAGGCATGGAATAAGTGCAGTTAAGCAAGTGAGTGGAGCAGGTACCAAGCGTGCTGTCAACGTGGGCAGGAGACTGCTAATCATGTCCGGAGGACCTCTCTGGAGGTGGGAACCCGGCTTTCCAGAGGCGTGCACTGTTAAGGAAATTTACATTGATCTGGATGGAGTCTTCAGGGGCAGGATCTTGCAGATGACTTTAGGCCTCGAGTGTAATCTCCGCCAGCAACTCTTTAAAGGGCATCTCTTGGATAGGCCCAAGGTGAGCCTCAGGGCAGTCTCAGAGAGGCATCTGAGATCCAGGAGATACCTGCAGAAGCCTTTGACACGGAGTGGGTCGCATTCCAGAGACTGGGATCAGAGATGCGTGCTGAGTACACTCATCAATGCAATCAGAATTGGGGCCCGCCACGGAAGGCAAGAGGAAAGTAGAGCAGAATCTTGCTGGCAGCGATAGGGTCGGAGATGAGTCATCCTAGTCCTTGTGGCTTCAACCACCCTCCGCCCCGTCCTGCCTCGCGGGTCAGGAAGTGACCGCAGCCGATCGGGCGCTGAGCCCTGGAAGCTACGGCCACGCCCCACCCGGTTTCTCTAAGGCCTCGCCCTTGACTCCGCCTTTGACTCAACCCAGACTCCGTCCCACTCCATTTCCACAGGCCCACACCTGACCCAGCCTCTAACTGGCCTAGGCCCCCGGCTCTGTCTCCCCAGGTTCGGTCCCTGACTCTGCCTCTGACGCAATCGAGATGGTCCCACTCATTCTCTCTCTAGACGCTATTCTTTACTCAGCCGGGGCATTCCTCTTTCCAACCAGGCCCCGCCCCTGACTCAGCTCAGGCCCCACCTATCCCGCTGCTCCTAGCCTATTCCTTGACCCCGCCTCCCGCTTCCCTCTAGACCCCGCCCACCTCCCCAGCCCCGCCCCCAGCTCCGCCCAGGCCCCGCCCCACCGTGGGTGGCTCTTGGGCCGCGCCGCCACTTGATCAGACGTAGGAACTGCCGGCGTGCGTCCCGGAGCCTCGCGACGCTGGTCATCCGTGCCTCGGCAGCTTAGAGGCAGCATGGCCACGGTGGCAGCGGCGGCCCGTGGGGCCGGGGCGAGGGCGGCAGCAGGGCTGCGGAGCTGCGGCGGGGCTGTGGCTCGAGAACGACCGCGCGCAGGCTGCGCTCGGCGCCTGTGCACTGCCCCGGCTGCCCCGGCTGCCGTGGACATGAAAAGCTACCTGTGGGCGCGCTACCACGAGGCGAAGAGGAGCACGGACGGTGAGTGCGCGTCCCAGCTTGCGCCGCCCACTCGAGGACCTCTCGGGTCCCCCCGCACCCTACCTCTGTCGCGCGGCCCCCGCGGGGAAGGCGACTCTAAAACTTTGCTACTCTTTTTTGGCTTTCCCCCGCCGGGGAAGCTATTTCATACCTGGGGATTGTTAAATGTGGAGTGTATATCGGAAGTACTCCGGGCCGCTGCGAGGGTTCCAAGGGCGTCCGTAGGAAGACATTCTCCCAAACACCGTTAGGTGTCATTCACCCTGGGAATGATAGTAGCAGCCCAGCTTGCTGCCGCGCTGTCCTAGACAGGCTCCAGCGCAGGCGACTGGGTCAGGAGGTTGAGCCGGTCTCCCTTTTGCAGGGTGGAGTAGATAAAATGTTCTGTTTGAAAGGGGAGGGTGGTCTGGTTATCCACGGCTCTCTGCGAGGAAAAGAGGAATACTTGTAGTCAGGTGAACTGAGAATGAGCTTGGCTGGGCGGTTAGGGAATCCGAGAAGGAATGGAAAGAGGAACCAGATTATAATAGTGTCAGGTATTGATGTCGACTCTGAGTCTCCCATAACCTCCGGAGGAGGGCGTCATGTCCATTATGTAGACCGGAAGGGCGAGCAAGGGGCCTAAGCAAAAACTGGTTTTGACTCAGGGTCGGGAATCCATTGTCCTGTGTGTTGCTTTGTGCTCCTTGCAGTCAAACGTTTGGAACCTGGAGTAAAGGGCCAGTGAAGCGCAGACACTGAAGCTATCGGAGGACACTCGGGATTTAATAGTGATTTGGGGAGGGGGGTGGTTTGGGGAGGGTGCTACACGTGGAAGAGGGTCGGTGAGGGAACATTTTGTAGGATTTCCACTTGCATCTTTGGCCACATGCCTGTTCAAGTGAAACAAAACCCACTTGGAATATCTTCACAACACATTCAGAGTTGTAAGCAATGGAGACTTCTTTGAAAGAGTGGCTTATTGGTTTTGGCCAGGCAAGTGTTTTGAGATGGGTTGTGTATTCCAGGCCTTAAAGTCAGGAGTCTCCCGTGTGTTCTATCCTTCTAGGTGGGTGCGGGTGGGAACCACCATGCCAGGCAAACGTGTGTCCTGTCAGGGCCCTGTCAGCTCTTCTCTCTTGCTTTTTTTCCTCTTTCTTTTTGGTCTTTTTGAGACAGGGTTTTAAGGTAACCTTAAACTTGAAGCAATCCTCCTGCCTCAGTCTTTCAAGTGCTGGAGTTATAGACACGAACGACTCACTACTCCTGTCTTTTTTTTTTTTTTTTTTGATGTTGTTGTTTTGTTTTTTGTTTTTTGTTTTTTAAGACAGGATTTTTCTGTGTAGTCCTGGACTCACTCTGTAGACCTGGGTGGCCTCGAACTCAGAGAGATCTCCTGTCTCTCTCCTGGAGTCCTGGGATTAAAGGCGTGTGCCACTACGCCAAGCTATTCTGTATTTTTGGTTAAAAACTTTACTGACATGTATGGAGAGAATAAAATACAGAAACCCCTATACAATATTTAAACCCATTTGGCTGTGGGATTGGGACAATCCACACATGTCCTCTTGAGGAGTGAACTATGGTTAAATGACTCTGTTTTAGTATGTATCTACTATAGAACAATACTTAACAATAAAAAGAAAAGTACCATTCATCTAACATACAAAAAAATTGTATATTTTAGGGAGTTACACTGTGGAGTGTGTGGGTGGGGGGGAAGCCAGTCTCCAAAGGTTGAAGGGTAATTGCATCTCTAGAAGAAACTAGAGGTAAAATTTCTTCTATCTTGATATTTTGGACAGGGTTACTTCTTGTGGCCTGTGAGAATTAGAGAGGTCCTGAAGTTTGTTTACCCATACAGAAAATGGGGGTATTACTGACTTGGTAGAGTTTTGGTATGGTGTAATGAGTCCCCCCCCCACCCCTCCCAGTTAGTCTCTGGAATAAAGCAGTATTGCCCCCCTCCCAGTTAGTCTCTGGGAATAAAGCAGTATTGGGTTGTAGACAGAGATCAGTCCTGGGGAGTGTCGGTTTGGGGTGCTAAGTCTGGAGCATGAAAAGCTGAGTCTCTTCCTCTCTGGCCCTTAGTTGCAGTAAGGGGATAGATAACATGGCTTGGTGTTTCTTCCTCCTCCTCTTCCTCTTCCTCTTCCTCTTTTTCCTCTTTCTCCTCCTCCTCCTTCTTTTTCTTCTCCTCCTCCTTCTTCTCTTCCTCCTCTTCTTTCTCCTCTTTCTTTTCTTCCTCCTTCTCCTTTTTTATTTTTATTTTTTAGTTTTTGAGACAGGGTCTTTCTGTAGAGCCCCAGCTGTCCTGGAACTCTGCTTTGTAGACCAGGCTAGCCTGGAACTCACAGATATCTTTCTGGTTCTAAGATTAAAGTCCTGCACCACTGTACCTGGCCCTAACATAGCATTTTTTTTTTTTTAGCCTGAGCCCATCTCCTGCAGATGTTGTTACTTATGCAGGTACATGGTGTATGCAGGTCCCCTCACTGCAGGCTTGGCTCATGATGTGCTTTGCCTTTTTTGTCTCATTTGAGTCCTCATCTTCTCTACCCTCTTCCAGCTGATGTCTGTGCCCATGTGAGCAGGCATTAAGTCTCCAGCAGAGGGTGTTAAGGTTGTTGATCCTCAAGTGTGACTCTGGGCTGAGGTGCCTGCCTGTGCCAGACTGTGGAGCCGCCTGACAGGGATGTGGAGTCTGGAAGAGGGATAGGGGCTGCATCGATGACTGGCTGTGTCTATGTGTGTGTATACTCGTGAGCACACAGAAGTCTGCCACACACCCCTTCCCTCTCCCCCAGTAATCCCCTCAGGATAAAATGGTTTTACTTTCCTACTGTTTGATTCTGACAGAAGAATCTTATTTCCTGGTCACTTGATCCCTGTAATCACGACAGTGGTTTCAGGCCTAGCCCTTGAAATGCCTGCCAGGCAAGGGGTGTGATTTTTAGATTTTGTTATAATACGCTCTTCCTCAGTCCTTGTTTCTCTCCATTTTAATTGAAATTTATTAAAAAAAACAAAAATTTCAAGTCGGCTTTGGATATACAGAGAAACTTATAGTTTCTGTAAAGCCTGCAGTCGGCTTCTGTTCTGAGCCCCTCCCTCCCTCCCTCCCTCCCTCCCTCCCTCCCTCCCTCTCTCCCTCCTTCCCTCCTTCCCTCTTCTCCCTCTTCCTCACTTTCTTTTTAAAGGAGCTAATCTGCTCTAGCTGGGCTCATTAGAATTCATGCCCCTTTGGTGAGGTCATAGTGGAAGAAGGTAAACTCTGAGTTACTGTAGAGTGCCACAGACTTTATTCAGGGATGTGGAAGGGTTTATTCAAAGTTCAGGGCTGAAAGAAGTTGATAGTCCATCAGAAATTAGGTATTTGTGAGGACTGGGAATGTGATTCAGTAAGGAAGAGAACTTCCTGCAAGCATAGGGTCTGAGTTTTAGATCCCAGAACCCACATAAAAGGCTCAGGGGCGCCTCCCTGAGCCACCAGCTAGCAGGTGGGGAGACCAGAGGATTACTGGGGCTTGCTGGACAGACAGGCTTACAAAACAAAACAAAACCAACCAACCAAACAAATAAAAACAAAACCAAACAAAAACCCAAATGAACAAACAAAAAAGCCCAGCAAGCTGTGGGTTCAGTGAGAGATGCTGTCTGCAGGCAGTAAGGCAGAATGGTAGAGGACATCTGATACTCTCCTCTGGCCTCTGCACCAGTGCACATTGGGCATGCACACACAAACGAGTGCATGTAGGCATATACTGTACATACACACACACACACACACACACACACACACACACTGCTTAGGTACTTAGCAGGGAATATTGTTGCCAGCAGAATAGGTACAAAGTCAGCATTGGACACAAAGATAATTAATTCTCACTATACATAATGTGTTCCTCAGTAAGTTATGGCACACATGCGTTCCTCAAGGGGCTGCAGTAGGTTAGAGAGATGCTCTTCAGTAATTGTCAAGTTAGACTCACATTGCTCAGACTGTTCCACAGTCTTCTGAGAGATGGAGCTAGGGGAAAAATAAATCCACATGAAAGGTTTTCTTTCTTCTTTTCTCTTCTTTTCTCTTCTTTTCTTTTCTCTTCTTTTCTTTTCTTTTCTTTTCTTTTCTTTTCTTTTCTTTTCTTTCTTTATAGCTAGGCTTTTCAGTACTAGCTTTGAAAGTCATGCGTCTCCAAGAGAAAGGATGTCAGTATCTTGCTTCCTGGATAAATTTGACCTTGAAGCCCTGTGTTTTGTGTTAATAACCCTATTTCGGGGTTCTGTATTTTGGAATTTCTAATAATTTTTTAGTTCGAATTCATGTTACTAATAGTGGCTGATTCTTCGTAGTCCAACCGGAAGTGCGCTCCCTTCTGCACTTGAGAATGGCAGGATATGGAGGCAGGAGTCCATTTAAGAGCCTGCAGAATCTTTGTACTGTGTCCTTAGGTAAATAGGCTTGTTTGCGCTATTAAATTACACTTGGCAATTGTACACTCACAAGCCGTTTTATGTGTGATTCCCATTGGTTTCCTGAATCATATCCCAATGTTGGTTTGGTTTTCTGTTATTCCAAACATGTAAAAAGACTCATATCCTGGATGATACACACTGACACAGCTCAGCATAGAGACTTAATTGTACCTACCTGGGTTGTTGGTATTGGGGATCCAACCCACAACCCAGGGCTCTGTATATGTTATGTAAGTATTGTAAGATCTCCAGCCCAGCAATGTTTGTAGAAAGGCTTTTTTTTTTTTTTTTTTCCCAAGACAGGGTTTCTCTGTATAGCTCTGGCTGTCCTGGAACTCACTTTGTAGACCAGGCTGGCCTCAAACTCAGAAATCCACCTGTCTCTGCCTCCCAAGTGCTGGGATCAAAGGCGTGTGCCACCACACCCAACTCGTAGAAAGGCTTCTTAAATGAGCCAGCACTACCAAGGTTGAGAAATACTGATTTTTAAATTTTAATGTTTTTTGTTTGTTTGTTTGTTTGTTTGTTTGTTTTTGTCTTCAAAGGCTGGTATCAAAATTACCATTTAATCTCCCTTACTATTTTGTCTTCTTCTCTACACTTCTCAGGATGCATTCCTCAGTGAAAGAAAACAAATTAACTCCAGATATTTTTTTGTTTGGTTTTCTTTGGGTTTTTTTCTAGCCTTGGCTGGTCTCGAACTCTCGGTGCAACCTAGAATGACCTTGAGCTCCTGATCTTCCTGTCTCCTTTTTGTGCTGGGATCACAATAGTTCCTTGATGGCTGGTTTTTATGGGTGCTGAGCTTGAGCTTGGAGCTTTGTGCATGCTATCGACTGAGCCACATTCCCAACCCCAATTCCACGTATTAAATGGTAGCTCATTCAGCTAACTTCACAGTGGTTTCAGAGAATCTTGGTCCTCAGCAGCAAAAGTCAGGCTATGGATGAATCATTCAGTTGGAGAGATGATTCAGTGGGTAAAGAGCTTGTCATGTAAGCAGGGGAACAGGGCCCCCTAAACCCACTGTAAAGGCGAGACGAGGAACTGTATCAGTGAGCTCTGAGTTCAGCTGAGACACATATCTCTCTCTCACACACACAGAGACACACACACAAGACACAAGGGAGGAAGGGAGGGAGGGAGGGGGAGGGGGAGAGAGAAAGACAGAGAGACAGACAGAGGTCTCTTTATTTTATCCAGGCAAGGTTCTTGGCACAGGTTGAGTTGTTGTTGTTGTTGTTTGGTTTTTCCGTAGCATAAGCTCAATCTCATGATTCTCCTGCCCTAGCACCCTAAGTGTTGGGATCACAAGCTTTTCCCAGCACACGTTGGGCACAGATTATAGATAGATGCTAATTAAAGGTGATTTTTAAGCACAGTAATGCTGCAGTTGAGGTGTCTGCTTGGAGGCAGAAGTCAGGGGTGACTCAGGGATGATAAACCAAAGTGAGGGGAGGTGTTGCATAGGGGTGAGGCTGGAGAGGGCTGGCTGAAGAGAGGGCTTTTATTTCTTGGCTGGATGGTAGGATGTGGGCTTTTTTTCTATTGTGTTTGTACCTTTCTTGGCATCTTACAAGTAGCACAATCTGTTCTTTAGAAATGGCCCTTTATTTTAGGTGGACAGTGTTGATAGTTCTCTGGTCGTAGACACCATTAGTAGTGATAAGGAAAGGACTTGGACAAACATCCTACATTGTAACTTTCAACCCTTCCCTTTGTTAGATGGGGTGGACATTGACAGTCTTGGGACTCTTTGTTGATAGCCCCACTTGGCATCTGCTTGCCTTTAAAGCTACTAACTTTTGAATAGCTGAATCACAAAGCTATTCTTGTGTATATGGCTGCTTTAAAAAAGACAATGACATTCAGGTGTCATCTCTGGGACAGTTTGGTGTATGGTCTAGTTTGTCCATCTCTCTTGGTCCTGGCTGCAGGGAGTGGTGCACTCTGCCCGCTTCATAGTGGAGGGAAGTGCCTGGCTCTCTTTGGGGTAAGCAGCTGGTAAGCTAAGATGCCCTTGGAGGTCAATGTTGGCTGCAGTCCTTCTGCCCTCATGCATGGTCAGCAAAATCACACTGTCCTTTCTGAACTGACTGTATATGTCATAGAGAAGGGAAGGGAAGAGAAAAAAACTTTTCTGACAGCTTTATAATTTCCCACGTTGAAAGCATATGTTGGTTGGTTAAAGAACTGTTTCCTTCAGTGTGTCTTCTACACACCAGATTGTATCTGGAAGCCTGTGGTCCTATTTTATTAAGTCAACTCCTGCACAGTATGGTACAGCTAGTACAGAGGGGGTTGGGAGAGGATAGCTGGTTGAGACTGGGCTTTATAGGAAAGCTTCCTAGTTAGTGAGTTGTTTCTTCACTTTAGGTGACTTTTTTCCCCCAAGACTTTATATTTATTGTGTGGAGGTCAAAGGATGATCTTTGGGAGTTGGTTCTCACCTGCCTTTATGTGGTTTTGGGTGGTTGAACTCATGTTGTCAGACTTAGGCAACAAGCGCCTTTACCTGCTGAGCTGTCTCACTAGCCCAGCTTTTTAGTTTATCGTGTTTTTTTTTTTTTTTTTTTTTAAAGATTTATTTGTTGTTATATGTAAGTACACTGTAGCTATCTTCAGACACCCCAGAAGAGGGTGTCAGATCTCATTACGGATGGTTGTAAGCCACCATGTGGTTGCTGGGATTTGAACTCAGGACCTTTGGAAGAGCAATCAGTGCTGATGAGCCATCTCTCCAGCCCTTATCGTGGTTTTGAGGAAGTGTTTCGTGCTAAGTGAATTGATCAGATATTGATGTAAAACCTGGGTACAGGGCTGAGGCTGTGGCTTAGTTATTACTTGTGTTGTGATGTGGTACCTAGATCTGTATAAAGCCAGGTGTGGACTCATGCTTGCAATGTCAGCATCTTGGCCGGAAGAGAGTATCAGATGCCGTAAGCTGTAGATGGTTGTGAGCCTTCATGTGGGTGCTAGAGCTTGAACCTGAGTCCACTGGATGAGAAGTAGCTCGTTGCTCTAACTACTGAGCCATCTCTCCAGCCCCATTTTTGTCTTTGCTTTTTTTGAATATATACGAGCAGCTCATTTAATAGCAGAGTGTATCACTTTTACCCATTTTGGACTCACTGATTTAGCAAGAAGTATGCTTTAAAAAGATGCATTTTTATTTTATGTGTCTCAGTGTTTGCCTGCCTGTGTGTATATGCTTTACGTGTGTGCCTGGTGACAGCCGAGAGAAAGCATCTGATGTCCTGTAGATGCCTATGAGCTGCCATGTGGGCGCTGGGAACAGAATCCTGCCCCTCTGCAAGAGCAGCTGGTGCCTGTAACCACTGAGTTGTCTCTCCAGCCCCTTAGCAAATTCTTGTGATTATCATTAGTGAGGTAGTTACTTTAAAATAGTAGGCGAGATAGGTATAGCTAAGACAGCTCTTTTCTGTTTTGTCTTTAGAACTTTTTATAAACTTAGATTTCTTCAGAGAATAGTTTTTTAAGGGGTTCAGTACATAGTTGGCATTATATAGTTGAGGTCTTGGGCTAAGGACTTTGCATCATAACCCCCCAAACCTCTTATTTATTTATTCGCTTTACATCCCAATTAAGCCCCTCCTCTCCCCTCCCAGTCTCACCCTCACATACTCCTCCCCCTCTCCTTAGAGAAGGGGAAGCACCCCCCCCCCATGGGTACCAGTGCACCTTGGCATATCAAGTTGCAGCAGGACTAAGCACGTCCTCTCCCACTGAGGCCAGACAAGGCAGTCCAGCTAGGGGAAGGGGATCCACGTTCAGTCAGTAGAGTCAGAGACAGCCCCTACTCCAGTTGTTAGGGGACTCACATGAAGATCAAGCTGCACAGATGTTAAATATGTGCAGAGGCCTAGGTCCAACTCATGCATGCTCTTTGGTTGGTGGTTTGGTCTCTGTGAGCCCCCAGGACTCAGCCCACAAAACTTCTTAAAGATCCTGGAAACTTTATATAGAATTATATTTGTTGGTGCATTGAAATTAAAATGGAGAGGTTGTAAAAAATGTACGTAGCGATTTGTTTAATGTAATAATAGTTACCTGTTAACATAAATGGCTTATTTATTTATTTATTTATTTATTTACTTGGGGGCGAGGGTTTCTCTGTGTAGGCCTGGCTGTCTAGGAATTCACTCTATAGACCAGGCTGGCTTCTAGCTCAGAGATCCACCTGCCTCTGCCTCCTGAGGGCTGGGATGAAAGGTGTGTGCTATCACCACCCAGCCAAGCATGGCTTATTTTTATTAAACAAACAAACAAACAAAAAGATTTTCCAAAATAAAAATGCTTAGGGGATCAGCATGGTTTTATAGTTTTGCAAATTTCTGTGATATGCAGATTACTAGAGGAGTCCTGGGTTCTCTGGTTGATTCTGCGCTCAGTCACTTGGAGTACAGACTTCATGAAGCCTCTGGGAAATGCCACTGTATGCGAGGGTGAAGAGAGCCAAGGCAGCCGCCAGTCTCTGTCTGACTCTTGCCCCCAGTCATAGCCTGCAGGTTGCAGGGCATGCATTTGCAATCACAGCCTGCGAGTTGCAGGGTATACATTTGTGCCCTGATAGCTCTGGAGCAGATCCCTGGGCTGAGGCCAAGCTGCTGGCAAGAATTCATCTTTGCCCTTCCAGCTTCTGGTGTTCTTTGTACCCCCTTTCATTTTCAAAATTGGAAATAGCTCATTGAAGTCTCCTTGCACCTCCTCATTTCGTGGACACGTGGTCCTGCCTGGCTTCCATTTCCACGTCCAAGGACCTTGCAGTTACAGTAGGGCCCACCCGGGCATGTTCACTGTTTGCAGTGCAGCTCTGCTCTCTCCCCCCCTCTTTGTGAGGACCTTTCAGGAAGTAATTTGAGAGCCACCAGAGTGGAGGCATAAAGTCTGTATTAAAATGCCTCCATTAAAAGCTCAAGCTCTGGCTATCATTGAAATTCTTTTCTGTGTTGAAACCACAAGTCCCTGTTTGACATAAATTGAAGTCTCTGAAAGATCAGGGGGATGCTTCAGATGAGACAATTCCTAGATTGTGTCAAGTAACCACTGACTGAAGGAAAAAAGACTCTGAAATGAATAAGAAAAAGAATGGGCACAAGTTTACAAAGAACCTACTGTGTGCTTGGCTTTTGCCTACACTCAGTGGTTTGCTGGCTGAAAAACCTCCTGCCCTGCTTTTGGGTCCTCTGCAGATCAGATCGGAAATTTGCCTTTAGAATTCTTGTGTTAATTGAGACCCTGACTGTGAGGTTCCCCAGTGTGTGGACTATGGAAAGGCACCAATGTCCTTTTCTGTCTCAGTACCCTACGTGCAAGAGTGTTTCATCTTTGGGTATCTTTGGTTCGGTTTCCTTCTAAGAAACTTTGCCCCTTGAAGCTAAATGCGCTTTTCTCTTGAGCAGTTAGCTTTATTTTTCTATCAAATGACTTACCTTAAGATTAGATTGCCATCGAGCCATTATTATATTTAATCTCATCTCCGTGCAGTTGTGTGTGCTTTTATTTCCGGAACCTGAGGAAGTGTGATGGGTTTCTGTGGAGCAGTGGGAGTTATAGTTAATACAGAGTAATAAGGTACAATTTTAACTTCCAGTGGGAGTAGTATAAATGTCATGTGCGTTAGCAATGTTTTTTAGATGAGTAATTCTATTTGTCATGGATTGCTGGAGATGATCCTGCTGGAAAGGCGAAAGTTTCTCTTTCGATTATTAGAAGCCATGTTAATGACAGCTGCATTGTCTGTCCCCATGGAAGAGCCAGTCCTTTGTGTCCCTGGACAGCGATAGATAGACATGCAGATTTCCTCCACCCACTGACAGCCTGGGCTTTCTAACTAATAACTCTTGCTGTGTCCCCTCTACTGTGCTGACAAATAGGAAGCCTGTAGGTGCTAACATCCTGTTAGGTTTGCAAGTAGGAAAACCAGGTTATGAAAAACATGCCTCATCGGATGATCTCATTTGCAGAAAGTTCTGGAGGTGAGCATAGGAATCTGAACCCAGAACAGCAGGGGCAGAGGGAAGGGGGGCTGCAGGGTTGGGAGGAACACTCTTTGATTTTTTGGACTTCTAGGTTGGATATGCAGCTCCTTGCACACAATTTGTACCTCAGTAAAGCTATGACATCAAAGCAGAGGTAAAGAAAGGAGCCTGGCCCATTTCGCTTGTCTTGAGGCAGGTCCCCAGGCCAAGATGAGGGAGGGACCATGCGTCTGTTTTGCCTTTAGTCAGCAACTGCAGCTGTTGGGCAGTGTCCTGGAAGAAGCTGGAGGGTACATGCTTTGGTTCTGTCAAAGGGTCATTGCTTAGAAGGGTTGAGATGCTCAGGAAGTGATGACGAGAGGAACAACCTGTAGCAGTGAGTTTGGGCTACACAAGCCATTCTCTACAGTGTGCCCTGTTGGGTTGTGATCTTTCTAGTTGGAATCTAACCTAAGTGTTCTCAGGCTACACTGGGGAGTAGCCTAGGTTGAGATGTAGCTTCCTTTAGGTAAAATCTATGAAATGTTCCCAGCCCTCAATGCTGGGGATGGATTCAAACTGTATGAACCTTCCAAGTGCTTTTGAATGTGTCCTACCAACAAGGCACTCTTCTGACTGGCCAAAGGCATTTTCAACGATAATATTTTAAACTTGCTATGGGTTCTAGGGTATTATCCTGAAAGCCAAGGAACATCTGTATCTTAAATCTTTTGTTGACTTATGAATATAGAAACATATTTTGGACTAGGGGGTGGGTGTCTTAGTTAGGGTTTTTACTGCTGTGAACAGACTCCAAGACCAAGGCAACTCTTATAAGGACAACATTTAATTGGGGCTGGCTTACAGGTTCAGAGATTCAGTCCATTATCATCAAGGTGGGAACAGGGCAGCATCCAGGCAGGCATGGTGCAGAAGGAGCTGAGAATTCTACATCTTTATCTGAAGGCTGCTAGTGGAAGACTGAGTTCCACGTAGCTAGGATGAGGGTCTTAAGCCCACTTCCACAGTGACACAGCTACTCCAACAGGGCCACACCTCCTAATAGTGCCACTCCCTGGGCCAAGCATATACAAACCATCACAGTGGTTCATACCTTTAATCTCAGCACTTTGGAGGCAGAGACAGGTGGATCTCTGAGTTTGAGACTAGTCTGATCCACACAGTGAGTTCCAATCCATGTCCCAAAAATTAAAAATGAAAGAATAAAATCTTAGAAATATATTGTGCTTTAATTACTTTTCTGTTACTGTGATAAAATACCATGGCCAAGGCAACTTAAAGAGAAAAGAGTTTGTTCTGGCTTAGAGTGGTAAGGATCTGTCCTAGAGGGGAGGCATGGCAGAGGCCTGACAACAGAAGCAAGAAGCCGAGGGGTCACATCCCAACCCCAAGATCCAAGTAGAGAGAGCGAACCGGAAGTGGCGTGAAGCCTTTAAGTCTCGCAGCCACCTCCAGCTTCATGCTTTCTCCACTAAACCTCTTCAGTTACTGCCACCCATTGGAGACTAAGTATTCAAGCATATGAGCCTATGGGGACAGTTACACTCAAGCCAGTACACAGTGCATACCATAGAATATGTGCCCTGAGTGAGCAATCTGTGTCATCCCTCTGTCCCCCTCTATGATTGAGCATAGTTGCTAGAGCCCAGTCTGGGGCTGTTTTACACGTACCTCATGCAGAGGGTAAGTGCACGTGATCACTAAGAGCTGGCGCTTTGAGCACTGTGGAGATCCAGGGAGCTGGCTCCTGTATTGGGAAAATAAGAGGCTCCGTCTGCTTTTTGTAACTGTTAAATGCACTAGGAAAAAGCCCTGTTTCTTCTGCAAGGCTTTTTGTATTTATATATTCTTTTTCTGCCTCCCTGAGAAAAGAACTTAAATCTAGCATATGACAAAAAACAAAAAACAAAAGCCCTGAATAATTTTGTTTTATTTGTGGAGCTGAGATCAAACCCGAGGTCACCCCTTGATGCTAGGCAAGCCCTCCACCCAAGAGTTATATTCTCAGCCCTTGACATTTTGAGACAGGCTCTCTCATATAGTCCAGGCTAGTCTGGAACCCTTGATCATCCTGAGCCTCCCCAGTGCTGGAATTACAAACATGCAGCAGCACGCCTGGCATAACTGAGTAATTTATATACATTCATAAATAAAGTTAAATCATAACTTTATGCCAGGAGAGAGTGTCATCATAGTGTTTCTGGGATTGTGGCTTCTGTCAAGTGGAACTGGAGAGCTGTCCAGCGTGCGCCAGCCCCCTGTTGGTAGGTACTGCCTTCTTAGTGATACGCCTTGGGATCCTGAGCTCAGAAGTCTTGCATGAGCCTGTCTCCCCCAGTGTTTGCTTTACTGAAAGCACCGTAACAGTATCTTTGTGTACATATCTTTATCCGTAGCTGAATGTTTCCCTAGCGTAGATATCCTGGAAAGTGAGAGAGTGTGTCAAAGACAGTGATCCTTCTGGTGCTGATGGCTAGCTACCTTCCAGAAAGTTTGCAAAATGCTCTTTTCTGTTCTGAAACTGCCCAGAGGAAAGTGCAAAGCCCCAGCCCCGCCCAGCCCTAGCCCTAGTTTTTCACTCCATCCTTACCAAAAGCAGACAGCACTAGCAACAAGAATGCCCTAGATGCAGACAGGAGGAAAATGGAGTCTTATCTTGATCTCTTTGCCAAGGATCACTTGCTTCCCATAGAAAACTATGTATATGAAATCAGCACAGATCAGTGTGTGGTGTCCAAATGGTTTTATTTACTTTAAAAAAAAAAGATTTATTTATTTATTTAATGTATGTGAGCCCCATTACAGATGGTTGTGAGCCACCATGTGGTTGCTGGGAATTGAACTCAGGACTTCTGGAAGAACAGTTAGTGCTCTTAACCGCTGAGCCATCTCTCCAGCCCCTCCCCCCCTTTTTTAACACTCAGGGTGGTTGAACATTTGTTAATTAGCTATTTAATTTCCTTTTCATAGACTTTAAAATTTATTAAGGATATTAAGGATATTTTTGTTTTTGAAAATTTTTTTTTATCTATATGCCCCTACTTTGTAAATCTGTCAATACTTTCCTTTTCAACATATTGTTTGGATTTTTAAAAATTTGTTATTCAGAAAGTTATGTTCTATTCATAATTATGTCTTTTTAAGATTTAAATTTTTAAAAAAACTCTGTTTTACATGGTGTATGTTGTGTGAGAAAACCTTCCTTGAGATTCTTCCATGAAGCATACATGGAAAGGCAGACTTTGGCACAGGCTCAACAGTGTATGGTGGAGACACAGACTGTAGACCACATGTCCCATTGAAGCAGGTCTGAAGGACAACTTTAAGAGGTTGGGGAATACCTTTATTTAATGCAGAGCAAAATAATAGACTTTCCTGCAGACAGACTTTCGGGCAGCTGAAATGTCCTTGAAAAGCAACTAAAACCGTAAGGTGACTTAGCTGAAGTGCAAAAAAGAAGTGTTTGTGAAAGAAGCTGAGTTCCAGTGCTTGCCTCTGGGCACGAAGCCCTGGGCGGGTTGGATTCCTGGCACCACAGAAATAAAATCAATCAAGAGAAGCCATTTTATAGGCTCGTGCTATTGGAATGTCAGAGATGCTTGCTCTAAGCATGTCACGGTCCAGGCATCGAGGAGCTGTCCCTGAGTGGTTCCTCCTGCGTCCCACCTTGCTCTTGCCAGCCTTCAGGTAAGAATCCCTTGTCCCTCCAGAATTATCTTCTCTAGGCCCAAAGTTGGAAGAAAAAAATTGGTTCTTCCTTGAAATTACCAAATAGAACCAGAAATGCACCCAGCAGGGGATATTCTGTGCCTGCCCCAGACACTCCACGGTGTTGGGCTGGCGTTGGGCACTTGCCCCCTGGAGTCAGGAAGGGAATCACACTGAGGCCTCATGGGGCCACACCACTCAGTGGGACAAGTTCCTCACAGTGCTGGCAGTGGAAGAATGGGAGGCCCTGGTCAGCTGTTCTTCCAGATGGCTCTACTCAAAGTTCAGTTTTCACTTATGCCAAGGTCAGGCCGCCTCCCTGGGATGGACTGGCCTTCCTGGCTTCTTTATCTTGAGGCTTCTCTGTCACATCTGTGCTGCCTTCAAAGTGATGGGTGCCATTTGTAGTTCCTCAGGGCCTGCTGAGCAAAGCTGGCTAGAACCAGGAATGGGAGGGGAAAGGCGGAGGAGATTAGTAATCCCTCACCCTACCCTGTCCCCTGTGCTTGGAAAGAGAGGCCAACTGGTCAGGCACAGGTCTGAGATGTCGAAACCACACTGGCTGAGCACGAAGAGCCGGAGTCCACAAACATTGCTTGCTTTTCCCTGGCAGCCATGGGACCCTCTTGTCAAACTTACCTTTCTGTCTGGCTTCTGGAATAATGGCAAGAGACTTCCTGATAGGAAGAAACTTTCTCTCTCTCTCTCTCTCTCTCTCTCTCTTTTCCTCTCTCTCTCTCTCTCTCTCTCTCTCTCTCTCTCTGTCTCTCTTCCTCTCTCTCTCTCTCTCTCTCATTACATGTACTTGTTTGGGTGCAAGACATGTATGCATGTGCTTGCATGCAGAGGTCAGAGGTCAACATTCAGTGTCTTCCTTGACCTAGATCTACCTTACCTTAAGTGTTGAGATAGGGTCTCTCACTGAACCTGAGACACATCGGTTCAGGTAGACTAGTCATGGGTTTCAGGGATTCTCCCTCTCTCTGCATATAGTGCTGAGATTTCAAACACCCATACACCTGCACCAGCTTTTCCCATGAGTGCTGGCCTCAGTCTTCCTGCTCTGAGATGTCTCCATAGTACCCACTTTGTTAACTCTTATGACTCTCCAGGCTGCCTGCCCAAGAGCTGAATGACAGTCACCTTGCCTTTGAATATGTGAGGAAATCCCTTGACAGAACCCAGGCCATGGATTTCTATTTGGCGCTCTTCCCACATTTGCTCTGTGACTGACACTGGTAACCCTGCCTGACTGGAGGCTTTTTATTAATGGAGAGTTACTTAGCAAATACGAATACGTAGACGAACAAGCAAGGTTGACCAAAGTTGTACTTTTCAAGCTCAGATCTTCATGCAGTTTAAAATAGTCGCTTGACTAGAGGGAAGATACCAGACTCAACCTAAATTTTGCCTCTGTTCATTTTCTTTTCCTGTCGGTGGTAAAGATAGAATTGAGTTAATGAATGATATTCTGAGGGGAATCTTAAAAAAAGCAAATCAGAAGAATGTACAGCTGCTGAGAAAAGCAGTATGGAAGTTTGTCACAGTGTATAAATTAGGGTTGGTGAGATGGCTCGGTGGGTCAAGGTGTGTATGTTGCTGAGCCTGGTGACCTGATGGTAGAAGAACCGACTTCCACAGGTCATTCTCTGACCTCCATATGGACACTGTTAGGTAAATGTAACAATAAGAAAGAGGAGGGGGAGGACCTGGTGGGTTTGTCATCATGGATGAGTGGAGGTCATTATGTGTAGGGCAGGTGCTGGGTGACCCTGCTTGTGTGGGACGCTGAAGAACAGCCAGCCTCTTGGTGACGCGCATCAGTGTTACCGCTGGGGGTGGGTGTGCAGTGGGGTGTTACCTAGGGAGTGTGGCATGGGAGTGTTCTAAGCCAGAGGTCTGGGACCCCAGAGGGTGAGCCACTGAACTACACTTCAAAATAATTAGGATGGCTGGGCAGTGGTGGTGCACGCCTTTAATCTCAGCACTTAGGAGGCAGAGGCAGGCAGAGCTCTGTGAGTTTGGGGCCAGCCTGGTCTATAGAGTAAGTTCCAGGACAGCCAGGGCTGCACAGAGAAATCCTGTCTCAAAACAACAAACAACCCCTAAACAAAATCAAACAAAGCAATAACAATAAAAAACAAAATAGAACAACAAAAAATTAAGGTGGTAAATTTTGTTGCCCGGGTTATTTCATCTTAAAACAGTAAAAAACCACAAGCCCAAATCAAAACCAAATGCCTACAGCTTTTTTGTTGTTGTTGTTTTGTTTTTGTTTTTTGGTTTTTTTGGTTTTTGTCTTTTTGAGACAGGGTTTCTCTGTATATCCCTGGAACTCACTTTGTAGACCAGGCTGGCCTCAAACTCAGAAATCCAACTGCCTCTGCCTCCCAAGTGCTGGGATTAAAGGTGTGTGCCACCACAGGGTTAGGCCACTGTGTAGCCCAGGCTGGCCGAACTGGAGCCCCTGCACCTGGTTCCTGTAGTTGCTGGGATTATTTATCGTATGCTGTTTGGTACACATCCCAGTGCTTTGTGGGATTAGCAGATAGAGAACCAGAAGCCACCTAGTGTACTGGGGTTTCCCAGCACCCCATATTATATACTGGGGACACAGCCTCCAGCTCACTGTGGCTTGTGGCGCTCAGAGTTCCACTTCCCTGCACCAGTTGTACCTCTTGCTGTCTCTGTTGTGTGCAAAAGAAACTCACTTTCTCCATTACACCCCTCCCGTGTCTACCTCTGCAGTTAGTTCATGGGTGACTGACTGGTAGAGGCAGTCTGTTCGTGATGTTACATTAGAGAGGAGCTGAGGTCCCTTCTGGCTTCTGATGTGTCCCCCTGTGCCTGTGTTGAAGACAGCATGTGACGCAGCCAGGCGTGGAGGTGGTGACCCTCATGTGATGGACCGCCTGTTGATGACCAGCCCTGGGGAACCTTGGGCGGCCCTACCAGGCTGACCTGTGGGGTGTTTCTCATGCACTGCCTTTTTCTGCAGGGCTGCAGGACACTGGCTTGGGCTGTGAGAAGGCAGAGGGCTTTCTTGCCAGCGCTTTTTCTAAATATAAGCCTAAACTAAAGCAAGCTGTTGGAGCGTCCCACACAAAGGTCATTTGTGAAAGGGGAGCTTTTGGGCACACCATAAGCCATCCGGCTTCACCTACGTCATCTGGGTGAATCTGTCATACTCAGGAAATAGTATCACCTACAGAGGCCCTGTCACATAGCAGGGGTCTTTGGGATCATACCCTAAGGACTGGGCAGTGCTGGCTTCTCCCCGCGGAGTGAGTTCTTGTGAGCTGTCTGCCTCTCGTTTTCTTCTTAGTCTATTTACTGTCCTCAGAGCTATGCCACTTGTGAATGAGACAGAGAACCGCTGCTGCCACCCTCACTCCGTAACCCAAGGCCTTGTTGTTTTTAATGAAGGACACTAATGAAAATGTGTCATTTGTTGGGAGGGTTTTGTAGAAATGTCAGTGTGAGCAAAATTGTGCCCACGCACGCCTTCACCAGCACTGGCTTGGAACCATGTGGGGTATAAGTGGGATTTTAATTTGATGTATTTGGGAAGACACCTCAGGGGTAACCATCTGGCACTGACTGCAGGTCTGTGAGGTTTTTATAGCTTTTGATGGGTTTCCCGAGGGCTCTAACTTGCAGGGCTGTGCTGGGACTCTGCCCTGGTAGGGGTCTGGTCACGTGACCGATAAGCTTGGCATGTCTTGATTACTCAGATGGCTCCTTGGTGATTACTGAGGTCATGGTCAAAAGAAGTAAAAATAATGAGCAGACTTGGCTCTATTTAGTTATGTTTTTGTTTTTAAAAATACTTACAGTTTTACATTTGATTGATTGATTGGGGGTGGTTCAGGGGCACACTCACATACCACAGTACACACCCACACACATACACACCACAGTGCACACACACACACACACACCACAGCACACACATACCACAGCACACACATACACACACACACACCCCACATGCACCTCAGCAACCCCCCACAGTTTACATACACACAACAGCACACTCACACATACAAACACCTGTCTCTCTGTGTCTCTGTCTCTCTCTGTCTCTGTCTCTCTCTCATTCTGTGGAAGCTACCAACGTGGCTGTGGGGATGCTGTCTTCAGAGTCTGTGGTGTTCAGGCAATCTTTATCGTGTCTGGATGTGGTGAGAGCCGAAGCAGGTGTAGACATGGCTTTAGTCTTGTTAAAAATCATATGTTGTTAAAAGTCCATGGCTAAAGATGAATTATTGGGGGGGGCAATATAGGAAAATATTCCAACACAATGCAGAGCTAAAGCACTGACAGCCTCTATTTCATCTTAAGGGTATGTTTTCAGTGCTGGGGTGCTGAGCTCACACTCTGCCTCTGAGCCCCAGTCCTCCCTTGCCTTGCAGCTTGCATTGAACTCATGGAAATTGTAAGGTACAAGGAATGTTTGGAATCCCTTTAAGAAAGAAGAGAAATGATGTGATAGCGATCCCTCAAACAGAGAGACCTGTACAGTACAAACTGCTTTCATGTCTGGTGGACTCCGATGTTGGGTGGGGTGATCCCACCCCTAAGAAGGCAGCTGAAGGAAGTGACCTGTTCACCACAAAGGTGCTGTTATTAAGTACGAAGACATTAAATGAGTCAAATGTCAGGCTGGTTATGGTACACTTATGTAATACACATATTGAAGTTTTATGTAGTAGCCTGAGGTCATTTTCTCAGCGTCTACAGTGCTGTGAGCTTGTGGTTGAATATGAACTCTGGAGCCTGTTTGTACAGTAAGGACAGCCTTATAGGATATATATGGAAAACATGGGTAGTCAGTACATTGAATGTTAGAATGTTTCTCTCTCTCCCTGTCTTTTTCTGATTACTGGGGCATATTTAAATTTCATGATGTATACTTATAAAATCCATAATCAACATATATTTAGAAATGTTGATCTCTTGAGACACTGCAGCACATGTGCTTTCTCTGCGACAGTCTCATTGATGTACGTGATGGAGATTGCTCTGAACTCCCATGAGGACTCCAGGAGCCCCACCATTGACTTAGTGTATTCATGAAATGCATTCGGCTGTGCCCATCACCACAATCTAATTGAGAATATTTCTACCACCTGGAAAGAAATTCTAGACCCAGTAACAGTCACCTCCTCATCCTTTCTGTCCCCATGAACCTACCTTTCTCTTCCTCCTCCTCCCTCCTCCTCCTCTCCTCTGAAGTGCTGTACCACTGAGCTGCATCCCTAGACTTGGATCTGCCCGTTCTGCACGTTATATGGCTGTGCACACTGCCCCCTCTGTTTAGAAGCCACCCAACCCCATCCATCCCAGGAGATGACAGGCTCTTTTCTTTGCTCCTAGAATTGGTTCCATCCATCATGAACAACTTGCTGAATCCAGACGCCATTTTCTCGAACAATGAGATGAGCCTGTCAGACATCGAAATATACGGCTTTGATTATGATTACACCCTGGTATTCTATTCCAAGCACCTCCACACACTCATCTTCAATGCTGCCCGGGACCTTCTCATCAACGAACACAGGGTAAGGCCTCAGCGACCTTCCTCCTTTTTCCTTTGACCCCTTTGGTGTCTGAAGAGTAGACAGCCCTGCACATTCATGCCCAGACCCTGCCCTTGTACAGAAACTCTGTAGTGAGTGGCTGCAGGGTGAAGAAGCAGTTTTGAGTCCATTCCAACTTTCTAAGTAACTCTTAACCTAGAACCTAGTTGTGTGTATGTGTGTGCATGAGTGTTCATGTGTGTGTGCAAGTGCATGGGTGTGTATAAGTGTGTGTACAGGTGGGAGTCAGAAAGCAACCTTGGGTGTCATCCTTAGGAGTGTTGTCTACTTCCCCTGAGACAGGGTCTCTGATTGGTCTGGCGCTGTTATAATTAGAAGGCAGAATCATTGAAAAGCCTCTAGATTGGAGACTATTGAAATCCCATTGAATCTATTAGTCACTTTGATAACAGTATCATGATAATACTAATAACATCAGACATATTGATAGAGCCAGTTATACAGCTGCAGATTTTTCTGTTGCTCTGATTAAACACTTCTTCCAAGGAGTGTTGAGTTCTGTGCCGTTCTTCCTGCACACAGGGCCGGGAAGGCATCTGTGTTTGGAATGCACATAGGACAGTTGGTTTGCAATTTAACCTCTTTCCAGCAAGACAGTATAAAAAGCTCAACTCCTTAAAAAAAAAAAAAACCTTTAAAAAATTTTAAAAACAAGAATAATTTTGGGGGGCTGTAAAGATGGCTCAGCAGTTAAGAGCACTGACTATTCTTCCGAAGGTCCTGAGTTCAAATCCCAGCAACCACATGGTGGGTTACAACCATCCGAAATGAGATCTGACACCCTCTTCTGGGGTGTCTAAAGACAGACAGTTACAGTGTATTTACATATAATAAATAAATAAATAAATAAATACGTCTTTACAAAAAAGAATAATTTTTCATGAAGACAGAAATACAAGAATTGAGTGATAACTTTATGTATTTTCATTTCATGTTTTCCAGTAAGCATGGTAATGTTAGAAGGGCTCCTGATTTCACACCTTTGCCAGTGTGCTCTGGGTGTGTGTGTGTGTGTGTGTGTGTGTACACGTGCATTCCCATGCACAGAGGTGAGAACGACTTTCAGGAGTCAGTGCTCTCTTTCCACCATGTGGTCCTGGAGATTGAACTCATATCATCAAGCTTGACAGCTGAATGGAAAAAAAAAAGAAATAAAAAAGGAAGGATGAGACTGTGCTTAGGTATAGGGGAGGAGAAGGCTTATTGTAGAGAAAAGGGAGAGCAGAGCAGAAGCAGGGACATCTGAGACAATCCAGAGTAAACATGGCCTGACTGAGCTGGGCCATGTGGGGACAGGAGGGAGATGAAAGGAGCCACCCACCAAGAGGGGCGGCCTGGGCCGAGAGACTGGCCTAGCCAAAATGGTGGCGGCCAGAGGACCTGGGTATGTGGGGGAAGCCATGTCCGGTATCTGGGCTGGAGAGTTCAGGGCAGGGGGCAGGGTATGCCAGCCATGGCCCTGTGGCATGTAGAGACTGAGGGATGCTAGAGACCCTGGCAGGTGGCATCCACTTTGATATGTTACATAGATAGGCACCTCAGCTAGCCATTTGCCCTGAGACCTAACTGCAGCAGGTGCCTTTACCCATGGAGCCCTTCCGCTGATCCCCTTCTCTCCCTGTTAAGTGACTGGTGACCACTTTTCTGCTCAGATTCAAACTCCACCAACCTCTGACACCCCCACCCCCATTTTAAGATTTTTTTTTAACAGCTTAGCATCTAGAAAAGCTGCTGCAGTAAGACCGACTATCCGCCTGTTCACTTCCCTTAATGCTGACATTCTGTTCCTGCTGGGCCTTGTCACATAGAGATTTGATGCTGGCATGAATACCCTCTCTGGTGTTTCTTCATGTTGGCACAGCACTGGGCAAGACCCCTCAGTTAGCTGACTCCTGTGCTTTCTGCTGTCCTCTTTTGGGATAGCACAGCACCGTAGGATGTCTCTCCTAGGTCGGCTTGTTGTTTTTCCTCATGGTGGAATGGATTCTGGGTTTTGAGATGTCAGAGGCCAAGTGCGGTTGTCATTGCAGAACAGCGGACATGTCCTTGGGTGTTGCCTCTGATCTACTGAGGGATGGATGTTTAGGCTTCTCCACTGCACAGAGACTCTCCTTAGCCTGTCTGTGTTGTCCTCCAGGGAAGTCATTCTGCAGCTGTGAGCACTCTACCGATATGTGAGAACTCACTTAAAACGTGATCTTGAGGCCGGGCAGTGGTGGCGCACGCCTGTAATCCCAGCACTTGGGAGGCAGAGGCAGGTGGATTTCTTGAGTTCAAGACCAGCCTGATCTACAGAATGAGTTCCAGGACAGCCAGGACTGTATAGAGAAAACCTGTCTTAAAAAAACAAAAAAAAAAAAAAAAAAAAAAAAACCCCAACCCAAACCAAACAAACAAGAAAACATGATCTTGAACCCATGTGCTTCTTATCTCTCCTGATGCCACTGCCCTGGACTGAGCAGTTGTCATGTCTGAGTACATCAGGGGCCTTCCTCTTAGCATTAGCACTTCTGTTTATGTCCCATAGTCTGTTCTCCACCTGCTAGCAAGTGAGGTTTTTTTTTTTTTTTTTTTTAATGAATTTGTGTATCTGTGTGTATTGTACACATGAGTGTGTGTCCATGGAGACCAGAAGAGGGCATTGGATTCCTCAGAGCTGGAGCTATAGGTGGTTGGAACTACTGGATGTGGGTGCTGGAAACTGCCCTGGGCCAGAGCTATCTCCCCAGTCTCCCTCTTTATTTTAAAGTAAGTAAATGTAGTCAGATGGTGGTGGCACACACCTTCAATCCCAGCACTCTGGAGGCAGAGGCAGGCAGATCTCTCCCTGAGTTCAAAGCCAGTCTGAGCTACATAGTTAGTTCCAGGACAGCCAGAGCTATATAGAGAAACCCTGTCTCCAAAACCCAAACCTAACAAACAAAGTAAACGTAAGAGCAGCAAACACTCCACCGAGCTGTCTCTCCATTCTGGAAAATGAATTTTTAATAGGCCTGTTAGTGCTGCTTTCTGTGGTCTTCTCGCTTGCCCCAGACAGCACAGGGCTTGCTGCTTTTCCTCTCAGCTGTCTGACCTGCACACTGGCCTCTCTCTCTCTCTAGCATGAATCACTGTGAGGCATTGTGCTCTGGGAGTGTTCGCTGGCCCGTAATATGGCTCCCAGGGTACAGTGGAACTTCCCTGGAACTGACACTGACACTTGTATTCTCTGTCCCTGGCATAGTGCTTGACCCAAAGTACACTCAACAAATGCTTGAGGTCCAGGTGTGTGCACTCTGCTGGTGGATGGGAGCCAGCACTCCATGGAGGTTGTGCTATCTTTGCTTTGTCTTTGGTGAGGTTTGAAAGAGCTTCATTTTCAGCCAGACTCATGATCCAGGCTCCGTGAAATACCAGACTAAAAGCTTTGACCGACCAGTACGTTTACAGGCATCTGTACTTCTGAAATTCCCAGCTGCACTGTGGAAACTGTTATCCATTCAGATGGTTGCAGTTAGCCACAAAGGTGGAACACAGCCAGGCTCCAGCACTGTAGGAGTCACCTACGCGTGGGGAGACGCCTGAGTCTTCTGTCGCACTCAGGAGTTAATGTTACTAGGGCTATTCTGAACAGGGCAAACTTTGGGCTTTATTAGCCTGCTGATTAAAGTGTTTTTCCTGAAACTGTTGTTCTGATGAGGCTCAGCTGTTTCTGTTTGTCCTCAAAGCCATAGACTATTGGGTTTCGACTGCATGGAAATACTTCCAGCCAGCTTGTTGAGCTTCTGACTTGATAGCTCCTGCCTCGAAGGAGAGGGGCTGTACTGGTTAGGGTTTTTGTTGTTGTTGTTGTTGTTTTGTCAACTTGACACAAGCTAGAGTTGTTTGTGAATAGGAGACTCACTTGAGAAAAAGCCTCTCTCAAATTGCCTGCAGGCAAGTCTATAGGGCACTTACTGAGGATTGATTGATGCTGGGGGGCCCAGCTTATAGAGTTCCGTGTGTTGCTGGGTGCTAGAAGAAAGCAAGCTGAGCAGGTTCCTCGTGGCCTCTGCTTGAGTTCCTGCCCTGACTTCCCTTGACAGTTATAAGTGGAATAAACCCTCCCCCCCCCCCCCAAGTTGCTTTTGGTCATTGTACTGGTTTTTGTTTTTGTGTGTCAACTTGACACAAGCTGGAGTTATCACAGAGGAAGGAGCCTCCCTTGAGGAAATGCCTCCATGAGATCCAGCTGTAAGGCATTTTCTCAGTTAGTGATCAAGGTGGGGAGGGCCCCTTGTGCATGGTGCCATCCCTGGGCTGGTAGTCCTGGGTTCTATATGAAAGCAAGCTGAGCAAGCCAGGGGAAGCAAGCCAATAACACCCTCCATGGCCTCTGCATCAGCTCCAAGTTCCTGTCCTGTGTCCTGTCCTGACTTCCTTTGGTGATGAGTGGAAGTGTAAGTTGAATAAAGTCTTTCCTCCCCAGCTTGCTTCTTGGTCATGTTGTTTTGTACAGAAATACAATCTCTGACAAAGACAGTCATCATGGTGGGTTTTTGTTTTGTTTTGTTTTAAAATTTTGTATGCATTGCTGTCTTATCTGCATGTATGTCTATATGAAGATGTCGAATCCCCTAGAACTGGAGTTACAGATAACTGTGCTCTGCCATGTGAGTGCTGGGAATTGACTCAGGACCTCTGGAAGAGCAGCCAGTGCTTTTAACTGCTGAGCCATCTCTCCAGCTCTTGGCCATGGTGTTTTATGGAGCAATAGAAACCCTAGGATGGGTTCTGGGCTGGTTGAGGATGGAGTAGGTGAGTTGGGGGTGGACTGATGTGACACAGATCCAAGGCTCAACCACTGTGCAGCTTGGTGACTTGGGCAATTTCCTGACTCTAATCCTCAGAACTCTGAGCCACAAACAAGCAGGAGACATTGTCTCTTGCTTGCTGGGCAGTGAGCTTAGCACAGCACGGCTGGGAGATGCTTGTGACACTTCCCGACCCCATCCCCAGGCTAACGGAGGCTTCAGACTGCAGTGATGACCTCCTTTCAGTGAGCAGAACCACATCATCACGGCTGGTTTAGTGTGGGCTTTGGCACGTATCTCAGTAAATATGCAGAACCGTACATGGTGTTCAGAAGTCTTGAGAACACCCACGGGGAGAAATATCAAGTTGGGGATTTCTTGGCCCACACACAGGTGTAAGATAAATGAGCCCAAATGTGACATTTAAGTCAGTGCTTTGTGCAGCCTGACTTGAAAACTTGCCATGTGCCTTCAGGCAAGTGGTGCTAGGTGGTTCCAGGGAGCCAACAGCAGTGTGGCTTGGCAGGCTCACTGCGGGTCTTGATGCTTGCCCAGCTTTTCTTTCTGTAAAATGGGCACGGCAGCACCAACAGGCAGGCAGCAGAAACTGGCCAGTGGGTGCTCTCAGCTCTGGGTCTAGGGAAAGGGAAGGTCCTGGATTCTCATACAGTACAGAGGGGAGACTGACATTTTTGTATAACGTGATCGAGGATATGTACTTAAGAAACGGCAGACACCAGGCTGTCTCCAAAAGCTCTGTGTAGTCTCAGAGCAGTGGAAGAGGGTGGGAGCCACAGGGAGATGGTTCCCTGGGACATCACAGTGGCAGTGGGGTTCCCCAGCCGGCATAGCTGGGCAAGAGCAGTGAGCATACTGGGAGCTGTATGGATGATCCTTACAGATGCTCCTCCTGAAGTGACCTCATTTAGATGTCACGGAAATGGGCAGCTTCTATTGCTTAATATTCCCATGACAAAATCCTTGGCAAGGATAAAGCAGGAGATTTGGGCTTACAGCTTGAGGCTACAGTCCATCATTGCAGAGGACTTGGAGCAGGCCCCACCCCTAGGCTAGTGGAGACTCGTCACATTGTGTCTGTAGTCAGGAAGCAGCAAGAAATGCTGGTGGCCAGCTCAGTCTTTTTCATTCAGTCCCATGGCATGGTGCTGCCCATATTTAGGCTGGTCTTTGCTCCTCCATTAGCCCAATCTAGAAACAACTCAGACATGCCCAGAGGTTTGTTTCCATGGTGGTATTAGATCCCATCAGGCTGACAGTTAAGAGCGACCATTGCAGAGCACTACATGATGGTATTCAGTGTGCAGATGGGTTGGTTCAAGAGGATGAGGTCTAATCTCAGCCTGGACAAACGGACAGGGCTCGGGGCAGGATAGAGACATAGAGGACCAAGCCATGGTCTGTCCCTGCTGGCATCGCTTTCCCACCAGAATATAACGACTCCCGAGCCTCCATACAGGGCAGATCCGTGCCCATCCTGAGCTCAGTGCCCTCTTTTTCTTTCCTTTTTCTTAAAGACAGGGACTCAGGTAGCCCAGGCTACCCTTGAACTCAGTGTGTAGACTAGAATAGCCTTGAACTCCTGATCTTTCTGCCACACTTTGTAACTGCTGGGGGCCCAGGCGTGCACCCCCATGTCTGTCCTCTTCTTTCAGCCTTAGCTAAGCCATGTGTCCCCTCTCCTCTCTCAGTATCCTGCAGAAATCAGGAAGTATGAGTATGACCCAAGCTTTGCCATCCGGGGACTCCATTACGATGTCCAGCGGGTGAGTTTGATCTCCTGTGCTTCTGTAGTCTCTTGGTATTTGGAAATAATGTGCTGCTCAATAAAACCACTGGTCCTTTCCTTGGGGAATGGTTTGGAGTGAAGTCCTTTGGGGTTGCAGAACTGGATTATCCAAATATATTTGGTAGAGCTAATTGGAAGAGGCATTAGGAAGGCTTGCAATTGGGGTACTGTTTGGGAGTGCCAGCTAATGCTGGTAGTGTGGGAGGGGGAGCCAGCTGTCATATGTTTTTCCTTTTTCTTTTGCTCATATGCCATTTCCTTAGAAAGCACCTCAGTTAACAAGCAAAGCTTTTGGAAACTGCATGCAGTGGTTCTCAGCCTGTGGGTTGTGACCCCCTTGGGGGTTGAATAACCCTTTCACAGGGTTGACAGTATCTAAGACCATTGGAAATCACAGGTATTTATATTATGACGATTAACAGTAACAATTATGAAGTGGCAAGGAAAATAATTTTATGGTTGGGGGTCACCCCAACATGAGGAACCTGGGGCTGGAGAGATGGGTCAGCATTAAAGGCTAGGCTCATAACAACTGTATTCAAGGGTTGCAGCATTAGGAAGGTTGAGAACCACTGTGTTACGGAAACGTAATGGTGGCAGGATTTATAACAACCCTTGGATTACTCAGTTTGTATGCAAATTGGTATTCACATGTATGCACATGTTTATGTTCTTAAAGGCAGTGTTGATGAAGATCGATGCTTTTCATTACATCCAGATGGGAACAGTGTACAGGTAAGTGACAGTTCACTCACAGGCGTAACCCGGGGGGCGTCAGATCTCAGGTCCCGCCAGCGGACAGGGGTTGAGGGAAGTGTCCATGTGTAGATCGCCCTTCTACCACTTCCTAACTTGTTCTGGAATCCGTGATGAGGCCTGGTACACGCTAGTGCTGAGGGTTTGGCTATGGGGCTGCCTTCTGGCACTTGAGGGTGGGTGAGAAGCTACACAGGTGAACAGTATAGCCCAGAGCAGCTGGTGATGGTGGGCATGCATGCCCTCAGGTCATGGGGAGCCATCAGGAGGAGACTGGCTGAGATGCTGAGAGGGTGGTCCTGGGAGGAGGCCTAGAGGGGCTGGGGTGCTGGGGTGAGGGGGCGGGGAGCATCTCATTCTCACTACGATGGTTAAGGTGTCCTCTCCGTGCATGCAGGCATGCACAATATAGTTTCTAGACAGTGTGGCCACAGTTCTTAGTTCTGGTTCTCTGCCCCATCCTTAGACTTCAGTTGTTACAGTTGTCATTCTTTGTACTGACTCCTTAGGTCTCACCCGTGGACTCACAAACGGAGATGTGCACCCCGATCTTCCTTGTACGCTGTTTGCGTCTTCCTTAAGCTTACTAACTTCTTTTTTCATTTGTTTCTTTTCCTGCCCATGTGTTTCTGCTTTTTCAAAATGTCACATGGGTCAAACATGATTATTTTTTAAAAACCGAAAAACCAAAAACCCGACGCTGTCCTCCTGTTACGCTCTAGCCTGACTGCTTGTCTCAGGGTAGGCTTTGTTAGAGGACAGCGGTGTGGAATTGGTTCCAGGGATCAGACCCATATTACCTGTCACAGAAGTGAGGGTTGCCAGGGTTCGGAAAGGCCTCATCCAGTCTTCCTTTTGTCTCTATATCTCTGTCTTCGTCAGGGTTTCATTGCCGTGAAGAGACATTATGACCAAGGCAACTCTTATAAGGAAAACATTATATTGGGGCTGGCTTACGTCTCAGAGGTTTACTCCATTATTATAACAGGAAGAATGGCAACATGCAGGCAGACATGGTGCTGGAGAAGGAGCAGCAGAAAGGGACTGTGTGCCACACTAGGTAGATCTTGATTGAATGAGACCTCAAAGCCCACCCTCACAGTGAAACATCTCCACCAGTAAAGCCATATCTCTTAATAGTGCCAGTCCCTACGGCCAGGCATTCAAACCCACGAGTCTCTGAGGCCCATTCCTCTTCAAACCACTGTCTCTGTTTCTTCCCTGACCTCAGGGACATGTGTCCCTCCTCTTTCAGAGGTGTCTCACGGTGCACTTGAAGTCTTCGGCATATGGCTAGGTTTTAGGCTGTCTACCTACTTTCAACTCTTGCTTGCTTCTACACAAGTTTTTAAATTACTGGGTTCGTTAAGACTCTTAGTTGAGTAACTGAAAATGAGCACAAACTGGCTTAATAATAAGAAACCATGTTGCTTTACTGACTGCTGTCTAGGAACAGGTCTGGGTATAGGCATGGCTGACTCTGAGCTTGAAGTTGATATTATCAAAGCTCACCTCTCTTTCTCGTGTGTGTGTCTGGTGTTTTCATTTGTGTTGGTGTGTGTGTGTGTATGTGTACGTGTGAATGTGCTTGTATGTAGAGGTCAGTATCAGGTGACTTTCTCAGTCACTCTTTATTTTTTGAGACAGGGTCTCCCCTGTAAACTTGAGGCTCACCACTGTGACTAGACTGGTTAGGCAGCAAGCCTCAGGGGTCTGTCTCTGCTTCCATAGTACTGGCATGATTATAGGCATGGGGCTACTGTGTCCAGTTTATGCTATTGTCTGTTGTTGTTGTTATTGTTATTATTGTTACTATTATTTTTATTAAATGTGGGTTCCGGGGGGATCAACTTCAGCTCCTCATGCTTGTGTGGTAAGGACTTCCCTGACTTTCTGGCCTGGTGCTCCTCTCTGACTTGGTGCTCCTCTCTGGCCTGGTGCTCCTCTCTGGCCTGGTACTCCTCTCTGGCTTGGTGCTCCTCTCTGACTTGGTGCTCCTCTCTGACTTGGTGCTCCTCTCTGGCCTGGTGCTCCTCTCTGGCCTGGTGCTTCTCTCTGACTTGGTGCTCCTCTCTGGCCTGGTGCTCCTCTCTGGCCTGGTGCTCCTCTCTGGCTTGGTGCTCCTCTCTGACTTGGTGCTCCTCTCTGGCCTGGTGCTCCTCTCTATCTTGGTGCTCCTCTCTGGCTTGGTGTTCCTCTCTGGTCTGGTGCTCCTCTCTGGCCTGGTGCTCCTCTCTGGCCTGGTGCTCCTCTCTGGTCTGGTACTCCTCTCTGGCTTGGTGCTCCTTTCTGGCTTGGTGTTCTTAACCAACACTAGCTTGCATCCCCCAGCCTCAGCTCCAGAGAGAAGAGATGCTTTATTCCATTAGCAAAGCAAGTGGATGAGCTGGGGAAAAGTAACGGCCAGCCTCTGCTCCCCATTCCCCAGACTGCCTGTCTGTCTCATGCACCTTGCCTGTCTCCTTGTCTTCTGGAAATCCCCCCTTCCTATCCCCATCTATGGCCCACTGTGCCTGTCCTGCTTCAGCCTCCTGGCCTGAAGTGGCCCTGCTCCTTCCTAGGTCCATGTCAGGCCCTCCTCACCCTGCCCCTATTCCTGTTGTCCCCATTGTTTATGTGTGTAAGTCCCTTGAGTTGGCAGAGTGAGTATCCAGGGTGCAGAGTGGTGTGCGCCTTTCTCAGGGGCCATCTTCACTTCCTCTTTGCTGCCTGCGCATCCATCACTGGTCTCAGCAGGCTCCTGATGCTTTGGAAGCCTTGCTTTCTCTGTCAGATGGGCAGCTCCGGAGCCTGCTCTGTGCAGCTGGTTGCAGAGTGGCAGTGTGCGGGGTGGACAGGCAAAAGTGCATTTCTCCTTCCCCTCAGAACTACTCGAGAATAAATAGTGGGAAGAAACCTGCAAGGTTCACTTTCGATCCCATTTGAGATCTGCTGTAGGTTACACCCTTGGACTTGGGTTTCATTCAGCCGAAGCACTGGCTTCCAAGGGCAAGGTCAGACCTCTAGGGGGTTGGTGAAGGGAGGGAGGCCTTAGCCCTCAGCTCATGGTTCCGCTCATACTTTTGCTTGCTTTCTTTCCTTGTATGGCTCTGTCGATGGCTGCTTTGTAAGGGCTGTTCTCCAAGGTCAGTCTAGAATGGCCTGCTTTGCTAGCAGCGTCTTATCTGATTGCTGGAGCACAGAGTGTTCGTTTGTTCTCAGAAGGCAAGTCAGTCAGGCAAAATGTCATTGAACGTAATGGGCTGCTTTTAAACCTAATGTGGGGAGTGGGGAGAGGAGGATATCACATATCAAAGCAGACACTACATGGTGTGTGCACCTCAGTGTCAGGTTTACATGGTGTGTGCACCTCAGTGTCAGGTTTACATGGTGTGTGCACCTCAGTGTCAGGTTTACATGGTGTGTGCACCTCAATGTCAGAAGGCTTTGTGTCTGATCAGCCTGTTAGAATGCCTGCTGTTTGACTTGCCCCTGTAGAAGGCAGCCAGGCCCTCTGTGGTTTCCTAGTTACTGGTCTGTTTCTCAAGCTAGAGAAGGGTAGAAGAGCAGCCCTCTGGGATGGGCAACTCCAGGTGAGCATGTGACACCGCTCAGCCTCCTGGTGACAGAGGCCAGAATGACACTCAGATTCACTGGCTATGCAGAACTGGACTCGTTTGCAAGTTCCAGGGGCTGGCAGATGGTGGGTGTATAGAGAGAGGGAGGCCGGCTCTCGGTGTCACATAACAATTCTCTCCTTGCACTGTCTGCCTGCCTGCCTTGGGTGGTGGGTATAATCTACTTTGTTCCCTATGTTGAGTGACTCCTGTGTGACTTTTTCCACCTCGGCACTCTACATAGGGGACAGTAATGGAGGAAGAAGAATGAGTTAGAACAGGAATAACTGCTCACATGTGTGAAACACTCCAGCCCAGAGCAAGTCCTTGGGAAGCCTTCCATCACAGTGGGCTGAGAGCTGTAGAGACCCAGGATTTCAATCCTGACACACTGCTGCTTCCTGCTTTGCTAACTCTGAGGAAGACACATGACCCTTCTGTGTTCTTCTGTAGGAAGAACACCGACTCCTAGGACGGGTGACAAGCAGTTGAGCATCCAGATGTAGCCCCCTCCTTGGCCTGTCAGAGGTGTGATGTAGGATGAGTTACTGCTGTAAATCTGTTTTGTTTGTTGTTGTTTTCTGAGACAGTGCTTCTCTGTGTAGTACCGGCTGCCCTGCAACTCTGTAGACCAGACTGTCCTGGAACCCAGAGGTCTGCCTGCCTCTGCCTCCTGAGTGCTGGGACTAAAGGCGCCCACCACCACTGCTTGGTGTAAATCTGGAGCCTGTTAGTAACAGGGGCCAAACAGTAACATCCCACCCACTGGCTACAGCTGCTGCTGTGGCATGTCTCATGGTGATAACAAGTCTCCTGCCATAGTGGAAAACCCCATCAGTAGATGGAAGCCCAGAGTCTTTCTCTTTGTTGAGCGTCTGTATTTTTTGCAGAGGCCTCAGTGTTGTCCCTGATGAAGAAGTCATAGACATGTATGAGGGGTCCCACGTGCCCTTGGAGCAGATGAGTGACTTTTATGGAAAGGTAAGGAAAGCCACTGGGTCACCTAAAGCAGCCGTCTTTCTCCTCTATTTGGTAGTTTTGTGGCTGGGAAACATTTTAGGGAGGAAGGACTACTTTGACTTCTGGTTTTAGAGGTCTTGGTTCTGGGGCATTCAGGTCTATAGTGAGCCAGAACATTCCTTAGTAGGGTGTGGAGGGTGGAAACGGGGAGCAGAGGGAGGGAGAAAGAGAAGAGTTTGGGGCAGGGATACATCTGCTTCCTGAGGCTGGGCCCTGCTTCCTGGAAGTCAGCTGTGAGTCAGTCAGGACATTACTCTCCTGATGCAGTTAACAGCCTTACGATCCGGTGACTTTGCAGTAGCACCAGCGGTAAGAGCCTAGCCTTGAGCTCATGACATTTTGGGGAAGGGGCCCTTATAGCTGTTGGGCTCGCCTGCTGTGTGTGATTGGTGGAATCCTGAAGGGATTGTAGATGTGAGAGATTACAGTGCTGAAGAGCCACTGTGGGCTCTTGCTTGCTGACACCCCATCTTCTGTGATTTCTCCCTCTCTGGTGGACGGTCTTTCCATCTTTTCTTATCTACCCCATTTGTTGTCATCCCTGAGCAGGTGTGACCCCGCCCTTTGGTCTAAGTCACTAGGGGCTGTCAAAGGAGATGTATGTCCTGAGGTGGGCTGAAGCATTCTGGGACCTTTGCCTGGGCCTGCCGCCAGCTTTCCTCACCTCCGTGATCTCCTGAGAGGGAGTGGGAAGTGATTGTGAGGGCGGGGTGGGGGGGGTGGAGCAGAGAGGGAAAGAAGGAAAGGCACCAGGGAGGGAGTATCCATAGAGACTCGCTTACACTGAGGCTCAGGGACAAGGGAACATATTACCATCTCACTGGTAGAAGGTCCCTCTGTACAGAGGAAGCCAAGTGTGGGTTCCTGGAAACCCCTGACTTCCTGGTAGCCTCCTGCTGATTGTCACCTGGTTACCCGGGTCTGCATTGCTAAGCCTGCCTTCCCTCTGCAGAGTTCTCATGGGAACACCATGAAGCAGTTCATGGATATCTTCTCGCTGCCCGAGATGACCCTGCTGTCCTGTGTGAACGAGCACTTCCTGAAGAACAACATTGACTATGAGCCTGTGCACTTGTACAAAGACGTCAAGGTGAGGGCAGAGGGCAGGGGGAGTTCAGAGAAGGCCAGCTACTATCTAGGGGTGTGTGTGTGTGTGTGTGTGTGTGTGTGTGTGTGGTGGCGGGAGTTCGGGTAGTCCCGCTCTGGGCTCATTTGTCTCTGCGATTGACAGTGGAGGTCATAAAGGGACACATCTGTTTCAGAATTTGGGACAATAGGGGCAGCATGCTCTATCACAGATGTGCCCGCTGTGACCTGGACTTCTCTAATCCTCTGGCAGTCCTGCCTACCCTCTTACCTGAGCCTGCCATGCGGAGGTTATCTCCTTCACACAGGAGAGGCCACTGTCCCTGCCCCATTTCTTGTGAGGCAGAAGTCACCCAGAGAGACCCCTCCCCCCCCTTTTTTTTTTTTTGGTTTTTTGAGACAGGGTTTCTCTGTGTAGCCCTGGCTGAACTGGAACTCACTTTGTAGACCAGGCTGGCCTCGAACTCAGAAATCCGCCTGCCTTTGCCTCCTGAGTACTGGGATTAAAGGCGTGCGCCACCACGCCCAGTGAGAGCCCCTTTTCAATACTTAATTTCAAACATGATCACACATCTTTATGGGATACGGTGTGCTTTGGTGTTCACTGTACCCCATCAAGATGCCCAGGGATGAGGCTGGGGGTGGGGCAGGGAGAGATTGGTTAATAGGGAACCTTTTTTCTCATATCCACAAAGATCTGCCTGCGTCTGTATCCTAAGTGCTGGGATTATAGGCTTGTACTCCCGTATCTGCCATAGCCACAATTTCCTTTAATTGAAAATATTTTTCAAACAATATATTACGATCATGACTTCCCTTCCTCCCTCCCCTCCCCCAACTCCTTTTTTCCTCTATTTAGAGGCTAACAACAAAAGAAAAGAGTTAAAAAAAATAGAAGAAACACATACACATCGCTGAATTCCATAAGAACACGAGACCAGAAATCATAATTTACAGACAAAAGACCAGTTAAGGCCGGGCGTGGTGGCGCACGCCTTTAATCCCAGCACTCGGGAGGCAGAGGCAGGCAGATTTCTGAGTTAGAGGCCAGCCTGGTCTACAAAGTGAGTGCCAGGACAGCCAGGGCTACAACAGAGAAACCCTGTCTCGAAAAACCAAAAAAAAAAAAAAAAAAAAAAAAAAGACCAGTTAAGATAAAACATGCCCGAATAAAGCAATGAGACAAAAGTCTACAGCAATCCCACCATTGAGGTCATTTTGCATTGGCCATCCACAGCTATGCTAGGGCCTATCCTTACATGTGGATGATATGGCCAGTGAGACTCATTTAGCAGGAGACAACTAATTAAAATAGTTATATATTTTTAAAGATACAGATTTCTTTTTTAAAAATCTTTTTTTTTTAAGATTAATTTATTTGTTTTATGTGTGTAGGGCATCAGATCCCATTACAGATGGTTGTGAGTTACTTTGTGGTTGCTGGGAATTGAACTCAGGACCTCTGGAAGAACAGTCAGCACTTGTAACCACTGAGCCATCTCTCAGGCTCCCAAAGATACATGTTTCTATACCAAAATATTGTATACCCATGGCCAGTGTACATTTTGTTGTTTTAATTTTTTTGAGACAGGGTCCCTCCCTCTGTGTAGCCCTGGCTGTTCTGGAACTTGATATGTAGATCAGGCTGGCCTTGAACTCACAGAGAGTGCTTCTACCTCCTGAGTGCTAGGATTAAAGGCTAGCACCACTATGCCTAGCTCTGTGTATGTGTGTGTGTGTGTGGGGGGGGGGAGGGGCGTGTTTTGTCTACATGTATGTCTGTGTACTGTGTGTGTACCTGGTGCCTTAGTCTGTTGTGGACTACCACATGGTTGTTAATTAAACCCAGGCCCTCTGGAAGAGCAGTCAGGGCTCTTAACCATTGAGCCATCTTTTGAGTTCCCTCATCCAATGGAAATTTTTACTGTCCTGATTTCAGGGTTTTGGAGTTGAGGGCGCTCTGTACTTTCTCAGCATTGCTTTGATAAAAATTGGGCTAAGTTTCAATATTTAGTTTTTAGCTCTCCTTTTGAACACACAGACACTATATTTAAGACTCACTTGCAGCAGAGGAGAGAGGTTTATGTGAAGGTTCAGTTTTTCCTCTAAGGATTGCCGCCTCCAACAGCAAGGGCTTGCATAGAGTTTATGATGTTCTAGACTCTGTTCTGACGTGGTTTCTTTTGTTTTGTTTTTGACAGCCAAATAATCTTTATTAATTTTTTTCAAAAAGCACTTTAAGGATTTAATATATTCCAGAGTTTTGCATTAAATTGATACAGAGAACAGAAGAACTTTGTTTTCATTAATTATTTTTTCTTTTTTTAAAATTAATTTATTTTTTATACTCCATATTCCATTCCCTGCCCCCATTCTGACGATTTTATGTTTACTCTTCAAGCCTTTGCATCGATGCTACTATTTGTTACCCCAGTTTAAAGACACTGAGCACAGAAACCTTGACTGCCTTGCCCAACATCACACAGCAGGGCCTAGATTCTTAATCCATTCTTGGCTTGCATTTAACCATTCATTGCCTTGTGTGTTGGATAAAACTGAAGTGAGTGTGTGTTGAAGGTAACTGAGATGATGTTTATAGCCCAGAGTGGTCCACTCTGACAGAAATCCACTGACGAGACTTAGGACCCTGCTACTGGTACCAGAAAGTTTCCTGGCACTCCAGGAATCTAAAAAGGCCTGCTAGACATCCCCCACCCTGGAAGCAGAGCTCTGCAGTGACGTCTGGTGACACCATTCTGGCACAGCCCTCAAGCCTGCAGTGGACTTTATGTCTCCTCCTCTTTCCTGCCTCTGCCAGTTGGCCTGTTGCTGTATGGAGAGAGGAGGCGACTTTGTCCCCCTGCCTTTGCCTGGCCTTACAGAACTGTTTGCATGCAGAGATGAGGAAGGAAGGGCATGAGGATGGAGGGCAGGGACTCCCTTCATGCAGGCTGTCTGCCCTCTGTTGATCATCCTGCATGTAAACTGCTCTTTGTCATGTGAGACCTCATTCAGACTTACACAAACGACCTTTTCAAAGGAGGCGCTTGGAAATTGTATTGGCAACAGCCTCTGTCACTGTGGAAACACAGCGTTCCCTAGAGGCTTCCTGGGCTAAGTGGGCTAGTGTTGGGATGTGTAGACCGTGGACTGGCAGGAAGTGAGCCCTGAAGCTGTGCTAGCGGCACTAACTCCGGCTCCCTCAGCGTTTCACTGATGACGAATCTGCCTTTTCACAGGACTCCATAAGGGATGTCCACATCAAAGGGATAATGTACCGAGCAATCGAAGCGGATATTGGTATGTATGACTGCATTCTCTGTGTTGCTGTGTGGGCGTTTAAACATCTCACCCCAGGGGCTGAGCAGGGACCACAGGCGTTTCCTGAGGATTGCTAAAGGCCCCTGATCCTGGCAGTGTAGATGTCTGCTTTCTGTTCTAGAACTTGGTGTCTGTCAGTCTAAGAAGCTGTACCATATGATCCTTCCCTTCAATGGGGTGTGGGGGTGGGAGGGGTGGTCTCTTGTTTCCTGTGCCCTGGGCATTCACATACTTTCCAGAATCAACCTTCCCTGGGACCAAAGTTTCCCCACTGTGCCTAGGACACTGCTTACCCCAGGTACCCATTTCGTAAGTACCTGCAGAGGGCCTGATTCCATCCTGACTGTGTGAATGTCTTTCTCATCCATAGAAAAGTACATCTGTTATGCTGATCAGACCCGTGCAGTGTTGGCTAAACTGGCTGCCCACGGCAAGAAGATGTTCCTCATTACCAATAGCCCAAGTAGCTTTGTGTAAGTTCTGTCTTCCCTCACCAGCTGGTGGCTTGTGGGTCAAGTGCCATTCGTCTTAGTAGCTGGAAAGAAATAGTTTGCAAGAAAATAAAAACAGTTCATCCCTTTGATGTCAGCTCACCTGGCTGCCTTGTTCCAGAGACAAAGGGATGCGGTACATCGTGGGGAAGGACTGGCGAGACCTGTTTGATGTGGTCATAGTTCAGGCCGAGAAACCCAACTTCTTCAATGACAAGCGGAGGTGAGGGACGGTCTATTGGGGGACTTGACTGTACTTGTGAACACAGGCATAGCATGCCATAGTGAGAGCCAGTCACAGGATCACAAGCATCGGAGACATAGCTTCTGATGTGTAGCCTGTCTAACACTTCAGGAACAGCGGGATGGGCACATAGCAGACAGTGTTCTCAGTTGAGTGTGGGCTGCTGCAGTTCTGAGTCAGGCTTTAGAAACTGAGACTACAACGGAGAACAAGGATTAATACCACACAGCAAAGTAGGCATGGGCTCCGGGTGCCTCATGGGGTGTAAGGAACACCACCAATGCCAGACTGCCTGGTGGCAGCTCTTAGAACAGCTAATTGGTGCGTTTCAAATTGCAGTTGGATTTTGCAGAGTTCTCTGCATCCCAGGACAGGTCTCAGCCGTGTCTTACATAAGGTCCTCCTGCCTCTGGAGTTTTGGGGAGGGGGAGGGAAGAGGTCAGGACCAGTGCAAGAGTATTAAACTGTCCTCTACCCTAGGTTCAGACTAACTAGGTGGCCAACTCCTAGAGGCCCACATAGTTGAAGATCCTTACTATAGATAGCATTCTAGGAATTGTTCTGTCTGTCTATGGCTCAGTTTGGGAAGGGTTTTCCCAAACCTTCCCCGATCTGTAGCTGGTGACCTAGATCTGTGGGTAGTTCCAGGGATCCTAATGTGTCTGTGTTTGAAGTTAGGGCAGCATGTGTACCATTGGGGTGCTAAGTTCTCAGAGTCACCGTGACTCTGGGAAGAAGAGGCAAGCTCAAGACCCAAGCATAGAGAAAGAGACTGAGTCTTGAGTGTGGTCAGAAGCTACACGCTGGCCATGTTGCCTCTACCGCCCTCATCAAGTTCCTGTGAAGCCTGGGCCTCCCTATACCCAGACTCTTGGAACGGTTAATCCGAGGTGGAGGGGTAGGGCCTGGGCTCTTCCTGGGAGGGACTCAGCCTAGCACTGGTTCCTCCCCACTTCTTTTTTCTGGATGTTTGGAACATTGGCTGAGACATTCCCTTTCCTTCTGTTGTTTATTGAAGCCAACAGTTGAGGATGGCTCATTACTCAGAGCATCCATGTGAGGGAATGTTACACAGCCACTAAAGATGCCAAACTTGGCTATAAGCAAAAGTCGCCAGCATATCTTACTGCTAATGTGTTTCAGACTATGATGTCACAGGAGAGGTTGCTGACAGGATCAAAGGAAGAGAGATATAAATAAAAGTGTACAAAATGATCTTCATGTTCCTCACAAAAGGGAAAGTGGGTTCTGATACCTACAGTGAGTTTCTATTTCTGTGATTGGAGAAACAACCCAAAAAGATGCTCTGAGCCCCTCTGGCTATGCCCTGGGGTGAAGGACTGGACAGCTCTGCTCCCACCTGGCATTTGACCCAGGATGCCAGAGTTCCTCCCATAATGTCTGCAGGCAGCAGTGTTCCTGCAGTCTTTGCCCTGGGAAGCAGATTCTTGCTGCCCTGCCACATGTCTTAGGGCAGCAGGTTGTGACCTTTCACACAGAGTCACCTATCAGATATCTACTTTAAGATTCATAACAGTAACAAAATAACAGTTATGAAGTAGCAATGAAAAGGATTTTATGGTTGAGAGTCACTATAGTATTAAAGAGTAGCGCATTAGGAAGGTTGAGGACTGCCGTCCTTGGGAAGGAAACCTGACTAAAGGGCTTGTGCTTGCCAAGGGTGGTTGGCCCTTAGGATTATTTTTTTCTTGTTTTCCTTGTGTGTAGTGGGTTTGTAGTGGGGCCTGCATAGTGTGGAATGAGGTGACCTGGGCCAGGGAATGCAGTGTGGCTGTGTAGTGTGGAATGGAGTGGGTGACCTGGGCCAGGGGATGCAGTGGGGTTTGGAGTTCAAGAGCTAGCTCCTTTCTGCTCTCAGTGACTCCCCACTTAGTCTCTTGTGCAGCAGAGAGCTTTCACTGTTACCATGTATTCTAGTAACATGTCCCTTTTCCTTCCGTTGCTAGGCCTTTCCGAAAGGTGAATGAGAAAGGTGTCCTACTCTGGGATAAAATCCACAAGCTGCAGAAAGGCCAGATTTACAAGCAGGTATCCACGCCTTCCCCAGTGTCTTCCTGTTGCTTTGCTTTGTGGTCCCAGGTTGTGGGTACTGGGACTGGCCAGGTGCTTGGAACAGCTGGAACCATTGACTAAGAGATTATAACTTCAGAGTAACTCAAAGCTGGCTGTTAAAAAAAATATATCATTTAAAGCATTACTCTCTATAAAATGTAAAGTGTCAAATAGTAAACCTCAGAGATGTCTCTTTGAGGAGCATTAATCTTGGTCTATTATTCACCCAATGTATGTCCAGATGAGAAAGATTTCATGTGCAGTTTTAAATACCTGGGCATGGAATAAGGCTGTCAGAAGCTTGAACCATGGCTGGTCATTTTTATGACGCCAGAGCTGTTTTCTTGACTGAACATTCTTGGTGGGTTTGTAATGGCCTGCTGGATTTAGTAGTGAGTGTATTCTCTAGGCCATAAAAAATTAGTTTTAATTCAGACGTTTTACTCCTAACAAGTCGGAAGATTTAGACGTGACTCATAGAACTTTCTGCGAGACTGTTTACAAAATAGGTGACACTGTGAATGTTCACCATCAGGGAATTGGCAGAAGAAATCAACTGTGGTAATTATAATAAAATTAAAAGGCATTTATATAGAATAATGATCTCGGCATGTTTAGTTAGTGTAGAGATAAGTACAGAGGGGCTTATGAAATCTGAACTGTTCTTTTTGTTGTTTTTGAGACCATCTCACTATGTCGTCCTTGCCAGCCTGGAATATGTAGATCAGGTTGGCCTCGAACTCACAGAGATCCGCCTGACTTTGCCTCTTGAATGCAGGGATTAAAGTCTAACACCATCATCATGCCTGACAGTGACATTTTTTCAGAGTACATTTGGCATCAAAGAAAAGTCTGAAAGATTTTTCCATGAGTGTGCTTTTAGCTTTTTTTTGTTGATGTTTAAAATAAATCATAAGAGTTAAAAACAATTTTTCCAAGTTTTAAAGCAGGTATCGTAGACTACAGGCTCCTGAGTTTCTGACCTGTAATTGATCTGCACTCCTCTTCTGTTGCAGGGTAATTTGTATGAATTTTTGAAGCTCACTGGATGGAGAGGATCCAAAGTACTGTATTTTGGTGACCACATCTACAGCGATCTGGCGGTGAGGAGCCCTTTTCCCCAGTGGGGGGCGCTGTTTTTTAGAAACTCAGAGTGGGTCACAGTTTTGAAAGTCTCCCTTTTACAAAACAGGAGACAGTAGAGTTGTGAAAAAATAGTTTTGTTTTTCTCTTTGAGATGATGGAAATTAGAAATGTACTTAAAGATTTAGTCAGAAACATTGCAATAGAACTATTGAAAGCACTATGATATGCTAAATGCCCTTTTATCAATGTCAGAAAACTTCCAGAGTATGCCTGAATGCTCCCAGCTTCTTAGCCTGGCCCTGGTGGGTGTGCCCCAGAGGTCTGGGGAGTGCTGCAGTATTTATTGAATAAAGGATATTCCCTACACATGTGCAATGCTAGGGTTGAGGCCAGGACCTTTTGCAGCCAGGCAGATGCTGTACCACTGGTCTCCTTTCCTGGTCCTCTTATAAGTCTGCTTCTCATGGAAACCTTGATCTAGGATTCCAGGGGCCCCTCACTCAGTTTGAATGAGGACCATTCAGAGCATTTGAGTTGAGCCTGACCCTGATCTCACAGACCATGTTTTGTTTTGTTTTTCCCCACAGACCGTGGTTAGTGGTCCCCCCCCCCTTACCTCTCCCTCCCCGTTTCTGAAGCAGCTGTGAATCACAGCCATTATTTCCAGAACAGGAACTTTCTCTGGGTGACATGGTCAAAGCCCGGGGCCAGTTTGGTTTTAATTAAGTGTAATTCATCGAATTCAACTTGGTTAATGACTGACCATTACAATTAAGGAGTGATTGAGCAGATCCCTGGGAAAGGTAGCATGGTGTTGAGTTCCGTGGGGACTGAGGGAGCACCTGCCCTGTGGTTTCTGTGATCAGGATCTGACCCTCAAGCATGGCTGGCGCACTGGAGCGATCATCCCCGAGCTTCGTTCCGAGCTCAGGATCATGAACACGGAGCAGTACATCCAGACCATGACCTGGCTGCAGACCTTGACGGGGCTCCTGGAGCAGATGCAGGTTGGCTGTGGTTCTTGTTTTGTTTTCTTTCATTTTTTTCCCCTTTAAGCCTGAAGATAATTGCAGATCAAAAGATGTCCTGAGTTTTGTGTGTAATTATGAAGTGTAAGGTTTAAGTTGTTCTCAGCAGAGTGTAGATCTGCCCGTGGTTATTTTGTTTGTTTGTCCTTTCTCCTTGATGGGACCCTTACGAATGTTCCTGAGAGCCATCAAGAGCTTCCGCAGAGTCTTAAAGGTGGACGCTATTTTTGTGCTATTGTTGGTGCAAATTGGCTCATTGGGCCCCACTGTTATGCTTGGCCACCCTCCTTGCCTTTAGATTACCAGAGGACTTTCCTGCACCGGCCTCAGTTTCCCCAGAAGGATCTTTTGGAATGCTATCCTAGGTACCAAAGAGTTGCAGAGCCAGCTGAGATCCTGGGTCAGCCTCTAGTGGCAACGTGATCAGTGATTAGCTGTTTTCTCAACTTCAGTGATAATTCATGCAGCCAGCGTGGGGCGGTTAAGACAGGAGCATTTGTTAGGCTTACTTCCTAGGCCAGGATATCGCCCCTCTCAATACCTGTGACAGCTGTTCAGGGCTGTTCCTACCCCATCTCATGAGTCACCTGTATTCTCTCTTTATTCTGCTCTACCTACCATGCTGTGTGAGTGAATCAAGACTTTAGATTGAGTGGTACAGACTTTCACTCTTGGCTGGCACACCTGCAGCTCTGGTCATGGCCAGCTGCCCACAGCTTCTCCTGCCAAGCTTTGAGGAGAGGCAGGGCAGGCCAGGCCAGGCCAGGTCCTCTCTCCCAGGGTATACATTCCAGCACATGGGGCCCTGCACGTCCTCCAGGCTGGTTCTGGTAGGCTCTCGAGAGCTTGGCTCTTGGCTCTTCTGACCAGACGGTTTGTTTTGCTTTCTTTACTGTGTGTGCTGTGAGATGATTTTCTAAAAATACCGGATGTCAAGTCTGGGCTAATGCAGCTGAGCCTGTGGCCGTGTCACATTGCTGGCGTGGTGGTGGTAGCTGTTCCTTCTGTGGCCGCCATTATGCCAGAGGCTTGCGCAGTGCACAGCAGTCCCTTGGTGCTGGCAGCTGTCCTGTGTGCAGGTGCAACCTTTCCATTGGAGAACCAGGCTGCAGGGTTTTGAGAGCATAAAATGATGTATAGAGGCTCAACTTTAGGCTGTGATGCCTAAGTCTGGGCTTTGCTGAGCCACTTGGAAGTGCTTGCTTCCTTAGGGGTTGTCAGGCTGAGCTGAGCGTCTGTGATAGTCTTACGTACGGGCTCTCTTTCTGTGTTTTGAGTTAAGCTGCCTATGGTTAAGTAGTCCAGAAATAGGAAATGGGAAAATTTGGAACCAAACAATTCATAAGTTTGAAGTAATATTTGCAGAATATTGTTAAAGCTCCTGTGTTTATTATTAGGTATTGATTCCTTATTTTGTGCCTTATTTATAAATCGATCTTTAGTATAGGTATGCACAGATAGGAAAAACAGTATATATAGGGTTTGATAGTGCCCACGATTTTAGGTTATAAGGGTTTGGGGACGTGCCCTGAGGATAAGGGAGGTAGCTTCTGCCTGACTTGCACCCTTTCCGTGACTGTGCATCTGATCAGACTCACAAGTGACCTGCATGTCATGACTGTAGTGACCGCGTGGCACATGGCTCTGGAAACAGGTTTTGTTTATTTTCCTTTCTGGCCTATGAAAAATGCTTGATGGCTAAGAGACTAGGTAGCCTTGGTTAAGAGAATGGGTAGCCTTGACAATATTTCTGTGACATATGGAATGAATTACACAAGACTTGGTTAGGGAAGTAAGAAAGGGGAAATAGCATGTATATTTCTACCCTGGTTTTATAGGAGAGAAAACTGAGGCTGAGAGAGAAAGTAACTTCTCATTATAGAGTAGTCTGTAGTATGAAGCCATGTAGCTGTGAAGTCTGACTGACTGAAGGCTAGACCCTTGTGTTCATTTCCTCCTCTCGGCTCTCTGGGACAAGCCTGAGATCACAGCCTGCACATGTCCATCCAGAGATTCCCTGAGCTCAGTAGAGAAATCCCTGATGCTGGCCTCACTCTGGTGTTTAGCCCTCTGGTCTTCACCTGCCTGGTCCCCTCAAGCTCTGGTGCATTGACGCCCTCATTGGTACCACATTTCAAGAGGTGGGCTGTCAGCTAAACATCCAGATGAATGTCTTTTCTCACTGCCCGGCCCTCAGCACCACAGCCCCAGTCTGGAAAATTCCATTATCTAGAACGCTCCTGTGGTGGTTAGTTTCAGAGAATGGATCCTATTATTAAGAAAACATGTCCTGGGAGATTGGGTTTAATTTGAGGAAGAGCAGCAGAGTCATTTGGAGTTAAGTCTGATGAGTTACGCAGAAGAATAGAAGTTTCTCCTTAGTCATGAAGTACGTTTAAAATGGGTATGACTGCTGCTAATAGAGCTGGTGACTGTAGACCTTTGCAGGAGGCCGTTCAGACCGCATACGGGCGACAAATTTCTTTAAAGGCCAGAAAGCGGATATTATAGGGTGTGTGGGCTGTGGACTATGTCATAAGCACTCAGTTTTTCTCAGTACAGCCATAGGTAGAGTGAGCAGAATGGCTTTAGCTGTCCCAATAAGCCACAGACGCTGAAATACAGATTCTGTGTCATTTTGGTGTGTGATGAAATGATTCTTTTGTTTCTCAGCCCCAGTTTTATAAAGAGCCTCATTCATCAGTTCTCAAGCAGGCAGTGGAATGCTTGCCACCTGAATCTGGCTGACCTGGTATCAGCTGCTGGGCTGGCCTGCTTGCAGTATCCTGACCAGACAGGGGGCGGAGCCATGTTTTATCCACGCAGAGCTGGTTCTATTGAGTGACAGCTATGGAGAGAAAGACGGATAAGTGCCTGAGGGTTTGTGGTTAGTCTTCCCATGTTAGCTGCTCAGTGAAATAAATAACTGTAATAATTTAATAAATAATTAAGTAATAATAAATAATATTTCTAGGCAGTGGTGGTGCATGCCTTTTATCCTAGCACTTAAGAGGCAGAGGCAGAGGCAGGTGGGTTTCTGTGAGTTCGAGGCCAGCTTGGTGTACAGAATGAGTTCCGGGATAACCAAAGCTACCCAGGGAAACCCAAACCCAAGACCAAACCAACACTAACATCAACACCAACTGAACAAAAAGTATTATTGTGACTAATAAATTAGACCCAAGCACTTTAAATAGGCTTGATACTTGAGGCTTGTTTGACAGTGTCCCTTGTAGAGAAGGGATGGCACACGAGGGTAGGTTTCTCACATGGGGACAAGCACATTTGATGCTGGTGCCGTGGGTTTTGGTGAGGAGATTGCTGATGCGATGCAGTGATGGAGAAAGCCCTGGAGGGTAGGTGCGAGGGTGTCATAGCCAGGCCCAGGAAGAGCTGTCTCAGGACAGGCACAGAGCAGGGTGGCCCTGCCCTGGGAAAGCTGCTCTGTATTTGCTCCGGTAGCCTGTGGTCACGGTCCGCTGGGTCCCACCATCGTCCTTGGGCGCCCTCTAACTTCAGGACCAGGGCTTACCTGTAAGCCGGTTCAGTGGATGAAGATGCCACGTGTGGTGTCCTGAGTTTAGTACTGGGATTCTCAGAAGAGAATCCATCCTGCAGTTTGCCTCTGACCTCTTATCTCCTCATGATGACACATACATGCCCTCTCCCCAAGTAAATAAAGTGTACAAGAAAAACAAAAAACTTAAGAAAGTCAGGACTGGTAGTAGAGAAGCAGAGGCAGCTGTCACGCAGTCTCCCCCATCTCTGGCAATGCTGACCTGGAGGACGGTTCTTGGACTTGGAGCTTGAACTTGGATCTTCCAGTCTGCTCTTTCCATCTACAGAGCCTGCACTGGGTTCACCTGAGGGCTGGAAGTGCAGAGGAGAATTTGCATGGCTTCTGGCAGCTACTTTGAGAAAGAGATTAGTTTTGGCACTTCGGCAGGCTAGTCACCACCCTGGAGACTTCCCCTGGCAGGTGTGGCTCCGTCTCATTCACACCAGGCTGCTGTCAGTCTGTCATAGACCAGTGGCTTAAGTACCAGCTGCTTCCTGCAGCTCTGGAAGTCCCCGACTGAGGTGCCAGCTGTCACTGTTGGTAAGATCTGGCCTCATATGGTAGAGAGGTTGGAGAGTTCTGAGGTCTCCTTTATCAGGCCGAGGATCTCATTGGTAAGAGCATCCCACTCATGAGTTAATTACCCTCCTAAGACCAGACCTTCTAAGACCATGCCTTGGAGGTAAGCATTTCTGCTTAGGAATGTCAGAGATATAAGCACCTTATCTCTAGTGAGCAAGCTCCTTCCTGCTTATGTGAGGTCCCAGGGGCCTAGTTTATGGACTAGGATGGAGGGGTGGCCAGAGGTGAGGCTGAAGATTGAGCTGTCCTTGGGTTTTCTGTGGCCTGTTCCCATAATGGCTGCCCTGTTTTTGCCTGTCGTGTCTTTGTCTTCAGTATCTGGCACAGGGAAGCCTGGAATTCAGTGGGCACTGAATGAACACAGGCACGCAGGCATGCACGCATGCTCAAGCACACACACACACACACACACACACACACACACACATCTCTTCCCCTTCCCCATATTTTGCATGTCTAGAAGTTCCTTGAGGTACCCTATGGATTTTAGCTCTAGAGTCTGTGGTGGGTAATTTGTTAATGTAAAATGTGGACACCAGGGCTGAAGAGATGGTTCAGGAGTTAAGAGCACTGGCTATTCTTGCAGAGGTCTCAGGTTAATTCCTAGCACCCACATGGCATCTGTAATTATAGTCCCTGGGTATCTGATGCCCTCTTCTGGTCACCATAGGCACTACATGCATGTGATAGGCACAGACATACCTGCAGGCAAAACACCCATGCACATATAAAATAAATGTGAACCCTAACTAAAAACATGTCTATAGAACCCCTCTCAAAGCTCACAGTGGTGCAGGCTCAGGGCCCTGGTGCTGCAGTAGAGCACAGATAGGATATTGTCAGTGTCAGCTACGTCCTAGGTGGTGACAGATACCAGGCAAGAAATCCAAGTCTTAGGCTCAGCCGGGACAGGTTTTGTCTGGCTGACTATTGAGCTGGGCAGCAGATCTTTGACTGTCAGGTGGGAAGCACATGGTCTGTTGTATAGTTTTGTCCTTTTGAGTCCTAAGGTTGCCTAAGGTGGTGAATTGAGGCAGCACCATGTGTCTCCTGCAGTTGTAAGTCCTTGACTCTGGTTGTTTGTGTGCCACATAATGGCTTGTAGGGTGCTTGTCCATCAAATTATTTTTCCATCTGCTTACATTTTGACTCCTCAGAAAGTCACATTTCCCTTCCATTGAAGCTAAAGTAACATTAAGGGATATAGAAACTAAGACTGTTCCTCTCCTGTCTCGAATTAGTTTAAAATATGCTCATTCAGTGCTCATTTCCAGCTGTCATGGGCTTAGCTAGAATCTGTGGGTGTACTGCCACGCCTACCATGCCCACCACCCCCTCCTTGCCCACTTCTCAACCACTGCAATCTTATTCAGGGAGGAGAGGCAGTAGGTATCATGAAATGTATATTTAGAAAGAACAACACTATCAACCAACCAGACCCTCACAGAGCTCCCAGGGACTAAACCACTGACCAAAGTATATACATGGGAGGGCCCATAGCTACAGCTGCATATGTAGCAGAGGATGGCCTTGTCGGGCATCAATGGGAGAAGAGGCACTTGGTCCTGTGAAGGCTCGATGCCCCAGTGTAGGGTAATTCGAGGGCAGGGAGGTGGGAGTAGGTAAGTGGGTGGGGGAACACCCTCATTGAAGCAGGGGGGATGGGATAGGGGCTTGAGGGGGAGAAACTGTGGAAGGGGGTAACATTTGAAATGTAAATAAAGAAAACAGCCAATAAAAAATAGATGTTTGTAATGGGCACATCACATTTCATATGTGTATGTAATGTGTTTATATATAACATTTAATAAGTTTCATGTCTTCATAATTTTCTATTTTTCTTGGTTAAGCTACACTTGTCTTAGAGTGGTATATGTGCACAATAGTGTTCGCACACCTCCTCATTTGTGTGAGGTCAGAGGATATCTTTCGGGAGGTGGTTTTTTTCTTTCAACGGGGATAGAGCTCAGATCACCAGGCTTGGTGGCAGGCGCCTCTGTCTGCTGCACCCTCACTCCAGCCCTAAGCCGGGTGTCTTGTTAGGGTTTCTATTTCTTCAATAAGACACCATGACCAAAAAACAAGTTGAGGGGAGGGTTTATTTGGCTTGTACATCCAAGACGCTGTTCATCACCAAAAGAAATCAGGACAGGAACTCAAGCAGAGCAGGAACCTGGAGGCAGGAGCTGATGCAGAGGCCACGGAGGGGAGCTGCTTCCTGACTTGCTCCTCATGGCTTACTCAGCCTGCTTTATTATAGAACCCAGGACCACCAGCTCAGGGATGGCTCCACCCACCATGACCTGGACCCTCCCCCATCCATCACTAATTAAGAAAATGCCTTAGAGCTGGATCTTATGCATTTTCTCAGTCAAGGTTCCCTCTTTTCAGATGACTTTAGTTTGTGTGTCAGGTTGACATAAGAGCAGCCCACACCTTAGGTTTCCAGTACTGGACAGCTGGAGCTTCTCTGTGTGTCAACAAGCCAGGCTTTCACTGGGGAAAGTGGGTGCCCAACTGTTAGACTTAAGGAGGAGGAAGGATTCCTTCATGAAAAGTTGCCCATTAAATAACTTAACGCTAATGAGTGTGTTTGAAAGCAGAGCCCTGGAAACTGTTGGCTTATGTCCCTGCAGGTCCACAGAGACGCCGAGTCACAGCTGGTTTTACAGGAGTGGAAAAAGGAGAGGAAGGAGATGAGGTGAGCCTGTCCTATTTATCACCTGCCGATACCCATCCTGCCCTTGGTGTGTGCTGTACATCCGAGGAGACTTCAGGAAGCATCCTATTTTAGCTCCCAAGTGTGACCGTGACTTCCAAGTATCCAGGATCAGTTCTCTGCTGCTGCTGATGTGTGGTGTTTCTTTAAAGCCAGCTGCCATCTCCATCTGTCCTCTGCCTTTGCCATTGAAAGCCTTGTAAGAGGTGACTTTTTGGTGTTTTCCCTCCCGGCCTGACTAGTAGCTGGCTGTTGGGACAGTGCTGGAGGCTGGCTCTGCACACACAGGGATCCTCAGGGCTCCTGCAGTCTAGTTATGCTCCCTGCTGTTTCAGGAATGTGCCCCCAGCTTTTCTTGGTGAAGAAAGCCTTTGGCTTGTCAGAATTGTCATCAGTGTGTCCTTAGGGAGACAGTTGCCCACAGGGAGCCTTCCCTTGATGGATGCTTACACTGTCTGTGAACCGAATGTGGTTGCTCCCATGCCTTGGCATAGCCTGAGATTTAGAAACTGGTTGTTTCTGGGGTTCTGGTCCCTGAACGACGGCAGCCAGAGTTGACAAGGGATGTTGAGGGGTTCTGCAGGGCTGAGCCTGGGACTAGTCTCTTTCTCAGACCGTTGGGCAGCTCAGGCTTCTTCTGAACTGATTTGTTTTGCTGTAAAAATGTAGAGTGGAGGAGAGTGGGAAAGGGGGTGATGTGGTTTGACTTCAGGGCTGCTGTCTCTGAAGGCCTGGGGTCTGTCTACAGTAAATGGGTCACTCACTTCTAGGGACCTAAAATGCTCATTGAGGAAGATTCACCTGACAAGAGATTTCCTGTTGGCTTCATGTCTCTAACATCGCCACATCTTTTTTCTTTTTTTTAATGAGTAGGAGTGCTTTGCTTGCATGTAAGTCTGAATCTTGTGCTTGCCTTGTGGCCATGGAGGTCAGAAGAAGACATCAGGCCCCCTGGGTATTATGGACAGTTGTGAGCTGCCACTCGGGTGCTGGAAATTGAACCTGGGTTCTCTGTTAGAGGACATCAGATCCCTTGGAGCTGGAGTTATAGACAGTTGTGGGCTGCCACGTGGGCACTTGTAATCACACCTAGGTCCTCCGGAAGAACAAAAAGTGTTCTTAACCCCAGAACCATCTATCCAGTCCCTGGAAGCTTTCGTTTCAACGTCTTAAAGAGATGTTGCAGTGAACATTTAAATACCATTTAGCTGGGGTTTTAACAGCTGTGGTCGTTTGGTCGTTGCATCTATCTATTGGTCTTCAATGACAACAGACAACTGCTATTAGTATGTGACTTTTATGCACAGTGTGCAACAAGTTAAGCGTTTCCTGTGTTAGTAAGGAATCTTAATCCTTAGGTATTCATCCATTTTGCTGGAGTAAGTAGTCTATGTGTGAAGGATGTTGATAGGAGGTTTGACTACAGAGGGGAAACACCGTGGCTTTGGTGACTGACTGACTGAAGATGCTGCAGGCTAGGCTAGGAGGGGGTGTGCAAAGCATTTGAAGGAATCTAACACCGTCCAAATGGTATTAATCCATTTTGCTGGAGTAAGTAGTCTGTGTGTGAAGGATGTTGATAGGAGGTTTGACTGCAGAGGGGAAACACCGTGGCTTTGGTGACTGACTGACTGACTGACTGACTGACTGACTGACTGAAGATGCTGCAGGCTAGGCTAGGAGGGGGTGTGCAAAGCATTTGAAGGTCTGTCCTTGGAGGTGGAGATCAGCACAATAATTGTAATTCCTCCAGGAGAGAATGCTTTACAGCATTTTATTTCTGTGCCTTGCTTAGTTCTTGGCACCGTGGAGAACTCTTTGTCTCAGTAGCTTGGAAGCAGCTCTGCCCACTCTGATGGCACACAGTGTGCGTTTGCAGGAGCACGTAATTCATGGTGCAGCCTTGAAGTAGCATCTTAACGGATACAGAGCCGGGGATGTAACAGGCTATTTTGAGAGCTGGCTGGACAGATGGTGTTTTGTGGTTTGTTTGTTTTGTAAGACAGGGTCTCATTGCATAGCCTAGGCTAGCTTCCTGATCGTCTAACCTCAGCCCTCTGGTGTTGAGGTTACAGGCATGGGCCTCATTTCTCTGTAGCCCAGGCTGGCTGCCTGATTTGACCTCAGGGGCCCCATACCCGACTTATGGGTTTTTCTTGATTGATATCAGGTCTACCCGTGCCTAGTTGGCTGCTTTTTCTTTCCAGTTGGTTTTGTTTTAAAGATATTTTTACTCAAGTTTTTTTTCAAAAAAACAAAAACAAAACCTTTAAAAACTTTTCTCTGTGCTTTCTTTTTCCTTCATGAAATTTCAGAGAAATGACCAAAAGTTTCTTCAACGCCCAGTTTGGGAGCTTGTTCCGAACAGACCAGAATCCAACCTACTTCCTGAGGCGGCTATCAAGGTTCGCTGACATCTACATGGCATCTCTGAGCTGCCTTCTGAACTACGACGTCCACCACACGTTCTACCCCAGGAGGACTCCTCTGCAACATGAGCTCCCTGCGTGGTCGGACAGCCCGTCTGCCTTCAAAGCCCCTTTGCTGCAGGAGGCTCAGGCCAAGTAGTCCTGGGTTTGCCTGAGGAAAAAGCAGAAGCACTCGTGGCCTCACAAAGGGCCAGGCGGCCTCAGGGTTGCTTCCCAGAGTCAGATGCGCCGTTTGTATTTTTTCTATCTTACTATGAACACTGTCCTGTCCAGGTTGAGATGGGGCTGGATGCCTGGGGCCTCCCCGCCCTTCTCCACACAACGGTGTTGAAACCCTTATGAGACCTTGCTTATTGTGGAACCAGCAACGTCGGGCCTCTTGATGAATGAGACCTCTTGATGGCTTCTGACAAGTGAGACCTCTTGATGGCTGCCTGTGTTCCATAGGTCGAGAGTGGACACTTCTTGATTCTGTGAGGCATTTCTTGGTTGTTTACAAGCAGCACTGGGGACCCCAAGGGCGTGGTGATCTGCAGCACACCAGGAAGCAGGTTCCTGAGGGAACAGCCCTACCTGTGGCCAGTTCTCCCATTGCCTGGTCCTAGGCTTTCAACGACATTTTCCCATAGAATTCACAGCCTTCTGGAATGACTTTATTGAGGGAAAACAAGAAGCATTTGTCACAGTGGCTACTTGCTTTGTCTGCCCCAAAGGGGTGACGGGTCGGCTCCCTCCTCCCTAGGAAAAGCGGGAGAAGACAGCCACTCGCACTAAAATTGCCTTTCAGCCAGTGTGTTGGACATTATAGAAGACAAGAAAGACTCAGCCTGTGGCCAGGGCTAGTCTGTGTGTTAGACATCCAGTGCAGACAGCTTGCCGTGGGAACGCCACATTTCATGCTGAAAGCTGGGGAAATCGCTTCTGCCCTTCCCCCTCTGGAGGGAAGAATCCTTGATTATGTCTGATTGTAGTAGCTTTGAACACTTTTGCTGCTTAGGCACCACAGGAGTGGCTGCTGTTATCAACAGTTCTGTTTAATGGCGTTTTCGTTGCAGACAACATGGTCATTGTAAACGCCAGGAAAGCGCTCGTGGCCAGATTAGCCTTGTCACCTGGCCTGACTCATTTTAAACTTTTGCGCTCATGTGGCGCTGTTGCTGCTGCTGCTGCTGCTGCTTTCCCTCCCCCTCCCCCCAGGTAGGGTCTTGCTTTGGAGCCTGGGCTGGCCTTGGACTCAATCCTCCCGCCTCAGCCTCCTGAGTGTTGTATTACAGGCATGCAACTGTGTGTGTGCGCGTGCATGCAGAAGTGTAAAAGGCAGGATCATGACAGAGACTTGTGGCGAGCACTTGTGCTCTGGCATCTTAACCGCAATGAGTAGATCTTAACCAGCTGTTGAGGGCTGCTCCCTTGGCCGGTTGCAGACTACCTGGCAATGTGCAGAAGCTAACTGAACTGTGCAGCATTCACTGTAATGCTCTGTGTTAGCATGGGATCTTTGATGTTGGTAGTGTTTAACGTTGTCAAGGTGACCCTTCAGTCTCCCTTCCCCCTTCTTGTGTTCTAAACACGGGGGTTCAGTATTCTGCTCCTTTTTAGAATGAGATGGGCATTTTTCTGTTCCTGTGTTCCCGTTCCCCAGTGTTAGCCACCGGGGGTTTTGGCAGCTGCTCAGTGTCAGGGCCCTAAAAGGATGCATGCTGCCCGGATGCCCTAACTTGTGCTTGTAGGAGGAATCTTTGGTCAAATTGTCTACTCTTTGGGTATGGACAGTCTCGAGGGTTTACTTACTCAAGATTGAGGTAGTGATGTTATCTTATGCCTACAGTAGGCGACCTGAGCCTTGGGGAGGAAAACATCTCCTGGGTTTGAGAAGTGAATTTTACAGCCTATTCCTGTCTGGAGGATCACAGTCTCGAGGCCTCCAAGCGTGGCAGTACTGGGATCAGCGAGGCTGTCACACCAGACATGCAGCTGGCACACTGCACACTCAAACTGTGATCTGGCTGCATGGCTGGCACGGCATCCCTGCAGGAAGAACGGGGTGTTTCCCCTGTGTTACCGTCCTCATCTAGTGTAGCCAGGACAAGTTTTAGCTTGTCCCTGGGACTCTTGGCTGGGGTCTGACCTGCTGCGCTGTGGTATCCTCTTCTTTCTAGAGTATTCTTTTTTGTACACGTTGAGGACAGAACAAGGGGAGGTGGGTCTTTTTTCCACATTTAAAAAAATCAAATTGTAAATCGAACAGTAAAATTATTTTTAATATCTTTAATTTGTAGGGTTTTTTTTTTTTGACATTGCTTAGACTGATTTTCTTAGAATCATGTGAACAACAATTCAGTCTAAGGGCAGTCTCTGCCAGCGTGATGTTCAGCAAGGTCATGGTGCCAGCAGGGGCCACTGGAGTGGTTTGCACTGCTTGGGGTTTCTCAGTTGGTTTTTCAGGGGAGAGCTGGCTTTAAAAATATCTCAGGTTTTGAGTATTTAAAGCTCTTGATTTTCCTCCTAAGATAGCACACCCTCCCCTTCCCTCCCCTCTTCCTTCCCCCTCCCCTGTCCTTTCTTCCCCTTCTCTCCTCCTCCCTGTTTCTCTCCACCTTCCCCCTCCGTTCCTCTCTTCTCCTCCTTTGGCTGTCTACCCATGTCTGTCTTTGTAGCGCTCCCCCCTTCACCATTTAGTACACCTGCTGCTGATTTGGTCAGATCCCAGACTAAATTATAGGTTGCTTTGAACGCATCAGCTCTCTCATTTATTGCAATGAGGGAGAAGTGAAAAGCTCTTGTGCCATCTACCTAATTTAGCTTTGGGTGAACTAAATGGCTTTCCCCTCCCTTCAGCAAGTGCTAAACACTACAGTTCCACTTTATCCAAATGCTCACTTGCTGCCAAAAACCTCCTTGGGGGCTCTTGACTAAAATGCTCAAGAGACTACATTTGGCCAGCTGCAGGGCTCCTTGGTGGTTCTCTTCGGCTGCTTAGGGAGCCGATCCATTCTTTCCCTCCTGAAGACCTTCTTTTGTTTGTTAGTTTGGGACAGGGTCTCAGTGTGTAGCTCTGGCTGGTCTAGAAGTTACTATGTTGAGTGGGTTGGCCTCAAACTTACAGAGATCTGCTTGCCTCTGCCCCCACAGAGTGTTGGGATAAGGAGCGAACCACCCGGCCTGGCATGATTTCCTTTCATTAGGTGGATTTTTTTTTCCTCTCTCCTTTATTTTCTTGTTACTTATTTATTTGTGGTTTTGGCCGTAGTATTTGTGAGCTAGGTTCTTGAGTTCAGCTAACATTTTAGACCACGGATTGGTTAAGCAAAGGGAAGGAAGAGGAGGGGCCCTTTTCTAATAAGGGAACCATTTTCAGCTTTGCAGGCCATTCCGGGTGCCACTTCTGTAGGAATGGATACACTGTTCCATTGGGATTTGATTCATCAGCACAGGGTGTGGCTTGCTGCCTCGGGCTGGGATGGCAAGATTCTCTGCTTAGAGCCAGTGGAGCAGCCTTCCAGCTTGGGTAGTTAGTGTGAGGTCTAAGCCAGTGTGCTATGTCCCCTTAGCTGCCCTATCTACCATGTGTATCTGTTTCTGCACGGCCAGCGCTAAGCTGAGATTGCTTCACTGTGTGGATTTAAGCTACGAGTTGTTGCCCCTTTTCATTACTCTGCTGGGCCCAGGACTGAAGGCCGGCTCATCCCAGGGGCTGGAGTGTGGCCGGCTGATGGGTTTCTCTGCCTTGCCCCAGAACACATGCCTTTCCTGGGGGTGTATACTCCATTACTGTTCCCTGTGAAGGGTCGAGAGTCTGGTCTCTCCAACACTACTTTGGGGACAGCTCCAGAGCTCCCTTTGGGACTCCCAAGACCTTCCTGTGCTTGCCTTGCAACAACTGGTCTTCCCCTCCCAGGTGTCCATCCCAGCAGTGTCCCTCAGAAGGCCTTCCTGCATGACATTTTTGTCTCCAGTCTGCTCCTCCGAAAGTGCCCCTGTATTCTCCTGTTAGCGCAGGCTAGAGCTCCAATGTAGACCCATTTCCTCACTGTGTCGTGTCGTGGGATGACTGTGCCTGTGTGGTATCAGGCACAATAAATACAAAGTAGGTTTACTATTTATTTGGAATGTGAATTTGCTATTTATTCTACGTGTTGATTGTCTATGTTGTGATAATGAACTTAAAGCCAAATAAAAGCATGAGTTGTATCTCCTGGTATGTGTTATACCCATCGGTTTATGGGTATTTAAGCCAGTTGCAAAACATGGTTTTCCCCCAGATGTGAGGCCATTTCTATGAAAATAAATCAAAGGTTAAAAAAAAAAAATCCTAGGGTTGGGAGAACAGCTCAGTGGTAGAGTGCTTACCCAGCATGCTTTGAGGCCCTGAGTTCGATTCCCAGCTTCTCCAAAGAAGGAAGTGAGTAGGCCCACAGAAGGGGATTGAGAAAGGGTGAAATGTAGGTGGTTTCTGGGCTTTAGGACTAAGTTATAAATAGAAACTTGTGTGAGCTTTGCCTTGGGCGGGTGGTGGCTGGCAGGCATACACAGTATGTGGTGATGTTGTGGGGGTGGGGTGGGGTACACTGTCTTGTTAGCTTGTAGCCATTACCCAGGGGAGCTGGGACATGCTGAGGAACTAAAGAATTGAGGAATATTCAGAAAATTTGCTACTGGGTTTGATTTGCTACTGGGTTTGGATAAGTTTATAAATATTGAAGGCCTTACGTTTATATATTTTAAGCATGTGTGTGTGTGTGTGTGTGTGTAGCCTTGGCATCTGTGGGCACGGTGGCGTGCCCTCGCTGTGTGAACAGACCCTCACTCATGTCTCCTGTGAGTGTCGCGTTCCCCAGTGTGCTCACTTCTATCTGTGTTGGGATGATGGATGCCGCAGAGCCTCTAGCTAATCTGTCCTACGTTTGTTGTTTGGGGGATGGAGTTCCTGGAGATGTGCCATTGTTCCTTCATGGTGTGATGTCCCTCTCTAGTGAACTGTGGTAGCTTCAGCCTTGGTATCCTGGAGCTGAGAGAGAGCTTACAAGACATTTTATGGCTCCCAGAACTTTAGATAGACTTGACTCGGCAAACCTTTAATGGAATGGGATGAAGAGATTTGGGGTGTACAGGCAAAAGAGGGGGGAGCCTGAGGTCTGTTCAACCTGGGCTTTCATCCTGTGTCTGTCCCATAGCGACTCCATCCTGCTGACACTGTGCCCTCTGATAACTGGGGAATGAGCCAGTAGGTTGGTTGGTTTGGAGGGTGTGTGGGTGTTACAGAGGTGGCTGCTGAAGCTTGCTGAGTTGTGAGCAAGTGTCCACAGCGAGGAAGGACCAGAAGTTGACGGTATGTTGTTGAAATCTTTATCCCAAATACCCAGATGCCAGTTTGCAGGCCCTGGGCTTGGGGGAGACAGCACTCAGTTCTGTCCCAGTCCTAGCAAGTCCTGCCTCCCAAGGCTGCTCGGTCTCCCTGGATCTCTGCTGCTTATCTGCAAAAGTCGCTGGACTGGTGTTTTTAAAGCCTCTTTATTCCCTTCCCAATTCTCTAGTCTCAAGATTTTTAAATTTATTTTATCTATCTATCTATCTATCTATCTATCTATCTTGGTAAGTCTGGGTATGGCAGGTGAAACACATGGTCCCCACTATGCTGGGGCTCAAACAGGGGAATCTAGACTTTAAGGCTAGTCTGGGCTATGCAGGAAGGACAGGGAAGGAAGTAGAGGGGGTGAGGGAAGAGCAGCATGGTATGGCCAGATAACACTTCATTTTCTAATGGTACAGGGTACACTGTTGCACATAGCAACACAGCATCTTTCAGGGCTGTGTTGTATGGATACACCACAGCTCAGTCACATAGCAACACAGCATCTTTCAGGGCTGTGTTGCACAGATATACCACAGCTCAGTCACATAGCAACACTGCATCTTTCAGGGGTGTGTTGTATGGATATACCACAGCTCAGTCACATAGCAACACTGCATCTTTCAGGGGTGTGTTGTATGGATACACCACAGCTCAGTCACATAGCAACACTGCATCTTTCAGGGGTGTGTTGCACGGATATACCACAGCTCAGTCACATAGCAACACTGCATCTTTCAGGGGTGTGTTGCACGGATATACCACAGCTCAGTCACATAGCAACACTGCATCTTTCAGGGGTGTGTTGCACGGATATACCACAGCTCAGTCAAAGCTTGTCTTCTGATGGACCATTTGACCAGAACTCTAGTGGGTGTGGAGTCTCATTTGTGTAAAGTAAATGCAAGGAAGCAAAATCAAATAACTGATAGGATGAATGTTGGCCAATCGGAAGGGCTCTAATTAGCCTTGGTAAGTATATTTTGCTTTCTTCTTCTTTTTTTATTTTTGTTTTTTTGTTTGTTTGTTTTGTTTTGTTTTGCTTTGTTTTGTTTTTTGAGACAGTTTCTCTGTGTATCCCTGGCTGTCCTGGAACTCACTCAGTAGACCAAACTGGCCTTGAACTCAGAAATCTGCCTGCCTCTGCCTCCCAAGTGCCTGGGATTAAAGGGGTGCACCACCACCGCCCAGCATATTTTGCTTTCATAGTTTGACACCTTCTAGGTATACAGTGACATTTTCTGTTCTCACATTTATTGAGCGCACCCGTGTGGCAGGTACTTCTGGGTACTGGAATACAGAACATATGGGGTGAAGCCTTGCCTTTGGTGCTTACAGTTCAGATAGGGCAGAACAGACCAAGCACCATCTGGAACGTGCAGAGAGCCACAGTGAAGGCCCAGAGGAGACAGGTCTCCTGGTGTCCTGGAAACATGGCCCCTTACCCATGGCGACAACCCCAGACTAACCAGAGGGGTGAGGTATGGCTTCTGAGTTATCATACTTTAAAACAAATGATCCAAGTGACAGCTGGAGTAGGGGAGTCACCGTGTAACTATGATGGCTCAGAGCACACGTGGCTGTGGCTGTTGGCTGGCTTCTCACATCAGGACCTCAGTGCCCCCAGAGGGTCACTGTTCTCCAGCTCCTGTTCTCCAGCATCCTGGAAGAAAGAGGGCAGTGATGCTAGGGTTCGGAATGCCTCTCCTCCTGCATCCCTCCAGGGGGAACACTGCTCTGCTCTGGGGCCTCACTGAACCTTTGCTCATGGTGCTGCTTCAGACAGGGGCTGGGTGGGCCTAAAGCATGCGTGGTCACTGGAGCCTTCCCTCATCCTGCTGCCTCACGTGAGGTCTGGCGGTGGGGGTGGGTGCTGGTTAGGGCTGCTTATGCTGGGCCCATACATGCTTGAAGTTTTGCTGCTTGAAGTTGCCTGTGTGCTTGTCAATATTGCTTCCCTGTCTCTATCAGTACTATAGGAGTACTTAGGTCCCAAGGAAGGTGTGAGGGTTAGCCATTTAACGCCTAGCCACTGGTGATTAATAGAGTTATAGACACTCCTTCATACTGAAGGTACTGAAGCATGATGACTGCAAGCCTTTGAGATGCTGAACTCAGGACACCCTACTCCCTGCCAGAGTGCTGTCATTAGCTTTGACAAGCAGCATTGGTTAGCAGAGGTTTCTGTTTGGGATGTACAGAGATGGGCAGGTAGAAAAGGCAGAGAGTGTAGCCTGTTGGTGTCCTGGGCTCAGGAGTCCTGGTACTAGAGCCTTTGGGCCACTGGTTCTGACTGAAGTTGAACTGAATCCTGCCTCTAGAAATGTCCCTTTGCTTTGGGTGACTCTGTCATGCTTAAAGCTGAAGGTGCCCTTAAGGCAAAATATGGGAAGGGTATGGAGGTTAAGCCGTGATGTGTTTATTTTTCCACCTACTGTGAAGGTAATTCTGTTGGCTACCACACATACGAATCCCGACAGGGTGTGGACTCGGGGTTTGCAGCTATTGCAGTAAAGCGTCTTAAAGTGTTTTGTAAGAAAGCTTTGTAGTGTTTTAGTGACAACCTGCAAAAATTCAACTACACAGACAGCTATGGTGACACACACCTCTTATCCCAGCACTTGAGAGACAGAAGGAGGTGAATCTCTGAGTTCTGGAAAGCCTGTTCTATATAGTAAGTTCTAGGCCCGTCAAGGCTACAGAGCAGGACCTTGTCTCGATTAGTAAATAAATACTATATTTAATGGGATTTTCAGAGTCATATTTTAAAAACTGAACTATACTATGATTTGTAGGAGAAATATGTGTTCTAAACACCACACTGACAGCAGCCATCTGGCTTTGGTTACTGCTGCAGAAGGGCTGTTAGTCCATATAAGCCAAGACTACAACGCTGCCTTTGCTGAAAGAAAACAGCCAACGTGGGTGGTGTGCTAGTCAGACAAGGACAGCCGGTACACTGGTTGTTAAGGTTCTTCGTGGTTATGTAAGGGGAAAATGCCTTTCCCTGGCTTCTCAGTCCAGAACTTATAAAGATGACCTTTCCCATTCAATGTGAATGGGGTGCCCTCCATAGGGTTACATCGGGTTAAAGTCAGAGTGCTCCCAACCTGAAGCCTCATCAACTTAATACATGAATGGCTCATGGGAAGACTAGATCTGAGCATCCGTTAAAGACCTCCTCAATCTGCCCAAGCAAGAAGTGGCTCTGCCTAGGCAGAGTTGATAAGGGCATAGCTAAGGGAACAACTTTCTGCAGGCTTACTTCTGCGAGTAACACCCCTCCCCACCCCCATATGGTGGAGGCGAGGCAGCCTCTGGTTTGGGGCTTCTGCCATCTACCTGAAAAGATGGGGATTCTGAACAGGCAAGTGGCTCCTCGGCTTGCTGTCTGAGACATTCTAGAAGGGTGCTCTTCCCACGGGGTAGCTCCACTGATCTCTGCCAGAAGGTGGCATTCTGTACCCCAGATGAACCCTGGCCTAGAGTGAAGCGCAAACTCACGGTGAAGGGGTCACAGGAGGGCTCGGGGGGTGCTGGCGTTGAGGCCTCATACAAAGGGTTTGCGATACTTTCAGGCTGCTGCTTGCCAAAGGCCAAGGCGTCAATGTCATCTTCTGTCTGTTCAGAAAGAGAATGGCAAGGGTTGAGAGGCAGGACTGTCCCTGTCCCTGAGCCATTCTTCTCGGGAGACTTCTCAGCAACACTGTTGAGATGACTGACGTGTGAGAGAAGGCACTGGGCCCATGGGACAGCTTACATATCTGACCAGGTGTGTCTCCCAATCTGGCCCATAGGACATCTCTACACCCCAGAAATGTCCCCATGGCCTATGCTGCCAATTCTCTTACTGTAAGCATTGTTGAGCCTCTTGTTACCCTGGAGTTGTGTGGTCATTCCTGAACTTGGAAAGGTTATCTATGAGATGTATACTTGTTTTCCATATTCAAACATGATGCTTTGAATGTTCTCACCCACGCATGCCTTGAAATTTAAGTCCCCTTTTGATCTATTTAGGTGGGCAGAAACTTGGTTGTGCTGTGCTATCTGCAGGACCTTTGGTTGAGGTCAAAGTGCACAGTGGGTGAAGTGTGAGCCAGTGGGATTGTGACTCTTAGCCAGGACTTGGCCCTGTCACCCTAGTTCATTCTCTGCACTGTGTAGGGAATTTGGACAGTTTCCCCTGTAGCAAGAGAGCCCTTACCAGGGGTGGCCACATGGTTTCAGATCACCCAGCTTTCAGATCTGTGAGCTGAACAGACCTCTAGGCTGTACGTGATCTGGTTGTAGTGTTTTGGTTATAGTAATAGATATTTTAGACAGTTGCCTCTGAGCTTATAAACAGGCAAGCTATCTTCTGGAAGGCGTGGGCTGCTGCCTGAGGGCGCTACACAGCATCCTCTGAGAGTGGAAAGGAGACCAGTGAAGAGTAGAGTCCACAAGGAAGGATGCTCAGCTGCTGCACGTCTGGAGATGTGTCTTGCAAAGGCTCTGGGTTAAAGTCTGGACCCCACCCCTAGCATTCTTGAGAGTCTGTGGGACCTTTAGGAGGTGGGGCCTAGTGGGACAAAGTTTGGTATCTGAGGGGTGTGCCCATGAAGGGGACTTGGGAACCCTGGCCCCATCTTCTTCCTATCTCTTTACTCTCTAGCCACCATGAAGTACTCGGCTATGTGTTCCTGCTACAATATGCTGCCTTGCCACAGATCCAAAGGCCAAGTTACCAAGTGACCATGTCACCAAGTGACCATGAGTTAGAACCACAAGCTAACTTTTCTTCCACTTAGCTTCATTATGGTATTACGTTACCATGGTAACAGAAAAGTGACTGACACATGGACCACCCCATGGTCAGCTCCAAAGCTTACTGATGATGTGAGGCAGACTCAACTCTGCACAGAGAATGAAATGAGATTTTCTGGCTTGAGAATGAGGCTCTGCGGGTGTTTGACTCTGATCCCCAGCCCTCAGGGCCAGTCTCAACTCCTGTGCCCACTAAGTTGGGCACCTGTCTAGGGACTCCCCCCAGGAGGCAGGAGCATGGGTGGGGTGGTTATTCTCATTGCTATAACCAAACACCAGCTCTGGGGGAAGGACATCTTTGAGCTAGCCTAGCTCCTGGAGCTGGCTGTCGGGGTGTACCTGATGTGTGTTCCTCCAGAACCCGCTGTGTGGACTGACTGTGGGAGGCGCAGCCCGTAAGGGCTGAGGGGCTGCCTCTCGTGTACTGCAGCACTCTTTTCCAGGTGTCACAGTTGCTGGCTTGGTAATGAATGAGTCTGTCCCTGGGCCTTGCTGCTTCTGCACTTCTCTAGTTAACATTTTAGCTTTCTGCTGTGAGCTGAGTTGGCATGAGACCCTTGTCGGAAGCCAAGTCATCCAGCCCCTGGTCTTGGGCTTCCCAGTCTCCAGAGCCACAAGTCAATAAACTCAGGCTCTTTGTAAATAACTCAGTCTTGGACATTTGGTGTTGTGCCAATGTGTGTACATGCATATGGATGCCAGAGGACAACCTCAGGTATGTATATATGTATGTATGTATGTATGTATGTATGCATGTATGTGTGTGTATACATATACAAACACAAACACAAACACACACACACACACCCTGATCCTGCCACATCAGCCTGCAGAGCACTCGGTCACAGGGATGTACTACCTTTACATGCACAGAAACACACAAAAGGCAACCCCACCATCCCTTTCCCATTCCCCCCACCCCTTACCTCAAAACGCCGGAAGCCAGTTGTTCTCTGGTTTAGCCGGAAGTAGAAGTAGGCAACCAGAGCAATCACACCAATAACCAGGACGACAGCACAGAATATGCCTGTTCCCAGGCCAGAGTGGGCAGCTGTCTGCACAGAGACAGGAAAGGGCTCAGTTCTAAAACTTCCCCAGAGAAGATGTCTGAGTTTACCCTCGCTTGCCCAGGCACCTTGGAGTGACTCAAAAAACAATGTCAAATGCACACAGTTCTAGGCCTTATCACTGCCGGGGCCTAGTATAACAACCTGAAGAGATACAGATGCCATTTCCCCCATTTTTTATATGGGGAAACTGAGGCAGAGAGGATAAATACTTGTCCAAACTGTAGCTTTCTAGGAATAGAATAGGCTTTAAAGCTAGTCTTGTTTGGAGCTTATTTGCACAACCGACATGCTATGGAACTTTCTATGTGCTCCTGGTAGAGTGTTAGGATACTAAGAATAACCATAGCCAGCCTTTCTGGAGCATGCAGACTGTGCCAGCAACTGCTTTAAGGGCTCAGCGTTTCTCCATGCAGTCTCCCCAGGACGGGGAAGTGCTGTGAGCCAACCCCTCAGCACACACTGTAGCTGAGAAAACTGGGCTTCAGAGACACTCAGAGAAATCAGAGTTTAGCCCTTCTCACTTCCCTCCCGCTGGGTCCCCTGACTCATCTTTCCCTTTGGATCAGCAAACTAGCTGGTGGGGTTCTGGGTTCTGGGGATGCGTGTTCGACTTGGGGGTTTTCCAGCTCATGGACTTCCAGGGAGTGCATGTTTGACTTGGGGGTTTTCGGCTCCTCGTCAGGAGTCTGAGCACTCACTGTGGCTATGGGAGGTGCTTTCAAAGGTTCGGAAATGATATGGAGAAGCCCGTTGGAGGCAATGATGTCCCACTGCAGAATGGCTCTTCCATCCACGAACCTGGTCTCCTGGGGAACCGGAAGAGAGTGCATGAGATCCACAGCCGCTTTCCCCTTGCCCCACACAGGCAGGTTTTCCACTTGGCTTCTCAGATCTAAGAGCCTCTCCTGTGTACTGTCAAATACCCATTGGCTTTGTGCCACCAAACAAGCTGACCCGAGGGCTGCAGAGAGACCTTTGGGCTTATTGCTCCAACCCATATGTGACAGATGAGCTACCAGAAGGAAACTGGCCTGCCCAAGAGTGCCTGAGCAGTAAGTGGTAAATCCGGAGGCTCTGGGTCACACCACACCTCTAGGTGAGAGGTGTTAAACAATGTGTAAGCGCTAGCTTGTGGTGTAGGTGTCACTGAGGCCACGTCCAACCTGTGGAGTGACAGTCATATTCTAACAGACTTCGGGTGGCTTGGATGTGCACAGAGGTTGAAGGGGGCTCGTCTAAAGCACTGCCACTTAGGACTCATCCTGTCAGGCCCAGTGTTTCTACATTACAAACTCTGAATGACTGGACCCCTGACAGCCTATGGATTAGAGTTCACAGTCACCGTGGTCCTCAAAACCGCCACCATCACTACCACCACCGTCATCATTAACATTTTCACCCTTGTCCCTATTTATCAGATGAAGAAACTGAGCTCAGAAAAGCTGGGTAGGCTAAGTCCTTACAGCTAACGAGAGGCAGAGGTTCATTCCTGGCTCATCTGACTTGGAAGCTCAAGTGTTAATGCTTGAGATAGAATAACAAACTGACTGAAACAAAGGGAGAGAACAAAGCATCTTCAAAATAGTTTCCTTTCTCTGGCTGGGTGATGGTGTTTCATACCAAGACTCATTACTCAGATCTCGAGACCAGCCTATTCCCAAGGCTCTGGGGGGTGACCTGGGGGGATATGATGTCACAGCCACAGTTTGCATTAATATCACCCTGGCCTGTGGATTTAAAGCTGGGGTCACATTATAATAGTTGACATCAATCACGTGTCTACTCATGCCTGGAGCTTTGCAGATATTTTTTTCTAGGTCTCTCAATAAACCCAGAGGACTTTTCATACTTGGTGGAGCTGGTCCTGGCTGGAGGTGATGAGCAGTTGGCTTCCCAGCCTAGTCTTCAGGACGGTACCATTGACAAGGTCATCGTAAAAGGAGACGTTGACATTAGTGAGGTGGTGCTCAATGTCCCGCCCAGACAGGCTCTAAGAGAAACAAAGCACATGAACAGTCTTAGGTCTGGGCAACAGCTGGACATAGTGAGGCCTTCTTGGGTGTTTGGGGTCATTCCCAAGGCTCATAAAGAATTAGCGCAAGGGAAGCCATTTTCATTCTCTAAAGCGAGTTTCCTGGAGGCGTCTATTGTGCATACCAGGCAGGCAGAGGCATCTCTCTCCAGCCCTGTGATTGGGTAGTACCTGGAGCTCACATCCTGCTGGTCAGCCTCCAGGGCTGAGCTGGACAAGTCCTCTTTGGACCACATCATGTGGAAGGTTGGCGTGTCAGACTCACTTCACCAGGGGCCCCAACGCTTCTCTCCTCCCTGGATCCTTGCCTCTGGCCCCTTATCTCCTTCCCTGAGTTTGGGCCCAGCCTTGTGAGCTGTTGGTTGGTGACTCCTTGGCAAATGTGAACAGAGGACCAAGCAGCACTCTGCACTCCTGCTCCTTGCCGTGGCCGTGACAGGGTTAGGCTGCTTGGTTGTGAGAACCCCGTAGGGCAGAGCCATCACCAGGCCAGCCGGGACTGCTGACGGTGCGGAGACCAGAAGCAGCGGCCGCTCAGCAGATGTGTGCTGGATAACTGTCAACCACTGTATCAGGGCAGGGACTGTTGTTTGTCTGTTATTTTTCCTTCCTAAGTGCTGGGATGACAGGCCTGCACCGTTATGCCTGGTGGAGTGATTTGTACCCTGTTATGGTAGTGACAGGTAACACTCCTGGCTAAAGTGTAGGCACAAGGAATTCCACTCACCTTATTTTTCGGTAGCCCACTGTTCTGTGGCACAAACAGGGTGCCACTGATGGACAGGTCAGTCAGGTGTTTCAAAAACGCCCGGCCTTGGGCTGAGCTCCTGGAAAAAACCAGCACCTCCTGGAGAACAGAAAAAAGTGTCAGATGGTCTACCATGGTGTGGGAGCTGGGGTGGCTGGAGAAGCTGGAGAAGCCTCTGAGAATACCCTTTTGCTAGGCTAAAGTCTGACTTCCTTTGTACTTCCTATCACTGGCCTTGGCAGAGTATCGGGATGGCTAACATCCTAATGAGTCCTACAGTCCTAAGATGCTCTGGGTACTGCTCCACTGCACATTGTCTGAGACAGTGCTTGTGTCCTGCCATGGGTGACTGCTTCATCTTACAGAGCAGCAGCTGGCTCCATGCTGAGTGTAAACCCATTGGCAGGGTGGTTCTGCATCTCACGGATGCACAAAGACACCACCATCTGTCGAGCAGGAGCCATGATGCACAGGCTGATGAACAACTCATTCATACATGTGAAAGGGAACCGCCTGGGTACTTATGATGCATCCTCTTGATGTAGACACAACCTCCTCACCCATAAAAGAAGAGACATCTAACACTGGTCCTCACTGATCTGTCATCCAGCCATCTAGCACAGTGCATGCATCTCATGATTGATGGGCAGAGAATGCCAGACTGTTTCAGGTCTTCAGCTCAGGGTAGTCCCTCTTGTTTACTGAGGCCCATTCAGTTACAGTTCAGCCGGACTTGCCCAACCGTGAGCCTCACCTGCCTTGAGCCTCCAGGCTGCCTTCCAGTCTCTGTCATCGGGTTCTTTTAATATCTAACCACTTGAGGTGCCTGGGCACTGAGTCAGACCTCTGCCTTCCATAAGGCCTCTTTGAGCTTTGTGGCCTCTTTTGTAGCCAGTCTGTCATGTGCATGTGTGTGTATTAGTGTGTGAAGTATAATAGATGGCCTAAGAGTATTGATGGTAGAATAAAAGAACCTGTGGTTGACAGTGGTCATATTATCAAGACTATAATTGACTACATGGTAAATTACAGCCAATAAAATGGACACAGCTTGTGAATTTACTGTTAATAAATTCTGACTCTGTGGACGGACAAAAATGTGTCCATTTGCTTCTGATATGATGTGCTATTGATATAAGAAATTGCATGCTATTTACTTTGGTTTGGTCAGTTTCTTAAACCATTTTAGATGCAAACACAGGCATATCTGCATTGCATTGATGAATTGATCCATTTTTTTTTTCAGATTTTATTTTGCGTCAGTTTTAATTTTAGTATTTTTTTCCACTTAGAGAAATTGAAAGTTTTTCAGATTAATCTACTTCTGGCTCCTCTTCATTTAACAATTTTTACCTTAATTTTTCTCTATCAAATTTCACTGTAGGCAACTAGATGAAATACATGACACCACCACATTGCTGGGAAGTGTTCTTTTAGCTCTATAACCAAATCCATCACCTATGAACTCCAAAGTCATCACTTACAAACTCTGTATATCATATAACAGGAGGAGACAATTTCATAGAGTTTTGCATTTACCCAAGGATTTTCCCTTTCTTCTGGTTTTGAAATAAAGTTTCTCACCACCTTCTGAGCCTTCACAGGTAGTGATACTAAAACCTAAATTTCTAGTATCAGTCTCTCAAGGTAATTCAGATATTCTCCTTAGAATTCTTTCTGCCTCTTTTAGACATCTGTCATGTAAGCTCCACCCCCACATCCGATGCCAAAGGATGTGTCCATTCTGTGTTACTGCATAACAAATTATCTTGGGCTGTGGTTAAGCATAACACTCACTCATGTTCTCCCAGGAAGACATGAATTGATCCATTCTTATCTCCTTGTACAAAGCTCAAGTCTAAGTGGATCAAAGAACTCCACATAAAACCAGAGACACTGAAACTTATAGAGGAGAAAGTGGGGAAGAGCCTCAAAGATATGGGCACAGGGGAAAGATTCCTAAACAGATGGCTTGTGCTGTAAGATCAAGAATCAACAAATGGGACCTCAGAAAATTGTAAAACTGTAAGGCAAAGGATACTATCAATGAGACCAAAAGGCAACCGACAGATTGGGAAAAGATCTTTACCAATCCACATGCTTACACTGTCAAAATACCAACATGTTTAAAGACCACAACCATCCCAGGAGGCTGCTGCCATCAGAACCTCCATTTTATAGGTGAGAACAGAGGCAGACAGGGTACATACTGTCAGGAAGTTCGTGAGTGAGGGGATGGACATGAGGACTTGCAGCAGGTTTCCATTGCACGAGAAGCCATCACCCACGTAGCCTGCCTTGCAGGTGCAGTTAACATCTGGAAGGAAAGGCACAGGGCCACGCCCAGTAAGGTGAGGCTTGGGCCACTTTGCTCACTCTTGGGGATCGGCTGTCCAGGCAGAGAGCCTGCAGTGGATGGGCAATGACCTTTCATTCTGTAACAGAAGACGTCCCACATTTCACTCTTGTTGGTCCTGGTTCCGTAGTCTACAATCCCAACAACGTTTGCACCACATTTCTTAGAGGCGTAGATCGTGGGGTAGGCAACCCGCCCACTCTCCAGCCAGCCAGCTGAGCAGAGGTGATACTTGGCCTGCAGAGACAGGGAAATGGCTGGATTATTTGTAACATCTTGTTTGCTGTGGAGTCATTTGGTTAGTTCTGATCCCTACCCAGACTGTGCACTCTATGGGTTCTACACTAGAACCTGGAACATAGTAGGTCACTAAATTTCTGTCCATCAAGCTGTTGGATGAATGACCACGGTACTCTCTTGCTCTCTGTGCCCAGGACTTTCATGCTTCTATTTTGAGAAGGGATTTACTTCCAGCCATTTACCCCAGGGCAAATGCTTATGAATAAAGCAGAACTCTGGTTGATGACATAATTCTAATTCATCATCACCATCACCTTCAACCCTGTGTGGCTGTAATTTTAAAATCCCTATCAGATAATAAAGATGATTGAAGTTTAGGGTGATAATGTTTGCCCAGAAACTATAATCAACTACGAAACTCCCAGTGTCAGGCATGGGATCCCACTGTTGATCAGTGAGGTCCAGAAGCCCCCGAAACAAGATAGGCTTTTGTGATTGCTTTTGCTTGTTTCCCAGAACCTGGGGGTAAGAGCCCCTTGTTGAAGACACTTATTTGGACATAAGACTTGGAAGAATCAAACTAGAACTGACTTGGAGACCTCCTTCCCGAGAACCAGCTCTTTTTTTTTTTTTTTTTTTTTTTACGATTTATTTATTTATTTTATACATATGAGTGCACCACCATTTCTCTCTTCACACACACCAGAAGAGAGCACCAGACCCCATGTGAGCCACCATGTGGTTGCTGGAAATTGAACTCAGGACCTCTGGAGGAGCAGTCCATGCTCTTAACTAACTGCTGAGCCATCTCTCCAACCCGAGAACCAGCTCTTAGAGCATTGGAAGCTGCCAAGGGGGGAAAGCAATCAGTGGTCCTACCCAGATAAAAAGCTTGTAAGCCACCACAATTAGCATGGCAAGCTATTTCCAAAGGTGCGAGGATGGTACATGTAACCAGGGGCTTTCTAATTGGACTTAGGGCCTGCTCAATAGGAAATTCACTGACTGGTGCTGCAAACCTAGCCTACTTGTGGCTACTGAGGCCATGGACACCTGAGGAGAACCCACTATAGTCACTGTTTTACACTAGTATAATTTCTAACTGTAGTCTAAATACTTATCATTATACATATTGGTAAGCATAGCCTCTCACACCTCATTAAGACACTTCACTTTACAGCAGATGGAGACTATTACAGAGATCAATAACTGATTAAAAACAGCAAACACGTGACTGCGAGGTGCCCAGCATCTGTTGATACATCTACAACCCAGCTCATATACCTAAGGCTTAGTGGAAGAGGGGTAGAAAGACTCTAAGATCAGAGAGAAAAGTGTCTCTGTATATGCTAGGGAACCTACATCCATGACCTCACAACAATATGGTTGCCTGAATAAGACCTGCATGATCACACCAGTTGTCATGACAACGTGAATGAGGGACATCTCACAAGGCCCCATCGCTAGACGAAGAGCTACAGGCAGTTAATGGCTGTGGAGAGAAGGAGAATTATTTTTCTCTAATTATGAGCTCCCTGGTCAGTTTCCAAAACCCATGTGGTCAGCTCATATAATACTCATGTGAGCAACAGTAAATGGACTCAGCAGGGTGTGTGTGTATGCACATGCGTGCGTGCAAAACAATAATTGAAGAAGTCATAAATTTCAAATGGAGTTTTGGGGACATTGGAAGAGTTGGTGGCAGGGAAGAAGGGCAGAAATGATGTAAATATGGTACTTATGTCTGAAATTATCAAAAAGTTATTTAAAAAAAAGACGACTGAGGCAAGACAAAGTAAGTTGCACAAAGTCATCGAGCAAACACCCAGGAGATCCAGAGACACCCAGTGTATCGAAAGTGATAGAATGTGGAGTGCCTTCAGCACACCACCTGGGCATACACAGGTTTCAGTGGCTTCAATCACTCGATCAAGATTCAGTCCCCCTTAGAAGCCAGATCCCTGCAACGGAAGCTTTGTTCCTTTGGAAGGACCAGCATGCAGCTTCTTGGTGATGCCTTTTCCAAGTGGCATCTGGTTCCAGAGGCTTTGAGAGCCATTCCTTTATGCTGGGCTTTGACTGTTTTGTGACTTCAGAGAGGCCCTGCCCAGGCTGTGGTTCTTGCCTTACTGGCCTTCCTCTGTGATATCTGCACTTCACTCTGCCTCTGGGATGTGCCACCTCTGGGTGAGGATGGATATTTCATTTAACCTTTCTGAGCCCCAGTTTCCCTATGAGTAAAACAGAAGGAGTGACATCTATCTCCAGGGATGTGGTAAGGATGACAGCATGACCCCCACACAGTGCCGGGCACACAGCAGCTGCCTGACTTACGACATGACGAACTCTTTGCTTTGCTTCAGGAGTTTCTTGCGCTTGGTTCTAAGACGCCAGTCACGGGAATTTTCTCCAGCTTTTAGCCTGCACACCCTCCCTGTCTGCTCTGCCTGAGGCTTCTGCTTCATTGGGAACTTACCTTCTGGGCATAGGAGAGCTGGTTGTAGGTGGCTATGGATGCAGCTTCCTTGGCGCAGGCCTCTTTGGCTTTGTCAAATGTCAGTTTGTACTGGCCCAGTGGGGAGCGTAGGTGGAATACACCAACAGTAGTGTCTAGAAGAGGAGAGAGATTATGAAGTCAGCTGGCTTGACTGGCAGGGATTGAAGCAAGACATAGAAGGGCTTCTAAGGTACAGGCCAACTGTAGCCCAGGGTATCCTGGGAAGCCACTTTTCCCAACTGTAGCCCAGAGTACCCTGGGAAACCACTTGCCCTTCAAGTTGTAGCTCATCATTTGAAGTATTTATTCCTATTAATTATAGAAACAGGGCTGGAGAGATGGCTTAGGAGTTAAGAGCACTAGCTACTCTTTTAGAGCAGTGCCAGACAGCAGCGCACAACTGTTCCAAGGGACCCAACACCCTCTTCTGGCCTCTGTAGCTCCTGGGCACATGTGGAGCAGTGGTGACTATGCAGCCTTCTCCCCTAACCAACTACAATCTTCCTGCTGTCTATTCTTCTTCAGGTACAAATTTCTCCCCCATGTTCTCTGGTTTGACCCAATCCAGGCATTTGTTGAGTTTCTGCTGGAGTCCTAGGCCTCTACTGCATATCTCTGGAAAAGCCACAAGATAGATTTCCCTTCCCTATCTGAAAAAAAGGGTAGCTTTTATTTATATATGTTTTTGTTTTTTATTTTTATTTATTTTTATTTTTTTGAGACAGGGTCTCATTATGTAGTCCTGTCTGGCCTGGAATTTTTTATATAGACCAGACTGACTCAAACTCACAGAAATCTAACTACCTCTGCCTCATGAGTGTTGTGATTAAAGGCATTTAGTATCATGCCCACCCCCTCTGTTTTTAAAGGAAGATTTATTGTGAGATCTCTCTCTCTCTCTCTCTCTCTCTCTCTCTCTCTCTCTATATATATATATATATACACATATATATATATATATATGTGTATATATATATATATATATATATATATATATATATATAAAACCCCTATATATGAGACCACTGAAGGCCCCTCTCTACTCTGGCTCTGAACTCCGTGGGCTCTGTGATTTCTCTCTATGGAGTTTCAACATGTTGTACCCACACGTCCCCCCTGCCGCCCGTATTGTGGCTTTTAATTTCTTGTGTTGAGTTGTATAGGCCTGTGAATTTGTTATATGCCATTCAAATCATCCTCAGAAGGGCCTGTGGTATATGCCAGGCACTGTGTGAGGAGCAAAGAGCTGGTAAGAAACTACTGCCGTGAGTGACAGCCTCTTTGTTATCAACCACACTAAGCTGTACTTTCCAGACTCAATTCCAGCCAATGGTTGTGAGGCTTGTTAGCAACATGGGAGAGGGAAACCCTGAGAAGGTCCTTTGAGCCCACTGGTTCTAGCCTTTAAGGTCCATTGTGAGGTGATTCTCCTGCCTCACTGAGCCTGGATAATGTGTGGGTTCTTTAGTTTTTGTTTCATCTTTCTTTTCTCTCCTGCACACAAGCCTGAAGAGATAGGTGCTTTGGGCCAAGGTCTCAGCCACACTGACCCTGGAAGTGAAGGTCCACACAGTTGGCGTCTGGGTGGCACTGTCCGTTGTCCTGTAAGCAGCGGTCAAGGGGCAGCTGTTCAGGCTCACAGTCCCATCCATCCCCGACATAGTGACTTTTACATTCACACTTCTGCTTGCCCTGTGGGAAGAGGGCAGGAAACCGTGAAAAGCCCCCCATGATCCCAAGCACCAGAGGACATGCATCAGGCACAGGAGCAGTTCAGAAAGGCACTGTGCCCGGGTAATGCAAGCGGGATAAAGGCTGTCTTGGGCTTGTGCAGGCTAGTGGTGATAGGCTGCCATTAGTATAAGGGTTGCTTTCTCAGAGACGTCCTCCCGCAAAGTGACCTGCAGGAAGCATCTTTTGCCCACCTTTCTCTGTCTCTGTCACCTGCCACAGTCCTCCTTTGTTGCTTTGGGACCACTGGTCCAATTAGAGAGTGTCCACACTTAATGTTATGAATGCCATGATGTCTCTGTTGTTAGGCTTGCTTCATGTGGGGAAACTGAGGCTCAGAGACTCCAAGCAGGAGAGCTCCAGCTACCTACTGTACATGTTCAGAGCAAGTCTCAAAGGCTGCCTCGCTGTAAATCTGTTCCTAACTGGCATGGGGCACTGTGTCCTCGGCTCTCTTCCCAACAAAGAAATGGGGGCACTGACTCAATTCCTGAAGATTGTTTAGCTGTTTATTTCCAACTTATTTTGTCTTAATAAACTTTATATCTGGAGTCATGATAGACTTATAGGGAAGTAGGAAAGGAAAGGAGAGGAGAGGAGAGGAGAGGAGAGGAGAGGAGAGGAGAGGAGAGGAGAGGAGAAGAGAGGAGAGGAGAGAGAGATAAAACCCTTTTTAGCAGTGGCTCTCAACCTGTGGGTCATGACCCCTGGGGGAGGGCATCAAACAATCCTTTCGCAGGGGTCACCTAAGACCAAGATAAAACACAGATATTTATATTATGGTTCATAACAGCAGTAAAACTGCAGTTATAAAGTAGCAATAAAAATAGCTTTGTGGTTAGGGGTCACCACAACATGATTAACTATCAAATAGTTGCAGTGTTAGGAAGGTTGAGGACCCGCAACTGCTCTATGGCCTATTGCCTTCCCTTAACACGAGGGTCTTGTCTAGCTTAGTGGAAGCTAAGAAGTGGTGTTGGTATAGTCCTATGAACTAAACAATAGCCCTTACGTGGATTTCACTAAATCTGACATGATATCCTTTTCTGCTGAGAATACACTGACTTTCACTAGAAACACACCGAGATGGGAAAGATGGTGCAGCAGAGGCCAGAGGGGAAGCAGAGGCCAGGTAGCTGAGGACACTAGGCCTAAGTGGGCGCAAAGGGCTGCTATCCTAAATGTCCCCAGGGAAATGACACTCACTGGGCCCGTCATCCTGCAGGTAGCATGCTCATGACATCCACCATTGACACCGTCTGCACAGGTGTCTATCTCTGTGCAGCTGTGGCCATCCCCCTTGTAGCCCTTCTGGCAGCTGCAGGAGACTTGTGTGCCCTTTTGGGAGCACTTGGCGACCTTCGCACAGCCCCCATTGTTCTGTTTGCAGAAATCCACGACTGCAAGAGAAAGGGTGGAGGGTTTCATGCGCCACTGTCTGGGGCCACCCGTCAGACTCTTACAGTGGATGGGTAAGACAGTCATCACATGTCTATGTCTTTGGTCCCCATGATCTGTTGGCTCTCTACTAGCTTGTATATGACTCATGTCCTTATGACAGACTTATCATATAATCAGGATAGCTTTGGTAATTTTTAGAATGAATTGGGGGTTTTACTGTTAGGTCTCTCTCTTCCTCCCTCCCTCCCTCCCTCCCTCCCTCCCTCCCTCCCTCCCTCTCTTCCTCCCTCCCATGTCGTGTGTGTGTGTGTGTGTGTGTGTGTGTCCATCTGTCTGCCCATGTCCTGGTTAAGTTGACAGTTAGAATCATTTGAGTGAGTCTCAGTTGAGACACTGCTCAGATCCAGATCTGACTGACTTGTGGCCATGCCTGTGAGAGATTGTCTTGATGGATGGTTAATATGAGAGGGCACCATGTTAGCCCACTGTAGGTACCACCATCCCTATGCTGGTGGGTCTGGGCTACAAAAGGGCAGGTATGACAATATATCTATTATTTATGAGTCTTGCTCATAGAAAACTTCAGAAAATATATATGGCTGAGATTGCTCACCCCGCCCTTCTTCTTCTGTTGTAAACAGAGGTATAGGTGGGCTGTGCTATGACTTGCCTAATGAGATGGTGGCACCTCCCAGCTCTCTTGCAGCGAGGTACGACATATGACAAGTGCTAGCCAATAGGATGGCAGAAGATCTGATTTTTGCCATTTGGGTTGTGTTCCTAAAGGGATGGAGGTTTGTCTCCTTCTTCCCCTTCTCTATCCTACAGCCTAAGTGTGCTAGCTCTGAAGGCCTCCCTTCAAACTCCTAAACAAGACAGAATAAACATTTTCTTCATTTGTGCACCTTTAAACCTGAGACCTTGTGTGCCAGACACACACCTAAACCACTAGTGGACTGGCAGTGCTCATGCTGGCTGTAACTCAGTGGCAGAGGGCTTGCCTAGTGTTTGAAAGGCGCTGGGTTCCCTCTCGCTGACAGACAGGGTAACGGGCCGGAAGATAGGTGGCCTTCAGTCTTTACTTTGTCATCTTAATGCTGTAGTCAGCGTCTGAACTTTCCAAGCAACACTGATTACTTGTTGAGTTAGGAAAATACTATGAAATACAAGTACATCTTGTTTTGCAAAGCAATTTAAAAAATTTTAAACTGTGGCTTGGGAGGTAGGCAGAGTAACTGCAAGCAAACCATTGATGAAAAGAGTCCGAGAGAGGATGGGCGTTGTCGCAGAGGCCCGAGCAGACAGTGGAGTCCGAGAGAGGATAGGCATTGCCACAGAACGCCCGAGCAGACAGTGGAAGGGTCAGGGTGCAGCCCAGCTGCTGTGACCACACCCTGCTCCTCTCCTGTTCCTGCTCCTGTTTCCCAAGTAAACAAAGAGGCCTCACCTGTGCATGTGATTCCGTCACCTTCGTAATTCAAGTTACACACACATGTGTTGTTCTCCATACAGGTGGCGTGCACAGAACAAGCAGGTATGCACACTGGAATCACAACTGTGAAGAAAGAGGCCTCCCTTCATCCTGCGCCCCACTGTGGAGAGTCAGCCTCGCCTACTAGGTTTCCCCAGGACCCTTCAGGAGATTCATAAATGGCAGAGAGAGGGGGTGATTGCTAAGTACCCTCCCACCTTGCAGAGTCTGAGATATGTCTGCAAAGCAGTTCAGATTATAAGACCCAGGTTGCCTTATACGCAACTATTTAAAACTTTATCCCTCCAAAGTCACAAGCAGGTATGAACCTGTCCAACAGACTCTTTTGCCCTAAGAACATGGGTTACCCGGTAGAGAAGGTTAAACTGAAGACAAATTTCACTGTCTTTCAAGGGCACTGCTGAGCTGGGGAGAAGTCTTGCACTTTGCTGATCGGATGGGGCTGTGGTTAGCATAGGCAGTCTGAAGCTGTTAGGTGGGTAGGCAGGGATGGAAGCAAAGTCAATCATACTGTTAGAGCTGCAGAAGCCCATCCAAGAGCCTAGTGATGCCCTTTACTCTAGAAGGAAGAAAGGCCATTGATTTAGGCAGAATAATTTGACCTTTGTGTCTTAGGACTAGGACATATAGACCTGGGTCTCAGAAACTCATAGATCAAGATTATATTGGTGACGAAAACCACAACAGAAATGGAAGCAACTGTGCTTGATACGGCAGATACAAACACTGGTCTTGACAGTCATCCCAGCCACCCTTCCCTTGCATACTGCATACATACTACAGTATGTACACCTTTCTACAGATGAGCAAGGTGAGAGTGGGCTGTCCAAGGCCATTCATGCAGTCAGTAGCAGGATCAGGTCCTGATTTCAGGACTCCAGAGACTGGAGTTACCTGACACCACCTGATTCCTGTCACCATGTACTTGGGTCTGAGTTCCACCATAATGAGGCATTCTCACTGCATGGTTTTTAGATCTGAGTAAAATCTTTTCACCAAGTTTTCTTCAGACCCACCAACCTCCAGAGATCCAGGCCACTGTTCAAACCACTGTTTACAGGTGGAAGTGGGGACACCTACAGTTTACAGGTAGAGGTGAGAATATCCATGTTATTTACAGGTGGAAGTGGGAACATCCTCACTGTCTGAAGGTGGAGGTAACCCTTAGTGTGGGAACACCTAAACAGTTTACAGGTGGAGGTGGGAACACCCTCACTGTTTACAGGTAGAAGTGGGAACATCCTCACAGTTGGCAGGTGGAGGTAGGAATACCTGAGTTGTTTACAGGTGGAGGTGGGAACACATACAGTCTACAGGTGGAGGTGGGAACACCCTCACTGTTTAAAGGTGAAGTGGGAACACCCTCATTGTCATTTTCTCAGCTCTCGCTCAGATTCCAGCTCACTTGCCCTTCCTCAATAGGGTCCCCTCGAGCCAAGGGCTGCCAGTGGCTGGCCGTTCCCCAACAGACCTGTGGGAGCATCACAGAAGCGGCCTGTCCACCCTACTTCACAGAGGCACTGCCCGGAGCCTGTGATCCCCTCGTCACACTGCCCATGCTCAGTGCAGCCACAGGCTGTAAGAGAAATCAGAAAGCCCAGTAATGAGTGACAGTACCTTCAGTGTGAGGGCCACCAGGCTTCTACCACAGTCCTCATTGCTTTCCCTCAGAATTCCCAAAATCAACAGGCCAGAGCACTGGAAGCTCAAGACAGGGAAGACTGTGTTTTTGTAGGACTGAATGTGTGATAATTAATGTCACAAAGCTGTATCACAGAAGCAGAGTGACATGGGGCACGTCACAGAACAGATGGGGGTGACAACTTCACTGGGGAATCTATTTATAAAGAAAATTTAAAACCACGCACCAATTTTGCTGCTTACCACTTAGTATGGCTGTGCCAGCCCCAGCTGCCATCACCACTCTCGGCCTCCCTGGCTGCCCCAGCCTCTGCCTCCCTGGCTACCCCAGCTTTTCCAGCTGCCGCAGCCTCCATGCATGGCTGTCCCAGCCTCCCGAGTGATCTCAGCACTTGCTCTCCTACTGTGTGAACCCACAGGGCCATTACAGTGAACCCTTGTAATCTGTTCCCAACCCTTCAGTGGCTCCTGTGGTCACACTAGAGTAGACGCTGATCAGTTTCCACGGGTCTAGAATTCCCTATGTGCTCCTGGTGACCTTCGGGCTACATTTCCTTCCTCTCTTCCCCTTCCTTACCTACTATTGCTGTTTCTGGCAAGTCAGGGTCAGGCCACTAGTCTAGACTTCTGCATTTGCTTTCTTCTGGGAAAGCCACTTTGGTTTGTGCATAAGGTGGTCCCTTGTGACACAGGCCATTGCAATGTTAACTGAGATGCAAATATCAGTTCCTCATCACAGTTCTGAATGCTCAGGGGCCCTGTGTGCTGACTGAAGACATCTTCAGCATTGCTGCAGGTTCTGCCTTCCAGCTCTTGATATTCCTGTGAGCTTAGAGTCTCTGTGTGAGTCTTTTGTTCAGATCTGTTGTCTGCTTACACACCTACATAGCTTTTATAACTTTCCACTTCTCTACTCTCTTTGATGAGGGCTAGATTGTCCCTATACCCTGCTAACCTCTATAACCCTGAACCTTAAGACAATTCCAAGTAGGCAAGTGCATCTCTTCTCACCTTAGTTTCTCCATTGACATCAGTTCCTACCTCCCAGGTTGTGCTAAGGATTGAATGGAAAACTGTATGTGGCTGGCACATGATAGGTACTTGATGAATGCCTGAGGTCACCATGTTTGTGCAGGCTTCAGTGAGTATGTGTGGCTCAGCCACAGGTTCCTGGGTGGCTTCAGGGGCTGAGAGTTTGTAGAAGTGAGACTCTTTCAAGGGACTTCATCCAAGGAGAGAAGAGGCGGACGGAGCAGGTGGGCGGGAGAAAAGGAAAGCTACTATTCCCAGGTCAAGTGGGTGGCAGTGACGAGGACAGATAACATACAGGGGCAAACAGACTAACAAAGGCAAGAGGTCACATACGTTGACAGTCAGGACCAAATCTCCCAGGCAAGCAGAGTTCGCAGGCTGTCCCGTTGAAACCAGTATGACATTGGCACTGTCCTGTGGGTTTGTACAGATCATAACACATGCCCCGGTTGTTACACGGTGTGTCTGGTCCTCCAGGGCAGGCTGGAAGGGAAAGAAACAGCAGTGACCACATAGTCTCCAAGACCAGGACCACTCAGCACTGCTGTAAACACACTGTTAATTCTACCAGCCTCTCAGTGCTCCTGGGGGGTCAGTGCACATACAGGGAGAGCCACTGGCCTTTGGGACCCAAGTATCAAATGTCTGATCTGATTCTACCTTGACAGGGCCATGGGCTGTATTCTGTAACTGGGGTCAGGAGACCTGGGTTTGAGGAGGCCTGGGCCAAGTGGAGAACCTGCTCTGAGCTTTAGTTCTTTATGGCTCTAAGAGATGGTGGCCATGACAATAATGACCATGACACGGTGCCAGCCTGACCTATACCACGCTATTACTGCAAGGACCAGGTAGCATATTCTGAGAATATTTTTTAAAAAATTTTATTTATTTGACAAAATCTTATGTACCCTAGGCTGGTCTTGAACTTGCTATGCAGCCAAGGTTTAGTTTGAACATTTGATCCTCCTGCCTCCACTTCCTGAGTGCTGGGGTTACAGGTGTGTGCTCTAAGCTCTAACACCTTGTATGCTGTGCTGGGAAGCAAACCCAGGGCCTTGTGCATTCCAACTGAGCTGCAGCTCTAGACCTCTGAGGATATTTTTATAATCTGCAGGGATAAACAAATGCAAAAGTTTCTAATGGTCTTTTAGGAGTGTTCCACATTTTAGTGATGGAGCCTGCGAGCTGGGTGACTATTTAGCCCAGAGTGTTCCTGTGGACCAATGATTTTCAATCTGTGGGTTCCTGGCTTCTTTGGGGGGTCACATATCAGATATCCTGCAAATCATATATTTACATTATGGTTCCTAACAGTAGCAAAATGGCAGCTATGAAGTAGCAGTGAAAATAATGTTATGGTTGGGGGTCACCACAACATGAGGAACTCTATTAAAAGATCTCAGCATGAGGAAGGTTGAGAACCACTGTCTAGACCATGAGTGGAACACACATGGCAGGGGGAAGATCATGGCTCATTCTTAACTTTCCTGAGCTTCTATTTCTCATCTATTAAAGGGGCTGGCAGCATGGTTGTTATCATGACTATGTGCCATGGGTATTCAATGATGTGCCTACAATGTGCCTACCTAGAGCAAAGTCCAGCAGATGGGGTGTGCCTTGTAGGCCTTCGTTAAACATTGCTGCTGGTGTCAAGGTTTCCAAACTGAGATCAAACTCCCTTTGACAAGGAGCCAAAGAAGAGAGGATGATGCTGTACCCCTGTAACTGTGGACTTAAAGGGAATTCGTGGTCCACAAAATGGTATCAGTACATCACTGTTCAAAGCCAGAATCATCTCAAAGCACTTATGCAGACATGCTTCCCAATAGGACAAACATGGCACAGGACCAGCAATAGATGATACGGCATGTATTTTAAAGCACCAGGGGGAAGTGTCTGTGTTCTAATTTTATTGGATTTATTTGTTTGTTTATTTATTTATTTATATTCTGCAGTCCTGAGAATTAAGCCCAGGGCCTTATGCCTACTGGCCACATGCTCCTAGGAACTGTATCCCAGCCTTTTTATTTTGAGACAGCATCTAAGTGACCCAGGCTGTTCTTGCCCGCCCTCACTCTGTGGTTCAGGTAGGCCCTGAGCTTGAGGTCCTCTCGCTTCAGCTTCCTAACTTGCTGGGTTACAGGCCCGTGCTTCTAGCCCAGCTGTGGTCTGATTTTAAACATGAAGTGGGTGTACAAGTAGGATCTCAGGAAAACTCCAATCAGGAAGAGCCGAGCACACAACTGTTCAGTGAGCTGGGCTCGAGCCTGGGACCCGTGAGGGTGGCGTTTCCCTACCTCCTTAGAACTTAGGTACTTTAAAAAGTACAACCTGCCCACACCTTTTTAGAATGGCAAGAAGGAGTAAGCTCACCCTGACAGTCTGGCATGAAGTAACCACTGCAGCACCTCGGGACATGGACCACCAGGGTGCACAGGTTCTGACAGCCTTCCTCATCCCTCCTGAAAGGTAACGGTTTGTAGATACACTTCTTCCTCACACCCTGGAAGGAGACAGAGGACACCTGCAGTTGCTCCTTTCCTCCACTGGGCTGGGCTGCTGGGGCTCCAGCGCCTCCCTAGTGGAGGGTCTTGGTACTACCCAGGTTAAAAGTGGGATTTTCAAGGGAGGCAAGCCAGGAGTGGATGGGCAGAGCAGGAACCCTGAACTCACCCTTGGAGCTGTTTGCAAATGGAATGAGTCCTTGAAGAGGATGTGCAAAGAGAGGCAAATTCCCATCACACACATCCTCAGTAAGGAAGGGGAGAGATTCACTGTAGGAGTGTGTGTGTGTGTGTGTGTGTGTGTGTGTCTAAGGCAGAGGGTGATGTGGGTGTCCTCCTCAACTGCTCTCTGTTTTATGTTTTGAGGCTGCCTCTCTCTTTGACTCTAGAGTTCACTTTTTCTCTGGCTGTGCAGGTTCTTCCTGCTTCCATTTCCAGTGTTGGGGTTACAGCTCCAGCTTCTGCAGTGCCAGGGATCCAAGCTCAGGCCCTATGCTTATTCAGCAAGTACTGTAATCCACAATCACGAAGTGTTTTTTTTGTTTGTTTGTTTGTTTTTGTTTTTTTTTTGTGACACTTAACTACTGTGTGTGTGCTTGCTGAGAACTAAACTCAAGGTCTCATGCAGTCTGATTGTAGGCTTTACCACTGAGTCACAGCCCAGTTCTTGACTGTAGAATAAGTCACGAAATACTACTTGATGAGCGCTGACTCTGTGCCAGCTGCTTGGATATGCCTCTACATCCCAAGTTGTGTGGTTTTCTGATGACTACAGATAATTGTTCATTTGCTTCCCCTACAGAGACGACATTGGAAAGTCATGTAACTTGCCAAAGACCACTGGGATCTGTCCTCACACCCATGGACTCCAAGACTTATGGCCTTAGATGGCTTTCTAGTCTTAATGTCTCAATTCCTAGCTTTGCTTCTGACCAGCTGTGGCCTTGGCCTGATTGCCCTCTCTCTGAAATTCATTTACTCCTTTTAATATGTGTGTGTGTGTGTGTGTGTGTGCTTGTGTGACACACTCACACACATCTCCCAGCATACAACAGATCACAATATGTACCATTTTTATAACTATAATAATTTTCTATTCTCTTCTTGGCATGTAATTCCATAAATTTCCAAGATAGTTCCTAGAAGTTGGGCAGTAAACTAACCAGCTACCTGGGTTACAGACACTGGTCTCACCACATGAAACACACTCACAGGCCCCTCCACATATACACTGGTCTCACCACGTGAAACACACTCACAGGCCCCTCCACATGTACACTGGTCTCACCACATGAAACACACTCACAGGCCCCTCCTCATGTACACTGGACTCACCATGTGAAACACACTCACAGGCCCCTCCACATGTACACACACTGCTACTAGAAGACGGAGGTCTGAGAATGAAGCACACCCGTTGTGGCCATACCACCCTGAAGGAGTCTGGTTTTGTCTGAGAATGCAGCATCGACCTGGCCCTCCAGATCACATGACTCATCCTTACCTTTGGTTTGCTCTGTAGTGGGCATCTGGGAGTGGAGAAACAGCTCCCGCATTCCCCCTAGGGTGCAATATGAGAGACTTTAATATCAAGAATATTGGCGATCAAAGAACTTAATCTGGGACTGGGGAGATAGCTTAGCTAGTAAAGTGCTTGCTGCACAAGCAGGAGGACCTGGGTTCAGTTCCCAGAAATCCCATAAAAAGTCGGGCATGGTGGTGCACATATGTAGTTCCTGTACTGGGGGCTTGCTGGCCGAGCAGCCAGCCCAGATGGACCAGTGAATCCTAGATTCCACAGAGAGACTGTGTCTCAAAATAAATAAACAAACAAACAAACAAACAAATAAATAAACAAACAAATAAATAAGGTGGATGGCTTCTGAGGAAAGGCACCTCAGGTTGACCTCTGGATTCTACATGCACCTTCACAAAGAGATGCGCGAGTGCACACACACACACACACACACACACAACTGATTCATGTTTAAGTGATTAAGATATGGCTATGATCAAGATCATATAAATGCACACACTTGACTTTGCCCTGGAAAACTCCTAAGGTCTGTCTTGCATGGCCATTTGAAAGCAGTCCCCTGCTGTACAGAGCTGAGCCCAGAAAGTATGGTACCGACATACTGTAGCAATGGGGATGTGGGCACATGGGAATGCATTTTAAGTTAGCTGTGAGACTTCTGACCAATCGCTGATACATTCTGAACTTTAGTTTTCAGAAAGTATAGCATAGAGATGAGACTTATTGCTGCCACTTGACTTTTGGGGAATTGTCAAGAGAAACTAATTAGCTGGGGAAAGGTGTACGGATACATTTTAGAAATTAAGAAAGTTACACCTGATAAAACATGGGGGAAAACCTTCTTTCAGATGTTTATTAAAGTGTCTGAGAGATGCCAGATGTTGACATGGCGCAGTGACAAGCTCTGCTGTGTAGTCCTGTCACCTCCGTTTCTAAGTCTATGACAGAGTTGGTAGCAACTGCTCTCATTGGGTTGCTGTGGGGTCAGATGAGCACTGAGCAGAGCAGATCAAAGCTGACATTCATCTGATGGAATTACTGGCTGGATGAGGGAAGGAGAACATATTTTGTATGGTGGACGTATTTTGCAGAGTGGAGGGCTGGAGATAGAGATTCATTCAGTGTTGCAAACTGACATGATGCAAAATGAATAGGAAATTGAATGGAGGTGTGTAGGGCATATATGTATGTATGTATGTATGCATATATATACATATACATACATATATATGTGGAACCATTTTTGTTAATTGCCAAGTAGACCATTTATATATGATGTAGCCTGGTAGGAATTCAAAACGATGTTTGTTGAATGAATAAAATGGAAGGATGGATTTGAAAATGAATGACACAATAGAAAGCTAACATTTGGTATCCAAGCACTGCTTCCTTAGTGATGAAGGAATCATGGGTAGATGATGGCTAACCAAGAATATTCAAGGCCTGCAACTGCCTAAGCAGATGCTTGCGGGTTCTGAGTTTGAAGAATGCCATCGATTGGCCCTCGGGTTTCTTGGGGCCAGGCCTCATCAAGGTTCTTCCTTGGGGCCTATGCTGGATCACTAGGGCTGGTCTCTGGTACAAGGTTCTTTCAGTATTTTGTAATTTGGGAACTGACCGGAATATTGAAGGTAGTAAAAGTGTCACATCGGCCACCTTCGGTAGGATCCATTAGCAGGCAGTCAATGCCATAGGCCACACCCCCATCAAACAAGAGTCTCCGCTGTATGATCCTGCACATTTGTCCATTTAGAAAGAGCTCTCCCTGAGAGAGAGAGAGAGAGAGAGAGAGAGAGAGAGAGAGAGAGAGAGAGAGAGAGAGAGAGAGAGAATCAGTAATCCTCTCCAAACTTGCTTTCCTCCCACAGCATACAATGTGGCCAGCACCTACAGGACTTAGAAAGGAGTTAAATAAATAAACAACCATGTAAGGTTTGACTGAATTTATTGGGGGAGCCTGGAATTCCAGGGATGTCAGATGCTTCTTAGCCACTCCTGAAGGCAGTGACAGAAAGGAGCTTGCTGTAATGTAAAACAAAAACAGCGCCCCAAACACCTCAAGACACCTGAATGCCTCTCAGAATGGGAACGGTTAGGGAACAGCCTCCATGTCATGGGGTCACCCTCACCCCTAAGATATTCATGGAGAACAGTCTTCATGGCATGTGATCACCCTCCCCTTTCCTGTCATGTGATCACCCTCCCCTTTCCTGTCATGTGATCACCCTCACCCCATGACACTCACCACGTCACTGCCAGTTCCACACCTCACACTCAGCTCGGAACCCTGCAGGGTCTTCCAGGAAGCAGACCTGGGGAGGTCTGAAGCTAAAGCCTGAGGGAGAGAGGAAGCCATGTTAATACCTGCATTGGGACTGAAGGGCCAGAGTTCCTGTGCCAGCAAACCGAGCTTAAATGGGTAACACAAGATTTCCTATATGTTTTAATAACTCAAGCTAAAGCAACAGAGAATGTAAGCAAAGGTGAGGTATGCCCATGACTTTCCAGGGGTGGAGCTTCCTTCTTCAGGGACGGTCTATGAGGGCTGGACTTCCGTGCTTGGGCTGTCTAGGTGTATGAAGACAATGAGAAGATGAGTGGGGTTAGCTGGAAAATGGTTCAGGGCATCTTTGTGGCCTGAAATGTGCTCCTTTAAAAGTTATATGAGCCATTCATGGTGGCACACACCTTTAATCCCAACATTCAGGAGGTAGAGGTAGGCAGACCTCTGAGTTTAAGGCTAGTCTAGTCTTGTCTACTCTGTGAGATACAAGCTAGCCATGACTATGTAGTGAGACCCTGTTTCAAGAAAACAAAAACAAACAAAAAATAATAATAAATCTATATAAAACTTTGACCCCAACGACCTCAGAATATGACCTTATTTGGGAACAAATATAGTTAATAGTAGGGCAAGATGAAATAATCCTATAGTAGGGTAAGCCCTTAATACAATATAAATGATGCCCTTAGAAGAGGAGGTTGCCATGGGGACACTGAGACACAGGGAAGGATGGCTGTGGGAAGATAAAGGCAGATTGCATGGATTCACCTACAAGCTAAGGAATACCAGGGGCTGCCAGAAACCATGAGCAGCCAGGGGAGACTTAGGGCACAGACATCTTCGGAAGCCCTCAGAGAAATGACCTTGCTACCTTGCTGGCAGCAGTTTAGCCTCAACCGCAGTGAGAGGGTGACTTTCTGCAGTTACAAGGCTGTGGTGATTTGCTGTGCAGACCCTATGAGTGAACTGAAGTCAGGGCGTTGGCATCTTGGAGTAGACAGCCTTGTCTCAGAGTGACAGAAGTGCTCACTGAGGACTGCCATTTCCCCATGTGATCTGGCTTCTCCAGGACAGCTGACAGGTTCCTGGGGCCAATAGCTGATGGCATTACGGTGAATCAGTCATTTGCTCAGGGATGTTGGAATCAGGAGCAGTCGAGACTACCTGGAAACACTTGGAGGGGACCTTTGTCAGCTGCCATTCTGCCATGTGAACCTGGAGTGTGCCAAGGCAGTGCATGGGTCAAGAGGGAGCGGGCACTCTTGGTATGGGGTGTTGGTCCGGACCATAGAACCAGACAAGGTATACTGCAGTGAGCACAAGCATGGCAGTCAGGGGAGGGCACAACAGGGCAGAGAGGTTAAAGCTTCCCTCTTTCCCATGCATGCATGGGGACTGTGGTGGTCTGAATAGATATGACCCCATAAATTCATGTGTTTAGCCCATAGGGCATGGCACTACTAGGAGGTATAGTCTTGTTAGAGGAAGTGTGTCACTTTGAGGGTGGGATTTGAGGTCTCTTATTTTTAATTTATTCCCAGTGTGGGACACAGTCTCTTGCTGCTGCCTGAAGATCAAGATGGACAACTCTCAGCTCCTCCTCCAGCACCATGTCTGCCTGCATGGTTGCCATGGTTCTTGCCATGACAATAAGGGACAGAACCTCTAAGGCTGTAAGGCAGGCCCAATTCAGTGTTTTAGAAGAGTCTCCATGGTCATGGTGTCTCTTCACAGCAATAAAATCTTAACTAAGATGGGGGCACATGGTGAACTGTAGGTTGTGGGGCCTCGGTGCCAGACTGTATCTTTCTGTGGTACATTTCAAAGCTCACCATGGTGTCTCGGATTACGTGGAACTTCAGGTATGCCTTCAGCTTGTCTTTGTTGTCTTGATGGAACAGGAAGTCCTGCTGCTCCTGGGGCAAGGCTTGGAGGGCTTTGTCCGTAGGCCAGAAGATAGTGACTGGGGTGTGCATGGGGTCAGTGATGACTCTCAGCAAGCCTGAGTCCTGAAACACAGGGTATCATCCTCTGGCTGGTGTATGCACATGCTGTGCAGTGAGGTCCCTCCCTGATATGTGAGCCAGTCTCTCTGCGACACGTTCAGGGGCATGTCAGGTTCCAAAGGTCCCAGAGCACACCGCCAGAAGATAGGGCACCGCACCCCAACCATTCTGAACCCTATTTCCTTAGAAGGCAAGCCAGAAAGTCAAACTCTAGGCTTCTGTCCGTAGGAAAGTAAATTTCAATAAATATCTTATATTTATTAGATACTACTTCTGTTCGAATATTTTAACATCTCCCGACTAGTTTTTTTTCTCACATTTCATTAAAAAACAACCCTCTACTGTATTGAGATATGTATGTTTACTTATGAAATTTCTAGATAAAATGTACCCCACAGAAATGTCAAGATGAATAGATGTCATTTTGAGCCTTCCATGATGTGGTGACATCACATGTGTTGATGTCTTTTCCCCTGTGAGGTAGGCTTTATGACCATCACTGAAAGACCTCCCAGTTTACTCTAAAACTGTTTGTCCAACCAGACCCTGTTGAACAGGCACAGGGTGACTACGGAGTTTTGGGGATGGCATGCCAGACAAAGATTTGTCATTCCTAACATCCTTGGATAGTCTCATTTAAAAAGCATCTGTTACATTTATGTATCCATTTTTACTGAAGGCTGTGTGTGGAGGTCAGAGGACAGCTTCTAGTGGTTGGTTCTTTCCTCCTGCTCTGTGAGTCCTCAGGACTTGGTTCCAACATGTCAGAACCCCCATTTCTACCCAGCTCCCTAGGGATTCTGAGACTTAGATCTTTATGCAGTTGAGGACCTATTGTAGAGTGTGCTTTGTGGGAAACCAAGGTTCTTAGAGCTCTTTGTAGACTGGCCAGTGTGGGGTATGCCTCTTGCAGACAGAAAACCAACACAGCCTAAGAAAGCCAAGTTTCAGGTATGCTGTCCTCAAGCCCCTGTCCCCCTCGGTGTGTTACCTGTATCAACTTGCTGAATTTGGTATATCCGTGGTTTGCTGCCACTGTAGTAAGGTTTAGCTGCAAAGATAAGAAAGGGCATCAAACCTTTCCTCCGTTAAGTGTGGACAACCGTCTGACATTGCTATCTACTAAGTTTATCCTTGAGAACTGTGCAGGGAAAGACAGACGCTAGCTACATTCTCCAGGACTGGAAGGTGGCACTTTCCTGAGGTGACCACTCTCACTCAAGAGACAAAACAAATCTAGTGTCATAAGTAAGTTTGTTATTTTGTGTCGGGCCACATTTATGGCTATCCTGGGACTCATTTTTAGGTTGACCACGCCCTGTTTAAATAATTTACCAGTACTTTAATACAACCGAACTGCTCACAATGGTGTTAACACAGCAGGAGCTATCTACTGTCTCATCAGCACACGTAGCAGCTTTCTTCTGCCCATGTTTTGCCACATTCCATAGGTTAGAAAGCTGGATACAACATTTCCCATACTCCCTTGCAGCTAGAAGCCCACAGCCAATGTAGGACTAACCAAGCCTGAGCTCTGTTGGTGAGAAGAAGCACCATGAGGTACAGCTAGCAGGGACACTAGTCTCCTGGGGTGTGACTGTGTGGATGTAAGCAGTTTCGTCTCTAGTGCCCTGCCTGGGAGGAAGGGAGGCTGTGACAATCAGACAGCTCTAGGGTAAGGTTGGAGGTCCTACATGTCAGGATTTTCTAGTTGGCTTTGTTCTCACCAGTGTAGCATTGAAATTAGACTGTGGCATACTCAGGAGTTATTCATATACATACTAGCTTAAGAAACTCCTTTTTGTAAGTGAGGTTTAGTAGGTTCTGTCACCTGTCATCTGTTCTGTTCTGTTCTGTCATCTGTCACCTTCTGATAAAGAAGAGTGGCCAGAATTAATAACCAAATCAAGGTTATTAAAACAACTAAAACTAACACAAAACTAAAACTGGGCCTGGTAGCTGAGGCCTGTAATCCTAGCTACTTGGGAGTCTGAGGCAGGAGAATGAATAGTTAGAGGCCCGTCTGGGCTGCAGAGTGAAGATCAGACTAAGCAAATTAGCAAGACCCTATCTCAAAACAAAACAAAACAAAACAAAACAAAACAAAACAAAACAAAACAAAAGGCTGATTTTATAGTTCAGGAGGAAGGCACTTGCCTTGTACAAGGCCCTGGGTTTAATTGCCAGTATGAAGAGAAGAAATAAAGAGTGAATAAGTAGTTAAAACTTCACACTCTGTCCAGTAAGAAGCAGTTTCACTCCTGGGTTAGTTTAATGATATCTAATTATCCACCTTCTTTTTCCTCTTCCTACCCCCTTCCCTCTCCAAATCTATATAAGGCAACGTTCCCCTGTGAACACTAAAGGAAAACTTAGAAAATTATATATTTATAAAATTTTTTGTTAGGAGATAGGGTTTTACTATATTGTCCAGGCTGGCATGAAACTCATGGGCTAACATGACCCTCAAACTTAAATGTGCTGAGTAGCTGGGGCTGTGACATACATCACTGCACCCGGCTAGAATCCATGTGATGAGTTAAAGTGACCTTTGTCTGCTTATGTATACTAGGATTGAAGCAACAGGATCACAAGGCTTCAAAGTCATTGCCTCTAACCAGACATCAGATAAAGGAAGGACGACACAGATATCACGTCTTGGAGAGTGACAATGGGTTACCTACCAGAACCCTGCCGGAGGCACCTCTGGGGGTGATAAGCAAGTTTTGGGGAGACAACAATGTGTCTATGATGTGGATGACTCCGTTGGTGCTGATAATGTCACTGGACAGGACCTTCGCCTTCTTGTTTATGAGCACAGTATCCTGAAGACAAACGAGACCAGCGAAAGACGTAAGCACAGAGAAACTCCAGAGTCCTTCCCTGCAGAACTAATGCTTCCTAGATGTGCAGGGAAGCTGGGTACTCCAAGGGCAGAGCCTGACGGCCCATGTGACAAGTACATTGCTTATTGTGATCCTAAAGGGACATGGAGACGAGAATGCAGTCTTCACCCGTGAGGTTAGCAGCAAATAATATAAAATCAGCCAACCTGGCTGGCTGCTTATTGCTACACAATTCTGAAAGCCCACAGAATAAACAGCTCCTAGTCGGCTCCTCATCAGAGTGTCCTTGACATCACCGGTCTCTCCACTCCATCTGTGCTGTCTGCAGCTGCCTTGCCTCTGAATCCGAATTCCAACTCAACTGCCTTTGGCTACGTGACTTTGGACAAGTTGCTTAAGCTCATTGAGCTCAGCTTCCATATTTGGAAGTTGGGGACAGTGGTGTTAGTCACATCTTGGGGCTTCTGGACAGACTGAATCAGTGCATGTAAAATCCTTAGCACTGCCCTACACACAAGAAATCCCTGGGTGGTTAGCTGCTATCACTGCAGCTGTCCCTCTGGGGAAGGGAAGCCAGACACCTGGAGGACAGGGACAGCTCCCTCCTGGGGTGGCTGCTCTTACCTGAGAAACAGAGATGGAAATTGGCTCTCCTTGGAGGGTTGTGGCACTTGTGATCACCTTTAGGTTCTCCAGCAGCAGCTGCTGGCAGGCCACCACGTGATACCGTAGAATCTGGGACATGAGGCCCTGTTCATCCCAGTCTTTAAGCTGGAAGAGAGGCCAGGGAGGTTGGCCAGAGGCAGGAGCCTGTTGCTAGAACCTCTTGTTTGCTCTCTCCCACAACTCTGAGGAGCTAGTGCCAGGCTTGGTTTGTGTTGGGGCCACAGGGAGAGTCTGATCAGGAAAGGCAATGAAAATGTAGGTGGGCAGAGCCTCAGGGGCCTCTAGCCCAGCTTGTCACAGTGCTGCTTGAAGGATACCAGTGTCCTACAGAATTTTCTTGGGAGACATGCTGAGAGAGACCATGGGAGAGTTCCTCCTAGAGAGCACTAGAAGATACTCTTGATACATTTCTACTTGGATGCAAGATACAAAGAATACAATTATGAAGTCACTGTAACAAAAAGACCAGGAAACATAGTTAAACTCCTTTGAGGCTTTAAGTTAAAATAACCAAAGGTCAAATGATTTCAAACATCATTCTTGTGTCTTTGATTTGTTGGTACCCAAAATATAGACTAAGAGAAAGGGGCAGTGTGCATAGTGGCTAAGAACAAGTCCCTCCTCAAACACCTTCCAGCAATGGGACTTGGGCAACGTTACTTTCCTCAGTGTTCTCCGCTGTAAAATGGGGATAACACTCAGCTACAAATCTGACTGAGAATAAGCCAAATACATGTAGGCCAGGCCCAATTCTGAGTGTAGTTATCAATATAGATGTAGTGTATCAATATATACTTATCAATATACTTATAGGCAATGTGACTCAGGGACACAGTGAATTGATAGAACATAAATGCTCTGATAAGTGCTGCAAGTCAGGAACCTATTTCAGTTCCCTCAACTCAGCATCTGCTCAGCAGTCTTCAGAGAGAGTTGATCACTTGATCACTTGATCACTTGAGACTTTTCCAGTTTCTGCCTCTGTTTAGGTGCCTGTGGAGAGTCTCTGGCCAGTGGTATCCCAAACCCAAAGGCTTTCCCTGGCAGGGGTTCTTCACAGAGACAAGCAGCCCCTTCTATTGCTGGTCAGCTCTACCTGAGCCTAAGTCTCTTGTTCACAAACATCACCATGGTGGCTTCTGAGGCCACTCCTTTCCTAAGCCTTTCTGTGGTCCCCGGCCTCCTGCTCACCTTGGGCTCACGGTTGAAGGAGTCAGATGAAGGCACAAACACTGTGAAGGGGCCAGGTCCAGCAAGCTCTCGGACAGCATGCTCCTGCGGGAAAGGGACATGGGGTCATATGTCACTTTTTCATAGATAAGCATAGTAGCTTCCTCTCTCCCAGACACAGGCCCAGGCTCAAAGACAGGCCTGAGTCAGTGTTTTTGTCTCAGAACACTCAAAGTAAACCCAGATTCTATGCCATCAAAATTATGAACCTTTTCTAACTATAAAATTAACGTGTGGCTATTAGATTCATGATTTTGAAGTCAGAGTATCAAGATGATAACAGCTCTTCCATAACCCTCATCAAAGATGACTTGGGCCTCTCTTCCCTAGGTGACTGGTTCTATGCTGTGACAGTCATATAACTATAACAACCAATCAAAGATGACTCCTGTGTCTCCTTTCTACATGACTGGCCGTACCCTATGATAATCATATGACCATAACAACCAAGATGACTCACTTAACCGTCTAGGTGTCTTCTTGTCTTCCCTATGGTTGTAGGGCAGCTATGGTATTTGCTCCTCCTAGCCTCTATTGTCTCATTCTTCATTGCATCTCAGATTTATGTGGAGGATTCCCAGGAGGTCACCACGCTTTCTCCTAGCTAGCCGCCCCACTGTGAGACTTAATCTTGACCGCCAACCTAGTTAAGGAGCTTGAGAGGCACAGCGCGCATCTGAGCGTGTGTGCCTGAGAGGCCTTTCTCATAGGCAGAGGAGACTGAGGTCTGATCTAACGGACACATTGCTTCCTCCAGGGAAGCATGACATGGAGACATGGTGAAAGACAGGAGGTGGGGATGGGCTGAACAAGAGAGCTTCCCTGTGAGGTGTACCTTGTCCTGCTTCTTCAGGTATGCCTAGCCTATGCCCTCTGCTTCCTGTCTACCAGACAGCATATAAAAAGACTGGCTGCCCCACCCTGGTTCTCTCTCTCTGTGTTCCCATATGTGCCTGACCCATTTCCCTGACCCTTTTCTGTCCTTCTCTGTCCCCACTTTCTCTGCCCTCCTGGCTCTGCTCACATCTGTCTACCTCTACCCTCTCTCCACGTCCTCACTCCTTCCCTTCCCCCAAATAAAACCCCTTTAACCAGGTCTGTTGCACGGAGTGAGTTCTTAGGGGACACCTTGGTAAGGGCCCACCAGGTAACTCCTCATTGTATTATATTTCGTAGCACCTAGTCCTCAGTGACTCACACAGATCAACCCCACTCATGGAAAGAGCCCTATAACAACGTGCTCCTTAATCTTCCCTATTATATTTTCACTGAACCCTTCCAATGTTTGGAAGTGATTAGAAACGCAAACGTTAATTGGCGTGATTACACCTGAGGCCTGAGAGATGGAGTTCACAAATGGCCAACAACTGGGCACGTGCAGTAATCCCTAGTTCTAAACTTTCTTCTGCCCTCCCTGACTTAAGAAGCTACGGCTTTATCTAATATCTTGCTGGCAACATGGCATGTTGATATATGTATGTGTACACATGTAGGTATGTAGGCTCATAGAATTCAATATATACGCACAAATACACACATACATACACACACACACACACACACACACACACACACACACACACACACATTCTAGGGCCTGGCACATGCCTCAGAAGAAGACACACACTTTCTTACCTGTAACTGGAAGAAATACTGGGACGTTGAGGGATTCTTAGGAAGTTCCTGCAAACAAGGACCAGAAAATGTCAACATTTCAACTGTGAATTACACACAGGAACACAGAGTTGTGCTAGGACAACGCGTCTGCAGGAAAGCCAGGTGATGGCTCTCCTCTCGCCTCACTGAGGGGCTTGTGGTTGATGCTCAGAATGAGTGAGCGGCACACTGAGTCCACAGAACACTACAAGCATTTCAAATGGAGCTCAAATCTTTACAAAACACACCAAGTAGAGTTGAAGTCTTGTAAAGGTCAGGTATTGTTTATGGCAGAATTGTCCTCATTGACAACAGAACGCTCTTGTCTCTCTTTAAGACAATTTTCTGAGTGCTTATAATTTATAGAAATCAGAAAGTATCATACCACCTCTTCCTCTATCTGCAGTGTAGGCAGATGGGATGGGGGAAGCATGAGTGCATACACACACACACACACAAACATACACCCTATATATCACCACATATTATATTTACATGATAAATACATCACATACATTCCATATACTACATCCCTTACACCTTCTCCACTCTTGCCCCACATACATCCTAGACAACACACACACACGTACATACACCCCTCAGATACCCCCATAATCCCAGACACCACATACATACACCAAACACCAAACACACACACACATATATCATCTGCTACATACCTCATACACAACACATACATTATACACACATACATACACAGAGAAGCATACATACACCATAGATATACTTCTCTACACCCCCATACATCACAAACACACACACACACATATTACCTGCCACATACCTCATATATAACATATACATCATACACTACACATACATACAGAAACATACATATACCACAGATATATGCCTTACACACACACCCATACAACATATACATACATATCCATCATATCATGTACCAGATACACCACATACAACATACACAGACATACATACCATAGCATACCCCATACCATATATTATATACACCATATACCACATATACTACACCATATTCCATACATAGACACACCCCATATACTACACATACACACACAATACACTATACACACCATATACCACAAATATGCCATACACACAGACATACACACCATATATCACACACACATATACCTCATATTGCCACACACATACACATATACAAACACACACATGCCATATATACCACTCATATCATCCACTATATACCACATACATATACCACACATATATTACACACTACAAACACACCATCCACATACCATGCCACACATCCACACACCACACATAGTCTGTCATAGTCACCATGCTCTGTATATGCATGTCACTCTACACACCTTATAGCCACACTCACATTACAACACATACATGACCCACAGTCATCTCATTCTGTATACCACTCATACCATAAAGGTCCCTTCACACACCAACCCAAAGCACGGCAATGCTTTGTAATCTTACATGCTCTGTGCTCCTGACATCTATCACCATAAATAATTTTGTAATAACTTGGATAGAGTTGGTGTCCTTATTGTTTTCCAGACCCAGAGTGATGCCTAGGAAAGTGACATCACAGACAAGGGGAGGTCTAAGGGGGTCAAACCCTTGCCAAGGAACAACCCCCGTAAAGGAGAGAATTGACTTCATAAAACTGTCCTCTGACTTCCAAACACATTTACCAACATTCAGCACCCCTTCCAATAATAAATTAAAAAAATACGTTATAAAAAAATACCAAGGAGGAAAAGTGACATCACTCCCTGTCACAGTGCTACTCCTGGGCAGAGCTCAATTTGAAACCCAGATGTTTCTGACTCCAGAGCTAGGCCAGTCCTAACTGTGACACCCTCCCCAGTCCGTAGGAATTTCCCTGGGCAAAGTTCTTTTCATTGCAACTGATTTATTTGCAAGTCCCCCGCAACTGGGATTCTCAGCAGTTTGGAAAGTGGAGCTGACTTCCTGGAGACTTGTCATTACCCCATGGATGCTGCCTCGGCAGACGATTCCATCACCCGTGTAGTCTGGCTTGCAGGTACATGTCCTTTGATCTTGTTCCGTGTGATTGCAGAAGGCAAATGGACTGCAGCCGCCGTTATTCTGGTAAAGTTGCCAAGAAGTGGAGGAGGGATTCGGTCAGAGTAGGAAGTTAGTCAAGTTTTGCTAAGCAATTTTGTGCTGAAATTTATTGAATATTACAGTTCAGTGGTAGAATACTTATTTGTCCTGTGCAAAGGCTGGGCTAAATCCCTAGTCACACACACACACACACACACACACACACACACACACACACACACACATGTGCATGCACATAAATGCACACACATTTTGTCTTACTCTCCAACTTTGACCAGTCTTCCTTGCCTTTCCTGGACTTGCCTTACAGCCCCTTGGTTGTGGGTCATTATTTATGCAACCTTCTCTCACGAGATAGCAGGCTTGAATAACCAGATCTCTAGCCCTCCTTGGATAAGCACCCTGCATGTTTGACAGTTCCCATATTTAGACCGAACTCTGATTTGGTCATAGGAAAGATGACAGAAAGCCATTAGGAAATGGAACCTATTTCCTTGTGCTCAAGAGTTCATGAGCTGTGGAAGAGCAGGCTAAAATACAAACACAGCCCAAGTGAGCTTCCATGGTGGCATCTCCACAGCCTCTGCTCCTGAGCAGCCTCCAGTGAGGAAGGAACTCGGAGCCAGGAAAAGCAGATCTATCCAGGAGCAGAGGAGCCATCAGACAGACTTAATGCCTGCTGCGAGATCTTTCTGTCTCCTAGACTCTTTTCCAAAATACGTTAATGTAAAATGCTTGCCAGAATCCTACCCCAAGAGGATAAAGTTCTGTTTGCTGCTTAGAAAAACAAGCTCCTAAGCTTCCAGCCAATGACCCCGAACTTTGATAGCTGCAATACCCAGCAAACTCCAAGACCACACAGAAGAGTCTGGTCTTGTCACAGCCCTCTTGATCTCTGTCAACTCTAGAGGTCTAGGAGCTGTGGGTTATCCCCCCACCATGAGGGCACTCGCTCCGTATGGTTCTGGATACTTGTTCTCTGACCCACTCCTTCCTGCCCTCACCTAGTGCTCTCTACTCTTGAAACTGGCATCAGCCCTAGTGCTGTGTGCCTCTTGAAGGTTCTCTCTCCTCTCTCTCTCTCTCTCTCTCTCTCTCTCTCTCTCTCTCTCTCTCTCTCTCTCTCTCTCTCTCTCTCCCCTCTCTCTCCCCTTCCCTCATTTTCGCTCACTCAGCCCTGTCATGACACACTAAGAAGGCATGTACCACAAGCTGGCATCCTGACCTTGGCTTCTAGAGTCTGAGAATTAAATTTCCATTCAGTTACTGAGGATTCTGTTGCAGCAGCACTAGAGGGACAGAGACTGTTTTGGATCTACCTCTCAGATGGGCCCACTGCCTGGCTCTTGGCACTTGGGGAGAAACACATGATCCTTGGGCAGCTCCACAACTATTTTGTTTGCTTATCCTGATGTTTAAAGAGTTTTTGCCTTCTCCTCTGAGTGATTACCATCATTTAAAAACTGAAAAAAAAATCCGCATTAAAATTTCTGTTCTTCTTACACAGCCAACACTGGCTGGCACTGCTCAGAGCAACAGGGATCTGAGGCTCCGGAGATCGCACTCATTAGAGAGGCACCAAGTCTTCCAGCTTCCTGCTGGGTTCCCTGTTCTGCCCCTACTGACTTTGGAATTGAGAGCTAATTCCTCAACATTAGCTTGCAAGAGGGCAGCAAATGGCCTCTGGGCCTCCCTGGCAGCTATGTCCTGAGTCTTTGGCCAAAACAACACAGAACCACTATCAAATAGAGCCGGCTAGGCTGCCATTCTCATAACAACAGCCCCACATCCCAGCTGCCTCTGTGTCCTAGCTTCTTTATTGTCTTTATGATCACTGTTCTCCTGAGCTGGCCAGAAAAAAACAAGGAGGGAAAGAGAGCTGCTCGGTGAGGGAGGGTTCAACTACAGTGGTCAATTTGGTTCTCCCAGCATCCACTGGAAGTGCACACGTAAAACAGTGCATCAAGGTGCTTGGTCTACAATGAGGCCTAGGGTTAGACAGATGTGGGTTCGAGCTCTGGTTTTGTCATATTCTAGTTCTGTGATCTCAGATAAGGATCTTTTTTTCCTGCCAGCCAGAGGCAGGAAAGATTGTATCCACTCCAAACATGGCTAAGTCCTTAAGCCCTAGGTACCTGACTGTGATTGTGACTTTCTTTAGAAAAGGATCTTCGTAGATGTCATTAAGGGTCTTGAGATGAGGTTTTAAACTCACAGGTGTCTGTGTAAGAACAAATGGTAGACATGGAGGTGGTGGAAGGAGGGAGGGAGGGCGAGAAAGAGAGAAAGAGAGAGGGAGAGATAGACACAGACACAGACAGATACACAGACAGACAGACAGACACAGACAGACAGACACAGACACAGACACAGACACAGACACAGACACACACACAGACACAGACACAGACACAGACACAGACACACACACAGACACAGACACAGACACAGACACAGACACACAGACACAGACACAGACACAGACACAGACACAGACACAGACACACAGACACAGACACAGACACAGACACAGACACAGACACAGACACAGACACAGACACAGTCACAGACACAGACACACACACAGACACAGACACAGACACAGACACAGACACACAGACACAGACACAGACACAGACACAGACACAGACACAGACACAGACACAGACACAGACACAGACACAGACACAGTCACAGACACAGACACAGACACAGACACAGACACAGACACAGACACAGACACACAGACACAGACACAGACACAGACACAGACACAGACACAGACACAGACACAGACACAGACACACAGACACAGACACACAGACACAGACACAGACACAGACACAGACACAGACACAGACACAGACACAGACACAGACACAGACACAGTCACAGACACAGACACAGACACAGACACAGACACAGACACAGACACACAGACACAGACACAGACACAGACACAGACACAGACACAGACACAGACACAGACACAGACACAGACACAGACACAGACACAGACACAGACACACAGACACAGACACACAGACACAGACACAGACACAGACACAGACACAGACACAGACACAGACACAGACACAGACACAGACACAGACATAAACTGTAGTTTGCAGCTACAGCCAGGAATACCAGAGTCACTAGCAGCTGCAAGAGGCAAGGAGGCTGCCCCAGAGCCTTCAGAAACATCCTCGCTGACACTGGTTTTAGATTTATGATTCAAGAATCACATATAAAATTTTGTACCTAGCCTATGGTTACATTTTACAGCAGCCCTATTCTGATGGTTAGTTTGAACTGTCAATCTAGACTCAGCAATGGAGAACATGCATTAATTCATTACTTTCTGATCTTGGCTGTGGATATAATGTCACCAGTTCTCTCAAGCTCCCACCACTGTGACTTCTCTGCAGTGCTGGACTGTCACCTGGAACTGTGACCCAGATAAACTCCCTTTGCCCTAGTTTGCTGTGTTAGGGTAATTTTATCATGCATCAGGAAATGAAACTAAAATGCCTTGGAAAATAATTCACTGCTAGAGTCTTTTCATCAGCAAGTTGGGGGTAATTAGTCCTTGTCTCATTGGGGAGCAGAAGAATTGAATGAGAGAAAGCACCAGTGTGTACAAATGTCACGTTGATCCAGGTTGTCAGAGGCCTGGATGGCCCCAGTGTCCCAGATGTGACATGCCAGGACATCAGGCATACTCCACTGGAGGCCTGGGCCTGGGGTAGGTTGAACAGCAGTAGATAGTTTATCCAGTTTCAGACTTAGTGAGATCCTGCTTGTTTGGTACAGCATAGATACAGTGTGCAGTCAGAAGTCATGGGAGAATCAGTAGATATATTTTGGGGAGGGATGCAGGCTACTCATAACAGGACTGCCATGAGGTCATGACATTCATGTTCCTGGATCCTGGAATCTCTCTAGATGCTTACTGATACAGGATAACATATCTGAGATAAGTAGGACCTTTTAGACAAATTGTGTGCTCTCTTGGGCACATTCTCCTTAATATCATGGAAGATAGCTTACTCAGGGAAGATATATCAAGTCTGGGTAGTAGAAGCTATGTTCAGGCGTGTGCATGCATGCATGTGTGTTCTGTGTGAAAGACAGGTGAAGAATGGACAGTTGTTTTCATATGAATGTTGCAGGGTTTTGTTTGCTTGTTTGTTTAACTAATTGATTTTTAAGAGGATTTTTGTTTTGGGCTTACAGGAAAGCAGAGTGGAAAGTGCAGACTTTCCTATAGAGACTCCCTGGTTTCCCCATTACTAAGGCCTTGCACTTGCTTGGACTGAGGCACTGGTATTAAAGCCCATAGCTTGCATGCTGTCCCACTCCTGCTGGTGTACATTCTGTAGGGCTTGACAAGGGTATAATGATGTGTCCATTATTTAAGCCTCCTCTCGGTAGTTTCTTATCCCTAAGACTCCCATGCTCCCCTTGTTCACCCCACCTCTCTCACTCCTGGTCACTGATTGATCTTGCTGTCTCTGCAGCATTTCCTTTTCCACAGCATAATTTCTTGTTGTTTGTCCATGTTTGAACTGACTTTCTTCCTCATTAGGTACATAAAGAATAAACAAAAACCAAACTCAGGCAGCATACCCAGTCACTGTGGCTAAGGAAGCAGATTTTGACAAAATCCTAAGGCTTGCTAGTTGACTCACGAATGCTTTATAGCACCTCCCATACTTTAGGAAATGAATCCAGCTTGCTGTGGGACGCTTGCATCTGACGAATGCCAGAGCAACTCTGTGCTCTTAGGTCCCTTCTGAATTTTGTAGCCAAAGGGACAGGCTGTGGAGAGACTCTGTCCTCTCCATCCTTCCCAAGATGACCATGGCACACAGGAGGAAAAGTGAGCCTATTACCCAGCTCTGAGATTCAAGGGGAGAGCGAGCACCTGGCCTCTGTATCCCTTAGACGGTGGGAGAAGGCTCCGAGGCTACAGCCTGGAAACATACTCACAGTTAAGCAGACGTTGATGAGTGTGCAGACCTTTCCATCTCCAGTGTACTTGGGCAAGCAGTTACAGACGGCCTGTGCAGGAGCAAAAGCAAAGGGTCATATACCAGGCCAGGTTGGCCTGCCAGCGCACAGGATCTCAGACTGGAAGTTGACTGCAGAAGGTTAGCCTGAGAAGCACTGTGTTTTTGTTGTTGATTTTTTTTTTTTTTGGCAATAATACCTAGTTTAATATACTTAAGGACTAGATCTCATGGACATCCCATCCTTGTTGCCAAGTCAACTTATTTTTTTTGATGGGTGGAGGTTCAAGGGAAAGGAAGCTATTCTATTATCTTATCCCTATCAAGAATGAAGGCAGACACTAGTACTAGCATATGTCCAGGGGAAGACTTTGCATCTCACAGAGATATAAACAGGAAAACAAGTAGCCATACCCTTTCGATGGACGAGGAATACAGCTGGGAGCTTGAAAAGTTGGGTACAGGACCGTACAGGCCTGATGACTGCTTGTTAGAAATCCAAAGGGGGGTGCTAGCCTGCGCAACCTGGGCAGGTATCCACTGTTTCTCCTCCTCTTCTTTCACTATTGGTTCCAACTATCCAACCTTTTACCAAGAGGTCCACCAGCTATCTCTTCTTAACTGAAGCTGTATTCTTAGAGTGGTTCTCCATTTCTGCCTTCTAGGTCTGCAGGAGCACTGCTATAGGCCCTGGGGGCAGAAATCTTATAGGTGGTTCCTCATTTCATGTATATAAAAACTCTACTGAGACACTAAAATATGGGAGTAAAAGTCCATGAAAGACCACTGAAATTCTCTGATGGTTAGACGTGCACTTGTGTGTGTGTGAGTATATACACAGTCATGCATGTACACACACATGTGCACACAGTGCAATGCATGTGTACATGCACACATATGTACACATGGAATTCATTTACACATGCACACACAACTGTATATACACACATGTGCACACACACGCAGCTCGTGCACACATGCATACACACAAACATACGCAAATGTACACACACATGAGCACAATGCTCACATATACATGTACACGCACACACATATTCACATACATGTACACACACACTTGAGTGCACAAGCATGCACACAGACACACACTTTTTAAAAATTTTAATTTAGGGCACTTCCGGCACTTGCTTGATCCATCCATTGAGAGATGTGGCTTTGCATTCTCTCTGAGGTGGCTCAGAGAACTCCAGGGGACAGTATCATGATGCATGCACTGCCCTGCCTGGCCATTTTGTGTGTTTTCCATGTGTCTGAGACTGAGGAGGCAGGGTGTAGGTCTTTGTTCCTCTGTTGGTCCCTGTACCCCTCTGTTCCATGACCACTACTCCACGATGGAGTTCTCTTATTTTTCCTATTCCCCCAAAGTCGCTTGCTCTGGGGTGGCTGCACAGTCCTCTGTGTTGGGGGCCTGTGAATAGCAGAGGTCTGACCTGTAAGCTTCCGGCATGGTACAGCGCCTCTAGAGCCAGGAGCCGAAGAAGAAACACAGGAGGTTGTGGGGTTTCAGAAAGATGAAGGGAAGGGAATGTTTTCAGTGAAATGGCTAGGTGCTTCTAGGACCACGTGGGGTTTGCAGATGTGCATACCCCATCTTTAGAAAGCCCCTTTCCTAGTTCCCTCCCCTCATTTATCTTCTTTCCCCTCAGATTTCCTTTGGTGCTTTTAGTATCTCTCCTACAGTACTTCTGGCTGCAGCTGGACTAACATCTGGTCTGCCCTTCTTTCCCTTAGGCCTGGGTCTTAAGGCACAGGAGTCTCCTCCCCGGAAACCTGCCAGAGGCTACTCACCTGGTTGGGCCCTGTCTGTGTGCACTCTGCATGCCTGTCACAGCCGCCGTGGTTCTCCAAACATGGGTTGATTTCTTTAAGACAAAAGTCAACATGGGTCATGAGCAGAAAGCTTTATTTCTGTGAAAAGGCATTTTGAGGGAGTTGCCCTTGGATAACTGACCAAGGAGCAGCAGGAGTCACGTGAGACTCCGTGTTCTGGAAGTTCAGAGGCAGAAGTAACTCTGTGGGGGAAGAATGATCACTCAAAACTGTCCCCCACTACACTGGCTAATTCTAGCAGAGACAGCATCTTATCTGACCTCCAGTTCACTCCTGCTATGAGTGAGTTGGCTTGAGAATGAAGACACAATCATTTGTGGTGTCACATACAGATTGGTTTGGAGAGGATTCATCAATTTAGGACATTCCGAGAAGTGGATTGCTAAGTGTTAAAGCATCTCACCATTGATTGCTAATGGTAGCTGGGGGGTCATGACTACACAGAGGGTAACTCAGGCAGCACTTGGACCTACTGGTTAAAATGCATATCATAAACAAGGGCTAGATGGAAACCTTGACACTGTGACATTCTACAACGGATATGACATCATTTTTGTGTCATTTTGGTTTGGAATATGCAACTGAGATCTAATAATAATTTATTTAAAAACCCAACCACCAAATAAAAGACACAGAAACAGACAAAGACACAGATCAGAGCTAAGACACTAAATACAGCATCCAGTCCTCCGAAGACCTAGGGTACTAGTGAAATGTTGGGACACCTGATGGAATTGCACTGTGAATAGAATTAGAAAGAGTATTATAGAGATATCAACTTACTGAAGTCAGGAACCTGGTGAGGTTCTATAACAAGCTGCCCTTATTCCTAGGAAATCCATACTCAGTATGATTTGTATAGCTTAGTCTCAAATGATTAAGGGAAATATGAAAATGTACAGAAAGAGCAAAGGAGAAGTGAGTAGTAGACCTTTAACAAGAGAGTACAGGCCAAGAGCACATGATTCTTGTTAGCATAACTGTTGCGTGTTCCAAAACGTGTTGTTTTGGTGAATTAAAATTTAGCCTGCTTCCTAGGGCACATCTCTAAAGCATGCTGTCAGCAAATAGGTTTCAGTGTTAATATTTACCTTCAAGGAATTATTCTGTCACACCATATTAAAAATTATGTGTTTAACACTATGTATGTGTTAAACACTATGTATTATACAACACTTTTTTTAATGTTAAAAATACCAAAAAATTTAAATACTTAAAAAAAAAGGTATGTAATAAAATAGAGTAATGTAAGAATAGTTTGAGAGTCCCTGTCTCTAAGAATCTTATGCTGGGCCAGAAGTCTAGGCCAGTACAGCCTATCTGCTGCCATGGGAGAAGGGAAGGCTGACCTTCCCCCTAACAGGCAAGGAGCCCCAGAAGGGAGAGGACTTCATGCCTCTTCTCTTTTCAGATTCATCCCTTGGTAGACCAGGCTATCCTTTCCTTACTCCCCCCACCCCCAATAGCCTTTAGGAAATGTGTACAGCAAGGATGCACAACATTCAGTTGCCTCTAGAAGTGTTAAGTGGAAAGGTTCTCTCTTTCTATTCAAAATGCCTTCATGGGGGGTCTGCAGCCCTATAGGAGGAACAACAATATGAACTAACCAGAACCCCCAGAGCTCCCAGGGACTAAGCCATTAATCAAAGAGTACACATAGTGGGACTCATGGTTCCAGCTGCATATGTAGCAGAGGATGGCCTAACCGGTCATCAGTGGGAAGAGAGACCCTTGGTCCTGTGAAGAATCTATGCCCCAGTGTAGGAGAATGCCAGGGCCAGGAATGCAGGCAGGAGTGGGTTGGGGAGCAGGGGGAGTGGGGAGGAGATGGGGGCTTTCAGAGGGGAAACCAGGAAGGGGGATAACATTTGAAATGTAAATAAGGAAAATATCTAATTAAAAAAATCTAAAAAAATTATCTCTTTGGAATAAAACAAAACAAAACAAAATGCCTTCACGCCTCTGTGGGCACATCCTTCATTGTCACACCTGCAGGCTTTCTTGCTAAGGCATACTGAATTACCATCCCAGCAGTGGTCCTAAGAAGAGCTCACACACTAGAACATTTGACCAGGGCTCTGACCGACACCATTTCCACCAGGCAGACAGGGGATGGTCACCTACCGAGGCACACGATGCCGTCGCCGGTATAGCCTGCCTTGCACACACACACCCGGCTTCCTGGGATGGTTCTCTTACAGTCAGCCTTGGCAGAGCACCCTCCATTGCTGATCTCACAGGCATTGATGGCTACACAAGGGAGAGAGGACACGGAGCAGAAGGAGAAACAGACAGAGGAGACATTTTTATTTAACCTGAGCCATTGATAGAAGGAAGCCTTTAGAACAACTCCAGCATGCATTGGAATTATGTGGTTAGTTCCTCAACACAGAGAGTGTGCTCAATAGTTTTATGTCAACTTGACACAAGCTATGGTTGTTGGAGAGGAGGGAGCCTCAATCAAGACAATGTCTCCATAAGATTGGGCTTTAGGCCAGTCTGTAGAACATTTTCTTCATTAGTGATCGATGGGAGAGGGCCCGGGCCATTGTGGGTGGTGTTACAATGCTACAGGGTGGTCCTGGGTTCTATAAGCAAGCAGGCTGAGCAAGCCATGTGAGTAAGTCAGTAAGCAGCACCCCTCCATGGCCTCTGCATCAGCTCCTGCCTTCCTTCCAGTTCCTGCCTTATTGCAGCTCCAGTCCTGACTTCTGCAATGATGAAGAGTTTGGTATGGAAGCAGACACCAAACAAACCTCTTCCTCCCCAAGTTGTATTGGTCATAGTGTATCAACATAGCAATGGTAACCCTGACTAAGACAGAGGACAAGGAAAAAAAATCACTATTTGTCTTTTCCAGCTGATTTGACCATCAGACTGTGTGCTTCTCTCTGCAGGGAACACGTGGCCTCAGGGTCAGGGCAGCCTGTTTGTTTCCTCTGAGAGTCCCTGGTCTAAGATGGTCTAGAAAACTAATTGTTCTGCCTCAGTCTGGGCCTAAGCCCCCAGAACAAGGTACTGAGAAAAATGATGCTAAAAGCTTCTGGGGTGTGTGTGTGTGTGTATGTGTGTGTGTGTGTGTATGTGTGTGTGTGTGTGTGTGTGTGTGTGTGTGTATGTGTGTGTGTGTACATGTGTATGTGAATAATTTGAGTATTCATAGACATTTTATTCATAATAGTCAAAGCCTGAAGACATCAATCAGATGATAAATGGGTATAGAGGTGATGGTTATCTACACAATCATAGTAACTCAACCATCAAAAGGAGTGACTGAAAGGGGTCACACATGCCAGCATCCAAAATTCTATTCACACAAGAATCTAGAAGAGACAAGAAGGCTCTCTGATGTCGCAGAAAGCAGATCAGAGTTTCTGAGCAGGAACAGGGATTAGTAGGGTAAATGTGAGCTAGTTCAAATGGGGATTTTTGACTGAAAATATGCTGGGTTTTGATGGAATGGGTGGGTGCATGTGTTTGTGTTTGTTGTATGCCATGAGCCTATGCACTGATTCAAAATGGATCAGTTAGTGTTTATAAATCGTAGCTCATAAATATTTATTGAACAAAATGGGAAAAAAAAAACAACCTAAATGGCCCTAGAGAACTTCTTGGGTTCTTTCACTTATTTTTTTTTTTTAATGCATGCAGCCTGGTGGAACTTAGAGCACCCAGTCTTCTGTGGTTTTCCTACAGCAGAGGAGGCATGATGGCTCTAAGCCCTGTCCTTCCACCTCATGGGCAGTGTAGAGATGGGCAGAGGCTCTCCTGGGCTTCCCATGTCTACCACACATTGTCTCAGCACAGACAGCAGCCTTCTCTGCTGCTGACTCCCATCCGAACTTTAGTGGTTTGTTCTAGAAGGGAGGACTACAACTAAGTAAGACTTTTCCAGTCGGTGCCAACACAAGGGAGAGAGTTCTTTGAGTCAGTTCTCCACATTTGTGTCTTTTTGTTTTCCTCAGAATCTACCAGTAGCCAACAGTTCATCAGAGGGAGGGGACCTGTGAGCTCCTCCACAATCCACAGTTGACTGAGTACAGGCTCAGTCCTAGGCAGGCCCAGTGCAGGCAGCTGAAGCTGAGCCCACAGTTGCAATGGTCATGTCACATGCAGAAGAGGCTATTCCCAAACCCTTCTCCCTACCTTCTGGCTCTTACATTCTTTCTGGTTCCTGTTCCTCTGTGTTCCCTAAGCCTTAGAGGGTGGCTACAAATGTCCAGTTTAGGGTTGAGCACTCTTCTGTCACTAATTCTCACCATCCTCAACATCCATGAATCTGAAGTCAGCTTCATTGCAAAGAGAAGTGATTAAGGCTGAGAGCAGCATTCGTCCTGGTGCCAGGCAACTGAAAGATTGCTGAGTTTCTTCTTTTCTAGGGATGAGTATGTTGATGTACCCTGAGAGTAATACCTTACACTTCTTAGCACTTTATAGGCATAATCTGGATCACATACAACTCCCCAATTGTAAATAATTCTCTTATCATCCACAGAGTACATGGTGCGAGGCACAGTCAAGCAACATCCCTGAAGTATCACGGATTGTAAGTATTTAAATTCAGACTCAGGGTCTAATGATGAGGCCAGGGCCTGCCCTCTGCCCTAGTGTGCTGCTGTATTCAGAGAGGTGGTTAATAGCCCTCTGCAAGGGAGGTGGTTCATGCTTTCTTTACAAGTGAGCCAAGGGGTTCAGGGTAGTTAAACACCCCTGCAAGGCCACAAGTCTGGACCTTGGAAAAACCAGGGCTTAATCCCAGTGACTCAGCCATGGCCTTGGCCAATCAGCTACAGCTTTTAAAGCCAGGAGGCGGTGCTAGTTGCTCTCAAGGTTGTGTACTACTGCTCAAAAGCAGCAGAGTTTTGTGTAAACAAACAAACAAACAAACAAACAAAAAAAAACCCATGCTATTGCCTGCCCATCCTGAACGAACCAACATGCCCCAGCCATGCAGAGCTGGCTTCCTTGTCCCTGGCCACCATTAGTTGGTCAGCTTCATGTGAGTCAGCACCAGTGGCTGGCACCAGCTCCTGCGGCCCAGTCAGATCTCTCAGCCCACACAAGGCCCTAGCAGATCCCCGCTCCACCTGCCTGTGCAGACTGTTCCGTTCCCTTGGAATCCTGCCGCACATTTGCATGAGGCTTTGCCATCTGGATCGAGAAGGCAGCTGCAGTGGGGAAGGGCAAACGGCATTTTCAGAGAAACACGATGTTCTACGTATGACTTACTCCCTTTCAGCCCAGCATCCAGCCCCCAACCAATGAAGCACTCGAGGCTCTGCTTACTGTCTGAGGGGACAGTTGCTTCCTGCCATGATCCCACCACAGCCAGTGAAAATCACATCCAATCCAGCCAAACCTCACAGCATGCATAGAAGGAGCAGTCACTCATCTTTACAACGCTACCCATGGGCTTTGCTGAAATTTGGGCTTATTCATGTCATCCACAGGGTGTGGTGAGACAACGGCCCCTGAGAGTCAGTGCAATTATTATTCCCATTTATAAATGAAGAAACTGAGGCTAGGAGGAAGGAAAGAAGTGACACCGGGTCACATGATGGCTGAGAGTGCAGGAGGATGACCGTGGGTTCAGGTCTAACCCCAGCTACTAGGCGTTTCATTAGTTTACAGGAGGATGTGCCTATGGCAGTTAGGGACCGGAAGCTACATTAGGGTCAGCTGGGGACTGGAGGCAAGGTTTACTGAAGCTGATGCCGCCTCTGTGAAAGAAACCCTGTGGTATGGGCTAGGGTGACCACTGGCACTCTTGTCACAGCTAGGTAAGTCACTGGCTGCTTGTTGACCATGCTGATCTGGCTAACTGATGGCGGTTTCTTCAGAGATCTTCAGTTTCTACTTCAAATCTATCCTATATTCTCTTAAAAGGTATCAGGAAAGCACTTCCTCCAGCGCAGGAGTGAGAAGTCCTGAGTTTGTGCTGTTCCCAGGTCGGAGGACACTTACTTGGCGCTGGTGTGGCAGGTCCCATTGCAGTTGTCTGTTGTGATCTCTGAAAAGAAAGATCAGTTGCCCTGTGAATTCTTGCTTTGGCCCATAGTAGTAGGAAAAGACTGAGTTCCTTGAAGTTGTCCGCAACGACACAAGTCCTTACCACTGTGCAGACAGTTTTCAGGTTGGGTACCAGGGAACTCAGAGACCAAGCTGAAGGTCAAATACATCAATGAGGGAGGTGTCTCTTAGAGTGGAAGCTCCTTGTGAAGGTCACACAGTTTGGACAGGGGACTCTGAACCTTGTTATATATGTGATGAAAAGCCATAGCAAATTGTCAAGTCCTGGGGATGGCACGGAGTGGAAAATGTTACCTCTGACTTATGTTCTGGAAAGTTCTTCCTTGCAGTTATGTGGAATACAGAAAAGAGAGGGATGGGACCCAGGATGGAAGGTAAAGAGCTGCATCACAAGGCTTCTGGTGGCGGGGTACAGATGGAAGAGACACGGTCCAGAGATGTGGATGAGTAGAATACTCGGAGATGTTGGTGAAGGAGGCAGTAAGGAGCTAGGGGTGGTTTTTAGGCCATGAGTTCTAGCTGCCCTCGTCCATGACTGATAACCATCCATGCTGCTGCCACCTGAGTCGTGGTCTGGGCATCTCCTACATCTACCAGTCTCTGCTTCATTTGGTCCCAGGGCACCATCCTCAGCATCTCCTGCATCCACCAGTCTCTGCTTCCTTTGACCCCTGAGGGCCTCCACTGTGCACATCAGTGTTCTGCTGCTGCCTCATTTAGGAATTACATAGACTGTTGCTGTAGCTTCTGGGCTGCTCCCTGTCCCTTTCATTGAAGTTGGTTTCCCATAAACTGTGCTCTTAGAAGCATGAAGGGACAGTGAGGGGTAAGGTACTGCAATTAGGGATTTACTCGGGATATCCTCCTGCTTGTGTGATCCACCGCCTCCCTACTCTTTGTGGCCCTCTTCCAGACTGTCTGAATCCTGGTTCTGCACCCCAGCACCTGATACCTGCTCTGGGATGAGCTTTGGTCTGGGATCCTTCAGATTCCATTTTGGTGTTTCGCTTTCTTTCTTTCTTTCTTTCTTTCTTTCTTTCTTTCTTTCTTTCTTTCTTTCTTTCTTTCTTTTTTTTTTTTTTTATAGCTCTACCTTCTCCTGGATTTAGTATCCGCTGAAGAGACAGGTAATGACAGTCCCTCAGACAAACCACGTCATTGGTGCCCTCAGAGGGTTGGTGGGCACCTGTGACCTTTTTTTCAGTTCCTGCCTGAGAAGGGACAATAAGATCTTTGATGCTGGCTTCTAGAGTCATTCTCTTCATTCTGGTGCCTCACTGATTCCTCTTAAATACAAATAAGATATTATTGCCACCATGTTTAAAAGTCTTCAATGGCTCCCTCCAAGCCAATGCGCCTGTCTCTTAGTGACCTTGCTCTTGCCTGGCCCTCTAGCTTGTCATTCAGCTTGCCTCTTTGCCTCTGTTCTCATAGCCTTCAATCAATTGGATCTCTAAATGTATGCAGAGATTGTGTCTTTGAAGCAATTGCTTTCTTCTCATCATCGTCAAGTACAATTAGAAACATCAGTGGAATGTAAGACTGGAGCGATGGAGCTCTCCACCAGACCCTCAAGTTGAGAGAGTAATAGATTGCTATTGAGCCATGTGGCCATGAACAGCAAAACCCTTCCCAAGAACACTAGCTCCTGAGCCAGACACCCATCTCAGATCTGAACACATGAATTGAGAAGACAAATTCTGGAAGAGGCATATGGAATATGCTCACTATGACCTTGTTTGTTACAGCAGATAACTGGTTTTAGAACATGCAATTACGGAGGGGATGCAACTCAGGGCCAGATGGCTTGACTAGGTCTCACACCTGAGGCAGCCATTCAGTTACCAGCATTGCATCAAACAAGCATAAAACAGTTTGGTCTATAACAACATATTAATGATATTGTTCTAGCTGCATTCACACAGAGGAAAAGTGCCCATTGCTTACTGTTAAGTGAGAAAGGAGGTTATAAAATGCATAGCCTGGCCCCTGATACATACTGTTCTATACTAAGTCACACTGAATATTACTAATAGGGTTTTTCTAGCAGTGAGTACATGAGTAACTTGATTTCTTTCTTGTGCTTTTCCTTATTTTACAAATTCTTCACAGCAGGGAGATATGTTTCTCACCAGGAGAAGTACTCATGGCTTGTCTTCTACTATAGAAAGGAAAACAGCATGTCTTCTGAAAAGCTGGGCTAAGCACTAAGGAGAGGTATGAAGAGTGCTTACCGCTGTCACACTTTACTCCTCGCCAGCCGACATCGCAGTCACAGGAGCCATCTCCCCCGGGACCTTGGTTACATCTCCCATGGACGCAAGAGCATGCTAAGCAGAAAAACATTTGCAAATGACCAGATTCTGACTCATGTCCAACATTTCCTTTACCCCTTACTGGGTGTAGTTCTCTGCATCCCACTCTCTGACCAGGGTCTTTCTTGTGGGACTGGAGTCACAGGACATAGGGATGCAGGTTACCAGGTGAAAAGGTCCTATTTCAACAAAACTGTTCAGCCCACAGTTTGGAGACTGTGCGGCACTGTGTGAACATGACTCAGATAAGGTCATCTGATGATCCGGGATCATATGGGACCCTAAGAGCAGCCTTCAAAAGATACCCATCTGCCTGGGCATGGTGGTGCACACCTGCAATCCCAGCAGTTGGCAGATATCTGAGTTCAAGACCAGCCTGGTAGAAGTAGTGAGATCCAGGCAGTCAAGGTTAATATCAAGGCCTTGTCTCAAAATAAATGTTCATTTGATATCAGGTTTGTAGAAACCTGTTTGCTCTGCCTTCTCCAAAGACTCAGGACTAATGATTCTTTCATATCCCCGAGTCTCCTCAAGAACTTGACTTAAGCTGAGGAAGATTTTTCTTTTATTTTACCTTAAATTGAGTCATGACTTACAGGTATTGACATGTAAAAATTTGTTAAGTTTTACATGTAAGTCATAGCAACATTATTGTAAATCAGGCAGCATGTACAAAACGTTAAGGGACAAGTTATTATCAAGCATGTAGTAAATGTGCAATAAACACAAAACTAAAAAAAAAAGAGTTTGAGGAAAATATGAAAAAGAATAGGGAAATCTATTGTGTTGTAAGCAAGTGAAACAGTACTATTAAAAATAAAGACTGCTGGGCGGTGGTAGTGCACGCCTTTGATCCCAGCACTCAGGAGGCAGAGGCAGGCGGGTTTCTGAGTTCGAGGCCAGCCTGGTCTACAGAGTGAGTTCCAGGACAGCCAGGGCTATACAGAGAAACCCTGTCTCAAAACAAACAAACAAACAAACAAACAAACAAAACAAAACAAAACAAAACAAAACAAAAGACTGTGGGCAATGCTACTACTAAAAGCCATGGCTATTAAACACCTATGAACTCAAATCAGCACTGTTAGATATAGATTATAGTCCAGTCACTGCTACAGCCCAAGACTTGCTTGACACTGAGCTGATCAACATTCCATGGATGGGGGAGGAGTTCATAAAGCCCCGCCCCTTTCAAGGCAGCTATAGGCAGTTAAAAGTTACAGGGGTGGGGTGGGGTGGGGTGGGGTGGGGTGGGGTGGGGGAGGCGGGGAATCATCTTCAGCAGTGTAGCCACCCACTGGCACATTACCTTTGCTTAGGTACAACCACTGACTCATGCACTCAACCTTAATTAAAAGCAGGAGTTCACAAAAAAGAAATAAGAAAATAGGAGGTGGGCTTGGGGAAGGAGAAGGGGTTCAGCGGGAGGGGAAGGGGAAGTGAGGAGGATAATGGTGGGGACCTTGATGAAAGAACATTATAGAAATGTGTTTATGAAACTCTAAAAGAAAGAATGCATGAATGAATGAATGAACGAACAGATGAATAGATAAGAACTTGGCAAAAGCTATGAATACCACTGCTCACAAAAGCCACTCAGCTTTGGGTCTTGGTGGACCCCACAGAGTCACCCACAGATTCTAGTTCCAGAAGTGCTCCATAAACAGAGGCAAGTCTTCCAAACAACACAGAAAAATAAACCCACATCTAATTTCAATGATATATTATAATGGCCAAATTTCAGCAATTCTGTTATGTGTTAGCTTTGTGTGGCTCTGACTGGCTGCTGAGGAAGCAGTAGGGGCTAAGCTGATGGTTGGGGACCAGCTGGATGGAGGATCTGTTTTCTAATCCCAGCAGCAAGCTCTGGCAGGTGTCCTGGGGACAAGGAAGCCAGGGTGTGGACGGTCAAGAGGATGCGCCTCAAACTGATTAAACATCAAGCCACATTGCTCAGTGATGGTGGATCAAGGAGGGACTTTCTTAAAGAGGACAGTTTGATGTTAGAGCCAGGCTTTGGGGTCAAGAAAGATATGGATTCAGACCAAGGCCTATTTCTTCTAACCTTGGGGGACCTCACTCATGTTCCCAGTCTTAACACCTGTATTTTCAGAACAACAATTCCAAAGCAGATAAAGTTCCTGACTAAATGAGTCATAAGGATAGATCTGTTCCCCCCCCCCCCCAAGGTGGCTACTGAGCAACTAGTACAAGGAATGTTTAATCATGGTGATTAGCACACACAGGCCGGCTGAGAGCCAGAGAAAGAAATTGGGAGTGGGTGGGTACATCCAGGTCAATGACTGGAAATGTTTTGGAACACTGCTCTATACAAGGAAAATAACAGGCTTAAAACAAACAAACAAAAAATAAATCAGTGATTCTCTCTGTAGCCCAGGCTGGTCTCAGACTCAGGGAAATCTTACAGCCTCAGCCTCTGAAATGCTGGGAATATTCAACTGGCTCACAGAGAGACTCATACTTTTCACTAACAATGGTGGGTGGATTCCTGCTGCCTGGGGAGGGGCTGGGTAGAGAGCACAGCAACTATGATCATAGGCTGCTGGCTAGCCTGGGCCTGGGAGGCTGAAGGTCCAGGGTCTGGGCAGGAGCAACGCTCACCTTGGTCACAGTGAATACCGTACTTCCCCTCTGTGCAGGTCTCACAGGCCGTCCCATTGAAGCCCTGCCCACACTCGCATGTGCCAGTGCCATTCACGCCGTCCAGACAGAAGCCATTCCCAGAGCACACATTCTGACCTTTCCCAGGGCAGGCTTGGCATTGTGGGCCAAAGAAGCCAGCACAGCATGCACTTGTCTGAAACAAAAACAGAGTGTGGCGTTGTTCATGTTTATCTTTTCCTGTGGGGACTCCTGGGACTCGTGTGTGAGCCTACCTGTTTCTAAGGGACAGAGGACAGAGGACAGAGCTCTCTGAGGACTGAGTGAAGCTCAACAATTCTCAGGTCACTAGCCAGCCCTACAGGTAGCCAAGTAGAGGAGGCAGGAAGAAGGAAGCAGAGGAAACCTGTCTGACGGCGCATGCCTGTGATCCTGGTACTTACAAGGGTGGCCAGTGACGGCTGCTTAGGCCAGCTTGACAAACTTTACTATGCTTATTATTGTGGTTCTTGTTTTCATTGTTATCATTGTGACTGTTGTTGTAGCAGGGTCTCATTTAGCTGACGCTGGCCTTGAGCATCTGATCATCTTCTACTGCCCGAGCACTGGTGTTGTGCTATAGGCTGGTGCTCCTGACAGCCTCAAGGAGTAGCACAGGTGATGCTGGAGGGGTGGGAGGACCAACAGGCCTCCAGCACCCCCAAACTGGGGCCCCTCCTCCTGGATGCTGTTTCCTCTCTGGAAGGAGTATATGCTCTGACATTTTAGGAGGACCTCTTGTGGTTCAGGGAAGCCCCTAAGAGGTCTGTTTGGCACACACACACACACACACACACACACACCCCACTTTATTCTTAAGTGCATTAAAACATAAAACTCTCTCCAGTCCCATGCTCTGCAGTTCCAACCCCCTGGAAGAAGAAATCTCATCCTCTGGAGAAGAAGCAGGATGGTAAGTTATAAGGAAATTTCCAAGTGATGTGCAGGGATCCTGGATATTGCTGCCTCATTTTCTGAATGAGCAAGTGCCCCCTGCCTTCGCTCAGTGACCACGTCCTTTGTGTCCTGTTTACATAATTAACTAAGTAATGTAGTTTAGTGTAATGACCCATGCATGCCTGTGCTGTGGGAGCAGGGTTCCCTCCTCACCTTCCACAGCTCAGTCTGTTCCTCACTCAGCCCAGCACTTTGGTTTTTACCCATTTTCTGATTTACCCATTTTCTGCATTTTCCTGTAACCAGTAATACTTTGGATGGTAACAGTGACGACACGGGGCAGATGTTGGGAAGAACACACTGCCACAGCCTCCTGAGAGGCTAACCTGTGGCTGACTACCCACTGCCACAGCCTCTCGAGAGGCTAACCTGCGGCTGACTACCCACATGCCGGCGGCCTCGGGACGACCAGCCTGTACTCACAATGATGGTTTTCACACACTGTGGCTGGCACCCGATGAAAACGGATCTCTTCCCCATGAAGTAAATGGAATAGATGCATTTCCTCGTCTCACTCTGTGAAAGCATAAGGATGCTGTCATCTCTTCAGTCAGGAAGAAAGTTTCCCAGTTTCCATTGGTGAGTAAGTGGGTGACTCCTTTTTTTTTTCTCTAACATATTCTAGTGCTACTTCATAAGGAAGAACGCAAGCGAAACCCAACCATGCCGGCATACTAGAAAGTAGTGTTCTATAAGCAGGACATTTCTCTAGAAGACTAAATCAATTCTAGAAGAATCAAAAAATAAGTCAGATAGAAATATTCTTCCAGCCCCATATACTCATTAAACTTAAGCTTTATTTTATTGATTGATTTATAGTCTCCCAAATCCAAGAAAGAATTGTTTGCTCATCAAGATTTATAATATACAATATCAATTAAAACCCCAAACCCAAGTGAGAGACTCCGTATTCACCGTTCATCATGGATTATTATCACTAAGCTATGGGAACACGCAATGCTTATTCTTTGTAATGATCATTAACAGAAGTAGCTTTTGTATAAAAACAAGCTATAAGAAATAGATTGGTGGGCTGGAGAGATGGCTCAGTGGTTAAGAGCACTGACTGCTATTCCGAAGGTACTGAGTTCAAATCCCAGCAACCACATGGTGGCTCACACCCATCCAAAATGAGATCTGATGCCCTCTTCTTGGGTGTTTGAAGACAGCTACAGTGTACTTACACATAATAAATAATTAAAAAAAAAAGAAATAGATTGGTAATTCATTTAAGATGTGTCTACGTTTTTCCATGTTTATATCTGTTTCCTTGAGAAGGTCAGTCGTGACTTCAATTATAAAAGGAAACCAGGCAGGTGGAGCGTTTCAGACTGCCTACGCCTTGGGTCATGGGGACTGTTTTCTATGATAGAAGATTTTGCTGTTGGTCTTAACTGGCTAGTATAAAAGATGCAGAAAGTGAAAAATAGTTTTGTGCATTGCATGTTAGTTTCTGAGCCCATTTCTATTCTTATTACTAATTGTTTTATTTAATATGTATTTGCATTTCTAATATTAATATTATTGATAACATTACGTATAAGTATATATTAATTATACAACAAATGCACTCACTGTGCTGTTAACCAACAATAGAATTAATAACAAATATTAATATTTAATAGATTAATTATTATCTTTATATTTTAGTTAATAATCTAAATAAATTAGATTAATTTTTACTCTAACTTAATTATTAAAATCCCCCTTAGCCCCTCAAAGACTGCATTTAAGGCTATGAAGATGCATACCAATGGGGAGAAGGGTCATCAAAATGTTTTCTCTGGGCGCGACATAGCCGCGGCCATCATGAACTCACAGTAGTGGTCGTTGCTTGACAAGACTTGGCCTGTCAACAGTCAGTGATGGGGGAGGAGCCTATGGGTCCTACCCCTTCCAAGGAAACTATGGGAGGATGGGAGGGGAGTCACTGTCTTCAGTTGTGTCTCTGCTGCTGGTCCTACCAGGCTTGGAGAACAGTCCCACATCCATGGCCACATTAAACTCAGTGGGACAAAAGCAAAAGCCGTGAGTGGGGAAAGGGACTTGTGTGTGTGTGTGTGTGTGTGTGTGTGTGTGTGTGTGTGTGTGTAGGTTGACATGGGTGAGGGTGAGGTTAGTTAGGTATATATATATATATATATATATATATATATATATATATATATATAGAACTGCCAAAGAATAAATCTCATTGACAAAAAACCAAGTGAATTTTAAAATAAAGTAAAGAGGAAGTGTGCAGAGTGCAGGCATCCCCTTACTCCCCCATTTGGCTTCTTGACCATGGATGAGAGGCCCAGAGGCCTCAAACTCCTGCTGCTTTTCCTAAAAAAAAAAAAAAATGCACACTGCATAGAATTAAACCTAGGGAGGGAAGGAGGGCAGAAGAAAACATTTTCCAATTTGGACTCTCTTAGCTAGATGCTGGTTTTGTTTTCTTTTGTTTTTAAACCAAATCAGGTGAGTACTTACAAGTGGTTTTGTCTCGAGCGGGCAGAGTGTTTGCTGGGAACACTTTCCACACTTCCCCTTGATAAAAAAGTGTAGAGACAAAGAAGACATATCAAAGTGATTAATTTCAGTGCAAAACGAGGCCACAAATGAAAGCTTGGAGATACAGATTTTAGAGAGCGGAGTTGACAAGCAGGGTGAGACCGCCTTAAGGCTCTCTGAGCCACGCTCTTGACTCTGGGTCTTGCGTCTTGCATATCTGAACACTGCTTTCTCCCGTAGTTGTCCTCAGAATCGAATAATGTTTTAGACCACAGAAGGCATTGCTCATTTAAATATGAATTCTTTAGCACTAATTTATTAATGCATCAGAACCCTTGTTCAGTGACTTGGGTCAGACACAGACACAAATGATGAGTCACACATGGTACCTGCCTTCACAAGACATGGTGCAGCTGAGGGCTACAGCTGCAGGATTCTGAAATAACACACACAAAGCACAGAAGACAGAAGGGCAGAAACTTCTCAGTGTTATCTTCTAGATCAGGAGAATGTCTGGCTATCAGAACAGACTTGACAGTATAGTGCCACTGTCGTGATCTCTGTTTCTAGGGCCAGACTGCTCAGATTTGAGTCCCTTCTCTGCCACCTGCTATTGGGTGAATAAACCTCTCTTATGCTCATTTTCTCATCTGTAAACTGGAGTCACTCAGAGTCCTTACTTTCTAGGGTGTTGTGAGGATCATATGGGTTAGTCCACGTAAATGTTTAGAGTGATGCCATGCAGGTATCAAATAGCTAATACATATCAGTAGTGTTACTATTCTCAAAGGATAACCACAACTGCCTCTCTGCCTGCAGTGACAAGCTTGCACCACTGCATGAGTAGGTATCACACTGAATTCACACTGCCATCTATATGCCTCTTCTGGTTGACCACCCTTAACCAATACCTATGATGGGTGAAGCATGGACCTCTCCCTGGTATGGTTTTCCTTTTACAAGGGAGCCAGGGCCTCAGAATCCTGCTCACCATGGTCATCCAGCTAACCTTCCCCAGGCATGCTAGGTACAAGCTATCCAAGGAGATGATGAGCCTGTAGACTCCAGGCTGTGACCCACTCACCTTTTGGTACATTAGAGATGCTCACTACATAGGCTCTTTCTCAGTTCACAGGATTGATCCGAGAGCCTCATGTGTACCAACCAAGTGCTGTACTTCTGAGCCACAACCCCAGTCACAACAAATGAGAAAGTTTTGAACTAAACTGAGATAATCTAATAGAAAATGATTAGGTTTAAAATTATTATTGTTATTTAAACATTTTTCATTACATTTTGTGTGTACATGCAAGTGCACGTGCTCGCACACGCGCGCGCGCGTGTGTGTGTGTGTGTGTGTGTGTGTGTGTGTGTGTGACTGTACATGTGTGGAAGATAACTTGCAGAATTCACTTCTATCTTTTTACCACCTGGGTCTTGAGGATTGAATTCAGGTTGCCAGGCTTTGTGGCAAGCATCTTTACCCCTTGTCCCATGTTTAAAATTAAAAATAAAGTGTGTGTGTGTGTGTGTGTGTGTGTGTGTGTGTGTGTGTGTGTGGCTGGAGAGATGGTTCAGCTATTTAGAGCACTGGCTACTCTTCCAGAGGACCTGAGTTCAATTCCCAGTGCTCACATAACAGCTTGAAACTGTCTGTAACTCCAGTTCCAGGGGGTCAGACACCTTCACACAGGCATACATGCAGTTAAAACAGAAATGTCCATAAAAAGAAAAACCCATCACTCGTTATCCTCATCACTGGCCCTGCTGTAACTTACTCTCACAATAACGGTGTCATTATTGTCACACCTATTCTTCTTGATTTCCAGAACTTTCGCCAGACCATGGATCACTCCCTTGTCAGTGGCCACATTGGTGTAGTTTATTGGAGCTTCATTTACATACAGCTGTGAGCAAGAGAATCAGATATGGTTTTATTATGGTTATATTAGAGAAGATGCAGAAGATGGGAAATGAAGGCCCCAGTATGACACAGTCTAGCAGATAATCCAGTTTCACTGGAAAGTAGCACAGCATAGTTGACAGAGCTCAGACTTGGAAGAGGGGAGTCTGAATCATAGTCCTGAATCTGGTACCACGGAGCTGTGTGACACTGGGTCAATTGCTTTCCTGAACCTCAACACTCCTTTTTGTAAAAGGAAAATATTCTGAATTATCTCTAGGGTGTTATTTGTCTCTGAAATGAATTGGTTTATGTTTGCTTAAAAATTACTTCCTAAGGACTGGAGAGGTAGCTCAGCAGTTAAGAGCACTAGATGCTCTTCCAAAGGACTTGGGTTCAATTCCCAGTACCCACAAGGCAGTTCACAACTGTTGGCAATTCCAGTTCCAGGGGATCTGACACCCTCAAATAGACATACATAGAGGCAGAAACGCCAATGCACATAAAATTTTAAAAATTACTGCAAGCTGGCTTTATGGGCATACTCATCTGTGCTGCAGTCAGGTGGTCCACAAGGTGTGGATGCTTCCCCTAAGATGTGGAGAACACAGTGCATCCTTCCAGTATATCTGTAACTTGCAACTAATTTGCCAGCAACTCTAGACTAAAGGACAGTGAGCATGGAGAAGGATAAAACTTATTCTATGGAACATATAATGCATTGTTCTGCAATGAGGACTTAAAATTCATAAGACAACATCAAACAGCATCATCAATACTTCTTACTTTTGAAATTGATATGGAATACCATTGTCTCTTATGAGTGGCTGGCAGTGAAGTGGTCTCTTCTGTTTGGATGCTGGGGGAGTGAGGAATGAGCTTTGCGTTGCTGTTTCAAGGTCAATGGACGTTAGAAGCATCACAAGGACAACTCGTTTAGTCTCAAATGGTGATTATAGCACAAGTTTCCAGAATTCCAAGATGTTGAGCTATTTTTGAATACAATGATAGCAGAACATTGGATGCATTCCTATTTAATTTGGCATGTAAAGAGTCTGAATCATTCCCATCATGAGATATAGCTAGAGAATTAAGGGTTGCATTGAAAATGTTATATAAACACACCTACTCAATTAGAAAGCATTCTCTCCCTACTTCCATTTCAACAAAGAGAGTGAAAGGAAAGCATCCATTGTCTTTATTTTTGCTCTAAATCAGGAAATTTATGGGCTCATAGAGAATGAACCATAGTGCTGAAAATAACTCAACTCACAGCATCTGAATATTCATCTCTACCTGATGAAACAAAGAAGATAACAGAAAACAAGAAGGAAAAGAAAGCTTTCTATCAATAAGATAATTGTTATTCCTGGAAAATGTATTTAGTGAAATTCTGAACACTGATATGGAATCATAGAAAAATGTTTGGAATTAAATTATTCTCCAAGTAATAAAGAAAGTAAAGGACCCTTTAAAAAGTCTCTAGCTAGATCTTTTTACATAGGAGTTTTTTTTAATTTACTTAGTGCAATGATGGCATTAGTGAAGAAAAGTTTAAAGGATCAAATTATTAATGCTTCTAAGATTGCGCAGTCAAACTCTCACCCCAATATAGTGTGCTTGTACTCTTCAGCTGTCCTGCCCCCATCTCTTCCTGGATCAGTAATTGATAGCTTTATATCACAACCCATAGGTAACAGTGAGAGAGACAGGAGGGGGGAACCTGGCCTAGTATAGGCTTTTGAAACTTTAAAACTTATCCCCACTGACACACCTTCTCCAACAAGGCCACACCTCCTCCAATGAGATCACACCTCCTAATCCTTTCCAAACAGTACCACTAACTGGGGACCAAGCATTCAAACATATGATCCTATGGATGGCATTCTGATTCAAATCACTACGTTCCTCTCCTTGACCCCCATAATCCTTCAGCCATATCATAATGCAAAAATTCTTTCAGTCCAACTTCCAAAGTCTGTATAGTCTTTCAGTCTTAAGACCATTTAAAAGTTAAAAGTCCAAAGTCTCTTCTGAGACTGAAGGCCATCTCTTAACTCTATGGAATCTATATGGAATCTATAACACCATATAAAAGCAAAAATAAAAAGCAAATCACATATCTCCAACATACGATGGCACAGAATACACATTACCACTCCAGAAGGGAGGAAAGGGAACATAGTGAGGAAATACTGGACCAAAGCGAGACCAAAGAAACCCAGCAGGGGAATTCCAATTTCTGTCTTAGCTTGCTCAGTGTCCCACTCTTTCCGACTATGTTGACTGATACACACTTTCCTCTCTTGGGTTGGTTCCACACTCTTTCTGCAGCTTTCCTCAACAGGTCTCCTCATCTCTGGCATCTCCGACATCTTGGGGTTTCCAACACAGTCCAGGCTTCACCTTCACAGCTTCAAGCAGTGATCTCCCTGAACCTCTATCAGGGAGGGACTCCACTGGCACACACCTGGCCTCAGCAGCTTTTCTTAACTAAGGAGGAAGATTCTAAAACCCCTTTCTTGTAACTTCCTTGATAAGGCCAGAACCATGTGGCCACAGCTGCCAAGTTCATTTGCTGAGACTGGAACCTGACTGCCTTCATGATTTACACTTGCATCAGCTTTCCATTGTCAATGGTTTCCTTTGCTGCTGAAGCTTGCCTCTGATTCCTTTTTGCAAGCTGGAAGCTTGGCTGGGTGAGATCTTGCCTTGAGAGCACCACTCTCTTTAATCCAGTTGGAATCAGGTCTTTCTTGAACTTTTTATTTCCTGGAGCACAGGACTTGACTCCTAGTCACATTTCACACTGGTTTTTTTTTTTTTTTTTTTTTGTCTTCTCCTCAGACTGTACATCTTGTATTTCTCTTCAGCTTATTTACTCCTTTTCACTGTAGAGCTGCATAAGAGTGAACATTAATAACCCCATGACAAAGTCAATACTAGGCTGTTTTGAAATTTCCTCTGCCAATGACCTTAATCCAGAACTCCTCAGTTTAGCCTCAGGCAGATTCTTAGGACAAAAGCAAAAAGCAGCCACATCCTTTGCCAAAACATCATAAGTATGGTCCATCGACCACTTAGTAATACACTCCCCTTCTGCAGTCTCTTGATCTGGGCCTCCATAGTCCAAATCTCCTAAGAACTACTGCCCTCCATGTTCATGGGTTTGGCCCCATAAACCTCAAAACCTCAATTAAGGAACTGAATAATTATTCTTCTTTCTTCTTATCTTCTTTCTTCTTTCTTCTTTCTTCTTTCTTTTCTTTCTTCTTTCTTCTTTCTTCTTTCTTCTTTCTTCTTTCTTCCTCCTCCTCCTCCTCCTCCTTCTCACCAAAGTTCCAAAGTCTTTCATAGTCTTCCAAATAATAGCATGGTCAGGCCTTTCACAGCAATATACCATTTTCTGGTGCAAATGTCTGTCTTATTTACTGTTCAATTTTTACAAAGAGACACCATGATCATAGCAACTCATATAAAAGGAATCATTTAATTGGGAGCTTGCTTACAGTTTTAGAGAGTTAGCTCATGATTATCATGGTGGGAAGCAGGCATGCATGGCACTGGAGCAGTAACTGAGAGGCTTATATCTTGACCCATAGGCAACAGAGAGAGAGAGAGAGAGAGAGAGAGAGAGAGAGAGAGAGAGAGAGAGAGAGAGAGAGAGAAGAGAAGACACACACACAGACACACACACAGAGAAGCTTTCACTGCCACACTATTCTAACAAGGCCACTCCTTTTAATCCATCCCAAACAGTTCTACTAACTGGGGACCAAGCATCCAAACAGATGAGTCTATGGGGCCATTCTCATTCAACCTACAACACTCAAGACTACCCTAGAATGGCCCCAAACTTGTGATTCTTCTTCCTCAGCCTCTGTGCTGCCTAGTTTGTATATCAGTTTGACATAAGGTAGGGTCATCTGGAAGGCAGAATCTTAATGAAGAAAATGCCACTATAGGATTGGGCTGGAGGCAAGTATGTAGGGTATTTTCTTGGTTGATGATTGATGTGGGAGGACCCAGAACATTGTGGGTGGTACCACGCCTGGCAGGTGGTCCTCAGGTGTATAAGAAAAGAAACTGAGCATGCCAGAAGCAAGCCAGTAAGCAGCATTCCTCTGTGGCCTCTGCTTCAGGTCCTGCCTTACACTCTTTCAGTGATGGACTGTTACCTGAAAGCATAAAGTGAAATAAACCCTTTTTTCCAAGTTACTTTTGGTCATGCCATTTTTAAACCTCCTTAAGATGACCTCCATAGTCCTAGGATTACAGGCACATAATACCTGGCTCTTTATTGACTCTTAAATCATATTTTAAAAATAATTCCTTCTGAGAATTCATTTTAGAATTATATTGTTTCTTATTAAATTTTCATACAGTTTAAAGATACGGCATTTGAACTACATGAGCAGAATTTTATATTACAGCTATAATAACTAGCTCCATGAAATCTCTTTTCGGAATGCTAACCATTTAACTACCTAGGCCTTGTGTGAAGCAATCACTGCAATGTTGTATGGTGGTTGGTGCATCCCTGTGATTGTGCAATATTAACGCAAATTTGTTTTACTTTGAGAGCCTCATGCATATCATCAGACTCCTGACTTCCTGAAGCCAAGGCCACATCCTGCAAGTTATTTTGAAAAACAAAGTTCCCTTCCATCTTGGAAACTGAAGTCTGTTGGGTTTGTGGTACCAGTGCTTAAGAGTCCTTATTACTGCTGGGACTCAAATACCACAGTCAGTAGGACTACACTGGTTGTGATAGTTTGTATATGCTTGGCCCAGAGAATGGCACTATTAGAAGGTATGACCTTGTGGGAGTAGGTGTGTCACTGTGGGTGTGGCATAAGACCCTCATCCTAGCTGCCTGGAAACCAGTCTTCTCCTAGCAGGCTTCGGATGAAGATATTGAGCTCTCAGCTTCCCCTGCATCATGACTGTCTGGATGCTGCCATGTTCCTGCCTTGATGATAATAGACTCAACCTCTGAACCTGTAAGCCAACCCCAATTAAATGTTGTCTTTATAAAAGTTGCCTTAGCAGAGAAGCACCTGAAAAAATGTTCAACATCCTTAATCATCAGGGAAATGCAACTCAAAACAACCCTGAGATTCCACCTCACACCAGTCAGAATGGCTAAGATCAAAAATTCAGGTGACAGCAGAGGCTGGCGAGGATGTGGAGAAAGAGGAGCACCCCTTCATTGTTGGTGGGATTACAAGCTGGTACAACCACTCTGGAAATCAGTTTGGCGGTTCCTCAGAAAATTGGACATAATACTACCAGAGGATCCAGCAATACCTCTCCTGGGCATATATCCAGAAGATGTTCCAACCGGTAAGAAGGACACATGCTCCACTATGTTCATAGCAGCCTTATTTATAATAGCCAGAAGCTGGGAAGAACCCAGATGCCCCTCAACAGAGGAATGGATACAGAAAATGTGGTACATTTACACAATGGAGTACTACTCAGCTATTAAAAGGAATGAATTTATGAAATTCCTAGGCAAATGGATGGATCTGGAGGGCATCATCCTGAGTGAGGTAACATATTCACAAAGGAACTCACACAATATGTACTCACTGATAAGTGGATATTAGCCCCAAAACTTAGGATACCCAAGATATAAGATACAATTTGTTAAACACATGAAACTCAAGAAGAATGAAGACCAAAGTGTGGACACTGTGCCCCTTCTTGGAATTGGGAACAAAACACCCATGGAAAGAGTTACAGAGATAAAGTTTGGAGCTGTGAAGAAAGGATGGACCATCTAAAGACTGCCATATTCAGGGATCCATCCCATAATCAGCTTCCAAACTCTGACACCATTGCATACACTAGCAAGATTTTGCTGAAAGGACCCAGATATAGCTGTCTCTTGTGAGACAATGCCGGGGCCTAGCAAACACAGAAGTGGATGCTCACAGTCAGCTATTGGATGGATCACAAGGCCCCCAATGGAGGAGCTAGAGAAAGTACCCAAGGAGCTAAAGGGAACTGCAACCCCATAGGTGGAACATTATTATGAACTAACCAGAGCTCTTGACTCTAGCTGCATTTGTATCAAAAGATGGCCTAGTCAGCCATCACTGGAAAGAGAGGCCCATTGGACTTGCCAACTTTATATGCCCCAGTACAGGGGAATGCCAGGGCCAAGGGGTGGGGGTGGGTGGGTGGGGGACTGGGGGGGGGGGAGTGTATTGGGGACTTTTTGGATAGCATTGGAAATGTAATTGAGGAAAATACCTAATTAAAAAAAATATATAGAAAAAAAAAAAGTTGCCTTAGTCATGGTGTCTCTTCACAGCAATAAAACTCCAACTAAGACAGAATTTGGTTCCAGGAACTGGGGTATTGCTCTGATAGGCCTGACCATGCTTTTGTTTGGGAGAATATGGATTTCGGAACTTTGGATTTGGAAAGAAATGGAATGTTTTAAGTGTGGCTTAATGGGTTATCCTAGTAGGAATATGGAAAACTTTGTTGCTGAGAGTGATTTGAACTGTGCAGATCTTCAAGAGGCTTCAGTGTAGAAGAATTTTAGTATGTGGCTTAGAGACTTTTTTTTTTTGTAAAGAATGTGGATGCTTTTTGCCCTGGTCTGAAGAGTTTACCTGAGGTTAAGATAAAAGAGATTTATATTAATTGCATTGACAAAGGAAGCCTCAAAAAAGACCAACAGAGACCTTGTTCTCTGGTTAAGTCTCATGAAGAGTGTTTTTGAACAATTGTAGCAAGCTTAGAATGAAAAAAATTAGATTTATGGTTCAAGTAATAATAAAGGGGTATAAGAATATAAAATGGAGCAGAATCCTATGTTCAAGGAGATAAAGATTAAGGGGGTGGTGATCTCAGGGCAAGATTCCACCCAGCTAAGCTTATTGTTTGTGTGTGCAGTTGAACAAAGAATAGTTTGAACTTTTAATTCAGAAGGAGCCAGCCGGGCTTGGTAGCGCATGCCTTTAATCCCATCACTTGGGAGGCAGAGGCAGGCGGATTTCTGAGTTAGAGGCCAGCCTGGTCTACAGAGTGAGTTCCAAGACAGCCAGGGCTATACAGAGAAACCCTGTCTTGAGAAAAAAAAATCAGAAGGAGCCCAGAAGATCATGTGTGGATCCTAGAAACTGGAACAAAAAGCTGTAACATTGATGTCGCCTTAGAGACTCCAAGATGTTTGAGAGGCCAGAGCCATGGGATACCTGCTGAGGAAAGCTGCTAACAGAGAGTGGAACCAGCCCAGGAGAACGAAGTTTGTTGCAGTCAACATAAAATGAAAACGGAGTTGGTGACCTGAAGACTACTTTGACATCAGACGTGGAGATGCAGAGTTTGGAATTTGGCCAGCTTGTTTCCTGTCTTGCTTTAGGGATTACAGTTAAGTGATTGGATGGATCCCAGAAGAGACCTTGAACTTTGGACTTTTAACATTGTTGAAAGTGCTATAGAATATAGGGAATTCTGAAGTTGGAGTAAATGTACTTTGCATTATGCTATCTTTAGGTATGACCCCCATAGACTCATATGTTTGAACAAGCCTATGGGGCCAGGGAGTGGCACTATTAGGTGTGGCCTTGTTGGAATGGGTGCCTCACTGTGGGTGTGGCATAAGACATTCATCCTAGCTGCCTAGAAGCCAATCTTCTCCTAGCAGGCTTTGGATGAAGATATTGAGCTCACAGCTTCCCCTGAATCATGACTGCCTTGATACTGCCATGCTCCTGCCTTGATGATACTGGACTGAATCGCTGAACCTGTAAGCCAGCCCTAATGAAACAATGTCCTTATAAGAGTTTGCCTTGGTCACGGTGTCTGTTCATAGCAATAAGACCCTCACTAAGACACCAGTTATCTGAAGGCTGATCACAGGACAAGCAAGTGGGAGACTGACTATGTAGTTTATCCACTGCTTTCTGATTCAACAGAAACAACTTTTTCTTATTGATAAGGCTTAGAAGTACTGGAGGTATTCTTTGGTATGGAAGAGATGAGGGTTGATAGTAATGGAGATACCTATTCTTGAGTTTTGTTAAAAAGATATTACCTGGTCATTGTGGAGAAAGAAGGCGAGGAGGTAGGAGAAGCCCAGCATCGTCTCTCGGTGCATGCCGTTGTGCAAGTCATTCCTCAGGAGCTTTTCCCCCAGGACCACGTGGTATCGAAGAATGTCTTCCTTCTGTACCACACATACAAGGAAAAGTCAGCCAGTGAACTGGCCACTTGGCTATACTCTGCTCTACTGTGCCAGAGCCATGGGGTTGCAAAGCTGTGGCTTATCCATGAGCAAGACATCAGGGCTCAGAAGTGTTAGGTAAGAAGGAGAGCTGTGAATTTCCAGAACATCTAGACGGCATAATCAAAGTGGTGAGTAGATTTAAAAGTGATTTCTTTAAGATTACAAATATTTCAGCTTCAAAACTTCAACATAAGATGAGCTTTACGCAGTTTGTGTCATAAAGTTACAGATTTCTGGATAAAATAGAAAATAATATGAGGGATGTGAATATGAAAATAATTCCAAGTATTTTAATTATTATTAAAACAAAATACCCCCAAGTAGAAATATGCAGTTAAGAACACTACCCAACATAACTGCAATTTTTTATATTGATTCAAAGACTTTTGGAATTAAAAAAAATTTTTTTTGCAGTGCCAAAGGGGTATTTTTTTCCTGTTATTAAAAAAATGACACTGTAGAAAAATCTACAAACAAGTGCATAGTGGTTTCCGCCTACATAAGTGGTTTGGACTATAATTATGAACATTTCTTTGATATGCAGATTAGCATTTTCAGTGCATTTTTATTTTTTATCCCTAATGAGATGTTAAAGCCATTTTTTCTACACATAAAAGAGAACACATGCTTTAATAAACACTAGGTAAATGTCTTCAACTTACTTTTTTTGTTAAATATTTTAGTTTCTTTCTGTCTGTCTCTCTGTCTCTCTGTTTCTCTGTCTCTCTCTGTCTCTGTCTCTGTCTCTGTGTGTGTGTGTGTGTGTGTGTGTTGTTCATGGCAGCTGTGACACAGGGTGGTTTGTGACATGCTTGGATCACAATTAAGTATCCAGAGCTGGATGAACAGGTTTTGTCAAAAACATGATATAGCATATGTCTAATGGGTCGAAAATGTTGACAATGCTTGAGAGCTGGCTTGGGACCAACTGTGGGTACTACTCTCAAGGAAGACCCTGGTTCAGTTCCCAATATCTGTAACAGGCAGCTCACATCCATCTGTAACGCCAGCTCTAGGGGAGTTATAACACCTTTGGATGTAACACCTCTGGCCTCTGTAGGCATCTGTACTCATGTATACAAACACACACACAAACAAACAAACACACACACATACATACCACATACACACACACACACACCACACACACACACAAGCACACACCATTAAGAATAATTTTTTTCTGGTTTTTTGAAACAAGGTTTCTCTGCATAGCTCTGGCTGTCTGGAAACTAGCTCTGTAGATCAGGCTGATGTTAAACTCACAGAGATTTGCCTGCCTCTGTCTCTCGAGTGCTGGGATTATAGGTGTGTGCCCACAGCCCAGCCTAAACTGTTGACTGCTTAGAGAGACAATGTTGACTGCTGGGACTGACACTTACTAGAGAGGTGGCTTTCTTCTCCCTGATATAATTTTCGATGGCTTCATTGTTTGGCACAAACACAGTATAAGCATCTGCAGCCTCGATTGCACTTGCCAGATTGTATTGCTGCAAAGCAAAGACAGGACAGCCAGTGAGGGATTCCAGTTCCCCAACAGCTTGACAGGATGGTTATGCAGAGAACATGGTACTTACAATGATGTAGCCCCGGAAGATGGAATAGTCAGGCATCTGCTCCAGACGGGTGAGTAGACTGGGTAAGGAGCCAGTTAGACCTCTTTGGGGGATTAGCACCTGGCAAAAGAAACCCCAAAACTCTATTTAGGAAAATTTAGTACCATTGCTGTTCTGTAACTATGGAAGTCCTGTTGGTCTCTTCAGGCAGTTAAATTTTTTTTTTCCTGAAAACATTTTACTTATAGAACAAGTTATTCCAGGATGCAAAGTCTGGAAGGAACTTAGAGATGTTAGTTCAATTTTTAAAATTCCCCTTAATTTGTTCTCCATTTAGAGAAAATTTCATCCTTTTAACAGACTTTATGGATCCCGCTAAGGAGTCTTTTCTAACTTTCATTATATTATCCTGTTAATTCTTTGCTTCTTATCCCAAGAACCTTAAGTCTACTATAAGCCAGTGACCTGAATTTGCCTGTAAAAATGCTTTGCTTGATAACAATAAAACACAGGGAATTTTAACATGGTTAGATATCCTCCCCACCCGTGAGTGTGTGTGTGTGTGTGTGTGAGAGAGAGAGAGAGAGAGAGAGAGAGAGAGAGAGAGAGCACTCAGAGCCTTGTGCAGACAAAGCAAATAACAGGTATTGCTGATACATTTCCCCAGCTATTGGATCCCCTCCTTTTTTCTTCCTACTTTTGAAACAGAATCTTGCCATGTAGTCCAGGCTGACTTTAAACTTTCTGTGGTCCTTCTGATTTAGCTTCTTGAATGCTGGGATTACAGCATGTGTTACCCCATCCTGTCTGACTTTTTAGTCTCCATTACATTACATTCCCTTGTAAAGAGTTAACAGTACCGTATTTGCTGCCTCTCATCCCCCATCTCCCAACCATTTCGTTTGCATTCAAATCAACATCTGTCTGGTCCACATAGCCTAGTCTGGCTAACCCTCTGGCCAAGCTAACTAGTTTTATCTTCTCGTTCTAGAACCTTGTCAAACGGGAAACCCTCAGCACTGTAACATTGTCGTTCTTCCCTCACTCAGTCTTGCCTAGTATGGCTCAGCATGTGGAGACACTGATCTGTTTGAGGCCCGGGTCTCCCCCTCGAAGAGCTAAGCACAGGGCAGGAGGCGGTACAACACAGTCAGCTAGCATAAACATAAACCAACTCCCCTGGCAAGGGCCATCAACGCCTGGAGGGCGGAAGAGGAAACCTGGAAGCCGAGGAAGGACCCTCAAGCTCTCTTCGTGCCATTGGCTGCCTGGTGTTGAGTATGCAAATGAGGACACGTCACTTCCTATAATAGCTGGCCGCCATCTTCTCGCACCTGCCAGTGCAGGAAGACAGACGGGGTGTGAGCGGCTCCGACTAGCGCGTTGAGGAGAGGCTTGAGGACCTCCCGGTGTGAGTGAAGGTTTAGGGGCTTCGGGGGTGCGAAGTAGTCAGTGTGTGACTGGAGGCCGGGGAAGGGCTGTGGCGCGAGGCGTGTGTGTGTGTGTGTGTGTGTGTGTGTGTGTGTGTGTGAGACGCCCCCCCCCCCCCCGTGTGAGTGAAGGTTTAGGGGCTTCGGGGGTGCGAAGTAGTCAATGTGTGACTGGAGGCCGGGGAAGGGCTGTGGCGCGAGGCGTGTGTATGTGTGTGTGTGTGTGTGTGTGTGTGACGCCCCCCCCCCCCCCGTGTGAGTGAAGGTTTAGGGGCTTCGGGGGTGCGAAGTAGTCAATGTGTGACTGGAGGCCGGGGAAGGGCTGTGGCGCGAGGCGTGTGTGTGTGTGTGTGTGTGTGTGTGTGTGTGTGTGACGCCCCCCCCCCCCCCCGTGAGTGAAGGTTTAGCGGCTTCGGGGGTGCGAAGTAGTCAATGTGTGACTGGAGGCCAGGGAAGGGCTGTGGCGCGAGGCATGTGTGTGTGTGTGTGTGTGTGTGTGTGTGTATGTGTGTGTGAGACGGGGGGGCCCCCCGGAAGGGCTGTGACGTGAAGGCAGGGGGAGGGCTGTGGTGCTAGGCGGTCAGCGTGGGACTGGAGCCCGGGAAGGGCTGAGACGCGAGGCCCGTGTATGTGACTGGAGGCCCGGGAAGGGCTGAGGTGTGTGCTAGGCGGTCAGTCAGTGTGTGAGTGGAAGGCCGGGGAAGTACGGGGGCGTGAGGCCTGTGTGTGACAGGAGGCCCTGGAGAGGCTGAAGCGCGAGGCAGTCAGTGGCTGCCTGGAGGCCAGGGGAAGGGCTGAGGTGTGAGGAGTTCCGTGCCTGATTGATTGGAGGCCAGGGAAAGACTGGGGTGCAGGGAGGCAAGTGACTGGAGGCTGGAGGACTGGGGTGTGAAGACTCCCATGGATAATTGGAGGCCTGGGAAAGACTAGGGTGGTCGGTGTGGGACCGAAGGCCAAGGAAAGGGCTGTGGCTCAAGGATACCCCTGTGTGACTTTAGGCCAGGGAAGGACTTGGGTGCGAGGAGGTCTGAGTGTGACTTGGAGGCAGGGGAAAGGGATGTGGCACAAGGCAGTCAGTGTGTGACAGGAGGCCCCTGGGAAGAGTTGAGGGCATGGTGAGTGAGGTGGTAGGAGGCGGGTGCATGCCAGCTTCCCATGGCTGAGAACTATGTCACTGAGACAGAGGCTCCCTTATTGCAGGGCAGAACATTTCAAAAATGTTTCAAGTTCCCGTGGAGAATCTGGATTGCATCAGAAGTATGCGACCATGGGTGAAGAGCGCCCTTCAGATTATTGGACTCGATGGCTGCAGAAAATTGTTGAAGGACCTTGAAGGCTTTGGCCCAAGTGACAGATACTTTTATAATACGTCTTGGCCAGATATTGCTTCAAGAGAACTTGTCAGGAAGAAAATGAGATACCGACCCAAGCCATACTGCTGTAGCCTCTGCAACTACTCAGCAAATGTGCTTGTTTCTCTCAGAAATCATTTGAATCATTGTCATGAAGATGAGGTGGACCAAGAGCTGCAGATCCAGTGTCCAGATTGCTCATTTGCTTCTCGGCCCGATGTGGTGAGCAGACACTTCTGGTTGTTCCATGAACCTGTTGGGAAAGTTCACAACCCCAAAGAGAAAGTTCTGGGCAATGGGAAGTCACTGAAGGGTTATATAAAACATTTTACCTGTTTAAAATGTAACTTTTCCAACACTTCCTTCTGTAGCATGAAGAAGCATGTGCTGATCACCCATTTTCATTCTTTACTGAATGCCTATATTGGCCTTCAAACTAAAGAAGACGAGCAGCAGCCAATAGCTGCTGCTCTTTCTGGGGCAAACACTTTACCACCTGAAAGTTTCTATTGTAAAAAGTGTAGTACCACTGTGAGTAGCCAGGAAGAGCTGATGACCCATATTTTAACATCAGATGTACACAAGAATTTGGAGAATAAGTTGAGGTCTGTGATTTCAGAACACAACAAGAGGTCTGGGTTTCTGAAGCAAGTGGCTTTTGCTCCAAAGCCACAGGCAGGCTTGTCCAGACCACCAAACAGTAGGGCTCCACACACAACTTCTTTAGCAAAGCCACCTTGGTCCCATCTTGCCTTGTCACAGAACACTCCAAGTCCAGCCATGGTACAGTCAGTGACTTTGGCCCAACCTGTGACTTCTGCCAATGTACAGCCACTTGGGCCTGTGAATAAGTCTGTTGGAATGAGCAATCTAATGAGTCAAGCCATCCAACCTGGGATTTTACCCTTAACACAGCCCATGGGGTCTACAAGTCTACCTGTGGGTCCTCCAGTCAGATCAGTGGGGCTTACTAGCAGGCCAGTGAAGGCCACAAGCAGACTGACCAGGCCAGGTACCCCTTCTTCTGGTCTTTCTGTCAGTAATGGGATTCTGCAGACCACATCACCAGGAACTATTTCTGTGGGTCAGATGGTCTCACTGGCAGTTCTTCCTGAAGGTCAGATGACCCCTGCTTCTGTGATTCCTGCACAGACAGCAGCTTCTGGGGTTCTTCCCACTGGCCAACCAGTTCAGTCCAGGGTTCTCCATGTAAGTCAGACAGTCTCATCACAGGTTCTCTCCTCTTGTCAGACAGTGTCCTTTAGGGTTCTCCCTGCAGATCAATTGGCATCATTTGGGTTGCTGTCCTCCAAACAGCTGGTGGTCTCAGATGTCCCTGTAAACCAGGGTGTGAGCTCTCGTATTCCTCTGCTGGGTCAGCCTGTTACATCAGGGGTCCTTCCTACAGGTCCACCAGTTAGATGCAGTGTGATTCAGCTCAATCAGTCTGTTGGCCCCAGCATGCTTCCTGTGAGTCAGTCAGTGAAAGCTGAAACTTCACAGAATACCATGTTCCTCAAGTCAGGCTCTGGTTTTAGAAAGCTCCTTCCGACAGGAACACAGGTTAATGGGAAGCCCATTTACATGCTGGACCCCATTCCTGCCACTCTGCCTATTCTTCAGGGTGCTAGCCTCATGACTATCACTCCATCCCAGGTGCCCAACAAATTCCTATCCCCTAGTGTGGGTACACAGATGTCCAGTGCTCTACCCAACTTGTCCTCCTCCCCGGGGCTGGTAAGCACTGCAGACCAGAACATATTTGTTCAGGTCTCTTCACCTGAGGTCAGACAAGCCAACCAGTGGAAAATCTGCCCAGTTTGCAAGGTGTTCTTTCCATGTAATGTCTACCAGGCTCACATGGAAGTGGCTCACAAAGAAAGTGAGTTTATCTCCAGTGAGAAACTTGAGCCAGTAAATCTGGCAGTGTGTGCACCATTTCTGAAATGGACAAGAGAGAAGGCCATGCGTTGCCTCTTCTGCAAATGCTTGGTCTCAGAGGAGGAGTTAATGTACCACCTATTTAAACATGGCTTAGAGTGCCTGTTTTGCCCATATATTTTCCACAACATTCAGGATCTTTTGGAGCACAGCAGAATTAGACACCTTGGGAGGAAGAAGCTGTGTTTGGATTATAATAACAGGGCCTCCCAATTAAGCCTGGATGCTAATGGCAACCTCTTGTTCCCCCATCTTGATTTCATTATCAGTCTGCCAAAAGAGAAGATTGGAGAACAGGAGATCTGCTTGGCTATCCTTTCAGGCATATACTCCACATCACTGGTGCCCTTGTATGTTAAGGTGAGGCCTCAGGCTAAGGCTGTACCTAAGCTCAGTGAACAAGAGCTGACTTGTCCCCTCTGTTTGAGCACATTCACGATAGCCAATGCCTACATGTTACATTTAAAGGACAAACACCATATTATGCCAGTGGCCTATACATTGCTCAGTTCTCCTGCGTTCAGGTGTGTCCATTGTTGTGGAGTCTATTCTGAAAACCTGACTATGGCAGCCATCTCACTTCATTTGCAGTATTGTGAATATGCTATTAAAGGTAACAGCTCAGACCAGCAAGTTCAGTCCAGTTTTGTTGAGAGCAGTGAACAACAGTTCGTTAATGGGAAAAAGATTCCTGATTCTACCTGTCCTATAAAAAGAAAGTGGCCAGATGGCCATTTGGGGGCAGATGACCATAGGAGGGATGGGAAAGATTCCTTGCATGTACTAAAGGGTAATGCAGCATCAGGTCCGGAAGAAGGGACTAGTGCTGTGCCTTTGAAGAGACAGAGGCATGAAAGCACAACTCAGGGACCAGTGGTCAATGATGATTTACTCCAGATCCTAGCATTAGATCCCCAAAAATACAAAGACTACCATGAGAAAAAAAAGCAGTTTCTTAAAGATTATTTCCATAAGAAACCATATCCTACCAGAAAAGAAGTAGAACTGTTGTCTTTATTCTTGAAGATGGAAAAAATTAATGTGGCTTTGTTTTTTGGAACAAGAAGATATATCTGCTTGAAAGCAGTAGAAGTCCACAGACCCTCAGTACTTCTAGGTTTTGATATGTCTGAACTTAAAAATGTTAAACACAGACTAAACTTTGAACCACAAAACTCAGTTTAAAGTCCTAGGCAGTAGTTTGTGCTGACTTTGGTACTCTCCTTTGCTCTGTGTTTCAGGTGCTCAGGAATACTTAGGTTAGGAAGTAAATGTTAACTCCAAATGTTAACATGTTAACTGCTTCCTGTAGTTCAGTCTCTTAACAGTTATTCCTAAGTGACCCCCACACCTACCATGTGAATTAAGTTTTGGTATTCCATATATTCCTTATTACTAGTAGCTTCCAAATGATAAAAACTTGAAGTCTACAAATACTTGTCTTTTCATTTTAGCAACTTTTTGCTTGTTTGTAAATGATTAGTTAAAAGTCAGAGCATTGTTTTGGAGTATTAGAAGCAGCAGCCAAGGACACAGCAGTGTTTAGAGAAGAGGGCACTGCTATGTATGTGGCTTTCTAAGAACACATTTTTGAATATTAACTTCTGTTAGTATTTGACTACCATATTATAATTTTGATTTATATTTTCAGGTTTGTCCTGAAAGCTTAAAAAACACAACTCATAGAAAAATATCCCCATCTCAGGGTTATAATGTGTAGCACAAAATGTGTTTTTTTTATAAGTCAAGTGTTTGAAGGGGCAGCGATGCATTCCCTTGTGAACTTTATAGTGACAAGTCATTTCTTAATTAAAAGATAAAGACAAATTTTAAGCACCTTTAGAATAGACTTTGAAAACATACACACAGAGTTCTTTCTTACTTGAACTGCTCATAAGCAAGTAAGAAGAAAGGGTCATGGACTTATGTATAGAATTCCTGCCCTTGTATGTGGATCCTTCTTGAAATAGAGTACAGGTTTCAGGCTTAGGAAGAAAGGGGTAGTCCAGGAACTCTTTCTTCCTGGTAGGAATAACTTAATAGATGTGTTACAGTTGGGAATATTGGATTTCCTCTGGCCCAGGTATCCAGATGAGGACTTCAGGCATTACTGAGGAATCTGTGTTGCTGTATTACTGTTCCGTGGATGTCAAACCCTGTTTTCCACACAGTATAAAGCAACAGCATAGTGTATAGTATTATAGACCAGCCAGTATTATAGAACTGCCTGGGGAAGGAGTAGTACCTGTTTATTAATAGTCAACTCAACTATCCTGTGTTATATTCCTAGAATAAAAAATTGTTACATCTATTTCATTACCATGGTTTAAGGTAAGCTCACCTTCCTAAGGGTGTAGTTCCTCTGTCAGGAGAATGATCTATCTGCTTCATTGCCCTTCGATGTGCAAAGGAGGAGTTTGCCTCCTTTTAAGTGAAGTATCAAGGTGTGGGGCTCCAGAAAGTATTGCAGTGTTTTAAATGTAGCATTTGCTTGTAATATTTGTAACATATATTTAGGCACTTGTGAATCTTCTTTGTCTATTGGGACACATTGTCAATTCTGAGAACTTGTTATTGGTTTTTTTTTTCTATTTTCATAGTGTTTACTGTGAATTAAACTTTGTTATGCTACTGCCAAAAAATAAAGTTTACTTTGGAACACAGTCTTAGACATTTCTTTTTCATGTTGTCTGAAGCCAGTTTTGTATTACAAAGGCAGAGTTGAATAGTGACAGAGATCAGGAGACCTAGAAATTTAGTATTTGCTATCTGGTTTCTTTGTAGTTTGTTTCTAGCATCTAGATTAGAGGAAGACAAACATTTTTGAATTTTTGAAAGCTTTCTTCCTTGGATTGCTTCTTTCTTCTTTATTACCCATTTAGGTTTTTATCCTATATTTTAAATATTTTACGTACTGAACTTCGCCCTATACCCAAATAAAATGTTCTGCATAAGCTCTCCTAAGAGCTCTTACCCTACATCAGCTACTGATACATCTGCAGTAGACCTTTTAGATGTGGTGAAGAAAATGGTTAAAGGGGACCCTTCATCCTTTCAACCCCAGGCTGGATACAGTTCTTTACATTAGTCCTCTATTTTCCCTGTCCCTTCACTTGATGCTCTATAGCTCCCTGTTACTACTAGCTCATGTCTATACAGCAGTCCTGGCAATGGGACTAGTCACTGTTGCCAGTTGCCCTAAATCAATTCTATGTTTACTTCCTCTCACCAACCCACTGTTTCTCCCTATTCCTCAACCCTCCTAGAAAATCACCTGGTTTTACTTTTAAAAATAATTATTTTCCAAGTCTTTTCAAGAATTCAGACGGCAATTGCATGATTAATTGCAGCCCAGTAAGTTAAGACTATGTGACCTGAAGACTCTCTTAAATGGACGTAGAAGTACCTCCTCTGACAAAGATCCTCCTCAGCAAAAAACAGCTATAATGACCCTGCCCTACATTTTATATCCTCTTAGTGCTAGGGTTGATAGTTTCCTGCTGAAAGATTATACTTCCTAGTTTCCCTGTGGCCAAACCAAGCAGCTGCAAAGTTAAGGGACTCTGATGTAGTAGTTTCCACCCTTATAAGGGTCTGTATCCCATTGTATGTAGCATTTTGGCATTCATACAAATGGGTGACAAGATGGCCATGAATAAATAAGGTCCTTCCTGTGATGCATTGTTCTGTGTCAACTTGACAAGCTAAAGTCATTTGATAGGATGCAATCTCAATTAGATCAGGTTGGAGTCAGGCCTGTATGGCATTTTCTTAATTAGTGATTAATGGAGCAGGGCCCCACCCATTGTGGGTGGTGCCATCCCTGGGCTGGTGGTCCTGGGCTCTATAAGAAAGCAGGCTAAGCAAGCCATGTCAAGAAAGTCAGTAAGCAGCATGGCTCCATGGCCTCTGTATCAGCTCCTGCCACCAGATTCCTGCCCTGTTTGAGTTCCTGTTCTGACTTCCTTTAATGGTGAACATATATAGGGAAGCCTAAGCCAAATAAATCTTTTCCTCCCCAAGTTGCTTTTTGATCATGGTGTTTCACTGCAGCAATAGAAATCCTAACTAAGATACCACATAAAACCAGACCTAGCCTCTTTTTATTTTTGCCTTCTGTCTCTCTACAGCTTCCTTAGTAATATAACAGAGTCGAAGTGGGGTGGGGTGGGGGATTTTGAATTAGATAGGCATAACAGATTTTAGAACTGTGAGGAGATGGTTTGCTGGACCTTGATGGCTTTATGTTTGTGTTGCAACAATATACATTTATGAAGGCCAGACTTTCGGAAATCTACTCCTTGAGTTTTAACTCTAGATGAGTACAAAACAAGCAAAGTACTGTGGGCTGGACTTCACCTCCACTCACCTGTTGGCTCCACCTTTATGCAGCACACAGCCTATGCAACCATACATCATGGTACTAGCAAAGGTGGCATGATGCCAGTTGACAAGAGAAGTTCTTGAGGGAGTAGCACAATCCAAAGGCTAAGAAGAGAACAATCATGAACTTTTCATGTTCACAAAAATTCTTCCTTCACCCAATTCCTTATCTTGGAGTGTTGTCTCATCTTTAACTCGAGGACAATGTAGCACTCACCATTTTAGTGTTATAAAAAACAAAAGGGACACCAGGTGGGGGTTGATACTTGGCAGAGTGCCTGGAGCCTAATGGATCTTTAGAAATTCCAGTTATACATAAAGCAAGGTGCTGGTTCTCATGAGGGACACAGAGATGTGGCCACATGCCTCCAGGATATAGCCACTAAGGGGTATCAGGAAACAGGCATCAGTATTGGATAATTGGTGGTTATGCCACATAAGCTTCGTATAGAAAATCCCATGGAATTTCAAAGGAAGAAGGAAATCAAGCCAACATTTACTGAGGGCCTTTTAGTGGCAATCTTTGAAGTAGGAGGTGTTAAGTAATCCTTACCAAAGAAGATAACTGAGACGTGTAGAGCTTATATGACTTCCAAAAGGTTATATAGCTAGTCAAAAGCTCAAATTCAGACCATCACTTTAACATATTTTCTGTAGACATGGGTTGTGTGGGAAGGCCACAGAAAGGTTGGGCCTTAATATCCTGTACTGGCTAGTTTTGTGCCAACTTGATACAGGCTGGAGTTATCACAGAGAAAGGAGCTTCAGGTGGGGAAATGCCTCCACAAGATCCAGCTGCAAGGCATTTTCTCAATTAGTGATCAAGGGGGAGGTCCCCTTGTGGGTGGAACCATCTCTGGGCTATTAGTCTTGGGTTTATAGAGGCAGGAAGATTTCTGAGTTCAAGGCCAGCCTGGTCTACAAAGTGAGTTCCAGGACAGCCAGAGCTATACAGAGAAACCCTGTCTCAAAACACAAACAAACAAACAGACAGACAGACAGACAGCAGGCTGAGTAAGCCAGGGGAAGCAAGCCAGTAAAGAACATCCCTCCATGGCCTCTGCATCAGCTCCTGCTCCCTGACCTGCGTGAGTTCCAGTCCTGACTTCTTTCAGTGATGAACAGCAGTGTGGCTGAATAAACCATTTCCTCCTCAACTGCTTCTTGGTCATGATGTTTGTGCAGGAATAGAAACCCTGACTAAGACAGATCCCATGGTTATAAGCTCAGCGTAAGAGGTGGGTTGAAGTACCATATTACTAAGGAACTTGTGTCTATCTAAAATATGTAAGAAGGGGGGAAAAAGGTGAATGTGTATGTATTTGTGTTCTCTGAGCCTGGAGCTCAGCATTTCAAACTAGCTGGCTAAGGATTTTTTTGTTCTGATGTGCTGGGGGGTTACAGATCCATTAAGCTATACCCAGCCTTTTATTTGATACTGGATGTCTAAATTCAACTCTTCAAGCTTGTGTGACAAGCACTTTACCTACTGAGCCACCTCCCTGGTCCAATTTTATGTTTTTTTAAATTAAATTTTTTATAAAGGGATTTTAGTACTCTGAAAAGCTAAGACGAGAAAGAAAAACTATTGATAAGCAGTGTCACTTGGAACCCTAATTTCCTGTAAGTGCTAAATCTCTGGCTTAACCGGGTTGTGTTTAAAGTCTCTAGATAATGCAGACTTGTAAGGACTTTGAAAAACATGGAGACTTATAAAGAGCCTTTCTTTTGAACAGAAATAGTTGAATTAAGACTTTTGAAAATTGAATATATAAATGCTAAGTGAGAACAATTTTAATTAAAATGCAATTAATTCATAGTTCCCCTAGCCTTCTACCTTCTGAACATTTCCATTGTATAAGAAGTTTCTTTTAAAATGAAGATCCTAATACAGTAACGAGAAATTATGGATTAGCTTATAAACCCATTTTCCTTTTTTAAAAAATATTTATTTATTTTATGTATGTGAGTATTCTGTTGACATCTTCAGACACACCAGAAGAGGGCATTGAATACCATGTGGTTGCTGGGAATTGAACTCAGGACATCTGGAAGAACAGTCAGTGTACTTTTACCACTGAGTCATCTCTCCAGCCCTCCCCTCACTTCCCATTTTTTATTCTTTTTCATACCTATAAATACTAGTGAATTTGGACTTATGTAAAAAAAATGGAAATCTTACAGTAGTTTTTCTGTGCTTTCTTATTTTTTTTCCTCTTAGGCTTTTCTCCCCCCCCCCTTTTTTTTTAGGATACAGTAGTTCAGGGAGGGGAGTAAATAGTGATAACAAATTGCTTTCCCCTTGTTCTTGATTTTAGACTTATGCCTCTTAAGATATTTGCATATACAAGAAAGAATATGAATGGGAGGTCACATATGACAGAGGCCCCACTGCAAATACAGGTGGGCTGAGTTATAGCAAAGTCTGATCAAATGAAGAGAGTCGCCATGAGAGTCTAGAAAAAAATAATGAAGCACATCAAATTAGAAGCTCCTTCGATAAGTACTAAGGCTAAGTACTTTTTACTTGCCCAAACAGTACTGTATAGGAAGACATCACAGAGGGGAAAACAGCTCTGCCTATTGGGTAAAGGGCATCTTTACCTTGTTGATGATGTGGACCACCCCGTTTGTGGCTGCATTGTCACCATCCACAAAGGATGCCCCCTCAATTGTGATATTCTGAAAGTACAAACACAGTGGGAAGATGAGTATACTTGAGGGTTGCGTTACCTCTAGGGGTTCTTACTTCTTGAGCAGCAGTAATCACAGTTTTAGGCCGCGAAACCCTTTAAATTGTGACCCATTAGCTATCACAAACAAATAGACACACATGTATACTACCCAAATGAGAAGATGGCTTTCTTTTACATGAGTGATGTACTCTGATTGTCAAGTCTATTCCACTCTTAGTGGACTAAATAAATGTATGGGAAATAGTAACATGGACATCAGTGAGCCAAGGAGGTAGCCTGGGGCATCCATCTCCTTAGCTACCCTCACAGGGAACCAACTCTTGCCAACACTTTGGCCTGGGACTTCCAGAAGTCTTTGTTCTGTGGGACTGTTTATTTTATTTATTTTTTTAGCAGGAATCACCATAAACTAATTTAAACAGTGCCTGTTTACCAGTTCCTCATGGATCTTAGGGAACTGTGAACACGGAAGTTCCGTGTACAGAGGCTGTGGAAACACACCAGCCCGCCTGCCGTATCTCTTTTTGTTAAAGTGGGATATTGTTTAATTGTATTAGACACAGGAATGGAATTAAGAAAACTGCATTTGATGGTTATCTCCTCCAGGTCAGGGCCTTGATTGATCTATTTTGGGACCAATATAGCCTGTGACATGCCAGGGTGGATGTTACTATAGCTAAGAAAATTGATGATTTAGAACACTAATGGATTATTCTAATTGCAGTGACCACACTATAGAGTATACACAAAGTCAGGTTGTAAATTAAAAAAAAAATTAACGATACTTACCTATAGTGTTCAGTGTAGTGCTTCGGTACCTTGTACACACTGTGCAATGATTTAATTAGTATACTTAGGCTCTTTGTCATCTGCATCAGTTAGTTCTTCCTAGGATGACAACATTCAAATCCTCTCCTCCAGCTCTTTGATTGATTTATCTGGGAGCACTGGAGGTTAAATGTAGGACTTCACGCAAGCGCTTTCCCACTGAGCTACATCTTCATCCCTTTTTAACTTTTCATTTTAAAACATGGACTCACTAAGTTGCCCAGGCTGGCTATGACTTCACTTTGTACCCTGGGAGGCCTTGAACTTGTAATGTTCCTGCCTCAGTCTTTGGACTGCCTCACAGTTCCACAGCACCATGTCTGGCTCACTTACTTCTTGATTTATATACTATAGTGTTGTTAAGCAGATATATCCTGCTGTGCAATACCCCACAGAATGTATTCTTTTTCACTAGCTGTATCTTTGTACCATTATCTTTTATTAAGGAATATTTATTTTTTGAGACAGAGTCTTACTGTGTATCCCTGGCAGGCCTGGAACTTGCTATATAGACCAGGCTGGGCTTGAACTAACAGAGATTCACCTGCCTCTGCTTTCCCCAGGCCTGGGGTTAAAGTCACGTTGCATGATGTCCAGTTGTACCCAAAATCTTTATGTCATATTTTTATTTAAACAATTCAGGATATAACATGGGTGTCATTGGAATTCCCAAAGACTTACAAAAGAAGATTTATAAAATATCCATGGAACCACACATTCAAGTTTTTTGCTTTCTACATGAGCCAGTGAGCCTGGTGTTTAGGCTTTCACAATGGATTCTTTTCCTAGTGCTTATTATAGGCTGATAGGAAGCTGGGAAGTTCTAAGCCATTTCTGCCTGATGAGTCATGGCCGCAGCAGTCCTCACTGCCTGCTAGCCAAACTTTGACCCTTGACCCTTCACAGCAGGGAAGCCACACTTCCCACTGAATTGGCACATGAGTTCTTGACAAGACTCTGGGAATGCCAAATAATGTGTTTCTCTGAAGCTCTACTCTTCCAGTGCCCTGGCTCTAGCATGAAGATGCATGCATGTGCAGAATAAGCGCTCACTCTAGGCTTGCAGTCTAGTAACTGATACAACATCCAGTTACTGCTATGACTCCATCAGGAGCTTAGTTGAGTATACATTAGAATGAATGGAAGATGTGGTGTTGACTCCCCTTCTCCATTTCAGGGTGATGTCCGCTTGCTGGTCTGCATTTTGTATTACTGCTTTCATGAACTAGTCCCTTTTGCCTTTTTATTAAAATTTTTTCATACAATATATTTTAATAATATTTTCTCTTTCTTCCATCTCCTCCCAGATCCTCCCCTTTCTTTCTCACTTAATTTTTATGTTCTTTTTTTTAAAAAAAATATGAAAATTGAAACAAATATAAAAGCAGCATGACAAAAAATGCCTCCCCCCTGAAAAAAACTAAACAAAATCAATAAACAAAAAGCCCAAAACCAAGCATGGGATTCATTTTGTGTTATTCAACAACTCCTGGCCTGCTCTGGAGTATGGTTGATAGACTCAGGGACACTCCGTTGGAGGAAACTGATTTTCCCTTTTATGATAGCTGATCTTCAACTTGATGGGATCTAGAATCATGATAGAAGAAGCCCCAAGGCATGTCTATAAGGGACATTTTAGAATAGGTTAATTGAGGTGGGAAGACCTACCTTAAATATTAGTCCATGGGCTAGAGTCCTGGACTTTATAAAAACCAGAAAGCTAGCTGCGGACCCTCTGATTAATCTCTCCTGACTGTAGACGGTGTGGCCATCTGCCTTAAGCTCTGGCCATCATGACTTCCTGTTAATGATGAACCGTACCCTCAAACTGTGAGCCAAAATAAACCCTTAAGTTCCTTTGTCAGATACTCGATTACAGCAACGAGAAAATTAATGAATATACTACTGTAGCCTAGTTGTTTTCTGGTTTTTCCTCTTTTATCTTCCTTAAATTTTCCAAAATTCAGGAAAGACAACATGTGTAAAGGTATCGTGCTCCAACCAGCTGGATGACAGAGTTCTTACCCCATCTGCCTTGTCCAGGCGAAGGAAGCTTCCCTGCAAGGATGTCGCTAGCATGTGAGAGGGTAGCAGAGTCTGCAGATCAGCCACTCTGTATGTGCCTAGTAGTGTGTGGTATCTGAAAAACAGATAATAAGGACCACAAATAGCCATGCACAAGGTAGTATCACTAAACAGGAGAATAAGCTCTGGGGCCCGATGACCATATTCAAACTTCACATTCTCCCATACTTAAACTTTACATTTGCCTTTGCGGAGGTCAGCCCTAGCTGGAATTAGCCATTAACCACTCTGCCTCACTTCTCACATCTGTAAAATGGGAATAATTGTAACACCCATCTCAAAGGGGTTGAGAGTGTTAACTGAATGATATTCAAAGCACATTGCGTGGTTTAGCAGTGGTTCTCAACTTGTGTGCCACAACTCCTTTGGGGGGGTAACAGATATCCTACATATCAGATATTTATACTACTATTCATAACAGTAGCACAACTACAGTCATGAAGTAGCAAGTTATTACAAAAATAATTTTATGGTTGGGGGTCACCACATGTATGTAGCAAAAGCCTGAGGCACTGTATTAAAGGGTCACAGCATTAGGGAGGTTGAGGACCATTGGCCTAGAGTCAGCTGTTAACAGATAACTTTTCCTGACCCAGGGGAGGGTTGCTAGAAACATCCTAGGAAGGGAAGGATCATGTGGCTTCTTTATATTGAACTAAGGAATGATCACCCTGGATGCCAGCCACATAGCATGGAAAATAAGTGTACTGGCTGGTTTTGTGTCAACTTGACACAGCTGGAGTTATCACAGAGAAAGGAGCTTCAGTTGAGGAAATGCCTCCATGAGATCCAACGGTAAGGCATTTTCTCAATTAGTGATCAAGGGGGAAAGGCCCCTTGTGGGTGGGACCATCTCTGGGCTGGTAGTCTTGGGTTCTATAAGAGAGCAGGCTGAGCAAGCCAGGGGAGGCAAGCCAGTAAAGAACATCCCTCCGTGGCCTCTGCATCAGCTCCTGCTTTCTGACCTGCTTGAGTTCCAGTCCTGACTTCCTTGGTGATAAACAGCAATATGGAAGTGTAAGCCGAATAAACCCTTTCCTCCCCAACTTGCTTCTTGGTCATGATGTTTATGCAGGAATAGAAACCCTGATTAAGACAATAAGGTAAATGACACTCACTTTATCAGGGCTGGAATGTTGTTCCGTGACAACCAGAAGCTTTTTTCATTCTGGTCCATGTCCTTGATGGCTTGCAGGGATGGCACGAGGACAGTGAGATTAGAGGTGGCAGACAGCATGGACTGCAGAGAAGCATTCTGAATCACAGAGAAAAGAAAGTGGCTGGAGGACTGTTAGGGATGAGTGGGCTGACTTATACGCTTTCAGAGATGATGGCTTCACATGGGATGCAATTCCAGGAATGCTGGGAAGGCACTAGGCTTGCCCTCCCCAAGTCCACCCAGCCATTGGCTGATGTCTTACATTCTCTTGTGAGACTCAATCTTTTTTCTCTTTAATGTGGATCTTTATAACAATGCAGATTATCCCAATTGGGCCATACTTTGTCATTGTAAGTCTGAATGAAAAGCCAGATGAATAATCTTGCTGTGTGTGTATGTGTGTTATGCATACATGCACACAAAGGACTATGAATTCTTCAATGTCTTTTGAGTAAGACTGAGGAAGTTGCAGAGAATGAAAGCCTGAACCAAACTTAACTATGTCTCATGCATGCTCAGAAAGACTATTATTATGTCAACAATTAGATGAAAAAAGAAACCCAAAAATTAAAAACTGACTCCAACCCCCTAAATTTTGGTTTGTAGAACTTGCTGATTTCTGGTGAATACTTCAATCAGAACTGATGTTAATTCCTAACACAACAGCATTTAAAGCAGGCTGGGGGCGGGAGAATGTGGCCTGTCCAGCCTACTGCTGGGCTGGGTACACTTATACAGGGTGAGATTGTGTATGGTGTGGTTACAGGGAAGCCAACATACTGAGAGAGGGAGCAGTCCTGTGCCTTGCCTCTAGGGAGAGTGTTGTACACAGAGCCTCCACTGTGGAAACAAGTGGCTCCTAGAATGTTCTGCAACATACAGGGAGCTGTTCTCTGAGTGAATGCTGATTGAACAAGACCTGTATTGGCACATACTTATTTGAAGGGACAAACACTCTTGTTATGTTGTCTGGCTAGGTCAGACACCCTAATCCATTCAGTTAAAGGGGACGGAGGTCCAGACACTGGGGCAGTGTGAGGTTAGACTCTGTCTGATCCTCTCCAGGGGTAAAGAGTAAGCCTTTTTAATATGGTAAGCATAGAGATAAGCATATTAAGTTTCCCAGATGTCAACCATAAGTCCAGATCTTAATGAATTATGACATAAATCACATTAAGCTTCCAAAGAAAGAACTAGGTGATAGATAATGCTATTTTTGTGTATTTGAGTTGCTTAGAACCCAGCTACCCCACCATAACCTGGGCCAAGCAGTTTCTAGCTTGGCTAAACATGGTGTCACTGGTGTCCAGGCCAAGCCCCTGACTTATCAAATCAGAGTCTCTTGGGGTGGGGTGCCCCATGATGCAGGCAAGGTCGGGGAGCTGCTGTGCAGGACACTCCCCTCAACCCCCCTCCCCAACATTTCCAGTTTTCTACTGCACAAACTCCAGATCTCTAAAACGATTTACATTCCCACTGCTAAAGTGCAAATTCGGGGACTCACATTTATCCACTGGTAAAATACAGCTGCTTCAGAGAGAAACGACAGTTCCTTATTTATTTGTTCCAAGGAGGGCCGAAGGAGAAAGAGAACACAGAAACGTTATCTCAGGGCAGTTCTGGGCAGCCTCTGTCATCTGCAGCCACACTCTCCCCAGGCAGATGGGAACCTGCCTCTGAGCAGGAGCTGCTGGAGGCCTTCATACTCAGGGGCCTATCCTTTAGAGCAGTGGTTCTCACCTTCCTAACGCTGCTGCAACCTTTGAATACAGTTCCCCATTTTGAGGTGAACCCCCAACCATAAAATTGTTCTCATTGCTACCTCATAACTGTAGTTTTGCCATGGCTATGAATTGTAATATACATATCTGTGACTTTCGATGGTCTTAGGTGACCCCTGGGAAAGGGTCAGTCAACCCCCAGAGGGGTTGTGACCTCCAGATTGAGAATTGCTGTTTTAGAGATAGGCGTGTCCAATCTTTTGGCACTACAAAATGATGTTGTTATCTACAAAGTTCACACTTGAGAACTGGATAAGAAAGAATAATTACAAAGGAAAAAACCCTACAAACACCAGGTTTGATAATGTTTTACATAAAACAATTTTGGATCATAGCTATCTTGGTGTGTACAGACCTACCAGCTACAGCTAGGACATGCTTGTTAGACTGAGTTAAGTTTAGCTTGCTGGTAAAAGACACAGCCACCCACCTACAAGGTACCCAGAGCTCAGCAGCCTCTAGTCAGAACCAATATGGAGCTGCAGGCTGGCGCATGGAGTGGCTTTTGGTTACCAGGCTGTCTGTCCTAGGGTATTTCTAGAATAAAGGTTTCATAGGAGAAAAAGAACAAGAACCCAACTGTATGAGAAAAACAAAAGGCGTGAGGAAAAAAATTGTCAGCGTTAGGTCTCAAACCTGGACAAACTGCTAATGTGGTGCCTATTAGCGTTTCAAAGCTGACATTGGTCAGGCAGTTTCTCCTGGAATCCCCCCATTGGAATCCCTCCATCTTTGCCTGTTACAGGGTTCTCCAGGCTGGCATACCCTGCCCCCTACCTGAACTCTCCAGCCTAGGGACTGGGCTACCCTTCCTTCCCCCAGCTGCTTTTCCCTATAGAATCCAGCCAGTTTTGGCTAAGCTGGTTGTTTTGGCCCTTTTACCTCTTGACCCAGGCTCTTGGGTCATGGCTCATCTCCCCTCTTGCTCTCCCTTCCTTTCTCCTCTCCTATGGCCCTGCTCAGTTTGGCCATGTTCACTCTGGATTCTCCCAGATATCTCTGCCTCTGGCTATATTTAACCTTTTATTTACAATAAACCTTCTCCTCCACCATACCTAGGAGCAATTATGTCCACCTATTTGTTTGTTTATTTAATCTGGCACCAAACCCCAGGATTTTGATAAGTTTAAATATGAGCGACCAAGGAATGAGGAATTATTCTCACCCTTGAGATTAGAGTTCAGGGCAGGAGGAGAGTGAGGTGGAGAAGTGCCAGTTGGGTGTGACCTATACTGCATGGATAAAATACTTTCTACTGGTAGTTAAGTCTTGGACCTGGCACATGGACAGATACCAACATCTCAGGCAAGTAAGTGTGCTTAGCCTCTGCTTACTGACCTGTGGAATGGGCATCATAACAACATTAATCCTAGACAACTGTTGTGAGGTTTAAATGAGATGTTGCTGCATAAAGGACCTAGAAAGACACCTGGTACACAGAAGGCATTTTCTTGAGCACGTGTGCATGGGTGCGTGCACACACACACACACACACACACACACACACACACACACACATATGACCTCATTCAGGATGGGTAAACCCAGGGTGTTCTGGGTACCCATGGGAGGCATGGGACCCAACGGGGCACTAAGGCAGCTATCCCATGTAGCCCAGCAGAGGGAGATCAGTTGCTCACTTGGGAAGTTTGAGACAAATTGGCAAATAAAAGTTTTAGGACTAGTTAGTGTGCAGAAAGTGCCAGATAAAAAGCTGCTATAGCCTGTGAAAATGAGGGGCCCACCAAACATGAGGTATCTATAGAAAAACAGCTGCCTTCATCTAAGAATCTCTTGGACAAAGGGTCTGTAGATGGAGCATGTCTAAGGCTGTCTGAGCTGAAACGTCCATTTTCTTGCTCTGTGTTCTGTCTGTGACTTTGCACTTGAGGTTCTCACTAGGGACTTACCATGAGCACATTTCCATAGCACAGGACACCATTTCCTTCATAGCCCTCTTGGCAAACACAGCTCCAAACACCAGACGAAGTATATTGGCAGGTGGCCTGAGAAAACCAAGATGGAGGAGACAGCTTGCTTTCCCATCTAAGATGTTAGACCCAGCTCATATGTATCTGTGAGATGGTCAGCTCTAAGATGGAACTTGGAATTCAGACCCTGCAATCATGTGGTAGAGCACCTGACTAGTTGCACTTGGCCCTGAGTCTGATCCACAGTTTTACAGGAAAAGCTACAACAAACTCCCCGCTGCAAGTTCACCCCCAAAAGATGGTAGAAACAACCCAGATACATCAGTGTTACAGCAGGATGCTCGTGCCTTTGGCTTTTAGTCACAACAAATCTTTCTTTTCATCCCTGCCAGATTTAGCAAATGAAAGATCCAAAGAGTTAAATTTGATGTTCAGACAGATGATGAATATATAAACTCACCTTGTGCAATATTTTGGGCACACTGAACCTTTGCCCCAAACTTATTCTCTGTGGATCTTAGATTCAAATTCAACCGCTGCCTAGCATCTTTGCTGGCAACACAAGCTGCTGCTTTTAAGCTTTGAAATAGAGTGGAGATTGCAATCGCTGCTCGAATTCTGCTTAGGGAAGCTCTTCGAAGGTGAGAGACTTTGTTCATGGTTAGGCTCAGGCAAGATAGAGCTGTCAGGGTTTGGATATGAAGTATCCTCCCCGAAGAACACCATGTTAAAAGTGTGGTCCCTTATGCAGGGTGTACAGAGGTGGGGGGAGTGGCCAAAGCATGAAGACTCTGGTTTCATCAACACAACTTCATTGATGGGTTCAACATCTGGTGACACTACTGAGAGGAAGAAAAGCTTCTAGAGGTTGGGCCGAGGTGGAAGAAGTAGGTCACTGGGCATACACCCATGGGGTCATGCTCCTGTCCACCATGAAGTGAGGCACTCTGATCACTCCATGTTCCTCACCACAATGCTCTCCCTTACCACACACGGCCCAGAGACCACGCAGCCAGGTGACCATGCACGAAGCCTTGGAAACCAGGAGTCAAACAAAGCCTCTTCCTCAAGGTGTTTTGCTCAGGTATTTTATGATCGCGGCAGGAAGCGACCACATAACTTACTTTTTGTTCTTTCTCGAGAACTTTCCATGTGTTTAATATCAAAGGGAAGCACCAGGTAACTCACCAGGGGGTGACATTTCTCTATTTGTTCCAAGCATGAAATGATAGGTTCACAATCAATTCCATTTCCTCGAAATCCTTTCTTGCACTCACATTCATTCTGCAATTTCCAGAACACAGATGGGATTATTGAGGCAAGTGCTCTCAAGTCTTGCCCTCCATTACACTGAAAAGCGGACTACAGAAACCATTGCCATTCAACCCGCCTAAAGAACAGAAGCTCTAGACTCCAGACACATCAGTGTTACATAGTCACTGCGCATAGTCAGCCACACTTGAGTACTACAACATTCACATCATGCTGCCCAGTAGCCTTTTTTAAACTTTCTGTTAAAATTCTGGACCTCACCAAGGCCTATAAAGAGAGCTTAGACTTCACGGCCATCACAAGGGAAGAGCTGACCTCCCATACCCAGATAGAAAAGCCAAGTGAGCCATGGCTTATCCACTTGGTGGAGAGCCATGTACAAGGCTATTGCTAGCTTGAAGATGCTGCTTAATTCAGATAATGCCTCCCCAATGAGATTCAACATATCACATCTGCATAGACAACCCACAGTATATGGCTCAGCTGCTGATGTAGCTTCATGTAGCTTAGTAAGTGCCTCTTCTTTGAGGGCTTAGCCCCCTACTCCAGTGGGCAGGGTGCAGGCTGTATTCCAGCCCTTACTTGCCCAATGGGCAGAATATATACTTTCAAATATATATTCTGTGGTCTGGTTGTATGCAGCTAATCAATAAAGAATGATGATGGCAGTGTCATGATAAAATGGGAAATTTTTCATACTAATGGAAGACACTGAACCAGTGAAACTGCAGTAGATGACTTCAGTGTACAGGAAACTAACAACCTGGCCATGGGAAAGGCCAGAAGGAAAAAAAAATACATCAGCTCAGATTTAACTTGCTGTTTTATTTCCCTAATTATTTTCCATAAAAAAGTAATATTTTGACATTTAAATGATGTAAAAGAATTTCTTCAATTGAGTTAAACAAAACAGATGTTCTGGGAATTATCATGAGTCTAGAGGACGGCAGAAATCCATTAAAAGGTAAACAGGGAAGGTCCAATCTTAACAAGCTGGAAAATGAGAGACCTGGGGCTTTGTGGAGCCACTGGCTTGTGATGTGCTTATGGGATTGGACTACTGTTCAGAGGGGATGGGGTGGGCTTGGGAGGTTCTTCTAGGAATACTCTTTAAGAAGTGGGGCACTGGTCCCTGAGAGAGGACGAGAGAGCCAGGGAAAGCATTCCAATTGAAGGAAAATGTCAGGAGAGAGGAACACAGTGAGGGAGTGTGTCTGGAGAAGCATTACTGCAGAAGAGTTGTTTAGGATGGATTTTGAAAGTATATATACACCCCAGTCAGGGTTGATAGAACATCGTTCAGTGGTGGGAAGAAGCAAATGGACTTCCATTGTATGGATTTTATCTTTGACAGTCTCTCCTGTTCTGTAAGCTTTATAAGGCAAATGGATATATGTTATATGCTCATGTATAATATTTTATAATAATATAAAACCCAAGCATGCTATGTGCATGGTGGAACCCAAGCTCATCAGCTACTAGAACAGCACCTCTGTGTCCCCAAACCCTAACCCTTCATATATTTGATCTAAACATGCTTGTCTTATAAAAGCAACATTCATAGATATTCAAGTTATTAACCATTTAGTTTGTCTAATAATCCTTCCAATCAACTGCAAACTAGTGATGGCAATTTTAGACGGGGTTTATTTGATTTCCTAAATATGTTATAGAGACACACTCTCTCTCTTCCATTTCCCCTCAGGACATTTATCACTTGTTCGTGGGAGAGGATATAGACACTGCACATACTGAAGTGTGTTCTTCGACCCCAAATTCATGCTTAAATCCTGACCTACAGGACTGTATAATATGACCTTATTTAGAAATAGGGTAATTATTATGGAGTTTCTTAAGACTAGGTCATATTTAAATAGGGTAGACCCTGAATCTAATGGACTAGCATCTATTTGAAAACAGGAGATGTATGCACAATGAGAATGCTGTACAAATGTGAAGTTGGGAGTTAGGTAATGATGGCCCAACCCAAGATGGCCAGTAGGCCACCCAGGGCTAGGGGTGGAGCAAGGGACAGGGTCTCTCTCTCTCCTTAGTATCCTCAGAAGGAGGCACCAGCTGACCTTGACTCTGGCCACCAGACTGAGACAATATATTTATTGTTCTCTGCTGTCCACTTTGTGGTACTTTTGTTATAGTAAGTCCTAGACAATGCATATGGACACCAAGACATCTTTGTTTTCTTTTCTCAGCTGCAGTCTGGTAACACAAATGAAGCAAAGATGCAATTGTTAACTCAGTTCTCAGGAGCATGAGTCTATGGTGGCCTCCTCTGTGATTAGATTCTTGGAGGCTCATTGGAAAGCATTTGCACTAGACCCATGTGAAGGTGCTGCTGTCAGAGAAATCAGAAGGGTAAATAGCGCAACAGTTAGTAGACACTCAGAGCAACGGCACACCACATGCTCATTTGGCATCAGTTTAAAGGTGTTTAGCATTTGGTCGCTCACATGATCTGTCACCTTACACCAGATCATTTCTACAGGGTAACTTGTGGGCCTTGACCCTAGCTATTTATTATGCCCACAACCAAGCTCAGTGGTTCCCAGGAAGAGTCAAACATAGGGCAGACATGTAAACATCTGTTTGATTTTTGTCTGCTAGCATCTGCTCTCTCCCTCTCTAGAAAATGTACTCCATTTGGCTTTGGGGATACCACTATTCCCTCTTCTGGTTTATATAACAAGACATGGTTAATTTCTTCAGCCCAGGTTCCCACTATAGAGCTTCAGGTTGGGTTTGTCCCTGCTTGCGAGCATCCTGGCCTTAGGGCCTGATTTCTGCAGTTATGAGCATGGGCATGAGGAGATGGGAATGAGGAGAAATGATGGGAAAGTGTTCAGCCAACAAGAGTAAAGGAATCCTGGGTTTTGGTGGACATGATCACAAGATGTACTCTAATCTATTGTGCCTAAAGGGGAGCAGGGGTAAGGAAGGCTGAAGTGCTGGAGGGCACCCCTTACCCAGGAGACTTTGCAGAACTTGGGGCCTGACAGACATCCTTCTGAGCCCTGTATCACACTGCACCTACCTCAGCAGCAGCACACAGTCTTTATGGTTGTGTGAGCCCCAACTTTACCCCAGCAACTGCACACAGTCTTTGTGGTTGTGTGAGTCTCAACTTTTCTTTTAGACCTCTGTTTTTCCTTTTTCATCTTCTTAAAAAATTTGGTAAAGCATACCTGACAAAATTTACTGTCGTAACCATTTTTAATAGACAATTCAGGGGCATTAAGCACACTCATGCTGCTGTCCAACCATCACTGATGTGGTTCCAGGACCTTCCTCATCTCCACAAACTGAAAGCACCTGCTCAGGAGTAACTCCATCTCCATACTAGACCCTGGTAGCTGTGTTTCTACTCTCTGCCTTGATGAATTTGAGTCCATGAGAGATTTCATTTAAGGGGCTGGAGAGATGGTTCAGAAGTTACGAACACTGGCTGCTCTTCCAGAGGACCCGGGCTCAACTCCCAGCACCCACATGGCTGCTCACACCTGTCTGTAACTCCAGTTTCAGAGCTTCTGACACCCTCACACTGACTGACATACAGGCAAAATAAAATGCACATAAAATAAAAATAAACCACACATGCGCACACGCACACACACGCACACACACACACACACACACACACACACACACACACACACACAGATTTCATCTAAGAGGTATCACCAATAAAGTCTTCAAGTTCATCTAGGAGCTGTAGCACGTGTCAGAGATTAGTGTGAATAATGTTCTTAGTAACATGGTTACACAAACATGCCTGGGAGTCCCTGCTTTTAATTCTCTTCGGCAGTTGAGTCACTGGATCCTACGGTAATTCCACCTTTCATTTTCTGGAGAGCCGCTACTTAATTTTCCATGGCCCTGTCACTGTCACTTTTTATTCTCCGGGAATGCACAGGTAATTGGATTTTCTATTAAAACCAACAGACTTCCCAGTGATCCAAATATATTCTCATACTTTCCCCACCCCTGGTTGTCACTGCCTAAGTAGCAACCATTGTGGTCTGTGGTGGTCTGAATGAGAAAGGTCCTGTAGGCTCATGTATCTGAATGCTTGGTCCTTAGTTGCTGTAACTGTTTGGGGGAAGGATTAGTGGGCGTGGCCTTAGTGGAGGAGGTATGGCTTTGTTGGAGGAGACATGTCATTGGAGTTTCAAGAGTCCATACCAGGTCCAGTCTGTTTCTCTCTCTCTCTTATTTTTTCATATTCTTTCTCTTTCCCTCGCCCTGTCCCTGTCCCTGTCCCTGCCCCTGTCCTTCTCCCTGTCCCTGTCCCTGTCCCTCTCCCTCTCCCTGTCCCTCTCCCTCTCTCTTTCTCTCTGTCCTCTCCTTCCAAACTGCAGATAAAATGTATGCTCTCAGCTACTCCAGCAGCATGCCTGGCCTGTTGCCACATTCTCCACCATGACGGTCATGGACTCACCCTCTGAAACTGTAAGCAAGCCCCCAAGTAAATGCTTTCTTTTCTAAGTTGCCTTAGTTATGGTGTCTCTTCATAGCAACAGAAAAGTAACCAAGACATGCATGATCTAAGTTCCTGACACACACGAGGGAATGTGTTGTCTAAAGCAGAAGGCTCGTGGTGGAATGACTGGAGCCATCACAGAAAGCAAGGTTAGGCTTTACATTGTGCTCAGTCTCATGGGGACGTGCATTTCTCAACCAAATCATCTGAAGGTTTAATAGAGTCCGGCTTTAGAACACAAGTCTGCGAAGCTGTATCATCATCAAAAGGGTTGTGAGAGGGAGGTCCTGGTTCTTACCGTCTAGGCCTTGTGCTCCTTTGACTCGATGGAGCACGCCTATACTGTTTTGGGGTAGGAGAGGGCACATGGAAGACGGGGAGTGGGGACCTATCATTTCCATGGCCAAAATATTAATGTAGTCAGTATCTCTATATCTCTTCTTCTATAACCCTCTAATTCACAGGCAGTAGCCTCTGCTTCTTTTCATGAAATGAAGCCAGTTAAAATTAGGTAGCAATCTATAGAATGTTCTGGATACATGTGTGTGATCCATGGGTTGGGGGTGACTGAGGCTTCCCTGAATTCTGACTCTATGTGAATCATAGTCAGATTGATTGCTTTTCTGTGGCACAGAAGAAATCACTAACCTACCACTAACCTCTCTGGGGCCACAGATGTAAGGTGGCATCCCAGTGACACTGATGTCTCAGACTCTTTATGATAATCAATCCATTCTTCCTACTACAACCAAGGGCAAAGCCATAGCAATTTCAAACCAAAGCACCTCTCTGGTTGTGATATAAAAAAAGTCACAACTGGAATCCTGCTTCCTCTTTTCTTTCTTCCCCAAGTCACCCACCTGCCCAGGGCCTACATATAAACAGGTGGCATTGTCATGGCAGCCTCCGGAGCTAGGCAGCAGGCAGTTGTTGATCTCCACACAGTCTCTTCCGTTCCCTGTCCAGCCCCGCTGGCACACACAACTGTATGTCCCCGTGCTAGTTTGGATGCATTCTGCCTGCAGGAGGAAGAGCAAAAGTAAGACCTCTGAGACCACAGGCCAGCTGTGTGCAGCTGCCAAAGTCAGAGAGGATCTGGAAGAGTATTCTAGAAACACATTCGCATGGAGTGCAATGGAAATTATTGAAACACTTAGTCGTGCAAACATCATAAAGCAACTGGGTGATTTCGACAGCAAGATTGCTTGCGACTGTTCAGCTAAGGGCTATAGCACTCAACACTGTCTGTTACTGATTCAGCCAGAGCCTGCTTTTGTTGATTTACAGAAGTAAAGAACCCACAGGAGAAGTGGCTCTCAACCTTCCTAACGCTGTGACCCTTTAATACAGCCTGTCATGTTGTGGTGATTCCCCCAACCATTAAATTATTATTTATTTGCTACTTTATAACTAATTTTGCTAGTTATGAATCATAATGTAAATATCTGATATGCAGGATATCTAATATGTGATTCCTGTGAAAAGGTCACCTGTGGGCGGTGTGCATGTCTTGGTCGTGAAACTAGGAAAGGGACTGTGACAGTGGAAAAGAGACTGTCCTCTTTTGGGGCCTTATTAGTTGTACAAACTAATGGGTTTCATCCTGACATTTCATGTACATATATAATGAACATCAATTGCCCTCAGTGTTCTCCTGTCATAGGCTGCTCCTTCCCCCCCCTCCTCCTCCCTCCTCCTCCAGGGCTGCCTCCTACATTGTTTCTATTGTGGAAAGGGTGCAGGGAAGAGACTTCTGGAATATCTGTGACAGGAAGGGGAGGGGAGGAAGAGGACCAAAGTAGGAGGGCAAAGAGATGGGAGGGGTTTGGGGAAGAAGAGGGACAAGACAACGTGTATATGAAAAGGCCCTAAAAAGCCCATTACTTTACGTGCTATTTCAAAAACTCTGAGATTTAAAAACAAAAACAAAAACAATCTGACATTTTGCACATGCTTTGTGCGTGTGAATCAGGCACTGCTTTCTGGGATGTCTCTTTCTCAGGATTTCTTTTAAAAGTGTTAGGTCACAAAACAAGCCCCCAAACAGCAGAGCTGGTGGCTGTGTAGGGTGATGGCTCTGGTCCTACCTGAGTTGGTTTGGCCAGGAAACAGAAGCCTAAAGCATGCCTCAGAAACCCTTCACGGCTGGCTGAATACCCCTGACTTCAGCTGTCAGCACCTCCTCTGTCTGAAAGAGCATCCCAGCATCCCTGCCCGAGCTGTCCCCCCCCCGCCCCTCCCTCTCCCCCACTCCATCCCCCCACACCCTGCCCCCCCCCCCCCCGTCTTACACCCATGTAAAAAAAAAACCCAGCAAGCTCAAAGCTGTCACTGTCTTCCACTATTCTGAGGCAGCATGGCAGGTTATCAGTGTGGAAGGTTATTTTTTTCCCTTAACGAACTGCTTTTCACCTCCACAGAGTAACTCCTGTTGTGCCTACTTACAAAAGGTAAGTGGAACAAAACCTGGGGCACCTGGCTCTGAGAAACAACACTCACGTTAGGACTACATCCTCCTCTGGAGGTCGATCCCAGGCAAGGGTCCTTCTTAGAACAGAGAGTTCCATCTCCTTCATAGCCGTCATTGCAGACACAGCTGTGGAAGAGAGTGCACAAAATCAGCCTGAGACCTCACGCTGGCCAAACAGCAGGCCACGCAGGTGCAGGTGCTATAGCCACCTAGGGAAGAGCCAGGAATGCCTGGGCCAGATTAGCTTTGTGCAGGAAGCCTGGGTGCAAACATGCCTGGATGCTTTTGGGTGCCAGCTGTCGAGGCTGGCTGGGGATTCAAGCCCCACCTTAGCCATTGTGTGGCCCACCTTAGTCTCTTCCCAGTGGGGACACTGTCTTCTCACTTGGAAAATGGGACTGATAGTTGTGGGACTTTTGTTGGATTTCACTGGCACTATCAGGCAAAGTGGTGGCAGCTAACCTGCTCTTACTGGACCAGAACCTGACTGATTGTAATCTTCTCCTTTGGGCTAGTTTGAGACAAAAACCGTGGTATAGCTCTGAAAATATTGATCAGCTGAGAGAGCTCTCTCCTTTTTTCTGGTTCTTCGTGTGTGTGTGTGTGTGTGTGTGTGTGTGTGTGTATCTCCTGTAAGATGGCAGTTTCTGGTCTCATTCTCCTCTCAGAAATCCCTTCCAAAATATCCTACCATAACACCTTTTCTATTTAATATGGGCCATTTGCTCGTTCACTGTTCACTCGATCATTGGTTGGATCCATATCTATTGAATGTCCTCTGACGGATGCTGGGGATGCCACGTGGCTTCCATCAAACCTCCACACCCTCCTGAAACTTCAGCAACATATGCTTAAGAACGCTATCAACTCTGTGTCCAGGATCCAGTTTCCTAGAGGAAGTGGATTTGTCTGGCATCCATACAAAGAGAGCTTGATTTCTTCCCACACAGGCTTCTGAGCTGCCCGAGGTCCTGCAGACCATGCAGACAGCCCACTGTGGGCGATGCAGGAGGCTCTGAGGGCTATTTTACTCATAGGTGATTTGTGGCATATACATGGATATGGTTTTCAGTTCCTTTGGCTGACACATTTCTATCATGTAGCCACAGGAAAGACATCAAGTCTCTGCCTTGTGCAGCCTGCTCTCTCCAGGGTGACAGCCCCCCCACCCCACCCCATTTCCCCCAAACAAGCCAGTGACTAAGCAAATGTAAATTAAGAACTGAAGCCAGAACAGGGCCAGGATTCCAGACATCCACTGCTTCCCCTAGGGAGTTTGAAGTGGTTATTGACTTTGAACTGGAGGAGAGCAAGCTTCCTAGGACATTTACTGTCCCCCCACCCCACACACACACAAGCTACTGTGGAGGAAGAAGCCAACTCCTTCCTCCATTCAACATCCTGCCAGATGCCTTTTATGTGGGATCAGCTACTGACAGCTTTTGTAAGAAAGATGCCCTCACAGCAGGAGGTTCCTAGCTTTCCTTTGTGATGGTAAACATTGGCAGATGAACCAGACAGAGAGGCACCCAGGAGACCAGACTCTGGGCACACCTGCCAGGGATAATCTAGATTTTAACTTCTGGGCACTCCTGCGAGAGATAGTCTAGGTTAGGTTGGTCTCTGGGTTCACCCACAGGGGATTATCTAGGTTAGGTTAGCCTCTGGCACAGCCATGAGGGATCAAGTTGATTAGGCTATCTGAGGTTCTGAGTTCTACTTTGATATGGGCAATACCTCTTCATGGCCTCTGGTCCAGGACTGAATACAGAGAAAGAACACTGGGCGCACATGTCATCTTTCTGTTTTCCTACTGAGGATCCCATGGGACCAGCTGCCTCAAGCTCCTGTCACCACATGTCCCTGCCATGATGGGCTGTCCCTTGAAAATATGTGAGTCAAAACAAACTCTTTTGTCTTTAAACTGACTTTCTCTGGGTATTTTGTCATAGTAGCAAGACAGATCAGTCTTCCTCCCTCCTTCCCTCCTTCCCTCCTTCCTTGATTCCTTTCTGATATGTTTTTTAAAGGCAGAGGCCCAGAGAGCTGAAGCAAACAACCCAACTTACCTATGAGTTTCCACACAGGGACTTGACCCTATGTTGTCCAAGTCCATGACTTACAGTGACTGTATACATAGTAGGTCACACACACACACAGACGCACATAGAATCACACACAGACACACACAGAGAAACAGAGACACACATAGACACATACACACAAACACACGCACATATACACAGAGACACATTCACAGATAAACACACACACAGACACACAGAGAAACACATAGAGACACACAGAAACACAGACATATATACACACATATACACACACAGACACATATACACACAGACAGAGACAGACAGACATAGATACACACAGACATACACAGAGACACACACATAACATATACACACGTGGACACATCGACAGAGACATGCACACACATAGACACATGTATGCACAGACACACGCACGCACACCCTTAGAGACCAATAGACAGCATTGGATCCCCGGGAACTGTAGTCACACCGTGGGTGCTGGTAACACAACTCAGTTCCTCTGAAGGAGCAGCGAGCGCTCTTCCAGGCTGAATCACCTCCCCTCTATCACCCCTCCCCCTTTTTTTTGATTTTTGAGACAAGGTCTTGCTGTAGTCTAGGCTGTCTAGACCTTCAGCAATCCTCTTGCGTTAGCATCCTGAGTGCTAAAATTGACTATGCACATCCTGGCCTGGGACACCATGCTTGTATATTCTGTTCTTTTACTCTCAACTATTGTTCTGTTAGGTAGGGTACATCTCTACTACTAATAAGGAAAGTGAAGCTCAGAGAAGTGAGTCAACTTGCCCGAGGTCACACAGCTATTGCACTTCAAAGCAAGCAAAGCTGAGATTTAGATTCAGCTCATAACTTCTACAAGATCCATACTGTCAGCTGGGCAGAACATGCCTTACTTTATAAAGCGTTAGATATGGGCTGGCTCCACCCACAGGTCGCACGGTAGCCTTGAGTTGTGACCTACCTGGCTGTCTCATTGCTGTATTCACAGGTGGCATGGATGTGACAGAATTGCACATAGGGCCCACAGGCTGACGTCTGCTTGTCACAGAACCTCCCAGCTGTGCCCTCTCGGCATGTTCCTGGCAGGCAGGATCCATCGCTGTCCAGTCTGTTGTCACATGTTCCATGAACACACAGGCAGGCTGGAAGAGAGGGGGAGAGAGTGTTCAGGGCTTGGAGAACCATTTCCTATTGGATCAGAGTGCCATGGAGGATGTCGGCCATCTCTCCCCTGCTCCAGCTCACTGCTGTCAATCAGAGCTGGGTTGAAGTCAGGGTCACCAGCATTTCGCAGAGTGCCTTAGAGAGCTGACTGTCCACCACCTGCCCGGAGGAGGGTATATTTGTCCCCAGTGTGCTTTCAGTGTATCTGTGCATGGGGGTGGAGGTGGGAGAGGAGATGATTTTTGTGATATGGCAAAAGAAGCTAAGGAGCCCAATTTTCAACTACTTTTTGGTTGGAGATGTTAGCCAAGAAGTTTCTCACTTTCTGAAAACAATCTAGAATGCATAGATAAGCTTTCTTCTGTTTGGAGAACTCCAGATAGGCTCATGTGTTAACTTTCTACTTTCATTCACAGCAAACTAGTGGTAATTAGTGGCCAGGTTTGGGCCCTGACTTCATCAAGGCCCTGGACTGACTTTTCCCCACCTCATCAACCACCCTCAGTCCCAGAAGGTTGGTACATTCTACTTTCCAGATGAGCAGGCAGAGGCCCAGAGAGCTGAAACCAACAGCCCAGTGTGCCTGAGTTCCCATGAAGGGACTTGACCCTGTACTATCCAAGTCCACAACTACAGTGGCTGTACACACAGCTCTTCCACAACTCCTGCCATTTTCAACCTTAGCTACTCTTCCTTGTTTCTGACTGAATATTAGTGTCTGAAAATTTCAAAGCGGGGGCTTAGTTTAATCAGAAAAGTGCTTGCTATCCAAGCATGAGGAACTAAGTTTGATCCTCAGAACACACTAAAACAAGAACAATAACAAAACTCAAAAACCACCCAGACACAGTAGGAAGGCAGAGGTAGGTGGGTCCCTGGGATCACTGGCTGATGAGAGACTCTATCTCAGAAAACAAGGTGGTTGGTCCATGACGAAAGACACTAAGGGTGACCTTTGGCCTCCGCATATGTTTGTATGTATGTGTGTGCCTGTACATCCCCATGCAGTATACACATATGAATTTGTACACACACCCCTCAGGCACCTCCTGCATAGGGTAGGAGTAAGAAGGAGAGAGGGGCTTGTTGCTTCTCAAAGGAAGGCAGCAAGGATTGGGGTTTGAGTAGCATCTAACTGAAAGACTGAGCCGTGTCCCAGCCAGGACTAAGGAAACAGGAACCAGCAGAGACCGGTGCTTGGAACCAACATCCAGCAAAGAGTGAACAAACTCAAAGGAAAGAGTCTTGGAAGTCACCTCTGTATTTAAAACAAGAATTAACTGTTATACCATGCTAGTAAGCCAGGACTTCACTTGGAAAGAATAGGACTTCAACGGTCACAGAACCAACATGAGGGTCAAAGCTGGAAGTTTACTTAGGATCCAGGCAAACACTATGCCTTTTTATATAGAGGACTGAGCAGCTGCAGAATTCAGAGGCAGAGAGGAGTGTTGGATCTAATCCCCCTGGATGCTGAGGACAACCGTGCAACATTGTCTTCATTTTCTAGCTGGAGACACTGTAACACCTTCCTCAGGTCACAGAGACACTAGCTGTAGAAATGAGAATTTAACTTTTGGCTGGTCTAACTCCACGGGAAACTCTTACCTAGCAATTTTATGTTCTTAAGTTCCAATTTTAGCTTAAAAACAGCCGGGTGGTGGTGGTGCACGCCTTTAATCCCAGCACTTGGGAGGCAGAGGCAGGTGGATTTCTGAGTTCGAGGCCAGCCTGGTCTACAAAGTGAGTGCCAGGACAGCCAGGGCTACACAGAGAAACCCTGTCTCGGAAAAAGAAAAAAAATACATATGTATATAAATATACATATGATGTCATTTTAAAGAATAATTCATTTTCTGAGAGTATAAGACTGCATTAGCATATGCCTATTGTAGAACTTTCCATATGTTCTTTTAGGCTTTGGTTACTGATCTTAGAATAACAACATAAAACAGTAAGAGATCACAATAGTAGCTAGCATATTTTTTCAGTATGTATTATGTGCTAGGTGTGTCCTAGGAAAAGCTTTCCATATATAAGTTGGAATGAATTTTAAAAATGCTTACTAGTACTTTTGCCCTTATTTTGTAATTTGAGGGTGCATTCATCCAAGGTCTTAATTTTTTTTTTTTAAGGGGGAGTGGTGAGACAGGGTTTCTCCTTGTAGCCTTGGCTGTCCTGGAACTCACTCTGTAGACAAGACTGGCCTCCAACTCAGAGATCACCTGCCTCTGTCTCTCCTGGGATTAAGGTGTGTACCACCACCTGGCTGAGGTCATAATTATTAAATGAAAGAATTGATGGGTAAGGATCTTCTAAAAGAAAACATATCAAGTTTTTGAAATGGGGCTATCTGTGTCTTCATGAACACAGAAAGTGATTTCTAAAGTGTGGCTCCTGAATGGGCACTGTTAGCACACCCCAGGGACCTATTAAAAATGCAGTTTCTCAGACTCATCACAGAGAGAGTCAGAAACTCAGCAGCTTGTGCCCGGCTGTCTGACACATGCTATAGTTTGAGAAGCAGCACTTAACCCCCCGGCCCACACCACACAAGCAAAATCCATAGCACACCAGACCACACCATTGGCGTGCTCAGTATGGAGGGAACCCGTGGAAGGGAGCCTGAGAAACCCCACTTACTTCTGTTACACTGAGGTCCATATCTGTTGGGTTTGGAGCAGAACTGACACCTGGAACCTTGGAAGCCATCCTTACAGATGCAGATCCCATTGCCACCGAGACCATCTATGCACTGAGAGCAAAGGCAGCCCCATGGGCAATTAGGACACATGTGGCAGCCAAGTTTTGGCTTTTGATTTATGGCTTCAACTTGAACTCCATTGGAAGTGACTTTGGACTCCTTGTGGGAGGTGAAGTCACCTTGGTATCAGAGAGGACGGAAAACTAGTACCTGGCTTGGGGATCCCGATCTAGGATTTAGAACCTCAAAGGACAGGGTGCTGTAGCTCTTTCGTCTGAACTGAAACATTATGCTCAGCACTCAGGTAAACTACATTTCAGAGGCCCAGGAAACTCATAACACATAAGACTCAAGAAGCCTAAACAGTTATGACCCACAGGGAGCCTCACAGTTTATATAAGCAGGAAATGAGACTGAGGCAGGAGACTCTTTAGGGTCTGTCTGATAGCTGGGCAGGCCGCTCCTCGGTGGATGCAGGAGCTTTTGTGAGTCACAGTCTCGTGCTGGAGTCGACCTTTTCAGTGATGTGGCTGCTCAGAGTCACCATGGCTTCCAGATGTAAACCCGAGGAACTCACTTGTTCACCAAGATAGACTTGGATGATTTTTTTTTACCTGTACTCTCTCTGAGGTGGATCTATCTGTTCATATCTCCTCAGAATAATAGAGCTACAAATGTGAATGAGATCCTTCGCACAACGTTTAGAAGATGAAAGCAGGCAGATAGGCCTTCTGCTGAGGCCTGGCCCTGTTCTCTCTCCATTCTTGCTTGCCCAGCTGTGGTCTATTCTGCAGTGTTTTCTCTCCATTGTAAACTTACTTGCTTGCTCTCCAACCTGTATAGCCCTGGCAAGAGCAGGTTGGTATTGATTTCTACACATCAGAGTTGGGTGTGGGCTACCCTCTCCACTAACAACAAGGTCTCAGGCTGGTACTGGTCTATTTTTACTCTTTACTTTCTGTGTAACACCCCCCTCCTCCATGCCCCATTTTTTTCCTTTGCAAGAGCTGTAGTTTAGATGTGGATCTATTAAAGTCTCAAATCTCTATTTTCCTACATAATCACGGCTTATTTTACCTTCCTTTGTTTGGTGTTGGCCTCCACATAGATGAGCTAAGCTTTGGCTTTTACATGCCAGTAGGTCCTGAAGTTGGGTTTAAAGAAAATAAAACAAAGCAACCATTGACCAATGCTATTATCATTTTTAAGAACCATAAAAGCCTTCGCCCTTAGGGGCTTTCACAGGTTTGGAAAGTGAGGTCAAGAGGGTTTCAAGTTATCTGGAATCTCACAGTGAACTACAGAGGAGACAAGCCTCTCTTCCCCAAGCCCAGACTCCTCTGCTGCAGATACTCCCTGCTTCAGTAACAGACCCAATTATTTGGCTTCCTGGGAGCCCTGGACAGCATTGTGCCACTTTTTGGTTTAGGATTTTTCAACATTACTGTGTGACTTAAGAAGGTCAGCACACATGAAACAGTGTGAACCAGGGACTGGACTCACCTGCCCATTTCCAGAACACGGATTCATGAAGCCTCCTGGACATGGGTTGCAGTCAGGTCCGAAGAAACCTTTACAGCATCTTGGTATCTGGAAACAACACACACTTTGCCCCTGGGGACCCCAAGGAGGACACTGACTTCTCAAAAGAGGGGCAGTTCTGATTTCCACTAGTGGGATACAGTGACAATCCTTCTGATGAACTGGCTAGCACATTACCACCAATCTGTCGGATGTCTCTCATGTGAACAAGGAAAGGAGGCAGATAGAGGCTTATGCTTATAGAGAGTATAAGAGAGTTGGGAAGAGTCAGCATAGATAAAATAGAGAAATAATGGGGCTAGAGAATCACTTTTTGGTAGAGGTCTTGCCTAGCATTTATAAGACCCTGGGGATGATTCCATAAGCAAATGAAGAAATGGGAATTAAAAGAACATTTCAGAACATCCCAGAGAATGGTAGGTGCCAGGAAGATGGCCATTGGAATAGAGTGGTGGTGTGGAGAGGTGGAGTTTCAGGACCCTTTGGGTCGTGACAAGAGGGGTTAGGTAGAGGGAGACTGGAAAGGTGAGTCAGCCCCTGCACATCTGGATGAATGTCCTGAAGAGAATATTCAGCGAGCATATGATGAGGCTGGAGTATGGGTAAGAATCAGGTTAGAGACTTGGAAGTGGAGGGTGACTCTCATGGAGATGTCATGGACTCTGTGAAAAGGCAGGGGGACTCAGGAAGGTGTGATTCAGGTAGGCGGTGACCAGAGTACACTACCCATTCCACCTTTTGATTCTCATTTAGGAAAGCATTCTAAATTCCTGCAGGACACTTGTGACCATAGCTGGGAGCTTCTCGAGTCTTGGTGTCCTGGATGAGACCCTGGCTGTACCCTCCTTACCTCCACAGTCACATCACAATATCGGGCACAACCAGTTTTCAGGTTCCATGCTCTGCTGCCATAGAAACACTTGTTTGTGAAGATTTCCTGGAACAAGCCGGTGGGTAAAAGCATTGTTGTGTGCATCCCAGCACCCCCTGTGTCTTACAAGCCTCTCCCTAGCCAGCCACTCTACTCCATGATATCAGAGCAAGGGCCACACCAGCAGACCCAAGTCCAAATCAGACTGCCATCTTCACAAGATCTCTTTCTTTGTTGGTAGAATATAAGCCAACCTTCGACCAGCCTATGGCACAAGGATCTTGGCACCTCCTCTCACTATGGCAGACATTAGAATCCATCAGTGAACATTCTGATTCCTCCTGCCTGTGATCTGGCTGATTCTTCTCTTCTACAGCCATCCTTAAGCTATGCGAACATTTGGAGCCAGTAAGTATCTATCGCTTCCAAGTGGAAAAAAACCCACCAACTAAAATAAATATCTGTAGCCCAAGGCTTTCCTCTTGGATTCAGGAGCTGATTAAGTGCATCCTTTTGCTTATTAATCTTTGACGCTCATAGAATGCCCATTTATTGAGTACTTGGAACAGTCTAGACACCTTGTTGATGTAAATTGATTATTTGCCAACTCATGCAAATGTTTTTTCATGTTTCTTTTTTAATATATAAGGAAATTGGGGATCAGATAGGCTAAGCCACTTTTCCCACCTAGCCCTGCTAATATCTGGTCCAGAGTCTTGGTGGCCTCTCATGCAATGGGGCAATAAAATCAAGGTTCATCTCAAGGATTTAATTCCCAGCTCAAATTTTGTATTAGACACATCTTTGTGTCGACTTTATCCCCTTGTCTTAGGCTCTACATAGGAAGAGACTGATGAGACCACAGCGGGCCACAGGATCCTAAAATCTTATCTATAGAACTGCATTCTTACGTCACAAAGGAAGGAATGTTTTTCAATTAACCAGTTACAAATCTGGGGATCTCAGGAGCTTTTATGGTTTGTCCCCATTTCCTTTTCTTCTTCTCATTCCTCCCTTTAATGGTGGCACACTCGCAGACACAAATCCTGATTCTATTACATGCCATCTATGTCTACTTGCCTTGATTCCCAAGTCACACAGCAGTGATGCTGAAGATGTATATCCCTCCTAGGTTTGACGGTCAATATTTATGGCTAATACTCCAGGATCTAGAATTGCCTAGGAGACAAGCCTCTGGGCCTGCCTGTGAGGGATCATCTAGACTAATGGAGATCCTGTAGATCATCCAGGGAAGGCACCTTTCTGAATGCGGCAGCACCATTCTATGGGTGAGGCCCCAAACTAATGTAAAAAGGAAAAGCTAGCCAGCTGAGCACTGGTATTCATTTCTCTCTGCTTCATGACTGAGATGCAATGTGAGAAGGAGCCGCATCCTATGCTTTCCCTTTCTGTGGTGAACTGTATCCCCTCAAACCGTGAGCTGAAATGAACCCTTCCTTCCCCAGGGTGCTTTTCATCAGGGAGTTTCATCACAGCAACTGAAGTAATGAATCCCCCATGGTTGCTGCATAGAGTGGCTGGACGAATGTCTGCCATTCAGCTGGCATTGTGGAACCAACTCATTCTTCTCTTATTCTTGTTTCCTGGTTCATAGTTTCCCAATGGACTTGTGGGAAATTGCTTCATTAAACACAACAAACATGGGAGCACTTATGCCTACTTAAGTTTAATATTCTGCTTTATTAAGTATTTCCTACTAGGAGTGCATTAAAGACCTTGTCTCTTTCATAATGATCGAGTCTAGTACTGAAAGAACCTTCTGTTTTAGAAAGCCTTCCTTAAAAGGCAGACATTTCTGTCATCATCTGCTTTTTCCAACAGAGTACTTGGTGTGTAATTACAGGTTGCTGTATAATTGTACACATTTATAATATATCTGAACTTTTCAAGGCAAAATCCAAACCAATAAGTTATCTTATTTATTTGGCCCACAATCAAGTAATGTGTCTAAGAGATGATCAAACTTCAATCAACACATGAAGAATTCAATTAAACATATAACATTTCAAATAGTTTCAGAGTTATTTCCTGACGTTTGTTTATTTTTTTATTCGTGTGTGTATATGTGTCTGTATGCGGGTATCTATGGAGTCCAGAGGGAGGGTATTGGATGCTGTGGAGCTGGGTTACAGAGGGTTGTGAGCCACCTGACATAGGTGTTGGGCCTGAATTCAGGATCTCTGGAATGGCAGTTGGTGTTCCTAACCACCGAGCCATTTCTCCTGCCCTTATTTGGATTATTTTTGGAAGCTAATAAATAATAAACATGTTTATGGGAATACAGTGTAATATTACACATTTACAAGCAAAATGACTAATTCAAGCTAATCAGTGCATTATTGCCTCATCTATTTATAGCTTTGTGGGGAGAACATTTAAAATCTAGTCTTAGTATTTATTTTTTTTTTAATTACACAGGGCATTAGACACTATTGTATACAGTTAGGATACTGTGTCAAACCTGGGACTTATTTTTTTGGCCTAGCTGAAAGTGTGTAGCCTTTTCTTTTCCTGTGTACTCCTCTAGTATTATGCTTGGTAAGAACAAATACTAGCACTGGACTTTATTTAGGAGGAAGAAGTAGAGAAGAAGCAGTTGGGAGGCTGTTTACTCTTGGCTATTATGAATTTTATTTACACTAACCCCTTTGTTAACCACAGAGAAAGAAAATTAGGATAAAGAGGTTAAGAGACTGAACCAGAGTCAGCTAGAGATCAAACATAGATTGGTGGGGTCTCTTCCTCCCACCCCTGCTGTGGCCAGGGGTAGGCCAGGAGCCATACATTAGCCTAGGTTTAAAGAAGGAAGCAGGCAGAAAAGATGAGAGAGGACAGAGTGGGCTAGCTCAGGATGCTCATAAAATAGCCTATCACACTCACCGTGGGCTCCGAGTTAGTAGGACATTTGCTCCATTTTTTCATGAAACACCTCACACAAGTGCCCTGAAGGGAAGACAGCAGTCAACAGAGGCATCCTGTGCTCTCACAGAGACAGCTTTCAGGGAGATGGCCCTCGGGGCATAGGTGTCTTTCCTGGTGAAGATAGCTCCCCTAGACTCTCCCCAAGGGGATAACCCTGCTCAGGTTCTGCCTCGGTGACTGAGTAGGCTGAAGAGCAGTCTCCCCAAGTGCATGTCCCCCCAGACCTTAGGATGTGACTTTGTTTGGAAATAGTCTACGGATATAATTAGGCTAGGGCATTCCTACACCCAGTGGCTGTCGTCCTTACAAATGCGGGAGAAGACACATGGGGAACAGAGCCTCGAGAGGGGAGAGCACACTGTGTGGCTGTGAGGTGAGGTGTGAGTAGGGCTTCAGGGAACTGCTGGATGACTGGGAGTTAGTGAAGCGGCACGTGTTCATGTCTCAAGCTACTTAGGAGGCAGAGGCAGGAGGATCTCTGAAGTACACAAATGTGAAGCCATCTTAGAGCATATGGAGAGCCCCTATTAAAATAATTAATAATGATGATGATGATGATGGAGAGCCCCTATTAAAATAATGATGATGATGATGATGATGATAATTTAAAAACCCTAGGATTTTAGGGCCTCCAAGGACAGGGTGGCCTTATTGACACTCTGAGTTTAAATTTCCTATGTGATAGGATAAATGACTGATATCTATGACCATTTGTTATGGCCACAACCAAGAGCCCTGCTCACCTGCAGGCCATCTCCAGAACCTAGGCTCAGGGCTGATGGGACCACATGCCTCCTCCTGGACACGCGCTCTTAAGGTGTGGATTTAGCGTTCTCGGAACTGAGCACAGGATGCTGCCAATGACTGCGCCCCCACCGCCCCTCCCATTTCCCGACTTTTCTAAGTTCCTTTACCAGTTTCATCTCTCTCTTTGTTTCATTGCATCGGTGGGGAAGGATCGGGAGGATGGAGGGAGGAATGAGAACTCCGGTCAGTGTGTAAATTCGGCCGTTTTTGGCAGCGACCTCAGTTTCATCCACGGCCACGTTGTTCGCCAGAATCTGCCCCTGAAAGAAGAAGCATTTGCGTCGTCCATTCTGGCAGCGGGGTGGGGGCGGGGGGCAGGGCAGAGCCATCCCCAGGCCGACGCTGTGGTTACAGCATCTCTAAACTGCTCAATGCAACTTCATCTCTCCTCAGAGGGAAGGTTGCTTTTAGGCAGTTTTCTGTCAGGAAATGATTGTGTCTGTGAACTGAATCCCTTCCTGGGCAAGAGTGTCTGTCCCTGCACATGCTGGGACAGAGGCTGTCCACTTCCAGACCAAACAGCACTTGCTTATTTTACCACCTAGTTCTCAAAGGAGGATCCATCTAGTCAACACATTACTGACCTCAGATTAACTCTGTTTAAGGCCCCTTGGATATGTCAGTAAACAGAAGGCAGATTGTTGCTTAGCAGCTAGCGGAGGGAGCAAAGTCTGAATGATGTTACCAAGATTTGTGAACTCTGCTTTCCCCACACCTGCTCCTCCTACAGATCAGTGGCAACGTTATCCTTGTTGCTCAAGCCAAAAGCCTGAGTCACACTTGGCTTTCTTAGTCCTCAGCACCCATCAAATATATTAGCAAGTCTGGGCGTGGTTGTGCATGCATTTAATCCCAGGAGGCTGAGACAGGGGGATCTCTGTGAGTTTAAAGCTAGCCTAATCTACATAATGAGTTCCAGGACAGCCAGGGCTACATAGTGAGACCCTGTCTCTTCTCAACACACACACACACACACACACACACACACACACACACACATACACACACACACACACACACACACACACATGCATGTGTGTGCGTGCATACAGAGCATGTTTTGTTGGGTTTATCTTCAAAAATGTATTCATAATTTAATCACTTCTTACCATGTTCCTGGCCATCATTGTGCAGGACACAGTAATTATTTATTTTCTTTGTGTGTGCACATAGGCATATGGAAGCCAGAGGCCAATTTAGGTACTATCTATCTATCTATCTATCCATCCATCCATCCCTATCTCTCTGTCTCTGTCTCTCTCCCTCCCTCCCTCCATCCATCCATTCATTTAGATATGGTCTCCTACTAGCCTGGCACTTATCAAATAGCAAAGACAGATTGACTAATGAACCCAAGGGATCCATCTATCTCTCTACCTCCCCAGGACTGGGTGTGAAGTATGTGACACCACATTTGTGGTTTTTGTTGTGGATTCTAGGATAGAACTCAGGTCATCACAGTTGAGTGACAAGCACTTTACCAATTGAGCTATCTCCTAGCCCCAACTGCCATTTTTACTGGCTCACTGTAATCAAGTCTCTTGTCTCCCAAATGGTGTATCTTATCAGATCATTCTTCCACAATCTTCCAGTTGGAGTTAGAGCTGTATCCTTACCCTGTCTTCCTAGTGCAGATGGGACCCTGCTCATCTCTACACCTTGGGTGTGTTACTGCTTCCCATCTCCTCTTCCTGCTACTGCCTCTGCTCTGGCCACACCGTCTTCTTGTTCCTCAAACAGCTCAGCACATTCCTCACTGCACACATTTTTGTTGGGGGTGGGGGGTTGCTGTTTCTCTCTCTAGAAACTTTTGTCCCCAGAGCATCACACTGCTGAGACCTCTGCTTCCTTCAAATCTTTGTTCAGATGTTTTCTTCTTTGTGAGAGCTTTGTGGAACTTTATCTAAAAATGTTAGTCCCCTTAAAGCAGAAGGTTGGCTAAGAGTTGGAGGAAGAATTCCAAAGATCAGGGAAGGGGGACTGAGAGTGGTCATGGGAGATCCAGAGCAGGACAAACCATGGATGGTTTTCTTTCATATACAGAATCTAGGTTGAGTATATGCTTACATATATGTGCATATATGGCATGAAGACAGATGGGGAGGAAGGGACTATGGGGGCATTGTAGCAGGAAGCAGGGCAAGATATGCACAAGGTCCAGTGATGTACACAGCAAAGCATATATAGACATGAAAATGTTATAATAACCCATTATTTTCAATGCTAACTAAAACAACAATAAATGGATGGGAAGTTCCACTATGACTTCCTATTTTCACTTCCTGCTTGGCCTTCCCCCCTCATTGCTTCCTAGGATAAATTTTCCCCTTAGCATCTTTATTGACTACTTCCTACCATGCAACCAGAGACTTTTGTCTGTTTGCTCTTTTGCTCTTGTGTCCTTCCAGACATAGGACAGTGCCTGGTAGGTATTGGTACTCAGCAGATGTCTGCTGAAGGAATGAGGTCATCATTGTCATCATCATCGTCGTCATCATCAACAGTGGACAGATACCAGAAGACAATTCTCTCTGTTCCTAGACGTTTCCACCCCAGACAATGAGCTTCTTTGAGTTTCTTAGGTAAACCACAAACCCTCAGGGTTCCTCATATCCTCTCCTTCCACTCTCTTACTCAAATGCATGAGCTCATTCTACTCACCCCTCAAGTCTTGACCTAATTAATGCCTTTCTCAGACTCCTCCTCTGCGCACTTTCACAACCTCTCTGACCAACACCCATTGCAACAGCAACTCATTGACCCTTTAATGGGTTGTCACATTCTATTTTCTCTGCTGGGATATGAGTTCTTTTTGTCCTTCCTGCTTTAACCCAGGCTGTTACTCGCATCGGTGGTATTTGCTGAAATAACTGAGCAAAGAGTGGAACAGCTGTAAAGATGTGAGGACTGTGAACTAGGGGAGATGGCTCAGTGGGTAAAGTGCTTGGATTTCAAGTAGTACAAGATCCCTAGCATCTGTCTATAAAAGCCAGGCACAGTAGCATGCACTTGTAATTCTAATACTGGGGAAGTGAAGATCTGTGGGCTTCTGGGGCTCACTGGCCAGCCAGCCTAGCCTGCTTAGAAAACTCCAGGACGATGAGAGACCTTGTCTCAAAAGGGAGGAGGCCTCTGGAATGACACCTGAGGTGATCCTTTGGCCTCTACGTGTACACACGTGTACCTCCATACACAGGAGCATTCCTACAGATGTTACCTAACAAGAAAAGGTTTCAGATCTGTGAGTGTGGATGCATTACCGTAGTGAACATGCAGGAGTCAGCACTAGCCGTGGGCTTCTCACTTACTTTGCTGCTTATGTTAAACGTGATGATCTGGTTGGCCATGCTCCTGACATGAAGTGTCGAAACCAGAGTAGTCACTTCCAGCTGCAATGGGAAGAGACCAAGGAGTCATCTGCAGCAACACACAGAGTCCCCATTTCTCACAGTCTGTGCTGCAAGAAAAGTCCTTAACTACTGATGAGATAATGGGAGTTTTGATGTTAGGAGCATTTGTGGCTTTAAGGGGTTCTTTGATAACAATATCAAAGATAACAGTTACAGACTGAAGGTCTGCTCAGGGCTCATAAGTGCCACAAATAATTCTCTAGTCCCAATATATTGTAATTCAAGACTGGGACTGAGTATTTTAAAAGCCAGGATAAAGTAGTCTGAGGAAGAATAGGGCCAACCTGGGTGAATGCAACAATGTGGTATCTGACGAGTTCCAGAAGTTTCCGAGAGCCCTGCAAAGGAACCGATACACTATGTTAATCAAGGCAGAAAACTCTGCAATCTCTCTCTCTCTCTCTCTCTCTCTCTCTTTTTTTTGAGAACCTTTCACATGAATGATTTTGGGTATTAATCATAAAAGACAACGACCCAACCTCTTTATAGGGAAATTGAAGATAAGAAAAATTCCATGCGCAAATAGCTGACACTCATCAAATCTCTTGGCTGTTCTAAAACCATAGCAAGTGCATTTCGTATAAACCCCAGTATTCCTGTGAGTAGAGACCATCATTAGCCCATTCCATGTGTGGTAACAGTGAGCAACACACCCATGTCACACAGCTTCCTCAGTATACAAACCCATGCTTTCAGCCACTCTGCTAACCATCCCTGCGCATGTCTCAGGTTACATTTGAGGATGTCTACAACTTGATTCTCATTTGCTCCATAAGTCAACACTTGCTGGGCAGGCCACATACTCATATTTTAGGACCCCTCATCTCTTGGGGCCCTGAATAGCCAGTCCCTCAAAAGAAGTCACTCTTCTTCAGAGAACATTTCCAGAGTCTCTTCTGGCTTCAAACCACTGAAGTGGGGAAAACAATCACTAAAGTAAACCCTAACAGCACAACTCTGCCATGACCTCAGCTAGGATCCTGGAGCTCTCAGGGACAGCCCCAGGCATGTGTCCTGGGGTAGGGAGGGGAGGGACTACAGAAAGGAGGAGCATATGGCCACATGGCCACAGGGCCCAGGGCAGAAGGTGGTGGCAATGGTGTTTTCCAGGACAATGATTCAGCTAGTTATAAGAAGCGTAGGTTTGTTTGTAGCACAGCTTGGACATTGAGATGGCCAAGAGCTTTCAGAACTTTCTTGCTCCTTCTCTCCCCAATTCCTTGTGGTTAGTGTTGATGGTTCACTTCACTGAATCTTGAATCACTCAGGAGATGGATCTAAGGGCATGCCTGTCGAGGTGTGTCTTGATTAGTTCAGTACTGTGAGAAGCCCCATCCTTACTGTGAACAGGAGCACTCCCTGGTCATAGGGTGCTGGGAGCACCCCCTGGGAGTACTCCCTGGTCATGGGTCCTGGGAGCACTCCCTGGGAACACTCCCTGGTTGTGGAGTCCTGGGAGCACTCCCTGGGAGCATTCCCTGGTCGTGGGGTCACTCCCTGGTCATGGCGTGGAGAAAGTGAGACAAGCACAAGCATGCATTCCTCTATTGTTCTCTTCCTCTGACTGTGGATGTTACACACCCAGCTTCTTCAGACTTCCTGTGCCTCAACTCCTCTGCCATGATGACCTGTGAATTACAGTTAGCTCTTTCTCCCTTTAGCTGCTTCTGTGAGAGCATTTTATCATAGGAGTGGGTAAAGAAACAGAGACCTCCTCTACTGTTTTATGTAAAGAAAATATTCCAAAATCCTTTGTTGCCCAAGAGGGTGTTCTCTACTGATGTGTTAACATGACCTTGAACTTTGTGAATTTGGTTCCTTTTGTTTCAGTTTTCTTCAAAAGGAATCGTAGAGTTTATGAGGCACGCCTTTATAGTCCATCACTTTCACTTTTGTCTAGTTCAGTGACAGAGCTGTACATGAATGAGACTTGCCATCAATAGCCATGGGATGGTTTCCGGACTGAAACTGGGGTTCAGAGAGCAAAGGAAACATACATTCCATTAAGGAAACATACATTCCGTTAAGGAAACATACATTCCGAGTCAAAGCTTGAAATGAGGCTTCTAAGGAAAGCAGCTTCTCCACGGGCACTTTCTGTCCTCCCTCAAGGCTCCTCCCTGGAGACAGTAGAAGTATGAAGAGAGAGCAATACCCTATCATCTGAGATATTTTAGCCCCGGAAGACCCTAGCTATGAGGAAGGGGTGGAAATGATTATTCCATTCTGCACTAGAAATCACATCAGCAAACCAGTTTCTGCCTCAGAACAAAGAACCCAGGCTTTGGATTCTTTGTAGGCAGAAAAATTTGATCTTTGGAGAAAAAGAAAATCTGAGGTCCAGGAGTTGTGTTGGTGCTGACTGGCCAGTTTCTAGATACAAACTGCCTCACAGGAGTGATAAGAGGCTGCTGGTCTGACTGCATAGTCTGGCAGAGTGAGATCCACATGCTTGCATGAGAGCCAGAGGAGCCTGCCTCCATGGGAGAAGGAGCTTTCTGAACAAAGGCAAAAAGTAGAGGGCTTAATTTTTCTTTATTATAATTTCACTTATTTTAGCTTTCGTGTAACCTATTAAGTAGCTGAAAACTGCTTTATTATCATAAAAGGTAACAATATTGGGGGCATATAATCTTAAGACTTTAATAATTTCCCAGAAGACCACCTTAAACTGAATATGAGTTCTAAAGAGAAGTAAAACTGCTTTTCAACATCAGCAAGTTTTCAGGAAATTCAAGTGTGAACTATATTTTTAAAGAAACATCCTTCTTAAGATCCCAGATCTGGCTTGTTCACTGCAAACCTAGAAACCTAGAAAATCTCATTTGCTGAAAATTTGTTGGCAACATGAGACATACCAACCACCTAATTTTTTTAGAAAAGATTTTTTTTTTGTATTTGTATTTCATATGTATGAGTTTTTTGCCTGCATGTGTGCAGTACTCATACTCAGTACTCATAGAGACCAGAAGAGGGCATGAGATTCCCTGGAACTGGAGTTACTGTTAGTCTCCGCATGGGCACTGGGAAGTGAACTTGGGTTCTTTGCAAGAGCTGTGTGTGTGTGTGTGTGTGTGTGTGTGTGTGTGTGTGTGTGTGCACGAGCGCGTGTCTGTCTGTCTGTCTGTCTGTCTGTCTGTCTCTGTATGTGTTTCCCCCTTTAGCATTTTCAGAATGCAAGATGTCCCTGTTGGTATCTGAAGGTATTCTAGCAAGGGCTAGCTCCATGAGTCTACAAGCCAACAAGGCAGCACATTTCAGGGTCACCATAGCAGCATGGCTGAGACTGCCTGTGTTAGAGTGGGTGTGTGTCTGCAGGTCTGCTGATTAATCTCACTGCAATGCCACTGGTCACAGCTCTTGGGATCAGGCTCCAGAGCGTGCTTGCTTGACAAGCTCCACAGGTGATTCCTGACCACACTGGAGCCTTGGAATCACTGCTTTTAAAGAACTGGGCCGTCCCCACCTCCCACATTCTGTGTTGTCAGTAACCTCGACCCACTTCTGAGAGGGCAGCAGGGCTTCTAGAAAGTCAGAGGACAAATCTGTAACCATCAGACTGTCCCACTGTTTGTTATCTTAGTGAAAACATTTTCTAGAGCTAGCTAGTTATTTCTTCATATTTTAACTTTTAGGTCGGAGAGAAGAAATACCTAAGATGATTTCTGTCATTTTAACCTTGATCTTGATATAAAGGAGTCCATGATCTATTCTCCAGGAGGAGCTATGACAGCACTAAGGTAGAGAACAAAAGGGTCACTGAAGAGAAAAGAGAAATCAAAAGAGAAGAGAGGCTGAAGTATCTCACAATGACATTTGGTTCTTTGAAAGTTTAGTCTAGGCCTGGCCCTAAGTGACCTAATGACGGTATTATTCTCTGGGTGACTTTACAGTTGTAAGGAGCTTAAAATATCTATGTCTGTCTGTCTATCCATCTATCATCTGTCTAGCTATCTACTCATCCATTTATCTACTATCTATCTATCTATTGTCTATCTATTTATTTTAGTACAGAGAAATGTGAGAATAGACAGAGGCTGAGACAGTGATGCTGATGCAGTCCGTTGGTAAGTGGGATACTCTACCTCTGGAGACAGGAGGTAATCAAGGACACCAGCCGTCATGTTACTCAATGCTTCATTACTTGGAACAAAAATGGTGTATGGCTCATCAATACCACCCTCCTCCAGGGCTTGTCCAACATTGGTTTTCTGCATTTGGGAAAATAAATGTTATATTCTTCTTCATTGAAAGTAATATTTGAAGCAGTTGTCAGAAAACATTTAAAGTTGGCCTCTTTGCTGATTTTGCAAAGACCTTAACCACATTCTTCTGAAAAGTTTGAGAGTCCTTACCTCTAGCAAAGATCTGAACTTGCCATATCTTGGTTGTAGCATCGTCATAATGGTTTGCTGAAAAGAGAGATTTTGCTCAAAAGTCAGTAAAAAATTAGTTTGGGAAATATGAACCTTAATGTTAAGAGACACGGCTGAGTTAAGATGAAAGTGTGAGTCTGTATGATCGATCTACCTACTGCTAGGCAGTATGCAACTGATTTGATTTGACCAGTCATCCAAATCTGAGCAATAAGCAGTCTCTGGCCATATCAGGCAGATCAAAAAGAAGAAATTCATTATGACTAAGACTGCCTTCCACAAAGCACAAGGAATGAATTGCTGTGACAACATGGAATAAGGCAGAATTGTCTGATATGGCTATAGGTGACATTTATATTAAAAAAAATCCATAAAAACTTCTCCCATCCCAGCATGCCTTCCTTTCTCTCTGCAGAAATACCCAGAAGTCTACTGAAAATTGACAAATCATCCTGTCTTCTCTTAGCTTGAGACCCTCCTTGGAAAATGAAAGCTAAATTCTAGCAAACACTTTCATATTGGATGTGACTCTCCAGGCAGCAGAGAGTGGACATGGATTGACCTCACTTGTATTTGACTTGTCTCACCTGGGGGTTGCTCTCAAGTGTGGGCTCTATCTTGTCCATCGCTCTGTCGAGGATATGCACAAGCCCATTTGAAGCAACTATGTTCCCCTGGATAATTTGTACTATTTTGCTTCCATAAAGTTTGAGCTTTAGTTGATTGTCCTGAAATACCAAAGAAAGAAAAGTAAATAAATAAAATGAATAAGGTGTTCTAGAAAGAACAAGTCTGGGATTAGAAGTCAGAAGGCCCGTGGCTGTGTGACTTTGGATAAATCACATGATCTTACATGAAGATAAAGGTGTTGGCTTGGCCCATTTTGCATGGTTTCCACTAAGTTCAAGTGAGATAGTATGTGACATCACTGATGAGTACCACATGATCATTTATGACTATCACATGGCCACTGATGAGCATCACATGACCACTGAGGAGCATCACATGACCACTGAGGAGCATCATATGATCACTGATGACTGTCACATGACCAATTGATGAGTAACATGATCACATGCAAAATTTGGGCAAGTCAGTGTAGGCTCTCTTCCAATAAGCTCCAAGCTCCATTAGGGTGTAACAATTCAATTGATTATAAATACATCTCTCACTTTAATATAGTGGTTTTCAATCTGTGGGTCATGACACCTTTGGGGGTTGAATTATCCTTTCACGGGGGTCACATATCAGCTATCCTTTATGGGGCAAGTGGAACTGAGTCACCAGACAGAAAAACTGGTAAGGTTGAGCAGATTAAGGAACCAGTCATTCTCATAATTGAGAACAGTAGGGGTTTGAATCTGCTCTCGACCAGATTCCTGTCCTGGACCATGACATCCCACTAAGAGAACCGTGACAACTCTCTATGCTAATGAGGTATCTAGATGGGCCGACCTGAGTTTAGCCAATAAGCTTTCCTTCCTGAACATTCCTTCCTACCAAAAATATTTAATCCCTGCTGATCTACTCTGAGTAAGGTATATGCACCTTTTTCACCATGAATAAACAGTTTGGACAACCAAGGACTATATCCTTCCTCAAGGACCATCGTGGGGGAAAGCCTTTGTTACCCAGCCGAGCCACCTAAGTCTATGGCAGAGAGCACCTCCCAGTTCCCGACACTTGCCCTGAGCTAAGCTGGATTCCCCCCTGCTCCATGGCTCATCACTGGCCTTTAGTCCTCCCCCTTCTTCTCCCCTCCTCTTCTCAACCTCCATGACTCCCAGCGGTGTCTGGGTGCCCAGGAGTTAGAGAACCACAGCCTTGGCCCCAGCCTGTGTCTCCCCTGAGCAGCAGTGAGGTGAGACACAGACCCACAATCCTGTATATCAGACATTTTAATTACAAGTCATAATAGTAGAAAACTACAGTTATGAAGTAGCAATAAAATAATTTTATGGTTGGCAGTCACCACAACATGAGGAACTGTGTTAAAGGTCGCAGCAATAGGAAGGTTGAGAGCCAGTGGTTTAATGTATTGCACGAAGACAGTGCACAATACACACATTTGTTGAATGCATAACTGGGAGTAACTCTCATGAGAGTTTTCCTCTCATGCAACTCTCAAGCATGACAGACAACAAATCTGAGTGAATACATGGGTATATACACATACACATGGCTGTGTCATACCTACTGCTCTGCCAAATCTATTGTCCATTCTTATACACACAGCATAGCAGGTTTGTGCCAGTCAGACCCATACCTGAACCCTGGTTCAGATATTTTCTATGTGACCTTTCCACTGTTTTCCCATAGGGAAAACCAGGATTCTGATGAGACCTCCTTCCTGAGTTGTTATACATAACACAACGCCTGCGCTTAGCATGGAAAGAATACCCAGGAGACTGCCAGCTATTGATATTAAGTGAAATGCAACAGACAGCTTAAGACACAACCCATGCATGCACACCTCTTAATCACATGCTCCCAGCTTAATAGAAACACAAAAAGAGTTTGTGAAGGGAAGTGAGGTAGTCTGATTTAAAAAAAAAATGCTGGAAGAATGAAGGGGGAAGATGGATCAATGCCGCAACCCAAACCAAACACACTCTATTCATTTCCTTTTGTAAGAGGAATGCTCAGGGTTTGGGACCAGGACTTCCGGGATGTAGGCTCACAACACTTTATCTTCATGGTGGTGACAAAACAACCTGCCTCCATTTTAGGCTTAAAAGCCATCTTATAGTAAAGACAAATTAGGTTCATTCCTGTTTGTGATTAAACCTCTGTTTCTCAAGGATTGGGCTATGACCCACCTGTAACCTTAACTACAAATGGTTCTATACCGCCTGTTCTAGGAACAATAACCATGTCTCTGTTTCAAAAGGTTATTATGACCACCTGTTGTTATGGCCATCTTGTTGTGACTACCTTGTTGTGGCCATCTTGCAACCATGTCTCTGTGTCAGGAGATTGTCATGATCAACTTGTTATGCTTGCATTCTGCTTTTGTAACCCTACCTACTTGCCTGCCGGATTTGAAACCTACCTACTCCGGAGCTGTAAGACCCCTTATCTCACTCATGTCCAATGCTGATCTCTTGAACCCTGCCTTTAGGGAGAGACAGTCCACATAAAGCTTGTTTTAACTTATTTAATTAATTTGGCCATGATGATCTCAGTCAGTGATCTTTCTGCGGATTAACAGTGGCAGCTAAGTGATGGTTGCCTTGAAAGCTAACTCAGGCCAGACCCAAATCAAACACTACAGTCCCCTTCCGTGATAGTTCACCCAAGCCCCTCTAGTCCAGGTATTGCCCTGGTGTTGCTACTGGAGTGAAATTCAGAGACATTCTGACCTTATCCTTGTTGATGATTTCCCCGGACTTTCCTGTCAAGGTATAGAAGGTGTCCAAGTTATACATCTGCTCTGTGCTCATTTGCCCAGCAATGATGTGGAGCTTCACAAAGTACCGAGCAGCCTCTTTGTCCATCAAGAGCTCCTTTACCTAAGAAAAGAGAGTCAGCTGGAGGATGTCTGAGGAAAATGAGCATTATAATACATGTGAGGCTTCAAAAGCCTATGCCAGACCCAGTCAGTCTCTCTCTCTCTCTCTCTCTCTCTCTCTCTCTCTCTCTCTCTCTCTCTCTCTCTCTCTCTCTCTCCTGCCTGTGGGTCAGAATGTAAGCTCTTAGCTACTACTCTATCATCATGCCTGCCTGTCACCATGCTCCCTGCCATGACGGTCACTATAAGCTGTCTTTGTTGTATCTCTTCATAGCAATAGAGCAGTAACTAGGACACTCATTATCCTTACCTTGAGGATCATAGAGGTTTCTCACTTTAAATAAGATATTGCCTACTAAGACTTTTATATCAGCCCCTCAGATGGGGTTATTTTAATACTCACATCAACCCCTTTTAGTCCCTTGTCTGAGGGCAGCAGCAAGGTGAAGGGTCCCAGGTTGCTCAGTGGCCAGGCATAAGTTCTGTCTTAAGAGTCCAAACACACCAAGAAAGAAAATGTCACGTGGGTCCAAGGTACATGGGAAGTGAGACTGTTCCGTGTGTCTTATGTCAAGCCCAGTCCCTCCGCGCCTTCTCTTCTCGCTGCTCTGTGGTGCCCTTGGTAAGCTGATACTCTAAGAGCTTCACATACTCCCAGAATGCTCTAGGAGTTTCCCAGGAGACTTAGTTGTGGCTTTCTAGGTGCTCTGCCACGAAATGGCAGGGTGTAATGATGTGCTTTGACAGTCCCACCCTCCTTGATCATGTGCCCGGCTTGCTAAGCTGTGTCCTCTCCATGTGTAGGGATCTGTATCACCTCCAAGGGCAGCTCAGACGAACCCACAATAGATTTACTGTTCTGTTTGTGCCCTCTTGAAAAGCAGACTATTTACATTTCAAATGCTATCCCAAAAGTTCCCTATATTCTCCCCCCACCCCCACCCTGCTCCCCTACCCACTCACTCCCACTTCTTGGCCCTGGCGTTCCCCTGTACTGGGGCATATAAAGTTTGCTAGATCAAGGGGCCCCTCTTCCCAATGATGAAATGTAAATGAAGAAAATATCTAATAAAAAAATAAAAAAACAACCCCCCAAATCAATTAGTAACGTATAATGGGACCTACAAAACAAACAAACAAACAAACAAAAAACAAAAAACAGACTATTTGAACAAAAGACCTCACATTTGCATTCTACCCTGGGCCTTGCAAGTCTTCTAGTCGGCAGGTTTCCATCACCCAGGGGATGCTGGGTCATGAGAATAGGCTCTGTGCTCTCACACAGGAGCAAGATGCATGGGGAAGGTGCAAGGTAAGCAGAACTCTGTCTAGAAAAATGTTTGTGTGTGTGGTCTGTTTTTCAAAGGACACTGCACCTCCTTCGTTTCCACTGAATGTCCGGAGAGCTCTTATCTGAAGGTAGAGTTGCTCCAAGATTGTCCTTAAGCCCAAGCCATGTCCCCAGTGCTTTATTCTCTCTAGGAGGCCTTGTAAAGGCCCGTGGACTATCTCCCAGAAGGCACAGTGAAAAATTATCTGGAGAACACAGCATTGGCTTGCAAGGACAGACTTCTTCACTGTGTCCCTTCTGGGAAATGATTTTAGTTTACTTGGCCAATGCTGATATTTTAAGGTTTCCTTTTGGTCATGTCTGTGTTTGGTTGAGGTCTTACCCAGGGTTCTCTGATCGACTATATTTTGTCCTCAGGGGGATGTGGGGTAACAGTTTGTAGGAGGCATTTGTAAACGCATGAGCATGTTGTGTTATTACACTGCCTAGGGCTCACAGAGGATCTGACACTACTACAGGTTAATTAGTAGCTTCCAACTAAGGGCCCACACAAGCAAGATTGGTCTAGAATTCAGATGACACCTTCCCTGTTGAACATGGACTCTACTGTGATTCTCCTTTCTTAGTTGTCCTTTAGTGATTCTCCATTCTCAGTTAACATTTATTCATCCTTGAAAAACCCAGGATGTCAAGGACATAAGGGATAATCTTTTACATCAGTGGTTGTCTATCTTATCCCTAGTCTGTTAATCTATGGCAATGTCATGACCTGTCCTCCACTTCTAAGTCTGCCTGGTAAGCAGCTGTCTCCACTTCCCCATCACTCAGGCATGGCCTGTCCCCACTAGGACTAGTCCCAATGCACCAGCCTTGTCTGTCCCTTTCTGCCTATTTGTATCTAGCAGATGCCCTGGGCTGAAAGAGGGCTGCTCTCAAGGACGACATCTACATACCCAGGATTGAGATGAAGGAAGTCAGCTGTCCTTGCCACATTCCTCTGGGTTCCGTATTTAATTCTTTGAGTCTCTGCATGATGTTTCCATAGCAGTTCAGGCCATCACCCACATAACCTGTCTGGCAAGTGCATCTGTAGGCGAAATCAGATTCTCAAGGCCTTGGAGCCATCAAGAGTTGAGAGTACATAGCCCAACACTTCATTTCACAGATGAGGAGAACAATATAATGAGCAGGATTGGAGAGGCGGGGAGAACCACAGACTCAGTGAGCAGTCAAGTGTAGGACCTGGCTTAGGGTTGCCTTTCCGGAATGTGCTTAGATAATATAATATGTTATAATTAGATAATATAATATGTTTAGATAATATAATATGTTTATGGACACTTATAAACACTAGGCAGCTTTGCATGTTCTTTGTAGAAGTAATTTCCAAAGTGTGGTCCAGAAAGCATCCATGTCAGAATCACTTACAATGTTTGCTACAAATGTCGACTCAAGGGCCTTAAGGACAGAATAAGCTACCCATGGTTAAGAATGATTGCCAACTTGAGTGGCTGTAGAGTCACGTTGGAGACGAATCTATGGGAACGACTGTGAGATTATCTAGATTAGGCTGTTTGAGGAGGGGAAACTCATTTCAACTGTGGGTGGCACCATTCATGGGACTAGGATTATGTTTTGAACAAAAAAGAGAAGGGACAGGCCATAAACAAGCGCTCATCACTCTCTTCTTCCAGGGCACAAGGGTTCATCAGTCTCTGCTTCCTGTGCACAAGTGTTCATCACTTTCTCTGCTTCCTGTGCACAAGTGTTCATCACTTTCTCTGCTTCCTGTGCACAAGCATTCATCACTTTCTCTGCTTCCTGTGCACAAGCATTCATCACTTTCTCTGCTTCCTGTGCACAAGTGTTCATCACTTTCTCTGCTTCCTGTGCACAAGTGTTCATCACTTTCTCTGCTTCCTGTGCACAAGCATTCATCACTTTCTCTGCTTCCTATGCACAAGTGTTCATCACTTTCTCTGCTTCCTGTGCACAAGTGTTCATCACTTTCTCTGCTTCCTGTGCACAAGCGTTCATCACTCTCTGCTTCCCGAGAACAAGTGTTCATCACCCTGTTTCTTGCACACAAGCATTTCTTTTTCTGTTTCCTGACTGCAGCTGCAGCTGCCTCCGGCTCCTGGGCTGTGGCTTCCCCACCATGATGGGCTATGCTTTCAAACTATGTGCTCAAGTAAACCCCTCCTTTCTTAAGCTGCCTTTGTAAGAATATGTTGTCACCACAATGGAAAAATTAGCTAACACGTTACAAAGGCAGCCTGCAGGCCATCCACATAAAATAAGTGCCCCCTGCTCTCTCCCTTCCTAGCCGAGGTTTCTTCTTCCCCAGGAAAGCCTCCTCAGAGCCCATTTCCACGCTGGGTCAGCTCTCCTTGCATGCACTATCACTGTATTGTGGCCCCTCTTTGTAACGTTTTCCTGCTTGGTCTGGTTATGTGATAAATATTCACTTCCCTCTCCAGTGAGAGGAAAGGCTTTGAGTGTCTTTGTTCTCTGTGCTCACTCCAGAATGCAGAACAGGGCCAGGTCTTTAGGACACTCATAGTCAACAGTCACCCAATAAATAGGAATCGAGTCAAATACTTATATTCCAGAAACCAGAGAAATGATATAAATTTAATGCAGTCATTCAGAGGTAAAGATGTGCGAGCCTCGGCTGGCAAATGTCTAAAGGCAAATGTCTAGTGTGTTGATTGACAGCACTTGGCAACCTCAGTGTTTTATTATTGTATCTTGGCTAATTTCAAACTACTTGTTAGCATGCTGTCAACAAGTCTGGGAAATTGCTGAAAAATTAGCACTCAGCTCTGAATCTGGGGGCACTGAAGGCTGCCTGCCCCTGTTTTCAGAGTTGACAGCTGAAACTGTGAAAGTGTGAAGGAAGGTGATGTTAACTAGGATCCAGAGATAACCGAGAAAGGAAACACAGGGAAGGGGAGGAACCTTCCAGGGAGGAGAGCTGAGGGAGCTGCAGGGTACCATTCAGTTCCCAGCACAGCACAGAAGTGATGTGTTTCAGGCTGTATCCCAGAGAGTAACTGTACTCTCATGCACTCAGCTGTGTATATAGGATAAACCTCTGAGAGCCCTGTTGCCTGGACCACAGCACTGATCCTTTAGCTCTCTTCTCTTCTCTTCTCTTCTCTTCTCTTCTCTTCTCTTCTCTTCTCTTCTCTTCTCTTCTCTTCTCTTCTCTTCTCTTCTCTTCTCTTCTCTTCTCTTCTCTTCTCTTCTCTCTCTCTCTTCCTTTCTCTCTCTCTCTCTTTCTCTCTCTCTCTCTTTCTCTATTTCTTTATTTGTTCTGCCATTTTTGTTCTGTTCTCCAGTCTAGCCTTCACTGAGCCTCAAAGGGATTTTCTCCAAAGAGAGAAGCCTGTTAGCAGCATGTCCAACCCTCCTGATCCCTTTCCCTTACAGAGTAATATGCAAGACTTGGGTACCTGCTGCCTGCCACAAACCCCAGAAGCATTAAACTGATTTATGTTTTAAATAGGATCTCACTATGTAGTCCAGGCTAGCCTCCAAGTCTCAATCCTCCTGCCTCAGCTTTCCAAATCCATACCATTGTGCAATACCTCACTATGCTTTCTTTTAAAAGGCATTAATGGTCGGTTTTCCTCTGACTGTTTTTCCTAATGGCAGTTTTCTGATCGTTCAGTATGACACCAACTAATTAAGACGTGGGAGCTTCCTGAGGATTGGAGCTCCTGGAGGTGAGACAGTCCTCACTGTGGAAATTTAAAGTCTCAGTACAAACCACACAGGCTTGACCTGCAGACAGCCGCCAGGACCCGATGTGGAGCCCTTGTCAGCTACTGAAGATCCATCTCTCTCCAAGTCCTTATGAGGCCAACGGTGAAGTGAGAATCCTGTTTCAACGGCCTCAGCGTCGAGGAATGTAGGAGACATAAATATTTTTAATTTTTACTTTAAACCTCAGGCCAAAGTCCAAGTCGTTCTGGGACTGTTTTCTGACTCAAATGTTCTCAGTTTTCTGTGGCACATTCAGAACCTCTTTGGCGCATAGGGTTGTTGTTTTTTTTTAATGTTTTATTTTGTTTTTATCGAGTATAAACATCTCTTAAGGCTTTAAAAGCACACAAGGCCATTTGCACTTTGTGTTATTGGTTGACATTGGTAACTATGGATGCTGTGTGGGCTGAGCTAGTATAGGTTTCCAGGACACTTACACCACGTGCTTCCTTCATTTCTTCCCTTCCTTCACTGATTCATGTGTTGCCCCAAGCTCTCATTCATCCCATTGGTTCAGCCAGTGACAGATGTTTACAGGAAAGGTGAATAGGATGTAGTTTTATTCTAGTTGGACATAGAAATCAGTAGCAATTGTAATAACTAGTATTTATTGATAACTCATTAGTCACTGTGGTATATATTTTAACATAACAACTATAGGATGAGATCTATACTAAGCTTTATTAAATTGCTTTTAAGTGTCTAGTTTTTTAAAAGAGATTTATTTAATTATCTATTTATTTTACGTATATGAGTACATTATAGCTGTATAGATGGTGGTGAGCCATCATGTGGTTTCTAGGAATTGAATTCAGGACCTCTTTGGTCCGAAGATTTATTTATTATTATATCTAAGTACACTGTAGTTGTCTTCAGACACACCAGAAGAGGGTGTCAGATCTCATTATGGATGGTTGTGAGCCACCATGTGGTTGCTGGGATTTCAACTCAAAACCTTTGGAAGAGCAGTCAGTGCTCTTAACCACTGAGCCATCTCTCTAGCTCAAGTGTCTAAATTGTGTGTGTGTGTGTGTGTGTGTGTGTGTGTGTGTGTGTATACTTGAGGGAAATGTCTGAAGAGGCCAGAGGTGTCAGATGTCCTGGGGCTGGAGTTACACGTAGTTGTGAGCTGTCGGACATGTGTGCTGGGAACTGCACTTGGGTCCTCTGCAAGAACAGCATATGCTTGCTGATCCATCTCTCCAGCCACTCCAATTTACATATGAGAGGTTACATAGCTCAGTGAAGATCACACAGCCTCAAGGTATGCCAAGTGCTCATCACAGAGCTGGTCCATGAGGACTAGAGAAGTGTATAAGGAGCTCTGGAGAAAGATTGTAGTGGAGGATGGGGGGTGTTATCCCTGGGGGAGGAGACACCAGACTGGCATCAAAGGATCTCTGTGTGTGTCCAACTCAGATGAAGCTGGTGTACCATTCAGTTGGAGGATGTTCCAAGTGGAAGAGAAGGCAGGAGGCATGCAGTTGAGAACATCATGGCACAGAGCAGTGCTCTAGACTGATAGGTTGTCCTTACATTCTTATGTTGAAATCCTAATCTCTAGAGTGCTATGCTAGGAACTGGGGATATAGGTTATAAGGTAGAGCCTCACCAATGGGATTAACACTTAGGAAAGGGACCTCAAAGCACATGCTAGCCCTGTTTCTACTGTATGAGGATGCAATGAACAAGAAGGCCCTGACCCTTGATCCAGAATGTCTCTTACATTCACTACTGTTGGTTATACTCTTGTGTGGTCAGAATGGGAACTTAATGTTTTCACTCTGCCTTTTCAGTCCAGCTCATCCTGGCTCAGATCTTTTCAGACAAGGTCAATTATGTAAGAGAAAGTTTTTCTCCTCTATTGTTCCTCACTTCCTACCTGTCCTAAGCAATAAAATGGAAAGAGATACCCATCACAAGAATGACACCATTTGCTCTTTTTTTAGTAATAATAAAAATAAAGTTGAGAGGAAAAATATGTAGTCAGCTCTTCACAGGGGGGTGATCTTATGCTCTCTTGTCAGGTGAGGAGATTGTGTTTAGAGCTCAGGTTTCTCCCATATCACCCTAGTGGGTGAGTGGTTAAACCCATGTTTGAGCCCCTTCTTCCCAATTGGGTGGCCTTCTGTGACTAACAGTATTGGTTTGAGATTCTGAAGAAATTTCCCTTTTGAGACTTAAGCTTAATGAATTCTTTAATTCTGGTCAACTATTGTACATTGCCAAAGGCCAATGACTTCAACTTTTACTAGTCTCACCTGGCCAGACTTTCTATCTAGCCTCTTTTAAGTGAAGATTATTTGTGTGGTGGTTTGAATATGCTTGGCCCAGGAAGTGGCACTATTTGGAGGTGTGCCCTGTTGGAGGAAATGTGTCTCAGTGGGCATGGGCTTTAAGAACCTTGTCCTAGCTGCCTGGAAGCCAGTCTTCTTTCTCCTGTTTGCCTTTGGAACAAGATGTCCCAGCTCCTCCTGTACCATGCCTACCTGGAAGCTGACATGCTCCTGCCTTGACGATGATGGACTGAATCTCTGAACCTGTAAGCAACCCCAACTAAATGTTATCCTTCCTTGTAAGAGTTGCTTTGGTCATGGTGTTTCTTCACAGCAGTAAACCCTAACTAAGACAATTGTTTTCCTGTGGAGGAGGAGGAGAAAGGGAAGGTCTATACATGGCATACACTGTCCTAAAACTTGTTGTTAGTTCTATGGAACACCCTAGATACAAGTTTGGAAGAAGAATTCACTGTTATGTTAGTTTGCTTTCATCTTTATATCTTTCTGAACATGAAGGAGAGAGATTATGTAAGGAGAGCTACTCAGACTTCCTAGTGGAGTGGTAAAATGAATGTAATGTTTTATTTATCTCTCTACTTCCTTAGACTTCAAGGAAGAGGTGTACATACATTCACATGTGTTTTTTGGGCATGTATACCTCAGCTCACAGTTGTGGTTAATTGGGGTGTGTTCTTTCTGTGTAAGGTTCTGTCCAAGGGAAGATGAAGGTAATTTCATTTGGTCCTCATGACAGCTGTGATAGGAGGTACAATTCTCCCCACTTTATGGCTTAAGAACCATTAATTCATGGGAGTTAAGTGGTGGAGTTATGATGAAGCACAGGGATCCTAATACCCAAGCCTTGCATTCCATCCACATCTAGGATACTTATCTACAGGGAGTGTGAGGATTCTCAAATTCAGCTGGGGAAAAGATCTGCACACTGAAGACCCAGTTATGAAGGAATAAGCCCAAACTTACTCTGTATCATTCATAGGCTTCTGAAGTGGCTGGCCTCAGGAAGCAAAAAACTGTTTTACGATTCAATGTAATCATGATTTTGAGCTCACAAAGGAGACAGGAGTCCTTCACAAAGGCTGATAACCTTGGGAACTAAGTGGTGCAGAGGTGGTCTGAGAGTTGAAGGATGTAGTTTCTAGCTTCTGTTCTATCCCTGATGAAAACACTACACCCCTGCTCAGAGTTTGCACAGAAACATTTCCTCATGTCATTGTCACTGCAGCTATATGGAGCAGAGGTCATTTTACTGTGTGCACAGACAGGTAGTGCCCCCTTTCCAAGGGTCTGCTTAGAGTTCTTGATTTAACCAACTAGTCAACTAACAAACTGACTAACAAACCAGCTAATCAACCAACCGACCACAACCAACCAACCAACCACAACCAACCAACCAACCAATCAATCACAAACAACCACAACCAACCAACCAACCAACCACAACCATCTACAACCAACTAACTAACCAACCAACCAACCACAGCCAACCACCCAACCAACCAACCTTTGTTCCCCAACTTCCCTCCTTTCTTTGAGACAGGATCTCATTAAGTCACCCAGATCACCTTGGAACATTCTCTATAGACAAGGTTTTCACTTACACTCACAGAGATCTGCTTGCCTCTGACTACCAAGTGCTGGGATTAAAGGTGTGGATTACCATGTTCAGTGTAACTTCCAGTCTTTAAACCCTACTCACAATTCTCTTCCCACAGTGTGAGTTACCCCCACCTTGGGAATTTGCACACAAATGTTTTTCCTCATGGTAAACCTCTTCTGAAACTTGGTGTCCAGGGAATACATCTCACGCTTAGTCACGTTTCCAAATCTTATTCTGTATAAATCACAAGCATTGACCATGAATGTTCCTTTGTGGTTCTGTTCATTTAAGCTCTAGTATCAGGCTAAGCCAGTGCTCAGAGTATTCTCATAGTCATCAGGAAGGAAATACCTTCTGACTTACTCATCAATTAAACAGATCTATGAAGCAATTACTGTTCTCCTTGCTGCTGCTATCTGGAATGGAGTAGATACAGGGCTGATTGGGAAATGCTTTCTCTCCTTCAAGGAACTTACCATGTTGACTGGTTCCCACTTTCATCATCTGGGAAACATCTAGTGAGACAGAGAGAAGACTTACTGGGTTTGGCCTGGTGAGACTGTGCTGCAGTTCGCATTCTTATGACATGGGTTTTTTGATTCACAGATGTCCGTCATACTGCACCCCACTCCAGGTACAAAATTTCGGTAATGTTCTTTACACTCGCAGTGAGACTTTTAGAGATGGAGAGAGAAAACCAAATTGGACCTGAATTAGTCTCATCAGCTGCTATTCTTTAATCCATATGTATATTCTCCACAAAAACTAACACTAGCAAGACCAAATGTGGGCTTACACAAAGCACTTGTCAAAGTTTCTAGAGATTGAAATGTTGGTTGTATATCTTGCCTATTTGAAAGCTTATATACTTTGTATGTAAAATTTGGATGTTTGGTTTTTTTTTTATGAATCTTAACCCCACACATATTTCCCCTTAGATGACTTATAAGTCAATAGAGGCTGGCATGCAGAAAGCAGGTAGTACTCCTCTAGAATACAGTTTTCAGTGGAGGAAGAGCTCTGGACAATTTCTAGAGAAACTTTGCACTGTTGGAAGAAGAGAATGGAGATGCTAGAGGTCAGGAATCCTGAGATGCACCCAGGCCAGTAAAGAATGATGCAATACAAAATGAGCACAGCACCAAGATGCAATGTCCTGCTTCTCTGTGAAAAGCTGAGGCTTCCCACACCTTCAAAGTCTGCCTTGGGGCCATTTTTATAGATACAAAGAGTGCTTTAAGTGGCCTAACATGGATCTTCCCACAAAGGCTTGCTTACTAAGAAAGTGAATTTTTAGTCCCTTAAATTTTTATGCAAACCTGGCTCATAAATTGATATGGAGAATATTGTATGATAGTTTTACCCCTCAGAGGGGAGATATAGCAGATTCTCTGCAGAATTGAAAACCTTCCAACCAGGGGAACCCTGAGGGCTTGGACTACTCATTGACCTTCTTCTTCATCCTGGGCAGCAATGCCTTATATGGACATGATGTGTAGTCATGGCCATAGTCAACATCCATTAAATACTGGATAGACAAAAGTCTGACAGGGGACAGGAGACAAGGGCACCTTTGACTCATCTCCTCAATAAAGTTCTCCAGGTCAGGACAACCTTTTGTCAGTTAAGGTTATAACATAATTCAATGTCTCGCCCATGATACCCTCAGTCCCTACAGCTTGTTGCTGCTGACTTTTGCTCAGTTCCCATCCTTTTGGGCTTCTAGAGCCCCCTTAATCTAAAAAGACATTATCGAGAACAGAGAATTGAAGGTGGATTGCATTCATATGAGTTTGGTTGAACTAATCTAGTCTAGTTTTGTATTCTGTCCATATTTTGTCAGTCACCACATGGGTTAGGAGAGAACACAGGGCAGTTAAGTTTTGACTTGAGGGGGGCAGGGAGAATGTGAGTTTAGAGGGTACATAGGGTAGGGAAGCCCTGTGATCAAGCCGTGAGCCCAGTGAGGACTGCCTAGGGAGCTTCCAAACTGAGCATGGGAGTCAGGAATAGGAAGACCCAAAAACCCAAGTGCCCAGTGGTCTGGGTCACTTGAACGCTTTTCCCTATTTCTGGACACACCAGCTCCATGTATTCTTAGCTCACCTGTCCAGGCCCATCATATCTGCACACCGTAGACTTTGTAGGGCAGTTTCCATAGCTGGTTTGGCAGGGGTCCACTGGCAGACACACTTGACCATCTCCTTGGTAGCCTTTTTGGCATACACAACTGTGCCGATTTGGTCCCAGGTAGGAACAACTTGCGTGAGGGTGGCAGACGTTTTTTAAACATGGGTTGATGGCTTGAGAGACAATGAGGGGAGAGAGGTGGTTAGTGTTCTCAGAAACTAGAGCGAGAGGTTAGAGCGAGAGAGCGAGAGAACGAGAGAGCAAGAGAGTGAGAGAGAAACATCGCCAGAGAACTGTGGCTCACATGCATCATGGGCACAAAGGCAGTAGTGTTCAGCTGGGAACACACACTTTCATCCCATCTGGCCACCCCGCTCCACCGAACCGATTCACAAAGGAACCGCCAGAAATTGTAATTCCGCATACTGTGGTGATATAATGTCTACATGTGCTTGATAACAGAAGGGGATCTGCTGTGCTTCCAAGACCAGACTTTCCACCCCAGGATTTTGTAGATCACACAGAAGCACAAACAGGGTGGGGTTCCACTCACGCTTGCAGGTCTGGCCATCCCCTTCATAACTGGGAAGGCATTTGCATTGGAGTTTGGTTTTGTCTTTGCTGGAAGGTGAACATCTGGAGTTTTCTGGGCAGAGCAAGGCTGCACACTCAGGGATGGCTGCACAGGAAATTTATTAGGTACTCCCGTTAGCAGGATGACCAGTTATGCAAGCCTTTTAATAAAACGTTTTAAGGCTTATGACAATAATTATTAAAATATAGCACACATAAAGTAAAAACTAATTGTGATTGTTTTTTGTTTTGTTTTGTTTTGAGAAAGGATCTTGTGGAACCAACTCAGGCCGGCTTTAAACTTGCTATGAAATCTTATTCCTTTGAAATAGAGTCTCTCACTGAACCTGGAGCTTGGCTTGTAGCTGGTAAGCCTCAGCTATCCTCCTGTCTTTGGGTCCTACAGTGCTAGTGCTGGAGTTTTCTTTCTTTCTTCTTGTTCTTGTTCTTGTTCTTCTTGTTCTTGTTCTTCTTGTTCTTGTTCTTCTTCTCCTTCTTCTCCTTCTTCTCCTCCTTCTCCTTCTCCTTTTTTTTTTGTTTGTTTGTTTGTTTTTGTTTTTGGAGACAGGGTTTCTCAGTGTAGCCCTGGCTGTCCTGGAACTCACTTTGTAGACCAGGCTGGCCTTGAACTCAGAAATCTGTCTGCCTCTGCCTCCGGAGTACTGGGATTAAAGGCATTTGCCACCACGCCCGGCTAGTGCTGGAGTTCGATGTGCACAAGCCACACTGGGTTCTGGGTATTCAAACTTAGGTCCCTGTGCTGACACAGCAAGTACTCTGAGATGCTGAGTCCTCTCCTCAGTCCTGGAACTTAGTTTTAACCACAACAGCCACTAAAGGGCAGCTAAGCAAAGATAGTGTTACGAAAAAAAGGTAGCGTGATCTCATAAGAAATTATGAACTGACCCAGGCTAGCAGGTCTGGCATTGGACAGGTGTATCTTTCCAGTCTCCATGTTTCTCCCAACAACTTAAATAATCCAAACATAGCTCATGGCTTTGATGTAGTATCCTGCTTTATGGCTAGAGAACCATAATGTCAAACCATTGGGGCTTACGTTTATTTCATATAGAAGTTGGCATTAATGGATCTACCAAAATTTATCCAATCTCAACATTCAGGTTATTTCCAGCTTGTTTTCTCTTACAAGCGCTATGCCATGGATTTATTGGTCTATAAGTTCTTATCTAACCCTTCTCAGCCCTCCCCCTTTTCAGGGTAAATTTCTAGATGTGGGCCCACAGCATTACCCTGTAAGTCTATGTTGCAGTTGATAGGTTCCTCCCCCTTAGCTGGTAGGAACCCACACCTTTACTGTCATCCCTGTTTGCCCATAGATAGTCATAATCCATTTGCAAATGGAGGAATAGAATGGGCAAAAAATCAAAACCAAACCAAAGCACCCTCCCTCTGACTTCCGCCAGGCTGTGTGTGTGTTAGCGCAGTTACTTGTGGGTTTCTGCCCTGTGCTTATTGCTGCTTTTCATGTCTGATTCTGATTATTTGCTCTTAGGTCTATTTTTTTAAATTAGGTATTTATTTCATTTACATTTCCAATACTATCCCAAAAGTCTCCCACATGCCCTCTTAGGTCTATTTTTAAAAAATACTCCTGACATTAAAAAAGTACACCTGCCATGAGAATTGCATATTTTTTTGGTCCCAGTCTTTGTTTATGTTTTGGCTTGACAAAAATTATGTTTCACTTGGAAGCAAATTTGACAGTCCTTCCATGGGAAACTCTCTGGACTGGATCCCTGTATTACTGAGAAGGTTTGCTCACAGGTCTACTGGGCGGTGATGGGTGGTGTCAGGTGGACAGAGACTAGCTGAGGTCACAGAGAGGACAGCACCCCACCTGGGGTTAGTGTGAACTTTTTTCACAGGTTTGCAGGGCTGTGTTCTCTGCAGAAAAGACAGAGGCTGACTGGTGTATGTACTGGCCATATCCACAGTACATACACACCTTGGGCTTCCAATACAATGAGTCTGTCCTGAGTGGAATCCAAACTGTTCTAATTTTTTTTTATTCCATTGGAGACTATAATCCAGAGGGTTTGTTGAGTGACCATTTCGATTATTTTAAAAATCATCTCAGCTTCTAATTCACTCTGTGGAAACTGCTTTGCCATTGGCTGAACTAGGACTGGAAGAGGCCTTTAACAGGGAGGTCAAAAGGGAATTTCTCTTTTCTAGAAAGAGTTAAGGTTTGCCAGTAGAGGGCGCTGGCAGTACAGCGTAGCAGGCAGGAGTGACGGGGCTGCAGAGCAGAGCGCTCAGTGGGGTGCCTGTTTTGTTTTGTTTTGTTTTGTTTTGTTTTGTTTTGTTTTGTTTTGTTTTGTTTTGTTTTGTTTTGTTTTGTTTTGTTTTTGCTGTTGCAGCTGTCCACAGGGCTCAGTGGGATGTCTGCAGGGCTGTGCACCTGGAGTACACCAGTCTCATCTTAAGGTCAGCCCCCCCTGATTTCACTCACCCCTGCTCTTCATCTTCTAACCGGACCTAGTGTCATAGACTGTAAATAACTTCCCATGGATCCCAATGCTTTGGCCCCCATTTTTATTTGTCATTTCTGTGCCCTTGGGTAAGTCACCTGGCTTTGGAGACTCTGTTTCTGCCGTCTGCATTTGTTAATGAGTTTTTATAACTGAGGCGATACTTTGTCTCCTTTATGGACTGTCTACTGCCATTCCCCCTGTTGTCCTCCCAGCCTGGATACTTCCTTCATTCAGTACCCTGCCCTTCATGCTGCCTTCGGCTCAGCCTTCCCTACAGCACAGCTCTTGCCAATCATCCACCCACTGCCTCACCCCTCCCCCTTGCTCTTCTCTTTACCTCTTCTTACAATGTTTGCTTAGTTTTCGGCTCCCTCTTAGGAAACATTTGGCAGTCCATCAGCTCCAGTGGAGCCCCAGTAACAAACAGAAAAGAAAAACATCCCAGCATCTCTTTGGTCTGGTGTAGTGGGTGAAGAAACACTTACGCTTGTCACACCTGGGCCCCCTGTATGCAGACAAGCACTCACAAGTTCCGTCACCACTGATCCCGCTGTTGCACACACCGTGGACACAGCTGCACACTGTGAGCAGAAAATGAGGGTCGGTCATCATCTGATAGGGGTTCTCCTAAAGATCCTGGAAGGGTAACAGTCTCAGACAGCCCTCCTGTCTGTCTGTCTCTCCATGAGGTAGAGGAAACTCCCAGAGAACCTAGTGTAAATCCTGGCTTTGTTTTTTTCTTTCATCCTAGTTGGGATTTTTCGGTGTGTAAGGCAGACAAAGGTTCCAAGGCTAACTGAGCATTAAGTAAGGATGTGGATCTAAAGCTTGCTTGGCATCATCATGGACACTGGGCTTCTCTTTTCTACTGAGCTGTTTGCTACACCATTTGACTTAATGTCTTTGTATGAAGAAGAGAGCTTCCCATGAGGCTGTCCCTGTGGGTGGCTGATATCTCTGTAAGCAGATCCTGCATGTTGAAGGCAGTGCAAGGAGTAGAAATGTAACAACACATCAGGGCTCAGAAAGACTATGCCCTAGTTTCTGCTCAAAAGAGATGGCTTCTCAGCCCAGTGATAGGTCAGGGTTGGCAAATGAAGGGCCTTTCACATAAATGGTCAATGCTTCTGCACCCAGCTGGTGGCTCATCTGTTACACGGTTCACTATCAAGCTAGCCAGCAGCATACTGAAGCCAAGACTCCCACAAAGCACAGAGTATGAGGTTTCTGTTGCCGCTGTAACAAACGGTCCTGAAGAGGAGCCAGACACAGTCCAAATGTATTTGACAGTTCTGGGGGACAAAATGTCCCATTAGATTAAAATCAAAGTCGCAGTAAGGCTGTTTTACAAGAATCCCGTGTTGCTAGATTCATGACCCTTTTCTCCACTTTCATGTGAAGTGCCAACTTCTTCTCATGCTGCTGTCTCTACGGTTACCTCCTCCACCACCCACGCTGGACCCACCTGGGCAATCAGAGCAATCTCTGTCCTGGACATCCTATTTGTTGCCTCACTGTCCCTATTCCTGTTCAGGTCCTTTCCAGTCTTCCTCTAGAAGCCACTGTTGCTGAAGCATTCTAGTGTACTGTCTCCAGCTTGTTGCCAGCCCATCCACTCTTGTATTTTTATACATTTATTTTCTATGTGTACAAGATGACTCCTGTTTGTTCCCATTCAAGATGTAATGTAGCCAGCAAACTCAGAACACTGTAGTAGTCAAGTTTCCAACCTCAAAGAGCTCATGGAAGGAAATAGCTAATCACAGCACAGTGTGATAAATGTTACCACCCTATGCACCAATGGGAGCAGGCCAGGAAGAGGTGGGGTGGGCACAGACTTCATGAAGACCACAGCAGGGGGAAGGAGCAGGTTCATCCTGAACTCAGCCCTCATCCCTCACACATGTATCCTGTGTGTCCAGCACTCATGTACCCTGTGAGTCCAGCATCCATGAACACAGTGTGTCCTGCACTTGTGCATACAGTGTGTCCTCATGCACACAGTGTGTCCTCATGCACAGTGTATCCTCATGCACCCTGTGTGTCCTGTGCTCCTGCACCCTGTGTGTTCTGTGCTCATGCACCCTGTGTGTCCTGCCCTAATGAACCCTGTGTGTTGGCTTCTCTAATCCCTTTGGTGTGGCATGTGAGGTCCCCCTCATCCTTCAAGGACATTTCACTTCTATGGTGCCATCCCAGGAGTCCCAAAGCAGACTCTCTGCTCCTCTGGGCTCCAGCAGGGATGGAAAAATTCTAAAAAGAGTAAAAGTTCTTGACTCTGAACTTTCAGCTTTCAGAACAAGTTGCCCAGTTTGAGCTGCCTTGTTACATTGGTCCAAAAAAGCTAATACGCACATTTATCTTGATTGAGCTATTTCTTTTCTTGTTCAATTTTGTCTCTGAGGTATGTCCCTTTCTCTCCTTGCCCAAGACTGGACCTGTGCTTGCCTTTACTGGCCACTTGATATCTCGGGCATTTTTAGGTTTAATGTGACATGATATGGGTGAGACATTATTAATCCCACTTTATCAATGGAAAAATTGGGAGCTAACTAGCAAGTGCTTACTCAAAGAGCTGAAGCACTTGATTTGTCACAGCCATCTTTAAATCCTGGTTGTTGTTGTTGGTGGTGGTGGATTTTTTTTTCTGTTTTAGCAAAGCACGTCAGCGCCTACCGATGGCTGCAGCGCTTGGAAGAGCCAAGCTCTGGAGAAAACTCAAGCTAAGTATAGAACTGACTGGAGTGAGTTGGGATCTCAGCAGAGAGCATTCTTATGTAGATTTTAATAAAAAGATGCCAGTCAATTCAATTAAACAATATTCACCCAGTTTCTGCCCAGCAGCAGGCACGAGGCATGCAAACACAGGTGACTAGTCATAATATCTCACTTTAAGGAGGTCACAGAGTGGCAGAGAAGCCAGACCCTTGGGACAAGGTGATGACTAGTGTTCTGCACTTCCATATAGCCAGTGGGAGATGGCAGTGACGTGGGGGTGGGATCTAGTGGGAAGACTGAATGGTCCCACGTGCTAGCCAGCACTGTACTTGTTAAGCTTGCTCTCCGGGCTGTGTGCTGTGAGCCCCAACCACTCTGGCATTGGCTTCCTGCTGTGTCCCATCATTCTGCACTGGGTTAACTGGCAGGCACAGACAGCCTCTGGAGCCCATGACACTGTCAAGAATGTGTCCTTGGGAAGGAGAAGCAAGGGGTCAAGGGATTCCCAGCTGGTCACCTAAAGACCTTGATGCAATGTGAATTGGTCTTGGCAGACCTCTAGAGAAATGTGAAACTTGGGTGGTGTGACTTTTAAAATAGCTAAAACCTTGGCCATTTCAGCCACAGGGATGATGCGTAGCCCCCTAGAGCTTCTCTCTCTTCTGTGTCCTTATAGAATCCTGTAAAGGCCAGGCACAGCACAACACGATCGTTAATCATATTTCCTGCTCCTTGGAGTAGGGACCTCATTGGTCACTCAGAGAAGCAGAGGTCAGACACCTCGGTTAAACCCTCTGCCTCTATAATAGGCACACAGCCTAGTGTTACCTGCTGGTGTTAGCTCAACAAGGCATACTGAGGATTTGAGATAATGGGTGGGAAACCTTTTTGTACCCTGCCAGGCACAGTAGGGTGTCACCAACAATATGTGGATGTGGGTTGATTTAGGGGGTTACATAGAGAAAGTGGGTTTTGCATTGGGCTCTCCATGAGAACAAGACGCCGAGTAGCTCTGGCCCTGGCAGCAAACATGAAAGCCACCTGCTGACTGGCTGATGTAGCTCTGAATCATCTCTAACCTATAAACAGCCTGGTAAGGGAACATCCTGGCAGCAGGGAAAAGTCAGCATTAAAAATAGATGATACCAGGCTGCAGAGATGGCTCAGTGGTTAAGAGCACTGACTGGCTCTTCCAGAGGTCCTGAGTTCAAATCCCAGCAACCACATGGTGGCTTACAACTCATCTGTAATGAGATCCGATGCCCTCTTCTGGTGTGTCTGAAGAAAGCTACAGGGTGCTCACACACATTAAATCAATCAATCAATCAATCGATCAATCAATCTTAAAAGGAATATATGACACCCAATATAGCTGTGCCTCTTTCAGGCAGGAGCGCCACCTGCTGGACTAGCACTGTAGTGGATGAGACAAGATCAGTACCCAGAAGGTACCTGGCTGGAAGAGTTTCTGAGTCCTTGGGTCTTGCCCATGCTTCCATGGACACACTAAGAGCCTGGCTGTGTTGTCACCCCCAGGAAGTAGATAACAGTCCTGTTTCATAATGAGGAAGGCTACCTAAGTCACACAGCATTTGACGATGGTTCGAGACTCAGGCTAGTCTGAATTCACTGGCCGCTCTCTTATCCATGATGCATGAAGGTGTTCTGTCCAGTATGAGACTCACCGGCCACGTTTGGCTGTTACTATTTAAATTCAGTAGTGAACTAAAATTTAAAATTCAGTTCCTCAGATGTTTTAGCTCCTTTTCAGGAGCTCAGGGGCCACATGTGGCCCGTGGATGCTAGGCTGGACAGTATACATGGAAAACATCACAGGGAGTTCTATGAGATCCAGAGCTTGAAGAACTTTTTCCTGGGTCTCTTTTTTAGGCTTAATTCTCTTAACAATTTAGAGTTTGGGGTCAGCAAGATGGCTCAGCAGGTTAAGGTGCTTGAGGCAAAGCCTGACGACCTGAGTTCAATCCCCGGACGGAGAGAACTGACCCCAGCAGCTTGTCCTCTGACCTCTACATATGTACTGTGGCATGCACACATATAAATGCACATGCTAAATTTTTAAAAAATGTAGTAAGGATAAATAATACATTCTATCCATTTAAATAAATACGTGTATAAAATTTCATTTATTAGAAACAACTGAGGTCCGAACCATCTTCATCCATTTTGCCTTTGCTTTCTCTGGGGCACAGACATGAAGCACATCCCCTTTCACTTGGGAATGTTTGGAGTTCTGCCATGTTTGTGTTTATCAGCCACCGATGCGCAGTATTATGGAGGTCACATGGCTTGTTTTCACCCTAGCTTTTCATTCCCACACAACCACTCAGCTTTCCTGGGGTGCTGGGTGCTCGCTTCCTCCTTTCCCATTTCAGTATTTACCTAGTTTGTATAGTTTAATTTCTGTTTGACTGTGGTAGGGAAGGAGCCATGTAGAAGGCGATACGAACAGGCCATTTCTACTCAGTGTGTTATATTTTAGTTGCTACCCCTTAAAGCAGTGTGAATGTTAAAAAACACTTGGAATACCAAGATGTGGTTTCAATTTGCTTCTGTTAATACTGATGTGGAAAAGTCTTTGTGGAACTGAGTGTAGAGGAACATTTAGGATCAGGAGAAACTGATAACAAGAATGACAATGGCAGCCTAACAATCATCAGGCTCTGTTTCGTGAGGCACTCCCTAGAGATGGCGATATTATTTGCTTTTATAGGTAAGAAATGCACAGAGACTATGTTTTACACATTTATCAAGTTGTTGCAGCTAGTGACCTTGGAGCATGAGCTCTGCCTGGGTCTAAGCCTTGGCTCTAACCCTTTTATCTGCTACCCCATGAAACTGTGCTTCTAGGCCAGGAGAGTGGGGGTCATTCATTCATTCATTTGTACACACATTTATTCATCTGGCTAATAACAGCTGTGTTAGCAGTCAACATTATACAAGCTGCTAGAGAAAGTACAATTAACTCTTGCCTTCAACAAGCCCATGGATGCAACTTGAGAATATCATCCTGAGTGAGGTAACCCAGTTCCCAAAAGGACATGCACGAATGGTATGTACTCAGTGGTAAGTGGATATTAGCCACAAAACACAGGATATCCATGCTACACCCCACAGATCCAAAGAAGCTGAACAAAGAGGAAGGCCCAAGCAAAGATGATTGAACTCCACTTGGAAGGGGATATAAAATAGTTGTAAGAGCAGATGGAGGGAGGGAACTGGGTTGTGGGCATGAGGAGAGGAATGTGTGTGGGGAGTGCTCAGGATCAGGTGTGGGGAAGAACTGGAAAGAAGGCCAGATGGCCATAATAATGAATGAAAATCTGCAATTGACAGGGGCAGGGAGATTGGGGGCATCCCCAGGAAGAGACAGAGACCTGGGATAAGGGAGGTGCCCAAGAATCAATTGGGTCACCTTAGCTGTGAGTCACAACATTGGGGACATGGAACCTGAAGAGACCACCTCCTGTAGCCATGCAGGAATCCCACCAGAGCTATAGGGACACCAATCCACCCACAGAACTTTCTACCCAAAATTTATCCTGTCTACAAGAAATGCAGGTATGGGGGATAAAACAGAGACTGAGGGAATGGACACCCAATAACTGGCCAAATTTGAGACTCTTCTCATGGGCAAGCACCAATCCCTGGCACTATTAATGATACTCTGCTATTCTTGCAGACAGGAGCCTAGCATGGCTGTCCTCTGAGAGGCTCCACCCAGCAGCTGACTCAGATGTAGAGACCCACAGCCAAATAGTGAATGGAGCTTGGGGACGCTTGGAAGAATAGGGAGAGGAGCTGAGGGTCCCAAAGGGGATACGAACTCCACAGAAAGACCTACAGAGCCAATTAACCTGGACCCTTGGGGCTATTAGAGACTGAACCACCAACCAAAGAACATATATGGGCTGGACCTAGGCCTCTCCAAACATATGTAGCAGATGTGCAGCTGGGTCTTCATGTGGGACCTGGACAATTGGAGCTGGAAGCTATCCCAAAAGTTGCCTGTCTGTGGGATATGTTCTAGCTGGGCTGCCTTGTCTGGCTTTAGAGGGAGAGGCTGTGCCTAGCCTCATAGACTTGAAAATCCAGGGTGGGGGAATTCCAAGGGGGGTCCCCACCCACTCAGAGGAGAAGGTGAAGAGGGGATGGGGGGAGGTATAATGGGAGGGGGTGACCAGGAGGGGGTGGTGAGCTGGATGTGAAGTGAATAAGTTAAAAACAGACAAAACAACAACAGAACAACCTGTGGATCAGAACAGGATGCCTCCCTCTGCTGTAGGTGAAATATGCTACAAAACATGGCAAAGAACTTATGGGGCTGAATGTCTATATGTGTTTATAGACTTTCTTGAAAACCAAAACCAAAACCATCTGCTAGATGTACCACAAAGCCCAGCTATACCCCTCCCAGGCATGGTCCCAAATGACTCCATGTTCTATCCCATAGACACTTGCGTATCTGTGTTTCCTGCAGCTTCACTCTATAGTGAGGAAGTGGAACCAGCCTAGCTGTCCATCAACACATGGATGAGTAAAGAAAATGTGGTGCATATACACAACAGTATATGAGCTCCAGTTCCATGCTCTTTGTTACAGCAATGGAAAGCTAAGACACAAATCCATACAATTCTGGAGGCTGGAAACCTAAAAACCACAATTAAGAAACAAAGTAACCATCTCTGAGCATTTTAAACCCTCCCAGTGCTTTAAGTGAACACGAGTCAGACTCACCTGCTGAACAATTGGGCCCAAAAACGTCTTCAGCAGCACAGTTCTCACAGGCTGTTCCACGAAAGCCTGCCTGCAAAACACAGGTGGATGACGTCAGACTCCAGGTCATCCCAGGTGACTCCCATGCTACCTGGAAAGCCTCTGGGCAACTCACTGGCCATCTGGCCAGTGTTTGCTTCTCAAATATGTCTTTCCTCTGGGCCTTTCTCTCCTGAGTCCCTTGAAGTCTTCATGTATGTCATAATGCACTCATTAATTTTGTTTTTTAATTTTACTTAATCAAATTTTAAAAAATATATCTTGACCAGTTTCCCTTTTTCCACTCCCTAACCTCCCTCTCCCCAGATCCACCGCTCCTCTGTTTCCCTTCAGGAAAGAGCAGACCTTGCCAGTGATAGCAACCAAACATGGCATAACAAGATACAGTAAGACTAGGCATAAATCTTCATATCAAGGCTGGGTGAGGCTCCCAGTAGGAGAAAAAGGGTCCCAATAGCAGGCTAAAGAGCCAGAGACTCCCACTCCCACTGTCACCAAGGTAGTCTGTTCTGCCGCCCCCCCCCCCCCCACCTTTGGCTAAGAGTCTAAAGCCCTATAGAGGAAGCTGTCTGTCGATCCAATGATATAAATAGTAAGAGCCCACAGACCCACGACAATTTCACCTAAGGATGAAATAAAACCACTTCCAGTTCTGTTGTGAAGGTAGCTGGACTCGAGTCCCGTTAGAAGGACCTGTGTTTAATTCCTCTACAGTTTGAAATTGTCAGGAGTCCTTTTTGTTAGATAAAGAATTTCTTCAATCGCCCCATTCCCCTGGTTGGCCCAGGGTGGAGAGCACCACCTGAAAGGTAGTCTAGTAGTAGAGATAATTACTAACAACAGCAAGAAGGGACAGCTTATATCCTTAAATGTATTCATAAGGTAGCTTTAGCTATGTGACCCCATTTTATGTCTTCAAAGAGGGTCATTCTGATCTTTCTTCGGGCTTTACAGGTGGGTATAAGAGTGAGAGATGATTTTGTTGCACATCAAGAATTCATCTTTTAATCGTGTTACTCTTAGAGGCTTCTCCTTGTGTGGGCTTGTCATTAAGGTAAATCAACAGTGGGAAGGGGGAGGCAGCACTTCTGGGTGGAGCAGATCTTGGAACTTACCCGGCAGGAGCAGCTTCCCGTTCCTTCCATGCCTTCATCACAAACACCCCTGCCACCACACGGTGCCCTTGCTCCTCCTGGGCACTCTGGAACAGTCAAACAGACCAGATTAATCCATTCATTCTAGACTGAGCAAGGGCATGCTACAAGGTGCAGCCAGCCACTTAGTGTGTTTGTTGCCAGAGACAAAAACCAATCGAAGGCCAGCCCCAATGGTCTGATCACAAGCTGGAGGCCAGCCTGGGCTACCCAGTGAATTCAAAGCCATCATGAGTGAATAATAAGACCCTGTCTTGAAAAACTAAGGTCGGGAGGAGTAGCTTTTTGCTAGAACACTTGCAAAGGTGTGGGGACTGCATGGGGGAACTGAGATTTGAACTTGGAGCAGCAAGGGTGGGGCTTATCAGGTGTAGTGGGGTGGTGACTTGACCCATTCCGTGATGAGCTTTTTTTTTTTAATTATTTTATTTTTTTTATTATTTTTATGTGCTTTGTTGTTTTGCTTCCATGTCTGACTATGCAAGGGTGTCAGATCTCTTGGAATTGGAGCCATAGACGGTTATGAGCTACTATGTGGTACTGGGAGTTGAGTCCATACCCACTAGAAGAGCAGCCAGTGCTCTTAACCACTGAGCCATCTCTCCAGTCCCCCATGATGCATGTAAGCTGAGCAAAAGAGGTTGGGTTTCCCCTAGGGCTGGTTGCAAAGAAGTAAGTGTGCATTTTGCACTTCTGCTGAATTAGAGCTATGACCTAGATCTTCACTAGAGGATTTTTCCAGTCAGTCAACAAACACTCTACCAAACACTGCATGCATACTGAGGCAGAGCTACATTTATTAAGGAATCCAGTTGGGACAATGTCCTAACTAGACAGAATTTAAAATGGTAGCAAGTGGCAGAAGTTTAAGGTATGAGTACCCTGAGGATGAATTTCCTCTCCTGTTATGTGTTGTTCAGTCTACTGTGTGTGTGTGTGTGTGTGTGTGTGTGTGTGCATGTGCGCTTGCATGCGTGTGCATGTGCCCATGTGAGCTTTGTTGACGTGGGCTTAATATTCAATTAAGTTTTCACTATCTGTCCTCAGACGGGACTTTGAGGTATGTCTGGTTAAGATCCTGCTGTGTTCTTCTACAAGAGTTGCTATAAAAGGCTGACATTAGCCCCTGGCTTCCTTTCTTTGGGTCTCCCTGCTCTTATGGATTGTGGACCAAAACAGCCCATGAGGGCTGTGGGAGCAGAGATGACAAATGGGGTGAATAACCACACCAGGACCAGCTATCAGGAGGTAGATCAACTTAACTTTGGGTGATTTATCACTTATAGAGCTTGGGGGGAATTGAGGGTGGGAACATCAGGGTTGGAAAAGGTCATTAGCTGAGGGCCAATGCTTCATTAGCATGGAGAAAAGCATCAGGAACCTCAGGTGCTGGCTGAATAAAAGCTCAGATTTTATCAGGAGAAAGGACAATGATCCTGTAATCTAATTGAGGCTACATAACATTCCTCAGGTAGAGGTGTATATGAAGGCTTAGAATTCCCCAGAATTCTAAGCCCTGCTAATAAAGAGAGTCCCCATTACATACCAAGCCACAAAAGATTATCTGGTCAATGGTAGACTTCCCACACCTGTCTCTCTATGGGATCCCTTTTTCCCACATGAGTTCCTGCCATGGTGTAATAGAGCCAGCCCCCTGCCAACGCTATGCCTCAACTCCAGATCTCCCGTTAAATAAGCCTCTCTTCTTTATAAAGTTAGGCTGCCTCAGGTGGTTTGTTATAGTAACAAGCCAGGTGGGTACACAGGGGCAGGACGTGACTATTGAGACCATAGAAACAGTTCTTAGATCAGGTGACTCATCTAAGAATTTGCAGATTCCGTGGAGGATGAGACTTGACTTGTCCAATGTACACGAGGTTTTTTTCTCTGGCCCCTCCTATTCAAAATATAAGTGGCTGACATATTTTCATTTTTTTTCCAAGACAGAGTCTTACTGTATACTAGCTAATTAAAATCAGCAGAGAGGACATTACAATCTATTCCATATATTCAAGAGGGCAGTAAGGAAAAGTGTGTTAGGGAGAGATGTACATAAGACCCAAGTGGAAAGTTTACATATGGAAACACAACATTTGCATTAAAACACTGTATCCAAGTTACGGCTGCTCAGACGCTGACAAATGTTCAAACTATAGGCAAATAGTACAAAGAGAAACATGGAGAAAATTCTGATATACCAAGAGAACATGAGCGAGCTGTGTGACAATGTCAAGGGGGAAGGAAAAAAAGACACTGAAATTTAGAGTCAGCATTTCCCAAACCTGACGGAGATGCTGAACAACCAGTTCCCAGCATGCAAAGAACCCCGAAGAAAGGCCACACTGTGACAATCGCACGCCACCACAAACTTAAAAATCAATGACAAGAACATCTCACAAGCAGATAAAACCAATATGTAGTGTGATAATAGAGGCCAGTTACCATGATAACAGCTCCCTGGTTGGATTCAATTCCACCTAGACAACAGTGGTTCATTTATCTTTAAAGTACTAGAACAGAAACAATCTGAAATATCACCTAAAGCAATATATGCAAAGAATAATGACATAATGAAGATTTTTTTCAGATATATAAAAGCTGAAAGAGAAATGTAATTAATTGGTCTGGAAGAAGCAAACTGAGAGCAGATAGAGATCTAGAGACAGACAAAGGGATGGGAAATGCTGAGCATAGTCGCTGGGAGCTTAAAACATGGCTGGTTAAGGCCAAATTGCCAGTGCTGCATAGGTGGCTCATGGCACTTTGTAGTAAGGTGCAGGGAACTAGAGCAGCAGGCTTGAGATGCAGGGATGGAAACACGATGCAGTGGGTGTCTGTGCATAAGGTGATATAATGCGACTTGAAGGTAGACTGCAGGAAATGCAAGGTGTCTCTATATACACAGAAGCAAATGCCTAACTCCCTAAATAAGCAGTACAGCAAACACGTTGATGAGAAAGTAGGATTATATAAAATAATTAAAAGGGAGGCAAAGGAGACAAAGCAACAGAGCAGATACAATAGAAAGCACCCCAGATAGTGGATATAAACCTGCCATATTAAGTGTAAATGGTCTAAATACCTTAATTAAGTGGTGTGGGTTATCACACTAGATGAAAAGTTAAGAACTGAACTGGGTGGATGGCTTAGTGGAAAAAGCACTTGCCTCACAGAGTGAAAACTGGAGTAAGGTTCTTTTAAACCAATATAAATGCCAGACAAAGATGGGATCTCAGGGCAACCTGACTCATTAACTGGTTGCATCGGATGCAACTGAGAGGCCCTACCTCCCTCACTGGTGCTTTAGACTTGCAACATCTGCCTCAGGCGTGCTCATACATGTATATGTCAGTGCAAACCACACACACACACACACACACACACACACACACACACACACACACACACGCTGCATCACATTTGTGAAGACTTATTTTATTTTATTTTATTTTATTTTTGAACAGGATCTCCCTGTGTTGCTGGCCTGAACTGGTTTGGTTGTGTAGATTAGGCTGGCCTCAAATTTCACAGGCAATTCTCTTGCCCTTGCTTCCCAAGAGCAGGAATCGCCCTGGGAAAGACTCACTTTAAATATAAAGGTACAAATGTGTTGAAGGTGAGGAGGAGAAAAGGATGTAACACATTACCTGCCTGTGGTGGTTTGAATGAGAATCACCCGACAAGCTGCTTTTGAATGCTTGTTCCCGGTACTGTTTGGGAAAGATTAGGAGGCACCTTGTTGGAGGAGGTGTGGCCTTGTTGGAGGAGGCGTGGCCTTGTTAGAGGAGGTGTGGCCTTGTTGGAGGAGGTGTGGCACTGGGTTTGGGCTTGAGGTTTCAGATACCCATCCATGGCAGTCCAATCTCTCTCTGTTTCTCTCTGCTTTCAACTTGTAGATAACATGTAAGCTCTTAGCTACTGCTCCAGCACCACGCCTACCAGCCTCCCACTCTGCTTTCTGCCGTGGTGGTCATGAACTCACCCTCTAAAGCTGTAAGAAAGCCCTAATTCAACACTATTTTGGTTTGTGTGTGTGTGTGTGTGTGTGTGTTTGTTTTTTTGTTTGTTTTGTTTTGTGTTTTTTCGAGACAGGATTTCTCTGTATTGCCCTGGCTGTCCTGGAACTCACTCTGTAGACCAGGCTGGCCTCGAACTCAGAAATCCGCCTGCCTCTGCCTCCCAAGTGCTGGGATTAAAGGCGTGCGCCACCACGCCTGGCTAAACACTATTTTGTTTCTGTTGCTGTAAAAGATGCCATGACTTGACCATAACATTTTTAAAAAAATTTTTTTTTACAGCAATAGAAAAGTAGCTAAGACACCACCAATCACAAGTAAGCTGGGGTGGGTAGAACTCAGCAGACAAGTAGATTTCAGAGTAGGATGTTTGGACCAGGGATAAGAAAGATCATTTTACAACGTTATGACTCAGCAAAAAAAAATCATAATTTTAATGAACCAGATAATATCATAGTAAATGAAGTAAATCCCCATAAAACTTCAGGAAGAAATAGTTAAATCCAGTGTCACAGATTTGGACACTTTTCTCCAATAATTGATGGAGTGAGTGGTCATCAAATCTTTAAAGCCAGAGAACCCTTGAGCAGCCCTGTCAATAAACTTGACCTAATTGACACAGAACACTGCCTAAGGACTGCAGATCACTCTTGTTTGTTTGTTTGTTTGTTTGTTTGTTTTCAATATCAAAAGAAACTTTTTCCAAGAGAGATGATATTTTGGGCTTAGGGTTCTAAAGCAACTCTTCACAAATTTGGAGAGACTGAAATCACATTAAGATTGCTTCCTGACCACAATGGGATTCAATGATGTATAGAGGCAAGATAACACCAGTTAAATCCTAAAATAATGTTATGGTAGACATTCACAAACAGACCCTGAGTGGAAAGGCAAAGGTACTGGAGTGACCAAAATGACTTTGAGAGAGTCTGAGTTAGAGGACATACACAACTCAGTTTCCGTGAGGCAGAGGAGTAACCAAGAGTAATTTACTCCCTAGCCAGATGAATTGGTATTGCACGGTAGTGGTGAAGGGCCAGCCATGGCCAATTGAATACAGAAGAGAAGCACACATATGGTTAACTCCTTTCTAGACTCCTCCCAAAGCAGTACACTAAACGGAGAATCTTTTGAAGAAATGTTGCTGGAACTGGATATGACAGCTCGTGCATCAGGGGTAGATTTAGGAGGGTCAGGAGTTCCAGGTGACTCTCAGCTACATACTGAGTTTGAGGCCAGCCTTGGTTACATGGTCTCCTGTGCACATAGGCAGGCATGTGTGCATGTGCGTGTACACACACAGAGCCAAAAACAAACAAACAAACAAACAACAACGAACACCTCACATAAATGTTGTTGAAATTATTGGAAATAGTTGGAAATGAGCTTTGATCTTTATCTTTGCCCAGACAAAAAGGCTAACATGACCTAAATATAAAACCTAAAGCTGTGAAGCTTTTAGAAGAGATCTTGTGAGATGCTAGGTGAGTCAAAGATGCCCAGGTGTGATACAAGGAGCCGCTTGTAGAAGAAAAACCCGCCCTGGCCTCACCTTGCAAAGGCGCTGTTTAGAGGGCACAAAGGGAGACATGGACAGACAGGAAGTGTTTGTGAGTCACAAATTCAATAAACAGCCTGTGTCTAACATATTTAAAGACCTCTCCAAATGTAACGATAGAGAAAAACTGACCCCAAAGGTATGCAAATAGGAAAAAGAGCCTGATGCCTGAGACAGCCTCATCGGACATGCCACTCCATTCCAGCAAGCCTCTGTGTAAGCGGTAACATTTGTAACGCACTGGTAGCCAAGAATGGTTTTGAATCTCAATTATTTGTTGAGCTGATGTCCTTCTAAGATTATGTCTGTCCAGGAAGGCAGATAAGAGGAATTTTTACAGATTAAATTGCTACTTAATCTTTGTGTCTAGACAGGAAAAACTCTGGTGATCTACAAAAGTGAGCATTGGTGAGAATTATCCACAATCTATGAAATGCCAAAAAAGTTAGTTTCAAATTATCGCCACCTATCTGTAGCTATACAAAAAAGGAAGATGGGTTAAGGGTTGTCATTAGGTAATGACCAGATCTGAGGCCACCAACTCTGAGTCTGACTGGTGACTTCCCGTGAGCTGCTACGATCTTAGGAGTCTGCTCAGACATCCTCTGTGCTCTCTCTGTAAAGAGCCTTGGCCAGTGTGTTCGCCGAGTGGGAACATTTTGATTTGTTTTAGAGAATCTTTTGGATAAATGGGGATGTTATAAAAAGAAGCACATTTGAGATGTAAATTAAAATAATAAAAATGCTTATTCTATACTTCTTAGAACAGTTAAAGAAAATTAAAAGAATAACTATATCTGCTTTAATTATGAGTCCCCAACAAACAAAACCCTCATACACTGTTGAAAAAAAAAAAGAAACAAACTAACAAACAGCAACAACAACAACACTAGGAGGGCTGAAGAGTGGCTGAGAGGTTAGGAGTGCCTGATGTCAAATCTCATGATCTTGAATTCAATCACTGTGACCCACATGCTGGAAGGAGAAATCCAACTCTCCTCCAAATTGTCTCTGACTTCCCTGTACATGCCACAGCACACACATGTGCTCACATAGAACAACAACAGCAACAACAATAGATAGATAGATAGATAGATAGATAGATAGATAGATAGATAGATAGATAGATTAAATAAAAATTTAAAAAGGAAAAATGATCAGATACTTTAGAAAGTGGTTTGAAAGGTTTTATTTTAATTAATTAATTTATTTTTACACATTCAACATATAATCTAGCTCTCCTATTTCTAGGCATTTATTTAAATGAAAGAAAGGTACCAGGTCCCATTCAATTGTGAGCCACCGAAAGAAAAACTACATCCTCAAAAGACTCGTTACCTAAGTGTCCACAGCATCCTTATCCTTAATCGCCTTAGGCTGGAATAACCCTGAATGTGTCTGACTTAGTGAGTAAACTCTGGCAGCCACAGAATGGAGCGATGTGATGAATCATGGGGAGTGAGCGACTGTTCGGATCTGGGATGCAAGGTCCTAAGTGAAGAAAGCCAGGCTTGTCCAGGGCAGGGATGGCTCAGGGATAGAGCACTCCCTGTGTAATGGTGTGGACTTGGGCTTGGATTCTCAGAATCTACAATGAACCTGGACTGCAGAACATGCACCTACAATTCCTGCTCTCCTACGGTGACATGGGAGGCAGAGAAGGATGACTGCTCAGAAGCCGGGGGCCAGCTATCCCTCGAGTCACCTACCACAGAGTGGTGTGTGCAGCAGCACACGGGAGACTCTAACAAGGTGAAAGGCAGGGACTGACGTTAAGGTAGTTCTGACTTCCACACACCTGTACCTGTGTGAGCACACAGAAAGAGAGGGGTGGGGAGGAAGAGTAAGAGGAAGAAGAGGAGGAGAAGGAGGAAGAGGAGGAGAAGGAGGAGGAAGAAGAGGAGGAGAAGGAAGAAGAGGAGAAGGAGGAGGAAGAAGAGGAGGAGAAGGAAGAAGAGAAGGAGGAGGAAGAAGAGGAGGAGAAGGAAGAAGAGAAGGAGGAGGAAGAAGAGGAGGAGAAGGAAGAAGAGGAGAAGGAGGAGGAAGAAGAGGAGGAGAAGCAAGCAAGCAAGCAAGCAAGCAAGCAAGCAAGCAAGCAAGCAAGCAAGACAAGCTTTTAAAAAAGCCTAAGTAACCATATGCTACTAGGAAAAGCTTTTACTATATGTAATTTATGACTGAAAGATACATGCGTGAAACGCCCATTAGAACTGGTGTGTGCTTCAATGTCAGGTTAGGCAAAGGTAGCTATGTTCTTGTAGGTGACTGATCTTTCTTCCATTTAGAACACAGCTGTGCCTTTCTCTCTAGCTCATACCCACTGGCGTGAGGGCAGGGTCTAAGAGGCAGATGCATTTATTTGTTGTAGGGCTGAGGATCATCCCAAGGCCCTGTTCACACTGGACACACGCTATACCGCCTGATGCCCTCACCCAGACGTGGGCTTTTAAGTGTGTCTCTCTATTGTTACATGCCGTGGTCTCATTGCATCTCAGTATGAGAGTCCAGGAAGAGTTTGCTCAGGGTTTAAACAACCATTCAGCAAATCAGAGTTGTGCCAGCCAGGGCCAAGTGCTGCTTTTAAAGTTTTCTTTGTTCATCTGCTTCTGTTTGATGGTACCCCTGATGATACCTATCACTATATATAAGTCAATCAATCAATCAATCAGTCAATCATCGATCAATCAATTGATCAACCTACCTACTTATCATCTATCTATCTATCTATCTATCTATCTATCTATCTATCTATCCACCATTATCTATCATCTATATCTATCTACCTATCAGCTATTATGTTTCTAGGAAGCCCTCTGATTCTGATCTACGGTCTCAGCTTTTGCATTTTGTTTTCATCATCATTATCACCACCATCATCATCATCCTTTCTTTCCTTCTAGACCCAGAACATAAGGACAAGCACGTTGCTTGTACTATCTTGGTAATGTAATGCCCAAGACCCCTAAAAGGAAACGAAGGCACAGAGAGGTAAGATAAGAAAGTCACACAGCCATGGGTGTCACAGGGAAAGATTCTCGATGGCTCTGATTTTAGTCTGTGACGGCTTCTCTGCATGATTGCTTCTTTCCCCACCTAGATTACAGATTTTTACAAGTCTCCGGTTCAGCTGTCTGACTCGTGTAATGCTGGTGAGTTCTCAGTTATCGCTTTCCAAGCTGGCAGTGGCAGCTCTTTACGTTTTTGGGAGAAAGTAAAATGATGTCTAGTCAGATGGAGGGACTGGCTAAGGCTTATTTCTAAAGAGGAACCTTGATGGGTGTCCATCTTTGGTGTGAGTGGCTCATTGGCTCACGGCCATCCTCATGCTTGCCTGCAGCTGTGCATTCGAGCTGTTGGCAACATCTGTCCCTAGGGGGTTTCCTAAAGCCTTAGCAGCAGCCACTCTGTAGGAAATGGCACATTTTTTTCTCTGTAGAAACTCCTTTTCCTGACTCACTAGTTTGAAAACTTATTGTTAGGTGAAGTGTCCCCTAAAGATATCTGTGTTGAAGCCCGACTCCCATGTGATGGTGGCAGGGAGGTGGGGCCTTTTGGAAGTGATTAGCTGTGGAAGAGCGGGCAGATAGGGCTAGTGGCAGTGTCTGCATAGCCCTGGGATCCTCACTGGGGTCCCTGTACAACTGATTTTTCACATCTGTTTCTGGGTCAGTCTCTTTTAATCATCTGTGACTTAGAGGGTCATGGGCAATGTGACTAGCCTTGGCCTATGTGTGATTATATGCAGCATGTAGTAGGTGATCAATAAACAGTTTCCTTTTATGGGCCGGCTAATCCTAGGAGTAGTTTTGGGAAAAAAAAGTCAGGAATGTGGGGATGGAGAGGGTCCTCACTTTATGGCCTAAGTGGGGTCTTTTAATAATATGTGAAAACTACTTAATTGGTTTTAAAATAAAAGAAATTAAAGCACAACTGAACATTTATTTTCCGCATCTGAGGTCATTAAGGGTCACCCTGGAGCTTGGGTAGCAGAATTGGCTTTCTCAGCAACTGCGCTTGAGAGAGCAATCACAGAATCTGCTTCAGGGATGCGATTGTGGTTCCTTGTGAGGCTGAAGTAGCTGATGAGGCTATTTTAGGTTGTTATCACGGTTTCCTTAGGTCACGGCTGGTGGGTGGCCTCCGTGTCAAGGCTTTCCACATATATCACAAGCTGTCAGTGGATCACAAGCTGGTCTGTTGCTTTAAAATAAGATAATTCATTTCCTGCTCAGCAAGAGGCAGGAGGGCCCTCCCTGGAGCCTTATCTTTTAAGAGGTCGTCTAGTCAGGCAACCTTTGCTCACTGCGGTGCTAGCAGAAAACATACGCCAGTATTCCAGGGATCTCTTTAGTTAGAACTCTCTGCCCAGGAAACCTACGTGAGTTAACTTTCTTCAAGTGAACTCAACCTTATCTATCCCTCAAAGCACACACGAACTAGCAGGACAGAATGGCTTTGGTTCACAGATCCGTTCTGTATTTGTAAAGTGTGTAGCACCTAACGAGGTTCACAGCAAGGAAAAGAAAGGACTGAGGAGTGGAAACAAACACAGCACAAAACCCAGTCTCATGGAATATAGCAACATTGAGCTGGAAAGGGAGATTGGAGACAGTTTCTCCTCTGGGGCCTGAAGAGGTGGCTCGGTGGCTAAGAGTGCTTACTGCTCCTGGAGAGGACCTGGGTTCTGCTCTCAGAACACGTATCTGGTGATTTACATCCATCTGTAACTCAGGTTCCAGGGAGAATCCAACGCCCTCTTCTGGCCTCTGTGGGTACCTACATGCATGTGGTATGGATAAATTCTAACAGGCAAACACACATGCACAACAACCTGCCTACCCAACTACCTACCCACCTAACTAACTAACCAACTAACTCTTTTTAAAAAAACCCATTGCTCTTTGAAATGGACTGCTAAGAACACAGCTGAGCTGTAGTGTACGTGACTTTTTTTGCACCCGTTCAGACTCTTGTATCATACAAAACCATTGCATTCAGGAGTAGCTATAAAGAAAAGGGATGTGTAAATGAAAAACAGCTGGTTTCATCTCAAATAGAATATTGGACTGAGCATAAGGTCCCCAATGGGGTAGCTAGAGAAAAGACCAAAGGAGCTGAAGGAGCTTGCAGCCTCATAGGAGGAACAACAATATGAACTAACTAGTACCCTCAGAGCTTCCAGGGACTAAACCATCAACCAAAGAATACACATGGAGGGACCCGTGGCTCCAGCTGCATATGTAGCAGAGGATGGCCTTGTTGGACATCAATGGGGTGGGTTGGTGAGCAGTGGGAGGAGGGATGGGATAGGAGGTTTTTGGAGGGGAAACCAGGAAAGGGGATAACATTTGAAATGTAAATAAAGAAAGTATCTAATAATAATAATAATAAAAAGAATATTTGCTGCTCAGTACCGAAGGTGGTGGTGCATGCCTGTCACCTGAGCAGTCTGGAAGCTGAGGCAAGACTTTTGCCAGGATTTAAAGGCTAGCCTGGGTGCTATAGTAAGCTCTGGAACAACCTGTGCTGAGCAGCAAAACTTGGTTCAAATGCATTGGTTAAAAATAGGTTTCTCTGTTAAGCATGTTTGAAAAAGTAGCAGTAATTTTAATTAGGGTGAGTCAGATTAAACTGAAGTAAAAACATCTTTCTTATCTTAGGATGCTGTTTCTCGCCCTCAGTGAGGATGCATGACTTAGTCTTATTTTTAGAAGATGATGGGTGATATTTTTCTTCTTTTCATTTTGCTTTTGGTGTTTTCTGAATTTTCAGGATTGTTTGCTTGTTCCCAGAGTCAGGCATTATAAAAATACCTCTCACAGCGAGCCGGAGACACTGCTGACGGACGTGTTTATTATACCATGCAGGAAGCGGGTGTCCCATCTGCCTCCAACACAAGGTCATAGGGGAGGTTGGGAATGTGTTTCCTCAGAATAGAGGGATGGACCTGTGTCAGCAGCTGGCCTTGACCTGGCGGAGTTGTAAAGTGATAGTCAAGACCAAAGTTATCAGGGCCACAACGTGGGTGAGGTAAAACGGGCAAGCAAGGGAAGGGTTTATCTTCTTCCCGAGAGGAAGGAAGGAAGCCCTTTGTGACATTTGGCATGTTCAGATTATGAAGATAAAGGGAAGCTCCCTTTGGCCTCACTAGAGAACAGGATTAATGTCCGGCATCCATTTTCATGTTTCGCCTCTCTGGCCATTGGCCTGTTTTGAGGAAATGCCTCAGCATTCAAACAAATATTTTTTTAGCACTTCTGGTGCTGAGGGAGAACCTTGACATATTTGCCAACCTAGCATAGCATGGCGGTGACAGCTGCTAAGGATGTGAGTCCTGTTTGCAGCTCCTGTTTTAGATGGTGCCCATGTTTAATAAGGGGCTCAGAGAAAGGCACCATTTTACCTTCCCTTTGTTATAGGAGATCTACTTCAAAAATGTTCTCATGCGGTCTGGACGTAGTCAGCCATTCCTTCTGTTGGACACACTAATATGTCTCAGACAAAGCTTGTTCTTGTCTATGCTATGCCAATAACTGCACCATCACATTCATTTTTATGAGGTAGAAAAGACCTAAGCACTCTTTCTGGTCTAACAGGAAGGCTATGAGAAGTGGATGCAGTCACGGATATGTTTGGCACCAAAAGCCACCCTTGAACTTGGAAAGCTTGTGGCCACTCTAAAGATAACTGATTCAAGCACTTGAGTCTGGTATACTAGAGCCATAGACATATGCAGGGTCGGCGGGCAGGTGTGATGGTTAGCTATGATTGCAACTAGACACAGCCTAGAATCACCTGGGAAGAGAGCTTCAGTGGGGGATTGCCTACACTGAGTTGGCCTTTGGACTTGCCAGTCATGGGACATTGTCTTAAGTTAATGAATGTGGGAATATCCAGCTCACTATGGGCAGCACTATTCCCTAGGTCAGAGATCTTGAACTCTCTAAGAGGGCAGAAAGCAAACTGAATACAAGCAGACAAGTGAGCAAGCACGTACTTTTTTCTTTCTGCTCTTGACTGTGTGTTTAATTAGCTAATTGAAGATACTCTCTTGACTTCTCCACAATGAGGGATGTAATCTGGAACTATAAGATGAAATAAATCCCTTTCCCTTTGCAAGTTGCTTTGTTGTCAAAGTATTTTGTCACAGCAACAAACATGAAGTCAGAATATGGAGTAAAGCTGGAATGGAACAATTAATAGACAGAATGGTTAGGATGTGTAAATCCCAAAGCTTTATCTTCCAGGGCAAGAAACACACTCTAGGCATTGGCTAGAGGGGTGAAGACACCAAGAGATGAGCTAGAAACATCCTTGACCAGCTCTGTTCTAGGCAGAAGACAAGAAGGAAATGTAGTAACCTTTGGTGCCTGGTGTGCCACTTAGCATACCAAAGGGAAGCCAGAAAGGCATGTTCTTCAAACCCCTGATTCTTGTAGTCTAAATGGGAATATTCAAAAATTATATCAGATGATGAAGAGCCCAGGGCATCCCTATACCTAGTGCCTGTAATGAGAAATAAGTGGGAGTCATTACTCATGGAATCATTAGTTATGGGAAAACCATCAGAAGATACAGATGTGTGTATAAAATGAGGTCAAGGATTGAGAAGACAGAAAGAAAAAAAATCAAGATAAAAATTAGAGTCTTAGACACTTAGAGTCTCTGTGTGCTGGTGTGTGAGGTCCTGTCTTTCCTCTTCCCTGTCTTTGGAAAGGTCATTCTGAGCTTCAGTGGCCATGCACAGTTATCTAGTCAGACAGAAACAAAGCAGAGAACACCTTGTGTGACTGAGTCACAGAGGGATATTTCCGTGCTCTCTTAGAAGCTAAGGAAGAAGTGGAAAATTCATAATGAACTAAAATTTTCAGATTTTAACTGCCTCAAATGGGAAGGGGACTCACATAGTTAGCCTACCACAGAAAAGATCCAGTTAATATTTGGGTACTGACACCTGTAATCAGTTTGAGCTAGCAAAGGTTGTGATTGGCCACAGAAATCAGAAGTTATTTATCATCGACTCAGGCTCCCTACCGTGGAAGCAGGGTGAGGTTAAGTTTTCTGGGTACATGCTGTGTTAGTCTTCTGTTGCCGTGATAAACGTTATCACCCAAAGCAAGCTGGCAAAAGAAAGGCTTTGTTTGGTTGACACTCCCGTGTCATTGACCATCACTGAAGGAAGCCAGGGCAAGAACCTGGAGGAGGGAACTGAGTAGGGGCCCTGGGAAAAGGCTGCTTGCTGTCTTGCTTGCCACCCTGGCTCTACCTGCTTCTCTGGCCCATCCAGCATCACCTGCCCAGGACTGGCACTGCTCACAGTAGGTGGTACCCTCTCACACAAACCACTGACCAAGAAAATTCCCCAAGGACTTGCCTGTAATAAGCCAACCTGTTGAAGGCATTTTTCTTAGTTGAGGTTCCCTCTTTCCAGATGGCTCTAGCTTATATCCAGCTGACAAAGTCAAATCAACCAACTAACCAGCCAGCCAAAATACCCTAAGAACATCCATACATGTTCCTATAACTCCATATGAAGTTACCTCTACAGGCTTTCTGACGCTAGGTCTTTTAAAGTTATGTGTGTATATATATATATAAAATCCTTAGGTGTAAAATTATAGAATGCTCCATGGTTATTTTAGTTTAGTTCACTTTATTTTTTGGTTTTTCAAGACAGCCTTTCCCTGTGTAACAGAGCCCTGGCTGTCCTGGACTTGATTTGTAGAGCAGGCTGGTCTCAAACTCAGAGATCCTCCTGCCTCTGCCTCCCCAGTACTGGGACTAAAGGCGTGCGCCACTACACTCACAAAGTTATGGTTATTTTCGAATGGATAAAGAGAATTATATCAGTCTTTTAGATGCTGTAATGGAGTTTATTCTTATGAAAAGTTGTGTGTGTGAGGTTATAAATGTCCATTGTTCTTTCTTTGGACATTATCTTTTTACACACACACACACACACACACACACACACACCTCCTTGATACACATGTATTTCAATTGTATCCTTTTGTGACTTAGAAAAGATCTTTCTTTTATTCTTTCAACCTCTCCTTTTTCCTTTAGCTCTTGCTATTTAGCTTAGGTTGGTCTAAAATTTGCTTTGCAGGCCAGGTTGGCCTTGAAATGATGATTCTCCTGCTTCAGCCTCCTGAGTACTGGGTCTATAGGATGTGCCAATAGGCTTGGTTCCAAAGAATTCTTTTGAAGAGAGATCACTAACTGTAGCAAGCAGATTCCTGTATAAAAGATTGATGGGAAAAGAGATGTTTCTACATGTAGACAGAACAGAAAGTTCTAGAGAATCATCCTCCCATTCGTCTTTCCTGCTATGCTTCTGTGAGATGGGGTCTGGAGAAGCACACTTCATAATGCGAAGATTTCGTCGCTTACCCATGCAGTCTGGGCCCCAGTGTCCTGGACAACATTGAGGTTGCAGGTAATCCTTCCTACATATATGGCGGCATCCAGGGATATCCATGACGTAGGAGTGGATGTTAAGTGAATACCTTGAAAAATAAAGAGAGGCTGTTAACCTATGACCATTAAAGTGGAGTTATCGTTAGGTGGTGTGATTGTCCTGGATTTTATTTTTATTATCTATTTATTATTATATTTATATTTATTATTATATATATATATAGTGTGTGTGTGTGTGTGGTGTGTGTGTGGGTGTGTGTGTGTGTATGTGTGTGTGTTACATTTACTACAGCATGAATGCATGCGGAGGTCAGAGGACGACTTCGTCCGGCAGGTTCTTTCCTTCCACCTTTACATAGGTTGTGAGGCTGAGGCTCAAACTCAGGTCATTAGGCTTTGGGCAAGCCATTTTACCCATGCAGCCATCTTACTGGTGTGAGCCATGGATTATAAGCTAGGTTTTTAATACACATACACACACATTGATTATTGATAAATAAGTATGTATTAAATAAATATATATTAAATATATATTGCTTGGCTTGTTAGGTAGAATAAGCTTAATTATGAATTCCTTTTTGTTGTTACAGATGGCCAAATGAAATTGAGAAACAATGAAAATAAAAGCTTTTCTAGTTTGTTTCTATTGCTATGATAAACAACGTGATCCAAAGCACAAAGGGCCTATTTGGCTGATACTTAACATGTCCCAGTCCATTATTGAGGGAAATTATGGCAGCAGCTGAAGCAGTTACGTGGAGCAATGTTGCTTACTGGCTTGCTCTGTCTGCTTTTTTATGTAATTCAGGACCCACCTGCCCAGGGGTGGGGTTGGGCCTTACCACATCAATCATCAATCAAGAACAGGCCTCCTAGACATGTCTGTAGGCTAACATGATGGAGGCCAGTCCTTGGCTGAGATTCTTTCCTCTGAGGCTACAATACAGTGACAACAACTAACCAGTAGATACAGTGATATCAGAAGTTATTAAATGGAATGAATGGTGATAATAAGTCTTGGGAGAGTCTGTAAGTGACCCTCGCACTGTTGCTGAACATTCTCTCTCGCAGCTGGTGCGAGAGAATGCCTTATAAGATGCACAAGATCTGCAGATTGAAAACAAACCTCTTCTTTTCAGATTGGTACATTCACTGTACACACCATTTCTGTACAGAATTCTGCCTCTGGGATGCTACCATGTAGTCAGCAACATGCACTAGACCATGTGTGGAGGAAACACTCTGGTATGTCCCTTAGAACAATTTCTAGCATCAAATGAGGTACAGCTCTAGAACGTGGCTCTATGGAGGCTGAAGGTCAGCGCCTGCCTATGACAATCTCTGCATCTGAATTGTTCTAGGGTAATACGTCAGAGTGGAGACCATCTTGAATGAAGATAGTCACTTTCATTGTTCAACTGTGTTGTTTAAAATTGTGTGTGTGTGCATATGTGCATGTGTGTATGTGTGCATGCATGCATGTGTTTGTGTGTGCACACACACGAATGCGTGTGTTAGAAAGATAACTCAGTGTGTTCAGAGCACTTGTTGCTTTTCCAGACGGAGGGCCCAGGTTAAATTCCCAGCACCCACAGTGTGACTCACGACCATCAGTCACTCCAGTTCCATGGGATCTGATACCCTCTTCTGGTCTCAGCAGATACCACAAGCACACGATGCACAGACATGCATTCAGGCAAGGCACCCATACACATAAAATAAAAATGGATACAGAAAGATCAGTGTGGGGACAAGTTCTTCTAGAGCAGTTCCTGAACCGCAGCTGCCTAGCAAGAGACACTTGCTTTGCGGACAGGTAAGTCAGGGACAGCAATGAGCTACTGTCTGAAAGGCTGAGAATGCCAGTGGGGACATCTCTCTGCAGGAAGGGGACAGAGGGAACTCGTGGCGGAAATGCAGGTCTTAAATAAAGGAAGCCCACAGATGTATGAAAAAGTGTGTCTATAACCCAGAAGATACGGACTGAGAGCACAATGAAATATTCTCTCATAGTCATTAGAGGAGTTTTATCTAAAGCCCCCAGTACAATGCTGGTTGACACAGAGCAAAGAGAAGAGTTCAGGGTTGATAAGAATGTCAGTTTGTGCAGCTGCTGTGTATAAACTCTTCTAACCTCCTACGCCTGAGAATATAGTCAATGGAATATATACATATACATATACACATATATATGATCATTTTGTCTTCTATCCATTTATATATATATATATGTACATGTTTGTGTATACACACACACACACACACACACACACACACACACACACACCCCACATACATTTCCTTAGTAATTGTAGCACTATTCACAATAGCCACAACAGGGAAACTTACTAAGGCATTTTTAAAATTTAATTTAATTTATTTTTTGGACATACTAAGTTTTAACTGATTGATGAATGGATAAAGAAAAAACCAGGCATGTGCCACAGAGAATATTGAACATTGCATATGCAATGGATATTATTTAGCCTTACACTAGGAGGCCATGCAATTTGATGTTTGAATTTTTGTTTTTATTTTATTTATTTTTTATTTGTGTAAGTTTTTTCTGCTGCTCTGTGTGCCCAAAGGCCAGAAGAGGGCATCAGGTCTCCTGGGACTAGACTATGGGTGCTGGGACTTGAACCTGGATCCCTCTGGAAGAGCAGCTGGTTGCTGTTGACTGTTGACCTCCATCTCTGGCTCTGAGACTGCAGTTTGTATGCAATGTGGATTAACTGGAGGGTCGCACACTGGGAGGAAAAAGCCAAACAGAAAAGCAAATGCTACATGACCCTACTTAGCTGAGGAAGCTCAGACAGGCAAATGGATAGAGGACAAATGGTCGTAAGGGGGGAAGTGAGGGGGAAGGGAGCCATTTGCCAAATGGTGTCAAGTTCTGGTTATATAAGACAGATAAATTCTAGAAATCTATCACAAAGTCTATGCCTGCAGCTAAGTGACATCAACTTAAAAGTGGATGTGTACAGTTTGCAAAGATGGGAAATTGTAGGTTAGTGTTCTCATCAGAAAGAGAAGGGAGAGGGGGAGGGGCGGGGAGAGGGAGAGGGACAGAGGGAGAGGGAGAGGGAGAGGGGAGATCTCATACTCTTTGTCAAATGGCCCTGCTACATCCAGCTGCAGTGGCAAAGAGCCATCTTCTATAAGCGGCTCAAAGTACCCCCTGCCATTAATCAGTTCACCCAGGCCCTGGACAGGCAAACAGCTACTCAGCTGCTTAAGCTTGCCCACAAGTACAGGCCAGAGACAAAGTAAGAGAAGAAGCAAAGGCTACTGGCCCATACTGAGAAGAAAGCTGCTGGCAAAGGGGACGTCCCAACTAAGAGACCACCTGTCTTCTGAGCAGGAGTCAATACAGTCACCACCTTGGTGGAGAACAAGAAGGCTCAACTGGTGGTGATGTAGACCCCATTGAGCTGGAGGGTTTCCTGCTCAGGTTAACTTGGAAGACAAGGATGCTCTGGCTAAGCTGGTGGAAGCTATTAGGATCAATCACAAGGACAGATACGATGAGACCTGTCACCACTGGGGGAGCAATGTCCTGGGTTCTAAGTCTGTGGCTCGCATTGCCAAGCTGGAAAAGGCAAAGGCCAAAGAACTCGCCACTAAACTGGGTTAAATGTACACTGCTAAGTTTTCTGTACATAAATATAATTAGAAAATTCTCTTCCAAAAAAATACCATCAAAAATACAATACAAAATAAAACAAATAACCAATCAGTTTTTTAGCATAAATGAACAACAGACCCGTTCTCAATTCTAAAACAAACAGCATCTGTGAAAATTTTTAGTGTGTGTATGAGAGGAGGAGGAGGAGGAGGAGGTGGGGGAGGAGGAGGAGGGGAGGAGGGGGGAGGGGGAGGAGGAGGAAGAAGAAGAGGAGGAGGAGGTGCAGCTTGGGTACAGCCAAGTGCTCATCTTGACCCTCATCAAAAGAATATAAAAACATTCTTTAGTAAGATGCCATATCATTTTAACCTTGAACTTTGATATAATCTTAATAGGAAATGAATCATTGCAAACATGCTCTCACTCAGGTTAATTGATTAATTAATTGGTTAATTCATGCATGTACTTGCTCATTCTAGACCATTTAGTGTTGGGAAATGGCTTTATGATATGATGTGATCATATTAGGCAAATGTGAATGTAAAATATTGTTATACAACATCATTAAGGTCTCATTTCATTCATGTTAAAATTGCAGTAATTTGTCATTCCTGAATTAAAAAAAAAAAGAACTCATTTAGTCTGGAAATGCCTCAGCTGCTCAGGTGTCTGCTGTGTGAGTGTGAGGCCTGCAGTCTGGATGCCCCGCACCCACATAAAACACTGGGCACAGGGGTGGCCTCCTGTAGCCACGGCACCAGAGGAGCAGAGACAGGAGGCTCCCTAGAGCTCTCTGGTCAGCCGCTTCTTATTCCAGGCAGCTCCAGTTTCACTCACAGACCTTGTCCCAAAATATAAGCTAGACAGTGTTTGAGGAAAACACCCAGTGTCACTCTTTGGTCTACACATGAACAAACACACACTTACACACACATACACACACACACACACACACACACACACACACACTTACAAACGTACACATGTGCATAATGCGTAAATTAAAAACTAACTTATTAGCCGGCAGTGGTGGCACACTCCTTTAATCCCAGCACTTGGGAGGCAGAGGCAGGCAGATTTCTGAGTTCGAGGCCAGCCTGGTCTACAGAGTGAGTTCCAGGACAGCCAGGGCTATACAGAGAAACCCTGTCTCGAAAAAACAAAACAAAACAAAACAAAAAACAAACAAACAACCCCCCCAAACCCCAAAACAAACAAACAAACAAACAAACAAACAAAAAACCCCGACTAACTTATTGAGTAATGCCTCATTTCTAACTAGCCTAACTGAGCAAATACAAACTTGCATCTGCCTTTGGGCCTCCTGGCTGCACCTGTTAGCAGGTATGCAGGCCCCATTGTCCCCCCTTTGACAGGACCAGCCTTGAAAGTTCTGGATCATAGGTGACCTTCAAGAATGTAATACAGACCTCACACAGACATACATGCAGGCAAACTACCAATGGACATAAGATGAAATAAAAGAATGAAAGAAGAACAGATAACAGAAAGTCTTTACTAACTGGGTGTTCGGGATCCCAGCATAGCCTGGAGCCTTTCTCAGGGTGAGCCTTTAAGCACAAAATCCATGGCCTGGATTGATACACTTCAGTTACAATTCCAGAATGTAATGTAATTACAAGGATGTAATCCAACAGTGTTAGCGTTTTTCTATCCTATCTCTTTGGGTTCTAACTAGTAGTAGGCTCCTCGGCTTATTAGCGAAATAAACACCAGACCCAGGGCTTAGCAAACTGATTTTGTTTTTTTTGAGACAGAATCTTGCTATGTAGCCAAGGCAACCTCTAGTTTTTTTTTTTTTTTTTTACATCTTCAAATTGGAACCCTATTTCTATTTATTTATTTACATATTTATTTATTTACATATCTATCTATCTATCTATTTTGCATTTTGCATGCACGTGTAGGTATACACATTTATGCTTGTTAGCAGAGGCTAAGGCAGGGCTAGGCTGGCAGGCCAGAGATCTCCATCTTTCTCTGGCTCCCAGTGCTGGGTCACAGGCATCCGCAGCTACACTGGAGTGGGTGCTAGGTTTTGCCCTCAGGTTCTCATGCTCACATATCCAGTGGACCATCTCCCCAGTTCGAGAACCATTTTCAAATGACACAAGACTCCAAGTTGAAAAAAAAAAAAGAAGGGCAAGAGGAAGAGAGTGTTTATGTGCAACACAGTTTTGTATTTAAATGTCAGTCAATGATAATCAAGATTTACACTCAAGTCCATATATTGTGAGTTACCCTAAGGAGTCTTAGAGTAAGAGATAAATCCTGGAATTACTTTGTAGTGTTTGAGACAGGACATTCTAATTTGGAGTCACAGTTCTTAGGGTACCAAAACATGGGCACATGTATCTCGTCATAACAAGTACCTGCAATCTCGAACCCCAATAGTGCCATTGGTAATCTTGATGTAGCCATCTGGACACTTGACTGCATTGTTAATGGAGCAGGACTGGCACTCCGTCTTGATGATTAGAGTCGACTTCTTATCACATCTCTTTGTCTGGGAAAATACAGCAAAGAATATCAGTTCCTGTTATCAGAACCTTGCAAAATATCTGGTATGGCTACTTCTCTGGCTTGCTGCTTTCAGCCTTATCTACCTGGAATCAGTGATGAGCAAGTAATGTCTGCCATGGCTGTGGGGGGTGTACAGGCATACTGCTTAGGCTAAACACATACACCATTCTTCATCCAGAACCGGGAGCCCCACGAGGTAGGTTCATGTCAGTACACACAATTATCAAAACGAGGAACCGGAACTATATTGCAGAATCCCTGTGTCAAGTGGGCTAATGCTATAGAAGGTTATTCAAGACCAATTGTTCATAGGTTGATTATTCTCAAGGATAATATTGAGATAATATACAGAATAATAATATACAGAATTGTTTCCACAGGTATATCTGCTGTGGAGCTAGTGCTGGGCTAAATGCTAGGGTAGACGGCTTCTGTTCCAGTGTGGTCTGTAGTATTTAGATTTCAATCCAACTGAGAAACAGGTGGCATGTGAGTAAGGATTGTTGTTGTTGTTGTTGCTGCTGCTGCTGCTGTTGTTAGTTGCTATGGCCTGTGTCCCTAGAATGCTGCCGGACACACCATGATATTCAGCAAATTATGTTGGTTAAACTAATCTGTCAGGCAGGCATACTAGGAACAGCTATTTGGCAACGTAAGGCGGCCCAGAATTAACTGCTTAAATGAATGATACAGGCAGACTGTGGTGTGTCCACTGTTGCTCCTAATGCTGGAGCTGATCCTCCTAGATAGAGCTTTCAAGCTTCCTTAATCTCTCCATCAAATTTAGTCTACAAAAGGCAGAATAAACTTCGGAGCCTGGTGGGGAGTGTAGATCAAATTCTACATCTTGTGAAGTGTGCAGCCTGGACTGAGTGCCTACTCTTTGTTATTAGCTGTTAAAAAGGAGACATTAGTAGCTAACTTTCCATGATGTTCCAGGTGCAAGCTGCCCGGCACAGTGCCTGGGATAACATAGTAACAGATGATGTTTCCTGAAACCTTTCTTCATCCTGAGAAACTGAGTCTGACTGGTGATCTGGCCTTACCCAGGGTGATCTGTCCCTATTCGAGACTAACTAACCTCCATCCTCCAAGGGCGTGCTTTCCCGTCTCTTCCACAAAACCATTCTCATTCTTTCTTTCCTTTGTTCAACTTCAAGTCTTCCAGCAGTTCGTTATTGTTCTTGTTTCTGAGAAAGGGTCCTAAGTAGCCGCACCCCCTCAAAGATGCTTAATAGCCAAAAATGGCTCTGAAGTTCTGATTCTTTTGCTGCTACCTCTCAAGTGCTGGGTGTGCTCCATCACAATGGGTATATACAGATCCAGGGATAGGACCCCTGGTCTTGTGAATGCTGGGTAAAGACCAATTGAGCTATGACTCTAGCACCCCAGTTGTTAGGCTTTGCTCTCTACTTAAGAATTCCAGACACTTCAGGGCCTTGCTTTATATTTCTCTGTTATTTTAGCAGCCCAGCCCTGGCTAGGTGTGGTGGGAACCACTATCACCTCTAGAAGGTCATTCATCAGAATATGTGAAGTCACAGAACACTGAGTGGCTATGCAGACTTCCAAAGGTGTCATCTGATTTTCATTGCTCCAGAGAGTAGGCCAAGGGTCACCATTCTCATTGCAGGGAGCATGGGGCAGAGGACTGAAGACAGTTTGGAATATGCGGTGACTTGTCCCAGGTCACATATGAGTTATCAACCTCTTGATTCCTTGATTAGCCCTTTCTTCAAACAAGAGACACAGAGAAAAACTGTCTCTACTTTTGTTAGAAGCTTTCTTTTGGTGATCATTGTGAACCCAAACACCCCTGGCTAGCATTCGTATAATAATGCAATACTCCCTTTAACTGTTGTGGCATGACTCAATTTTTCTAAAAGCAAGGTTTTGTTTCCATCAGAGTTCCTCTTCTGATGGATGAATTGATGGCATGTTCAGTTTTTCTTCTTAATATGATCAACTTAACTCTCTTTTAAAGAAATTTCTTGGGTTGGGGATATGGCTCAGTTTGTAGTATACTTGCCAGCATGTACAACGCCCTGGGTTCAATCCCCAGTTCTGCATAAGATCATGCGATGGGGCAGGCCTATAATTCTATCACTCAGGAGGTAGAGGCAGGAGGATCAGACATTTAAGGTCATCCTCTGCTACACAGCAAGTTTATATGATCAATCTATACCACTAATATAATGTAGTACATCTATATAAGAGAATACTATTTAGCAACTAAAAGACATCATGAATTTGCAGACAAATGGGTGGAACTTGAGAATATTATCCTGAGTAAGATAACTCATATTCAAAAGGACGTGCATGGTTTGTACTCACTGATAAGTGAATATTAGCAATAAAATACAGAATACCCATGCTACACTCCACAGACCCAAAGAAGCTGAACAAGAAGGATGCCTAAGTGAGGACGCTTGAATCTCACTTAGAAGGGAGAATAAAATAGTCCTAAGGGTCAGATGGAGGGAGGGAACTGGGTGGAAGAGGGGATGGGGAAGGGAATGAGGTAGTTCAGAATTAGGTGTGGGGAAGGACAGGAGAGATTGCCAGATAGCCATGAGAATGAATGGAAATCTGCAGCTGACAGAGGTGGGGAGGTAGAGGGAATCTCAAGGATGTGACAGAGATCTGGGATAGGGGAGGCTTCCAAGAATCAATCGGGGTGACCTTAGTTGTGATTCACAGCACTGGGGATATGGAATCTGACGAGGCCATCTCTTGTAATGATGAAGGAGCCCCAGTGGAGTGATAGGGGCACTAACACACTCAAAGAACTTTCTACCCAAAATTTATCTTATCTACAAGAAATGCATGCACGGGGGATGGAACAGAGAATGAGGTAATGACCAACCACTAACTGACCCAACTTGAGACCCATTCCATGGGCAACCACCAATCCCTAACACTATTAATGAGACTCTTAATATGCTTGCAGACAGGAACCTAGCATGGCTGTCCTCTGAGAGGCTCCACCCAGCAACTGACTCAGATAGATGAGGAGACCCATAGCAAAACAGTGGACAGAGCTTGGGGACTCTTATGGAAGAGTTGAGGGAAGGATTGTAGGCCCTGAAGGGAATAGCAACTCCACAGGAAGTCCTACAGAGCCAACTAACCTGGTCTCTTGGTGCTATTAGAGATTAAGCCACCAACCAAAGAGCATACACAGTCTGGACCTAGGCATATACAGCAGATGTGCTGCCTGGTCTTCATGTGGGTCCCAAACAATTGGAGCTGGGGCTATCCCAAAAGCTGTTGCCTGTCCATGAGCTATGTTCTTCTAGCTGGGCTGCCTTGTCTAACCTCAATGGGAGAGGATGCACCTAGCCCTGCAGAGACTTGATATGCCAGGGTAGGGGATACCCAGGGGTGCCTCCACACTCTCAGGGATGTATGGGTGGAAAGATTGTGAGAGGGGGTGACCAAGATTCGGGAGACAGTGAGAAGAATGCAGAGTGAATGAATGGACGAATAAATAAATAAATAAATAAATAAAGTGTGTATATATATATATTTTTTTGTCTCGCATAAATCTGTTTGTCTATCTATCCTCTATGTATGTATGTATGTATGTATGTATGTATGTATGTATCTGACTTTCAAATTACTGTTTCAAATAACTCATTTTACAAACTTAAGCCAACAGAAGAACAGACTCAGCTTAGAACAACGGTCAAGGCCAAGTGCCTGCACAGCAGCAGGCCGTCCATGCTGAAGATAATTGCGACAGCAATCCCTACCGTTTGTGGAGCCCTGTCTGGGGAGGACTAAAGCTTAGTGGGACTAGTTGCTTGCTTACAGTTGAATGGCTAGTGTAGTGGGCAGCCCAAAGGCCTAGCCTCTGAAATATTTTGACGTCGCCATTGAAATGTGCCCCTCTCTAACTTCTGGACTGGAGAGGTACCCACTGTGCTGTCTGCCACATTCTCAGGAAAGTGTCCTCAGAGCCAGAGTGAACTTGTAGCAGCAGCAGCAGCTCTATCTGCTGCTGAGATCCCATACTCCAAATACGGCTTATATAATTTTCCTGAGATTGCTCATCACTGAGACAGCAACCTCTGATACAGGTATGGCAACAGTGTGAGCTTCTCTTGAGTCTTTAAGGTCACCGTGGTCCCCTCCACTCCAGTGGAGGATGGAGGAAGGCACGTGTGAGTGCCTGATGGATTCCGGAAATGTTTCTGATGCTTCCTGTTATCAACAGGGCATCACCTCTCTACCCTGGAATTCCCCTGGGCACTCTCCTATAGCTATGCTCTTATTTCTACATTTGGGAAGATGGCTGATAGATACCCAGAGTGATAAGGTAGCCCAACAAAACCCAGAACATGCAGCTGCCCTGCCAGAGAAAGAGAAATGTCAGTACTAAAATCAGAGATGCCAGCTGAGGAGTGAGCACAGCAGATAAGAAACAGCCAACCCAGCCAGCCCCAGAAAGACAGTGCCTCTGGCTTAGGGTCTTAGTCTTCTAAGCTTTTTCTTGATTTTAATGAAGCCCAGGTAGGGCTTTTTGACCAAGATTAGATGGGGAAACAAAAAAAAAATCGTCTAGAGTACATTGTGAAAGTTAACAAGTAAACGCACAGGAATGTTTATCTTACCAGTTCTGGGGCTTCAGTTGGGGAGCAGGCATTTTGCATAAGCAACCCCAGGAAGATGAGGATTAAAGGCAGCAGCTTGCTCCTTCCCATGCCAGGCTCCCCTCAGGGTGATCTAACGATTTCAACTCCTCTGATGAGTGCCAGGAGAACTCTATCTCCTGTCAGTGGTGTCTGCATTTAAATATTTTCCTTTCCCTGGTTAGGAAGGGAAGGTAGGTGAGGCCAGGCTGAGAAACCACAGGAGCTCAGTGGAGTTGGCTACTCTGAGCTGTATATAAGTTCTGGCTGAGTGACAGGATTTCCTGAAGGGGCTGAGGCAGAGATCTGACCTGGGATTTTTGTGCCTAGCGGAACAACTAGGGATGGTCCCCTCCTATCGCTGTGGCGGATCTGCACTGGACCTGCCTGCAGCCCTTTCCATACCACACCACACCACACCACAGAGCACCCTGGGCCTTTCCATTCCAACATATAGGTTCAGATTTTCTGTAGGGAAAATTTGTAGGAGTGCCCATCACTGTGCATAGACTCAGACACGGAGAGAATGTTCCAGAAGCCTGGTTCCTGCCTTGGAAGACAGCAGTGTCTTCATCCTCCTGTGTTTGCAAAATTTATGTTGGTGCTGATGGTTGGGTTTTCCACCCACTCTTCTCTTAAAGATTATTGAAGCAGTGAGTGGCCGAGCCTGTTCCTTTAATGTAGCCCTTAAAGGATGAGTAAGGCCATTTCTCCCAGGAAGACTTTCTCTTCTACTCCTCCTGAATTTTTGCACACCGTGTCATGAAAGCACAGATACACATATTGCAATCCATCTGTCTGTCTGTCCTTCTCCCTTGCCAGTTGTGAATTTCTTGAGGGCAACGGCACAGTGTCACTCTTTTCTGCACTGCTACTGCTTAAAGCCTAGAGCAGAAAAACAGGCTTGAGAATAATAAAAATAACAACAGCCAACACCCTGGAAACTCACTATGTGCCAGGTGCTGTTCTAGTCCTTTCGGTGATTGGGGACAGGTGATTGGGGACAGAACCTGTAGGCCAGTCTGTGGGGGTAATTTCTTGATTAATGATTGATGTGGGAGGGTCCAGCCCACTGTAGGCGGTGCCAGCCCTGAGCAGGTGGTCCTGGGTTGTATAAGAAAGCAGGCTGAGGAAGCCAGGTAGAGCAAGCTGATGAACACTGGTCCTCTGTGGTCTCTGCATCAGCTCCCACCTCCAGGTTCCTGCCCTGACAGCCTTTTATGATGGAGTGTAAGCTATGATGTGAAATAAATCCTTTCCTCATATAAGTTGTTTCTGGTCAGGTGTTATCGAGGCAGTAGAAAGCAAACAAGGACAGCCAGTGCCTTGATTCTACAGCTGGGGGATGGCTGACCCAGCCCTGTATCCAGAGTCCGTGTTGTTTCCCACCGCTTTCTGCCCCTCACACACACACACATACTGGGTAGATCCCCAGCCCTGCTGGAGACCATGGCGGGCCAGAGTCAGACCCACTATAGGAAGCAGGACATCTTGGATCATCCACAAATAGGACACTGAGTTAACCTGTAGACTCATGGCAATAGTTGGTTAAATGGCCTTCTTTCTCTATAGCCCCGCTCCAAGGTTTTACAGGCCATATTGAGCTCCAGTCACCAGAGAGCTTTCTAGCATAGACCCTTTGGTAAGAAAAGGGGAGTCATGGATATTCATATCTCAATGAAACTCCACATGGCTGCTCATTAGAATCCCCAGGGAGAGTCTTAAAACCTCTAATACCCAGTGTGTCCCCAGAGAAGCCACCTTCGAGCTCCTCAGAGGGAGGACAGGTGAGAACTTCTTGAGGCTTCCTAAAGAAATCGAGTGATTTATTCACGGTCAATAAGATGGTGTGATGTTGCCGTAGTAACAGATACCTCAGTTTTCTTACTTGGTCAGGATCTCTGCTCATATGGGTGGCACACCACTCCATGTGTGTCTGATCTTGTTTGACTAGAATATTACTTGAGGAGGAACAGTGTGAGAGCAATGAGATGCTGAGGGCCAACATCCCGGCAGCCATGTTCCCTCAGCTAATATACCAGAGAGAGATAGATCTGTCAGAAGTCTCTTTCTGGTACCTTTTCTTCTAGAAGGCTTGGAGTGTGATCTGTTCCAGGAACAGTTGTGATATGTTTCTAGTCACTGTTTAGTTCTGGGAGAAATTATAGGTTCTCTGGAGAAGAAAGCCCTCACCAGGGGCCTGAGGAAGCCTTTTTCCCAGGTTGACTGTTTCTGTTAGACTAGTTTGAGGGTCTGATTCCTACAACAGAGAAACACTAGGAACAAGGAAGAAACAGCTCAACTTTGAGGATGTTTCCAAACCTTGGAGACAGAGATTTTTATTTTATTTTTATTTGTTATAATTATGTCAGCAATCTCTAGATCTGATGCTCTCATGGTCTGCCTTAGGAAAAAAATGGTGATAGACTTTATCAGGGAGATCTTTTATTTTCTAGGCTATCAGGGAGTAGAGTTAGCCTGCTGAGGATCTGTGTATAGACTTCAGCAATCAGAGGCACTGACAAATACTGCCCATAGGGCAGTAATTGTCTGCATAGCCATGTTAATTAATTTTGGTTTTGGTTCTGTTCTTTTGAGTGCTGTAAACATCAGCTCTTCAACGTATTTCAAATCCCAGTCACTGTGTCCTCCAAGATGCCTGGACCTCAGAAGCAGCTTAGAGCATCCCAGGCATACGGTGGTTAATAAGCACTCCCTAGTGTTGATTGTACAACATGGAGGGCATCAGACCCGGCTCAGTTTCTCCTCCTGTTGTGGGTCTGAGAGGCCTGGGGTTCCCCTGCCCAGGGTTGTTCCCACTCTGCCGATCTGTGTTTCTCTTCAGACAGAGTGGTGATATTTTTCTTACCACTCTTTCTGTCCTTTTTTCTGAATTGTTGCAATCTGCCTTGTTCATCACAGCTTCCAGTTTACTTACTTGTATACTGTCTCACACAAATATCTTTACAAAACAGAACAGACAAGGAAAGCCACCTCAATTTGGCAGGTAGAGCAATGGAGGCCTAAAGAAATTGAGTGATTTATTCATGGTCAATAAGATGGTGTGATATTGCCGTAGTAACAGATGCCTCAGTTTTCATACTTGGTCAGGATCTCTGCTCATATGGGTGGCACACCACTCCGAGTGTGTCTGACATTTTAATTAAACGTGATCTGTGGTGTACCCAATCCAACTGGCTGCTGTCTCTTTATTGTCATACTGAGGTATGACCACAGAAGATCTGTGGTTGATGTCAGACATGCCTGCTAAGGCCGTACAGTGAGATCATATCTCCATGTAACAACTATGGTGGAGGTGCATGTCAGGAATGAAAGAGACGACCTACCCACACCGGTGGCCCATTAGCCAGTCCACTGGTTTTGCCATCTTAGCGTAGTATAACATGGGCCAACTGGATCACCTGATCCTTCAAGCTTTGTGTAAAAGATACAGCTTAGATAGGCCTATATAGGTATATCCGACATGTGACTTATGGGCTGCACATGACTGAGTATAGCTTCGAATTCACCCCAACTTAAACTTGCTACATGACTGAGGGTGACAGGGAACTCCTGATCTTCTTGCCTCTTCCTCCAGAGTAGGTGGAATGGCAGGCATGTGTATAATACCTGGCTATTATACTGATGTATACCATACAGGATTGCTTTGACCCCTCAAAACTATACTACCAAGGGAGAAGCAGAAACCCCATAGGATGTTGAGGCAGCCAAAATAGTGGGAATATATTGAAGCTAAGGATTTATTGCCATGCTGGGATTTGCTCATAATATTTCATCAGTAGAGGTAGGCTGAGACACACAGAATGGTCACTCTTGAAGGTCAAAAGTCAAGCTAAGGCCAACACCTGAACACAGACCCACTTAGCTCCAAATGATATTAGAAATTAACCTGTTTATGCCTTCACACAGAGATAATTTTTTAGTTCATTACCATTTCTTGGGGGGGGTTGTTTATTTTTATTTTTAAAAGGAGAATTGCTTTTCTGAGGTATCACCTCTGAGAGCTCCAGAGTTCACCAGTTTCAGCGGGAATGCTCATGTCACAGGTAGGATGCACTCTGGGGCCAAGGTGCTATCTGTGGGTGATGCCTCCTAGGTCCGTGCCTGTGCCTGGCCTTATGCTTGTCTGGTTCCTTAGCATGGTGCTCTGTCCTAGCAAATCAATGCTTCAGGTTGCTGTTAGATGCTGACATAGCTGTAGGATTTCCTGGACACTCATTAGATCCTGGCATTTTGAGATGTCAGCTTCCCTAAGCAGGGGATGTGTCCAAACCCCATGTCCTTGTCTCCAAGGCCTTTCCTTTTCCTCTGTTGGTTTAGATCTTTGTACACAGAAAACCTTGGTGTGTGTGTGTGTGTGTGTGTGTGCATGTGCACATGTGTGATTTTTGTTTTTCCTTTTTCTGGAAGCCATTCAGCTGATCTTGCTGTAGGCAAAATTGAAATGTAGGCCAAGTTTCTTTTAACTCCACCTCTTCACATCCTGTTCTGTATTTTTCCTCTTCCTGTCCTGAAGTCATTTAATCAATCAGTAGACAGTGGGTTCTCAGCCATTCCCATAATGCCTTTCTGGTGTTCTTGTTGCTCTATGGCAGACAGGGATTATTTAATATGTAAGAATAGTGAGCATTTACCACCTACCACTCCAGTGATTTTCTTTCTACTTTTTTCTTTTCTTTCTTTTTAAGGACAAAATCCCATATATCCAGGAAGGTCTTTCCCTCATACTCCTGATTCTGCCTCTTAAATTTGGGATTGTAGGTGTGCATCACATTATGCAGCTCAAATAATTTGTGTTTGTCTTCTTTTTATTCCACCAGAAATATCAGCGGTTGCTGTTGAGTCTACCATCAACTGGTAGTGTTCTATCAAGAATCCAGTCAGTTCTTTCTGTTCCCACCATCTCTTCTTGGATGAGACCATCATGATTGCTTGTCTATGTTATTGTAGTAGCATCCTACATGGACTCCCTCCACTTCCTACAGCCCTCCCGCAAACAGCACTCAGGAATCTCTTTCACAGATATAAATAAGAACAAGTGTGTTTGGAGTTAAGTGTTGGCCATAGCTTTGAGTCTTCCCTAACCTCTCTCTCTGGTCTTCTCTCTGGTCTCAGGCTGAAGCATCTAGAGTTCAGTGCATTGGATTGACCCCACTTCATCCTATGCATGCATTCAATGCTGCCCTGCCAGTCCCACTCATCGTCGCAATTTTCATTAGCTGTTTCCTCTGCTTGAAATAGTCCCCCCTCCTCGAGGGCTCTTGCCTCTGCTCATTGGCTGATTGACTCCCACTCTTCTCTGTCACTGGTATCCATTTAATTGTCACCTTCATTAGAGTCTTACACTTGAGCTGGTGTGGGCATTAAGCCACTCTGTTGTACTGTTTCATTTTAGTTTCCAGCACAAACTCTACTAGATCTTTGAGTTTGTGTCATGTTTGTTGGCATCTGTCTTTCTGCACTGAAGCATTAGGTCTAGGACAACACCTCTCTGCATGTCTTCTCTCATGCTGTGCCAGCTGATGGGCTGAGTGAGCGAGTTTACACACATGTGTCATGTATTCTGCCCTTTACATTGTATTATTTAATCCCTTCAAAATTCCCACAGGGAACACCCTATTATATCTTTGCGTTACATCAGAAAGCTGAGGTAAGTAGAGATCTCCAAGCAGACCAGCTGCACATCTGGTGGGTACCTCAAGTAGGAGGAAATCCAGTATTATGTAATCCAGGGCCAGGCCCATTAACTGGCTAGGAGTCTACCCCTATGACATTAAAACCACAGGTTTTCTACTTGACTATTTTTATTATAAAATGGCCTGCTGAAGTATTTGTAGGGATGGAATATAGTATCAGGTAATCTGGGACTAAGAATGGCCTCATCAGCATAGCTAAGCATGGGGAAGGGCTGGTTTCTCAGAGGACATTCAGGTTAGTACAGAGAGTGAAGGAGATGCTATGCTGCCCACAGTAAATGATGAGGGCAGATTGAGGAAGGGCCTCACTCCAAATCTCTCAATCAAGGACATCGTTGACTGTTGGCCTTATTGCACAGTAAATCTGACAACTGGTCTACCATTCCATTGTTCGCTTAACTCTTTCTTTTTCTTTTTTAATAAGGTCTTGTTATGTAGCCCTGGAAGACATGGAATTCACTATGGAGCCCAACCTGGCCTCAGATTTGTGGTGATCCTCTTGTGTCAACCTCTCAAGTGCTAGGGTTACAACCTATGCTGTCAGACTCAATTCATTCATCTGGTCTTGTTCAAGGACCCTGAGCTTTTGACAATATACTAAACTCTTACAGATGAGCATTCTCTATGCTCAAAAGCTAAAGCTAGGCCCACCCCAGGCCATGGGGGTGTCTGAGAAAACACCGTTAGACTAGGAGCTCCCATACAAACTTTAGCTCATAATTGTGATAAAAATCAACATTCCAAATTCTACCTAGATCTAAGCCAGCTTTTGTCTAGGTTTTGCACTCTAAGTGCTTGTGAGTGATGGATGTCTGATTATAGAGGCTGCTCTTCTCAGTGTACTACGAGCTCAGCAGGACTGAGAACCACTCACAGACATTTCCTTCATTCTGCTGGAGACAAGTGCATCCTTTAGTCTTAGACTATCATCTTTCTCCTTTGCCCTCTATTCTCCACACGACCTCAGTGCCAAGTCTGATATACACTCAGCAGTTACCAGCTTCCCCTCCCTGACTTGAAGAGAAGGAGGAACACTTGAAGCCAGCTCGAAGGAACCTTGTATTATTATCTGATTTCCAAGCACTATTTATGGCCCATTCATTCCCAACAATGGTATAGGCAGTTCCTCAGGACAATAGCAGAGCTGACACACCAGTATGAGGTGGTTGTGATTTTATGAAGCCCTGCCGGTCAGGGACAACAATCCATCAACTGTTTCCTGTTTCTTCATTTATTCACTTGCTTCACTCTTGAAAAAAAAATCCAACGACGACATACTCCGTGTAAGATGCTGTTGTTAAATGCCTGGGTTCTCTTCAGACTTGAAGGTCAGCGAGCTTTCTCTGTAAAGGACCAGAGGGTAAAATCTTTGGCTTTAGAGGCCATAAGTGTACATTATTTTCTTATAGTATGATTAATAACTATAGACAACGTGAAGACAAATGAGTGTTTGTGTTTACAACGATTTACAAAATGTGTGGCGGGTAACACCACTTTTCCTTGTGGGGGTTTGGACAACTCCCGCTTTAGCTAAATTGTGACCATATTTTATCTCACTTTCCTGTAAGTTTTCTTTTCTTTCTTTTTTTTTTTTCCTCTTAAAATCGCATGTCAAAGGCCAGGCATGGAGCCACAGAGCTTTAAAGGCACTTGCAAGGCACAACAGGCAGATGTCTAGGAGCATGAGGCCAGCCTGGTCTACAAAAAGAGTTCCAGGTCAGCCAGAACTACAGAACGTGACCCTTTCAGAGCAGAAATATGTGGGGTAATCAGATAGGCTCTGTTGATTGATTTTTATCTCCACAAGTACGGTGGTTTATTTCTTACTCAGTAATAATAGTGCTGCTATGAACAACAACAGTAACAATAGCAGGAAGTAATATATCACCTGCCAGTCACTGTTCAAACCACTTTCGGGTGATAACTCACATTCTCGGAATTGTTAGGGGAAAGGACAGTAAGGAGGAGGATTTTAGATAACAGGGATGTAAAAATTGTTTGGACTGGTTTTCTAGCATTACATATATTCTGATAAAGGAATAATACCTCCTGTTTGTTGAGCTCGTTTGAGGGACTGGATATAATATTGAGGGGGTCTCTGTCATTTTGTTTGCTTGTTTGTTTTGTCACTCAGCTCTCTGGTGGTCCTTTAAGGAAGATGCGGTTAGCAAGTTTCATCTTACAGCTGAGGAATTGAAGTTTAATGTCGTTCAGAAAATTCCCCCAGCTAGCATGTTGCAGAGTTGAAGCTGGCTTATGTCTGCAAAGTGGATGCTCTGTTTGCTATTAATACTCTTTAGTTTGGACAAGGAGAGAATTAACAGAATCCCACCTGTCTGTAAAGGGGTTATTATTATTATTGTGCTTATTTTAAAATATGTTCACTAATGGCCCAGAATTCTCACATAGAGGAACCCAAGAAGCTCAAGTGTCTCGAGCTTTGGCAACCTGATGACTCTCTCCAAACCCAGTGTCTTAGAGGCCTCATTAAATCAGCAGTACAATGGGGCATGTTGAAACACGGCGCAGCTGTACGGCGGAGGAATGTTGTCTGTGGGATGCAGGCCTTGCCCTTTATTGGGCGGGGCTGAGGTGGCTCTGGGCAGAGGGCACAAACTGCCTCCCATTCCTGGAATGTGGCTGGCAGCTGACAGCCACCCTACTTGTCTGGAAGGGGTGGTCTTCACCATACATTAGGTCTTAAAAGCTGCCTCTTTGCAAGCCTTTTTGTTGTGTGACTCAAAAGAGTCGCTCAGCTGGCGCAATTGCTGTCAACAAAGGGAAGTTGTCTTTGAACAGGGACAGGGCAGGGTTCCCTGGGAGGTATGGAACGTGTGTGTGTGTGTGTGTGTGTGTGTGTGTGTGTGTGTGTGTGTGTGTAAGTGGGTTGTACTGGGTCATGCACACATTTTGAGGAAGTTCCTGCCTCCATGTGTGCACACCTCTTTGTGGACACATGACCTCTTTCTGGTGAGCCATATGTTGAGCATGCACTCACTAGAAGGGCTTTTTCTCTCAAAGTGTTACAAACATAAGTCAGCTCTCAAACACCTTCTTTCCTAGGTAACATGGACTGTCGGAGAAACAGAGGGAATTTCTATGATCACATTGGGGAAAGTCAGAGCCTGAGAGCTGATTCTGTCTCATGTACACAGATACCTTAAGTACTGGAGTCCTGGAGCCTTTGTCTGTTAAATAATGGGGTGGATGGCAATGAATTCTACATTCTATTTTGGTTTTAAGCTTTATGCTTGCATGTAATTGACCTTTTCATGAAAAAAGAAAACATCTTCCTCTGTCTACCAAGACATACAGATTAATACTGGCCACAGGATAGACACAAGAAAGAAACCCAGTTCCTAGTTACAGACTGCTGTTCTCTTTCTCTCTCTCTCTCTCTCTGTGTGTGTGTGTGTGTGTGTGTGTGCTGTGACCTCAGGTGCATTCTCCTTCCTTCAATTAACAGTAGCATCATCTTGCTCTGGATAAAGTAGACATCATGAGTAAACACACACTACACTCAGTTAAGTTCTGTATTTTAACAAATATGAAAACAGCAAAGAGATTTTAGAAGCTTTTCTCATGTAGTATTTGACCCTCTTCCACTGGACTTAGAGCCCTGAGAGGCAGGCTTCGAGTCACCCTGAAGAGAACTCACGCTTAGGAAATGATGTGGAGATGAGCAGGAACACTGAGATAGGGGGAGGGCCAGCCAGAGAGAGAGAGAGAGAGAGAGAGAGAGAGAGAGAGAGAGAGAGAGAGAGAGAGAGAGAGAGAGAGTGCCAGCCTGCTCTAGAGAGATGGAGAGGGCCAACCTTTTCTAAAGAGAAGGACAGGTCCAGCCTTCTCAAGGTCCTAAGAAGACACGCCCATGTTTCCAGTTAGTCGAACCCAATGTCCATTTCCCCCTTAAACTATTCTGAGTAATGTCCTTTACCTCTTCCTGATTGACTTCTCCCACTTCTAAAGTCTTCTTTTGCAGATGGGGAAGGATCAAATGTTTGTGGTGCATGCTGGGAACTTTCTCACAACATTCCAGAGGTTCTGTGAACAGGGAGTCAGAGATTTTAGCTGTCCGGACAGGGGAGCTGAGGCCCAGAGATGTGAAGATGTTTGTTCCGTTGGGTGGCACAGGTTTTGTGGAGATGAGTTGAGTGAACAGCAGAGGCTTTTGGAATAGAATTTGTACCTTTCCTATAACATGCACTGTTGGAAGAGAGAGGCCAGGTGTTGTAGTAAGTATATTAAATCTCAATCAGGGGTTTCTCCCCTGCTTTTAATCATTCAGTTCCCAGATAAAAGACACACAACCTCTTATATTTATCATAAGCCTTTAAAGCACTAGAGCTGCGCAGATATCTACCCTCTAAGCTATTTTGTCTCCTCCCCTGCCAGGAACCCTGAGTTCCAGTTGCTGAGTTACATCTGGGATGCTCTTAATTCCAATTGGTCAGCCCTCATGGCTGTGCTTTCATGATTCATCCACCCTGAGCGCAACCAGGACCAGTATTCAGCTTTGCAGTACACAGCAACAGACCAAACTTCAACAGCCAGGGGAATGGGGAGAGTTAAAAAAAGTTCTCCAAGCTAATCACTTTGATGGGACAAGTGACACTGAAGACACACACCGAACAAAGACTTCAAGAGATGGCTTATCGGTCCTCTGCAGTGGCCCAAATTGAGTTTTTTTCTGTCTTGTGGTTCTTGTAGAAATGACAAAGGTAAGCGTCAGAGATGTAAAAGAACAAGACACGTATCTGATAGGTATAAGAATTTCCTGGACTGGAGAGATGGCGCGAGGTTAAGAGCAGTTGCTGCTCTCCCAGAGGTCTTGGGTTGGATTCCCGGCACCCACATGGAGGTTTATACTGTCTATAAGTCTAGCTCTGGGTGATTGGATGACCTCTCTGACCTCTCTTGGGCACCAGGCATGAATGCAGGCAAAACATTAATGCACATAAGATAATAATAATAATAACGCTTAAGAGAGAGAGAGAGAGAGAGGGAGAGGGAGAGGGAGAGGGAGAGGGAGAGGGAGAGGGAGAGGGAGAGGGAGAGGGAGAGGGAGAGCACTTGGGAGCCAGAGGCAGGCGGATCTCTGAATTCAAGGCCAACAAGAGGCCCTCTCTTTCACTGTTGTGGGGAGTAAAAGGCTCCACAGTGGAGATGAATGGAGTTTCAGGGCATTCTGGAAGCAAGCGACATGCTTATTTATATCTTTGTTTTTCTGAAACAGGTCATTGGTGTTGGCTGCGGCGGGATGAAGCCATGTCCCGGGGGAAGTGAATCATGAAGCTGAGACACCCTTCTCTTCCCAGAGCCAGCAGACTATTCTCACTATGTACTGGAAGGTCAGGTGACTTCTCTGCGTGTCCCCTTTGTCATTGCTGTGGACTGAAGACAGAGCACTGGTCATGCCAACCCAGGACCAGGGAACAGGAACACCTAGGAAATAGTCATTGTCAGGTTCCAGCTACCAGACAGGGCTCTAGCTGCAGTTCAGAGGGGTGTGGTTTTGGCTCCTCCAACTGCCGAAATGAGAAGAGAAAGAGAAAACACAGCAGCCTTAGCCCGAGACAGGTTTTCTGCACCAGTAATTTTTTTGGGGGTGCAGGTTCTCATGTACCCAATTTCATCTCAAGCCCCCTGTGTGGCCAGGGAGCTTCTGAAACTTCCACCTCTGTTTCCTAAATGCTGGGATTGCAGGAATGCACCACTATGCCTGGTTTGTGCTGGGGATCTAATTCCCAGAGATGTGTGTGGGGTGGGAGTGGGATGGGGGGACTTTATGCAAACTGGGCAAACATTCTATATTCCCAGTCCTGCAGACGAGTTTCAGTAGTGTGGGACACTGCAGGAGGTGAGGGCACAAGACTCAAAATCATACCCACGCAGCTCCACAGCAAGGGGCACAAAATTAATGAACTGATTTTTTTTTTCCATAGCTTAGCTGGGGCCCTGCTAGTTAGGAGCCTCCCAGAGAGAAGCATGTGCTGGCTCATCTTGCCCTTCTGATAGCCAACACTGCACAATAATGAGCTTACATAAGGCACACACACACACACACACACACAGAGACACACATAGATGACACACACAGACATACACAGACACACATAGACACACATAGATGACACACACAGACACACATAGACACACATAGATGACACACACAGACACACAGACATACACAGATACACAGACCTATACACAGGCACACACAGAGAGACACACCCAGACACACGCGCACACACAGAGACATACAGAGACACAGGGACACACACAGAGACACACACACATACACAACACACACACACACACACACACACACACTCATGGTTCTTGGAAAGTAAAACATCAGGTGTAATGCTTTTAAAAAGTATACATTTAAGTTTATTAGAAGGAAACAAGATATATAAAAGCACAACCTAATGCTCTTTAAAACTGAAAGGATTCCTAGGACCAAAACATTTGAAAAGTACAATTCCAGCCGAAGAGGCAAGGGGAGTGAGAGGAAAACGCATGACAGGCAAAGATGTGGCTATGGTCAGTGGAGTCTGAAGTGAAAATCAGATGACCGAGTTAAGACAGATTTCGGGCTGGCTCATGGGAGCAGTAGATACCTTTATAGGAATTACTGTGGATTTATCCTGTGGTAAACCTCGGTAGTCAGCTTGACACACCTGGGAAGAGGAAGTCTCCACTGAGGAATCCCTGTTATCAGACAGGCCTGGAGGCACGTCTGGGAGATGTTTTCTTAATCGATACAGGAGCGGCATTGAGCAGCTCAAAACTGTAATCTTCAGTCTTCCATTGGTTTGCTTGTGACAGTTGACAAAGCAACCTTTCTGTTTCTTATCTAGAAAATGCACAACTAGTGACTAAGTATACTTGAGAACTTTGTAATTTGCACAAATTCTTGCACGCTTTCCTGCAGCTACATTTGATAATTACCACATCACTGTGATAAAATCCACAAAAAAATGCCGGAAAGCTTGGTGCTGGTTTGAAGCATTTCCCCCTGGTGTTTTGACTATTATGCTATAGTTAGAGTCATAAGACTTGAGAAGGCAAATGTGCAGAACTGACCTATGCTTATGGATAAAAATAATCGCCGATAGCTACATTTGCTGTAATGGCATCACATAAATTACAGTTTCCTCCGTTAGCTCATTTATCCTGCTGCCTATTTTTATGCATTCGTTTGTTTTAGCGACCCTGCCTTGGCATCTACAATGTGCCAGACACGAGACTGTATGAGGGTGATACCACACTGAACAAGAACAGCTGGCGCCCCCTGCTGGAGCTTCATTCAAGTTACACACCTACTTGTCCCCCCCCCCCCCCCCCTTTATTCTCCATCCTCTGCAATTCATTGCGCAGGTCTGGATGAGGTCATTTGCTGCCTTGCTACCGAATATCACTTCATTTGCACACCAATTACTTCCCTAAGTCCGTTTGAACAGATTTTCTCACACCTGGTGGCTTAAAGAACATAATCTGAACTCATAGTGTCAGCAGGGCTACGGTTCCCGGAAGGGCTCCTCGGGAGGAGGTGTTCTTTGCTTATGGAGGCATAAAGCAAGCATCTGATTCTGTCTTCATACACATCTCTCACCCTTTCTGCCTGTTCACTGCCTGCCTCTTTTGATGACATTTGTCATGGGGTTTATAGCTCATCTGGATAGCACAAGGTGATATTTCCAAACCTTTGACTTAGCTACATTTAAAAAAAAACGTCTTTATTGATGTTAGAATCACATTTGCTGGTTCTAGAGGCCAGGGCATGGACATGTCCTTATGGGGGCTGTCGCACAACGCTCTGCAGACGCATAGGATTTGTTAAAACCCACGACATACACACAGGCTGACAGTTCTTACTTAAATGTAGCAGATGGAGATGGAGATGGACATCTCTTAAATGTCCGAGATCAGTGTGGTGTCTCTACATGACCAGGTGGCTTCTGTTAGGATGTTCTTCCCGATGGTGCAAACCTGCAGCGGGTACATCCAAGATGCAAGCGGCTGCCATTGGCATTTTTGCTCACCTACTTTCCTATGTTTTGCCCTGATTCATTATACCCGAGACCTGGTAGTCTTTGAGATTTCATAGCGGAGGGCTTATGCCACAGGAGATGGAAACCTTAAAAGAAATCATCCGGGGCCTAGCAAACACAGAAGTGGATGCTCACAGTCAGCTATTGGATGTATCACAGGGCTCCCAATGGAGAAGCTAGAGAAAGTACCCAAGGAGCTAAAGGGATATGCAACCCTATAGGGGGAACAACATGATGAACTAACCAGTACCCCGGAGCTCTTGTCTCTAGCTGCATATGTATCGAAAGATGGCCTAGTCGGCCATCACTGGAAAGAGAGGCCCATTGGACTTGCAGACTTTATATGCCCCAATACAGGGGAATACCAGGGCCAAAAGAATGGGAATTGGTGGGTAGGGAAGTGGGGGGGGGGTATGGGAGACTTTTGGGATAGCATTGGAAATGTAATTGAGGAAAATACGTAATAAAAATATTAAAAATTAAAACAAAAGAAATCATCATCTTTCTCCTCCTCCCCCTTCCCCTCCCCCCTCCTCCCCTCCCCTTCCTCCCCCTCCTCCCCCTCCTCCCCCTCCTCCCCTTCCTCCCCCTCCTCCCCCTCCTCCCCCTCCTCCCCCTCCTCCCCCTCCTCCCCCTCCTCCCCCTCCTCCCTGTCCTCTTTCTCCCTCTCCTCACCCTAGTCCTCCTCCTCTGGAAAACTTACAGTGCTCCAAACAATGAGAATTCAATGAAGACATGAATAGCACCCTTTTTAGATGGAGTCTCAAACTTTAAAAACGGATGTAACTTCTAACATCAAATATGTTGAGATCCGCATCAGGTTTGAACCCAAGGTCAAGCGACTACAAAGCTTGTGCTCACTCCCGCTATTTCCGGTTGCATCTCCGTGCAGTACGGGATACCCAGTTAGGATATATCATCCCTTAGCAGATAGAATCTGCTAGTAGCAGAACTTGCTGACAGCCTGAGTCTGTGAGGACGGAACTCCAGCCTCTTCTGCGTCTGCTTACTTGAAAGCTCCCTCCAAAGTTGTCAAGGGCTGTTCTGCCAGACACAGGACCCATGGGAGGGGTGGAAGTGTCTAGGATGAGCTCGAAGCAGAAATGGATTAACCACAGCCCTCCCGGGGTCTTCACTGATTCGTAGAGAGTAATCCTAGAACCCACTCTATTGCTCTGGAGGTTTCTGTGTATCCGGATGCCTGTGTGTCAAGGCTCCTTAAGACCGCATGCACCTATAAACCCAAGGTTTTATTTACAATGCAGTTCAGATTGGTAAGTCTGCCCCTTACTTCCTTTTCCATTGCTGTGCTAAGACACCATGGCCAAGACAATGTATAGAAGAAAAAGGTTATTGGTGCTTACACTATTGAATATCACTGTTGTGGGGAACGCGGCAGGAGGCAGGCTGGATTATATGAGCTGACTGCGAGCTTGCATCTGATTCACAAGTATGAAGCAGAAAAAGTAAACAGAGTGGCATGGGCTTCTGAAACCTCGAAGCCCACCCACTGTGGCGTACCTCTTCCAACAAGGCCACGCCTCCTACTCTTTCCCAAATAGTTCTATCAACTAGGGACCAAATATTCAAACATATCAGCCTGTGGGGGCCATGTTCCCATCCTCATTCAAACGGCCACAAGGGTTGATACAGATGCTCTGTTCAGTGACACGGACACCCAATAGGTCTGGGTTCAAATGGCGGCTGTTCCCAGCAATCTCACGGGCCTTCCTGCCAGGCAGACACCTCTCCTCCACAGCACTGCCACCGTTTTCTCTAATACCGAAGACATCCTGTGTATTCACGGACACAAGGCACCTTGTGCCCTTCCCCACATAAATCTTTAATCCAGTCCCCCAGCCCACAAAACAGGACGGCATTAGTTGTGTTTCAGTGAAGCAGGCCCAGGATGGCTTCAGTGCCCCTTACTTCCAAAAGAAGTCCAAACACACTTTGACTCTATCTAATTTGAGCAAAGCACATTTGTTTTGGAATATAATCCATCAGATTAGGCTTACATGAAGAAACTTTGACCCGATAATCATAACACTTTTTACAGGTTTACATGACAGGAAGAAAGGAGGGACTAAATATCTAACAATTTGAAAATAATTGAACTTTTAATTAAATATTGAATGCAATAAATATATAACAGCATGTCTAAATATAAAATATTAATATCAATATATTATCATATGAGCGTGATGAAGTACTTGCCAAATATTAGAATCATATTTTATAATACATAATCCTTCAAGATAATTTTAATTGAAAAAGGTATACTACTCAAAACTGCTGAGAATTTTTGAGCCTCAAGATTTTGAGACTAATTTGATTCCAAAGGAAGTATCATAGTCTCTGATTGTTGGAATTCTACTCGTACATATAAAACTAGACACAGAATAGACTGAAATCGAAGGAGAGTCTTCAAGGTACTGACAGTGCATTATCAGTGGATGAAATTACAAGAGATGTGGAACCTCTTTTTTATACTCTTTGGTGGTTTTGTTACACGTGAATAGTTATTTTATAGCAAAGGGGGTAATATTAAAAAGAAAGTTTTACTACTATACAACTGTAGACCTTATCAGGATAATATTTCTTTTGTTGACACACGTACTTACTATGTAATCCAGGCTGGGCTTCAACTCACCGCCCTCCAGCTTCTGAGTGGTGGAGTTATAGTCAGGCATTGCCACACCTGGCTTGTATTCTGTCATTTGTTAAAGGGCCAGTGCTGTCTATGAGATGGAAAACAGGATCTGAGAGTAAGGCCTATGCTTAGTGCAAAGACCTCCGTTACAATTGGAAATAGAAAAAAACAAAAAACAAAAAAACAAACAAACAACCCAAACTCTCCTGTCAGACCCTCACCAGCTACCCCCACAAAAAAGCAGTTGAAAGATTTAAGAGATTCTGTAATTTATATGGAAGTCATTTATGTATTAAAGGTTAGTATATCAAATGAGCTAATAATTTAGCAAAATTCATGACGTGATAAGTTAGTAAAAATCATTGCTTCAGTTCTGAGTGAAGAGCGGGGTTTCAACACTGATTTACCACACAGAGAAAGATTTAATTAAGCATTACTCTTAGCTGATCAATTTTTTGTTATTTTATTTTATTCATAGAATCAATAAGAGTAAAATAAATCTCTCTCTCCATTCATCCTTTCTTCCTTGCCTCCCCCTCTGCCTTCCCTCACCAACATATAAGGAATCTGTCTGCTAGGCACGAAACTAAATCTAAGGAATCTAAAACGACCGAACACATAAAAGCAATCTGCACAACACACAAGTTTGCTCACAAAAATTGCTGGTGTACTTACCGACTATGCAGAATGCCACCACTAGGGGGCGCGGAAAGCCACGCACGGACCCACTCGGTAATTTTCTTACAGGTGCCTAGAAGCTACATTAAAGTAGAGATAGATCTTGGGTATTCTAAGTTTCTGGGCTAATATCCACTTATCAGTGAGTACATATTGTGTGAGTTCCTTTGTGATTGTGTTACCTCACTCAGGATGATGCCCTCCAGGTCCATCCATTTGCCTAGGAATTTCATAAATTCATTCCTTTTAATAGCTGAGTAGTACTCCATTGTGTAAATGTACCACATTTTCTGTATCCATTCCTCTGTTGAGGGACATCTGGGTTCTTTCCAGCTTCTGGCTATTATAAATAAGGCTGCTATGAACATAGTGGAGCATGTGTCCTTCTTACCGGTTTGGACATCTTCTGGATATATGCCCAGGAGAGGTATTGCGGGATCCTCCGGTAGTACTATGTCCAATTTTCTGAGGAACCGCCAGACTGATTTCCAGAGTGGTTGTACAAGCTTGCAATCCCACCAGCAATGGAGGAGTGTTCATCTTTCTCCACACCCTCGCCAGCATCTGCTGTCACCTGAATTTTTGATCTTAGCCATTCTGACTGGTGTGAGATGAAATCCCAAGGTTGTTTTGATTTGCATTTCCCTGATGATTAAAGATGGTGAACATTTTTTCAATACCCAAGATACAATTTGCAAAACACATGAAACTCAAGAAGAACGAAGAGCAAAGTGTGGACACTTCGCCCCTTCTTAGAATTGGGAACAAAACACCCATAGAAGGAGTTACAGAGACAAAGTTTGGAGCCGAGATGAAAGGATGGACCATCTAGAGACTGCCCTACCCGGGGGTCCATCTGATAATCAGCCACCAAATGCAGACACTATTGCATATGCCAGCAAGATTTTGCTGAAAGGACCCTGATATAGCTGTCTCTTGTGAGGCTATGCATGTGCCTGGCAAACACAGAAGTGGATGCTCACAGTCAGGTATTGGATGGATCACAGGGCCCCCAATGGAGGAGCTAGAGAAAGTACCCAAGGAGCTAAAGGGGTCTGCAACCCTATAGGTGAAACAACAATATGAACTAAGCAGTGCCCCCTTGAGCTTGTGTCTCTAGCTGCATATGTAGCAGAAGATGGCCTAGTCGGCCATCACTGGAAAGAGAGGCCCATTGGACTTGCAAACTTTATATGCCACAGTATAGGTGAACGCTAGGGCCAAAAAGTGGGAGTGGGTGGGTCGGGGAGTGGGAGGGGGAGGTATGGGGACTTTTGGGATAGCATTTGAAATGTAAATGAAGTAAATACCTAATAAAAATTTGGAAAAAAGAAAGAAATAGAAAAAGCAAAACCAAAAGCAAGACAAAAAACAAACAACAACAACAACAAAACAAAACACCACCACCACCGCCAAAAATAACCCTACCCACTCTAATAATTTCCATGAAAGCGTGTCAACAGGGATGACCTGAGACCTTTACAGCTCTGCATGGAATACATGACTGAAGGAAGGAAAGGTTTGGGAGCTTGTAAGATACACACAGCGACTCTTGGTTACTTATCTAGATGTTTGGGAACCTGGGGGCGGTTTGTGCAGCTCAGCAAATGAGGGGAGGCTATGGAAGAATCAACAGATATAAAGACGTAAGGCGACCTGCTGAGTTCCCGTGCCTGATGGCAGTCTGGATTGAGTTATGAAGCTTTCTATGCAGCAGGGGACATGGTCATGAGAACTCTTTTTTTTTTTTTTTTTGACAGTTTGTTCTCTGGATTTTCTTCGCGCTATTACCAGAGGTAGTTATTCAGTGCGTCGGCCACGAGATGGCAGCAGAGCCCAAGGCATCAGCAGTCCCCAGGGAGGCTCCCCGGGGCAACCCATCCCGGCTTCTGCGTTTGTCGTATAACACGCCTCAACACCAGGGGTCACTGTAAAGAGAGGAAAACTGGTCGTTTGCAGTGCCTTTATTCTTTCTGAGGCCCTCAGACTTCCAGAGCATCTATCTCCTTGATAATTCTACCTTCTTTGGGCTTTTCTCGAGCCTACTCTTTTATACATCCATACTTTTTGTTCTAAGATGTGGTTAGTCTGAACCTGGATCAGTATCATTTCATTTTCTTTTTTTCCCTTTCTTTTGCCTTTTCTTTTTCTCTCTCTCTCTCTCTTTCTTTCTTTCTTTCTTTCTTTCTTTCTTTCTTTCTTTCTTTCTTTCTTTCTTTCTTTCTTTTTCTCTCTTCCTCTTCCTCCCTCCCTCTCTCCCTCTCTCTCTCTCTCTTCCTCTCTTTCTTTCTTCTTTCTTTCTTTCTTTCTTTCTTTCTTTCTTTCTTTCTTTCTTTCTTTCTTCTTTCTTTCCGTTTTTCAAGACAGGGTTTCTCTGTGTAGCCCTGGCTGTCCTGGAACTCACTCTGTAGACCAGACTGTCCTGGAACTCAGAAATCCACCTGCCTCTGTCTCCCGAGTGCTGGGATTAAAGGTGTGCACCACCACTGCCCGGCTCAGTATCATTTTCTTGTTTGCAAGCACTAGTCAGAATTATTCTCAAGTGGCCCTTCTTAGTGTAACAGCAACAGATACCGACAGTTTCATACGGCGTACTCTGCAGCTGCGCTGTGAGCATTATCGTTGGATGACTTTTAAAACCACGTTTGTCTTAAGACAACTGGTTATAGAAATAAGACAGCCTACGTCTACTAACTTGACCCACAACTGTAGGATGCCACAAAACACTGAAAGCAAAAGGCTGTGGCACCCCTGCCTCCTCATTGATTCTTTTTTGCTCCTGCAGGATTTCCGATTTTTCTACAGACACTCTGCATGCAGACTCCAGGTGACTCCTGGGTCAAACTCAGATTAGTAAAACCTTTATTTTCTTTTCATTTATATTTTCAGATAAAAATGCACAGGCCTTTTAGACAAGCTCTCTTTGCGTTGAAACGAATCATTTTACAGGACAGTGTGTTCATTTTTAATAAGTGACTAGTCCAAGGCCCAACTCTGTAGGCCTTCCTTCTCTCAGGAAGCTGAAAACGGAGTTTTACAGCACTCAGATGGCCAGAACTCGGGTCTGAGGAAACACTGCTTGCTTACATTCTCCAGCCACAGAGATACTTTCCTCATTAATTAATAATTTAATAATTAGTAATAAGTAAATAATTAATTTTAGTTGTACAAGGCTTTACACACACTAGGAGGAGCCCTATTGCGAGCTGCACCCCCAGCCACAGTAGAAACTTCTTAAAACCATGTTTGGTTAAGGAAAGTTCTCCTGGGACTTGATTCAATGACTGGCTCTCTGGAGAATGATTTAATAAAATGTTTATGGAAGTGGAACACCAATAACAACCTGCGTAGACCATTACATTTGAACATGTGGAGGATAATGTACATAATGTAGACGGTTTTTCTGCTAGCTCCAAGCTCAGCATGGCTAATCTTTCTAGAGTAGTGAGACTGTCCGGTGTCCAAGATATACTAACTATTAGCCACAATGTCCTTTGAACACTTGAAATGATGACATCGAGAAAGACTGAGGAGTCTAACTTCTTCTTTAAATTAAATTAATGAAAACAGCTGCAGATAGCTAGAGGTGGACATGCTGGACACTTTGGGGAGGGAAATCTCTCTTCGTTACGACTTTCTGAACTCCCGTCTGGGACGCCTGTAATGAAAGGCAGTTGACTGAAGGAGTGGATACTCAGTGAATGTACGTTTCTCATGAAATTGGAGGCATGCAAAGAAGTAAGGAGCTGAAGAGATGCTAAGTGCCCTGCTTTTACACAGGCTTGGTGGAGAGTGCAGAACAGTTTGAGAATGAATCATAGCATAAAGGAACTGGCCGAGCCCAGTAAGTGCTTAGCCACATCTGCTTGCTCTTCCGGTTCTCTGTGCCAAACCTCTCACATGAGGGTTTGTTTCATATTTACAGCCAGGTCCTTTAGGGGGCTGTTGCATGACCCTTTCCCGGGGTTGACTAAGACCATTGGAAAAGTTATTGACATTATACTCCATAACGAGCAAAATTATAGTTATGAAGTAGTAATGAAGGTAATTGTATGATGAGGGGAGGGGGGTCACCACAACACGAGGAGCTGTATGAACTAAAGGGTCGCAGCTTTAGCAAGGCTGAGAGCCACTGGTTTAGGGGGAGATTGGAAAGTCTTACACCTGCCTTCTCTCAGTTGCCTTCAGCGTGGTACACACACTTTACTAAGACAGCACATACTGGAAGATCATATCTCAACCTGTAATTTAACATGGAAAATCTAGACAAGTATTAGGTTCTAATATCTTCAGACTTCAAAGCCTTTCACTTCTACACAGACCTCAGTCACAACAGCTTGTTTGTTTATTTATTTATTCCCGCCAAGCCATGTAACTAGCAGGCAAGTCCTACTGTTTCCTACCCTTTCCATGTCTCTAAAGATCTCCAGGACATATTCTTCCCCTTAAGTGCTTATTCTGATCAATGTTTTATCAAAACAACAAAACTATACAAAATTAAAGGCAACGAGGGAAGGAATGACGGTTTAAAAATCAGATGAATCTTGTCATCTTTTAGGAGACACGTATCTTGGATCTTCCCAGAGGAGGTGATGACATGACTATGTGGTCATAGACTCAAGTTCAATGGGATATCGAATGCAATCTCTTCTTCAGAGATAAGTGCAACTTTTCTTAAATAATTTCTCTGAGAATTTCACACTTGAGCACTGTATTTACATTATTTCTACCAATCCCTCTTCCTTCTCCAGCTCCACTTGTGTCCAACCTTCTTAAAGTTCATGATCTTTTAAATTATTTTTTTGCATATGTACACACACCCACACACCACATGTGTGTACACATGCATGAACACGAATATCGCATATGTGTTTTCACGTGTGTGAACACACCTCCCTCTACATATATGTGAATATGAATGAACACCCCCCACACATGTATGTGCATATGCATGAACACATACCCTCTACCCATATGTATGTGCATATGTATGAACACACATACCCTGCACACATGTGTGTGCATGTGTGAACACACATACATACATGTATGTGCATATGTGTAAACACACATACCCTATATACATGTATGTACATATGCGTGAACACACACTCCCTTCACATATGTATATGCATATGCATGAACACATACACACACAAACACACACACACACACACAGCCTGCTGAATCCATTTAGCACTACTCATGTGTACTCATGTTTACTTTCTCCTTGGAGAAGATTGCTTCTTCTTCTCTCATCAGCCACTAATTGTCTGCAGTGATTCCTTTAGGGGTGGGATATTGTGAGATGTCCCCCACCCACCTTGGGATGTCAGCTGGGAACCTGTAGCTGGAATAGGCCACAGTCCCTAGGGAAGAACCTACTAAAGTTATTCTTCTAAATAGACATGGTATTAAAGTTAACTGACTCCTCGTGGTTTGTCAACATCCTACTGCAATGTCACCTTGGGATGTCAGCTGGGAACCTGTAGCTGGAATAGGCCACAGTCCCTAGGGAAGAACCTACTAAAGTTATTCTTCTAAATAGACATGGTATTAAAGTTAACTGACTCCTCGTGGTTTGTCAACATCCTACTGCAATGGCTCTGAACCTTCCTCGTGCTGTGACCTTTTAGTTCAGTTCCTCAAATTGTGGTGATCCTCAACCATAAAATTATTTTTGCTACCTCACAACTGTAATTTTGCTGCTGTTTTGAATCATAATGCAGATATCTGATATGCAAGGTGTCTGTTATGTGACCATAAGGAGTTGCATCCCACAGGCTGAGAGCCACTGGACTTGCGTGTCTTTCAACCCTCATACCAATGCCTTTTCTTTTTCAGTAGCTGGCAGTGAACTCAGACCCACAATTGATCAACTTTCAGAGAACGAGAGACTTTCAAGTGCTGAGTCCTAAATGAGATGTCTAGATCATATTCTCTCCTCCCAAGTCTCAGAGAGCATTGTGGAAGAGAGGGGAGAAAGAGTGTAAGAGCCAAGGTAGGTGACTACAAAGACATATATGTATGTGTGTGTATACATTATATATAATGAAATAGCATGGTGGGTGCACATATACATTCCTAGTGGTCATGGCCACATGTACAAGACCTGTACAAGTCCAAGCCATAAGGGCATGACCCCTAGTAGGTTGGCCACTCCAAGGGATAGCCTCAACACCCAAGAATATTTGGGCAGTAAAATTGGACTTTTTTTTTTTTTAAAGAAGAGTTGAAATTGTGTGGGTCAGTGGAACTGGGCTTGGGGGAGGGAGAGTAAGGTCAAAATTCATTGTATGACATTCTAAAATGATAAAAAAGAAAATCTTTAAAAATAAAAATAGATGCTGGAGAGATGGGTCAGTGGTTAAGAGCACTCACTGGCTGCTCTTCTAGAGGACCAGGGTTCAATGTCCAGTGGGTACATGATGGCTCACAATCTGCAACTCCTGTTACTTGGGATCCGTACATCCTTCTGGCCTCTGTGAGTATCAGGCCACAAAATGGTGGAGGACAGACATACGTACCGCTCCTTCGGTCCCCTTTGGCAGTCAGTAATGGCATCTGCTTGACTTCGGACCTTTCAATGTCATGTCTGTTCTCTCATGGGTGAAATCTATAGTCTCTTCTAAGGGATTCTGGGAGAGATGGTTTCTAGGTTTCTAGTCTCTAAAGTAAAATTAGCAATGAAGGAGTTGGGGATACTTCTTGTTGCTAAAGAATTAAAGAGAAACAAGACAAAAACTATGAGTTTAACATCCCCTTTCTTCCAGCAATACTTACCTGCTGGGACTTTAGCAAAATTCTTAGCCCCATCCTCCATGTGCTGGTTGGGTGAGCGCTCACGTTCTTCATTAGAATTCTTTTGGACAGAATATCCGCACAGACCGTAGGTTCTTCCTCACCTCCTATTTATTCCCCTCAACTCAGTTTGTCTTCTATACCCAAATTATCTTGAAAGCTAGCACCAGGGTTGCGTGTGACCTTCACTGTTTGATCTGCATTTTTTTCTATAGCATTTAGCAATGCCGAACACTTTGTTCTTTATCAAATTGTCTATTCTTTTTAGCTTCTGCACAAAACTAATAATAATTAGTCTACACATTTACAATAGAATTAGTCGTAAGACCTCTTTTTCTAAATGATACCCTTCATGCCTAGCTAACAGAAAATTGATTATATGTTTTTCTTGAGTCTGTTGGCATTCCATCCTTCAACTATTTTGAAGGCTGAAAAAAATATCGAGGCTGGAGAATCACTGGTGTTCATTCAGTCCTTGATTTACTCCTGCTTCTAGCAGCCCCAAGTCCTGTTGGCCAGAGATGATCAGTATAGAAAGCCTGATTTAGTCCCTTGGTGGTTAGATTGAACTGTCAACTTGGCACAATCTAGACCAGTAGTCCTCAGCCTTCCTAACGCTGCGACTCTTTAATATAGTTCTTCATGTCGTGGTGACCACCCCCCCCCCACCATAGAATTATTTTGTTGATACTTCATAACTGTAGTTTGTCTGCTGTTATGAATAATAATGTAAATATTTGATATGCAGGAGCTCCTACCAGGTTGATGAGCTCCTACGATGCTGTGTGTGTTGCAACCCACAGCAGTTAAGAACTGCTGATGTAGAGTTATCTGCAAAGAGAGCATCAATGAGGGGTTGTCTAGATCGCACTGGTTGTGGGTGTGTCTATAAGAGAATGACTTGATTATGTTCATTGGAATGGGATGACTCTACCACTGTGGGCCATGCTATTCTCTGGGTTTGGGCCTGGGACTGTGTGAGAGTGGAGAAAGTGAGTTTAATGTGAGAATGCATGCATTCATTCTTCTTGGATCCTGCTTATGGAAATGATATGACCAACCCCTCAAGCTCCTGCCTCTGTGACTCCCCTGCTGTGGTGAACTGTAACCTGGAACTGGGAGCTAAAAATCCCAGTTTCCTTCCTAAGGGGCCTTTGTCAGGGTGTTTCATCCCAGCAACCAGAAAAGAAACTAACCCAGTTCCTCCAGGCCAAGAATGCACTCCTTCATGGAGGTCCGACATAGACGGTAGGATTTCCTCGGCTTTGTTCTTGAGCAATGGATGTGGTCCTCCTGTGGGGGGCTCCTGTGTGCCCACATAGTAGCTATTGTACATAGTAGAGATCTGGGAGTGGCTTGGGATCTCCTGCATCTGTGATGCTTGGATCCTGGTTGTAGAGTGTATAATTCCCACAGGCCACTGTGTGGTATCCACCAACTCTAGAAATGTTGATTCTGGTTTCTTAGAAGCCTTGAAAGTCAAAGAGCTATTTTTATTTCTCCCCAAAGGACTCACTAAGGATCACTGGATTGTCTCTTAACCTGGAAGATTCAAACAGTCTGGTTGTCAACCATTTCCTTAGAAAAAGGACATTCATCAATCTCTCTGAAAAAGAGGAAAGCTACATTGATGGATTGTTTTCTGGAATATTCTAGCTCTTCCTGTTTGGTGCCGAGAGTCAAAGGTTGCCTTTGCTCAAGAGAGCATAAATCAAAACCACCAAGTTTTGTTCCCGATGAAATGTGTTTGCTCAGATTAATTCGCTTAGTTATCCATTCAGAAAGTATTATTTATCTCGTTGGTATTTGTGGGTACTGTGCTAGACTCTGGGGAGACAAATAATTAGTAAAATAATGGATAATAAATGAGCAAAACAGATAAAGACACCCGCTTGTGGGCTTTCTCAGCAGGGAGAGGCTGATCATGAGAAAATTGAACACTGGCAAGAAGGCCGTGCCTAGTCACATGCAAGAGCAACAAGGGGTCTTAGCCGCCTACTCATGGATGGGTAAAACATTTTTATTAAACATAGATTCTTCTCTCATACAATACAACCTAACCACACTTTCCCTTCCCTCCATTCCCCCCAGCTCCCCAAACCTCCTCTCCCAGATCCACTCCCCCTCCATTTCCTCTTCAGAAAAGAGCAGGCCTTCAAGAGACATCAACCAAACAGAACAAAACAGGATAGAACCAGAAAAGGACAGGCAGCCCTAAAGGAGGAAAGAGTCTCAGGAGCAGGCAGGAGAGTCAGAGACACACCCGCTCGCACAGTGAGGAGTCCCACAAAAACACCAAGCTCACAGCCACTGCACGTACACAGAGGACCTGGGGCTACCCCTTCAGGCATCACATTTGCTGCTTCAGTCTCTGTGAGCCCTTGTGAGCCCTGCTGTGTTCTCCTGGTGTCCTCCATCTCCTGTGACTTCTGTAGTCTTTCTGTCCTCAGTCCTGGGTCTTTAAAGAGCTTGTTAAGTATCGAGGACATAATTGCACGATTAGAAAGCATCTATTACAACTTTCCAACATCTCTCCTCTCCTCTCTCTTCTAGAGCATGGGATTCTCATCCTATTGGGATGAGACCATCAGCACACTAAGAAGTAAGAGAAACGGCGTGTTACCAGATGTGCAGAGCCTCAGAATGACTTCTGTGGGTTTTTTTTAAGCGAATCCTACCTCTGACTCTAAGATGATGACTGCTAAATGGAAACCATGCAAACAGACATTAGAGAAATCTGTTGTAAGCGAAGCACTCACTAGAATACACATTTCATAACAATAAGTACTTTTGGAGACAATCGGTCCATAAAACAATTTTGTGGATCAAACTAAAGAATTAAAATTTCATTGACATCCACTTATATACCCAGGAAGAAAGCAAAACACTTAATATGAACTAGAACACTTAATTCAAATTCAACTGCTTATTACAAAGCAGGTAGCATGCTGTCTCATTTTTCAGGCGAAGAACTGAGGCCTGAGAGAAATAAAGACTTATCTGTTAGGAAGTGCTGGGCTGGTGGTCAAACCAAGGCAATGATTCAACATCAACAAGATGCAGGCCTTGGCTCAAAACCATGCCAGTGTTGGGGTTCATGGGAAGCAGGGCTAGAGCATCCACCCCCGAGACGCACATTTGTTACATCTTCTTTAACTCTTGAAAGTCTGGAACCTGTCAAGCAGTGCATGAGCGAACAAAAGCAGGCTGTTGCTCTTTGCATCCTTTGAGCTACAGCACAGGTTCTCAAAGGTCATGACCTCTCTGGTAAACCTCCAGCTCACAAAATCTTTACATTTCAGTCTGAAACAGTAGCAACTTTACAGTTATGAAGTGGCAACGGTAATGATTTTATGGTTGGGAGTCACCACAACTTGGGGATCTCTATTAAAGGGCCAGGGCATTGGCAAAGTTGAGAACCACAGATCTACAGAAACCCAATTTCGCACATTTTGATATAAGATATGTGCCACGAACAATGTTTTCTTGAGATAGTTCATTTAAAAACCAGCTTTGGAGATATTAACTGTCCCCAACACAGTGTGTGCTGTAGAACCCAGATCACTTCTGGTACCAGAGGTCACTGGTCACTGGTACCCAGGGGACATGCTCGGTGGAAAGCAGATATTAGTGAAAGAGAGATTCTGAACTTTTGACCCACAAGAAATACAAACAGAAAGGACAAGGCCAGCAATGAAGGCCAGAGGAGCTGCTGAAGCAACTGAGCACAGCGAAAATCAAATTAGATGGAATATAAGTGTAAATGTAAATATAAACTTTATCCTGTCAGAATTGTGCCCTGACAAAAATATGAAGAGATTATTCACGAACATTCAAGTTCCCTGAAATGAAGGAGCAGTTTGGGGTGGTGACAGACAAGGACACTGAAGCAATCACTGAGCCGGAGGATGTAGCTGTCATTGTTGCGTGAACTTAACATTCTTGGCTAAAGAGTCATTTACATCATCAATATTATGACACATAGCCAAGAACTTTCCAGGAGTTCACACTGCCAGTCACGTCTGCTGGACAGGAGACAGAGTCCACAGGAACCAAGGAAACATCTGAACTCTGAGCTTCCTATGACAGGTAACTGATTCCTGTTCCATCAGTAGGAACACAATTTCCCTTCGTCGTGTGATCTGCACTTTACCTTGCTGTGGGGAGGGGTGGCTTGATATGACCACTTTGAAGACTTGTGTCTGTGCGTTACCCCATGCTAGAGGAGTCTAGCGAGCCAGATACTAATACTTCAGTGTCTTGTCTTCATGTTTCTGCATTCTCTCACTGGGAAAGATGGCTGGGATAGATGGCTCAGTGATCACTGAGGATCTGGGATCCCAGCATCCACACGACAGCTCACAATTTTCTATAACTCTAATTCCAGGGAATCTGATGTCCCCTGATGGCATCAGACACACATGAGGTGCACAGACATACTTGTAGGCAAACACTCACACATATAAAATAAATGGAATAAAAAGAATTCTTTAACACAGAGCTATTTTCTTTTCTGATTACACCGAATTTATTTGGTTATAGTCTAGGCTGCCCTCAAACTTTTTGTGTAGCTGTTCTTGCTGTGTTTTTGTTGGTGTGTTAAAATGCTCTGACCAAAAAACCAACTTAGGGAGAAAAGGGTTTATTTCAGCTTACAGTCTCAGGTTACAGTCCATCAATGTGTGAGTAGGAGATTTGAACAGCTCACATCACATACACAGTCAAAAGCTTTTCTGCTTCTCTCCACTCTTACATAATTCATGATACCCTGCCTAAGGAATAGTGCCACCCACAATGGGCTGGGTCCTTCCACACCAATTAACTTCAACAGACAACTTACAGGCTAGCCCAGTATAGACAATCCTTCATGATACTCTTTTCCTGGTTATTCTAGGTTATGTCAAATCGACAGAGCTAATGTTACAAAGAAAATGCTTTGAATTTCTGATCCTCCTGCCTCAGCCTGCCATGTGCTGGTGATATTGCACCATTATGCCCAGCCTCCTTCCTTATTGTATCTAATTTAGAACATATTCTGTGATATGTACCACCAAGCAAATGCATTGGTTTTATTCTATAAGGCACCATACTGCTTTCACATGCACGTTGTATAAAATGTTCAAAGTAGAAGTTAAATTGTAAGAAGAGGCAACATTTTCACCATCCTATAACAATCATGGTTAATATTTTGTTTGTGTTTCTAAGCAAGGTACAAAAAGAAACCCACTTAACAAAACGAATTTGGGCCATATTACATTACCTTCTGCCTTTTGGCTTTCTTTCCATGTTTATACCTTACAAACATTTACGAGCTTTAATACACACTCTTTGATCATGATGTCATGGCTCCCCTCCACATGAGCGACTGTGACGTTGATGGAACTTTTTGCACCTAAGGTGCAGGGAAAGGCACGGAGAGGCAGGTGTGAAGACACAGCTTTTAGGCTCAGCTCTCCAATCGTCTCAATTTCTTCAGTCCTAGAATGAGGGGGCGGGGGTAGCAACATTTGCCTGGCTGTCTTGGGATGGAAAGTAAGTTGTGTTTCTACGGAGCACAGTAGGATGTCTCAGATCCTTTTAAAGGTGTGTCTGATGACACGAGGTTTAGGTAGGCCATTACACGGATGGTATGCATTAGCCTCTAAATCTTACAAAACAGAAGTGCCCCAGAAGACATCACAGCCTGAGCTGCACACAGAGATTTTAATGCATGATTGTTTTGCTGCCCTTTATTTATTAAATCGATTTTGCTTGTGGCAGTAAGCTGTTGAAACCAGGGCCCCACACATGCTTGTCAAACCCTTTGCCACCAAGTTTCAACCCACTTTTAAAATCTAGGATCAATTAAAATTTCTAAAGAGCCAGCGGACCCGTTCAGTGATTTTTTCTTCTGCTTTTCAACAAGAACTCCAAGAGCCTGGGTTACTTTTGGATGCTCCATTTGCAGGTGCAGTGAGGGTTTTGTTCTTGAATTAAAACTGAGGGTGGCCTTTACTTCTGGTTGGGAAGGCAGAGATGGCTTCTTGACTCCAGTAATTCTGAGACTAGGACATAGCCAATGGCCCCCAGAGGGTGGAGGATTCCAGCAACTAGTGTGTTTTGATGGATGCTAACGCTACTTAATTCCCTGCTTTCCATTCTTTACCTAATGCAATGAAAAGGACTCCCTCAAACCAGTGAGTCCAGGAGTTGGGAGACAATCCAGGCATCTCAGTACGTCCAGTTCCCAAACACAGTTCTTTGCTTTCTTCTGACAAGAAAGCCTGGCTTAGCCAACTCCCCATCGAGGATAATAGCCCTTGATCACCTCCCACTGCAGGTAGCCTCACAGGTTGGCTTAATACTCAGCAAGAGGGAGAGGCTGGCAATTACACCAGCTAGTCTCCTTGCATTAGGCAAGATGTTAACTCCTGTTGATTACCATCCAGGATGCCCAGGGTTAGTCAAAGAAAAGGGAGAGACCATGGGGGATGTAGAAGACCCCCAACTAAACCACCAAACCACAGAATTCTTGAGCTCTTTTCATTGCTGCCCAACCTAAAATTTAACTGCAGCGCAGTTATATATGAGAAGAAGCCATGAGACTTGGACGTATGTTAATTTCTGCTACAGAGAAAGGTGACTGTAGGCCTAGGCAGCACATAGCGTTCACCACTGAGGATGAATCCAACGCCTCCATCCTGCCTCTTTATTATTGCTCCTGTGACTTTTCCCTCCTTCTCTTTGCAAAACACCATCCCTTGGAATTGTTGGGCGATGTGGGAAAATATTGTGACAAACATTGCTGTTTACCCTTGCAGTGGCGGAGACTTGTTTTGTTTGCCTGGCCTATTGCCTCTGCTACTCTTTTTCATGGCTGGCGGCTCCCTGACAGCTCGGATTCCTCTGCTGACATCTGTTATAATGAGAGCCCAGACAGGAATAGATTTGCAAAATGATGGACTCACAATAGGACAGGAGCCGGTCCCCAAACTTCGCTTGAGATAAGCAGATGGGGTTTGAAACAGCGCATTTGAACCGATTAGGTCTAGGTGAACGCTTGTATTCAGTCCTCCGGAGTCATTCTGTCCCCAACTTTTGTCCCTCCGTCCTTCACCCTTCGCTTCCCCCGGGTTGTAGACACGGAGGGTACTGATGGCATGGGGTGGGCTTCTTTTCTTCTTCCTAGGCTCTGTCCTGGAGACAGGCCCTTCCAGTCCCTCAAGCAGAAGCACGCTGGGCATTTACCCAGTGCCAACCATGGAACAACAGAGCAGACCCACCCCGCATGCCTCATAAAGAGAAGCTGGGTAGCACATGGGGTTTTCCCACTCGCCACAAATGATGGCTGTTTGTGCTCGTTAACCTTTTCCAAGCCCGGGTCAGCTCCTGCTGGGAGGCAGGGGGCGATCTGGAGGGAATGAAAGTCTGGCAGACCCCAAAGTGTCTTGCACGCCTTGGCTCCCAACATACACCACTGCCTCTTCAGAATACCAAACAATCTCGCGTGACGCGCCTCATAAGTCAGCCCGGCCATGTGCTGTTGACAGGTTGGATTCTGATGAGCTGTCCCCGGGAGTCTCCGCACATCTTCCGGGTAACGTGAGGTCCTGGCGCTGCTCAACTTGATGCAGAGGCTCTTCCACAAAAATCTCCTACGAGAAGGGGACTATCCCATTCGGGATCCATCATTTGCAGAGAGACTTTGCGCTTTTAAAGCCCGAGTTAACATAAGAATACACATCTTAATAACTTGTACCTGAAGCTCATGTATTGACAGAAACCAAGCCAACTAGAGTGATCTTAAGAGAGATTTCAACGATTCCTTCTGTGGTCCTTGGGGGGGGGGAGAATCTGGAAGTTTGTGATCTAATAAAGAAAAAAAAACATTGATTGCAGAGGGAACTTTTGTGGGTTACTTTCCATGGGTGGCATGCAGAAACACTCTAACAATGGTGAGACTTCCATGACCACACGAGGGGGAGATTTTGTCTCGCTGTGCAAATAGCTGACCACCATAAAAAAGCATCGGGTCTGCAAATTGCAGGTTGAAATTACAGCTGCTATGGTTCCTGTGAGCCGAATGCAGATTCACTAATCCACTCTAACAGGACCCCAGCAGTCTGCAGAGCTTTCGCAGATCTCCCACCCCTGACTATCTCCAGCTGTCAGCCCAGACCTGTGGCTCACTGGGCTAATTCAGCGCCTGTCTGCTGATAACAGGCCATTGTTTAAGCTGTGTGTTTACCTGGCAACCTGTATCTGAGAAGCCTGGAAATGATTCTTAGCCACAAAAGCTGTCAGCTGGGAGAGGCTCTGATGCTGAGGTACCAGGGCATTTATAGAGGAGATAAAGAAAAATTAATATTTCAGGAATTATGCTCTGAGGAAAGGCACTTCAGGTTGAATCCTTGTTTGTTAAAGGAAATCCTATGAACTCTCTTAGCACCCAATGTCTGTGGCCTCTGATGGCACACCCCACATGTCTCATAAAGAAAGAGTAACAGAAATGCAGGCAAGGGTGGAGGGCAGACAAGTCTTTCACTGGGATGCCCAGAGAGAGGAAATAGACATGGGAGACGTTGAGAATCATCTCTGTTTTTAAATCGTGTCTGACCCATTGATCTCAGTACTCAGACATATCTGAGTTTCCACAAGGCCAGACCTTAGAATAGTAAATATGATTTGCATTGGTGTTTTGATGGAAAGATACTTTTGGAAATGGTGAGAACGTACAACAAATGGTGGGAACAAAGAATGTGATCCAGCGACTAGAAATTTTAAATCTTGGCTCTGCTACTTACTGGCTGTGTGACTTCGAACCTGTGTCTTAGCCCTGCCTTGTCTGGTAGTTCAAATACAAGCAAGCAAACAGTACCTGTCTCAGTTATTGGAGAATTAAATACAAGGATGTCTGTTGTATTTGGTACAAAGTAAATGCTATATGTTGGGCAAAGCCTCCTGCAGAGGTCTGTGTACCAATGGCTTCATCTCCATGGTTGTACAAGTCAGAGGTGCTGTGAACCTTTAGGGGATCCGGGAGCCTTTGGGGTGTGCGCCCCTCAAAGGTCTTAGTCTATTTCTCTGCCTTTTTTCTTCTCACCTTAGCCACTCAGAACTCTTACCATTTTCCTAGCAAGATGGTCCCATTTGATCTTGCTGAAGTTTCAAAAATATGTGTCAAACATAACTCTTATGTCTCAATATATTACCTCAAGCATATTATTATGGAAACCAAAGCTAACATGGTAGTCAATTGGCTTAATTTTCTTCCAATGGTATACTTAGTCTTGAATGTCAATTAATAGCTCACATGATAGTGTCTATAGGGCATGGGTACTAATTCTATTTTATTCATGTATTTTTATTTGCTTATTGTAATAGTTCTACGTGGAGCAATTTTCTTCCTAAGCGTTTATTAATTTTTCACTTTAAAACTGTGTCTCTATGTGTACAATGCGTGTGTTTGTGTATGCTCGTGTGTGTGTGTGTGTGTGTGTGTGTGTGTGTGTGTGTGTGTGTGTGTGAGTGAATCGCTCTGGGTGACAGTGCCCTTCTTCCACCTTGTTTGAGACAGTTTCTTGTTTACTGGTATGCATGCCAGGCAGGCTTCTGGGAATTCTCCCATCTCTACCTTCTGTTCAGAGGGTTGGGATTATGAGCTGCTTTCCGCTTCTCCTGGGTGCTGGGAATCCCAGCTTCAGTTCCTATGCCCATACAGGAAGTGCTCTATCCTCTGAGGCACCTCCTTCAAGCAACTGTACATTTTCTTCCAGTAATGTGCAGGTTTATGGGCTACCGTGTAGTGTTTTGTTACATGAACACAGTGTGTGATGGTCTGATGAAGGCATTGGCATATCTGCCACCCAAGGCATAGAATTTCTTTCTGTTCAGTGCAATTCATTTAACAAAGTGCCTTATAGTTATTTTAGCTTTTAAATTCCCCCTCCTGTTTTCTCTTCTTGATTTCTTGCATGAGCAGTACATATATGAAGCCCTGTGTTTGGTACTTATTAGATGCTCTAATTAATTCATTAATTAATCTGTTCATTCAATGAAATCTGAAGTATGTTTTAACAAGCCAACACTGCCTTAGAAGTAAATATAAAGACGGTGTCTTCAGGGAGTTGCCAGTTTGACTGGAGACCTCAGGTGAGAGAGCTGCCTTCAAGAATCTGGATGTCCATAGTGAGAATTACGAGTCACCAGTTAACATGGTGTAAGGGCTGTAACTTACTCAGCTCATGTTCCAACGGGGACTCTGCCCACACAGTCCTTCACTGAATACGTTAAAAAGTCCAAAAGTAGAAATGACAACATCTCTACAAAGAAGAAACATTTGGTCAGAGGCACCCAAGCTGCGTTTTCCTGTTGGTGTAAGCGAATCTGGCACTAGGAAGGCGCCAGTCTATTAGCAAGGGTGACATCATTGTCTAGTGGCTTTCAGGCCCTGGACCTGTCAGACTTCTCCCCTCTGGTACGTGTGGGTAGCTATATTTGGGGCTTCCTACAGAGATTGTGTTTTCGGTTGGCATGTCTATTACAAGTACCAGGAAACAGTATCTCAACAGCATGAACAGCAAGAGCACATGAGCTCATCAGCAAGATGTGCGAGAGACTCTGCGTGATGTTCCGTCCCTCTTGCCACTCTGCGGTCCTTAGCGTCGTCTCCTCAAGGTCACTTGCTCAAGCTCTCGAAATTAATCCCAGCTCTCAAGAGCAGGCATGCTCACGCCTAACAGCACAACAGAGGCCATTTCTTCCCACATACCTCTCTTTGTCAAGAAATCTTTTGGTAGACCCGCGCTTCCATCCCATTGTTCAAATGGAAACAGAGCAAATGTGGTCAATCTCTGATAAGAACAGGACCAGCATGCAGGCTGTGAGAATTCAGCCAGTATTCGCTGGGGGAGGGAGGAAGGGAAGTGGAGATGGTGCAGGGAACTAACAGTGCCAGCTGCACTCAGCCAGACCCAGAAAGGAAGCCTGGGATTAGATTCTGCTCCGCTATTTGATGGCCATGTGACCTGCCTGTTCAAACTGCCATGACGAAATACCATAGACTGTATGTTTTGAGCAACAGAAACTTATTTTACTCTGTTTATGGAGCTAGAGTTCTAGACTGAAGTGTCAGTTGGCTAGAGAGAAAAGGAAGGAGGGACAATGGGAGGAAGAGGCCACTCGCATCTCTCTTCTTATGAGAGTCATGTTAGATTAAAGTCCTTAATTCCTTGATACTACAAATACTGTTGTGTTGGCATTCAATGTCTAAATTTGGGGGACACAACTTATCTCACAGTATTGGGCAAATTAATGACTTCTTTAAGTTTTTCTTTCTTTCCTTGTAATTAGGACCGGTTATAAACTCATCCTACTGTTAAAACAACGTGCATGATCAAATGTATCCAAAGGCTTCAGTTACATCATCTTTTGTTCTTCTCATCCCAGTTTTTGAGGTAAGAGGCTTCAATTCTGTAGTGCGTACTGATTTCAACAACTACATTCTCATGAACTTGAGAAAATCAAGGCATGTTCCATCCCGCCTGAGGGTACAAGAGTATGATTATAACTACGGGTCTCCTATCATTTTCGTTGTACACTGAAGAGTGTGTGGAACACTCGGAAAAGCTGAGAGGCATAACAGGGGTCTGGCTTCTTGTAGTTTCTAGAGGCAGCCTCTAAATATTTGACTGTCAGAGGTTTCATATTCTACATTTGTAGATTGGTGTTAATAAAAATATTGATAACAATATTTACTTTCGATAATACTCATAATTTATCACATAAAATCAATGTGAAGATAAACCAAGTTATTATACATGGGGCATATATAACAGTGCCAAACTTCATTTATCATTGTCATTATTATAATCAAGTCATCTATAAGGAACAGGATGAACCAAATCTTTGCAGAGTCCTAAGGTAATTGAATTGCTAGGTCAAAGGGCAGGCGACGCTCCACTTCTTTGAGGCTCAATAATTTTAGATAAGCAATAATTAACTAAATTTCTGGGACAGGTACGCTTTGTGACTTAGCATTAGCATTCTTTAGATGCAGGAAAAGACAACCCAGATGCAGTCCAGATGCAGGTACTGTAATTCAGAGTTGTCATCGTGACTATGATGTTGCTGGGTTGCCTGGAAAGATGTTGCTGGCTTGCCTGGAAACCTTTCCTGGGAAGATGTCCTGTATCCCCTTTGGCATTGACATTCAGTCCTCTGTGTTGATGGACCTGGGAACCTTACTTCTCCTCATTCTGCCCCTTCCTGGCCATTCATCATGGCCCACCCTGTCACGGAATGGCCCAGCTGCATTGTGACGGATAGTTAGACTTAGTGAATTACACATGCAAATCAGCCAAGGTTGATTGGGTCCAGCCTCACTGTGTCACTACAGTCATTCTGACAAGTGACAAGGTTGATGGCTGCCTGGGGCCACAGGAGTGGGGCTGGGGTATGCACGGCTGACATTTCAAAAGAGGGTTTTCTTGGGGCTTCTGTGCTTATGCAAGCAGAGGAGGGTACAAGGAGGATCAGAAAGCAGCTTGTTCTGACTTAGGGACAAAGGGGCACACTTAGAAAATGTGACCATGCATTTCTTTCTTACAGCCACTTGGCACCTTTAGAAAGCATACCTGGAGGTAGTGGGATTCTACTCTTGCTCTCTGATTCCTCTATGATGCCCAAGATGCCCTCCCTGGTACATTGAATAGACGGGGGCAGCTGTGGAGACATAGTGAATGGAGTTTGTCTCTCCCTGCACCTCCTTTTGTGGGTGAGCTAAAGGCCAGAGAATGATTCACTGGTTAAAGTAAGAAGTCCTTGGAAATCATAGGCAGAGCCGGGCAGTGGTGGCACACGCCTTTAGTCCCAGCACTTGGGAGGCAGAGGCAGGTGGATTTCTGAGTTTGAGGCCAGTCTGGTCTACAGAGTAAGTTCCAGGACAGCCAAGGCTACACAGAGAAACCCTGTCTCCAACAACAACAACAACAACAACAACAGGGAAACCATAGGCAGGAGAAGTCAGATTCTGTTATACCTTAAATCTGCTTAAAGCAAGCAGAAAGGCAGGACAGTGGAATGAGACTGGTAGGGAGAAAATATGCCACAGACCGGGATTGAATAATGATGGTGTTCCACACAGAGTGCATAGCATAACGTGTCCCCAGCATGTCAATAGAATTATGTGACAGCAAGGTCTCATAGGTTGCAATCCTGGACTTGGCTAAATCACTTGTCTCTAGCCTCACGCAAGTTTTGGCCCTGCTGTAAATTTGTTTTTTCCCCTTTGAAAATGGGACAAGATAGTAGAAAGGTTGTTATAAAGTAGGTTAAAAGACAATCAATCAATCAATTAAGCTTCCAGGCCAGGCGTATAAGATCATACACTTGGGTGTGTGAGATCAAACGTAGGTGATTGAGACCTGTCTAGAATCTGTCATTAAATCAAGTTTTGTTTTATTGGGTGTGACTTCACATAGAGGTTCCGGGAACACAGCTTCTCTTTGTGATACAAACCTGATTTGCAGGTATCCTTCAGGCTGAGGTGTGTGTGTTGTGTTCATTGACAGAGAACATACGAGGGCCAGAGGCTATTTAAAAAATTATAGGACGTATTTCAGAATGAATTTCTATTTCATTAGTTTCTACAGCATCTTTGCATATTAGCAGACTGATGCAAACGAAGAGCCATTTAATCCCTCTGTTGGCAAGGTAAGTGCTCAAGTCAGTTATCACAGGCCCTCATGATAGCCCCACAGCTCTCTCAATGACTGTGAGCCAAGGTCTGGACAAAACTCTAGGTGAACATCCAAGACAGGTCTCGTGTATCTTAGCCAATGATCTGAAGCTTGGTTCGATGTAGGAGCTGGCTCTGCTGTACACAGATTCATTTAAATCTTACCACCTTGAGATTCATTCCATCTCCGAGGAAGATGGCTTTGTGCTTGTCTAGCCACAAACCATGCTAGCTATGATCCCCTTTCCAAGTCCTTGGAACTGTGGGTGCCGTTTCACGCTGCTTATGGAAGCACAGAAGTTTGTGGGAGTGAATCCCACGTGTGCTGGCCTCTGCTACCCAAATCACCAGGAAGTTGTATCGTTGCAAAGCCTTGGATGAAGGCTTATTGGCAGGCAGCATATCTGAGGAAACAGTTTCAAGATGGAAGAAGTAAGAGGCAATCATTGCGAGGCTATGTCATTGCGAGCTGGTCATACTGAAGGCTGGGTCGGGGGCTGTTGCGTGGACTCTGAAGAAGTTGTGTACACTGCACCTCAAAACTGTCTCTTCAGACATGACAAAAGGGACATTTTCATCAACTCCCATCTCCCAGTGCCCAAGGGTTTCTAATCTGTGGATGCTAACACCCCTTCTCTTTCAGGTTTGTCCACCTGTCATGATGCCTGGGACAGAGAGAAAGAGCTGCAGACAGCTTAGATTACAGCAGCGATTCAAGGTTGTCGGGGAATGTTGGGGCAGAGCTGGTCAAGAATGAGTGAGTGCCTTAGCCTATTATTTTATTTTACTTTACTATGACCAAATTTCGGCAAGGAGCAATAGAAGGGATCGAGGGTTTACTTTGACTTACAGTTTAAGAAAGGATACAATGCAGTGTGGCAGGGAAGATGTGATGGTAGGAGTGTGACACACCTGGTCACATCGTCTTATGGTCAGGAAGCAGAGAACAGATAGGAAGTAGGGCTGGGTTGTGAAATGTGAGGCTCTGCCTCCTAATGGTCTACACTCCCAACCCCAAACCATATCACCAGCTGGGGACCAAATGTTCAAAGACATAAGCCTGCAGCAGGTGGCTCACACTCAAACAGCAGAGATACTCTAAGTGATACAATAGACAGGTTAAGTTATGAATTGATTCTGCTTATGATTCGGTTGGTAGGGAAGTCTACAAGCATGGGGTTGACGTCCAGAGAGGTCATTCTAGTGAGGCAGGTAAGCGAATATGTATAAGACACGGGGAAACTGAGGGCTGTGTTAGGAACCCACTCTCTAAGTACCTAGCCCACACTCACAAAATGGCATCAATCCATTTCTGAGGACAATTTGCGACCTAGTTTTATTTTTGGAGCTCTTGTCTCTCAACACTGCCACACCAGCCTCAATACTGCTACGCCAGGCACTGTTTCAACTCAAATTTTAAACAGAACGCTAGTTGGAAGAAGTCCTTAGTCCGAGATTGGTGAACAGGCTCTGAAGAACTCCACTTAAGCTTCATTTTCTTGTGCTGTAGCCATTGTGTTCTCAGGTGGGTTTCAGATTGCTTATATAGAAACTTGGGGGGTGCTTGAGGTAAGAATTTCTCACCTGGGAATTGTGCTAATGGATGGAGATATCAAGTCAGTGAGCACAGTGCAGACCATCAGTCCCAGCCTATGAGAGAAATATGGCATAGCAATACAAGGGCATTTGCTGTCTATGAAAGGAGCAGCCAAGCAGCACAGTGGGAATGAGCATCCAATCTTCTCATGACTTGGGAGGGAATGATGAGATCCTCCTGTGGTCCTAGGAGAGGTAATACTGAAGCTGGGTCTTGAAGGGTGACTAGGAACCATGCTGTAATGACAGGAGGAGGGCATAAATGGAAGACTGGGAGAGACTGGAAGTGTGTGTGTGTGGGATGTCTTTTCTGAGCATGTCCACAAACTCTCCCTTAGGGATTCATGGATCAGTCTGATGTTTCAGTTGTTAGTTTTCCTTTTGATCACAAGAAATAGAGAATTATTTTGTGGGAGAAGTAGTTCTAATAAGGTCTACTTACAACAGAGGGAATACACAGGAAAGTCTCTCAATGATGAGGGTTTGGTAAAATGGGTTCCTGGCTCTTGAACTCTCCTCTGCTGCAGCCCCAAACCCTCCCACGGGGGGATGCCTATACCTGAGATCTGTCCCCCTCAGAGGAAACAGAGGTAGACTGTCTAGATACTGTTGCTTTCTGTCTTTTGTGACCCTTGTTCCCGAGCCTTGTGGGTTGTTTATATTAACTATTCAGTCTCTATACTTAGGAAAAGTGTTTGTCCTATATCTCTTTCCTTCGTTTCCTCCTTCTCAAAGACAGGGGGTTCTCTTCATCCTCTTTCTTCTGCCCAGATTACCTGCTCCAGTCACCAGTGGGGCATGTGTGTGTGTGTATGTGTGTGTATGTGTGTGTGTGTGTGTATGTGTGTGTATGTGTGTGTGTGTGTGCTTGTGTGGAGCTGGGTTGTGAGCTGGTTGAGAGGTGAAAAAGCTTCCTAGGACATTGAACACAGCAATTGGACAGCCTCTTATTCTATTGAGCCTTATCCTGGACCTACCTTTCTTTGTGAGCCTATTATGTACCTATAGTAGCCCACAAGTTTCAGGCCTCATTTGTAAAATTACTGTTCCATCAGCTCTATGAGAATCATGCCACACCTTCTCTGCAAATATGGAAACAGACTTAGAAACAGGCTAAGAAAGTTGCCTGGCCTTCTGTGGTTTCCCAGTGGTGGTGCTATGATTGTTTTCTGGGCACATAAAACATACTGAGATGGCATTGAACTACCCCAGTACAAAGTGTAGACTTGAAGTCTACTTTTAACCCAGAGTTGAACTGCAGAGCTTGGATCTTAGAAGGGCCTTGGGTTCAAATCTAGATTTTCACTTTCAGTGACTAGAAGGTTCTGAGTAAATTATTGAAACAATCCTCATATTATAAACGTGGGAAGAGGGCATTCAGATGCATGTGTGGCTTGGCTTATTAATTGGGTAACCCTCCATAAGACACTACCCCAGAAGCAGATATGTGAGGAGCATCAGAGGTAGCATGGCTGGGGGCAATGGTGTCTGCTTCTTCTAGTTTGTGGTCTGGCACTACAGAGAGGGATGCTGAGCCTCAGACAGTGGTGGTTCACTAGAAAACCCAAGGTATGGGTGGAGATCCTGGCTGGAGGGTATCAGGATGAGGCTCCCTGTCTTCTCATGGGTTCTGTGGGCTACCTAGTGTCTTTTAATGAACTTTTCCACCTTAGCTGGCCTTAGGTTAGTCAGTTGTTTGTAACCAAAATTCCTGGTGACACAGCAATAGACTGCTCTGCCTAATTCGTGGCTTGGAGTTGTCTTGGAGTCCACACTAACATGTGTTTATCTTTAGTTTTTCAGTTCTGTGGTTTCTGTTGGCCTTTGGTATTACAGTGCTTCTAGGCTTCGATTATAAATGTTTTCCTTTCTCTTTTTGATTTGCGATAATTTTTAAGGGTGAAAAGATGGAATGATAAATGCTTCACTTGACTCTGTTGTTGCTGGACAGAACATCTGAGCTGTAAGAGAGAGCAGCGGACGCTGCTGCTCACCTTATGACAGGTGGAAAGCGGAGAGGGAGGAGAGGCGGCAAATACAGAGACACAGCATATTCCTCAGTGACAGTGACCTACTTTCTCCTAATGGACCTTACCTCCATTTCTATCTAGATATTAGTGCCCATGATCCAGGCCCTGCTCAGGAAACACACTGTCTGTACACAAAGCTCTTAACACACCAGAGATACTACATATACAAACCCTAACAGTCTCATAGGCTGTATCACTTGTGTGTGGGAAGATCAAAATTCAAAATGGCAAACTATGTGTTCATCTGAGTATATATTGCCTTTGCTTAATTGTAAAGTGTCCCCGACCCCCACATCTTAAGCTGATCCATTGTAAGACTGTAAGTCAGGCACTATCCATGTTTGGATGTCTATGTGTCCTTCAGTGCTCCCTTACCACGTCATCAACCAGATTGGACAACAGTCCAGTGCTGTGCAAAACAGTCCAGTGCTGTGCAAGAGCCTGCATCCTCAAGTGTGCCTGGCAGGGGTGGGGCTAGCTAAGCCAGCAAATGTATTTCCTTCCCTTCTTATCTCCCTTAGCTGAGTCCTGGCTTTCTTAGGAGAGTCAAGTTTGTTTATAAAGTGCTGGATGAGTGTGAGCCTTCATTCTACTGTCTTTGGAGTTCCTAACCAACTTTCCCTTCTAAGTGTGTGTATGTGTGTGTGTGTGTGTGTGTGTGTAATTTCTGTTTTAAGCCTTTGAAAAGAAGTCAATTTATATAAAATCAAAAAGTTTCTCTTTAACTTCATTTTTTAAAAAAACGATAATACTAAGAGCACAGCAGGAAAGCAGCTTTTTGAATGATGTGATAAGCTCATTTGCTTGCATTACACATTTAACCACGCTGGTAAAATGGTGAGTAGCCCAACTTAACGGATTTCTTGCATTTTTCAGAACCTCTATTGTGATTTTGGTGTGATGGCTTTTTAAAAGTAATCTTGCGGTTTAAGATTTTGAGTTTATTTTATGCACATGAATGTTTTGCCTGCATGTATGTACATGCACAGGCTTGTGCCTGGTGCCCACAGATATCAGAAGAAAACATCAGAACATCTGGAACTTGAGTTAGAGATGGCTGTGAATCACCATGGGGCTGCTGGGAACAGAACCTGAGTCCTATATAAGAGCAACAAGTGCTCTTGACTCCCGAGCCTTCTCTTCAGCCCCTGGTGCGATGAGTCTTAGAAAACTTCCATGATTTTTTGTCAAACAGGCTGTTGAGCATTCTCTATTACTCATAACCAAAGCTCAGTTAACACACACACACACACACACACACACACACACACACACACACACACACATATACACACACACACAGACCTTTCTACATCCTTTGTATAATCTTAGCTACAGTTCAGAAACAAAACCAGAGTGTAGTTTTTCTCTTAAGTGAAATTATCAGTGAACTGAATACCTAGAGAGATTTCCTGATTTCCATATGAAATGGAAATTAATTCGCTTTTAAAATAAACGGTTCTTCTATTTTGCATGAAGAACCCCACACACCCGCTAACCTCACTTTCTCACTCCAGGGAAACATTGTTTATTGAATACAGTCTTGTACCTGCGACTTGGGGTTTGTCTGTCTGACGCAGCCCACACCACTGGACGGTTGGCAGTTTGAAAACATCGTGTCTGCAGTTCACAGCTTTCTTTTTCTGGACTGCCCTAGGGAGCAGTCAAAGGCCTTGATTTGCACTTCACTGATGAGGGGCCAGAGCACCAAGGGATTTAGCATTGGAAGCTCAGATTCAAGTCCAATGTGCTGGAATGGGGCACAAAGCACAGCTCTGCATTCATTATCACTTAATTATACAGCCTGTCGGGCTTTCAAAGGCGTTCTCCTCCCTCCAGCGCGGTCTATACCTGGGCCTTCTGTTTTTCTGGAATGACACTTTTATCTATATATTTAAATTTAAGCTTTGCCGTTGCAAACTCAGAAGTATTTTCCAGCCACGCCCCTCCCTAACGGTGCCCTGCTGTAGTTTGAGAGCATAGACTGCCTTTTGTCTTTCTCCACTAGAAGTTGTTCCTAAATGCGAAACAGCAAGCATAATATTTGCTTTTACAAATCTCAGCCAAAGCAAAAGATGACCAAACTCGGGCGGGGAGTGGGTATGATTTCCTGATTTCTTATGGACTGCAGATTTAAGAATCACTAGCAGAAAGTCTGAGAACAATGCCTCTCCCGAGTCCAGACTAGAGCTTTTTAGTCTCAGCACCATTGGCATTTGAGTTGGATAATTCAATGTTGTGTATGCGCAATGGAGGGTGGAGAGAGTTTGTCCTATGTACTGTAGAAGATTAGCAGCATCTCTGGCCTCCGCACACTAGATGGCGGTGTCGTGCCCGCTCTGCTTGATGACCCCAGAAAGCCTCTCCAGACACTTTAGCTCTTGGGTGGTGAGGGTACAGGTAGTTTGGGAGTATAAGAAAACAAAATTGATTTGTGAACAATGATGTTGGGTCCCTTCTCTGCAGGTGTGTTTGGGAATAGTTTGTTAGTGCCCGTCTCTTCCTTTAAAAATATTTACGGTAGATTATGACAAGGTGTATAGATTTAGAAAAGATCAAGTAGAGTTTTTCCAGGAAAATCCTCTTTCAGATTCTGTCCATGCTCTGCACTGAGATCTCACAGATGACCCTTTAAAGCAAGGAACTGAAGTCAAATTCTATTATCCCTGGTTCCCAAAAAACCTCCAAGGGAGTCCACTAACTCAGAGTGGAAACTTAAGGTCCCTACAAAACTGGTGTGGCCCTACAAGGTCTGACCTTCTAACTCAGCCTTGTCTCCTTGTCCCCTGTCTCTCTACTCACATTGTCTTGAGGGAAAGGCTCCCACCTAGGCTTTTCCATCAGCCCTCCGCCTTTCAGAAGGCCTTTACCCGGAAGTGCGTGATGTCACCTCTGTGCAGCAGAATGCATATTTGTATTCTGGTTTTCTGTGCTGGAACATGAGTGTCACAAGGTGGGCACTGTCCCTCACTTACGATAAGGTCTCAGGACTTAGAGCACCGCCTGCCCTGTCCACCATGCATTTACTTACTAAGTATTCATCCAAGAATTGAGTATCTGCCAATATATTTGGGGCAAAATGGATTTTGGTTCTCAGTCTCAGTTTCCTTCCTAGAGTCCTGTGGGTCCAGGGATGAGCCGTAACACATCTTCAGATAAAGATCCTTTCCTCATTCTCAGGGTGAAATGTTTATCTTATTTCAGTTGAAGGAGGGTGTCTAATAATCATGGAGCTAGTTTTATTAATTGGAATTATTTTCTTTGTAAGAGGCAAATAATCTCATATAACCCTAATAAAAAAGGGAATTTGTTCATAAAACTGAAATCCAGAGATACATTTGGCAGACATGACTCCCTTCTCCCTCCCCTTCTCTTCTCCTCTTCTTTGGTCTTGTCTTGTGTCCTCCCCTCCCCTCCCCTCCCCTCCCCTGCCCTCCCCTCCCCTGCCCTCCCCTCCCCTCCCCTCCCCTCCTCTCCCCCCCTCTCACCTCCTCTCCCCCCTCTCACCTCTCCTCTCCCTCTCCTCTCCTCTCCCTTTCCCTCTCCCCCTCCCCTCCCCTCCCCTCCCCTCCCCTCCCCTCCCCTCCCCTCCCCTCCCCTCTTTTCTTCTTTCCCTTCCTCCTTCCCCTCTTTCTTTCTCTGCTCCTCTTCCTGTGATTTTGTTCCCTTTCCATATGATGGCAGGAAAAGCCATGTAGAAACTTGACTCTTCCATTGTTAGGGTTCATGGAGATAGCCTGGTCCCCCATGACCTGCCTGAGGCCACAGATACTCTTCTGATCCGGTCATCATACCCGATCACATGCCCCAGGTCACATGTCTAAGTACCCAGGGCACTGACATACCCAGCATGCATTTGTTACTTATTAAATAGTCATTGAAAGGTTGTATCTTTTGTCAATAAATTCAGTGCAAATGGGAACCCACAAAAGTAGAGTGTCTTCCCCACAAAACATCAACAAATCTTCACCCGTTGATTGTGGGTGAAATGGATGCTGGGCAGATGGTGCAGTGGTGGCCACTAACCGATTATAGACCAGTTCACCTCCAGCCCATCATTCAAATCATTACAAATCCCAAGGTTTCACCAAAGGGCATGTGACATGGACCATTTTGCCAAGACCTAAAAGGAAGCAAAGCCTCATGGGAAATGTAGTGGGAGGGAGAGAATCAAAATTACCAGAATCTTTCCAGAGGATCTTTATTTAAATAGGGGCCAAGGTCTCTCAGATATTAACTGTATCATTCCCCAACTGGTGTCTGATGACAGCCCATCTGGTTACCTCCAGGACTTCAGCTTGTCACAGCTGATGGGAGAATACTGGAGGCAAACGTTCAGCTTTCCAATAGAGGTGGCCCTAGATCTGTGTCCTTGTAACACTGCCCAGCCTCTTCAAGAGTAAGCGAGTCTCTCAGGTAAGTATACATCCTTGCCAAGGATGCTGCTTCATTAGCCAATGGGAACCCAAGGAAGTGTCTCCTCCACCTGACCCCATTCCCACTCGTCAGTGTCAAAGCGTGGTGACAGTGCAGTGACCCTCTGAAGTAATGGAATGCACTCTCTGCCTCTTTAGATTGTGTGGGAGTGCAGTTGGGAGGGAAGAGAGACAGCAGTGGAGTGAGCCAACACGAAGTATTTTATGGTTATGAGTATTTTATGGTTACTGGGTATTGAAGGCTAAAGGTGGCTTTTTTATAGTGCACCTATGCTTTGTTATACATTACCTTTATCCTCATACACATGCATGAATACATATCTCTGTGTTTTATGCATATATATATATACATATATATACACATCCCATATAACTATTATATGTATGATATATGGCTATTATAAATGGCATTGCTATACACTACAGCTCTGTTAGATAAATCTGTACTACATAAGACATAAATATAGATTTTAACTATGTAATAAATATATACACATTGTCTCATTTCATTTAGACTTTCCAGCAATTAGGGGATCTAATATAAGATCATAATAAGAGCACCTTTCACATGTGTGTGTGTGTGTTTGTGGTTGTATGTGTGCTCTTATCTATGCTTGTGCATGTACTTGTGTGGAGGCCAGAGGTAATATCAACGCTCTTCCTTGGTTGTTCTTCAGATTGATGATGATGATGATGATGATGATGAGGAGGAGGATGGTGAGTTTTGAGCTTCCCTCATCCAGCCTGGAGCTCTCTGATTTAGCTAGAAGGACTTGCCAACAGGCTCCAGAGGATCCTCCTGGCTCTTCTTTCCTGGTGCTGGGATTTCAAGTGTTCATATTTTTATGTGGGTGCTGGGTATTGAACTCAGATCCTCATGCTTGTGTGGTAAGCATGACCGAACTGTCTCCCAGGTGTTCATGTTTTGCTCCTTAAGCCTCTTTATTGAGGTCTGAATAACACACACAAAGCTGCACACAGGAAAGTATACAACCTGTGTGGAGGAGAATATTCTTTAATGGTTTTGATTATCTTTGCCAGTGTACTCTCATTTTAACCCCAACTTATTCTTCTGTGATTGTAAGGTGCAGAGCTTTGCCTGTGGGCCTCCTGAGAGTCTGTGGACAGTTACAGCAGGCTTGAATAGCTAGCTTTGCAATGCTTCCTTGGTCTCTCATCTTCGCTGACCTTCACTTTGTTGAGAGAGAGGCACGGCAGAGAACTCTTGGTGTTTATGTTGGTTGTGCCAATTCAGTGGAGGCCTGGCTGTTTCTTTGGAATCACCGCTGCTGTTTCATGTTTGGTATCCTGACACTACTGAACTGGACTACTGGTATCCTGACAATGGAGATCAGAGTCACACCAAAGAACTACTTCTTTTTTTTTTTTTTTTAATTTTTTATTAGGTATTTTCCTCATTTACATTTCCAATGCTATCCCAAAAGTCCCCACCCACCCCCCACTCCCCAACCCACCCACTCCCCTTTTTTGGCCCTGGCGTTCCCCTGTACTGGGGCATATAAAGTTTGCAAGTCCAATGGGCCTCTCTTTCTAGTGATGGCCGACTAGGCCAAATGAACTACTTCTAAACAGGTCCACATCCCCCTGTCCAATTTACCATCTTTTCTCCTGCCCCTTTGGGCTAGACGGGGGGTTGAAGTGTTTGAGAACCCTTATCAAAGTAGGGTTTTGAAAACTCTGAGTCTACACGAGAGGGTTTTTGAAGAAGCCCTGGAGTGAGAAGGAGCTGGAAACATATAGCACTCCTGTACCGAGGATGAGTCAGCCATAGTCTCACCTATGAGTTTCGAAGCTTTGAGCAAATCACTGAGCTGGGTCTCCTCCTCAGTCTACTTCATATGCAAAATAGTAGTAAATATATTAGTATCCCTCAAAGGTTCTTATGAGAACAGACTAAGATGTTACATGCGAAGCACTTGAAGCTCTGTTCCTCCTACCTGCTATTTAAACACGTATAAACATCAGCTATTATTATTTTTAAACAAGTAATACCTTTTTACAGGTGAGGAAACTAGCAATCAAGAGAGCTCAGATACTTCATACAAGATCATGCAGTTGGTAAGTGTCAGAGCAATGGTTTGAAACAGGCACGGTGTGTCCCTTGTGTTGACTGCTTGGCTTCCAGCGCTGTGTTTCCCTAAAGGAATTTGCAGTTGCAGAAGGGCATCCGTGTTCATAGGGGATGGCAGTTTCTACAAATATATAAAGTAAATGAAATGAATAAATACATCATGAATAAATGCAGTGCTCGGACAGATTCTGTGAGATCAGAGTTTGTCTCAGCCAGCCCCGAAGACAGTTTTTTTTTATAATTTATCTTTTTATTAGGTATTTTCCTCATTTACATTTTCAATGCTATCCCAAAAGTCCCCCATAACCACCCTCCCAATACCCTACCCACCCACTCCCCCTTTTTGGCCCTGGGGTTCTCCTGTACTGGGGCATATAAAGTTTGCAAGTCCAATGGGCCTCTCTTTGCAGTGATGGCCGACTAAGCCATCTTTTGATACATATGCAGCTAGAGACAAGAGCTCCGGGGTACTGGTTAGTTCATATTGTTGTTCCACCTATAGGGTTGCAGTTCCCTTTAGCTCCTTGGGTAATTTCTCTAGCTCCTCCATTGGGGGCCGTGTGATCCATCCAATGGCTGACTGTGATCATCCACTTCTGTGTTTGCTAGGCCCCGGTATAGTCTCACAAGAGACAGCTATATCTGGGTCATTATGGATCTATTAAAGATCTTCCCACAATCAGTCACGACATACAAGGCGAGCCTGTTAGATAATTCACCTCTTCCACTGTTGTTTTTTTTTTTTTTCCTCTCGAGTAGCCTTTTACTTTTCTCTAATTGTGATTTTTTTTTTTGTCTAAAAACAACATAATCACACATTTGTTCTTTTGAGACTTGACTTCATGGATTTCCTGGACCTCCTGTAGTTCTCCGAAGACAGTTTTAATACTCTCAGTCTGATATTGTCATAATTCTATTTTCTACTATTAGTCATAGCTTTCCAATTTTGTCTAGGGATATTTTAAGGAATCTGTGTTTTTTTAAAATCCTTGACCTGACTTATATTTCAAATGAATTTGTTTATTCTCTCTGTCTCTGTCTGTCTGTCTGTCTGTCTGTCTGTCTGTCTGTCTGTCTGTCTGTCTCTCTCTCTGTATGTGTGTGTGTGTGTGTGCAGCTGCAGATGACTGTGCATGAATGTGTGAAGGTCAGATGTTAATGTCAGATGTCTTGTTCAATTCCTCCTCACTAAGCTTTGACACAGGGTCTTTCCCTGAACCTGGAGATCACTGTTTAGGTGAGACTGGCGACCATCAAGTCCCTGGAATTTCCCTGTCTCCAGTCCCTCTAGCACTGAGATAATGTTTATAGCATCAGACCTGACTTACGTCAGTGCTGGGTATCTGAACTTATCCTCCTGTTTGCTTAGTAAGAGTTCACCCAGTCAGTCATCCCCCAGTTCCTGTTTTATTATTTTACTTTTTAATTTTTTTGTAACAGGGTTTTATGTATACCAGGCTGGCTTCAATGTCATTGTGTAGTCACGGTTAGATTAGCCTCCAACTTTTGATTCTCCTGCCTCTGCTCCCCAGGAGCTGGGGTTCTAGGTGTGAACCACAACACCTGGCTCATGTTGTACCTGTTGTCAAACTTAGGCCTCGAGTGTTCTAGGTCAGCGCTCTACCAACTGAGCCACATTCCAACCGGTGATTTCTGATTTTAAAGCTCACTGGCTGTGTGGAAAGGAGTCATGGAGACTGTTGGTTGGGGGTTTTACTGAGCACTCATTGTGGAAAGTCCAAGTAAGCTAGAACGAAGATGGCTAAGTGAAAACCGTGGAGGATGCAGTGTTTCAGAAAAAAAAATGTTGGTGAGTGTAGAGTCCAAAGATGGAAAGATTCTTATAGAAACTGAGAGATGAAGGAGGAGCTGTAAGGGAAGAGAGAGTTCAGATGGCATGGTGTCCAGATTGCTATAATGAAGCAACTGAGGCTAACACACCAGCCAGGAAGGCTGAAGGATGCTCAGAGTGTTGTTTGAATTACTTGTGCTGGGCATAAGAGCCTTCCAGATATTAGTATTTTAAATGGGAATGATTGAGATAATTTAGAAATTTATATTTTTTTCTGAGTTTTACATGTTGGCAAATGAATTAGAGAATTTTTTAAAAATTAAACATGAGCTCAAAAAATATGCCTCTGGGCTATATTTTATTGCTTTTCAGTTTCCAAGTGGTGGCCTCTTGAGGCAGTGTGACAAGCCAGCCCAAATAAAAATCAGAGAAAAAAAAATCTCCCTCTCCTATGCTTCAAGCTACCCAGAGGCAGATTGTAATGTTAAATACACATTTTAACAGTGACTGTATTGAAAGTGGTGTCTATGGTTGTCCCCTCCACCTTCTCTAGAATCCAGCAGCTCTCTGGGAGGGAAGAGCAGGAAGAAAAGACATGAGATCTAGCAGACTCTAGGGTGATGGATGCAAGAGCCCTCCATATGACTGATTATACACACACTGTCCTGACCCCACACTGAGTGATGGGGCAGCTTGAGATCAGCCACAGTGGAAATATTTACACTAGGGAAACTGGCAAATACTACAAGCCAGAGCCTTATCTAACTCAATATTTACCAGGACACTGCTGGATAAGAAGAAATCTTGCATAACCTATAAGGATTTAGACTTTAGACTGTAGGCAAGGGGGAGACCAGGCAATTACCCAATCACAACTTCTCTGCAATCAGGACATCTGCATTTGAAACCTTTCTGACTCACAAACCATACAAACTGAAACTTTTGAGTCAGGGACTCCCTTCGTAACTTAGGCTGATCATGAACTCACGTCAGTACTGACTCGGCCTCCTGAGTGTTGGAAGTACAATTAGAGCCACTAAGCTGAGCTAAGACATGGTCTCTTTTTCACCTATTTAGAGTAGGAGGACACTGTACTATCTTAGGACAGAGGAAGGAGCGGCTACATTTTGTCTCCATTTTGTGTCTTTCAACATTGTAATTCAATAGCTCCTTGTTCTTAATCCCATTTCCTAGATTACTAAGCACAGTTACTATCAATTTTCCCAAATAGGAATCTTGGGAACTACTTAGCCCTGGTATCCCCGCCAACACCCATCACTCTTCTGGTAGAGTCTCCCCTCATGGATGAGTCTCTAAGCATTTACATGGTCTTATTATTTTGCCAACTACAAGGTGCTTTATGTTGGCCAAGAAACCCAGCTTTGGGATAGCTTCCTCTTTGAAATGTCATAGTGACTTTTTCGCCCTACAGGTTTGAAGCAAGGATTAAACCACATCTCTTCACGCCTGAGAAACACCACCGCCTCTCCTCTCCGTGTCCCATCCCCAGCTGCTTCCACTTCCAGTTCCCTACCCTTCCTGCCAGCCGGCCAAGGCACCCCGTTCCTTTCTCTCTATACAAAGTGTCCGACAAATGCCTGTCTCGAATGGTGATCCAATAAATGTTTCTTCCCTGGACCTTTCTTGGTGTTTAAAGACAGGAACGGGCATTGAGGACTGCTGTTTCTTCCCCTGTTATCTGAAGGATCATTAGGATTTGATGGTAAGGGTCACACTCTGCTAAGTGACATGTTTGAGGGTCTGTGTTCTCTCTAGCACCGGAGAGCTGTTAGCACCCAGTATCATTGGTGGCAATTATACTAATATGAACATGACAATTCCTGACCTTTTAATTGCAGATCATTCTTGTGGTAAAGTGATATTGATTTCTATTTGATCAATATTTATAGTTTTTACTTTGGGCTAAATGCATGTGGTCCTCATCATGAGAATTTCTCTCCCTTCATGGTTCTCTTTGCTGCCCCTCTCTTCCATCAGCTTACCTGTGTGGACATACCTATCTTTTACCCTTCCCAGAAGTGTTAGATTCTCTAAACCACAACCTTCTGGCCATGAGGAACTTAAAACAGGCACACATATTCATATCATCTCATCTTAAGTTACTATTGCAATGGCGAGATGCCATGACTGAAGCATGGGAGGGAGGGAGGGAGGAAAGGGTTTATTTGGCTTATACTTCCATATCACCTTGAGGAAAACCAGGATGGAAACCCAAACAGGACAGGAACTTGGAGACGATGTGGAAACCACGATGAAGTGCTGTTTACTGTCTTGCTCTCCATTCTTGCTCAGCCTACTTCCTTAGAGATCCCAGGACCACCAGCCCAGGAGTGGCCCCTCTCACTATGGGCTGGGCTCTCTTCTATTAACTACTAAATAAGAAAATGCCCTATAGCCAGATCTTATGGGGACATTTTCTCAGTGAAGGCTCTCTCCTTTCAGATAACCCTAGCTTGTGTCACGTTGACATAACCAGCCAGCAGCCATATCTCACTGTAAGTGAACACGGATGGATTTTATGACTTTTAAGGAAACCACTGGAGAGATTACTTTTGAAAGACTTTCAAGAAAGGTCATGAAGACGCTGATCATTAATCAGCAGTTAAGTTCCCCAGATCACGATGAGCTGAAAGTTTTAGCTGTGCATCCCCCTTCTCTGTCATTACCTTCTAGCTGTTCCTCTCAGCATCTGAAGGACAGACTACAAAGGAATTTTGCATTTTTCCTAAGCTAGCCTGCTAAGTTTGTCATTTAACATACACACCAGTCATTGTTACAGTGTCCAGAGTGGCTCAGCCTGTCACATATATCAATCATTTTACAATATCCAAACTTAGGTGTTCTAGAGGTGAAATCACCTTAAAGCAGAAAGGCCTTATGCTATGGCCTATGGCCATATACAATATGTCAGGTCTATCTTCAGAATTCCTTCGTTTTCCAGCCCAAGCGATGCTGCTGATCTCAGCAGCCTTCTTTCCCTTCCTTCACATGTAGTCCCCTAGCACTCTGCCCGCCCTGACTTCTTTCCACTCTCAGTCTTCAGACAGTTGATGAGGACTTACCATCCCTTGTCAAGGTATACAGCATTCTAAGGAACTCAAGGGGTGGGGTGGGGCAGCAGTGCCTGTTTGATGAGGCTGTAGGCAGGAGACAAGGTATTAGGCACTATTTCTGCCTCACCTAGTATGTCTGCGCTGGTTAATTTTGGCAACTTGGCACAAGCTAGAGTCATCAGAGATTGCTGGAGTAAACTGGCATGTCCAGAGAGAGGAAAGGATTTGTGCACTCCGGTAAGCACCAGTTCAGCGATGCCAGTATGTGTTAGCTCAGCGAGGAGAGGGATCGTTCTCCACCTGCTTGACATAAGGTTGGAGTCTGAGGTTTGTTAGTGATGAGAAACTCTCTTTATTGCTACATGCTAGGAGTGGCAGCTGAGTGGTATATATATATATATATATATATATATATATATATATATATATATATATATTGTAGGAAGATGAGGGACACCTCTGAGACGCTGAAGGAGTCTTACCCACTTCGACCATGTGTTATCTTGTATTCAGATATGATAATTAGACTCAAAGTGATCTCTTTCTAAGTGGCTACGATGCCATATGTGGGCATGCATCTATGGATTTGGCTGCATCAGGACCCAAGTGAGAAACTACTTGTCTAATTGTGTGTGAGGGGCATTTCCAGGGAGGATTGGCTGAGGGAGGAGATATGCCTCCCATAACCCCGCTGTGTTGACAGGATCTTCCAGCGGCAGCCTAGATGGAAAGAAGTCCAAGGAAAAATCAGAGCTTTGCTTACCGGCCTTCCATCCTTGCTAGTGAGTGTGTCTGTCCTGTAGTTGCTGCTGCTGCTTCTATCACCAGACTCCAGCTTCCTTGGCCTTCCAATCTGGACTGAAGATTGGTGACTTAAGTACCTGCAAGCCCTCAGGGCCACATTGGGACTGCTGAGGTATCCAGCTTTGTGAAATGAACTTTTGTTGGACTGCATGATCTCTATGGAATAACAAGTCAACTGAATAACTATCCCATATATATGTAATAGAATACATATCCCATATATATGTAATAGAATACATATGCATATATACATATATTATCAATTATGTTCCTCTAGAGAACACTGATTCTACATATTGAAATTATTGTGCATCCCAAAGAGAATTCTTGCTTCTCAGAATTCTCCTTTATGAGTCACAATTACAAGTAGTTTTGGCTAAGTAGAATTTTCTTTATTTCTTGAGGAGGTTTGTATACCTTCTCATGTGTACCTATTTTATCAAGGCCACAGATATTTTGATAGCTTACCTTTATCTTGCATATTAGTGACACTTTCGTGGCTCATTTTCTTGGGGAGTCACTGAAAATTACATTTTCCGGACTGTCATTGGCTACCCAGTGACAGCAAACTAAGAAAAGTTCATCAGACATTAATCTGATTCACGTGTTGTATTTAAAAATTAGAGGATAGAAATTGTACTTGCTGATAGACTTTAGTTGGATTTTAGAGAAGCCGAGCAAAGTTGATAACAAACTTCACAGCAAGGAATAGAAGCTCCGTTAGAAAAGAAGATGAAGAAAACCAAGAGAAAATTTGGGGTAAATAGTTCGACATAAAGAAATGATTTGGAAAGAGATAATTTTTTGCGTGCATGTATGCATGCATGCGTGTGCATGCGTGTGTGTGTGCATGTGTGTTTGTGATTGTCCAATATGTACATGGCAAAGCCACCAAGCAAGCAAATAGTGTAACAGCCTTTGTCTCTTCAACAGCTGCCAGACTATGTAATGAGTTCTTCCTAAGACATATAAGGCTTTTCCAGCTCAAAGATACTCAAAAGAGTTTGAGAGGTGACTGGGTATCAGCTTAGAGCTCTGGTATAGCTGCTGAATATATACTCTCCTTTGACCTTATTCTGTAGACCAATGCCCCATAATTGGCCGGTATGAGAATATTCTACCCAGTATGAGCTGTGAATAAGACTTCACGTCCCCCCTACCTCCAGTATTTTCCCTCTGTTTGAGGCTAGCTTTCAGGCAGGGCCTCCATTGTCTGGTTTCTTGGACATAGAAGTTGTGCCCCAAGGTGACCAGGTCTGCACTGTAGCTGGTAGCTAACCCTTGGAAAGCAGAGGTAAGAAGATGCCTGAGAATCTGAGGCTAGCCTGGGCTACAGTGTCCCAAGAAAACAGAAAGTGCAAAACAGAAGAGTGAGTGCTTGTATTGTGATCGTCTTTACCTCAAAATTTGCAACTCCAGGGTCCTGGTTTAGTTGGAATCTCACAACTACTTTGTAGCTGTATTGCTAGTCTAACACTGAAACATATTTCCCATGGTTGGCACCTGAAATGCCATTCATTTCAGTGAACAGCATTCTGGGTTGGAGCTGTGGCAGGTAGCCCTGTGCTGCCATTATTGTCTAGAGGCATCTTGACAATACTGTCATAGCTTTGATGTGGCTTATTCGCTTGCCTAAGTGCTTCTGGGAGCAACAGCTCAGAATCATCCAGAGTCCAACCTGGTCTTTTGACTTGTTTTGTTGTTGATCCACAGCCTAGGCTGACCTGGAACTTAGAGATCTTTCTGCCTCATCCTTGTAAAGCCTGGGATTAGAGTTGTGAGTCTTTATGCCTGCTTTTGGATTTGTTTTAAGAGTATTTTAAGTATTAGAAACAAAAACCACTTCTCTTCCCCTACAACACACATTTTGTTTGTGTTTTTGATTTTCAAGACAGGGTTTCTCTGTGTACCCCTGGCTATCTGGAACTCACTCTATAGACCAGGCCGGCCTTGAACTCAGAGATCTGCCTGCCTCTACCTTACAAGGAGTGCTGGGATTCCTGGCTTTAGAACTGTTTCTTTTTTTTTTTTAATTTATTAGACACTGCCTACAAACAAAATCTTAACTAGTTGCTGGCATTAGGTCCCCATGTGGGTAACCAGATAGGAAGACTCTGGTGAGTTCCAGGCTAGCTTAAGCTACACAATGCACTCAGTGCCACACTTGGTTAGTGAGTTTGAGGCCAGTATGTGTTAGCAAACGAATGAAACATTGTTTCAAAAATCCAACCATCGCTATCCAAATTCAAAACCCAAAGCAAAATCAAACCTAAACCTAGGCCTTGGCTTGGGTTGCAGTCCATGGAACCTTACACAGCATTCATAGGGTTTTTTTTTTCCCTGCCGAGCTGAATAAAATCCCCAGGCAAATGTGAACAGCCTTTGTGGGCACAGCTAAATCCTTGCCTGGTTGGAATAGAATTACTTGAAAGTTTCTGAACTTTCAAGAAATTTGAGACTATGGCTCAAAGACGAGGGAAAAGGGCACTCTTCCCATCTATGGCATAGCTATGCCCCCTGCTGTTGGCTGCAGCACCGTTCTCCTTTTACTTGGGATTCAAGGGAGAGGCCTGGGGACTTCAGTAAAAAATAAAATCCCTCCATAACCCCTAGAACTACCTCCTTTGTGAAAAACCAACTTGTTAACAAAAGATAATCAAGTAACGCTCATCTTTTTAAGCTGAAGGCTTGTCCAGGGCTTGGGGCTGGGTGGTAGAGCAGATTCGGAGAAGAGATGTATGTGGTCACTGTCTTTGACTTTGGTTACAGGGCGGGGCAGGGTCCACTTGCGATGCTGGTCCCATTGTGGTTGCCGGGAGACTGAGGGGCTCTCGGAACGGTGCCCGGAGGTGTCCATAAGGGTTGGGCAGTGTGGGGCCAACTCGTTTGGAAGGCAGCGGCGGGCACAGGATAGGGCTTCTGCAGCTGCAGGTAGACAGGCAGAAGACAAGTCGTGGGTCTTGTCTTGTCACAGAGGAGGTAGGTTGCTTTGAAGAGAATCCCGAGCTTTTGGCTTCTATAGACTCCAGCCACCTCTGGTAGGGGTGGCTCTCGGGAGGGGCCGTGGGGCTGCGAGCAGCAGAGCCTGATCGCTCCTGGTGGTCGTCACCCCGCCCCCCTCCATCCGGCTTGACCAGTCTCAGAGTGGAGGAGGACAGAACTGTGCCCAGCCCCCGCCCCTACAGCCAGTACCCACACCAAGACGCACACGCTCCTTAATCTCCCCGCCCTCGGTTGCCCGGGCGACAGCCCAGACGAGCAGGTGATGCATTGACAGCGAGCAGATGGTCCCCCGTGGAGGCGAGCGCGGCCCACAAAGCGTCCAGCGCCGCGATCCCACTGCGCCGCCCCCGCCCCGTGGCCCGCGCTGCCCGCATGCTAATAGGGGTCGGGGGAGGGGCCTGGGGAGGGGCCGTGCGCCCTGGGCACGCCCCTTTGCTCTTTGCAGTGACTTCACCTCATTCCCCCCGCCCCACCCCCCCATGCCCTCTCCAAATCCTCCCTGCTTCTGAAGGGTTCTCCCACCTCACACCCAGCACGCTTCATCTCTCCGAACTCTCCCCGAGTGGATCAAGGCTGACACCCTCCCTCTTTTGCCTTGCTCCTGTTCAGTAGTAGCAGGCCCTACCTTTGCTCCCTACTGGCATTTCATGGTTGATCTGGGAAGACTAGAGGAATGGGTTTACCACAGCCCAGCATTGATCCCTGCTTCTAGAACTGACATTGGAATGGTAAAATGTGTAAAGACACCCTCCCCGGACCCGCCCCCATGCCCACCCCCCTCCACCCGCTATCATCAATGCTTCAGGGCCTTTCAGGCTGCTGCTTCTTCGGACTTTCCTTTCTGGAAGGGCAAAAATAAATCACTCTCTGGCGACTACTGTGCTGCCCCTCCTGGGAAGCCCTCCCATTCACCCACCCTCCTCCCATTCATTGGACACACACACCCCCCTCTGTACCCTATTCACCGCTGTGTGGCAAATTGAGACTATCTTATAGTAAGGCCATGAAAACTGCTAGAGAGTATTCACAATTTTAATACTAACTTCATAGCTGTCACATAAATTCATTGCCAGGTCTACTCTATAATGGCCACGAAATAACTAAGAAAAGGGAGGGGGAGTCCGATGACAGTACCACGGCATCTTTCTTTGATTTGCAGGTGCTTACCCCCCTCCTTTAAACCATTACTACAGTAACTGTAGATAGCTTTCTTTTTCTTTTTTTTTTTAAACTGTCACACGGAGTGCTTTAAAAAAGCCATCCTTCTCCTTTTTATTTTACAGTAGATAAAAAATGCCAAATGCCAATAAAAGCTTTAAAAAAAAAAGCAACAGAAAAAGAAAGAGAAAGAGAGACTAGTGAATAAAGTTGGGACAATATGGGTCACAGAGCTGTCGAAACTAATGTCATAGTGCGGCTGTTGGGCAGGCGTACAGAAAACTTCTTGTTTCTTGATTTTTATGGAGATTTGGTGTGTGGCATGAAGCGCTCTCTGAACAGGTTTAGAACAAGTGGGAAAGAAAAAAAAACTCTTAATAAACTCCCCTCTGATGGTCTTTCTGCCCACAAACACCTGTGATTTACAAAGAGGCATTTTGGAGGACAAAGAGAGGCCAAGAGGGCCAGGCCATTGTTAGAAAACGATGCTTCATGTAGCCAAGGCTGTATGAGAGAGTTGTTTTATTTTAAAACACGTCTTAGATCCTTGCTATACACACTTACAACCAGAAAAAAAAAGCGATTCTTCTGAGGGCTCTTAATGACTTTTTCAAATGCTTTTTACTCAATTTGAGCCAGTGTTTTTGCCACATTCTTAAACCAGTGGACTTCACTAGAATTCAAACATAGTCAATTTATACAAACCTCCTAGATAGGAGAATTAATAATAATTACTTAATATTTAGAAAAAAGAGATTAGGATGTTCATTCACTTAAAGGACATATACCATTTGCATTTATTTGAAAAATTGTGAGATTGTGTTTCTTTCTCTTGGAATGCTATGTTTATCTTTTTTATGTTTATCTTTATCTTCTTTGTTTTCTTTCTTTCTTTTCCTTTTCTTTTCTTTTCTCCTTTCTTTCTTTCTTTCTTTCTTTCTTTCTTTCTTTCTTTCTTTCTTTCTTTCTTTTTCTTTTTTTTCCTATTTTTGAGACAAGGTTACTCTATGTAGCCCCAGTTGTCCTGGAACTTGTCATATAGAACAGGCTGGTCTTGAACTCGCAGAGATGTCTCTGCCTCTGCCTCTGCCTCTGCCTCTGCCTCTGCCTCTGCCTCTGCCTCTGCCTCTGCCTCTGCCTCTGCCTCTGCCTCTGCCTCTGCCTCTGCCTCTGCCTCTGCCTCTGCCTCTGCCTCTGCCTCTGCCTCTGCCTCTGCCTCTGCCTCTGCCTCTGCCTCTGCCTCTGCCTCTTCTTCCTGAGTGATGGAATTAAATGTGTGCACCACCACACAAGACTGCTTATCGTCCCTTAATTTTATGACTTAAGTCATATTGTTTGAAGATTTTTCTTTTCTTTGTTTTCCATTTTGGCGTTTCCTTTGGCTTTTGTCATTCCCTTCCCAATGTGTTAGAAAGGTGGGCTAGCATATAAAACCACGAAACAATAGCATGGTTTTAAGTTGGGTGAGCTTCTCTTTGCTTAGGATAAAACTAGAGGAGGCCAGAGTCAACTGTGACCTGAAGCCGGTGAAGAAGCAGGGGAACCAAGAAATCAGCCATGTGTTTGTGACCAGCAGAGGAGCTACAAGAGCCTCAAGTCATTGTCAGTAGGTTGGGGTTGTGTGAACTGGGAAGGATACTGTGAGATGACCAGAGAGAGCACGCCTAGGCTTGGACCAGGAAAGCCTCTTGTGGGGCATTGCAAAGGAAGGGCTTTTATTCTAAAGAAGTGGAGAGCAGCTAGAGCTGCTAAGGAGTTGGTTGTTTTTGTTTGTTTGTTTGTTTTGTTTGGTTTGGTTTTTATGATTGGGCTTACCTTTTTAAGACAATCGCTACTGCTATGTGGAGTATTTTCGTAGTTTGCTTTGTGATACCCCAACAGAATACCACCAATACTAATGAATGGAAACTTGTTTTGGATGTAGTTCTGATGGCTTGTTTCAAGGGCCTTATGCTCTTGGCACTGTGCTCTTATATCATGCAATATACATGGGCAAGAGTCTGCTAAAATATGTGTGTGTGTGTGTGTGTGTGTGTGTGTGTGTGTGAGAGAGAGAGAGAGAGAGAGAGAGAGAGAGAGAGAGAGAGAGAGAGAGAGAGAGAGAGAACTCACAGTCTGAAGCTCTTTTATAATGGGCACTGGCCAATTCATGAGATCAGAGTAGAGACCTTACGGATTGACGGGCAAGATTAGACATGCAATGGCTGGTTAGAGAGCTGTGGGGAGGCCATTTCATCATTCAGACAAGGTATATATGGTGTCTTAGATTAAATTGTGTTAATGGAAATGAAGGGAACGGGTGGCCTTCGGATCTGTTTTAGAGAAAAGTAATGAGATCTGTGGAATGAATAATTGTGGTTGGGACAGGAAGCAGCAAGGGTGAGCTCAGCTCCACATGTGGTGTATGGAGAAGGCAGGTGTGAACCAGCATGCGACCTGCAAATCAAGACCTCTCTTCCAATGTGTTCATTTTGAGCTATTGTTGAAGGGCTAAATGGCTGGGTGTAGGGTCAAACAGCTGACTTCTCTGGCGTGGGGGCAGTCATTGTGTAGCTTTCTGGAGACCTGCGATTTGACATGACATAAGGAGATTAGCTAGGCCAGTAAGATTGCCAACTTTTGCACAGGAACCAGAAATGTGATTTGAGCTTAGATCAATCCAGAGAAAGGCTTGGAAGCTAGGAACCATCCTGGAAAAGAAAGCAGTAAGGGTTATAACGAATGGATGGAGGGAATGAGTAGGAGCGTATGAAGTAGTACAGAGAAGAAACATTGTGTGAGGTCATAGAGGCCGACAGGGAGAAGCAAAGAGAAGCTGTGCCATGGGTCTAGAGGTATTTGGGGCATACAGCTGTAATGACATGCAGCTAGGGTAGTTATAGTTGTCTTCCACCGTGCAGCATTTTGGAAATCAGGAAACAATGTACAAATGACTGGCAAGTCCATTTAAGAACACACACACACACACACACACACACACACACACATACACACACACAAACACAAACATACACAAATACACACAAAAACATACCAACACACACATACATGCATACATAGACACACACAAATACACACACAGACACACATATACACACATACACACAAACACACAGACACAGAGACACACACACACAAACACACATACAAACTCACAGACATATACAAACCTACACACAAACACACACAGACACATATACAAACACACACACAAACACAGACACATATACACACACAGACACATACAAACTTACACATGAACACACACATAAAACTGAAACTGGGGAGGAGTCATTTAGAATTCAGGAGATAAATTCTATCTCATCCTCTCTTTCTCTCTCTCTGTTCTCTCTCTGCTTTATGCAGACCAGATGTCTTAGGTAGGCGTTCTACTGCTTGAAGAGACACCATAACCACGGCAAGGAAAAATATTTAGGGCTGAACCCATTTAATTGGGTTCAGAGATTTAGTCCATTACTGTCATGGTGGGGAGCATGGCAGTGTGCACGCAGACATGGTGCTTAAAGAGCTGAGAGTTCTGCTCTGGACCGGCAGGCAACAGGAAGAGAGGGTGGCACTGGGCCTGGCTTTAACTTCTGAAAGTAAAGGTCCACCCCAGTAGCACGCTTTGTACAACAAAACCATACCCCCTAATAGTGCCTGCCACTTCTTATGAGCTTGTGGGGGGCATTTTCTTTCAAACCACCACTACAGGCTAACTTTGAAATTATAGTTTTCCTGCCCCAGTCTCCTGAGTGCAGGAATTATAAGAGTATGCTATCACACCCAGCTAAATCTTCCCTTCTCTTCAGAGTCCTGGATCGTAGACCGAAGGAGCATTTTGATTATTTCATATCAGCTTATCATATTGATGTATGCAAAGGGACTTAGAAAAGATGAATTGATGAATGAGGTTTCTGTTTGAAGCCAGAATGGTTTTCCTAGTATTGGTGATTAAAACTGATGGTGATCACTTACAGGCACAGGACCTACATTAGATAGGAGAATCTGGCAGGGCTAGCTACTACATCCACAAAGTCTGGTTGCCATGGAGAAGCAAGAGCTCTAGGTATGAACATCTGGGCCCAGGGAAGGATACAGGACAAGAACGAAGGCTGAGACAAAGACCTTTACTCCATTTTACTTTCTTTTAAGATACGACTATTTATTTTTATTTTCTGTGTATGGATGTTTTGCCTGCATGCATGTACATCACATGAACGTAGCACCTGCTGAAGCCAGAAAGGGCATTGGATCCCCTGGAACAAGCAGCCAGTGCTCTTAACTACTGAACCATTTCTCTGGTCTTCTTACAATTTTTTTAAAGGTCCCCATAAATTTATCCTAATAGATGTAGGTTTTCTTCAGTATCACCAATTATCTGTTGAAAGGAGGAATTGTATTTTTTGAAGACTTATTTAGTTTTATAATATGGTTTATGGGTATTTTTTTTCTGCATGTATGCTTGTGGCTCTCGTGTGCAGTGCTCATGGAGGCAGAAGACAGTGTCAGATCCCCTGGAACTGGAGTTAGAGAAGGTTGTTAGTGGCCATGTGGGTACAGGGATTTGAACCTGGGTTCTCTAGAAGATCGGCTGTGTGATTAGCTGTTGAACCATCTCTACAGCCCAGGTATTTGTTTCAGTATGACCTCTGCAGAGCACAGTTGAAGCCGTGGTACCTGTAATCCCAAGGAAACAGAATACAGGAACTAATTTTCTCTTGCTTTAGAATGTAAAAGAGCTTTCAATTTAAAGAGATTGCTATGTAGAAATTCATGATAATACAATCAATTACGAAATGAAATAGCTGATGAGACTTTCCCAGTTCGTATGGTATTTTCACTTGGAAAAGAATAACAAAACAAAGCCAACAAGCTATTTTACTCATAAATATGCATGTTACTGTCTTGAAAACATCTTGAATATATTAAATTCATGAGTGTACATATTAGGTGGATCCTATTTAATGGTAGTTTAGCATTAAGCACTTTAGAAATATATCACAAGAGTAGGATAAACATATTCATCCACAACACCTGTTAAATTCCAAACAAAAGGTATGTCCTAGTTAATTCTTGTTAACCTGACATAGGTTATCATTGTCTGAGAAGGGGGACCACAATCTTATGAAGAAAATACCTCCATAAGATTGGCCTGTAGGGACATTTTCTTAACTTAATGATTAATGTGGGAGAGCTCAGCCCACTGTGGCCATGCCATTCCTGGGAATGTGGTTCTGGGCTGTGTAGGGAAGCAGACTGAGCAAGCCACAGGGAGAAAGTCAGTAAGCAATGCTCCTCAGTGACCCTTGCTTCAGTTCCTGCCTCCAGGTTCCAGCCTTGAGCTCCTGCCCTGACGTCCTTCCCTGATGGAGTATGACTGGATCACTGCAAGGGCACACAAGCCCTTTCCTTTCCAAGTTGGTTTTGGCCAGTCTACAGCTATAGATACCCCAACTAAGACACAAATGTCCAATAGTTATTCTTTATAAAAACTTAAAATACCCTAAAATGTATTCTTTGGCACTTCTATACGTGCATATAAACATGTTTTAGTATTCTTACTCCACTCGCCTCTCTTACCCATTGAGATAATAAAGTGTCCATTTTACTGAGGGTCACTGTCATACTTAACAACAAAAGCTAAGGGACTCAAACTAGACTCACACAATAAGACAATGTCACCACTGTCTGGGACTCTTCTAGATGTTATAAGCAATTTATACATAAAGAGTCATGGACAGAAATAATAGATGGAGCCAGTTGAAATGAACAAGGTTACTAGTTGCAAATAATATGTCTGACTAGTAAAATCTGGGGAAAACACACAAAATGAGACACAGAAATGATAAAGATCAAGAATTTTTTTTAAAATATTTCCAGGAAAATGAAACAGAAACAGAGCCTGAGATGAATAGAATTTAAAAATAGAATTTAAAAACATGTCTTTGGAATTTTGTGTCTTTCTTTCTCTCAATTCAAAAGCAGAAAGACTGGATCTTTTGTTCTCTGAGGAGAAAATGGATAGCTGTAGGATGTCTCCTTCTGTCCTTGTAATTAATGCTTTAGGTTAGCAAACAAAGTAGAGGGTTTCACGAGCAAGGAGCTTTCCAGCCAGGTACCTGTGGAGCTCACCTTTAATCCAGCACTCAGGAGGCAGAGGCAGAGGCAGTTGCATCTTCAAGTTCAAGGCCAGCCTGGTTTCCATAGTGAGTCGTAGTCCAGGCAATATTATATAGCAAGATCTTGTCTCCAAGTTAAAGCAACACCTCCAGAAAGGTCCAACACCAACAATGAAAATAAGTTGTTTAATAAACAGTTGTTCAAGTCTATAAGACAAGTATTTCAGTTATATATAAACACCTATCAGTGGTTTAGGAAAGTTAATATCCTAAATCCTTTTGTGGGACTAGCATAACCTTGATAAAAACATAAAGATCACAAGGTGGGGGTGGGGGTAGGATGAATTTCACTCATGGTCACTGACAAAAATTACTATGAGAGTAACACAGTCCAGCGCTGACAAATGAACACACGTGGCCAGGAAAGCTCGACTGGCTCAGTGTCATAAACTTTAGTAGCACAACGCCATGTTAACAGATAAATGTCATAAACTTTATTAGCACAATACCACATTAACAGGTAAAAAATGCAAATGTGATCATCTTAAAACGCTGAACAGACTCACCATCTGCTCCTGGTTTAAAATAAAAAACAAGGCTCTTACAAACTGTGATTAGAAGGGAGTCTGTTCAAATTTATAAAGATGTCTCCAAAAAGAAAAAAAAAAGATAGCACATATTGTACCTGAGCATGAGAATACATCAATTCTTTTAAATATCAGAAATAACAAAGAATATCCAACATGTGGGCAGACTGAATGTTTGTGAGTTCCATTCCTTGTGTGGGAGAATTGACCTCTCAGTATCTCCCCCTCTGATTTCCTGTACCTTATTCTTTTCCTTCCTACATATTCAACCCTTTGTAACCAGTTATGTATGTGTATGTGTGTGTGTGTATATATATATATACATATATATATATATACATATATATATATATATATATGGTTTTCAAAGACAAGGTTCCTCTGTGTTACAGCTCTGGCTGTTTTGGAACTGGCTCTGAGAACCAGTCTGTCCTTGAACTTAAGAGATCTGCTGGCCTCTGACTGAGATTAAAGGCATGCACCACCAATGCCTGTCTTCTAAGATATTTTAATTGAATGTTTCCCCAATATAATTACCTTTTCCTGTCTACTTAGAGCACTTTGACAATCTAGAGTCTTCTAGAAGCCACAGCGAGGGACACACAAATATGGATTTACTATATTTACCTCATAATAAATCTGTTTTGGAGGAATACAGTCATGCATACCACCATAGCTCTTCACATAATTGGAGATGCAAGCTAGTGCAGTTTGCTGAAGAACTTTAAAGGCAAGAAAACTTTAAAGGAAGAAGAAAGAATAGCTGTCTATATTAGCAAGATGGACAGCTGCTCACATTAAAGATCGACAGTAAGCCGGTCGTGGTGGCGCACACCTTTAATCCCAGCGCTCGGGAGGCAGAGGCAGGTGGATTTCTGAGTTCAAGGCCAGCCTGGTCTACAGAGTGAGTTCCAGGACAACCAGGGCTACACAGAGAAACCCTGTCTCAAAAAAACCAAAAAAAAAAAAAATCGCCAGTAATCCTCAGACACATATTTAAGCATTACTATGAGCACTGGCTAGCTTGCATTTAAGATTATGGTGACATAAAGAACAGCTTTCTCCCCAAAGGGGTAAGAACATTTTATCTGGAGCCAAAAGAGGGTGACCATGGTCTGGGGACACAGCTGTAGGTTACTTCAAATTTCATGTTTAAATGAGGCACCAGTTTCGTGAGTCTTTTATGGTAACAGAAAAAAGAATGTCATAAATTGAGGTAAGAAACCTTCCAAGCATTGGTCAAAATATCAAAGCGGGAAAATTTCTGCTATAGGCCTCACACTGTCTGAAGATACTCTCAGTCCTTGGGTTGATAGACCCTCTAAGTCTATAAACTTTCCTAACCGTCACATGGTAGGTAGGCCACAAACAGAAATTTTTGCTCACAGTTGCATTTCTATACCCTGGAAATGATTTGGAAAAATACACACTCTTGTAATTCCACACTCATGTCTTGGGGATTCTCTGAGTTTGAGGCCCAACATAATCACACCCTTTGTTAAAGGAAAAAAAAAAGCTTTCAGTGCAAAAATAAAACAAAATCCACAAACTAATAGAGACCCAAGCCGTCCCTAGACCCTCACCCGGCAAATAGTCTTACATTTTGCAAAAGTATAAAGTATTCTCAGAATTCATCGTCAAGAAGTAACATGTTTTCGATCGAATGACGGAGTGCCTTAATTGATCATTCCATCTCTATACCCGGTCCTTTCTCCATCTGTTGTTACAGGAGACTAAAAGCACAGATAAATGCATAAAGTGACTCGTGTGGAGGAATGGGAGAAGCCTTCTAAATAATTAGACTCTTGAAAAACAGGATGCAGGTAATGTGTGAAAGAAACTTTTTACTTTTTTTTTTTTTTTTTTGAATCAGCGGGTTTGCTCCAGGTCAGCCATTCATTTTTATTCTTGAATTAGTGATTCTGCTCTCACAGTGTGAAACATCCTGCTAGTTTCTATTCATTAGGCTGCAATGATGTGTGAAGTATGCAAATGAGAGCAAATTGTGTATGCCTTTAGAAAATACTTTTTTTTTTTTTTGGCCACTCCAGCCCTGTAGGTCAGACATCCAACACGTCTTTTGGATTAAAAAAATTTGGCATAACACTGTACTGGTCATTCCCGGAGGACCGTCCATTTCTTCATCTTTTCCAGCTTCTTGACCCTGCCTGAGCTTGGCTCCTGCAGCTTTTCCTCTTCCTCAAAGCTAGCATCCATAGATTGACTCCCTCTTGAGTGGCCTTGCTCTGGTGTCTTCTGCTTCACCCTTCAACAGTTAGGATAATCCCACCTTACAGTTGCAAAGTTCCTTTGGGCAGGTAAGGTATCGTGTACAGACCGGGGGTGGTAGTACCTAGAAGGATGCTAGGGACTAAAGTGAACTTCCTAGCTTATCTTCCCGCTTCCTCAGCTTGTTCTGGTCTGGCTCTGGCCATCTTGCCACACCGGAGCCTTGTGCTCACTGTTCCTCCTTGGTGAGGAATGGCTTTCCCTCTTCCACAGTTCATATCTCTGCTCAGAGGATCTTCAATGAGCCATGCGTCTACTATTCACTCTGTGCCCTCTCACTTCACACTATCATTTTTCTCCAAGGAGCTTCTTCCCTCTTCTGTCTGGGTCTCCTGCTGGAGGTGAAGAGTGGGCCAGTTTTGCTTCCATGTGCCACCCAGAACCTAGTCAAATACTTAACAAGTAGCACGAATGGATCATTGTCATTATGCCCCTTAACATGGTGTGTTCTTCAGTAAGCTGGAGCACAACAAAGTATTTTATAAAGATGAGCTACCACTCTGTACTAGAAAAGAAAGTGCATGTCAGAGAATCCTGTGTGTGCAAAATATCACACTTCCTTTTTTGCTCTTTAGAAACTGGGGTACATGTTCATGCTATAACCGGTAGCTTCTCAGAATCAGCTCAAATGCATGAGGGAGATTTCTCTTACTGTTTAGATTACTCTTGCTGTTTAGGAGATATGAGCTGATCTGGTATAAAATGTTTGTGATGAGATGGCTCAGTGGTTTAGAGCATTGACTGCTCTTCCAGAGAGCCTGGGTTCAATTCCCAGCTCACCACTGTCTGTAACTCCAGTTCCAGGAATTCTGATACCTTCACATAGATACATATGCAGGTGAAATGCCAATGCACATAAAATAAAAAAATAAATTAAAGAAGCCTGTCTTTTAAAGAGAGATATCAGCTTGGTTGTTGAAAGCCACATTTCAACTGACCCAAGACAAGAGTGTCCCATCCTGTCTGGGTTTGTAATAGTTATCTGCCTGCTTATACAAGCCAAAACTTGCTGGAAGATCGAGTTTTATGTGGAATTATTTTATAGTAAAGACTAAGATGTCCATTTTAACTTGTAATTTTTACTATGTGCCCTGTGTATCCCTTCTTAGATTAGTCTACTGAGACTCACTAATCTCTCTCTCTCTCTTTGTCTCTCTCTGTCTCTCTCTTTGTCTCTCTCTGTCTCTCTGTCTCTGTCTTTGTCTCTCTCTCTGTCTGTCTCTCTCTCTCTTCTCTCTCTCTCTCTCTCAATATATGTTATCATATTGCCTTATTAGTCAGATTTAAGCTGACACTAGTTAGTGATGGACTCATCTGCACTATTTTATGTCCTTCTATAAATAGCCCCATTACTTGATATTTTTGAGAACAAAGATTGGTAATGACAAAAGTGCCCCATCATTTGTGCTGCCACTTACAGAATACTTACTGTGTGTCAGCTTCTAAATCCTTCATACATATGTACATAATTACATATGCACCCACATACACATACATACATATGCATAGAAATATACACATATGTGCATATATAGATGTACATATATACATACACTTACACATATGCTGTTTTATCTTTTTACCCCACGAAGTCATGGAACAGTTCTTGTTTTGTTTAACCAGCCCAAGAATATTCCTGTCACCCAAAGCACATTTTACAAAACTCTCTTTGCTTCCTCTAGTTCTGAGGATATAGTTCAGTTAAGGTCCCCTAGTATCTTGACTGTCAAGATGATCATATGACCTAGACATAGCTGAGCAGACAAATCTCAGAGAAGTTATTTGCATCTCAGGATTCAAACAACCACTAAATAGCCACACAGGGGGAACTTACTTAGGACCTACCCAGCCTGACTTCAACCATGTCTCTGTCAATGTTCTCTGCTGTGTCCTGACATCCCATAGTGATGATCAGTCAACCACTCCCATTCAGACCTGTTCTTGAAACCACAGCAGGAGAACACACACACTGCAGTTTTCATCAGGGCCTGGCTTAGTTAGACATTTGTTGTTTTCACTTGATTAATTTTTGGTTCTATGGCCAGTGCTAGTGGGTAAAGCAGGTTCCATTTTTTGTTTGTTTGTTTGTTTGTTTGTTTGCTTTTGCCAACTCCAGTGGAATAGAGGAGGCTCTTTGGAACTTTGTGTTGAGAAGGCATTAGCTACGTTCCATACTGCTGTGACCAAATGCTTGAAAAGAAGCAGCTAACAGGGGGAGGGCTTTGTCTGGGATTACAGTTTGAGAAGATGCATCCAAGATGACAGAGACTGTGTGATAGTCAGAGTGGGAGGCAAGTTGGTCACCGTGCATTTGCTAGGTCACATTGTTAGGAAGCAAAGACTGGACAGGAAGTCATATCGACTTCTGTGCCTAGTCGTCCACTCCAGGAAGGCTTCATCTCCTAAAGGTTGTGAAGCCTCCGGAAACAGTGCCACCAGCTGGGAATCAAGAGCTCTGACATGTGAGTCCCTGGGGGACATTTCATATTCAAACCATAGCTGAAGCCTTCTCTGGGCTAGCAGGAAAGGGAAGTAAGGAAACAAGTTATTAAATGTATTAAACAATATTGGACTACATTTGGATTACATTTTGGAGAAATGAAATTCCATGTTTTTAATTTCTGGAGCATGCTGAATGAAGAACTTTCTAACTTATTCGGCTCAAAGAGTATTTCTGTTGTGAGCTCATCTGTGGGTGTTAAACTGAACTCAATAGCTTGTTCAGTTCAGGGCAAAGGCATCTTCTAACAACCCGCTTCTTTTACAACACGCCCAGACAGTGTTACTCTGTGACGATAGGGACAGTGACATGATCTGCATTTAGATTCTGGAACTGAATAGTTTGTGGGGATCACACTTTTTGGCAAGAGGGGTGCTAAATCAGAGTCACTCTGAAAAAAAATTGTCATATGCCCGCATTGTTGAACCTTCTGAGCAATTGCATTTAGGCCTCACATTTTGTTGGTTGGGGGGGCGGTGTCCCATTTTCTTCATCTCTGACCCAAGTTACTTAGCAATGGCCAGCTTAACTATGTGCCCACCATATTGTTTCGCATGTTTGATCAGAACATTGACAGATTAATAGGAAGGGTAAATAGCAACAACTGCAGGGGCCCAGTGTGGGGCAGCAGGATTGACTGCTCTAGACTTCGTTGTGTTTGCTCAGAGGAAGCTGAAGCAAAAGCCTGCTGGGATGAGGTGAACCGGGTCATGAGCATTTGTTTCTCATCTCTATAGACAACAATTGTCTTCTCAATGGAAGATAGCTTTTTCTGAGTCGACATGATTGTCCTGGCAAGGAGGAGACATTTGCCATTGCAGGGTGCTGGCTAAATCTCATACAAATGGGAAGGCCACATGAAAACTTCAAACGGACTGAATTCCTCAGGGGATCCTTTTCACTTGTGTTGAAGGAGAGAAAATTTATCTTGAAGGTCTCTAAACCTTCACCTATGTTTTGCCTACTACTGAATGTTTAGCATTTCATGAAGTTTTAGAATGATCCAGCCACCTTCCCTCCTCCTGAGCCACGAAGGTAGAGCCTTGGGCATCTAAGGGCATCTTCTGTTGACATTGCAAGCCTTGTCTTAGGGTAAATCTGTTTTATTCAGATTTGTTCTCTGGATTTATGGAGATGAGTTATATTAGGAACAAAGAAGTGGTGGCTTCAATTAAAGCTAAAAATGTATTTCTGGTTGATAGGTTCTCTGAGCATCGGTGATTTCAAATCCCAACGCTAACCCAGTTCTTTATGGTACACTTTATTTCCAGTAAAAGTGTCTGAAAGCTTCCACAGAGACTTTGCTTGGTCATTATTGGTTTGTCTGTCCCTGCCCCATTGTGTATGTGTGCACACACGTTTGTGTGCATTGATAAATAAATCTTGCTTTAAATCTAGCAGACACTTGAGTTAGCAGGCAGGAAGGGAACGGGGTGGCATTTGCAGCATCTCCTTTTGGTGGTTGTGACTCTGCTTTGTGGTGTCTGAACAGATGCTGCTTTCTGACCCATGTCTTACACTTGCTCCCTCTGTGACTCATTCTTTTCTTCCTTTCCTCTTCTTAGCACTCGAGGATCAGGAGCAACAAGGAAGCACTGTTTGTAGTGGTGTCAGAAAAATTTTCAGCTCTCATAAGCTTCTCAAACTGAAAAAAGAAAAAGCATTGAGAATTGTCTGTTTATTCATTTGTCCAGGAGCATCCTATCCACCAGGTTAGAGTGTGAGTCAGTTATCCAGCAAAAGTGTCCACATTGGCTTTCTGCTGCCCTGTAGTGTCTGGACTGAGGTCAATGGAGACTCCCTCCCTCCTTCCTGGCACCTGAGTTGGCTTGCTTCATTTGAAACCTTCACCCAGCCTTTCTACCCACAGCCTTTTTATGTGCTGTAGACTTCTTCACAGTTTGTTGGTCTCAAGGCACAGGACTCTCTCAGGTGGTGGCTGATGACTCTGAGAAGAATTCTTCCCAGCAAGGAGCCAGGAAGGAGCAAGCTTCATTGTCTGTAATCACTTAGGGTGGAGTTATTGCATGTCATGTTAAAATTCTATTGCGTATGGCAACCAGAAGCCCACCCAGGTACAAGGGAAGGGGGCAAAGATGGCTCCTTTCCTTATGAAGAGTTCGGGGCCTTGTACAATCACAGTAGGGTTTTGAGAGAGAAGAGACTTGAATGTGCTGGGTGACATTGCAGAAAGTGCTTGAGTATGGCCCGCCTCCGATAGTCCCTCAACTTCAGCAAGATGCAGACAGAGACCCCTCAGAAGTCTCCTGTCTTTGATCTCAGGTAGTCTCTTAATACAGCTTCCGATCAAACCCAGTGCTGCTTTGCTGTAGTTCATCCTGAAACAAACTTATATTTCATGTTTCTTCCCTTCTAAAAGGTAAGATCAAAGAACTGCTTTGTGGTAGAAGTTCCTGCCAGGAGACGCTCGAAGACTTTGAAAAGCCAGTGGAGAACACATGTTACCAAATGCCTTTTCTACTTTTCTGTATGTCCCCATTTTTAAAGCAGGGTTTAATCCTACTGAAAACCTCTAGGAACCCTGAAGTGGATAAGAAATAAAAGACTTTGGTTTTAGTCCTCAGCTCATCATTGAAGAGAGAGGCCTAGGTAGATAATTTCAGATAATTTCGCTTTTGGCCTATTACATTCTCTCTGAGGGCACTTAAGTTTTCCAATGGCCCATTTTTATGGCTTTGCACATGGGCCAAATCTATGCACAAACTGAGCAATCCATAGTGTATTTCATAATCATAAGCCCAAACAAGTGACTTTAGATATGTAGTGGTGCCTGCTAAATTATCACCAACTAAACTTTTTACGTGGGTGGAAGTGTGTAATAAATACGAGCGTTCCTGTGCTGCTGCTGAGCGTTCTGGCTGGTTGCTGGGCTCTTCTGGGGAGCCGTTTGACTTGACCTTGTGCATTAGATATATAGATGAAGCACTGCGAGAGTCTATCGTAAACACAGCTCTAGATTATGAGGTCAAGAGCTCTGTACAAGGATCTCTACCGCCGTGCTACTTGTCATTACCCAATAATGGGAACCACCTGCACGTCTCAGTAATAGAACATTCTATAACCTACAGTACACTCGGACAAACGGAATGCAAGGGTTTCTAAAAACATGTTTGTATATGATTTGCATAAGTTAATTTAAATATGTAAAAATTAAAACGTAGAGGAAGAATAGGCAAGGACTGATTGAAGATAATCTTACACCCTTTGGGAGGGATGTCTTTCTTTCTTTTTTTTTTTTTATTAAAAAAAGGATTTGTTTTATTTTTAAAGGGTATATGTACTGGTCTATCTGTGCATCTCTCTTCCTCTCTCTCTGTATGTGTGTATGTGTGTCTGTCTGTGTATGTTTCTCTGTGTGTATGTGTGTCTTTGTAGCTATGTATATGCGTATGTCTCTCTCCTCTCTCTCTCTCTCTCTCTCTCTCTCTCTCTCTCTCTCTCTCTCTCTCTCTCTCTTTGTGTGTGTGTACATGCTGCATGTGCCTATAGAGGCCAGAAGAGGTTATTAGATCCCCCTAGGGCTGGAGTTACAAGGTCTTCTTTTGAGCAGTATGTTATTATAACCACTGAGTCACCTCTCCAGCTCATCTTTCTGCTTTTTAAAACTCTAATGTGCGTTATGTGTGTGATCTTCACAGTCAGGAAAGTAAATGCATGGTATGTGTAATTGCCTTACATAACATCGTTTTCTTATTAGTACCTTGTCCAAAAGGAGGCTCAGCAGGCTAATGCCTTCCTGAGTTCTATTCACCCAAGCACCAGTAGCTGATGCCCTGCGGACATCTCTCCATCCCTAATTCCTCTGATTCCAACAGGGATTCTCACGCTGAGACTAGCTTTGAGATTGTAGAGGATTGATGGGTCTGAGAAGGACAAAGGCAGCTGGGGGCTCTGGACTGATCTTTGAGAGGCTATGGGAGCTTGCAGCCACAGGGCAGCCTCAGTCCTCCATGTGACCTCCTGTTTAAAGACCTCAAGTCCACAGGCTGTTAATTGGATTTTATTTAAGTAAACTGCCTTGCTTTGCAAGACCATTAAAGAATTACCATGAATTACATGAAATAATTATTATCCATAGCACACACATCTTTGGAAAGGCTTATTTCAGGGTGAGCTTTTGGTTTCAACTCAAGACTTGCCTGTTAGCTTTACAAAAAGCATAAACTAAGTCTGGAATCTCAAGATGATTTTCTCTTAGGGTGCTTGTTCTGATACCTCCTTCACCTGCCCCCGGCCACATAGGGTTTGTCTTGTATCCAAACCTGTCCAAGATTCCCCTGAAAGGCAATCTGGGTTGTGTGGGTGGAAGTGGGACAGTGTTGTGAAGTGGCTCCCACCTCTTGAACCTGAAGAATGAGAGAGATTGCTTTTTATTAATTAATTTAATTAATAAATGTAAAACTCTGATCCAGGGAAGGACTGAAGGTTACAAGTTGTAGGTAATTTGCATTAAGACTTTTACTTATTCAATTGCCCTCCATGGTTGTAATAATCATATGCCTTAATGCTTGCAAGTCTGGACAATAAATAGCTTTTTAAACATATGGCAATCAAATGGCCTAGTTGGCTCCTCTGAAAATATGAAAATGTTAGTTAGCTCTTTGTATTGTCTGTTTATTATGTCTAATTATTGAAGGGAGGCACAATAAAACCAGGAACTAACAAACTTTGTTAAGTAACAATGGCTCTCAGCATAACTACTAGTGCATTGAATTGACAGATTATGACAGATTAGGGTCCATTCTCCTAATGCAATAAGGTGCTTTCCAAGGCAAATGCTATGAAAAATGACTTATTTTGTCTTTGTTAAACTTGGTGTTAGTGTAGATAATTTTTTGAAACAGATACACCTGTTTAGAAGTCAGTCAGTGTCCCACTAGAAAAGAATCCAGCTTTCCTGGGATCTTCTCGAATGTATAGATGGTATCAGAGTCAAGTGGTTCCTCCAAAGGGGTTCCAGATTCTTGAGTCCCAGAATAAAGAATTGGACTGGGATTCCTTGCTTAGTAGCAGGGATATTTGCACAGCATGGCCTTTTCAGACATACTCTATCTGTACATGTGGTATTTCTACGTGACTCATGTGTCTCCCTGGCCTCTTAGGTTTCCATCCAGAGCTGTGCATTGCAATAATGTAGAATCCCTAGGTTGCCTTCAAACACTCTGGAGTACCTCTGAGCCTGGGCCAGTGGCTCCACAGCTCCAGACAGTCATGGGGGTTCCCTCTTCTTTGTGAACTGCTTCTCTTCACGTGCTAATTTTGTGGCCTTTATTATAGGATTTTCTGGACCTCACTTGATATTAGTCTTCTGCCTCACATATAGTGTAGTGCCCAAGCTATGGGCTAAATACTTATACAGAGAAAAATCTCTACCAAAATATACAATGTAAACCCAAACTCAAATCTGCTAAAGTTTCCAGGAAAATGACTTTATTAGTAATATGTTAGGAAGTTATGAGCTAGCAGAACTTGATTTCAGCATACATGAAGTTCCCTGTCATTAAAAAGCAAATATTATTTTGAATTATATATGCCGTGGGGTGTCATGGTCTTGTTAAGGCTTAGAGCTTCAAATCTCCTACTCTTGTACTGCCAAATGAGAAATGTTTGGACCCTTAGACCCAAAACACCCAAAAGGCCCAAAGGGCAGCATAGTAGAGACTGTTGGAGGGCATGTAGAAGAGAATGTGTATAGTGGTCTTTGTGGGACAAAGAGTGACCCCTAAATTGAACTCGCACCATAAAGTTCCACAGAGGAAGCAGGACCCCTGAAAGATATGCAAAAGCTTTGGTTTTAGCTCCCAAATACTATCGAGACATGTTTCAGTGGGCCCAGCAACTTATTTATTTGATGTGTTGTGAGTTTATATGTGTGAACATTTGCCCCTCCCCCATTCCATTCCATTCTGCCTCTTATTATTCTGCTCCTTTCCAGTCTGTTCAGCTCTGTTCCATTCCGTTCTGTTCCGTTCCATCCTACATTGTTCCACTCCATTCCATTCTAGTTTATTCCACCCCGGTACAGTTCCACTCTGCTTCATTTAGATAATCGATAGTTCCATTACACCCAGTTGACTTCATAATGGACCCCGTGGTCACACCTATCAAATAAAAATGCTGTTTAAGAAAATTAAGAATCAGAAGATCAAGGGGTTAGATGAAGAGGGAGAAAGATTTACCCTTGGTGATGTTGAGACTTGAGGATTCTGGCTAGATGCAGTAATTAGTAGCTCCCAATTTTGAAGCACTCACTGTGTGCCAGGTACCATGCTAAGCCTTTATGTATGGCGTTTGTTTCCTGTCTGCTTTTCACAATGACCCAGTTGCATGACATCTATCTAAGGATATCAAATGATTTCCTTAAAACAGAGGAAAAGCAGACTCCTAGAATTTATCCTCTTTACATGATCTCTTATAGATGGCAAGTGATATAATCAGTACTCAAATTTGCCATCAGTGGCTGTATAGACCCAGCTCTTGGCCACTGTCATAATCTGGCCCATAACTCTGCCTAGACCACAGGAGATAAGAAACAAACAAAGACGTCAAATTACCAATGTTAGGGCAGTCTCTATGAGTGGGTTTTCAATGGTGAGTAGAGCATTGAGGTTGCATTGCTATACAGTTAGTCTTTAAATAAACAATATTAAAACTTGTGTGTGTGTGTATCTCTGTGAGGTTATGTGTACTTGAGTGCAGAAGCCTGCAGAAGCCAGAGAGGGTGTGTGAATCCCCTGGATTTGGAGTTACAGGCAGTTGTGAATGTGGGTGCTGGAGACTGAACTCTGGTCCTCTGAGAGTGCAGTTAAGTTTTCATAACCACTGAGCCATCTCTCTAAACTCCATATAACCTCATGTGTGGGTTTTCAGGGCACATTCTAGTTTGGGTTGGTAGAAAAGGCAGAATGCAATAATTTGTTATATACCATGAAATTATGAGGCCCTTCATTTTCTGAGCATAGGGAGTGTTTCTTCATTTGGACTTCTCTCTCTCTCTCTCTCTCTCTCTCTCTCTCTCTCTCTCTCTCACTATAGGAATTGGGCCCGGGGTCTTAGCACATGCTAAGCAAGAGCTCTATCACTGACTTATACCCATTGCCATCCACATACATTCACATTTGCATCTGAAGACAGCCCTGGGAGGAAAGAAAGCCAGATAGTTCTGTAAACAGCTTTCTATTTGTGGAAAGGAAAAGTCTGAAAGGTTCTAAGGGATCATATGGAGGAGCGGGTGTGGGTGACGTCATCCACCCCCATTGCAGTTTTCTGGAGTGGAGGAAACAAAGCACAGACAAGCTGGATGATGTCTCTGAGATCACACAGAAAATAAATGCAGAGCTGAGGCGAGCCTTTGTATTCTTAGAATCTTACATCAGAACTCTTTCTGCCACACCCCGGTAGCGCCATTTCCATGAGTGTAAACACAGACACCAAGAATACTCTACCACTGATGTCCACACATCTGTGAGTGCAAAGGAAATGTTTTCCAGTGCAGCATGTGTCTGGAAAGCAGCCTGAAAATTTCTCTAATCAGGAACCTATTGTCCAACTTCTTAGGGGGTCCTAACATTTCTTAGCTCTCATCTCTAAGCCCAAGATATTGCTTATCCTCCGAAGTGGACAGTGTGGCGCAGGAGTGTACTGTTGGGGGTACTGTGGAGATTGCCATTCAAATACGTGTAAGTGTCGAAAATAAAACCTTACCATAATTCATTCAATAAAGCACATAACTTTGTTTTTAATAAAATATTGTATTACTTCTTTTTGGAGGTTAATAAAAGGCAAAGTTTTAAATTAGTTGGTGGCCACCCCAAAGCCCACAGGAATAATGAGTATACTTGATGGGGTTAAGCTGACCTGCAGCAAGTCTTTAATAAACTAGAGATTATAAGTAAGGAATTCAGGGGTCTCTGAAAGTGTCTCCCTATCACACCTCTGGCCTGCTCCTCTTTCGTGCTAAGCACGCAATCTTGTTAGCGGACCCTAGCCAAGTGCTAGTGACTTTTGCATTCAATCTCACACCTTCTCCAGGTTTGACAGGACGTGACATTTACCTTTATGCTCACTTACATGTATATTCAGTGATTAATGTACAGATGGGTCTTCTTACAGTCTGTTTATAAATAGCTTGTTTATAACTCAAAACACATTTTCTCGTAGAAAAATGTCTGCCCGAAAATATTTACCAAATGCCCCAAACTGAGCTTTTGAGCAGCTCAGTTGTGTAGGGAGGTTCTAAAGCCAACTTTAGAAACTTTGTGTGTGTGTGTATGAACATATCTGTATGTGTATTGTGTATAAATATATATTTATGTGTACATGTATGTGTATGAATGTGTATGTATGTGTGCATGTGTGTGTGTGCATACTGTATATGTATAAATTCACATATGATTCTACTTCATGTGAAAGCTCAAAGACAAACCTGGAGTGTTGTTCCTCGGAAGCCACCTGCCTTGATTATTGAGACAGTTTCTTTCACTGATCTTGAGCGTACCAAGGCTATCTGACCAGTGGTCAAGAGGGATCCACCTACCTCTGTCTCTCCATCACTGGGACTACATCTTTTGCTGTCACTCCTGTTTTATTTTAAATGTGAGGTCTGAAATACTGACTTCAAGGTCTTGGCTGTGCAAGACAGGTGCTTAATCAACAGAGCTGTTCACAGTCCCAGGGAACCTTTTAAAGTGACACTGTCCCTTATGGTGCTGAGAGGGGTATTTCTCTGTGCAAGGATTTAGTTAGCCTGGGACTGCAAACTTCAGGCCCCAGCACTGCAACCTCAGCAGAGATGGTGTGGCAAAGGCCCAGGGAGAGCAAAGTGAGTATCAGTTGCCATAGCCTCATGGTGGACCTTTACAGCCCAATTGCAGCCCCCCTCCCTCCCTCCTCCCAGTCCCACTTTTGCAAGTCCCTTCCCATATCCCCATATCTTCTCTGAGAAGAAGGGGATGCTCCCACTTGGGTACCACTCCACTCTGGCACATCTTGTCTCTACAGGACTAAGCACCTCCTCTCCCACTGAGGCCCAAGCAGGCAGTTGGGTAGTAGAAGGGGATCCATTGGCAGGCAACAGTCCCTGCTCTAATTGTTAGGGGACCCACATGAAGACCAAACTGTACATATGCTACAAATGCGTAGAGGGCCCAGGTCTAGCCCCTGCTTGCTCTTTGGTGGGTGGTTCAGGCTCTGTGAGATCCCATGGGCCCAGACTAGTCAATTCTGCAGGTCTTCCTGCAAAGACCCACAGCCAAACATCAGGCAGAGCTCGGGGAGTCTTGTGGAAGAGTGCTGGTTAGAATTGAGCGATCTGGAGGGGTCAAGGACATGGCACGTTTCACTTTTTCTCTAGCTGTGAAGACAAGCTTAATTTCAAGCAGATATTTCAGAAAGAAATACTTTGGTATAGAACAGCAGTTGTGTGCTGATGAGGACTTTATGCAAAGCAACCCAAGGGTTGTTCTTGGTTAGTGACCAGCACAGCAGGAACATTGGACTGGGCATTTGGTGCCAGTCGCAGAAGATTCCTGGGGAGGACAACTGCCTCCTTCCAATCATGCTCTTCTCCCCTCTCCTTTCCACGGGGTGAGATTTTTATCTCCTCATTTTCTCCTACAGTGGGCACTTTTGGTAAATTGTCCATTTTTATGTCTTTGGTTTTTGCTTCTCAGACGATCTGAATGTTCCCAGAAGCCACTGTCATTCTAATCTTTCAGTGTGAAGGTGACCTGCTTTGGTTCTCTGACAGTGAGTTGTTGATAGTCTTTAGACTCCTTGGTAAGCCATGGCTGCACAGAGCCCTTTGGTCCACCCAAGAACCTGGAAGTCAGCTTGCAAGAGCCATTACAGAAGCAAACATTTTAAAAGGTCTCTCTCTCTCTCTCTCTCTCTCTCTCTCTCTCTCTCTTTCTGTATATGTGTCTAAGCATGCATGTAGAATAGTGGTCAATGTTGGTTGTCTTCCTCATTCACACTCCTCCCTTATTTTTTCAGACAGGGCCTCTCACTGAGCCTAGAGCTTACTGCCAGCTGACTGACTCCTCCTGTCTCTGCCTTCTTAGCGCTAGGATAATAGAAGTGCACCTATTATGTGAGTGCTAGAACCCAAGCCCAGGTTCTCATGCATGGCAAACCCTTTATTGAGACATCTTTCTGGGCTGAGATCTTATTTTTAAACACAGAGATTCCTGGTGGAGTCGAGGGAGCGAGAAATACAGGCTATTTTGTAAGCCCTCTCTAAACTCCATGCTTTCCCAATGAGACCTCAGTCTGTTACTAAATGGAATTTTTTCTCACCCAGATTATTTGATTCCCAGATGATTTGATGATTTGAGACTCATAGAGTAAGCAATGTGTCAACCTCACACATCTAGGAGGAGGCAGAACCTGTATTAACCATCTTGCCTTCCCACACCCCAAGACTCTCTTTTCTGAATGTCTTTTTGGTAGACAAGTTTTGTAGTGAATTCTTCAAAAACTTTTGTCTGTTTTTTCCCTCTTTCCTTAAAGAAGAATGACTCAGACAAACCAGTTTCAGAGTGTGTGGAAAGGGCAAGGCTCCCCCCACCCCCTGTCTTCATGTGAAATGTCTCTTGATTAAAAAGCACAGACTCTATACGGACACTGAGCCTTTTGAGCCAGGACCGAGACTCCAAAAGTGGTTATTATGCATGGATGTGCGGCTGGAATTAGATTTCTGTGGTCTTGACTTTAATGGCCCCGTCTAGATATGTGGCTAAGCTTTTGTTCTTTGTCTCAAGATGACTGGTCAATGGAGTTGTGTGGTTTTAATTTCATCTGAAGGGCAGTTGGAGAAGGGGCAACAGAGCCTACTGATTTTTTTCTTTCTCTCTTGCTTAGTTACTGGGACCGCTATTTCAATATTTTCAGGTCTTGTTAAACAGTTGGAATGATATGAAATTATGTTATAAGACGTTTTTGAGTGCAATGTGAAACTTCTCATTTAAAAGTCTATGACACAGAGGTATACAAAGAGTAGATTAGTATACAAATGTGCAGTTCTTGGGAAGTGGAGGAAAGCATATTTTAATATAAAATTGTAGGTCCCTATCTGTGACCATCTGTTACTATGAGATTCAAACGCTAGAAAGACCAGTGTGCATTTAGGCAACTTTACTAGATGTTTCTGACAGTATGGGAGCTAAATATATTTTTAAAACAGACACACGCAGATCCCATTCGGTGACCGAGGTGACACAACAGTTATGCATTGTTGTGACAACCAGAGGCTTTGCACAAAAGAATATAGCTTAGAAACAATGGTCTTAGTCAGGAAAACAGGCAGGAGACTGCAGATCCTCATTGCAGTGGAGACGATGGTTAGCAATATGGGGCTCATAGCTCCCTTGCAGAATGAATACCAGGCTCACCTTTTCTGCATCTTTAAATCACTAAGAAAGGGGCAGGCTACAGTTTGAGGACACAGCATGGAAGAGGGAAAGTGCAGTTCCTAACAGAAATACAACTTTTATCAACTATATTAAAAAATTACTTTTTCTGCCTCCTTTGGGTAATGATGTAGAAATTTAGTCTTATCTGCGTGTTCAGTTGGAATTATAAACTTCTAGATTTCTCCTCCTATTAGGAGACGTTGTAGGTAGAAAATAAAAAGCAAATAGATTTTTAGCAAGCGTCTGCAGTTTTTGCTTATTTATTTTATAAGTGTATGCACATACGTTCATGTGTTTGTGCACATGCATGACTGTTCATGTGTGTGCACATGCATGTGGAGCTGGTGGACAACCTCTGGTGTTATCATAGAGACAGGATCTCTTATTGTCCTAGAGCTCACCTGCCAGCCATCGAGCCCCAGGGACCTGCCTGTCTCTGCTCTCCCAGAGAGTATAAGCCCAGGTCAACATACCTGGAGTTTTTAAACATAGATTCTGGGAATTGCATTTAGCTCCTCCTGCTTGCAAGGCAAATGCTTTATGGAGTAAAACATCCTCACTGCCCTCAGCACAGTTTCCACATTTTTAAAAGCAAATGAACACAGTAGGTCTTTAGCACATAGTTATGTACAAGGTATCTGAGGAAAGTCCACAGAAGCAAGAGGAGACATTAGACTGAGGCTCCTTCCCTCTGTGCTAGATGCAGACTTTCTAGGCTTCTAGGAAATACATTCTCGGGATAGTGGTTTGGTCAAATATTTTCGTTCTTCTGGTGCAATTTTCAAGGCAAATTAAATTAATTTTGAAAATGAGAAAGAAAACAAGACAAATCACTGGACTGAGGGCTTTCCTAGACTGTAGTAAAGTAATGTGTAAGAAACACCCTTAACTTAATGAGATGTTTCCAGGAGGAAAAAAAAAGACAAATGGATTTAGAGGGAATTGGGCAACTGTCCCATTTCTGAGGTTGGGTGATAAACCTCAAGCCTTCAGCAATTAGTGTTTTTCATGGAGATGTAGGCTGTGCCCTGTAAGCAGGCAGTCATTCAAGGCATGCCCAGTGTGGATTCACTCATAGTTTGTTACTAGTTCTTCCCTCATGGGTGTTACAGGTTATTGACACAGCCAACAGAACAAGTAATAAGTCAAAAGCCCCCCTCCCCACTCTCTCCGATAGAAAAGGAGGCATTCTGTAAAACTATTGATTCTTGAGTCTCAATATTAGTGCGCCACATCACCTATAGAGAGATTTTTATACTGACTTTAGCTTTTGACATGGTTTAGGAATTCTATCTACCCTCTAGATAGAGGACTTCAGAAATCTCCATACGCCATGAGACTCCGTTCTGGAGATTTCAGTGTCACCAACTCAAGGAGAGGAGGATATGCTGGACAAGATGGACAAGGCAGGGCTTGACGGTCGTCTCCTCCCACCATTCTGTTTGTAGTTCTAAATATTGATGTGGGGAATGTGGCACCCTGAGACCAGCAGGAGCTGGCTGGAGCAGCCATGGCTCCATTCCTTTCCTGTTCCTATTCCTTTCCTTCCTCCTACCATGGAGGAATTTAGCTCCGAGAGTCCAGTTTTCCCTGGGCATGAAACCCATGGTCCAGTGTGCTTCCGAGTCTCCATTGCAGTGGGGTGTGGGACATTTGTAGATAGCACTGGACCTATACTAGAACATTTTCTAGACTTTGGAGAAGGACCAGCTTGCCATGGATCCCAGGTTTCTACTGTCCGCTATTGTTGATGTTTGACTAGTGAAGCTGCCTCCATTAACTTGTTTGTGTTGTGTATTACCAGACCCCTTCATGGGGATAGGGCAACTGGTGTGCAGTGAAAGTACCCCATAAAAAGCACAGGAAGCCTTGGGGGAGGAGGGTGTTTCAGTGGTGGAGGCTTATCTCTGAAAATGTAAAAAAAAAAAAAAAATAACGAGATGGTTCAGTGGGTACAGGCACTGGCAACCTGAGTTTGATCTGTAGAACCCACATGGTAGAAAAAGATAACTAACTCTCACACGTTATCCTCTGACCTCCTTTGGCACACGTGTGTATGTGTATAGGAGTGCACACTTGTACGTGACACACACACACACACACACACACACACACACACACACACACACACATTACATTAAATCAATCACTCAATCAATCGATGTAAAAAAGGATTTAATAGACAGATTTCCGCAAGGGAATTTTTTCCAGTTGAAAACAAACAGATGGTTTAAGAGTTCTCTTTATTCCGCAGTAACTCTAATCTTGAAAGGATAACAAAAACAAAGTTCAAATAAAATTAGAAATTGAAAGAGGCTGGAACTGTACATGTAGCAGCTCTCAGAATGACCACGAGAAGATAAAACAAGTGTATGTCAATAGCTTAACAATTTAAATGAAAGTATAAGGAAGAACATAGCATGTAAAAAGCCTTTACGCAAATACAACTTTACATAAATAGTCTACAAAACACTAAGAAAATCCAGAAAAATTTATGGTCGTGAGCTATATTAGCTCACACTGTAATACAATAATTTAAGGTAAAATGAAACCTTTTGAATTTGGCATCGTTCTCCAGGAAAGTTTTACTGTAAATGCAAAGAATCATTCTAATCTTATGGAAACCTTTCCACAAACTTTGGGATACTCCTCGTATCACATTGACAATGAAAGATTTGCATTTCCAGTTCCCCATTCCTCCATACCAGCTGTTCCAGACTTGACAGCTGGTCTCCAAGGATGTGGAGTCCACTTCCTTAATCTTTGCATCAGGGTTGGTTTCATCAGTTACTCTAGTGATTATAAAAGGTAGCGGAAGGGATGGCCCTGGGAATGGTAGTGTGCTGGTTCTCAGCCAGTGCCTTGAAAGTGTTTCCATGCTCCTGACCCATCATGCGTGCACGCCTTAGCTGGCTTGTTGAATGTGAAAAACATGTAACTCAGCCATCCTTGCCATTTCATCCCATGGCCAGCCAGCTGTGAGGCAGATAAATAAGGGCTTTCTACACTACCCCCAATATTCAGCACACAGACCTGTCCAAAAAGCCCAACCACATCTAGTCTAAATCATAGGAATTTCCAGCTGATCCTTGGACTCATGAGTGTGTTGTATGAGTCAGTTCCACTAATCCTAGACAAAATAAACTGATGTTGGGTAAATTTCAAAATGACTTCTGGGCCCCTAGCTTCTAGTGGGTGGGGGAAGATTTTAGTGTTCACTATCAACCACCATGCCCCCCCCCCCCCAACACTTTAAGATAGTGGTGAAATAGTAAATGCTCCTCTATAGGGAAAGGCAGGAAATCATGGCAGAACCAGTGGGCAGGACAAATAATTACCGAGAACAGTGACTGGGGGACCACTCTTGGAGTAATGAAACCTAATCAAAGCTCCCTTCCTTATGGCAAGGGATGCGGTTGCCCGTTAACATTCCTGGTAAGTCTTCACAGTTGTTATAAAACATCACTATGAGTATACAGACAACTGATCTACCTCCCTCTCCTAAATCATGACGTTAATATAATCCTTATATCAACATGAGTCAAAGGAAAAACAAGTGATAAAAATTATAGAGCATTTTAAAGAATATTAATTTGAGAATTTGATCCAAGGTCTAGCAAACTGACCTGAGAACACAGAGTTTATTCCAACAGTGCCATGGGGACTCGAGGCTGGAAATTCAGTCTGTCCAGTCTGGTTTCAAAGTAAAAGGATAGTATAGATGAAAACCATGGAGGAACAATGTTGTTATCTTGCAGAGTATGAATGCAAAATTGTAAGCACAAATCTACTAAGCTAAACTCATCACAACAAATATATTTCAGACAAGCGAGGACGGCTTAGCATGAGAAAGCCAAGGAACTTGCCAAACTCAAGACTAAGCTAGAAATGTAGGGAATATGCCTCTGGGTAATCGTGGTGCACTAGAAGCTGCCCCTTCTGGGCTGATGAAAGAAGGTGTTAGAGTAAGGAAAAAAATAGCCTCTTCCAAAGACAAAAGAGAAGACTTTCAGAAATCTACAAAGGAACTGAAGGAATACCTGGAAGAAAGAGAAAACAGATAAAACAAAAAGACTCGAAGACACAGAGGAATAAGATGAACACAGCTTCTGCTTTGATGGTCTCTAGATGGAAGCGAGCAGAAGCCCCTCCCAAAGGTGAACCAGGTTCGAGACTGGCAGGCCTGGCCCAGGAAAAGCCTATAGCCTTCGCACAACTCAAATCCAGTTGTGGATGTTGGTGAAACACAGACACCTTCAAGTGGGCCATGGGGAAGAAGAATCCCATTTGTCATGCTGAAAGACGCGGAGGTCAGTGCTTGGGTGCCATCTTGAGAGAGTAAAACTGATAGCTGGGGAGGTAGCTCGGTGGGTAAAGTACTTGCTAAGCAAGGATGAGAACCTTAGACTGGATTCTAGAATCCATGTAAAACCGGGTATGGTACTGCATGTCTGCAGTCCCAGCACTAAGATAGTGAGGTGGGAGGCAAACTTAGGAGAAGCCCAAAAGCTTGCAGGCCAACTACTCTGGTCTGGGCAGGGATGGATAATAAAAGCCCTTGTCTCAAAGTGGAAGGTGAGGGCCGAGACATGAGATTGTCCTCTGACCTTCTACATGTGCACCTGCCCTCTCCTGGGAGAAAAATATTGAAAACAAACAAACAAACAAACAAACAAACTACCACAAACAGCTACCTTGAGAGCTTACATTGTATGACATTTGTTCCTGTTGTATGAGTATCTATTTACTCTAGACAGGAAGCTGAAAACCCAAAGCACAGATACTACCAAAGCCCAATTTGGTGACCCCATGAATTTTATTGCAGTTACTTAAAGGAATACAGGTGAAGGGTTCCTCACAGAGCTGAAAGGGCTCAAAGCTGTACTACCAAAGCCTACCCCAGTATGGGTGACAGCCATCAAAGCTGGTGTTCACTGCATAATCTGCAGGCAGCTCAGCAGGTTGAATAGTATCCTTTCCAGGTGGCTCAGTTGGTTTTAGACTTTTCCAGGCAGTTGGCTGGTCTTTGTTTCCTCTAGGCAGTTCAGATGGTGGCTACTTCTACACTGCTTGTCTTGTCTCAGTATGTCTTAATACTTCCAGTGTTTGGGGTTGGGGGTTGGGGCAGGGCCTAATGGATCTAGTTGGTTTCAGGGACTTCCTGAAGCTGTTCTTAAGTTGTTTACTTTTTGAGTAACTTCCCTGCAGGATGAAAAGCTTCACCTCCTTGAGAACATCTTGTGTCTTTATGAGCTTCCCTCTAAGATGGAAGGTTTTGAATTAGAGGGAACTGCTACACAGCAGCTTGAGACTCAGGGAACAACAGCAGGTTAGGGAGTCTCAATTTGTCCTGCCACAGTCTCAGGACAAGGGAGGCCCAGACAGCCAGGTATGAGGAGCAGGAGGAGGGCTGAAGGGTGAGGGGGCTGGCCAGGTGGGAAAGTACACAAGGACAGTAGCCTTATCCTTGGTGGCCAGGAGCAGATCTTATCAAATGAAAATAAATGCAAAGTGGTGAGCTGAGGCCAGCAGGAGGGAAAACAAAACAAAACAACACAACACAACAAACAAAACCCCAGAGTCATCTCTCTGTCATTCACAGCTGTAGAACCCAAGAACTCCGTGGTCTCAGCCACATTTCCCCCATAAGGTGATGAGTACCTAGGCGGTGTTGAATGTAAGAAGGCAGGACTGATTTCACTGTTGTGGGCCCTTTGTCTCAGGGCATAGCATGTAGGGAGGGTGGAGAACCTCCCTAGCCTTCAGTCTGCAAAGCTAAGTGTGACCAGCAGAGGTCTCTGGTATGTAAAGAAGGAAACCTACCAAGATGAAGAAGACAGCTCTGGGGAACCTCAGATCATTGCCCATCTACAGACTCAACAATAGCATAAACCACAGAAAGACAAGGAGCCACAAGATCAACTGACTGCCCTAGGCTCCATGAATGTAATGCTGTTACATTCTTAGCCGCTCACTGCCCTCTTTTTTGGGAACCTTGTGGTTCTCTACTGCCACATTTGACCAGAGTTTCAGCAGGATTTATTATTATTACTTAAATTATATTTCTTTTTATTATGTTTAAAATTATGTTTCACTTATCACTCCCCATTGTCCATCCACCTAATTTTGTTTACATTTTAAAAATTATTGGGCAGGGCCTCTCAGAGGACAGCCATCCATTGGACTGAAGTCAGGGGCCCCTATGGTTGAATTAGGAAGACCAGCAGTCTTAACAAATCCAGACCCCAGGGAGCTCTAAGAGACTGAGCCACCAACCAGGCAGCACACACGGGCTGGTCCGGTCCAGACCACCACCCTCCCCCTCGCCCCCATGCACATATGTAGCAGAGGATTGCCTGGTCAGGCTCACTCGGAGATGATGCCCCTAATCCTCAAAAGACTTGAGGCCCCAGGGAAGGGAAAGGCCTGGTGATGGGGGAGGCAATGGGATGAGGAACTGTGGGAGGGGGGACTGGGAGAGGGGTTTTAGTGATGGGAATGTAAATAAATAAAATAATTAAAAAATAAAAATGAAAAAATTATTGGGCAATGTGTTTTCTTTTTTCTTAGCTTTTTTCTTTTTGCTCTGGAGATTTGAAAAAAAAACTACATTTAGTAGTATTTTGACTTTACCCTATTGATTTAAGAATTTCTTTACAGTTTTATTTTTTATCTTTCATCTTATATTTATCTAATTTAAAAATCATTTTCACCATCAGGGAGTCTTTTCCTTCCCTTTTTAAATTTCACATTTATCCAAATAATTTTTAATTTTACTATCCAAATAATTTTTAATTTTACAGCATATTCTTCAGTAGTTTTCAGTTTTGTAGTCATTGATGATATATTAGGGAACTGTAATTAATTTTAAGTGTATTTGTATATCCTGCATATACTGAGGTTCTTGCTGTTGGAACAGTTTCTTTTCTCCAATGTAATTAAAAGTAAGCAAGGTGCAAGAAAAATTCAGCAAGAAAAAAAGATTTTTGAAAACAAAACAAAAAATTTAGCAATGTTGAAAATCAAAAGTTTAACGAGTCAGTCAATCAAAACATCCCCATAGAATAGACAGTTATAATTAATCACAGTTTAAAAGTCAAGATTCAATTTCATGAGAAAATTATAGTTCATTGAAGAACATCAAAACTTAAACACAGAAATTAAGACATGTTCACATGGAACACAGAAATTAAAGCATGTTCCTATGGAAGACTTATAATTATTCCTATTGCATTGACAACCATTCTTTGCATTGCATTTAGACTTGATGAGTTTCCACTCAAGTGTACACGCTTAAAAAACAAAAAAAACCCCAAAAACTAGAAAAACATTCCAAAGTTTGGATGTGAGGAATGTTCAAGTCACTCCTACATGAAAATAATTTCGGGAGAATTTCTGTCAGATGTCAGGATTTGTTAGCAATTAAAAAGCCATTATAGTGAAGTGACTTAGCTGCCAGTGGAATAGAAGAGAAAGCCATACATATGGAAGCCCACTGTCTGACTGAGTTTGCCTTATATAGCAGAACACAGTAGCGAGCAGGCATCACGGGTAAGCCGTGTAGAACAGTGGCCTCACACATAAGTTGGCTGCTTTGCATAGTGTTATCAATATTATTATTGTAGATTGGTAATGAAACTATGATGATAGGATGACTCATTACCTCACAGGACAGAGAAAGTTGATCCTCACCTCACACCATAGACTCAAATACCAACTTATCTCATACGAACTTACCTCACACTCATATACCAAATTGCCTCTTAATAAAAGACTTCAACATAAAATGGGAATCTTTGATCTTCAAGAAGGCAATGTAGTGTTTCTGAGACAGCTTAGCCAATGAAGGTCTCACAATACCAAACCTGGTGACCTGAGCTCTTAGGCCCAATAGATGTAGTACATGAGGAATTAGTTTTGTTTACTTAAGCTCCAAAGCAAAACCCAACCAAACAAAAGTCAAGGGGGCAGAAGTCATCTCCACATGGGAGAGGCAACGGAAAGGAAGAATCTGAAAAGAGTTGGCACCCAGCAATAAGAAGATGGGTAAAGGACTTGCAAGAAACTGTTTAGTGAACAGCTTTATGCTAATGGTGGCCAATGAGGATTTAAGGACAGTCAGGTATGTAGTCAAGAAATGCAGGTGAAATTTAAAATGAGATAGAAATAGGAATTCCCACCTCCACTCCCCCCACCCCCCTCCACCATGTCAAATTAATAGAATGTTGGTCAGGACGTGGCATGTCCAGCATCAGTATAAATTCGTGTGTCTCTGAGTAAGTAGGTATTATATGCTGTATATAAATTTCTGCAAGATTTTATGACTTATTAATTCCACCCCAAGTTTGCAAACCTTGGAAATCCTTGAGCATATAGGCAAGGAGTCAATATTCAAGAACACAGCCGACATCGCTCGAAAGGGTAAAAAATGCTATGCATTGGTTTTTCTGGTTGGCAAGACGGAGGAGAAGGTCTGGGAGAGTGGCTGTGAAGGTGGATGGATATCGGCTATGATCATGATGGTAGAGACATCTCCAGGACTCTGGCTTCGGGGCTCTGCTTCAGTGTTGTCCTCCTGTATAAACAGAGTATGAGCTGTTGCCTGCTGTTATTTCGTTTCGGCAGCAAGATGAGCAGTAAAGTTACTGTGACCAGGTGTTCGATCAAGCTAATCTCTTCTGCTTAGGAGATTGGAAAAGGAAGCTCATGCCACACGCTCAGCCAGGCCACTCAACAGTGCGTTCTTCTTCCTCATATTCATTTGCCCTTCCCTTTTCTTGTTAGCCTATAGTCTCCCAATAGCCTCTGTCCTATTGGCTATTTCGCTCTCAGGACCCTGGACAAAGGCCGGAATCTCATAAGCACTTAGAAAGTGTTTGTTGCAAGGGTGGAGGAATGAATGAATGATTGAGAAAAGAGAGAGAAACTTCCAAGACAATTTCCCTATAAAACAATCTGAAAAATCACATTTCTTTCCCAGTTGAAATGCCCATTACCGTTTAACTCACTTTCTCTAATCGCAGAGCATGTGATTCGATTTGTTAGAAAATAATTCAGTGTATGCTGGAATGGGAATAAAATGTTTGTGCCAGGGCATCCAGAGAGCTACTGGCTTTCGGATCACTGCACAAGGGGCAAGGTCAGACTAATCTGGAACCCATTCGTCCGACTGAAATGTTAGTGAGAACACTTTCCAGGAACACCACCTTGTCCTCAGCCCTCTGAAGGTCATGGACGCCCTGAGTGGCCATCTTTCCACCTGGACAGCTGTGTTGAGAACACTATTGTCCCCAGGCTGCCATCCTCTGGGGGCCGACCTCATCAGTCACATCTCTGTCTTTGTATGGAAACGGCAGCCATGTGAACACAATTATTATGGTTAGTGGCTAGCATCTCTAATGGGAAAAACCCAGAGAAATTCTTGGATATCAGATGTATATTACAGAGGTTTCTAATAAAAGCGCTATAAAGCATTAATGTTGAAAGAGGTTGGGAAAGCACAAAACAGGGTGAAAAGAAACATCCTGTGGAAGTTTTAGTGAGGGGAGTTTTTTTTTCTTGTTAATGACCAGAATCACATTTTTTATTTTCAAGAGAGATTTTTATTTAAAACAGAATGATGTTGCTGCCTTTCTCTTCAGAAATGTTTGTCTTTTGATAGCGTCTTTCCTGGTTTCCCAACTGTCCACTTGAACAGTGAAGGGGACAAGAGAGGTGGTTGCCGGGCCCATTGGAGGATGGGGTTTGCTTCACACGTTTTCCAGGCCTCTTTCCATTGTCATTGTTTCTCAGGACTTTGTCATAACGGCGTCTGATCATTTGAACCCATCTGAAGCTTCCTTGGTGTCTGCTCTCTGGGGCTTCTGTGCAGCAAGCTCTATAAAGCTTTGCAACGCTTGACTTTAGAAATGAGTAACAGGAAGGCAAGGAGGGTCAGGAGAAGGCAAGGAGGTTTTGATTATGAATGGGAAACAATTCTTAAAATAATCTACCTTGAAATTGTTGTTCCATTTTTCTTTTAATCGGGTTTCAGTTTGAAGGTTTAAGTTCTCTCTCCCCTGCTCTCCCAGCCCGCTCCCCTCCTGGCCCTCCTCCCCCCTCCCGGCCCTCTCCTCTCCCCCTTCTCTCACCCAGTTCCCTCTTCCCATCCACCTCCACCTCCTATATCTATTTTGTTTCCCCTTCTGGGAAAGGTTCAAGCATCCTCCCTTGGGACCTCCTTGTTATTTGGCTTCTTTGGGTCTGTGGATTGTAGCATGGTTGTGTTGCACTTAGTGGAATATCTACTTATACGTGAGTGCACATCAATGTGAATGTCTGATGTGTAGAGAAAAAAGTAGTCACAAATTTCTGTTAGATTTGGCTAAAAAGCTTGATTGAGTTATGAGTAACATTAAACTCTGACGCCTGGGCTGACAGATGGCTCAGCAGGTACAGGTGCTTGCTGCCAAGCCTGACAACTTGAGTTAGAGTCTCAGGGCCTGGGGTTGTCCTGTGACCTCCACATTCGCACAGAGGCATGGGTCAATCTCCAACCCGAATAAATAAATATTTAAAAACTTCCAAAACACATAGTGGCCCAATAAGAGGCGGTGACAGTGTCTTTGAGCTTATCTTCAGTGGCTTGCCATGAACTTATTACTTAATGTTGGGAGACACTTAACAGCTATCTAGACACCCTTCTCTATCCCAGGATTGGTGAGCGCGTTTGGAAGGTAGCAACACAAGATTCACATTGTAAACCCCTTACCTGCGATTCATCAGTGACTCTAGGACCCTTTAACATCAGGGTCTGTGTGAATGGTCACAGGACAACAATTGCCACATTCTATTATTGCCACATGCAATAATTCTATTAATACCTCTGCAATAAGTGATAGCGCTTCTCCAGTGGGCTTTGTCATAAACTAGATGCTTACCCTAGAACTTAGGAATAGAGAATCTTTCTTTCTTTCTTTCTTTCTTTCTTTCTTTCTTTCTTTCTTTCTTTCTTTCTTTCTTTCTTTCTTTCTTTCTCTCTCTCTCTCTCTCTCTCTCTCTCTCTCTCTCCCTTCCTTCCTTCCTTCCTTCCTTCCTTCCTTCCTTCCTTCCTTCCTTCCTTCCTTCCTTCCTCTCTCTCTCTCTCTCTCTCTCTCTCTCTCTCTCTCTCTCTCTCTCTCTTTCTTTCTTTCTCTTTCATATACTAGGTGACAAGAAAATGTGAGGTGCTAGGGACACACAGTAAGGATTCCTACATTCTACTGCAGGGAGTGTCTAGCAGGGGAATGCGGTTGATAAACAACTATGATACATACGATGTGAGATTGACAGTCTATTTGAGTTCTATTTGAGCCCTCCTAGCTCGAAGTGATTGGCTGTTATTGCCTCGATCTATTTTACATAGAGCATCCATTGGCTTGAGGTGCTATAAAAACACCACAGATTAGATAGCTCAAATGACAGGAAGTGAAATAATAAAAAATGGTCACTGGAAGCTTGTGTGAGAGAATTCAACTATTACCGTTTGGGCATTTTCAATCGGTAGGCTGAGCAGTGTGTGTCTGTATTACTTCACCTTTGGCCTGACTCTGAGCATTGACCACGTTGATGCTGTTATTTCAGTTTCCTGCTTAAGGTATGAGGGGCAGGAGAGGCAAATGGTCTGAGGTGTCTTAACAAATTGGAGCAGGATGCAGGATTGAGAGTTCATGGTCTCATCCTATTTTATTCTGCTCTAGACATTAGCTAAATGCTTTATAAAAGGTCTTTATAAAAGGTTTCCCACTAATGCCGTTTGGTGAAAATAGCATGAAATCTAGATTTAAAAAAAAACCAAAAAACAAAAAACCCAAAAACCCAAAAACCAACAACAGTCCCCCCCCCTCCATGTCCTGTGTTATTAGTCTTCTGATTCCTTTGGAGCAGTTTCACAAGTCAGAAGGCAGAAGCATTGCCCTTATTGTAAGCATGGTGGTTGGTAGCTTTAGGTGGACACCGTGTCTGAGTGATGAAATTCAGGATAAATATTAATGAAGTGGCTGTCTCTGCCCAGCCTTGGGCATGTTTTCACATGGGTTGATTCTCATTAGATGTGTGTGTGGGGGGGGGGTGGGCAAGCATAAAGGCACGGAGGCTCCTGAAGCTATTCCTTCCAAGCCCACAGATCCCATCCAGTGTGTTGCTCATTGAGCAGGCCCCCTGCACAGCATCTTATGTGCTCAGGATGTAGAAGACATGGGGAGGAACTATGGACAGTACAGACTCTAATCCCATTGGAGATGGTCCTTCTGGGGTTTCTTCTCCGCAGGGTGACTGGTGTGCATGTATTTCCAAATGAGGAATCATGAGTGTTCCTCATCAGTCAGTGGCCCAGATGTCACTCACCCTGTGTAAAAATTAAGACAAAGCTATAAACCATTATGCTATGCACTGTGAAATCCAGCTTCGGGAAATAGAATAGAATAATTTTTTTTTCTTTACACGGAACAATAAAGAAAACCCCACCATAGGTTATTGATACATGTCTGTGGTTCTCTCTGGAGGGTGCAATTTTCAACTTGTTATTAAAGGGGATGCTGAGAGTTCTGACTTCACTGAGAATTTTAAGCTATCACAGTCTGGGCTATTTCCCTCCCTCCTGACACTCATTAAATTTTAGCTAGATGATGCACACTTTCTGTGTTCACCTGTTGGGGAAGACATATCTGAAATAAATATCTGTCAGGTACGTTGTTACTCGCAAAAATACGTGTAGTTTTAAGCCCTGGAAGAGGAGTGTGCTTAGAGGAAGCACACGTTGTCAGCAGCATGCAGTAGAAGCTCATGTTCCAACAGAGGGGGCCCAGGATGTTCTCAGAGGTTTCCTGGCACATTTAATACTAGAAGGCTGGTTTGAAAATTTCCCATTCAACTCTACTAAAGAGTTGGGGGTGGTGTGGGGGGGGGGAGAAAAAAACACTTATCTTAAAGATTCATGATTCAAGCGGCCAATAGAACCTGCAGTTACCATAGTGCTGGGCCCTAGATTTCCCTTTAATGTAATTAAGCCTCAAGATTTATGAATACAACAGGCCAGAACTTGATCCGTGTTCGTTTTCAATTACTGCAGTGAAAGGGCTCTATCCAGATGTCTCTATTTATAGCATTCAAGCAGGCCGGGCCAGGGGATGGGGGGGGGTCCAAATTGTCAACTTGTTAATTCTTCACAGAGGGTACTCAGCTGAGGTTCTGGCTTTGACCCTTTGACAAAAGGCTAGAGGCCCTGGGGGCGAGGGCATCAATGCTTCCAGGGACAACACGGGGAGCCCCAGGGGTCACTCTCTCTGCTTTGTAGGTATTTGTGTAATAATGGGGTCCGTTCCTTATTTTTTTATTTCTGTTACAGTTCTGGGAACATGGAAGGGGGGAAAACTGGCTCCAATGTAGATGTGAAAGACAAACATATATAATGAGAGCATCAGGTGTCCCCTGGCAACAGTAACTGGGATAAAATGCTACAGGGGAACACACAGTATGCAGTGACCCACATAATCGGGCCTATTTTGGGAGTATTGTTTTATTTTTCTTTTGAAGGGTGTTGTGTCTTTTTTTTTTAAATGTTCCCAGGTCTGCAATTTAGTTTTGCCAGGATTATCAGGACCTGTGTGTCTTTTCTCTTGACACAGTTAAAGGTTTATTTCTTTTTGGGAACAGGTTTTTAGCCACCAGAAACCCACCTGCTAGGGAAGTCTAAAAAAAAAATTCCATTTTCTTCTCTTTTATTTATTTATTTATTTATTTATTTATTTTTCTTTGAAAAAGATTTCTGTGCTTTCCAGGACCACTCTACAGGCTTCTCGGACATGTGCAAAGTGTTTTCTTACACGAATGTGGATGTCTGCGTTGGAGATATCATTTTAAAAGGAAAATCCCAAACAAAAGGCTTAGAAATAAGAGCCCAGCGGGGGACGCAGACCCACTAATGAAACGGACTGCATCCAATAAAAAGCCCCAAATCCTGCCCAGGGTTTTCCTTGGTGGCTCCCGTCCATCATTTCATTTTCCTAACTCACAACCCTGAGTTGTTACCTTGTAAACAAGAATGAAGTCGGAGATTGTGTTTGCAGAGCGATAATTGGTTGTTATATTAACGTGGGGGTACAGTTAGAATGGTCGGTCAGTTCTCTTCTGTTTCAGAACTAGAAGGGTCTGCAAACCTTCCTGGTTAGTCCCTTTAAAACAATTGTGTGTGTGTGTGTGTGTGTGTGTGTGTGTGTGTGTGTGTGTGTGTGTGTTTGAGTCATGACCTTTACAGGACTCAAATGTATTTCAATGAATTTAAACAGATTTGACTAGAACAAGGAGTTTTTTGAAAATAGAGCCTCCACCCAGGCTCTGTAGCCCACTGTTGCCCTTCCTGAAACACCTCTTCCTTCTCCCGTTATTTAAGAAGTTATTTAATAATTCAGTACCAAATCTAATCAAGTTCAAGAACTTCATTATACATAAATGTACCCTTCTGGTTTCAATGAATATACTTTCGAAACAAACATCATTTCTAACTACTACCCATTCCCCCTCCACGCCTCCACTCCCCTCCTCCATTTTTTTTTTTTTTAAAGAAATGTGTACCAGAAACGCAGGACAGGAGAACAGGGCTGAAATATATCATGATTAGCCATTCCTCCTGGAAGGCTGTTGTCTGACCGTCTTAGCTAATTAATCTGTCTCTTGCGGAAGCACTTGTGTATTTCCTGTGCATCCCTCGGTTGCACAGTCGGCTTTGAAACCACGCTGAAGCAAGGCAGTGGGGGTTTCCCCACGTTTTTCAAATTTTGCTTAGTTCTCTTGCTGCTACTGCCTCTGGTTGGTTCTATCTATCATATCCATTCAGTCGATTTTGTTCTCTGGAGTGTTTCAAAGTTTACACTTACTTGGTCCTGTTTGCCTTTTGAAGGCCCCCTTAATTCACTTTTATGATCTCTTCCGCAGTCTCTGGTTCTCACTCATCACAAGGTCCTGTGGGTTCCCCCTCCCTGCTATGACGCTACAGCAGGCAAGGGAGGCTAAAGCAGACACTGAGTAGCAAGCAACAACGAGCGGAGTGCAAGAGGCCCAAACTGGAAGTTATCATCTGTTCTGTGAGCAATTCACAAGGAACTGGCTTCAATGACCGGAAGTGGCAGATCACGCGATCTGATCTTCAAGCCTCTGTGGAAGGAGACTTCCAACATGCTGCCTGCTTTTGTCAGTGCTCAAGGCTTAGCTAGGGACACATACATAACAATCTTCGCTAGCAGCATAGAACCAATGTGCTTAAGCTGTTAGTGAGAAATCCGTAGAAACTGGAAAATATTTTCAAATATATGTGGATAATTAAATGGTCGTGGCAGGAAGGACTGTACACAAGGCCAGTGCAGCTGTCTTAACATTTCTTCGGGTTTGAAAAAAAACAAATCTTCTACAATATATTGTATATATAATACATTACAATATTAAATTAAACTATATAGTAAAATATGCATCATTTCATATGTGTTATATGTAATATTATATAACGTATATGTGCGTTTTGAGTGTGAAGCGCCCCCTTATGCTCACCTGATTGAACACTGAGTCCCCAGTTGGTGGTGCTGTTCTGAGCAATGGTGGATCGCAGGGAGAAGAGGCTGGGCAGAGGAAAAGGCTGCGGATTAGGTCTTAGGGATTATAGGCTCCTGCTTCCAGCCTGTTATCTCCCCCGGGGCTTCCTGACTCTTACATAGTCACACATCTTAACCAGTGTCCTCATCTATTGTTGCCCAGGGGTGCCTCTTGCCTCATGCATTCTCAAGGATGATGGAGTGATGTTCTCTCAAACCTGTGGACCAAAATAAGTCCTCCTGTAAGTTACTTCTTGTCAATTATTTGGTCACAGTGATGAGAAAGGCCCAAGGTATATAAATAATATTTTAATATAATATTATGTAATTCATAATGATGGACAATTTTATAGTAAGCTTTTCTTATACAAACTTAATTTTATGGCAGGAGACTCTTTGTATAAAGTGCTTACATGAGATACATGATTACAAGTTAACATAAGGATTTGAACACCGAGATACGACAAAGTATCCATCAGAGGGGAATCTGGAGTGGAGATGACCAGAGGGTGATCTTTAGTTTACAGTCTCTAAGAAGGTCAAAGGTCAGGATGGAACAGTCAAGTTAAAAAAAAAATAACCCGGAAAACCATATTTCCAAGGGACTGGTATTTATTCTGAGCAGATCGGAGGAGTTTGGAAGTGTACTCTGGAGGATTCTGGGTAGGGAGCATCTGAAGAGTTGAGGTCACTGTGGTCTTTGCCAGTGTCAATACCATGGTCCACAGTGCTTAGCGACATTATGAAGCAGCTTTAGAAGGTTAAGGGCTTGTCTTTTCCAAGCTTTCCCCAAACCACTGCTCATGTGTCCCATGTCCTGGCTGTTTTTAGTTCAAGTATCCCACACACCTTCTGCAGTAAGGCCAGCATGAACATGATTCTTCTAAGTTGTGTTTTTCATGAAAATTCCCCTCATTTTTTTTCTTTAAAACTTAATGATCACCCAGTGTCTCCCAACTCAACTCCTAACTTCTTTTTGGTTCCTTGCCACACAAAGCATGACACAGTAGCACTGTGCTGTCACCCGCAAATGTCACACTTAAGAACTGCGCATGCTTAAAGGCTTCTGCTTGAAGTGAGTTTGTGGTTAGTGTTGGGTCACTGGCCAAGAGTTAGGCATGCCTAATTCATGCATCCTCTCCAGCTGTTATCCACCCTGACGGTCTCTCTCCCGTAAGTGCTGCCACCTCTCCAGCTTGCCTGTGGTCTCTGAATGGACTGTCTCCTTCCTGCCATGTGCGTAGCTCCCTGCCTAGCTTCATATTCCCATTCAAAGAAATTTACATCTTTTACCCACATAAGGTTAGGAAGTCACATAAGGTTGTTTATCTTTTCTTAATGATTGTGATTTCAACCTCTTAATTCTGTTTCCACAATGGGCTCAGATAAGCACATAGGGAAATAACTCCCTATGTAGATATAAACAAGATATGCAATATGTACAAAGTATTAACCAAATATTATACTAAAATGAGCTTCCATTACCATTTTATTATTTTTTAAAATAAAAATTTAAATTATTTTGATAATTTCATATGTGACTACCACCTCCATTGCTCTCCCATGACCCTTAACTCCTCTTGTATGCCTCCCACTTCCTCTCAAATTCATGACCTCTTCTTCTTTAATTATTTAATTATTCTCTCTCTCTTTCTCTCTCTCCTCCCTCTCCCCTCCCTCTTTCCCCCTCCCCCTCTCTCTCATACACACACATGCTTATTCGTGCATAAATACAATCGGTGAGCCTGTTGAGTGTTGCTCATAGGTATATGTGCTTAGGGGTTATCACTTAGCATTAGAATAACCCATCAGTGGCCTTGTCCCTGGAAAAGACTGGCTCTCCTCTCTCTCGGCAGTTATTGTCTGTGACTCTTCATCTAGGGGTGGCCTTATGTGACTTCCCCTGTCCATCTTGTGTATCCCTCCAGCCACTTTTAAAGCATTGCTTCTAACCTGTCCTGAGCTGATTTATATCCATGAGTGCTTCTTGCAGAAAATGCTTTGGTGTGAGTCATCCCGTTTCTGTTACAAAGTAGCATCCTGAGATCTGCTGATGGTTGGTTGTCCGGTGTTTAGTGGTAGACAGGAGTAGGCTGTATGCATCTAAGGATCAAGCTTGTTGGGGTCTGGATTTCATGGTCTGGCTTTGGAGAGCAAGAGAACCATGCTTAGGGACGAATGGCTCCAAAACCTGTATTTTCTACAGATATAAAGATTACTCTATTAAAAAATGACTATTGAGAAAAACTATTTTCTCAGTCGGTTAAAGGAGTTTTTAGATATATGGTTCTCAAGAATTAGATCTGGGTTGTCACTAATTAACATGATTTTATGTGAGCAGATAAATAGCTCTTGGTTATAAGACAGAGGAACAAAGTTGACTTCAAATATCACTGTGAACAAAGCTGAATTAGCTCAGCGTTATACACCTAACTGATGCTCTATTTCAGAATTCGGTTCAAGGTCAAGTGCGAAATGTAGCCCCTGTCACTTGGATATTTATTATGCAATGACACCATTCATCTCTCCATCCAAATAAGTGATTATTCAAGTATCCACCCATTTATATATTCATTTGTTATCCTCTTTCCCAACAACCCCATTGTCGATACCACAATTCCCTTATTCAATACATCTTATGTAGGTTCTATCCAGTACAAAGTTTTCTCCTTATTGGGAGGATTCTAAGAGCAGATAAGGCTATCTTTCTTCTCAAAGGGCTCAAAGCCTGATTTATTTAGTGCTTTTATTTTTAACAATAGATTTATTTATTTTTATTTATATGCATTGGTGTTTTGTATCCATTGTGCGTCTACGCACTGCATGCATGCCTGCTGTCTGCTGGGGACAGAAGAGGGTGTGAGATCTCCTAGAACTGACGCTATGGAATGGTTGTGAGTTGCCATGGGAATTCTGGGAATCGAACCCAGGTCCTCTGGAGAAAGCAGCACTTTAACTGTTGAGCCATCTCTCCGACTCCGTTTTGTTCTGGTGCTTGGTTTTTGTTTTTTGAAACACGGTTTAACTGCATTGCCCAGGCTCGTATTGATATTGTGATCACCTTGCCTAATTATCAGCACGGACTGACACCCCAGCGTCTCTGTAAATATGTCTTGGATCATTATGATTAGGACCTTGAGGCAGTTAAAGAGAGGGGAGAGTTGAAGGAAAGAGTGTGCATGCCCCACACTGGGGAAGCGTGGAGACTAGAGGGGGCGGTGGGGCTTGTGAGAAGGTTGGTTATTGTATTTGGAGGGGAGAATGCTGGCCAAGGTTGAGAGAGTGGTTTGGATAAAGGAGTCACCCTTCATGCTGACGAGAGGTGTTGAGAAAGCCTTTGTGATTTCTGAGCAGGGCAAGTGATACGAATTCGGACTCTCCCTTAGAAGGTCGATCCAGGTCGTTTTGGAAGGTAGAATGAGGGAGCCTGAGGAGACAAGAGACATAGCTCCGTCCAAGTTAGTTATTCAGATTTGGGTCACTTCCAATACTCAGACGGTTGCCATAGTGAGGCGAGGGGGCTTTCCAGTTAAAACTCCTCAGTCGTGTTCACATTTCAGGGGCAGAAAAGAGAAGTTGCGTTTATGTTGCTTTCGTTTTTAGTTCACATTCAATGTTGACTTTCTCCTAACTGTTGAGAAGGTTAACTTATATACTCAGATTGTTCTTAACCTGGTGCTTTAGTATAGTGGCCTAAAAAGATGTGGGTGGCCGAGTGAAGAGGGGAAGATACAGATGTGTCCAAATTTAAGAGTGGGGGATGGAAGGATCTGGCTCCTTTCTTACTAAAATAATGGAAACCTAAAACGAATCTGCCGTCCTGGTACATAGTAGTTGTAATATTTTTTATGTGACTAGTATGCAAATACAGCTCTACCTCAGCAAGACAGCCTGCTTGAAAGCATGGTGCTCAGGGAACAGAATGGTAAAGCAGAGATTTCTGTAATTCTCGGGGTCACCATCTTAAAATTAAACGTGATAATGCAAAGTAGGGAACGAAAGATACCTTTAGTGGAGTGCCCAGTGCATAGAGTTGTTAGGTTGGGGCTAACTATCTTTGTGCTCTACAAAACAGACCCCAAGATCACTGTTACACATAGTCATAAACACAGTATGTTATATGAGTGAATTCATTCCAGTTTCATGGGTAGGATGCACCAGAGATGTGGAGTGCTTTCTTTAGCTTCAGGAGTGTCTTAGGTCCACGAAACCATCATTCCTACAGAGTTTCATTGAAACTTATCCATCGGATCCTCTCTGTAGCAATGCTGACTGTCACTAGATTTTTAAACTCACCCCTGCCCCGTGTGTGTGTGGAAAGGTGTATTTCCTCATATATGAAACTCTGCCTGTGTTATATGCTACTCACCCCTCCTGAGTCCCTGATATACTAAACCTTCTGGTTTATTCAAGATTCTGATATATTCTGAATGTCTTATAAGCTCAACAGGTCAATTTGAAAATGTATCGGAGTCAGAAATACTTTTTAACCATCTCCATTTCTTTTCTACAGAGTTCTGTATTAGTTTTTATAACCATACATGCCCCTTAATGAATACAAATTTTAGTTAGAACAGAAGAGACATCCAGATGACATCCTAACACACACACACTATACCTTACACACTCAGTTGTACAAAGGCCAAGACATACTCCGAGGAAAAGACCAAGTTGCCCCAGAGATAACCTGTTAAGACATGTGAATACATTGGAGAGAAACCAGGAAGCCTGCACCAGGCAGAGGGGATTTCTCTTCTTGGAAACAGGGAGAAAAGAATAAAATTTGGCACTTTCTCAGCGTGGCAGCTGTGCCTGTCTCCACAAGAAAACACCATCAAGCAATTTGCGAATTCTTGTTATATAATTATTCTTCACTTAAGGTGACTATTGTGCTCTGTCCCTCATTAGGAATATCTTGTGGTTTGATTTTTGGCATATTTAATCCTGTTCAAAACCAAATTAAACTCCTAAAGCATATGCTACCGTAAAGCTTAAATCACAGGCTTCTGTGATATTTTGCAGAAAGGTTGTCTGGAAAAAGGAAAACTCAAAGCAAAGAACTAAATCTACTATCTATGCCTATCATGAGTCCAAGGCTGGGGTGATTTTTGGACCATCACTATGTAAGCACAGCAAGGGAGTGAGTGTCACATTCAAGGGAATACAATGATGACATCACCCATGGCCTCTCCTCTTACCAGAGTTGGCTAGATGAAAGCCTTTTTGCTTGCCTAGAAAATCAGACAATAATAGCTCTGGCTAATTCCACGCTGTACAGGAGGTTCATCAAAAGTGGGAAATATTGAGGAGTAGGCTATCTTGTGGCTCTTTCTCCTTGATGGCACATTTGTGGCCTAGATGAGGCTGTCTGAAGTACACTAATTTCAAGGATTTGACTGGAATCTCTAAGAAAAGGTATATTTTTCCAAACATGAGTACTTCAACTAAAAATTTCAATTTCCCCTTACATTTTTATTTTTACCCCCGTTTGATCTTCATGAAACTTATCTAAGAGTCTTATTAAGCTGTCTAATTCTTTCAACAAAGTAGATTGTTTATTGCCAACTTTGCATTATGATGCTTTGGGCTGTACTAGTTCCTAGCCATGTTCTTCTCTGTGTGAGAAGCCAAGCACACACAATTTTTATATGCTGCTGTGTGGTCGGGATCACACAAGGATTATTTGGTTTCATTATATTTTGTAGACACCATTAGCTGATCTGCATTATTTCCTATTAGTCCTTGTATATCTGGGTTTAATCTTTGGGTACAGTTGCCTTTTCCTCGGGTTGTTCAAATAGTTTATTCTAAAACACAATATTAACAATAATATCTACACATACTCAAACCACTGTGAGTTTTACTTACCATGGTTATTGTCTAACTCCTATTCCAAAGACTGACTAAATGTGTTCACATGTATAAAATGCTTGGCATTGCTTGGGGATTTGCTAAGTGGCTGCTTTTGTCATTCTGTCCTGAGGGTCATGGGGCTGGCTAAGGGAGGAGGAGACGAACGTAGCATATTAGACTCTTGAGTTTAGTCTATATTCTCTACAAACAACATGCCTACCCCATAACAAGGAAAGCCAACTCCACTCTATCCCTAGACACACACTCTGAGATGTCATCTCCTACAGCCTGTGTTGGGTTTGAACATAGTAGCCAAGAATGATGCTCTTCATTTCTGATTATCTTGTCTCCAACTCCAAGCATCTGCTTCCTCCTGTGGAATCTGACACAGGCTTCTTGTTTCCTTATCCTACGGGCTACGAAAGCTCTCTACCAACTACGATATGTCCTCATCCAAAGTTCTTTTTGGTAGGAAGAATTTATCTCTCTGAAAAGTTATTGCATACGGTCTTTCAGACACACACAGCATATACTTGCATCATAGAAGGACTATTTGGTCCTTATCGTTTGGCTGAATTAAAATGTACTTAGCGTTGAAGCGAGTAAAATTAAATCGAAGTAGTCTCTGGGTTCAGTGGATTTCTAACTGATTCTGCATGATAACATTTTTCTTATGCTCGTCAAAGGTTAAAAATTTGGATTTCCTTAAAATGTTAGCTTGCAGAAAGAATTCTAGAACATGTGCTTTCTCTTGGAGTGTCAGATGGTGTTTTGTTGCCTTGGTAACATGCCCAGATGTGACATACACCTGAGTATAAGTATAGTCTACTTAATTATGCTCAACAAACTCAGAGTACAGTAATTAGTGCTTTTGGCATCAGCTTCCCAGTCTGTGAACAGCCGGGACTATATCGAGGTTTTTATGAGTAATAGTTAAGACTACAAGGGGGCTGCAGCACGGCAGCAATGTGTTCTTAAGTCACTCAATCTTTCTGTCTGTCTGCTTATTTGTCTGTCTCTGTCTCTGTCTCTCTCTTTCTCTCGTGTGTGTGTGTGTGTGTGTGTGTGTGTGTACTTGTCATAGTATGTTTAGCTTGCTATAATAAAATTATTGGACTGGGTAATGTATAGACAATAGAAATTCATTGCTCACAGTCCTGAATATTTTGAAGTTCAAGGTCAAGACACTAGATGATCCAGTGTTCTCTGAATATGATCCTTTATTGCTGTCTCTTCTATGATAGAAGGGGCAAAAATGTCCCCTTAGGACTTTATGATGTCTTTAATCCCATTCACAAGGACAAGTCATCTCCTGAAGGCCCCATATTTTGATACCAACACAATGGTATTATGAATTTTAATGCAGGCACTTAGGAACAACAGAAGCACCCTGACTATGGCAATAACTGTCTGCATCAGTTTTTACTTCTGGATATTATATTTGTATTTTCTAGTATCCACTGTTATCACATCATATACAGCAAAGGGGACTGTTAAGGGAAGAATAAATTGCTATAGTATTACATAATAAAAAGGACAATAAGCCTTTGTATTTATTATTTATTTAAAAAAATTTCATACTAATTAAGATTAGAGGCCAGAAAGAAGACTTGGTGGTTAGGAGTACTTTCTCTTCTTGGAGAGCATCCACGTGTGGGTCTCAGCACTCTTTCAGTCAGCTCACAACTATCTAGAACTCTAACTCCAGGGTCATATGATGCCTCTGGCTTCTGGACACATGGGCATACTCTCTTAGACAGACACAGACACACATGCACCCACAAATAGTAAAAATATTTAAAAATGATTAAATAGACTTTGTTAAGGAAATAAATACCAAATAAATAAAAAGGTGTGTATTTAATATCGCATTAACTATTTTGATATATTAATATTGTATATCATATTAATATATAATATTATTAACAAAAGAGATTTCTTTTTAGCTATGTGGTGAATGAGTTCACTGTATCTTGGGTTGATAAAATAGATGGCAAGTGGATCTGCAGATGTTCTGTGTGCTTCCATACAGATGGGAGAAAGGAAACAACTCAAATATGTCTTTTCTCAAAGGTTTTCTCAAAGATAGATAAATTCCATAGTCAATGCAATTAGAACTGAGCTTGGAGTCCTGGGTATAGATCTTGGTCCAAATCTTCTTTGTTTAGTATCTGTGTGTTCTTGGACGTGTCAATTTGTCCAGTCATCCATCAGTTTTCTTACATGACTATAGACCACAGTTTCTCTTCTACAGGATGACTGAGATGAGCTCAGTAACTGCCGATCTCATTTATTACTCTTACCGGTTCAGCTTCCAGGAGGGTGAAGGTACAGAGTGTACAGGTTTCTGCTTTGCACCTACTTTTCTCATTAGAAAGGATAGAGGCCAGCTGCATTCAACCCTAGATAAGAACCACTCTGGAAGTTGCCTCCTGTTCCCACCCATTCTTTCGATTCTTTTTCTTGCTGGAAACAAGTTACAGTCTTAAATATCCCTCTTGTAGCTCATTCCAAAGCACTGGCTACAAAAAGAAGATAGATGCTGCGTCTCTTTCCCTTCAGCTCTGGGACTTGCTTGGAGCAGGAAACCCAGTGACAGCATTGGTAATCTTTCATGGGGGGGGGGGGGCTTGGAAGGATTTCCAGGCAGTGGTTGCTTGTTGACTTGAGCATCTGCACTAAGGGTGTGTCTGTATCCCAGCCAGAGGGATTAAAGGTGTAAGTCCTGTGTACATTCCAGCTGGATCACACAGACCTAAGAAGGTCTTTGGATGTGATCTTTGCCAGAGCAGTCATGTTGCTCTGGTTTGACTTGAACATGTATTCAAGTCAGAGATGATTCAGTTGCCCGACCTAACCATCACACTGGAAAAATCAAGCACACACAGCCACAGAGACCTTGAGTCAGAGATGATGGTTCTTCATCATACTTACCTTCTTTTCATGTAAATAAGGCGCTTGAGTGAATTATTGAGCTAGAATAAAACTTTGAGATGCTTGACCTCATAATTGAGTATCATTTTAGTTCTGTTTTCGATGTTTGCTTGTGAAGATTGTGTCCTTGGAAGGGGGTGACCCCAGGAAACAGCAGGTTTGAAGAATCTGTTCATATTCTGATGACAGATTGGATACAATGAGGTAGAAATGTGACCAGGGATTCAAGCATCAGCTGGGATGCTGAATTACATGATGTTCAAGATGTCTTCTAGCCCGAGATCCTTAGGTTAATTTTTTTATTATATCAGTTAAGAATATAATTTCTTAAACATGAATCCCAGGAAGTAAGTACCAGGTCTGGGGTTCACTTGAAATTGGACATTTAAGACTTTAAAATAACATTTAGTTTAATAAACTTATGTTTGGTTTCCATGAAATATATTTAGAACTCTGGTTATGGCCATAAGTGCTCAGTCTAAGGTGAAAATGATGAAATTTGGAGAAGTGAAACTATAAATATTTAAGATTTTCAAATGAAAGAGCTGATAGATGCAATGGTCAGACCCCAAAATTACTTTCTGGTAAAGGAAAAAAAATACTTATTTGTATATACCTCTCTCTTCAAAGGCATCTATGGGGCAGCTGACTATTGAAAAGAATTTCTGAATATGAGATTTCAGAAGCACACATCTGTCCATCTTGAGCACAATGAATGTTAAATAGATTTTCAAGTTAGTGTGTGTGTATGTGTGTGTGTGTGTCTCATGGGTATAGAAGCGATGTTCTTATTGAGCCCTGAAAACCACAGTAAACTTCTCTTGTGTCCCATCTTCCCCCTTGCAGAGCCTTAAATCTCACTTCTGCCCACAGTATTGTTCTGAAAGAACTGGCCATATTGTGCTGATTGCTATTAAATTAAAGCAGAAAGGGAGAGACACAAACGTGGAAATCCATATTGCCAGCAGGGATACCACCATCTTTTATTTTGCATTTGGGGAGGGTCAGAAAGTCATGACAGGCATCTGACCCCTGATAACCTCTTTGATGCTTCTATGTGAAGCTTTTTTTTTTCTGGGGGGGGGGGTGAACTTAATTAAATACAATTGAATTTCCCTGCTAACATGCCCAGTGAAAGGACTCCTTTGAGTTGGCTGGGTATTTGCTGGCCAGGAACAATGATGCTTCTTTTGTTCCTCAAAGAAAAGTTAGCATATGTTAGTTAAGGATTTGTGATTCCTTTTGACTGGACGGGCTGGTTCCTGGAAATTCAATGATTCTTCTGAAATGGTAACCACATGCCAAGATAGAATGCATGATCCATAAAACCCCAACCCCCAAGAACCCTGCTCAGGCCCTTTATTGTAAGGCTTCCTGTATCTAGCCACACTGAAAAACAAATCTGCTCACCAGTGACTTAGAATGAAGTTGCTGATATTTGGCTGTACATAATAGAATTTGTCCATTTCTTGGATTTTCTTGCAGCCAAAGGAAGGGATATTTGCAGAGTCCTGTTAGTGCTGGTTGATTGAGAACAACTTTAAGCAGATGTTGACATGGAATATTCACTTGTTGCTTTTGCAGCACAGTTGACCGTGGCTATCCAAAGTTGAATAAGCAACCCGTTTCCTGGTAATACTTTGATCAAAAGAAGCAGCAGCTACGGACAATGCCACTTCAATAAAGTTTCTGTTCATAAAAAATTCAAATAAAGTGTCCATTGTTTTTCTTGAGTTTCTGGGATTAGTGACTGACAATTAGCAAATGAGGAGAGTTGATTTATGATCGATCTCGATACCCGCAGAGGGAGTGAGTTTATTCGGCTAGGAGCCTTCTGTTTACCTAGAGGGGAATCAGATTTACTTCTTAGACTCGGAATCTTTGGACTTAGATGATTTTGTCTTCCTCGAAGAGAGAGGATTAGAGTTGGGAACTGGTGCTTTGTAAGTGTTAAGCCCCGCCTCCTCTCCTCTATGCCCACCCCTCACTCATTTCTCCATTTCTAAGCTTTCCTGGATCTCTCTAGTTATTTAGGAGGATAAAACGTCAGCACTTGACCTATTGCCCCATCTGGCTTCTGTTTTATCTCTTGTTCTCCATTCATCGTGGAACTCCTAAAAGCTTTGTAGACTACACCCAGCCCGTGGTTCCTCTTGGCTATCATTTTGGAATAGAGTTTTTAGACACACTCACTTGTACTGCACTTGACAGGTAACATCAGTGGAAATCACAGCTGCTGTGTGACATTGGAAGGTTTTACTCTACACAAGGACATTATGGACTAAACCAAGTCTTGTCAAGGGGCCCTATCTGCCTAGAGAGGGTCCCATGCCTTTTTGTTTTTGAAGTTCATTTAAAGCTCCATGGGAGGAGTGGTATCTTTGCCAATACATTCTTTGGCCCAGTTTCTGCCTTTCTTGTTTGCCTGTACTTTTCAAAGTTGAGGCCTTTCGAAGGTAAAGATGCTTTAAAGACCGAGAATAAAATTATAGTTATTTCAAAGGTCAAAAATTCACTGTCAATAGGAAGTTTGCCCAAGGCTGATAAAATATTAGGTCACTATCAGACTGGAATCAATTATTTTTTCTGTGTATTTAAAGTCTCAAAGTATGAGCTGAGGGAAGAAAAAAAAATAGTGCAATGTTTATACAGAAATGCAATATCAGCATCTTCCTTTCTCACAGGCTGCTTCATGCTCCACAATCTAGATGACCTGGAATGCTTCAGTGAGGTAGCAGGGCACCCCGAGAAGAACACAGGTCTTGCAACCAGGCAAACTCCCCTTGGCATCCCAACCTTGGGATAGCGTGAACTTCTTTAGGTTTCAGACTTCTCACTTCCAAAATAAATCTTGATTGAACATGGCAGATACCCAGTAGTACCTTGGTTGAGGGTTCAGGGACACTGCAGGGACATTGTAGGGGCACTGCAGGGACAGGGCTGTTCTTGTCACTGTCAGGCAGCTAACACATGGTCAGAAAGTTCTCCAGTAAAGGCTTGGCCATATCTGTTCTCTGCAACTGGCATCTTGCTCCCTTTTCTGCCATTAAATCTATATTTGCTTCTGCCTCCAGATTTAGCTCAATGGATCTATGCTTCAAGAAGTGGCCGCTGCTTCTTCTTTGTGTTTCTACGTATGTCTGGGGAAGGAGTTTCTTGGGTACTCCATCTATCCTTCCATCAGGGGCTTTGTCCTGCTGGGCTTGGAGCTTCCTGCGGGGAGTACCATGGAGATTGTGCACCATTTAGTTTTACTTCTTTGGTGCTGAACATACCCCAGTGTGATTCAATAATTATCTTGATTGCAACAACCAGACAAGTGGACAGAAACACCTTGGGCATAGTTATGACAACTGGAAACCCCACTACATGGTGGCTAGACCATGTCTTTGGGTTTCCTTGTTAGTGGACATTGCTTAATTCTTGGTCCATTATACTTTGTAGGACTTTCATCAGAGAGGGATTTATCTATTTCCAAAGCTTTGGTTATATTTAGTCTTAATCTTTTTATTTTACTTTTTTTTTTGAGATGGAGGTCTTGCTAAATAGCCATGGCTGACCTCTTAGTGGCTATCTATCACACACAGGTTATTCTTGGCAATTCTGCTTTAGCCTCCAAAGTGTTGAGTTATAGGCATATTCCACCATTCCTGTCCTCTTAGAACCCCTTTAAGACAACAAACATGGTAAATATTAGTGGCTCAACAATGTGGTATCTGGGAACCATATTGTCAGGAAGCTTGATGAAAAAGCAGGGACTTAGGCTTGAAGTAGACCCCCCGACCTACCCTGTGCATTTCAACCAGTGGGTCCTAGGTGACCTTGACTATACATTAAAGTATAAGAATCATCAGTAGGTAAAAACTGCTTCAGGAAGAGTGGATTCCCTGAAATTTCTGACATTTGAATGTCTTTGGCTATGAAGACTCCTGAAAAGTGCCCGAGACAGCAGCCGAGGGAATAAAGCGATGTGTTGGTACATCGTTGAGGCACTGCTTAAGTCAGGAAGCAACCTGCCAACCAAGAACACGTCAAACGAAGCACTCCCTCTTAGGTTAGAGCCAAGTAGACAACTTAGATTTTTAAAAAAGGGTTCAGTTAATTTAAGAAATGAGTTTTTGAGCTTAAAATCTTCATTTTATGCATAAAAGTAAAATGGTTTTTCTCTTACAATCAAAGTACAGCTTTTAAAAAGCAACAGTGCCCACCATGGCAAACACATCTTTTTATTTGGTGCAGTTCAATGACCTAACCAGGGAGCTCCAGGCTTCTGCTTCTGTTCCAATCCCAGGGGCAAAGCAAGTATTTGCTTTTAGCATTGTTGACACCCAAGCACTTTGCAAATGTTTCCACAAGGCCAGCTGCCCTTTGTAGAGCCTCCTGGGAACTTTTCCTTTGGTTACCAACCCTCAAGTGCACGCAACCCTTTATTTGGGAAGATATTTGTCACTTCCCATCTTTCAAAGGAGGGTGATCCAGACCTTGACTCCAGCTTGAAAATCTTTGTGTCTTTAGTCAGTCCTCTAGGCTTCTCTGAAGATTTTCTTCTGCAGCCTATTCAACCTTATTGCTGATCTAAGAGGGAGCGCATGCATGCATGCACGCACGCAGGCATGCACACGCACATACGCATGCACATTGTGCCTCTTCTATTCCTCCACTAAATCTTAGATGATTGGAAGTTCTGAAACAGTGAAATCATTCCTGAAAGCTTTAGTGAAGTTTGGATGGAGCTCTGCAGGGACATTTCTGATGATAAATTTTGTGATAAGTTTTATATGACATTTGTGCTCCCTTCCTTAGCTTTCACTAGTTTAGTCATCTCGAAAATTCTTTCTTTAAGGCCACAATGCTCCTCCTCCTTCTCCTCCTCCCATCCCTTCTTCCTTCTTCCTTCTTCCTTCTTCCTTCTTCCTTCTTCCTTCTTCCTTCTTCCTTCTTCCTTCTTCCTTCTTCCTTCTTCCTTCTTCCTTCTTCCTTCTTCCTTCTTCCTTCTTCCTCCTTCCTCCTTCCTCCTTCCTCCTTCCTCCTCCCTCCTCCCTCCTCCCTCCTCCCTCCTCCCTCCTCCCTCCTCCCTCCTCCCTCCTCCCTCCTCCCTCCTCCCTCCTCCCTCCTCCCTCCTTCCTCCTTCCTCCTTCCTCCTTCCTCCTTCCTCCTTCCTCCTTCCTCCTTTCTTCTTCCTTCCTTCTCCTCCTCTTCCTCCTCCTTTTCTTTCCAGGGCTGGAATTAAAGGCATGTGCCACCACTTCTTGTCAGTATTCACTTCTGCAAAGAGACTGTGTTTATTGACTGCATCTCTTAGTCATGAAGTGTATTGAATTCAGGACATTCAATGTCATCTGCAGATAAAAATTGTCATTGGTAAAACGTGTATCTGCAATAGAATGGCCCCCTGAGATCCTGCCTGCAGGCTCAGTTTTCACCAGGCATGTAGTGAGCCTGTGTGTAATTGGAGCAAAACCTGTATCCTGGAGTACATGACACCTGTTTCCACAGCGTCACAACATAGTTTTCAAAATTCTAAATTAAATGGATCTGGTCTGTACTTATTTTTGGTAACCTGCCTCGTCTCCAACATAAGGGTTATGACTGTATTTCTTTTCATTGGACTTGAGCCTTTCGTTCACCACTTATGGGATGTTGTTGCCTTCTCTTCATGTTTAAAGAAACACTGGGTGTTATTATTGCCATTATTATTGTTGTTGTTGTTTATTCTGGGTATTTGGAGCAAAGCACCTTGCTTTCTGTGGTGACTCTTGTGGCTTTCTCATTGCACTTGAGTTAGTTTTCAATGTGTAATTACTGCCAAACAAGTTAATTGCTTTATAAGTGTCCAGAATTTCTTGCTTTAATTTTGCTTTCATTTCCCAACCTTCATCATACATTAACTGCTCAACATAAACACAGATGATTGTTAATGAATGCCTAATGCCATATTCATTAGAAAATCAGGTTAATGACTGACGACAAATATCCCAGTACTTCAGTTTTTCAAGTCTCTCTGCCACCTTCAGCTTGTGGATTACAATAACCGTTGTATTTGAAAAGAAATTCTACCTGCTTTAGAAGATTTAGGGAGAAGCTTTTCTAAAGAGTTGATAGTTAATCCTAATCTCTGCTTCTTTTCTCTGTTAGATACCTCTAAAGTTGTCAAATGGTAGATATCAAATATACACAGTCATTTGCATGTTAGCTATACCTCAACAACATGGTCCACATTTTGGAAAGTACAAACCGCAGGACTGCTGTGTACAAGTGTTCATGTGCTGCACTGGGCACCTTGGAGACAATGGTTTCCCCAATACAGTTTCTCTGAATGATGCTACTCACTGAGCCCCTGGCCATGGGCATAGCTTGAACAGTGGTACTAAGAAATCTCCATTGAAATCAATGTACTGAGCAGGGTACTAAGGGTCCCACCCACTTCAGACAAAGGTTACCTAGTTGGAAAACCCCAGACTAAATGTGTGATTGAATGATTGCAGAGATTTCACCGAGGAAGGAAACTGAGATGTGGGCTTGGCAAGGCTTGACCTGATGGTCTGCATCTTTAACCTGGAGTCTCTCCTTCCTGCACCTATGAGATGGTTTTCCAGGTCAAACCAGACACCCAGGGTTTGAAGGCTGTGTATGTGTCCTGGTGACTCAACAGAGGGTTACATAGTCAGCGATCTTGGGCTGTTTACTTTGTGGTGCAATCTGAAGTAGCTTCTTTACCCAGCATGCCAATGGTGAGAGTTTAGGATTCCTTCCTGCTCCAAATTCCAACTCCATTGGGGAGCCCAGAGGGGATTTCCTGCATCCTTTAGTCCTTTTGCTGTATGTTTCTCATGTACAGAACTGATACCAGGTTACCATGTAAAGATGTGTTTGCTTGACTTTATGGGGTCATGCTCATGCTTATACTCATGGTATATCTAATATAACTAAATATTAATCATATATTTATAATTACACAAAATATAATTATATTATGAATATAACACATTCATTACAATTTATATATCTGTATATTATATTTATATAAATGTATGTACAAATACAAATACAAATATATAAAATAATGAATTATTATATGTTTATGATCCTAACTTTCAGGCTCTGAAAATCAGTTTACTCACCCGTATATTTAATCTGGATTCCAGGAGTTTTATTATTTTTCTGTTGACTTAATTTTAGACTTTTATTTATCATGTCCTTCAGTCTTGGTTCTGGATTTCAGGAGGACCATCCTTTCCTCTTCGGTTTTCATTGAGTGGGAAGTCTGTTTTCCAAGTCCACATCATCTCCCACATGTGAATCTGTACAAGCCTGGCTTCCTCCTGTAGAACACTCCACTTACCTGCTTTCCCTGCATGAGTCTTTATAACTCTCTCTGTTATAGTTCTGCTCACTTGGAGCTGGGGAGATGCTTAGCTGTCAAGAGAACTTGCTAGTCCTGCTGAGGACCCGGGTGTAACTCCTAACTCTCACACAAAGCAGCTTATAACTATCTCTGTCTCCAGTTCCAGGGAATCGGATACCTTCTTCTTGACTCTGTGGGCACTTGCATGTTCATGGTCCATGTGCATACACTCAAGTGCATACATCATCACATAAAATTATGTCAATAAATAAAATCTTTAAATCCTGATGAAGAGCAGAAGCACCACTGTTTTTCAGATGTGTACCTGTGTCCTAGCCTTGAGCTTCTTGTGGCTTTAGTCTTTCAAAGTACCGAGACTGAGTTTAGCAAATGTTGCATAATAAGTCAAGGGCCCTTGTACACTGTGACTAACAGAAATGAAAACCATCAAATTGAAAACAAGAAGCCAATCCTGAGATAATCTTATTAAGAGTTGACATTTTATATAAAATGTCAAGGTTCTCTCTCATTGTCAGATCCTCAGCAAACCTTCTCTGACTGCCGCGAGCAGTCATATTAAATGCACAGCATTTGCTTTGAGCAGGTTTCTGCCATGTTAATTCCGTATGACATACAGTTCCAAATTAATGACGTCTACCAAGCAGTATTCATTTCTTATTAGTGTTCTTGGGTATGCGGGTTGGCTTTGGATGGTTCAGTTTGGGATGGCTGAAGACTATTTGACACACATCAAAAGCATATGGCAAAGGGCATACCGATTTAACTCTATCCTGTTAAACCTCAAGAGGCATTTATTACCATATAATACACCAGCATCAAAATTTTAAATTCATTCATGATGTCTTGTTTGTCTTTTAATTTTTTTTAACTTCCTACATTTGACTTCATCTCGACTCTTAACAGTGGCAACTACATTTAGAGTTTGCCATAGTTTCCATGGTACTAGGCTAGTGCTCTGGGCATTATCAGAGACTCAGTGTAAACAGCCAATGTTAGAGTGGGTTAACTTCTGGGCTACTTATAGCTCATCTCTCAGTGATGAAACGTGTGATGCTAAATAAATGCCTTGTCTCTTCTCTTCCAGAAGTCCTTTTGCTATATTCCCATTGTGAGCAGTGTGACCCTGTGGGAGAGAGGCTCACCTAATACAAGTGTGAGTAAGCAGAATTCTATTGCCTAAGACTGCATCTGTACTGTCCTCTCTTTGTGTTCCAAAGCTCAACACGACATTTAGTCCTTCATACTTTGGAAATTACAACTGTAAAATATTTGTGTCTTAAATTCCCAACTAAGAAGGATGTTATATTTCCTATAGACCCTTGAATCTGTCTGAGAATCGTGCGATCTCTGTGTTCTTTGAGGATATAGATATGTGCACCAAGGAAAGACTTATTTGATTCGCAAGGACAGAAATGTGTGCTAGGTGCCTTTTCACTCCTTGTTATGTGTCACAACATAGAGGGTCTAGCATGATAATTTTTGTCTTACAATATATAAAAGTAAGTAGTTTCATACAGAAAAACCTGAACACTGAAGAATGTTAATATTCTGTGTGGCCTCTTATCAGGCTGCTCTTTATTCCTTGGTTGCAAATAGCCCACTCATGGAAGGCCTTGAATGCCTGTCCCTGTGATGTGAATTTGTGGTTCTCTAAGTGACTACAATATGTGCCCAGAGATGGTGACCATCACTGGAGGGCCAGCCCCATTGTCATGGAGCCATGGTAGCATCCCAGATTCAGATCTATACAAAGTTTGTTTTCAAGAGCAGGACTGGAAAAAAAGAAGGAACCTTTTGTACTGAACATGTCTCTATGTCCTTATTTGCCATGAAGGGGATCCCAATGTCTCCTAAAGAGGGTCCTGGTGTCCAGGAATACTGATGGAGCCACTAGGTCCCAGGTAGACGAAGGGGTTTGGGCAGGGGTGATTCTAAGATAGTTTATCTTCTAATCTTCCATTTACAAAATAGTCACTTCAGGCTAGTTAGAGCTACAGGGTGAGACCCTGTCACAGACAAACAGACAGCCCACCCAGCAACAACCAGATCACCAACCAATAGGACAAAGAATATTTTGAAGAAGAAAAACAAAGTCAAACACCAGCAAAAGTTTGTGACTGGGTTTGCCCTAAGTAGGTTTCAGTGACTGGAAATAGAACTGCAGTAAGCAACCAGAGTTATCAACTCACGTTCTACGAGTAAAGAAAAAGGCCAGCATAGAGAAGATGAAAACGTGGCCTACTTAAAACATACAAACAAAAACCGTGACCCGATTTTCTGCTGAATCTTTCTGCAGTGGAGCAGGGGGTGGGGGTGGGGGGCTGAGTCTAAATAAGGCATCTGCAGTGCTCGGTTTCTGTAGTTAGTTGTTTTTCCACTAGGACTTAAGCCATTGGCCTCCTAATAATCCATTCAGCTAATGGAGTATGTGACTCACAGGTGTAGGGAAGGGGAAGGAGGGGAGATGAATAGAACTTCTTTATTGAGGCCATTCCATTAGTGTACCAAGACCCCTGGAAGGCAAAATTCCTAAAGGTGGACCACGAGTCTTTCCACTTGGAGAGGCATGGTACACAGTATAGTCGTGTGTCCCTCAAGCCTGCCAACAACTGACTCCTCCTTCTCTCTCTGGCTTTCAGTGAGTGTGTATGGGGGTAGTGGAGTCCTGTCTGAGGCCAGGGTCTTCGTGTTTCCTGGGTTCTCTTTCAGCTGTGCCCACTCCTTCTTTCTGTTCTTTTTTTCTTCCATCTGGGTGTGGTTTTGTGCTTTGGAGGAATCACAGAGACAGGAATAAAACTCTAAAGATGTCTCTTAAAAAAAACCACTTATGTTGTCATAGTTGATATCATATACTATATTCTAACTACTGAGTGCTTTATTCCCTATTATATATCTTATTTGGGGTATTCTGTACCCTATATCAAATATTGTATAGCATGTAGCATATATTAAACAACATATATCAAATATGGGGCACTATCATATTACCTGTGGATACCCTCTGTCTGATTCCTGCATCTGAATGCAGACACTTCAGTAGCATGCTTTTTATATTGTGTTGGTTGACCACCAAGAAAATGGTCAAATGGCTGTTATAAAGTCAGCAGTAAATAAAAAGAAAACTTTGCATTGTTGGAAATTCGTGTCAGGAGTCAGAACAGATATCAATGTGTATTTTCTATTAGAACATGATAAGAACCCCCCCCATTTTTCTTTTCTTTTTTTTTTTAAAGGCTGTACCTATGCCAATAAGCACACAACTCTTTTTTTTTTTCATTTTTATTTATTTATTATACGTAAGTACACTGTAGCTGTCTTCAGACACTCCAGAAGAGGGCGCCAGATCTCGTTTCGGATGGTTGTGAGCCACCATGTGGTTGCTGGGATTTGAACTCTGGACCTTTGGAAGAGCAGTCGGGTGCTCTTACCCACTGAGCCATCTCCCCAGCCCTCCATTTTTCAATTAAAATTCAAAAATTCCTATTGTTCCCAAAGAGCCTGCCAAGAAGGTCTGTAACTGTGGCTGAACTGTATAAAAACACTTAATGCCAGAAATTGTTATGAAGAGAAAGAGAAAAATATGTAGCTCATCCTTACTTAAAAAGGAAACAAATTATAGACCATTAAAATTTATAAAATATATTAAATAGAGTGCTAGCAAATTCAAATTTGGCCATCTATAAAATAAAAATACAACATAACTAATTAGGATTAATTCTAATGATGAAAGAATAGTTTAATATAAAAAATAAAATTTCAAACTACATATAAACAACAAAACAAATGAACTAAAAATTTCCCGTTCCTATGGACACTTTCTAGTTTAACACTAATTCATAGGAGAAAAACTTGTTTAGAAAACCGGAAATAAAAGAAATTTTTTTATTTCAAAAGTTTTTCATACAAACATTTTGATATATACATGTATTTTGATTGTATTTTCCTCCCCAACTCCCCCATTTCCATTTCTTCTCTACCTCCATACAAACCCAACTTCATCTTCCCTTACTCTCCTATGCCTCTCAAAAAACCAACCCCTCTCAAAAAAAAAAAAAAAAAAAAAAAAAAAAAAAAAAACAACCCAGGAAAATGAAAGGAAGAGAACACACATCCACACACTCACACACCACCGCCACCAGCAAGAACAATAGCAACAACAACTACCCCACAAAAAACCCGTAGAGTCCATTTTATGTTGGTCAATTACTCCTGGGCAGGAAGCCTGCTCTGGAGTATGGTTGATTTACCCAGTGACATTGCATTGGAGGAAACATTTCTTTCCCAGCAGATAGCTTCTTGGTTAGGGGTCCACTTGTGTCCACTTCCCTTCTTGGTGCTAGGATTTAGTCTGCGTGTGAACCTGTGCAGGGCCTGTGCTGTGCCTTCACAGTCTCTCTGGGTCCTATGTGTATCAGCCCTGTTGTGTCTGGAAGATACAGTTTCCTTGGAGTCATCCACCACCTTATAAAGCTGTAGAGAACCCGGAACCTTTGTCTAGTGCAGAATCACTCCGGAGAACATTTAACAATGTAACACAGTGCAGCTGCAAACCGCTGTGACTCAGTAGTCCTCAACCAGCATATGAAATTAAAGTTGGCAAAGATGGATGGAAGCTGACTTCCTGAGGCGTGGTTTTTGTGAAGGGTCACTAAAAAGACACAAGTGTCCATCCGCAGGAGAACGGCTTAATTCAGTGTGGAATATTTAAATAATGGAATGTTAACAGCTGGTTTGAAGCAACAAGTGGAAGCCATTCCTACACCATGTCAAGAGGGGGAGGAAGAGAAGTGTCCTACTGTAGCACAGAAGGAGACTGTTGACTTTGCGGTTTTCAGTGTCTCTCTGTGCCAGAATATAAACTCCATGAGGGAAGGCCAAGTGCACCTTACTTTCCATGTATCCCCAGTTCTGGCACGCAGTAAACACTCGGCATTTACTGAGTAAGTATGTGGGTGAGCAGGGCACTTTCCACATGATGGAAATGCTCTAAAGAGCATCAGCCCAGTCACTGCTTTTCCATCACCCCATGGCCGAGCTTCTGGAGCAAACTTGCTTTGACCTGGAAGTCCCCGCATCTGCCCTGTGTGGCTGAATGAAGTCAGAGAAACAAGTGTGTGTTGTTTTATATGATAACTGTGTCCATGGAGGGATACATTTATACACTTTAGTATTTTCTTTCCAGTTTAAAGATATCTGAGACACAGAAAACAGAAACAGATGGTGGTAAAAATACATTCTGGGTCAGAACTGGATTGAAGGACTTAGTGAGTTTCCACAACCACAAAAGCATCATATTCCGCTCAAGTCACCAGCAGGGTTCAGTTTCACTAACAGTTAAGTTCAAAGATTTAACTGTTATCCTGGCCCCAAAGCCATCCATGAACAACTTGTTTAAGTGAACAACTTAAACATGTATGAAATATTGGAAGGATAGCTGTTTTATTTACTATTGAAAATAAATAAGTTTGAAAAAATGTTCTGTAATCTTAAGAAAATGATGTGGAACTGGAAGAGATGGCTCAGTGGTTGAGAGCACTTCCTGTTCCTCCAAAGGACAGGGGTTCAGTTCCCAGCACCCACATTTTAGCGGACACTGTCTCTAACTCCTGCTTTTGAGATTTCAGCGCCCTCTTCTGGCCACCAAAGGCACTGCATGTAAACGGTGAGCAGATACACAAGCAGATTTTAAAAAAGAAATGTTTTATGTAAGAGTTATTGTTAATGGTGACTGTGAAGTTGTAGTTTTATTAGTCTCCTTTACTAAATTCCAAATATTGCAGCAAGTCTCTTGACAGCCTATCTGATGCCATCATTCTATTACCCTCTGAAGAGGGGGAGGAAGAGAAGTGGACTGAAGCACAGATGACTGTTGACTTAGCGGTTTTCCTCAACTGATCAATTCAACGAGTATTTGTTCAGTGTCTCTCTGTGCCAGAATATAAACTCCATGAGGAAGGCCAAGTGCACCTTACTTTCGATGTATCCCCAGTTCCGGCACGCAGTAAACACTAGGCATTTACCGAGTAATTATGTGAGTGAGCAGACACTTTCCACATGATGGAAATGCTCTAAAGAGCATCAGCCCAGCCACTGCTTTTCCATCACCCCATGGCCGAGCTCCTGGAGCAAACTTGCTTCGACCTGGAAGCTCCCGCATCTGCACTGTGCACACCTCTGCCTCAGCCACAAATTCTTTCTCTCCCTAGTCTTGGCTCTCAGGCTGGATGGGACTTGCTCGGTTAGAATTTGGAACCAGCCTTGGTTGTTGGTCCTTCCTGGGGCCTGGCTATCAGGAGGGGAACTCTCTAGGCACCTCCTAGGGAGCTGTCCACAGCACCACTCTCCAGGGCTTGCATTGCCTTTCAACACTGGAGACTTTCCCAACAGCGTAGCACCGGGACAGTATTAGTATTCATGGGAAAACATATTGGTTTCTGGAATGTGTGTTTCCAAGTGGTTCCACATGTCAGATAATTGCCCAACCTATGACCAACATGAAATAGATACTTTTAAATTGTGTGACATTTAAGTCTTATAGACAAGCTGTGGGTTAGCAAGGTGAAGGTTCAGGAGAGGTGACTAGCAACAGTTAAGCACTGGGCAAACACACGCTTTTCCACAGCTGGTTTGTAAGTGGACATTGGAAAGTGAGCTGTGCTGTGGGTATTCTGAGGACTGTAAGGAATCACCTATTGAGCAGATCATGTGCTAGAGAGGAGAGCCACTTTCCCAGCAGATAGGCAGATGGGGAGTGTGAGGCACTTTAGCATCTTTTATAAGAAAGTAATTTGAGGAGCGGCAAGTCTTCCTCTCAGTGTGACCTGGTGCTAAGCTCATACTGTGTGTCTCCTGTGACCTCATAAAGGGATTAATTCCTACTGTGGCTGAGGTGGCCGGAGGACACCTTTATTAGATGTTAACGAGTGGTTCCGAAGATGTTTAGAAATACTGGGCTTTTCCGATATCTGATGTAAGAATAAAAAGAGAAAGGGAGAAAGACACCCGCACTTTGGTGAAATGGTTAATAATGAGCTTAGGCAAAAGCTGGCAAATCTGTCATACAGAAACAATGTGGGGGCTGGGGGAGGTCCTGCTAGTGATGCCCCCTTCTCCTCTGTCCAGGATGGTAGCATATAGAGCTGAGACGTATTACTTGCCTGAAGAGCAAACATTCTGCCAGTTGTGCCATGGCAGAGACTGCAAACTCGAGTGCCTGGCCCCGAGCAGCAGGACCGGAAGATGTGACATCCCACGGTGGAGAAAGTGGAGGGAGCAGGCAGCAGGAGACCACTGTTGTTAGAGCTTCGGGATCAGTATTGCTTTTGGTTTCTGTACTGGCTGGTTTTTTGTGTCAATTTGACTCAGGCTGGAGTTATCACAGAGAAAGGAGCTTCAGTTGGGGAAGTGCCTCCATGAGATCCAGCTGTGGGGCATTTTCTCAATTTGTGATCAAGTGAGGAGGCCCCTTGTGGGTGGGACCATCCCTGGGCTGGTAGTCTTAGGTTCTATAAGAAGCAAGCTGAGGAGGCCAGGGGAAGCAAGCCAGTAAGTAACATCCCTCCATGGCCTCTGCATCAGCTCCTGCTTCCTGACCTTTTTGAGTTCCAGTCCTGACTTCCTGTGGTGATAAACAGCAGTGTGGAAGTGTAAGCTGAATAAATCCTTTCCTTCCCAACTTGCTTCTTGGTCATGATGTTTGTACAGGAATAGAAACCCTGAATAAGACAGTTTCACACACACACACACACACACACACACACACACACACACACACATGCGCGCGCTTAAATGGATTTGTAAGGTGTTTTAAAAATCTTATGATAAGCAAGGTTGTTGTTGTTGTTGTTTGAGACAGGGTTTCTCTGTATAGTCCTGGCTGTCCTGGAACTCACTCTGTAGACCAGGTTGGCCTCGAACTCAGAAATTTGCCTGCCTCTGCCTCCCAAGTGCTGGGATTAAAGGTGTGTGCCACCATGTCTGGCTTTTTTTTTTTTTTTTTTTTTTGGATGATGAGCGAGTTTTATGGAGTAGAATATATACCAGGCATTCCTTTAGGTGTAGGGCAACAAACAAAACAAAGGATTCTCATTTCACGGAGCCTTCAATCCAGTATGGAAATTGGGAAATAAAGAATTGTACTAAGTAGCAGAGAGGAAAAGCAGGAGAAAAGAATAAGATCTCTTACCAGTTGGCAGCTTATTAGATAGGGTTCCCGTTTGAACAAGGGGCTGTGGACATGACTCAGCTGGTAACGCTCTTGCTCTGCACAAGCCTGAGAATCTGCACTTAGCTCTCTAGTGGGCACATAAAAAGCTGGGCGCCGTGGTCTACACCTGCCATCCCAGCGCCGGGAAGGACGGTAGAGGCAGGAGGCGCTCCTTGGTCTTGTTGACCATCCAGCCAAGCTAAATTACTGAGCTATAGGATCAGTTGGAGGTCGTATCTCTGAACATGATGTAGAGAGCAATGGAGGGAGCCACTCAGTAGTCTTCCACAGACACATGCCTACATGTGAGCAAATGCAGCCCCATACACAGAAAAGACTGAAGGAAACATACGGAGCAGGTCACAGCATTATAGGGAGAGCCAGGAAATCAGAGCCAGGGTGGGATTCTGGGAGAAAAGCTCTAACAGCAGTGATCTCATGCTGCCTGCTCCCAACACTTCCTCCACGTGGGCTATCTCAGCTTCTGGCGATCTCAGCTTCCAGTCCTGCTGCTCTGCCAGGTACTTGGGTTTGCAGTCTCTGCCATAGTACAGAAGGCAGAAACATACAAGGAACTTCCTATGTTTTCTCATGTGTAATTGGTTTTGTAAGTCGGTCTGCTAATGCCAATGTCTGGGCATGGGCCCTAGTCACTGCATAGATCTCATTTAAGATTCTGTGCTAAACATATCACAGAAATACAACAAATACAACAGACTTAAGGGTTGTGTCATCCATCAAGGAGCAATCTGAACACAAATAAAACAACTTCATTTTAATCCCTTTACATGAAAGTAGTAAAATATGAATAAATTTAGCTAAAGGAATGAAATGTTGGAACTTTGGAAAGTATCTACCAATGCCACTTCGGGAACAGCCTAAACAAATGGGAAGCCTCACATGTTCATGGATCAAGAGGTTAAACAAGGCTTATACGACATTATCCAAAGTGGCCTATAAATTCAATGCATATCTATCAAAATATGGATGGGGATTTTTTTCCCCTCCCAAACCTTAAAATTCACATGAATTTCAAGAGATCCCTAAAAATCAAAACAACCTTGAGGGCAAAATGGAAACTTTAGAGACATTTCATGAAGTTTTATTGATTTCAAACTGAATCTGAAGGCACTATAATCAAAATAGAGTGGCATTGGCTTATAAGCAGACCTAAAACAAGGGACTAGCACTGACCCCGACCTAAACACAGGCGGCGGATGGATTTTCAAAAGGGGTGTTAAGACTCACTGAGGGGAAAGGAGAGTGTTTTAAATAAGTTGTTTTAGGCAAACTGGATACGTAGCTACAATAAAATGAAACTATACTTTTATCAGATACAAAACCCAACTCAAAATAGAAGACTTAAACATAACAGCCAAATATACGAAGCTTCTGGAAAGGAAGGAAATGCTCACGACCTTATGCTGGCTTCTCAAACATGAGGTCACGCAAACGGCCATGGAGGGAGTATGGGATGCTTCCAGTTCTCCTGGTCTTGACTTTTGGGAGAGAAAGATCCATTTCTTCTACTTTTGTTTGGCTTCTTCCCTGGGAGGGGAGACCCTACATCTTCAAATAGAGAACAGAATCATGTGTGGTAGAGCTGACAACATAACAATTAGCACACAGTCGAGTCTCAGTCCACACTTCTTGGTTTAGAAGAGGAAACCTGCAGCAGTTTTCTCTGCCTGGCTTGTCTCCAACCCAAACCTTGTCTAACTCAGTGATGGGAAGAGGAGCCTGGTCCTCCCTGGGCTCAGCTTCCTTTCCCCACAAGTCTGTCTCAGGAGTCCTCATACCCTGCTCTAGCAAGAGAGACTTAGAGTAGATGAAATAATCCCTCTGGCATGGTCGAGTTTCCAGATGAAGAGCCAGCCTGCCTCTATCTTTGGCTTAAAAGCCATCTTATAGTAAAGACAAACTGAGTTCATTCCGGATAATGATTAAACCTCTGTTTCTCAAGGATTGGGCTATGCCCCACCTGCAAGCTTAACTACCAATGGTTCTGTGTTGCCGGTTCCAGGAATGGCAAGCATGGCTTTGTTTCAGAAAGTTGTTTACAACTATCTCACAGCCCTACTTGTGTTTCAAAAGGTTATCTGACCACTTATGACTACCTTGTTATGGCTATGACTACCTTGTTATGTCCACCTTGCAACTACGTCTCTGATTCAAGAGGTCATCAGGACTAACTTGTTCATTCTGCTCCTGTAACTGTGCCTATTTCCCCACTAAATCCTTCATTTGCAACCCCACTTACCCTTGAGCTATAAAAGCCTTGTCTTTCTCATATTCAATGCTGAGTTCTTGAATCCCTCCTTAGGGGGAGGCAGCCTGTGTACATGAGTAAAAAAGATGGCTTTAATTAATCTCTTGCTGTAATTAATCTGGCTATGATAATCCGAGTTGTTGGTCTTTCTCCTTCCATCTTTTGGATTAACCTCACAGAACTGCTAACTTCTCTCCTCTGGACCAGGGGCTAGATCTGGCCCTAGGGATGGAAGCCTAGACTCTGCAGACTAGATTGATTCTTGATTCTTGTTTATTTTCAAGGAGTGATTGTGCATGCAAACACGTGTGTGAGGGCATCTGTCAGGCACCCCAGTTTGCATTCAGCTTATCGATGGTCTGGGATGGGTCCAGATTTTCCTTCTTCATGCAGAGCAGGAGAGGGTAAAAGAGGAAATTAATGTTGCATCTCTTTTGCTCAGGATAGTCCAGGTTACCCATAGTTCCATAATGATGACTGATACGATGGCCCTCTTTACCTGAAGTGTTTCTGAATTACCCAAGAAATATATGTGGCCCCCACATCCTTCTCAACTTAATAGGAAGATGACACCGAGTATCAACTGTGGTTGCACTTTTTGCATCTCTGCTTGAGACGTGGGAACACATTTGGGCTCTGACTGAAGGGTAGGACTATGGTTCAACAGGGTCCTTCGGTGTGACTTCTTGGAGGTAGAAGATGTAAAGTTTCCATGAGGAAATTTTCTTAATAATTGAGGTTCTGATGGCTGGGATGCTGGCCTGGTCTTCAGGACATCTTACCATGTGTGTAGGACCCGGAGTCAACACTCGATGGTCCAAGTGGGTATTCAATCTTCTTTCAGAAAAAAAGAAGATTTTTCTTCCCGCAAAAGCCGCAGCAGCAGAAACAACAGACGGAGTGCTGTTTCAGTCTGCTTCACGAGTCTTTTCAGCCATCCAGCCTGCACTGCAGGGGCTACGCTTTGGGTCCTGCTAGTTCCCGGCATCACAGACTGTTCTGCAATGACTTCGTGACTGGAAATCAAAGGCTCAAGTTACAGGTGACTTAGGAAGGCTACTATTGGCTGATGTCTTGGAGTACTTAATTAAATCTAGAAGCCTCCTTTCCCCACATGGACATGATGCTGATCAGAATACTTTAAAGCTTACAGAGTTGGGAGGAGAGGGATGAGTTTATATCAGTAGCCAGAGACAGTCTAGGGTCCAGGCTTTACAGATATCCAAAGGCCGATTCTCTGTACTATGGAGTTCTTTCTTTATTCTTAGTTACTGAGCAGTGGTATACTGAGATCGCTGGCACCTGTGTTCCAGTGGCCCTGGCTCTCGAGGATGGAAACTGAATAAGTAGTTGAGAATGTTGATTATAAAAACAGACTCAGCCGGGCAGTGGTGGCACATGCCTTTAATCCCAGCACTTGGGAAGCAGAGGCAGGTGGATTTCTGAGTTCAAGGCCAGCCTGGTCTACACAGAGAAACCCTGTCTCGAAACAACAACAACAGCCCAATAACAAACACACAAACAAACGAACAAACTAACCAGACTCGGAGACTAGACAGACCGAGTTCAAATGTTGTCCTTAACCAGTTTCTTCCTGGTGACTTTGGGAGAGATTATCTTAAGTCTGTATGCTTCCTCATCTGCAAAAACTTTGTCATGGAAAGATCAATTTCACAAGGGGCAGTGTGGAGCTCCGGTGAGTAAGATGTGACTCCAGCCATGTGCTCCCAAGGATGGCAGAGGCTGGCATTCCCTTATTTCATTAATACCTTCTTTATTTGGCTTCCGTGTTGTGGGGCTCGTCCCTTTTGGCCCCCATGATTGGAACATTGCTGTCTTTTGTTGTTTGCTTGGGAAGTAGCTAAGTCAGTCCTTCTGATAGTCTCTCCACATGGATCAGCAAACACTGTTTATTTTTTTTAATAGCATACAGATGGCCTGTAAGGCAAGATTAGCTTTTCTCTCAAATTGATTGATATATTGACTGGGGAAGGGTCTTGCTGAGAAACCCAGGTTTGCGTAGAACTTGTGTTTATTCTCTTGCTTCCTGAGTGCTAGGATTAAAAGTGTACACCACCATGCCTGCCTCAAAGTTTCCATTCAAAGAAGAAACGGAGATAAATTACACTCAGCCAAATTTCATAGTAACATTTTTTTGAAAAGATTTTTAATCTTGTTAGGCAAGTGAAATTTAGAACTTGAGTAAACAAACATTGATCATTCTTATACAACCAGGCGAGGATTGTCTAATAGAGGAGATGACACAGGACAATTTATTATAACAATTTAAAGGCTTTATTGCACATTAGATGGATGGATGGGTGAGCGCTGGTCTACCTGAGTAGCTTTTATTTGCCACGAATGGGTTACTTATAAAACAGGAGTGAGCACATCTCACGGAAGGATATATTTGGATCCACCACTCATCAGAAGTATAATGATTGTTTAACAATATTATGAAGGGCTGATGATGAGATGCAGGTGTTTAAACACACAGCGCCAATAGATTTGACACGGCATTCAGTTCAGGCGTATACATTTTAAAGGCTCTATTCACCCAGGGGGACAATAAAATGCCACACAATGGTAAGAGTGTTTGCTAAAAACATGAAGTGACTGGTTAATTTTTTTCAAATGGGCTATTATATTCAGCACTAACTGTTTCTTAACTTACTAGTCTTCATCTGTTATATATTTGGCAATGGAAAAAAAATCTATCAGCTATGTGGGGAAGCCTACCTCTCTGGAGCTCTTGGACCGTCTCTGAGGGTCGAGTGATGCTCCTTGTTTAGTTCGAAGTGAGTTGATCGCAAAGTGATGACCTGCTGCTTTGATAAGCATTTTTGGAGAAGATGCGGCCGAACCACTCGGTTCCTAGAAGAGGAAACTGAGGCTGGAATTTCTCAATTTACTCCAAGGACACTTGAACTTGTGGCGTCCCCTGAGGTTTTTTATTTTTTATTTTTATTTTTTAATTAGGATCTTCCCACTCTGGCATGCTGCCACCTGGCAAATGAAGGGCTTTATAGGAACTTCTGAGCACACAGGTTACACAGGTCTAGTTACCAGGCCTCACCAGCAAGGTTCTGTGTCGTTCAACCTAATTGGCTAGAACTGCCCATCTTTCAGCTCGGATTGGCTAGTGCGTTCTTTAGCATATCCATGCGTGTTAATACATCTTTGATTTACCTGGTACCAGTCGAGAAGGAGAGAAGAAGCCTATGTCTGCTAAATATGTTGTGTATTTTACATGCACATACCTTTATATAAATTATCAGCCTTATATTATACTCTAGACAACAATAGGCAACACCATGCAAAATTAAATATCTTTAAAGGGAAAATGTTGAAGATTTGTGCACCAGAAGCTTGCTATGGTGCCTGGAATACAGATCACTTAAATCACATAGAGCGAAGAATGAATGAATGAATGAAGGCTATGATTTAACATTGATCTAAGTCATTTTCAAAGTCCTGCTATTAGTTGCACTTTTGTATTTTCTAGGGTCAGGAATGCATTCACTTCCTTTGGCCATCACTCAGCATTGTCACCGACTGTATAATGAACACATTTACCTATGACAATATTTAAATTTCCCAGTGTTTTAGCATGTATACACATAGCTGTTACCATGGGATTTTGTTTTTAAGATTTGTTTTGTGTGTATGTGTATGTGTGTCTGTGCTTGTGTGTGTGTGCGTGTTTGTATGTGTTTCTGTCTGCCTGCCTGCCTTGCCTACCTCTCTGTCTGTCTGTCTGTCCTGGATGTAGGTGACCGTGGAGGCCAGAAGAGGGCAGTGAATCCCTTGGAGCAGGACTTACTGACCTTCATGAACTGCCCATGTGGATGCTAGGAACTGAACTCAGGTCCTCTGGAAGAACTGCAAGAGTTCTTAACCCCTGAGCCATCTCTCCAGCACAGCCCATCTTAGGTTATTTTTATTTTTAAGACCAGAAATGATGTTCTTGTAAAATGAATTGTTGATGTTATCACTGGAAGGTTAAAACAGCTAACGTGCCTTGATAGAGTGCTATGTGCTATGACCAGAGTACTCCCAAAGCCTGCTGCCCAGATCCAGGTCTTTCACACCGTGACTTTCAAATACTTCTGGGGTTTTCCTCTGTTTGTGAAATGTTCATGGCACTCAGATGCTTACATGGATGTTGATTTTAGCTCAGTGGCGATCTCTCATAGTGCTCTGGGGCCAGGTCTCATCACAGATAGGGCTTCATTTTATTCCATATAGTTTCTCAAGCATGCTTTCCTCGTGTTACAGGAGGGGAAAGTTGAATTCTAAAGCAGTTAAGCAGAGACATCCTCTTCATAGATTGAACATCCTCTCCATAGACATCCTTGGTTGTAGTTTACAGCCATACCTCAGTTATATGATCCCTTATTCATTGATCTACACAATTAAAAATATGTATGTGCATATAAAGTATGTATATATTTATATATTATTATGCTAATTATATTTTTAAATTAAAATAAATAAGTATATAGATATATTCATGCACATTAGTAATAATATAAGGTTGAGCCCACGAGATAAAAATTAACATTTATCAAGCAAATATCTATAGTTTTTACATGTAAAGAGATAACTGCATCAAGATTTATTTGGTGAAGCATTCTTTTTGGCTGTAAAAAAGTCAGAAACAACTTCCACACTTGTCAGTGAGGATCACTCTTACTACTGTATAATCCTGCATGCCTTTAATGAGTCAGGATGCTATGACCACGTGGGTGCATCTGTACGGAGAGGCAAGCTGTAGAGTATCAGAGTGTAGTGTAGCATTGTGTATCACAGTGTGATCACAGTGATGTGCAGGTGTGTATTCATAACGTTGATCTTTCTCTCTCTCTCTCTTTCTTTCTTTCTTTCTTTCTTTCTTTCTTTCTTTCTTTCTTTCTTTCTTTCTTCCTTCCTTCCTTCCTTCCTTCCTTCCTTCCTTTCCTTCTTTCTTTCCTTCTTTCTTTCTTTCTTTCTTTCTTTCTTTCTTTCTTTCTTTCTTTCTTTCTTCCTTTCTTTCTGTTTTTTTGTTGTTGCTGTTTTGTTTTGGTTTTGGTTTTTTGAGACAGGGTTCCTCTGTGTAGCCCTAGCTGTCCTGGAACTCACTCTGTAGACCAGGCTGGCCTTGAACTCTGAAATCTGCCTGTCTTTACCTCCCAAGTGCTGGGATTAAAAGTATGTGCCACCACTGCCTGGCTAATGTTGATCTTTCTAGTGGCCTCTGAAGAATGATATGCTCTCTTGCTTGGAGGTTCTAGCCACACTTGCCTCTTTCTTAGGTTAATTAAGTGATGGATACAGAAAAGAACTAAAAGAATTCTAGAAGGTTTAGTGGCTTTGGAATGGGCAGGATTTACTAATGTGTAGGCAAGATGGGAAGAATTGTGTGTGTGTGAGTGGTGTGTGTGTGTGCATACTAGAACTAGAAGAATTTTAGGGATATAGATCTTTTGGAAGGATAGGGATGGTGGTGTGGGGGAGGGGCACAAGAACAGACTCTAGGAAGGAAAGTGAACGATGTAGAGTGTCAGGAAGCCCAGTGCGCTTTGTGTGAGGTGACACTTGTTGCGTGACTTCAGTAAAACCTTGAATTGCTTCCTAGCTGGCTTTTGAAAGTAAGCTTAATTTTGAGTGGGGCATCCTTACTCTTTAGGGTCATGCAGAAGCAGCTCTATCTGGTTCTGCTACATCTACAGAAAAGAGTGCATGCATTATTTTAATACATAAACACCAGAACCCACAAGAGCACCTAGGAATACTTTCACTTTTAATCATCTCAAGGGTGGTAAAATCTGCACCCTGTAAAGTATGGTTTAAGATTTTAGAGTGAACTGTTACCACTTTTATAATTAAGAAATGAAATTATATATCTCTATATATCTATCTATATATATATATCTTATATACTTGAATAATATAGTTTGTATTTCTCAAAAGTTGAATGGCAACATTCCTCTAAGGTGGAATTGCTGTGTGATATAGTAGTTACATGGTCTTGCTAGAAAGGCTTAAATACATATACTTTTGTAGACACCTGCTTCTGGGGCCTAATTTACATCACCATAGTAGCATGGAAGGGTCTTGGCAGGGAAATAGTACACTGGCCACAGGGAGAGTCTAGCCATGTGCTGGGGCAGCTTATTTCATCTCCATAGCTCTTGGGAGAGCGTCAGAGAAGAACCCCTGTCTTTGGCTTGCAGCCTAGGCGTCAGGGCCTCTTTGATGTCTAGAAGTTCTAACCTGAGACAGTGTTAAAGGTTATGAAGCAGATACCTACATGATGCTTGGGTCTGGAAGATAGCTACTGTGACCATCCACTGGAGACTGCTTCCCGGTGGGAAATGCCCTCCTCACATGGGAAGGAGTTGGTGTAGGACTCAAGTTGAACAAGACAGGCAAACAAATAAAACAAAAATCAAACCATACTGGAAAATGGTTTTGGAGCTAAGCTGCCAAGGTGTAACAGGTTTTTTGTTTTTCCATCAATTTCAATTCACGAGCGATCAAAATACCAGATTGGCTGGGAATACTGACTTAGAGCTGTGGCGAAAAAATGAGCTTTTCATCCTGACTGTCAGAGTGATGGCCTTCCCGGACAAGCTGAGTTTGAGATCCAGATCTCCTGGGAGCATGGGGACGACAGGGACGATAGGGACGACAGGCACTTTTCCTGATCAACCTACTTAGGGCAAAATGAAGATGGGAACCACTTGCTGTCATAGAAGAGACAGAGTGGGGAGAGTTTTGAGTCAAAGGTGCGTAGGTACCTGTTTCACTGCATTCTCCAGTCAGATGGCTCTCTGCTGTGTGGGGAGCAGGGGTGGTGTGCAGGCAGGCTTCCTTTGCAGGACAAAACTGGAAGAGCATGTTTTTCAAAGAAAGCAAATGCCTTTTTAGGGGAGAACAGGAGGTTTGATATGGAAGTTGGTGCCTTCAAATGATGTCCTTTCATTATATCATTCAGAAGAGCACAGGCTAGCCCACCTCTTGAAATGAAGTCAGTTGGCTTATACACTTCCCTTCTACCAAGGTCACCCTCATCATGGGAAGCCCTGAACTCTTTAAAAAGAGACTCTTCTACACAAAGACAGAAGTGACTCATCAACTTGAATTTTGTTCAGCATATCAACGATTTGCAGAATTCAAGGGAAACCAATTCTACCAAAGAGAAGGACCAAGAGAATCCAACAGAGAGAATGCCAATGGTGAACACTGACAGCATTCAGAAACCCGGAGAAAAACCTCACTCTAAGAAGACATCTAATTAGTACCCTGGGGGATTCTGAAGAAGGCAGGGGCTAAGAACAGCTGTGTCCTTTAAAAAGAGGCAATCAGCGAGCAGAGGGAGCTCACAGAATCAAATATGTGATTGTTGGAAGCAAAAAAATTTCATAGACAATTGAAGGAAAATTGTAGAAAATCTGCTAAAGTGGAAAGCAAAATGACAAAAAGATGAAAAAAAATACATGCAAGAGAGAAGTCACCTGGGATGAGCAGAAAAGCAGAACACGGCAAATGTGACCTAAGAGAGCAACAGGGTGAATTGGATTTGAAAGAGCGATGCTCTGAGGCAAGATGGCAGACAAGAAAAATTAGGAAGATGCAGGAAGATAACCCATTCTCTCACCTTGGAGCCTGATTATCTCTCACCAGAAAAAAAGGCAAGAATTCTTGCCTGATTGACAACACTGGCACCGAAGGTCGCCTTCAAAGAACCATTGCTCCATTTTTATAGTTTTAAATGTGTTTTGATGATTTATTTCATTTGTTCACTTATTTGTGTGGATGCATGGGTCTATGAATGTGCATGCACATGCATGTTCTGTGCTCACATATGGAGGCCAGAAGAGGCAGCGAGTGTCCCTTTGTCACTCTCTCTATGTCTTTGAGGCAGGTTCTCTCCTTGAACCTGGTTCTTGGTGTTTTCCCAGAGAAGCTGGAAGTCAGAAAGGCCCAGCAGTCCTCTTGATCCCTCCCGACTTGGAGTTGGGGATACAGGGTCTGTGGGACTCTGGCTTGCCATGTGGGCATCGGGATCCTAACTCTGGACCCTCTTGGTATTGCAGAGCCACCTCTCCAGCTCCTTGCACAGAGATCATTTAAATTACATTAAGTTAAAATGGCTCATACTTAAAGTGTAAGCAAATATTGTCTTACCACTCACTAAATTTTTCTGGAAATCTTATAAATTAAACTACAAACTTCTCATTTTTATTAGAGACATCTTTTCTCCATGTTTAATTATTGGAGCCCAGGGTTCTACTCTCTCAGTATGATCCTAACTGGTACCCCTGAGAAACCATGACATAGTTTCATTTGACTCCCTCAGCAGCCCTTTGAAATTCAACTTTACAAGTCACCCAAATCGGCATGTAGGCAGTTGTAAAAAACAACTGAGCACAAATAGCTCTTGAGAAAGCCACGTCCACACTGCTATGGTAAAGCCGCATCCACACTGCCTAGGCTTATCCTTTCCCCGAGTACTGCTCTTTCTGTTAATTCTCGTGCTTGAATCTCTTAAGACATCTTCCCAACAAACTCAATCGCTGCTGCTTTGGTAGCAGAGATGACTTTCTGTAGCACAGTCAATAATCCTGGCTTTCCTTGAGAAGAGCTCCTCAGATGACTACAGAAGGCAGTGTAGAGCTGTGCTTGTAGCCTCTGCCATTGCTGTGGACCCCTTCTTATGGACACATCTGTGAAGGCACACACTTGTGTGTGTGTGTGTGTGTGTGTGTGTGCCACTCACAGGCACAGAATCCTGTGCTTCTGTCACTGAGCTTTGAGTCTTTCCCTCCTTATTCTCATTCTCTTCATCCCAGGTGAAACCATGGGATCTATTTTGGATAATTCATTTTGTTTTGTTGTTGTTGTTGTTTTCTACATTACTTTAAAGACTGTCACCAGGCCTGTTGGCACAAGTCTGCAATCTCAGCTACTCATAGGTTGATGTAGGAATCTTCTGGGTTTTCTACATATGAGATCATATCACTAGTTCAGAGAGATTGCTTTACATTGTCCTTTCCAACATGTGTAGCTTCCATTACCTTTCTTCCTTAACTTACTTATGTTGGATGGGTCTTCTAATACTATGCTGAATAGATGCAAGAGCTTGTCTTGCTCCGAACTATGAGTCTTTTAATATGGAATATAATGTGACTTGTGGGGATATCAAAAAGGGTTTTTATTATGTAAGTCGGTTTCTTCCTATTCCTAGCTTTCTTGAGTGTTCATTATCATGGAAATTCATTGAATCATTAGATACATTAGTTTGGTTTCTACTGCGATAATCATGTTAAACTTATTAATATATTGCATCCGTTTCCCCCCAACATTGAACCATCCTTGAATTCTAAGCATAGATTCTACTTGGTCATGATACACGATTATTCTTATGTACTATTGAATTAAGTTTCCCAGATCTTCATTGTTGGATTTTCAAGCCTCTATTCGTTGGGGGATACTGGTCTGAAATTTTCTTGTGGCATCTAAGTCTGACTTTGGTAGTAGAGTGATACTGCTAACTCACCTTGTCTTATTCAGAGTTGACATTCTATTAGCAGAGGTTTTGTGTGTGTCTGTGTGTGTGTGTCTGTGTGTGTCTGTGTGTGTGTGTCTCTCTCTGTGTGTCTGTGTGTGTGTGTGTGTCTGTGTCTCTGTGTGTGTGTCTTTCTGTGTGTGTGTGTGTGTGTGTCTGTGTGTGTGTGTTTACATGTGGAGGCTAGAGAACATCCCTATTGGTTTCATTCCTTACTTTGCTTTTGCTTTCGGTTGAGATTTAGTCCCTCACTAGCGTGGAGTTTGCCAGCTAGGCGAAGATGGCTGTCTAGCTCCACTTCCCCGTGTCTGGGTTGGACATGTTCAGCAATTTCACATGGCTCCTTGGAGGTGAACTCAAGGACTTCATGCCTGTAAGGCAAGCTCTTCACCCTCTGAGTCATATCATCACTGCGCTGTGGAACCTGGGGCTCTCCCTTCAATGTGGATGGTTTCTCTCAATCCTTGATAGCTACTCTTAGGTGGGATTGCTGTCTCTGTAAAAATGGACACAGTATACTTTATTTCATAGAATGTGTAGCATGTATCCAATGAATGACGTAACCCCTAGTTCAGTGTGGTAAAGACCACCATCTACTTATGAGGTATTTATGTTTCCTCATCAGTATACATCTTATTAGGACGGAAGCCAGAGCAGAAAGGCTAAGGTAGTTATGGTTCTCAACTTGTGGATTGCAACCCCTTTGGTGGTTCTGGGTCAAATGACCTCTTCACAGAGTTCCATGTCAGATACCCTGAATATCAGATACTTACATCATGATTTATAACAGTAGCAAAAACTACAGTTATGAAGTAGCAACTAAAATAAGCATAGGGCTGGGGTCAACACAACACGAGGAACTGTATTAAAGTCGCCGTGTTAGGAAGCTTGAGGACCATTGGGATAAGGCCGAGGATTCTGGGATATGAAGCAGTGTCTTTGTGCTCCCTATGCAGATTTGTGCCTGAGAATGTCAGCTATTTCATCCACTGCTATTGCTGCTTCATCATCTCCATAAACTCAATCCTCACGAATCTCTAGGGGCCTGGTTGTCTTACATAGTTTCCACTTCCCAAGAAGACAGTTTACCAACAAATGTGAATGTAATCAGAAGTGGGTGAAATGGCCACATATAGCTTAGACCACAGTCTCCTGTTCTAGCTGTCTCAAGTAAGTATGAAGGAAACATTGATTTTAAAAAATACTTAACTGAAAGTAGATTCTTCTCTCATACAGTTCATCCCAACCACAGTCGCCCCTCCCCCCACTCCTCCCAGCTTCCCCCACCTTCCCTTTCCCCCAGATGTACTTCCCCTCTATATCTTCTTCAGGAAAGAGCAGGCCTCCAAGATATGGCAAAAAGGGATACTATAAGATAATATCAGGCAAGGCAAGAGCCCTCACACCCTGGACAAGGCAACCCAACAGGAGGAAAAGAGTCCCAAGACCAGACAGAGTCAGAGAAACATTGGCCCCGCTGTTAGGAATCCCACAAAACACCCAGCTAACAGCCATAACATACATGCAAAGAACCTGGTTTACACCCTTGCATGCCACTTCAGTTAGAGGGGATGGAGAACAACTCTCACCCAATCAGTTAAGCAGGGCTCACAGGGTCTCACAGAGACTGGAGCAGAATTATTATTTTTGCTACTTTTAAGGTGAGAAAACAGAGGCAAAGAAAAGAAAACTCAGGCAGTTTGCTCTTGGCAGAGCCAGGATTCACCTTGTGTTGTGGTTATGACAGACAATGAATCTCTAAACTGAGAATACATATTTATTTGTTTTTGTTTTTGTTTTTTTTTTTGAGACGGGGTTTCTCTGTGTAGCCCTGGCTGTCCTGGAAATCACTCTGTAGACCAGGCTGGCCTCGAACTCAAAAATCTGCCTGCTTCTGCCTCCCAAGTGCTTGGATTAAAGGCATGCGCCACCACAGCCCAGCTGAGAATACATATTTATAAATGTTGTTGTTGTTGGATTTTGATATTGTCTGGCCTTTCTTTAAATCAAGTCATCTACATCTCTAAAGTTCAGGAAATTATTTTTGGTCTTTACAAAAAATTAATTTCCTCATCTATTGTTAACTCAGGGGTGCCTACCTCTGTGAATCATCCATGGCACTTGATACTTCTTGAAGGGTTTTCAGACCCATGTTTTGCCCCAGGAACCATGGGAAGGAGGCAGGGAACTCAGGACACTGTTCTACCTGGCTTGTGCTCAGGGGGAGAGTGTGGTGACCTGCTGATGCTCACATCTGGACCATTGTAACTCTGCTTCGGAGACCCAGCATCTTCCCTTTGCTTCAGGATGTTGTCTGGGTGAATGTCACCACCACACAGGCAGACTGAGAGGAGATCACACAGCATCAGTTCTGGGAACTGTGAATGGTTTCAGCTACCCATTAGCAAGGGAGAGATAAAGCTGCCTCTAATTATGACTGGCAATAAGATCAAGAACTCTATAAAATTTAGGGTGGCAGGGGCGAGCTGGCTTCTCCGTATCGTTTTTACCACATGTAAAGTGTAGTAGACATCATCCTGATTCTGCAAGGTTGCTATGAGGGGTTGAAATGTTTAGTGTGTTTATGATGATGCTCTCTATGTATAGAAAGCACTCAACAAAGGGTTGGTACTATTCCTGTTCCGTAGTGACAGGAGAGCAAAATATCTTGCTAGAAAATAGCTGAGGATGTCACACACCCCACTAAGGTGGTTGCGAACAAGACTTCCTGCATATGACCTTGAATCTTACATACTACATAACCCGATTTCATACGTCTTCACCCTTAGATTTGGCTTCCTGTGCCAAATTTCAAGCGCCTATTTTATGTCATTTTTCTGCTCTGCGTTTCTGCCCTCTCTTCTTGAGATGCATATTCAGAGGGCTTTGCACTCATCAGTGCATCCCGAGACACTGTGCTGTTTGTTAGAGCTTTCCTGCTCTCACTGTTTATACGCTCAACAGGAAACTTCACAGTCAGCAGTGGCCTAAGCCTGAGGAATAATGGCCTGTGGAAGAAATCGTCTTTACTCCAGCTTAACATCTGTGCAATGACCTGGTTAGGTAACTCCGAGTCCCCTTTCGGTACATTTCCTATTAAAATTCGGCCTCATCTGCATCTTGTCTGTCAGAAATAACTCTCACCGGAGGAAGTCAGGCAGAAAACCTGTTCAACTTCTTGTCCTTTAAGAAACGATACTTTGATTTTAGAGGTTCGACTTGGCTAGGTAATGAAATTATCATGGTGGAGCAAGGCATAGAAATAGTAAGGATGATAATTCTTCTTTGCCCATTGTATGCTTTTGCTATTCATAAATTTTAGGGCCTTAGATATTAGATACACTTACGTAAGGCCTCATGAACGGTAATTATCTTTTGGCCAAAGAAAAAGCCCAAACAAATGCTAAGCTGCATTATCGCTTGGCTTCTGACATGAGCTGATAATCAGATTTTCTTGCTTAAATCCATGGTGCTTGAACAATGCTTCCCACTGTCTGCGCTTCCCGATATTACCCTTAATTAGAAAGAACAGAAACACAAATCTGAATTATTTCAAAATCTGGTTTCCATGGTCAGTGGTTTGAAAGGCTTAACTTTATTATAAATAAACCTGGTTTTATTGGCTAATGAAATCTGAGATGTGAAGCCTGGGATGATGGGGGTGTAGTGCTCTGATGTTTACACATCCAAAGAGCCAATGTGGACAAAGTGTTTTAGAGTAAATCATTTCATACTTGAATTATGATTTCTTTGTTCAAGTACAACTACCATTCTTGAATCTTACCACCAAGGAGGATCTGGAAGGAACCGGAATTTATGCAGTATTGAAAAGCAACATTTTCAAGTTTATTTTTATCTCAACAGCTATCAAGAAGATCTTGGACCTAATATATATATATATATTTCACTTTGCTATTTTTTTCCTTCTGAATATTGAGGTGCATGGTTTATATAAGTGTGATGGTCTGCCTATGTATGCATATGCCTTCTCGGTGTTTGGATCTAAAATATTTACAATGGATGTTTGTGTGTGTGTGTGTGTGTGCATGTGTATATGTGTGTTTGTGTGTGTGTGTATGTGTATATGTGTGTTTGTGTGTGTGTGTGCAGTATAGAATAATGGATGGACTGGCATTTTGTTTATGGTCTCATAAAAAGCAGGCTAATAGGTGAGGAAAACTGACCCCATTTGGCAGACTAATAAATAATAAAGCAGAGATAGCAACTCTGCTCATCTGTAAGACAACAGGACACACTCCTAGGACCAACAGCACTTATAATGGCCTCAAACACTGTAAAGAGTTGTGGTCACACGTATCACAGATGTTCTTCCAGTTTCTCTGTGGATAGCAAGGACCCAGGTGTTTCTGTATACCTAAACTGAGGCCCAGATCTCTTTTCTTCTCCACTCTAATGTTTTTCAAAAGGACTTTTGCCCACTTTGCAATCCTTATCTTCTCCCTTTCAATGTTCATTGATTGATATTTTCTGTTCAACTCCTCCACTCCCTTACTGCCTCTGTGTTTGGTGCTTTATTCCCATAGAGATCATTCACAACAATAGGAACTGCCCTGTCGGATGCCCAGTGTCTAGCTGAGGATGCTGGAGCTCAGAGACGACCATGTATCCAGTGACTGTTGGAGGCAGAACTCCATTAGAGAATAACAGTCATTAGTCTCAGTCTCGAGATCTGAGCACTGTGTTATATGTTCCCTGCCAAGCTGTGTAGCTTCTTTCAAATCAGTCTTTTTAACCTTTGCAGCTCTCTATGGTTGGGGGTTCGAAGGCCTTCTCTTCCCAGTCACCCAGCCCAGGATGAATATTTCTGGGATCCAGGCTCATGTGATTTAAAGGGTCTATCATAGGGCCAGGTATTTGCCTTGAGTAGTCCTGGTGGGGTAAGAAACATAGCCTTTATCCCCATAGGGAATAGTACCAGTTGCCTATGGTCAGGAGATGGCTTTTGAAATAGTAGGCTGGAAGCGATACTATGGATCGCTTCCAGGAAACAGCCATCTACATTAGACGGTGAAGATGAGTGAGGGCTACCTTATCAGACATTTTAGAATTCCCACACTTACATGTCTCCTCCCCTCAAATGCCAAGGAATTAGTGGCAGGACGGAGACTTCTAATTGGCACACTGCAAACTGGTTATACATAGCTAGGATACTGATGTATTTAGCTTTCTCAGAGCCCCATGGAGCCTGGGCTAGCCTGGTCATGTCAGACAAGTTGCTCTTGGGTTTGCAGAGCCTCACTGGGTTAGATCAGTGTTTCAGAGTGCTTTATATATAGCTATCTTTCTGTACAGCCCTCAATAACAATTATGAAGGAAGTGGTAATGAACTTAGAGAGGAGTGTGTGTGAGAGAGAACACAGGAGGCGTGGGAGTGGGTGTAGAGGGAGTAGACATGGTGAAAACATATTTTATCTATATAGGAAATTCTCAAAATGAATACTTTTAAAGGGGAGAAAATAAAAGAAAAAATGAATGGGTAGCAAAAGCCTTTTGAGTTCCTGAGGGGAGACTTTCCCAAGCGATAGGCTGACATACAGAGAGGTGGGAAGTTCAGAGAAGCAGTTCAGAGAAAACCAAAGAAACCCATTCAAACATCACCCCAAAGACTCCACCCCCATGAGGAGGAAGAGGACAATATCCAAAACACGGAGCCATCTTTTACAAAGAAGAGACCATGTGAACAAGAGACTCACTGGAGAGGAACTGTGTGTAACCCACATGAGGGTGATCGGGAAGTTCCGAGAAAGCAGAAAGAAAAACTTAAAATGAGAAATGGAGGGGGTACAGAATGGAGGTAGGAAAGGGGAATGGGGGTAGGGAAGAGAGCAGATGCACACAGTGAGAGACTATGAGTTATTTTCACAAAACAAGAAAGAGAGAAAGGAAGGAAGGAAGGAAGGAAGGAAGGAAGGAAGGAAAGAAGGAAGGAAGGAAGGAAGGAAAGAAGGAAGGAAGGAAGGAAGGAAGGAAGGAAGGAAGGAAGGAAGGAAGGAAAGAGGAGGAGAAAAGAAAATGGAAGAAAAATGTTCCTAAAAACTGCAGAACAGGAATTTCCAGGTTGAAGGGAGTGATCAGAATGCCCAGGTAATGAAAGAAAAGCCACACTATGGCACTTTATTGTGAAACCTATTTCAATAGTGACAAAGGGATCTTAAACAGTTTTTTGTTTTGTTTTGTTTTGTTGAGATAAATGACAAATGATACAAACAAAACAAATGTCGCTTGGGCAGATCACAAAAGAACATAAATCAGGTGGCACCAGGCATCCTCAGCCCGAGATGCCAAATGTCAGAGACAGCCAGGAGTGCATATGTACTGTGCAATCTTTTAACTAGAAAACACGTGTGCTCAGTAGATGGCAGACATTATCATTTCCTTGTGATATGGCCAGATATTGGTCTTAGGTATTTTAAACTGTGGTGGAAAGTGATCTCCCAGGATAGAAAGGCTCTCTATAAATGACATAGGGAAAAATGCAGACTTTATTTAGTTGGCTCAGGATTTCTTATCCTTGCCCAATTAACTATGAGGATTTAAGATTTATCCTAATTTTTTTTTTTTTTTACAAACACTGTCAAGACCTGTAAGTAATTTGTGGGTCCTGGAGCAAAATGAAAATGTCACTTTTTAATGGTAATAAAACATAAATATTTTAGCTTTAAAATATTTTATTAAATGAATATCAATATTATTATATAAGACATTAAATAAAATATCTTATATAAATGTACCATATCCCCCAAAGAAATAGAAGCAATCATAATAGTTTCCCAACCAAAAAAAGCCCAGGACCAGATGGGTTTAGTGCAGAGTTCTATCAGACCTTCAAAGAAGATCTAATCCCAGTTCTTCACAAACTATTCCACAAAATAGAAACAGAAGGTACTCTACCCAACTCATTCTATGAAGCCACAATTACTCTGATACCTAAACCACAAAAAGACCCAACAACGATAGAAAACTTCAGACCAATATACCTTATGAATATTGATGCAAAAATCCTCAATAAAGTTCTTGCTAACCGAATACAAGAACACATCAAAACAACCATCCATCCTGACCAAGTAGGTTTCATCCCAGGGATGCAGGGATGGTTCAATATACGGAAATCCATCAACGTAATCCAGTATATAAACAAACTCAAAGACAAAAACCACATGGTCATCTCATTAGATGCGGAAAAAGCATTTGACAAGATCCAACACCCATTCATGATAAAAGTCTTGGAAAGATCAGGAATTCAAGGCCCATACCTAAACATGATAAAAGCAATCTACAGCAAACCAGTAGCCAACATCAAAGTAAATGGTGAGAAGCTTGAAGCAATCCCTCTAAAATCAGGGACTAGACAAGGCTGTCCACTTTCTCCATACCTATTCAACATTGTACTTGAAGTCCTAGCCAGAGCAATTCGACAACAAAAGGAGATCAAAGGGATACAAATTGGAAAAGATGAAGTCAAAATATCACTCTTTGCAGATGATATGATAGTATATATAAGTGACCCTAAAAATTCCACCAGAGAACTCCTAAACCTGATAAACAGCTTCGGTGAAGTAGCTGGATATAAAATTAACTCAAACAAATCAATGGCCTTTCTCTACACAAAGAATAAACAGGCTGAGAAAGAAATTAGGGAAACAACACCCTTCTCAATAGTCACAAATAATATAAAATATCTTGGCGTGACTCTAACTAAGGAAGTGAAAGATCTGTATAATAAAAACTTCAAGTCTCTGAAGAAAGAAATTATAGAAGATCTCAGAAGATGGAAAGATCTCCCATGCTCATGGATTGGCAGGATCAACATTGTAAAAAATGGCTATCTTGCCAAAAGCAATCTACAGATTCAATGTAATCCCCATCAAAATTCCAACTCAATTCTTCAACGAATTAGAAAGTGCAATCTGCAAATTCATCTGGAATAACAAAAAACCTAGGATAGCAAAAACTCTTCTCAAGGATAAAAGAACCTCTGGTGGAATCACCATGCCGGACCTAAAGCTCTACTACAGAGCAATTGTGATAAAAACTGCATGGTACTGGTATAGTGACAGACAAATAGACCAATGGAATAGAATTGAAGACCCAGAAATGAACGCACACACCTACGGTCACTTGATCTTCGACAAGGGAGCTAAAAACATCCAGTGGAAGAAAGACAGCATTTTCAACAAATGGTGCTGGCACAACTGGTTCTTATCATGTAGAAGAATGCGAATTGATCCATTCCTATCTCCTTGTACTAAGGTCAAGTCTAAGTGGATCAAGGAGCTTCACATAAAACCAGAGACACTGAAACTTATAGAGGAGAAAGTGGGGAAAAGCCTTGAAGATATGGGCACAGGGGAAAAATTCTTGAATAGAACAGCAATGGCTTGTGCTGTAAAATCGAGAATTGACAAGTGGGACCTCATGAAACTGCAAAGCTTCTGCAAGGCAAAAGACACCATCAATAAGACAAAAAAACCACCAACAGATTGGGAAAGGATCTTTACCTATCCTAAATCAGATAAGGGACTAATATCCAATATATATAAAGAACTCAAGAAGGTGGACTCCAGAAAATCAAATAACCCCATTAAAAATGGGGCTCAGAACTGAACAAAGAATTCTCACCTGAGGAATACCGAATGGCAGAAAAGCACCTGAAAAAATGTTCAACATCCTTAATCATCAGGGAAATGCAAATCAAAACAACCCTGAGATTCCACCTCACACCAGTCAGAATGGCTAAGATCAAAAATTCAGGTGACAGCAGATGCTGGCGAGGATGTGGAGAAAGAGGAACACTCCTCCATTGTTGGTGGGATGCAAGCTTGTACAACCACTCTGGAAATCCGTCTGGCCGTTCCTCAGAAAATTGGACATAGTACTACTGGAGGATCCAGCAATACCTCTCCTGGGCATATATCCAAAAGATGTCCCAACCGGTAAGAAGGACACATGCTCCACTATGCTCATAGCAGCCTTATTTATAATAGCCAGAAGCTGGAAAGAACCCAGATGCCCCTCAATAGAGGAATGGATACAGAAAATATGGTACATTTACACAATGGAGTACTACTCAGCTATTAAAAAGAATAAATTTATGAAATTCCTAGGCAAATGGATGGACCTGGAGGGCATCATCTTGAGTGAGGTAACACAATCACAAAGGAACTCACACAATATGTATTCACTGATAAGTGGATATTAGCCCAAAACTTAGGATACCCAAGATATAAGATACCATTTGCTAAACGCATGAAACTCAAGAAGAATGAAGACCAAAGTGTGGACATTGTGTGCCCCTTCTTAGAATTGGGAACAAAACACCCATGGAAGGAGTTACAGAGACAAAGTTTGGAGCTGTGATGAAAGGATGGACCATGTAGAGACTGCCATATCCAGGGATCCATCCCATAATCAACTTCCAAACGCTGACACCATTGCATACACTAGCAAGATTTTGCTGAAAGGACCCAGATATAGCTCTCTCTTGTGAAACTATGCCAGGGCCTAACAAACACAGAAGTGGATGCTCATAGTCAGCTATTGGATGGATCACAGGGCTCCCAATGGAGAAGCTAGAGAAAGTACCCAAGGAGTTAAAGGGATCTGCAACCCTATAGGGGTAACAACATGATGAACTAACCAGTACCCCGGAGCTCTTGTCTCTAGCTGCATATGTATGGAAAGATGGCCTAGTCGGCCATCACTGGAAAGAGAGGCCCATTGGACTTGCAAACTTTATATGCCCCAATACAGGGGAATGCCAGGGCCAAAAGAATGGGAATGGGTAGGTAGGGAAGTGAGGGGGGGTATGGGGGACTTTTGGGATAGCATTGGAAATGTAATTGAGGAAAATACGTAATAAAAAATATTAAAAATTAAAAAAAATAAATGTACCATAAATAATAGCAATATAGGAGTATAAATCAGAACTTACAAAATTAAAAATGCTATTTTTGCATCAATTTTGCACAATATGGTGAATAATGCTTCATTAATGTTATCTCTTAATCGATCATAAATTTTTTTTGGCTTATTTTCTATAAATATACTTATAAGGACATTTTAAAAAGCCTTTGCTTTTAGCAATTTCATTTTCAATATTGTAAATAATTTCAGATAATTTTTTAATTTCAGAAGAACCTTTCTTATGTTATTATATATGAAATTACACTGCAACTGACATTGTTTACTGTATTTTACAGTTTCTGACACCATTGGGCTAGATTTCTGAGAAATTATTTTGGAATATAAATTTTAATACATCTAGAGTTGATTATTCCTACAGAATATTTTGCAATTTTAAATTTACTTTTTTTTTTTAAAACCTTTATGTATGGCTGTGCCCTGCCTGCATGCCTGGTTCCCTTGAAGATCATAAGAGGCTATCTGACCTTTTGAAACCAGAGTTACAGACGATTGTGACCTGCTACATAGGGGCTGGGCATCAACTCCCAACCCCCTGGAAGAAGATCCAGCACTTTTAACCATTGAACAATCTGCCAATTTCTCTATCCTACAGCATAGTTTTATAAGAAGTGTCTTTACCTATAAATCCATTTTACATGAATCTGGATTTCCTGCTCAACAAGGGCCATGGTGTTTCCTTTCTTCCACCAAAATTTCCTGTAACTTTTGAATGTTATAAGAAGTCAAGAGTGCCTGCAGTAGGCATACCTAAGGAGTATAGTTCTAGCTTTTTATACTATGGCTTACTATGTCTATCGACGACAATGACGATGACAACAGCAGCAACAGCAACAACATATCTCTTGATCATAGCATAAGGGTTAGTAGCAAGTGATGTCTCTTTAATTTGGGGGAGAGGTAGGTTATCTAGAAATTTCCCCCAAGGCAAAGTGAATTCCAGCCTTAACTGTACCAATTCTCATCGGAACCAGTTTTACTGAGAGTAAAATGGACATTTACGAATGTAGTCTGCTTTTTGAACCCCCATCTTGCAAATAGAGCAGATGAAGCCCCAGGAAGAACAGGATGGAGTCCTTCTAGCTCAGCCTGGCTCATCTGAAGAGAGACAGACAAGCCCTGCTGTGGTCAGATGACTGCCACAGCCCCAGCTTCTGCACTCTCACTGGGAAGCCCTCATCCAAGGAGTTCTGACAAAATTTCACAGTTTGCTGTTGTCCTGAACTAAAGTTTCTGTGCCCAATAGGATGGAGTGTGCAGTGTTGTGCTCAAATATAAGTGTTTGTTTTACCCAAACCACAATGACCCAAAGTTGTAGTCTGGACTCCCAAATTCGTGAAAGTAAAATGGGATGGGGGTGGGTGGGTGGGAACCAACAGAAGCCATTCTGTGTGGTGGGAGTAGACTTACAGGCAGGTCTGCGTTTTAGGTCGCTGGGTTTGATATTGCTTCCCTTTCTCCTCTGTTGGTGTTCAGAATACCTCCCAACACCATGAACACAGGACAGTGGCAGGGGAAGCTTCTAGCTGAGCATTAACTCAATGTCTCTGTGTTCATGACGTTAGTGCTATCCTCAGCGATGGGGTGTTACCATCAGGTTGTGGAGAACAACCAAGAGCCCTTGCAATAGTTTGAGATGCTTGCTGGGCAGGGCTATGAAACAGATCCCTTTGACCAACAACTCAACAAGATGTAAACCATTTCTGGCACTGGGGTTTTACTGGGGGCATTCTCTTGGCCATTACATGTTAATGTCATTTAAATTGCTTATATATCTATATCTATGCCTATGTCTAGATGTAGATATAGATCTGGACATAGACATATAGATAGATAGACAGATATCCATATCTATCTATCTGTCTGTCTGTCTGTCTGTTTGTATGTATGTAGGAAACTTCTACAGTAGTTGGCTTCCATTTGCTTTTTCAAAAGGCTTCTGGTGTTAGTTGTACTGCCTCATATTTCCCCTCCTGCACCCTGCTTTCTCTTCCTCCTCCCCATACACTGCTCCTATTGAACTTTCCCATTTATCTCTCCATAACATTATATATCTTATTTGCCCTATTCTTTGGTGATGCCCTCCGCTCTACCCCCTTCCTCATCCCAGACACTTGACCACTGTGATTATTCATACTGCAGCATACATATTGCAAGATTATCCTTTATGTTGCTATTGCTTAGGTCTTAATTCTCAATTAAAGAACAATTGCAGATTTCTGCAAAACACGTTTGAAAATATCATCTTTCGGCCAAATAATAAGGCTGTTGCAGAAATCCTTGCTTCCTCTTTTGGTCTGCAGGGGAGATGCATTTCCCATGATCCTAAGGGAGAAGTCTAGGTATAGGAGCTCCGGTTTCTTATTCTGTCCTCCCGTGTCTTCTAATTATAGTTGCTGTCGGTGGCCTGAAGCGGCTGCTTCTCTTACATAATGCCAAGAGAGAAAGAAAAAACGATTTCATTGGTTACTGTACTTAGAATGAATCCTCAAGCCCAGCAAGGAAACCACAATAGGCTTGGCACACAAACAATTCAAAAGTACAGGTGCTGGGAGTGTGCACGGCCCCAAAATCAACATGACTTGGGAGAAGAGAGGGTTAGAAAACAAAGAAAGGTGCTTTTCACTCGGAGAAATTTATTTCTTTTCAATATTTGTGATCTGCAGCTGATAGCGTGTGAGGCCACTTGGCTTTCTTTCCTGACAAAGGGGAGGGCTGTCGCATTGAACAGATGCTTGAGCGGCCTGTGGCATGAGGTGGGCCATTTGTCAAGAAGATCAATATTGACTGTTCTTGTATCTTTGTGGTGAAAGTTTGCTCTTCCTTAAAAAAAAAAAAGAAAGAGCTGGGGGTTGTGCCTTATGATATAGAACGCGTGCCGACTTCAGACACTGAATCCAGAGACTGGGACAGGTCTTCATAGAGAGCAGTCCCTTTCCTGAGATGGTTCTTCTTCAGGGATTCCTGCTCATTTGTCTCACAACACCCGGGGGCCTCTTCTCCATTCCTTAATTTTGGCTTGATCCCAGCTCCATGAAACACACAAGTAGAAGGCAATAATGTATTTCAGCGTATGTTTTGAAACATCAAATTCTATTCAGTTCAATACAACATAGATCAATAAAGGGTCTCATGCAGCAGGAACTTGGTGTCTAAGCTTTTTATCAGTTTGTTGTAGATTGCAGACCTCTGATGGTCAGGTGGAGGAAGAGGCACAGGTCTGGTTCATGGCCAGCTTCCCCTTCTATAGAAAGCATTGGATTCTTTACATAAAATGTGGACTATACCTTTAATGTGTGTGGAGAATCAGCTGGAAACTCTGCTGTGATTCAGATCCTGCTTGAGTAGATCTAGGTGGAGTGAGAGAGTCTCCTTGTGTACCAGGCTTATGGGTGGTGCTACCGAGCCAGCATCCCTCCGTAATAAGAAGTTACTCGTTATCTGTATATTTATCTGGGTAGGGTTTTTTAAAATCAGTGTATACTCCCAGACTCTGCCATAAGCATTTCATACCAGTATTTATATTTTAAAATATATTACACCCAGATGATTTTTAAATGGAAGTCATGGACAGCTGTTTAAAACACAGGTAGGAGTGTATCTCATTTAGGCTTTTATTTTAGAAAAAGAATAAGAAAAGGAGAATTCTAGGAAGGTAAATTTCAAACAAGGCTATAAGTAGCTCGGCTAATGGGCACTGGAGGATTGTCAGGGAGGAAGTGGGTACAAGATTTGAGAGTCAGAGTTAAGCAGGTCAGGAGGATGACCAAGGTTACCTGGGTAACTTCCAAGACTTTGTGCATTTGAATTACTGGATGTGCCAGCACTAAGAAAAGGAAGCAATATGATGTGGGGTTAAAAATGTAGGTTTGGGAGCCTTTAATCTCCACACTGAGGAGGTATAGGCAGGTGGATCTGTGTGAGTTTGAGGCCAGCCTGGCTTACAGAGTGAGTTCCAGGACAACCAGGACTACACACAGAGAAACCCTGTCTTGGAAAAAATCAAGAGTGTGGGTTTGGAAAGACTAGACTTGGGACTTCCTTACAGCAGTCATTTCCACAGCCTTGGAAAGTTACTTAGTTTTCCATTTTAAAGTGAGCTTAATGATTGCTGAGAAGGTAGCTGTGGTAGTTTGAATATACTTGGCCCAGGGAGTAACACTATTTGGAAGTGTGGCCTCGTTGGAGGAATTGTGTCACCATGGGTGTGGGCTTTAAGATCCTCCTCCTGACCACATGGGAGTCAGTCCTCTAGCAACCTTCAGATGAAGATGTAAACTCTCAGATCCTCCGGCACCATGCCTGCCTAGATACTGCCATGCTCCTGTGTTGATAATAATGGACTAACTTCTGAACCTGTAAGCCAGCCTCAATTAAATGTTGCCTTTCTAAGAATTTCCTTGATCATGTAAACAGCAGACAGTAACACTGCAGAAAACAAGGAACCAAGGAGCAGAGAGGATGACTCATTCATCCATAGAGAAGAATGAAAGAATGAAACCCAGAAAGTGTTCTAGTTAGATTTCTGTTGCTGTTATAGAACACCTTGGTCAAACATCTCTAAGGGGACCTAAGGGCTTATTTAATTTTACACATTACTGTCCATCACTGAGGGAAGAGGGAAGTTAAGGCAGGAAGTCAAAGCAGGAACTAGAAGGCAATCCTGTTTGCTATTCTTTGCAGCATTAGCTTGAACCAAGGAACTTGGCTCACAGCCATGAAAGCACATCAGAAGCCGTGATTGAGGGACAGGGAGTGCTTTTCTTAGGTACTTTTCTGTTGCTGTGATACAACACCATGACCAAGGCAACTTATGAGAGAAAGCATTGACTTTGGTGCTCGTGGTTCCAAAAGTTAGAGTCTCATGTCATCATGTCTGGGAACAGGCAACAGGCTTGCAGGCGTGGAGCTAGAACACTAGGTGAATGTTCACATCTTGAGATAACCTCAAGGTAGGAAGAGCTCACTGTGGTAGGATTTTGAGATTCCACAGCCTATACCCCAGTGGCTTTTCTCCAACAAAACCATACTTCCTAATCCTTCTCAACAGTTTTGTCACTTAGAGACCAAGTATTCAAATGTGTGAGCCTATGGAGGCCATTCTTATTTGAACCATCAGGGTGCTACTTGCTCTGTGATGCAGAGCTCTTGCAGGCTCATGCTTACCTAGATTTCTTATACAGCTCAGGACTACTTGCCTAGGGAATGGTGCCTCCCATAGTGAGTTGGACTTTTATCTATTTGTTAACAATCAAGACAGTTCCCCCACAGACATGCTTACGGGCTAATCAGATCTGGGCAACTCTTTGAGACATGTTTTTGATGACTTTGGTTGCATTTGTTTGATAGTTAAACCTAATTATGTCACACATGGATTGTCATGATTCCATGGTTTCTGACCTGAGCTTCTACAGTTTCAACATGCAGAGGACTTCAAAGGGGTGGGCAGTGAGGTTGATAGGTCATGAAAATTGCTTCTTTATCATTTTTTTGGGTCTTGAATTCACTCTTGAAATTCCATTTAGATGGAAGTAATTCCCCTTCATTTCTTAGATAACCTGTTATGATTTTTAAGAGATTAATTCAGTCAGTGCTAAGCAAATAAGAAAATGATCAACCAGAAAGGCTTATAAAGGACAGTCTTTTGACCCTCCTTCTGCTGATCTCCTGTATTCTTGTGACTGGTATGCCTAGTCTGGGTCTCTCAACTGCCAACTCTTGCTCCTGGCTGAAAAGTGTGTATCTTTTCAAGCTCCTGTCTTTGCCTCTTTGGCTTAAAACAATGCATGCCAAAGTGAAAGACTCGATGTTAGGACATTTACAGGATGCTCCCTTTCAGTATAATATTTGTGGACTGGGACATAAACTATTCCCTGAAGAAAGAAGGCTGAAAGAGTTATGTAGAATGCTGACTGAGGTAAGAGCTCATTCTTCATTCAGGAGCAAGTTAGTTTTACCACAAATACCAATATCAAGAGTATTATATATAAATAATACATATTGTGTATCCAATTTCTAAGCAATGATATAATATTCAGTTATATGGAAACAATTAAATTATATATAAACATTGATGGGAAATTGGCATCGAGACAACATTTAATAAACAGCTTTTCTGTGATATCATCCTTTTGATGACTTAATTCCTTGTTGTTTATTCTATTTCTGTATCTGTTTTGCCTCTTGTTTTTCTCCTGACTGCTTCCCTCTTTCTTCCTCTCGACCTTCTGAACTACTAGATACTCCCTCTGCTTGTAATGACCCTCTCACAAGATACCACCATAGCAGCTATTCCCTTTGCCCATGACTCTAATTCTGAAATATGTCTCTGTTTGAGAGGCCATATATTATTTCTATATAAATATACTAAGCAGGGAGGGTATAGGAGACTTTTAGGATCGCATTTGAAATGTAAATGAAGAAAATACCTAATAAAAACTGGAAAAAATATACTGAGGCCAGGAAGATGGATCAATGATTATGGGCACTTAGAGTTTTTATAGAGGACTGGAGTTTGGTTCCCAATCCTCACATTGGGTGACTCACAATTGCCAGTGACTCCACTCCTGTGGATTTGATGCTCTCTGCAGTCACTGCATGGATTTACACAGACCCCTCAAAACACTAAGATAGTTAAAAATAAATATTTTAAGAATTTAGAGTATTGCTCTTAACATTTTCCAATTCCTTTTAACCTTAGCTTGTTTTTCATCTTAGCATCATCATCATTATCATCATTATCAACAACAACAACAACAAAATTGATACATATCAGTGGTTTTTATTTTGGTCACCCTTCACTAAAACATCAATTTAATGAAGCATTTCTGTCTCATGCAGTATAAAATTTTCTGCATGATCAGAAACTGTTCATCAACTCCTTTGTGTGTGTGTTTATATATGTGCATGTGTGCATTTTTGGGTGTATGTGTATATGTGTGAATCTGAGTGTCTATGTGTATGCATATGTATATGTGTTTGCGTGTGTGTATGTCTGTCTGTGTGTCTGTATGTATATGTGTGTGTATGTTTGTATATATGTGTGCATGTCCGTATGTTTTATGTATGTGTGCATGTGTGTATGTTTGTATATGTGTATATGTGTATGTGCCTGTGTGTATCTGTGTGTGTGTGTATGTCGTTGTGTCTGTGAGCGTGTGTGTATGTGTGCACACGCTGAGGATATTTAGAATCATTTTTTTTCAGGGTTGTATCTTCTAAAGAATAAAGAGGCAAAAGTGCTATTACAAGGTCACTCATTTAGAGTAGCAAGAGTTGCAGGTGGTGCACCTTGTATCTGGAGTCACGAAGCTAATGCTGTTTGATTTATTTTTCTCTTTTACTTCACAGCCTATACCTCGTTGTAAAACCACAGCTTCACCCTGCTCCAGATTCCTTACTCACATGAAGACATTTTCCTCATCACATAAAACGGATAAATTGCATTTTCTGCCATTTCCAGGTAAATTCAACAACCCTAAGAAATCCCATGGATTCCTAAGAAACTATAGAACATATAGGCAAAATCATAAGGTTTTCTCTACTTTAGCTATATTCTAACATGGCAATGAAAAAGGCACTTCATTAGTTTATGGAATTTTCGAATCCAGGGGGGGCATTGGTTCATGGTTTGATAAATCCATGGTGCATGGACATTATTAGGGTTTTGTTCCACAAATATTACTGGCTTTATTTAGTTCTTGCTTTCATTTTTCAGAAAGGGTAACATATTGTAGCAAGAGGCATGTATCATTCTTAGAGTGGATGGTCTCAAAAATAAAACCTTGAGGTAGAGACAGGAGAATCTCTTTGAGTTTGAGGCCAATTGCTCTATAAAATGAGTTCTAGACCACCCAGGGCTGTATAGTGAGACCCTGTTTCGAAAACCAAAAATGAAGCAAACAAAAGTAAAACCTTATTTCTCCCCATGTTTGTGTCTTCACATTATGTCTGATGAGTTTGAGTAACCAAATTTGGGTCTTAAGGATCTGGGAAAATGAAATGTTAGATGGGCCACTGTACAAAGTGTACCCAAATTGTTCCAAATGTGTGTGTATAGGTGGAGACAGAGAGGGAAAGGGAAAGGGAGGGGAGGGGTAGGGATGGTTTTCCAAACTAAGTTGATGGGAGGTAAACTTTTGTTAAGAATTTAATTTTTTAAAATGAGACCAATGTGATGTGTGTTTTTATCTACCATGTTCTTTCACTACGGACGATTATGGCAACTTGAGAGTATTAGTAAACTCTATTCTGAAGAGTATTTCCCTGACTTGAAAGGGAGATGAATTATATGATCAATTTGTTATCCAAGAAAAAGCAACAATTTTACAACAATCAATGAAGAAGATAATGGTTGGGCTTTGACTTGTGTGCTGTGTTGTTAATTTTTAATGTTAGAAAGTTTTCACTTGTTTATTCACTTATGCAATATACTCATACAGTGTTACTACCAAAGATGGAAGGAGAAAGACCACGGACCCAAGTCATCATGGCCACATTAATTAAAGAAAGCAATTCAAGCAAACGTTTTCATTTGTGTATATGGGCTGCTTCCTCTTAAAGCAGGGTTTGAGAGATCAGCACTGGATGTGAGGAACACAAGGCTTTTATAGGACTCAGGGGTAGAGGGTTTCCAAATGGAGGAAAATAAAAGAGTTATGGGTGCAGAATATAAGAGGTGGTCAAAACAAGGAAATCACAATAGATAGTCAAAACAAGGAAATCACAATAGATAGTCAAAACAAGGTAGCCCGAGGTGCTCATATAATCTTTTGAAACAAAGACATAATGCTGTTCCTGGAACAGATGGTACAGAACCATTTGTAGCTAAGGTTACAGATGGGGCATAGCCCGATCCTTGAGAAACAGAGGTTTAATCATCAATAGGAATGAATCTAGTTTGTCTTTACTATAAGATGGCTTTTACATCTAAGATGGAGGCAGGCTTGTTCTTCATTAGTTTCTTGAATATACTTGGATATCAGGTATGTTGAAAGGTTTTGTTGGTTTTATGTCATCTTCAATGTCCTGGATTGTACACTTCTGATGAAATCTTTATCCAAAGATTTATATCTGTAGATTCAACCAACTAAAGCTCAAAATGTATTTATGCCTGTAAGTACCTCTATTTTAAACATATACAGACTTTTTTATCTTGTTATATTAAACAAGTGTTTCTATAGCATATGCATTATTATCATGTATTGTAGTAATTTGGAGATCATTTAAACTGTGTTGAAGGTCCTGTAGGCTATTTACAAGTACAATGCCTTTTTATATAAGGGATATGGGCAACCTTATGTTTTGGTGGTCATGGAAAAGAAGTCCAGGAACTAGTCTCCTTTGGAGTCTAGAAGACAATGGTAGTATGTATTTCATATTTCAGGGGTATGGTAGCACATACTAAAGTGTGTTCTGATATATCTTACTCTTGTTAACATCATACAAAGACTCAGCTAGATATTTAGTCACTTAATTTCAGGCAATTGATAAGAGTAAATGCTTAGTTCTTTTCAAAATACAACCAAAGACCAAAACTGGCCACCTATCTATCTGGAAAAAATGTAAGAATTAAAAATTCAGCACATGAGATCTTCAGAGCAGAGGTTACAGTTGTAACTATTTGAGAAATGCCATGCTTAAAATGACATTCTTTCCCCTGATAGTTCTAAAGTGCTTTAATATACATTTTACATTTGGTGACCTGAAGTCTTCAGTTAGGCTATGCCTAAGGGTCACCAATGGATGGAGGGGTAGTTATAAAGGACTTTCTAGAGCTGGGGCACTTATTTGCTTTCATGGAGCCCTTAGGACAAATGAATAGCATTTTGTTTCTGGGTTCTGTTACAGGAAGGGGATCTGAGTTGAACACTTGAAAGAGGGAAGATCCTTAGTGAGGCTGGCCGACAGGGGAGAGAGAACTAGTTGTCTCTAGTAGCAATTAAAGCCAGATCAAAAGGCAAGCATTCAGGCAAGAAAACTATTCTTGAGGCTGTTGACAATCAAGGAAGAAAATGATAAGGGAATGGTGTGTTTATGAAATTGGAGGAAAGGAAGAGGAGGAGATGAAATTCACAGTGCATGATCGTGGATTATATATGAGGACTGAGATAGAAGGCCAGTGTGGTAGTGTTTACATAACCATCGGTTTACTCAGTCAAGGATGATTGAACAGGTGACTGGCATCAGGCTAGTTTTTGGAAATACTGACATGAATAAGACAGGTAAGATTCCTGCCCTCTTGAAATGTACCTTTTAAGTAAGGTAAGAATTGATAAGTGAGCAGACAAATTATCCATGTTGCAATAGATAGTACATAATAATGAAAGCTATGAAGGAAAATAGCAGGTGGATTTTCTTATGTTCTTTTGTCATCAGACCCTGCCTACCCACAGAGTCTGATGAGAGACAGGCCATTTAATATCTTCATAGTTCTCTCATTTCTAGGTTCTTGTATCAACAGAATCATTTGACATGCAGTTTCCCAAATCTAACTTCCTTCATTTAGTCTAATGCACTCCAGATCTATGTTGAGAAATAAGCTATTTATTGTATGGATATACCATTGTTTATCCAGTTATCAGATGAAATGTGCTTTTTATTTTATTTTATTTTATTTTATTTTATTTTATTTTATTTTATTTTTATGAGAGACTTTGTAGATGTGACTGGAATGTTAGTTTAGACCTTAATTATGCTAATAATCACAGATCTGCATATATGGTGAGACATAGCTGGATGCTAACCAATGAATTATACAACTATGTAAATTTGACTTGAGTGAATCTTCTTGAGCAACTTCTGTACAATTTTTCAAGAAAAAAGGGAGGATAAATTAAAGAGAAGCAAAACAAACAAAACAAAGCAAAAAATGACTAACTAATAGAATCCAGGGAATCCAGAAGAGTTGGAATTCCTTAATATATTGGGTTTAGGAAAATTGAAACTTATTCTGGAGAAAGGAAAGTGTTGTGGAAATTAAAATGAAAACTAGTACTGAAGTTATTTGTTAGCCGCAAGGAAGAGCTTTGGGTTGTGTTCTAAATTCCATGGGGGCACTGAAGTCTCTGTTCCTCTTCCCACCTACTTTTAAAGATTATCACCTTGTGGTTTGTGTACAAAACTGTAGCAGGAACAAAGGAGAGAGCTGGAAAGTTAGAGAAAGAGTTCCCAGGGAGGATGCAGTGATGGTGAGGATGTGAGAGGGTGGAGGTGAGAAGGAGACGGACCAGTTATAGAGGCTAAGAGTCAAGCAGGACTGGAGAGATAGCTCAGCAGTTCAGAGCACCAACTGCTCTTCCAGAGGTCCTGAGTTCAATTCCCAGCAACCACATGGTGGCTCACAACCATAATGGGATCCGATGCCCTCTTCTGGTGTGTCTGAAGACAGTAACAGTGTATCCACATGCATAAAATAAATAAATATTTTTTTTAAAAAGAAAGAGTAAAGTAATACTTCACATCCTCCACAGACTTGGTAATAATACTCCATGTCCCCCACAGACTTGGTCTGAACGTTTGGGTTGCTATATCGGTTGTTCGTGTCAGTGGGATGGCTCCTCCCAGGTGCTGTTGCTTAAATAACTCCAGTAATTATCACACCCCTTTCCAGTTTCTCTTCTCTTCAGGACTAAACTAGGCAAACAGCCACAAAAATTGTAAAAATAGCTGTAGAAACTTCACAGACTTCTTGATAACGTGCACCTTTGAAATGTGTTTTCCTGTTTTGTTCCTTCCTCCCATCAACGGGAAGTCTTTCTCCACACGTCGACTCCCAGCTTAACTACTCTCCTAGTTTTGACTAATGGGACTCTAGAAGGTACCACAGAGGAAGATAATTTAAATGTGATCTGCCTTGAGTCACCCTTGCCACTGCTGGGAACCTTACCATTTTCCTAGACTGAATGCATAACATACGTTTAGCAATTAACAGATAAATGGTAAGAAACATGAGGCTGTCACCCCAGCTGAGAGCTGACATGTGAGTGGCTGACAAATCTCCTCAACATTAGAGTTGCCAGGATGTTCACCATAAAGTCCTCAGCCTTGGCTGAGATGACACAGAGCTCTCAACCCTCAGAATCATGTGAACTTGTGTTCATATGTGCAAGAACACAGGCACATGTGCTTAGAGATTAGTTAAGGTTTTAGAATGATTTATAGATTTAATTATTTTTCATTAACTGACTAGTTAATTATGTGTATGTGCACGCACATGTGCGTGCGTGTGTGTGCGTGTATGAAGAGGCCAAAGGTCAACCTCAGCTATCAACTTTTAGCAATGCCCACCTTGTTTTCTGTGACAGGGTCTCTTGTTAACCTGGAACTTACTGTGCAGTCAGGGCTAGCAGGACAGCAAACTCCAGAGTTCTATTTGTCTCTGCCTCCTCGGTGCTGGAATTATAAGCATGTGCCACCATGCACGGCTTTGAAATGTGTCTCTGGGCATCAAAGATAGGTTTTCCTTCATGTTTACCTAAGAAGCTAAATGCACCTCATCAAATGATTTTTCTCCTGTGCCCTGAGATGGTTTATTAAGCATCAAGAGCTAACTCATAGACTTCCCAGAGTTTCAGTGTATGGAACCAATTTTAGACTCACCATCACCTATGTGAAATCTACAAATAACTTCCTTACCCGGTTGAGCTATATTTCCCAAAGAGTAGTGAAGCAAATATAGTGTAGTCAGGCTGGTCATAGAAACATAATATTCATGCACAGGAGAGATGGGGTTTCTGTTCAAGACTGACTCTATTACCATCAGTGTCAACTCCTGAACTTTTTCTCATGATCATGAAGCCAGATGCAAGCCCAGTATGATCATAGCAATTGTCAAAGAGTTTAAGAACTAGCTGTGTAGCTGGACACTTAGGGTCTGCAAGACAGGTGGACCATTTTTCCTGTATGACTCCCAATTCTTGGGTTAAAAGCAATAAGTCTGTATATCCTTAAATAACAAGTAGGGGTTAGATTGCTTTTTCCCCCACTTTAAATAAACCAGCCCCAAGTGGAAGAAGAAAATAGATAATCATAAAGACAAATGCAATTTCTTATTTCTGAACAGATGTTGGCAAAGGACTCCTGTCTAATGAACATTCTACTAGATGTGTCTAATGGGCATTCTACTAGATGTGTCTAATGGGCATTCTACTAGATGTGTCTAATGGACATTCTTTCTACTAGATGTGTCTAATGGGCATTCTGGCAGATGTTTTTTAAGAGGTTTTGGCTTGTTACCCAGAGTCAGGGTCTGAACTAGAGAAGAGTTAAGGAATCGCTAGGAGATGATGGACTATGGGGAATGTATGAGATGATAAGGAGAGGGAAGAAGATACAAAGATGTAAGAATTGGGTCTAGAACCATAGGAGCACTCCAAAAGCAGGAATGGAGATGAGACGTGGTGGGTCCAGGAAAGTAGGGAGAGGCCAGGAGTGAAGGAGAGGTTCTGCAGTTACAAGTACCCTTCCTGGACTGAGACTATTGAGTCTGAATTCCTTGTCAACCACTGAGTTGTGCAACCGTGGACAAGTTACCCAACTTTTTCATACTTCAATTTTCCTAAGGCAAAATGGAGATACTAATATCAGGTGAGTGTCTTCAGTTAGGGAGATGGGGAATTCATCTAAAGGCCATGGTTACTGTCAGAGATCAGTTCCTATGATACAGTTCAATAGTACATAGGAAGTGCTTCCTCTATATCAAGCTCCATATAGGGCACTGGGGGCCAGCCCTACAAAAAGTATATATGGATTAAATTATAGGGCATAGTGATATATATAGTATAGTGTATAGAGTTATTCTAAAAGGAAATCCCCCAAAATCCAGTTTCCAATGAACTTGATCAATTGATGTTGACCTGGTGATCACAGAATGTCACCTGAGAGGCACTGTTCCAAATTTTGACCTCTGTCTGTGCGGTAGGGTAAGGAACCAGATTGTGGAGAGTTGGAGAAGAGAAAGTGAGTAGGGGAGTAGGGACCTTGTTAATTTGGAGCCCCTATTCTTTCTAGAGCTTGGATCTAAGCTTGACCCACGTAGTGATACAGGTTTGTGTGGTTTTTGTTTGTTTGTTTGCCAGAGTCACCATCCTGTTGACACAGTGCTGATAACAAGCTCAGCTGAATTCATTTTCTACAACGCTATCACAAATCTTGTTAAGCCCTCTGCTAAGACCACTTTGACCTCCCAGAAAACACAGTTTTGCTCCCACATTCATCAGAATCACACCATAACAGACAGAAGGCACTCCAGGATGACAATGCGTCTCTTGCCACCTCCCTCTCTTTCTCTGAAGATTACTGGCTCTTTCTTTGGTGCAACCAAGAGCTTCCATTCCACTCTCATGGGTTTGTGGGGGAAAAAAGCTCAGATTCTTGTGGGGGCTCTTTGGGGTTGCTCACCCCAAAGGGTGACTCCCATCAGGATCTGAAGCATGTCTCCACCCTTCTTACCACTTTTCTTGCAAAGGAGTTTGGGGTAGGAGTTGATGCCCTACTTCATGGTGCAAAACTATTTCTCATGGTTTGACAGACATCTGCATCTGGGGAACAGATTTTGGGGTGGGAGATGATGCAAATACAAATCCAAGGCTTAGCTCTTGGGAAATTCAGGAGGAGTGTCCTAGAAAGGGAGGGGAGAAGGACGTTCGTCACAGTGTCTGTGTTGCATGGTCCTCTTGTGGATGCCCTCTCCTCTTTGTGCCTGCCAGACTCTGAAGAATGAGACTCAAGCAACAAAGCAAAGGAAGCCCAGTCAAGTGAAAGAGCTCAGCAATGTTTTGAAATCCATGTGTATCAAAACCACTCGTAGGTTTCGATTCTGCAGTCTTCCTTAGCATGCTGGATTAATCACATGGATTAATAACACAGCCACCTTTGCTCACTCCTGCCTTTGAGCCTTTGTGCTCACCACCCCCCCACCCCAGACCCCAACTCTGTCCTTCAAGTCTGTGAAACTCCATGGGAACAGAAGCAATGGCATTTTGTGAGTAACATGGCAGTTGGCCTGCTGGTCTACCCCTCTGGAAGGTGGATGCTCTGAATTTCCTAGTGTTTTTAAACTTTCATTCTTGCCTGCGTAGTAACTAACCTTTAGGACTCCTGGACAATTCAGGATGTCTGCTGGGGCTTATGTTCTGTGTCATTTTGCTGAGCTAAGAGTAGCATACTGTATGCAATGGTGTCAGCGTTTAGAAGCTGAAAGGACCCAAATATAGCTGTCTCTTGTGAGACGATGCCGGGGCCTAGCAAACACAGGAGTGGATGTTCACAGTCAGCTATTGGATGTATCACAGGGCTCCCAATGGAGAAGCTAGAGAAAGTACCCAAGGAGCTAAAGGGATCTGCAACCCTATTGTTGGAACAACATGATGTACTAACCAGAACCCCGGAGCTCTTGTCTCTAGCTGCATATGTATCGAAAGATGGCCTAGTCGGCCATCAATGGAAAGAGAGGCCCATTGGACTTGCAAACTTTATATGCCCCAATATAGGGGAATGCCAGGGCCAAAAGAATGGGAATGGGTGGGTAGGGAAGTGGGGGGCGCTATGGGGGACTTTTGGGATAGCATTGGAAATGTAATTGAGGAAAATATGTAATAAAAATATTAAAAATAAAAAAAAAAGAGTAGCATACTGTAGTTCTTTATGTTGCAAATAAGAGCTAAAGCTGAAAGAAAGGCATAAGCCAAGAAGAGAGGTAGGTAATGATGTAGCAAGGTGTGTTTATACCTTTGTATTCCTTGGGAAAACATCAGTTACACTGTGTCTAATTAAACAATTGTAGTAACTAACCCTCAGGGAACTTAATTGAGTCCTATCATTTTAATCCTCATAGGAACTCTATGGGGAAGATGTGCTATTATTCCCTCCATTTTTTAATGATAAAATAATGAATCCCAAGGGTAGTCAGTATCTCACTGGGTTAGAGTTGAGGCACTTAGACCCAATGCTTCACTGGTACTGGTGATCCTTCTGGCCTGTAGCCTATTTGCTTATGTTTGGCTCAATGTGTCTTAGAAAATTATATAAAGCTGATCCAAGACTATGTTTTAATGTTTCCTAATACACTGTCTCCCTCAAAGAAATGAGGTCCCAGGACAGACAATTTCCTATTTCATCCCAGAGTTGTTCTTATTCATGAGTTGGAGAACTCACGTTTATAGGGGAAAAGAGCATAAAAGAAGAAATGGTTAGAGAACGAGAGAAGAGCTGCTGTACATGGGGAGAAAAGGTAAAGCTTAGAGGTGGAAAGTCCTGTGCTTGGAGAGGTTCTGATGAGCATTGCTGCATCATACCATTGGTCTACCTGCCATTCAAACACTGGATACACTCTGCTCTTTTCTCTGGGTACTAATAGTTCTCATGGCCCCCAGGGTTAGTTTCTTTACACTTGTTTATAAACTGGGGTTGATGAAGTATTAGAAATGACAGGGAAAGAGCTATGACTAGGGTCAGGAATCAGTTATATTTATGAGTAGTATTATGAAATGTCAACTACAATTATGCACTAGATTTCTATGATAACTAGAGCCTTTGAGGAAGCCTATGTTCTGAAAAAGTGCATGCCTCAGTGAGAAAATCCAGGTTGGGGGGCTGATCAGTCATCACACTTGCAACTCTGAAATACTACAAAGAGTGGTAGTCTTAATGAAAGTACTGAGTGTTAAAAAGGCAAGGTGAGTGGCTATTAAAGAAAACAGTAAGTATATACTTAAAACATTTTGAGGGGTTAAATATAAGGAAATACATGAAGGATTCAAGCACCTAAAGTTTGGAAGCAAAAGTATTTGGAAGCATAAAATCACACACACACACACACGTTTGTATTTGTGGATCGATAAAGATTCTAGGAACAACAAGAAAGATAAAATATGTAGTATTTTACATCTGACTTCTTTTTTTTCTTTTAGCTTTTTGTAGTATTTCATTGTCTTTCCCTTATTAATTGCAGTGATAATTAATGCCATGCATTACTAACATTGTTCTTCCTCCTCTGTCTAAAGGTGTAGTTCCTCAATTTTTGAGCTGTCTTAGAGGTCAAAACCAATAGTAATGAGTCAAGTTCTGCAAGCATAATGCAACAACCACACAAGCCAAGAGCAGTAGTGTGTTGTAGTGTAGCCTCATCCAGAGCATTAAATTTTAGCCATGTTGGCATCTCAGTATGAGGTTCTTTTGTTTTGAGGAGACAGGCAGGCACACTCCTAAAGCAATAAAGCAAGCACATGAATGCTTTTCTCAGTAAAGGAAGATCTAGTATGGGTGTTGTAAGCTCTGCTATGTATCTACCAGTGTAGATCTGAAAAGTGGCATATGACATGTTTTGTTTTAAGAACAGTGAACAACATCAATCCATTTATCCATTGTAAAATTCCCTATAGCTAATGTAATTTCTTAAATATCTACTCCTACTTATGAGATTGCAAGTTTTAATCCTCAAGAAACCTCCAGGAGGTCTGGAGAAAAAGCTCAGTGGTTAAGAGCCATTACTGCTTTGGAAGAAGACCAGAGTTCAGGTCCCATCATCCTCATTGGTTGGCTCAAAACTGCTTCCCACACTAGCTCCACGGTACCTGCTCCTATTTGCCTCCTGTTGCTGCAGTAAAACTGTTGCCGACCAAAACGAACTTGGGAACAAAGGATTTGTTGTGTATCATATTGTATTGTATTTCATCTTAAAGGTTATAGTCCATCACCACAGAAACCAAAGCAGGAGATCACCTGGAGGTGGCACCACCCACAGTAGTGTGGATCCTCCCATGTCAATCATTTGTCAAGACCACTCCACATAGGCGTGGCCTTGTGATCTCAGGAGCTCTCAGTTGAGACTCCTTCAAATCATCCAGAACTGGGTCAAGTTGACAGGCAGTTAACCAAAACACTTCACTTCCTGTCAACTCCACCTACAAATAGAATACTGCCAACCTATGACTCCCCTTCTTGTTTTCTCCAAGATCTCATGTTAATTTTAGTATTACAATATACAAAACGATTATCTAACTTATTTCCATTAATGGGGTGTCTCTAGTTTCAATCACTTTCCAGCAAATGACATAATTTCATTCTTACTTATGGCTGAGTAAAACACCATTGTACCTGTATACATTTTCCTTCTCCATTCACTTTCTGATGGATTTCTAGTTTGATCCCATGACTTGGCTATAATGAACACTTTTGCAGTGAACATGGGTGTGTGTTGTCTCTGTGATGTGCTGTCTTAGAGTCCTTCAGTATATACCCAGGAGTGATATATTTGGGTCATATACTAGTTCTATTTTTAGTTTTTATGAGGAACGTCATGAGTGACTTCCATACTGGTGAGACCAATTTACACTCCTACTGGTAGCATATGAAGCTCCCTCCTCCGCAGTCTTGCCTGGATTTATAATTATAGCCATTCTGACAGGGTTGAGAAGGAATCTTAATGCAGTGTTAATTTGCATTTCTGTGATTCTAAGGATATTGAGCATTTTAATAATTTTCTTGTAATTGTACTTCTGAAACTTCTGTCCATTTCATTTGTCCACTTATTGTTTAGTGTTTTGAGTTCTTTATATGTTCTGGATACCAATCCTCAGCCAGGCATATAGCTAGCGATAAAGTATATTCTCTTATTCTGTAGGTTGTAGGCTGTAGAAGAACACAATTGTTTCCTTTGTTGTGCAGAATCTTTGGAGAATTCGTAGTATAATTTCAGAAAAACCTTTGCCTCTGTCTATGTCTTGACATATTTCTCCTTGAGGTGGTTCAGATATTCAGACAGTGAGCAAAAGTGCGTATGAAAAAGGCAGTTTTCAAACTGTTACATTATATTACAATCATCTCCTATTTACCAATGTCAAGTGAGCTAGTTTGCTTAACAGAACATATATGGTAATAGGTAGTATTTGAAAATGCAAGCAATATTTAGATATTTACCATGGTTCTTCTGCTCCAAGAGTATGCTTTATAGGATGAAATGAATTTGTAATTCGACATGATATTAATAACTAAATATAGTTGCTGCTAATACATAGTTGGCCAATGAACACTATTGAGAATTGTTCACACTAAGCTGTGTCTTATGCTGTAACTGGTAGACTGCAATTTTTTTGAATATTGAAGATTAAGTGAGAACAACAATAATTTAGGCAATACTTATTGAAAATTAAACATTAACTTAAAATATTGAAATTAAAAATTAACTCTGCTCCTCTTTCAAAATTTCTCATACTTGATTAAATATTTTAAATGAATTACCTTACCTGTGCTTGCCAGTTGTAACAATAGGAAACAGGCCATGACAGCAACTCATTTTTAATAAACATCTCTTAAAGTGAAGTATAAGGTTTCTCTCAGACTTTCATTTTAGGAAGAAGGAAGAGGTTAAACCTCGGAAGGATGGTTAGACATTCATACTGCTTTTCCAATGGTAAACTTTCTGTGGGTCCTGCTGGGTGTCTGGAATTTGCCACATCAATGCTTAAAAGCATTCAGTTTTAAAGGGTGTTAGTGAAGCTGTGAGGCCAGCCCTGGGCGGGGCTGTGAGCCCTGGGCGGGGCCGTGAGCCTTGGGAGGGACTGGCCAGCAAGTTGCTCCTTGTTTCCCCTCAGTTGATTCTGCACCAAGTTCATCTCTCCCCCTCCCACCGCCCTCTGCATCATTAAGACTTAGAATACACGTTCTCAGGATTTTTTAACTTTTTTATTTTTTGGTTTTATAATGTTTGAATCTTTTCTTTATCAGTACCTCTTGAACCAATCTTGGGTTTAACCTGCGTCAGTGCTAAGATAAAATGTAACATTCTAAGAGACTTGACAGGCTCACAAGCCCGGAGGGTCTGGGCATATAGAGTCTGTTGAGGGATGTTCAGGCTGGTGAGGAACATCAACATGGGAACATATGCTCTCTGTAGGAGTGCCGCAGGAAGCCACACTGAGAATTCTAGAGTACAATCAAACACCTTGTTAACTGCTAGTGACCTATTCATTTCAAGGTGCTGTAGCGTGGCACAGATGTGACTCAGAAAAAGACTGATGTGAACATCATTTATTTAAATATTTAGCCGTTGATAAATTCTACCGTAATATTTAACGAGAGTTAAAGCTGTGAAGGATTATTATTGGTTTATTCTGTCTGGAAAGAAAAAAAATGATGTGTTTTTTATGTACTTACTAGTGCTTAACATTGGGGGGATTCAAGTTAGTAGTGTATTAGGCAGCTATTTCTATTATTTCTACAGAAAGCATGGCCAGTGGAGTCAGAAATCCTTTTGTCTGCCTACCATGATAAAACTAATCATTGGTGGCTCAGTAGGTGAAAGCACATACCACGAAGTCTAATGGATTGGATTCTATTCCTGGGACCCATGTGGTGGTAAGAGAGGATCTACTTTAAAAAATTATCCTCCACATATGTGCTCTCTTCCTTTCCCTCTATTTTTCCCTCCATACACTCCCTCTCACACACAAATGAACATAAATAAATAAATATAACATAATGTGAAACTCATTGATGTTCCTAAGACTGTATATGTAGCTATTATTTTAGTGTTGCTGTCCTATGGTTTGTACAATCTTAACACTTTGATTTACCATTATGTTATCTTTATATATGGATTCATAATTCAATTCAATAAATCTTTATTCATATTATTTTAATAGCTCAACAATATTATATATACTTGACTTTACTATCCTTGGATTGTGTACTCCCCCTTTGGGGAACATTTAGATTGCTTTCATTTGTTTATTCCTTTCATAGATGACTACAGCCTTGCCTCCAAAGAGGCAAAGTACTACACCTATTTCATAATGAATGGATCACCAGCAAAAATACATCTAATGCAGAACGCAAGAGTCACACACTTCTGCACAGAGGCAAATATCATTCTATCATTGTATGAATAATAGGCTTAATCTTTGAAAGTGGTAATTATTAAAAGTGCTGTCAAGTCCTGGCTGGTGCTGGGCTAATGATGATGAAGACGGTGGTAAATGGTCATGACGTCATCAACAGTGGTAACAATGCTAACAAGTTTCCTGAGCTTTCACTCTATGCCAGATACTCCTTGAAGACTATGTATATTAATTCATTTACTACCTATGACGGAAGGTCCATGGTTATTCCTGCTTTATAGAATGGAAAGTATCCATAGAAAGATTATATTTTTAATTATCATGAGCTAACAGTTTTTAGATGCTCTATGTTGATATTTGTATTAGACTGCTTTACAAGTGTGTTTTATTTAATTCACCCAAAACCCTTGAGGGGAGTGCCATTAATACTCCAGTTGTATGTGAGGTGGAGGCCAAGGAGAACAAGGCAAGCGACTGAGGTCACACAAGCTCAGTGAGGTGAAGTTAGATCATTAACCAGCCCTACAGAAGAACCTATGACTGCTATCTCAGGTTAATCTCCTTCCTCATAAGCCACTGTATCTTTGGATTTTTGTATCTTTGGATTCCCCTCTCTAAGGTTCTCTGCTACCTTTCTACACCTGCCTCACTCTTAGTTTTCTGTAGACTTTCCTCTTTCCCACCTTCTTCTTCCCCACTTGCATGGTCTGCCATGGACAGCCCAAGATGTGGTGTCCTTAAGACTTACCAGAGCTTTGCAGAGAGTTGATTTGGTCCTCAAGCTTCCAGTTGAGTTTCCTGAGAAAGAACAGAACCATTGATGGAGCCAATGGGACACAAGGCTCAGTCCATCATCTGTATCTGGGAGTTGTGAGGCCTCAATAGTGCATACAGGTGCTGGGTTGATTACAGTTTCTAAGAGGAAGGGTTGGGTAGCAGAGCAGTGATATGAACATCACTACCATGAGAAGGAGGCTAAGGCATTACAGCTTTGTAAGTAGGAGAAAGAACTGTATGGGCCTTCTTAGCCAATGGTAGCACCTCTGCTTCTCAGCTCATGTATGGAACTGTCATGTTCAAATGTGCATGGAGATGCTCAGTAAAACATCTGTGTTTGGCACCACCCTTTTAGCTGTTGCCTTTGCACTAAACTATATCTTTGAGGATCATGAATGGCAACCCTTTCTATCGTTGTAGTTGAGGCTCAAGAAATGATGCTATGGATTGAGCCCAGGGCCTTATCTATGCTATGTAAGTGCTGCACCACTGAGCTATAACTCAGCCCTTGAGTTTTTAGTGTCTCAGTTTGAAATTCAAACCAGCTTGGATCATGAACTCTTCCAGGCTTGGTGTCTCAGGTGCTGGTATGGCAACCTAACTGGAATGCTCTATCTGAATCCAAGCATCATCTTTTATTCTTGCTTGAACGAAGATGAAAGCAGTTGGAAATAACCCAGTTTGTATACATATTAGAGGGCCCTCTGCTTTCCTCTATTTTTTGTCACATAAAGTAACTCTAGATAACACACTTGAGATTATCTACTGTTTCTTATTTAAAGATGAAGCTGATAAAAATATTTCCTTGTGGGTACAGACATCTGAGCTTATGAATATAATTGGTATCATCCACGATGGTGCCAATTCAATAAATTTGTCCTTAAAATCAATAGCCTTGGAGGAAGAAATCTTTCCCTGCCCCCACACATACACTTCCATTTTGGCATTACTAAAACGTTGAGCTTCTGAAACACTTTTCAAGTATATGTTAGAAAGTGTACCTTGGCTAACTGCAGGGCTTCTTTTGAGAGTGCTCAGTCAGACAATGACATTCATAACTACACTGTTTGAGTAGTACTACATGGAGAACTTGAGCTTGTTTTCTCCATGAAAGCATTGTTTTATATTTGCTGCCTTGAATGGTTTTTATCATAGTAAAGGGAAGTCAATCAAAAGAAATCAATTTGGTGATTTAAATGCCTGTATAATGAATGAAAAGAAGATATTAAAATCTCCACTTCTTTCCCCCCTTTTTATTAGATATTTTCTTTATTTACATTTCAAATGTTATCCCCTTTCCTATTTTCATCTCCAAAAATTCCCTCTCCCCTCTCCCCACTCCATGTTCCCCTACCCATCCACTTCTGCTTCTTGGTCCTGGTATTCCCCTATACTGGGGCATAGAACCTTCACAAGACCAAGGGCCTCTCCTCCCACTGATGACTAAATCTCCACTTCTTAAGGGAAGAAGACATTTGGGGAATCACTTTAGGGTTCTTGGTGGTGAAGAGATTTGATTGTCTGTGTGAACTCTGAAATTTATTCTGTAAAACTGCATTAACAGAACACATAGATCTTTTGAGAATGGATGATGGTACTTGGACTTGGGTCGCCATTCTAACACATTTATATGTTCTTATTTTGTGTTCTGAATGGTGTTCTGAGTGGGCCTGGCAGTTCCTTAGAATTGCATTGTAGATGGGATGTCTAAGCTGTAAACTGTGTGAGGATACAGAGTTCTCAAATTCATTCAAATTAGCCCCAACTCTTGTCTGGTTATTTTCTTTTTGACATCTGGAAGAAGAGCAGAGACCATGGTGACAATACAATGAGATTTTCCTATCATTAAACCTCAGAAAAAAACTCATGGCATCATTCAAATCTAATGCCATCCAGACTTATTTACAGTTTGTAGTGTTCATTGTGGAACTTTAAGTGTGGTCTTGTTTCTACACAAAGACGTGGAAAAAGCATATAATCTTTCAATCTGGATTGTCTTTTGAAATGTAATAGCTTGAGTATGCTTTTAACTTACAATCTTTCTGATTATCTTTGTTTAAACTTCTTTCTTTGTATTACAGGGCAATAATATCACATTGGGGCAGATTGAGTGGGAACTTGTAAGTAGAGTAATTAGCACAGTGCCTGGGTCACAGTAGGTAGTACTCAGTAGGTACTCAGTAGGCAGTTGACTTATCTATCCCTTTTATTGAGTAAATTATATCTTGGGACTCAAGATAGAACAATGTCTAGGTCTTTTGAAATTACTTATTCCAGATTGAATGCAATGAGAGGTAATATTTAAAAAAAATCTGAACAAACCTTTGTAGTGAGAATGATGGAATTTTAGTTTCCTTAAAATCAGAAATATTATAAGAACATGTCTTCCTTTTAATCCCAGGTATGGGATATGGGGCTGCTTTACAGCAGCTGACTATGATTTGCCTTGTGCCTTAACAGAGGAGTGGTTTTGCCAGCTTCAGATAGTTTCTGTGGTTGTGTAACGTTTGTAATTCTGGGAACTTTTCACAGGATATATAAATGCTAGGGCCCCCAAGAGGCAGGGTTGGTGGTTGTTGGTCATTTGGGAGTGTGAGGGTGATTTCATTTAATTAGTAGCCATGCTCAAAGAAGAAAAAGGGAAGAAAGAAATTAGATTTAGATCTGTCTTGCTCTTTCCACTCTATCCTTCTTTTTCTCTTATCTAGTGATGGGGGTAAAGCTTGAGAGATAAAAGGGTGGGAAAAGAAGAACCCACAAAGTAGCAAAACCAAAAATACCCAACCAACTCACCAACCAACCAACCAAACAAACAACCAAACAACCAAACAACCAACCAAACAACACAAAACTACACACCTTTACATGCTAGAAAATTCTATTAAATTGTGGAGTTTTTCAAGTATTTTGAGTGTCTGATGACCTTTCAGGTTTTTCATGTGACAGAAGTGTCCAATTAAGTTCTCCAAGTGTCTGGAAGATCTCTAGATTTGCAGGTGTGGCTGTAAATCAATCACCTTGGTGTAGGCATGTCCCAAGTGTCTGTTAATCTACTTACCTACTTATCTACCAATGAACACAAGAAGACTTGCTATGAGGATGGTTTCCAGGATTGTGGAGAACAGGATGGCCCTAGATAAGCCACTTTCAGGCTGTAGAAGTAGGGAAGCCAATGGTGTAATTGTGGAACCTGAAATCATGAAAACTAAAAAATCCAGAGGTGTGTCTCTCAGTTGAGGAGTGAGGGTGACAGGATAGGAGAGGCCACTGGTATAAGTCACAGCATTTCAGGAACCAAAGTGGGGACTTCAGTGTCCTAAGGCAGGAGATCAGAGCTGTCACAGCTCAAGCAGAGAGAGCAGCCTAGTCTTTTGCGTCCAGACTCTATCTCGTTGTTTTCCTATTCTGTCATCGACAAATTAGAGATGGGAAGATTCCATTTCATTGCTTCTTTCTTTAGTCTCTTGATTCTAATGCTACTCTCTTTTATAAATTCCCTCAGCACATACTCAAAAACAATATTTTAATAACTCTATGAGCATACCTCAGACAGGGAAGTGGACGAAGTTGATGCTATTAGCTGCAGCATTGATTACATTTCTGTGGTGGTTTGAATGAGAATGTCTCTGGTGGGCTCAAATATTTGAATATTTGGTACCTAGTTGGTGGTCATGTTTCAGAAGGTTACCAGGGTACCTTGTTGGAGGTAGTGTGTCACTTGGGGTAGGTTTTGAGGTTTTGAAAGCCTTCTATCATTCTCTGTGCATTCCCTCTCTCTGCTTTGAGTTTGCTACTGAAGATATGTGCTCTCGGCTTGCTGCTTCAGCTGTTATGTCTCCAAGTCATAGTCGATCCTTTATTACTCCGGAACCACAATCCCAAATAAACACTTCCTTTCTATAGGTTGTTTCTAGCCATGGTATCTTATTGTTGCAGTAGAAAAGTAAGTAGTAGAGAAGTTGGTCCCAAAGAGTAGACTATTGCTGTGACAAGCCTAATCATGTTGTTGTTTGGAGGAATGTGTGGACCAGAAAAGTGGCTGAATGCTGTAAGTAAAGATTAACTGGCCATTGTAGTGGTAGACTGAAAAATAGTGCAGAAAGGCACATGGACTGTTGAAGCTCACAAGAGATTTTACAGGGGAGCAGTATTAACAACTGGTCTAGATGCCATTCTTGTTAGACATCTTAGCAAACACACTGGTTGCTTTCTGCCCTGGCCCAAAGAACTTCCCAGAGGCTAAATTGAAAAGTAATGGCCTATTTTCTGATGGACATAATTTCAAGGCAGTATACTATTGAATCTATGGTGTTATTATTATTAATGACTAGAACAGAGGTTACTAATGGAGAAAACAAGCTGGATAGAAAGAAATACCAAATACAGTCCAAAGAGAAAAAGAACACCAAGGACTTAATGATGCAGCCAAGACCTGCCAGTCCCAATCCACACTGGAATAAGGGAAGGGTTCTACAATAGCAAGACCTACGGAAAGAGGCCTAAGGACTTTGTTTTTTTATTTTTAATTTTTAATATTTTTTATTACATATTTTCCTCAATTACATTTCCAATGCTATCCCAAAAGTCCCCCATAGCGCCCCCCACTTCCCTACCCACCCATTCCCATTCTTTTGGCCCTGGCATTCCCCTATATTGGGGCATATAAAGTTTGCAAGTCCAATGGGACCCTCTTTCCATTGATGGCCGAGTAGGCCATCTTTCGATACATATGCAGCTAGAGACAAGAGCTCCAGGGTACTGGTTAGTTCATCATGTTGTTCCAACTATAGGGTTGCAGATCCCTTTAGCTCCTTGGGTACTTTCTCTAGCTTCTCCATTGGGAGCCCTGTGATACATCCAATAACTGACTGTGAGCATCCACTCCTGTGTTTGCTAGGCCCCTGCATAGTCTCACAAGAGACAGCTATATTTGGGTCCTTTCAGCAAAATCTTGCTAGTGTATGCAATGGTGTCCGCGTTTAGAAGCTGATTATGGGATGGATCCCTGGATACGGCAGTCTCTAGATGGTCCATCCTTTCATCACAGCTCCAAACTTTGTCTCTGTAACTCCTTCCATGGGTGTTTTGTTCCCAATTCTAAGAAGGGAAAAAGTGTCCACACTTTTGTCTTTGTTCTTCTTGAGTTTCATGCGTTTAATAAATTGTATCTTATATCTTGGGTATCCTAAGTTTTGGGCTAATATCCACTTATCAGTGAATACATATTGTGTGAGTTCCTTTGTGATTGTGTTACCTCACTCAAGATGATGCCCTCCAGGTCCATCCATTTGGCTAGGAATTTCATAAATTCATTCTTTTTAATAGCTGAGTAGTACTCCATTGTGTAAATGTACTATAATTTCTGTATCCATTCCTCTGTTGAGGGACATCTGGGTTCTTTCCAGCTTCTGGCTATTATAAATAGGGCTGCTACCTTCTTACCGGTTGGGATATCTTCTGGATATATGCCCAGGAGAGGTATTGCTGGATCCTCCGGTAGTACTATGTCCAATTTTCTGAGGAACCGCCAGACTGATTTCCAGAGTGGTTGTACAAGCTTGCAATCCCACCAACAATGGATGAGTGTTCCTCTTTCTCCACATCCTCGCCAGCATCTGCTGTCACCTGAATTTTTGATCTTAGCCATTCTGACTGGTGTGAGGTGGAATCTCAGGGTTGTTTTGATTTGCATTTCCCTGATGATTAAGGATGTTGAACATTTTTTCAGGCGCTTCTCTGCCATTCGGTATTCTTCAGGTGAGAATTCTTTGTTCAGTTCTGAGCCCCATTTTTCCCAGTTCTTCACAAACTATTCCACAAAATAGAAACAGAAGGTACTCTACCCAACTCATTCTATGAAGCCACAATTACTCTGATACCTAAACCACAAAAAGATCCAACAAAGATAGAAAACTTCAGACCAATATCCCTTATGAATATTGATGCAAAAATCCTCAATAAAGTTCTTGCTAACAGAATCCAAGAACACATCAAAACAATCATCCATCCTGACCAAGTAGGTTTCATCCCAGGGATGCAGGGATGGTTCAATATACAGAAATCCATCAACGTAATCCAGTATATAAACAAACTCAAAGACAAAAACCACATGGTCATCTCCTTAGATGCGGAAAAAGCATTTGACAAGATCCAACACCCATTCATGATAAAAGTCTTGGAAAGATCAGGAATTCAAGGCCCATACCTAAACATGATAAAAGCAATCTACAGCAAACCAGTAGCCAACATCAAAGTAAATGGTGAGAAGCTTGAAGCAATCCCTCTAAAATCAGGGACTAGACAAGGCTGTCCACTTTCTCCATACCTATTCAACATTGTACTTGAAGTCCTAGCCAGAGCAATTCGACAACAAAAGGAGATCAAAGGGATACAAATTGGAAAAGATGAAGTCAAAATATCACTTTTTGCCGATGATATGATAGTATATATAAGTGACCCTAAAAATTCCACCAGAGAACTCCTAAACCTGATAAACAGCTTCGGTGAAGTAGCTGGATATAAAATTAACTCAAACAAGTCAATGGCCTTTCTCTACACAAAGAATAAACAGGCTGAGAAAGAAAATAGGGAAACAACACCCTTCTCAATAGTCACAAATAATATAAAATATCTTGGCGTGACTCTAACTAAGGAAGTGAAAGATCTGTATAATAAAAACTTCAAGTCTCTGAAGAAAGAAATTATAGAAGATCTCAGAAGATGGAAAGATCTCCCATGCTCATGGATTGGCAGGATCAACATTGTAAAAATGGCTATCTTGCCAAAAGCAATCTACAGATTCAATGCAATCCCCATCAAAATTCCAACTCAATTCTTCAACGAATTAGAAAGTGCAATCTGCAAATTCATCTGGAATAACAAAAAACCTAGGATAGCAAAAACTCTTCTCAAGGATAAAAGAACCTCTGGTGGAATCACCATGCCGGACCTAAAGCTTTACTACAGAGCAATTGTGATAAAAACTGCATGGTACTGGTATAGTGACAGACAAGTAGACCAATGGAATAGAATCGAAGACCCAGAAATGAACCCACACACCTATGGTCACTTGACCTTCCACAAGGATCTAAAACCATCCAGTGGAAGAAAGACAGCATTTTCAACAAATGGTGCTGGCACAACTGGCAGTTATCATGTAGAAGAATGCGAATTGATCCATTCCTATCTCCTTGTACTAAGGTCAAGTCTAAGTGGATCAAGGAACTTCACATAAAACCAGAGACACTGAGACTTATAGAGGAGAAAGTAGAGAAAAGCCTTGAAGATATGGGTACAGGGGAAAAATTCTTGAATAGAACAACAATGGCTTGTGCTGTAAGATCAAGAATTGACAAGTGGGACCTCATGAAACTGCAAAGCTTCTGCAAGGCAATAGACACCATCAATAAGACAATAAAAACCACCAACAGATTGGCAAATGATCTTTACCTATCCTAAATCAGATAAGGGACTAATATCCAATATATATAAAGAACTCAAGAAGGTGGACTCTAGAAAGTCAAATAACCCCATTAAAAAATGGGGCCTAAGGACTTTGCTGCTCTTTTAAAACAGCTACAAAGACAAGTTTGGCCTTTATTTTGAATATTTATAACTTTGTGTATGTCTGCACACATATGCACAAATGCATGAGCATGTGTGTGGAGGACAAGGGCATAACTCTGAGAGTTCTTTTTAAGGAGCCATTTGTCGTCGTCTTCTTTGTCTTCTTTGTCTTCTTTATCTTCTTCTTCTTCTTCTTCTTCTTCTTCTTCTTCTTCTTCTTCTTCTTCTTCTTCTTCTTCTTCTTCTTCTTCTTCTTCTTCTTCTTCTTCTTCTTCTTCTTCATTTTTAACCACATAGGCTGGGTTACTGGCCAGTGAGTTCCAGGGATCTGACTGCCTACCTCCTCAGTGCTGGACTTACACATAGATGCCACCACATCTGCATTTTCATATGGGTTGTGGGAATCAAGCTTGGATGCTCATGATCAAACTTCAAGCACTTTCCCGAGAGCACCATCCTCCTACCTTGGCTCCCCATTCCATCAGGTCTCATTTTCTGATTAATCAAGGCTTAGTTTCTCTTAGATTTCTAGTCTGGGAAGTTTTCCATCTTTCTTCAACTGTCCAGCTCCAGCACATGTCCCTGAGAACATTGCACATAGTGATCCTCACAGGCACACACACGTTCTCCTTAATTCAAGGAGTCTTCAGAGTCTGTCTATGTTCTTCTGAACTGTTCCACGGCCGGAAACTCTTCCAAGGCAGCAAGCCAGACAATCTTCAAGATTTCATTTTTTTCTTTCTAGTCCAGTATCTTTGTTTGTTGACATGCTAAATATTTTCTAAAAGCTTTTAATAAGTCTGTCCCACTTTCTATGAATCATCATTAAATGAATTCATTTATTCACCAATGGCTGTGCTTGTTCAAAGCAGGGGATATATTAATGTATCTCTTGAAATTCTAAAAATCATAATTTTTAAATCTTATAATCTTCTTAGAGTTGTTTGGGTACTGAACTATAAATTTAAATGCATATTTGAATTTGCTCAATACTGTGTGCTTATTAGTGTGTTGTCTTGCTTTAGAGACCTAAAACACAAATATAATTGTTTTGAGTTGTTTTAATTTTTAAAAGTCAAATAACAGAAACTCTTTCCAGTATACTGTGGCTTTAAAATAAATCAGTTGATGAAACAGAGACAATTCTCTGACATGTGGATAAATATCCTAGACTTTTCATAAAAATGTGTCCTTTTGTATATCACTATGATGACAGATAGACAGATGTACACAGAATACAGAGAAAGAGAGGGTGGGGGATGGAGAACGCTCATGTGTCAGGCAAGTGTAGCACTGTCCTCCTAGAAACCTGTGGTTTGGCCAAGTGCTGGAGTCAGTCAAAGCAACCTTTCCCTCCCTGTTTCCACTTCTACAGAACTGCTTTTCAATGTACCTCTGTCTGAAAATGTACCTATCCCAGGTCTCTCTGAAATTCACCAAAGAAGCTAGAGGTCACCTCCCTCGTTCAGAACTGGCTGTGACTGGGCAAAGCTGTGCTCTGAAAAGCTTGGCAGTGTGAGGAAGAAACACAGACATTGTAGCAGGCTCTTCTCTTTCAAAGTTCTGTAAGGAAATGAAATCTGCAAAGAGTGTTTTAAGGATGAAAGGCAGTAGAGGGAATTGTTAATGTAATAGTTCCCTTGTTTTAGCCTCAATTTGTATATCTGTTACCTACCACAAGCTGATGGCCACTGTATCCACTACTGTCCTGTTTTTACATGTCTCATGAAAAACAGAAAGAAGGGTAGGATAGCAGAGTATTGCTACTTAAAGAGAATTTATTTTTTGGGTGGCAGAAGAGGTCAGAATTTCCAATGGAAACATAGTTAGAAAACAAATATTGTCCTGTGACAGTGGTCCAGGGAGGCCCCATGAGGCTTGTTGAGTCTTAAAAACAAAAGGGGCAGAAAAAGGAGTGGATTGATGACACATAGAAACTTGAGACTTGAACGGGTTCATTCTGGAAGATGTTCCTCATGAGTGTGACCAGAATTGAGAAAATAAGAAGTGTTACTCTATTGTGATTGTGTTACCTCACTCAGGACGAAGCCCTCCAGGTCCATCCATTTGTCTAGGAATTTCATAAATTAATTCTTTTTAATAGCTGAGTAGTAATCCGTTATGTAAATGTACCACATTTTCTGTATCCATTCCTCTGTTGAGGGACATCTGGGTTCTTTCCAGCTTCTGGCTATTATAAATAAGGCTGCTATGAACATAGTGGAGCATGAGTCCCTCTTACCAGTTGGAACATCTTCTGGATATATGCCCAGGAGAGGTATTGCAGGATCCTCCGGTAGTACTATGTCCAATTTTCTGAGGAAGTGCCAGACTGTTTTCCAGAGTGCTTGTACAAGCTTGCAATCCCACCAACAATGGAGGAGTGTTCCTCTTTCTTCACATCCTCTCCAGCATCTGTTGTCACCTGAAATTTTGATCTTAGCCATTCTGGCTGGTGTGAGGTGGAATCTCAGGGTTGTTTTGTTTTGTATTTCCCTGATGATTAAGGGTGTTGAACATTTTTTCAGGTACTTCTCAGCCATTTGGTATTCCTCAGGTGAGAATTCTTTGTTCAGTTCTGAGCCCCATTTTTTAATGGGGTTATTTGACTTTCTGGAGTCAACCTTCTTGAGTTCTTTATATATATGTTGGATATTAGTCCCCTATCTGATTTAAGATAGGTAAAGATCCTTTCCAAATCTGTTGGTGGTCTTTTTGTCTTATTGACGGTGTCTTTTGCCTTGCAGAAGCTTTGCAGTTTTATGAGGTCCCATTTGTCGATTCTCGATCTTACAGCACAAGCCATTGCTGTTCTATTCAGGAATTTTTCCCCTGTACCCATATCTTCGAGGCTTTTCCCTACTTTATCCTCTATAAGTTTCAGTGTCTCTGGTTTTATGTGGAGTTCCTTAATCTACTTAGAATTGACCTTAATACAAGGAGATAGGAATGGATCAATTCGACTTCTTCTACATATTAACTGCCAGTTGTGCCAGCACCATTTGTTGAAAATGCTGTCTTTTTTTCCACTGGATGGTTTTAGCTCCCTTGTCAAAGATCAAGTGACCATAGGTGTGTGGGTTCATCTCTGGGTCTTCAATTCTGTTCCACTGGTCTGCTTGTCTGTCGCTATACCAGTACCATGCTGTTTTAAATCACAATTGCTCTGTAGTACAGCTTTAGGTCAGGCATGGTGATTCCACCAGAAGTTCTTTTATCCTTGAGAAGAGTTTTTGCTAGCCTAGGCTTTTTGTTATTCCAGATGAATCTGCAGATTGCCCTTTCTAATTCGTTGAAGAATTGAGTTGGAATTTTGATGGGGATTGCATTGAATCTGTAGATTGCTTTTGGCAAGATAGCCATTTTTACAATATTGATCCTGCTAATCCATGAGCATGGGAGATCTTTCCATCTTCTGAGATCTTCTTTAATTTCTTTCTTCAGAGACTTGAAGTTCTTATCATACAGATCTTTCACTTCCTTAGTTAGAGTCACGCCAAGGTATTTTATATTGTTTGTGACTATTGAGAAGGTTGTTGTTTCTCTAATTTCTTTCTCAGCCTGTTTATCCTTTGTGTACAGAAAGGCCATTGACTTGTTTGAGTTAATTTTATATCTAGCTACTTCATTGAAGCTGTTTATCAGGCTTAGGAATTCTCTGGTGGAATTTTTAGAGTCACATATATACTCTCATATCATCTGCAAAAAGTGATATTTTGACTTCTTCCTTTCCAATTTGTATCCACTTGATCTCCCTTTGTTGTCGAATTGCTCTGACTAGGACTTCAAGAACATTGTTGAATAGGTAGGGAGAATGTGGGCAGCCTTGTCTATTCCCAATTTTAGTGGAATTGCTTCCAGCTTCTCACCATTTACTTTGATGTTGGCTACTGGTTTGCTGTAGATTGCTTTTATCATGTTTAGGTATGGGCTTTGAATTCCTGATCTTTCCAAGACTTTTATCATGAATGGGTGTTGGATTTTGCCGAATGCTTTCTCCACATCTAATGAGATGATCATGTGGTTTTTGTCTTTGAGTTTGTTTATATACTGGATTACGTTGATGGATTTCCGTATATTGAACCATCCCTGCATCCCTGGGATGAAACCTACTTCGTCAGGATGGATGATTATTTTGATGTGTTCTTGGATCGGTTAGCGAGAACTTTATTGAGGATTTTTGCATCGCTATTCATAAGGAAAATTGGTCTGAAGTTCTCTATCTTTGTTGGGTCTTTTTGTGGTTTAGGTATCAGAGTAATTGTGGCTTCATAGAATGAGTTGGGTGGAAAGAGAGGCCCATTGGTCATGCAAACTTTATTTGCCTCAGTACAGGGGAACGCCAGGGCCAAGAAGTAGGAGTGGGTGGGTAGGGGAGTGGGTGGGGGAGCGTGTGGGGGACTTTTGGGACAGCATTGGAAATGCAAATGAAATAAATACCTAATAAAAAAAAGAGAAATGTTATTACCCAATGGCAAATTAAAAATACCGAGTTTGTTGTCAACTTTGCCCATGAAGATTTACCTCCTTCAAGAATTAAAGTTCTTTTTATTGCAAAGAAAAAAAAAATTGTGTTACTCTAGTAACTCCGCAAGTAGCACAGGCCTAAGGACTAAAGATGTATCCCTTCCATTTAAAATATATGCTTTTAGATGGAGACCTGATGTAGGTAATATTTTAACCTTGAACATGCTGTTTGTGTGAATGAGAGTTTCAGGACAGTCAGTAATCCTGATTTGATAAGGGAAACCTTATCCCACACCTCAGCTTACCTCTCAGCTGAGAGGTAGGAGCACCCTCATAGACTTGACCCTGACTGTCACCTTCTGTTCACCCAACTAGCTTGTTTAGTTTGGGAAGCAGAATAGAGCTTTGCACAGGGCCACTGAGAGAAAGATTTAAACAAAGCAACAACTTAGCTGTGGTCAATGAGTGAGCATGGAGAAGAGAGAGTAGTGATTCAGAGTGGCATGAAGGTACAAGGGCGTGCGCAGATTAGGAAGGCGTGGAGGTGCCAGGGCACAATCGAATTGAGAGCGTATGCCCAGCTCTGGGGACAGCCACATCTCAGATTCAAATCCTCTGTCCACCAGATTTTCTATCGCTTTGGGCCAGACTCTCAGCCTTGACCTAAGCCCTCCAGATGGGCTTGCTAAATTGTTGCATAGGAATATGCTTCAGCTAGGTGGAAAGGGATGCCTACCTAGGTAGCACAGAGAAAAGATCACTTTTGCAGGTGGTTGCTTCTTAGTTTCTAGTTGACTTTACACTTCCGTTTTGGCTTCTCCTTGAATACATTTCTTGACTATGTGCTGATTGGAGCAACTCTGCCCTGAGCGATTTCTAATTAGCCCAACCCAATCTAGTTCTAATGTATAAAAGGATAGTTTTAGCTAGGCCACAAAAGTATTTCTGGCACGAGCAATTTTACCAGCAAACATACCACATTGTTATCCCATCCTTCCCTCTGTGGCTCTACTAAGAACCAAGTTGGATGTGGAGTGACAGATTCCAGGGACTGGAGAACCCCTTGCTTTTTGCATCAGAGTGAGAAACATTTCTACTTAGCTACTAGTCATGATGTAAAGCTACTTTAAGCTCTTTTTTTTTTCTAATGAGGTAAAAGTAAAGATATTTTAAAAAGTATTTTTCTGAATATATATATATATATGTGTGTGTGTGTGTGTGTGTGTGTATTTTTTAAAAGGCTTTTCTCAAAAGCATTAGGGTAGTGGGGGCCAGAGTGATAGCTCAGTGGTCAAGGGGCCAGGGTTTGCCGTCCAGCATCCACATGGCAGCTAACAACCATCTGTAACTCCAGTTCCAGGGGATCTAGTGCCTGTTTCTGGCCTCCATAAGGACCAGGCATGCACATGATGCAAAGACATTCATGCAAGCCCTCACTCATATTCATAAAATATGAATAGATCTTTAATATTATGCCTATAAAAGCAATAGAATCTGATTTCCCATTAAAGAAATATTAGGGTAGCCAAGGACTCTTGGATCCCAACGTTGTGTTTTTATATGTGAATATATTATAATATATAAGCATATATTTCAAACATATATCCTATGTGATACAGACACACAGACACACAGACACACACTTACACACATGCACACACGCACGCACATGTATATATCCTCAGCTTCTGGAGTGCTGACATTAGAGATAGGAGCCATCATGTCCAGCTCCAAGTCAGTGCTTATTAATAACTCCTTTAAAGTCTAAACTCCTTGTGGTCCCTGGGACTAAACAGATAGTACTTTGAACATGTATTAACTGACCATGATTCAAAAATGGTCACTTTTTAGAGGTGACCTACTATGAATTTCATTGGGCTGTTTGTACAACTTGGTTTTTAACCCACCAAGTAGTACAAAGGTGGGAGTATTTCTCTCTTCCCCTTCTTTCTGAGACCAGGAGGAAACTGAAGGTTAGGAATGGAGAGAGAGGTGGGGAGAGAGGGAGGGCAGAGGAAAGATACTTTGATTGATGGTGAATCTTGGAATATAGAGGGGGTGTAATTTGTAATGTGCAATGTCTCCAAGTGTTTTGGATATAAACATGTGGAGAACACTTGATTGGACCATTTTGACCATAAATAGAACATGCCTGCCCAGTGGTATTAGAGCAGAAAGACAGACTCCGTATATTGGAATAATAGAAATTAGATAAAACTCAAGATGTCACTGGGTGCTGTGTTCAATATTAGCTTACAATTCCTTCCAGGTAAGCTTATCCAACAAATCTAGAAAACAAACAAACAAACAAACAAACAAACAACAAGACTCAGTTTTATTTGAAGTATTTGCTTAATGAACACAGTCAGTCAGCTGGGTACTGAGCTCTAGGTAGCGAGAAGATAGTGCTGGACACTAAAGTGATCTATGTCCCGCGGCTTTAGATCCTAGGCATGTCCGTTTGACTGTTAGAAATAGAGGAGGAAATGAAGAAGAAAGAATAAAAGAAAAATAAGAAAAGAAAGAGTAGTTATTGTGTCTGACCCCAATTCCTATTTTCTTGTCTTATCCTTGGCGCCTCTCTTTTGATTTATTCTGGGAGAGCATTTCCTTTCAGCTACAGATTGTGGGGAAGGACTTGTGGAGATTTCTTCTGTTTGGTAGGATGCTCTGCAAACTGAAGGTGTTTGAGAACCACTGACCTATGGCTGGATGCTCAGAGATGGCTGGATGCTCAGAGATCTGCCTCAGGAGCGTTTTAATTCTGTCTCATTTTTCTTCTCAAGATTCACATGTCTGCATGCAGAGACTGTGAAGGCCAAGTTCAAGAAGCAGTTAAAATCAAGATGGGGGTGGAGTGGACAGCCAGTACCTCCAAACAGACAGACAAATCAAAAATGGATACAAACACACATACACATATTTTTACCTCAGACCGTGAAAGGGACATATATGATCTTGAAAAAGTACATGTTGCTGTTTCACTAATTGATGGTGATTCAAAAATGGTCATATTTTGCCCATGACCCACTGTGGACACCATCTTTAAGGCAGTGTAACAACTGAATCCTCTTAGGGTGGTGAACTACCAGGGTTCTTTGATATTCATGCTTGAAGTATTCTATGTGTCTTCAGGTGCAGTGAGGGGGTTAAGGGTTTATTTAAGGAGGCCAATAGTGCATTCTGCTTGGTCACAGAGCATGCTGCAATTCAATATTGCATATTAACCCCCTACACATAACAGCAGAAAGCATCCCATTGCCTAGCTCAAGGATTCTGGCCTTCATATGGGTTGAATTCATCACTTTTAGAAGGGCAGGTAAAAGGAAGACACTTAGATATGATAATCCACGTCCGGTTGGATTATAGAATGTCAAAAGTAAATAAGAAAGACATAGAAAGGAAAGGAAAGGAGGGAAGAGAAGAAGGAAGTAAGGAAGAAAAGAAAGGAAAGGAAAGGAAAAGAAAAAAGAAGAAAGTAAAAGAAAAGAAAAGAGTAAAAGAAAAGAAAAGAAAAGAAAAGAAAGAAAAGAAGAGAAAAAAAAGATGGTTTATCCCCAAATGTTTTGGATGCTGTCACCTTGTCAAAGGAGACCAAATCAAAAGTCGTCAGAGCCTGAAGCTGAAAAAGGAAAACAAAAAGTAAAGAGCATTCTCAGCTCTGTGAATGCATAGGCATTCAGTGCCCACCACTCATTAATGCACATATTGCTAAGGCTTGGCAATGAAGCGGACATTTTTCTCGAGTGGGGTCGAAAAACTAATTATTCGCCATATGGTGGTTGGCTCGGCAGCAATCTCTGAAGCTGTAGAGGCAAAGGGAAGTTGGCTGAGTGATTTCTTTGGGCAGTTTGCATAGCTCCAACTCTCTTGACATATGCCATTCATGTTGTCCTTGGAGAACAGATGGGCCAGGCTGGGAACGCTGGGGAAGTCATGGCTGGGACCTAGTGGCAGCCCGTGTCTCTTTATCCTTCAGAATGACTTCAAGTCACATGGCATTGGAGAATAACAAGGAGGGGATTGTACTCTGAGGATTTCCCTGCCTTCTTTTATAAAGGCACGGCGTAATTTTGACTGCCTCTTCGTATTTTGTTTATTAAAGGGATCAAGGGTTTAGATGAGAGAGATTCCTGGGTTGTGGGTAGGGTCTGGCCTACTCCAGTGACACTTCCTCATTGTCAGGAGGCAAAATGCTGGCAGTTTGATAAGGGATAAGAAAATAGATGAGGGTTTAAATTAAAATTTAAATTACTCCCTGTTCGTTCTCCTCTTGCTTGTAAATCTCACATAGGCAAGTTAAGATAAGCACTGGGTTCGATTCAGGACCCTCAAAGCTCCTACAGAGGGCTCCTGGGAATTCTTTATTTATTTTTCCTTCATCCTCGGGTCTGATGCAGAGAAGCAGAAAGGGATATGAACACTGTATGGTTAGAGGCTGAGGACTTTTTGGATCTTTTATTCTATTTTTTTTTTTTACATTGTTGGGAAAGAGCAGACTGAAAGGGTGGGCAAAGCTTTCCATCAGAGGTGACCTGGACATTTCTAGGCATTGAGGATTCAGGTTGTCCATCAAGCTGAAGTCATTCACACTCAGCAACTTGAATTTTAATTAAGAGGCAGCACTTGAAGTTAGGCATTGAGGTGACAGTGCAGGCAGGTACTCACCCTGCTGGCAGGTGGCCGGACTCACAGTAAATATTCCACAGCATTCTGAGTCTATACAATGGAAATTGGTCCCCAGGGCAGGCCTTACAGAGGCTGCCTCCTGGACCCAGAGCACAGTACTCCACAGTTCCTGTGCTCATTTGGGATCTGCAGTGGGAGAGTTCTGTGCCTGAGTTTAGTTAGGCCTTTTACATTTTGGACTACTATCTCTGAAAATTCATTTTTAGCTAATAAGACAAATTTATGATGAAGGGGGATTATTTGCATTCTTTCTTTCCTGTTTCCAGAGTTGATTTTTGACTTTCGGGATATCTACTCTAACTTTGATGTTTGGAAACGAAGCTGTGTTTTTGATGGAATGAACTTTTTAAAAATGTATTTAGTATTGTTCTCTATACATAGATGTTTTGCCTACATATTTGTCCAAGGGTGTCAGATCCTCAGGGGCAGGAACTACAGACAGTTGTGAGCTGTCGTGGGGTGCTAGGACTTGAAACAAGGTTCTGTGGAAGAGCAACCAGCACTCCTAAATGCTGAGCCATCTCTCCACCCCGTATAGTGTGTGTTCCTTGTTATGTGAACTAATGCATTGGTATTGCCTTCTGGGGATATACTGACTGACATAGGGCATCTTCTGCAATGTGACAGACACTCTGTGTGGACTTAATGCATTTTATCTTTGTGCTCAGAAAGCAGGCCACACCAGCTTCATCTGATTTCAACCCTGCATCACTGCGATCATGGGAGCGTATGGTTTCCCCCTCTGAAGAAACATGGTGACATTCGAAATTGTAGTGAAGAGACAGGGAGCCTGCTCAGATTGTCGTGGGCTTTTGTCTATCACTCTGATTTCACACTACATATAGTTTTCCTTTATCACGCCATGAGATTGTAATCCATAATTGGTGTTGTATGTGTTCATTGCCCCCCCCCCCCATCTCACGCAATGCCTCTCTGTGCACCAGCCTTTTGGATAGAGTGTTTTTCTGAATACTTGTTTGACTCTCAGGACAGTAAGGGCATCCTGTCAGCAATCAGACTCCGCAAATTTATCAGCCAAAGTTAAAATCCTAGTTGTATCTATTTTGGGTTTTTCAGGATATAAGTGGGTGGATTTGGTTTGTAGAGTGTAAATAACTTACACCCCAATTATATCTGCAAGGGCATTGTACAAGTAAGTCCACACACAGTTCTGGCAATAGGCTGTTGACAGTTCAACAGGTTTGTGAGGGTAGGCACAGTTGAATCCACAGCTCTGCCTTGCAGGTACAGGCTTTGCTGAAGATGCAATAGCACACAAGGTAGACAGATTGTACCATTAGAGTCTTATGCACGTTTTCTGATGCATGTGAGTCCTAGTTAGGAAATCATAGGGCAACAAGGTAGAGACTCCCATGCCTTTGGAGCTTGTGTAGTCTCTCAAAGATTTCCCTTTTCTTCTTTGTCTTTTTCTGTTTTGGAGACTGGACCTGGGAATTCATGCACACTAGGCAAACATTTTACCAACTGAACTACATCCCTAGTCCGTCTTTATGTTTTTATTTGAGACAGAGTTTCTCTGAGTTGCACAGGCTGATCCTGACTGTAAACCCAGGTGAACTTGAACCCCTGCTTCGGCACACCAAGGGTCCAGGGAGTGTAGGATTGCCACAAGACTCTGCTTTTGAAGATTCCTAAAATGCTAGATCAGCAGTTGCCCTGAGTGGTTCCATACTCCCGTTTTCAAAGTCACTCTAAAGTTCACTGACAAGGAACTGTTTGCAACAGGGATTTTATCATCCTGACTTCTGATGTTCTTTTTTTTTTTTTTAAATTAGGTATTTTCTTCATTTACATTTCCAATGCTATCTCAAAAGTCCCCCAGACCCTCCTCCCTACTCCCCTACCCATCCACTCCCACTTCTTGGCCCTGGTGTTCCCCTGTACTGGGGCATATAAAGTTTGCAAGACCAATGGGCCTCTCTTCCCAGTGATAGTTGACTAGGCCATGTTCTGATTCATATACAGCTAGAGACACGAGCTCCAGGGGGTACTGGTTAGTTCATATTGTTGTTCCACCTATAGGGTTGCAGACCCCTTTAGCTCCTTGGGTATTTTCTCTAGCTCCTCCATTGGGGGCCCTGTGATCCATCCAATAGCTGACTGTGAGCATCCACTTCTGTGTTTGCTAGGCCCTGGCATAACCTCACAAGAGACAGCTATATCAGGGGCCTTTCAGCAAAATCTTGCTAGTGTGTGCAATGGTGTCAGCGTTTGGAGGCTGATTATGGGATGGATTCCCTGGTATGGCAGTCTCTAGATGGTCCATCCTTTCATCTTAGCTCTGAACTTTGTCTCTGTAACTCCTTCCATGGGTGTTTTGTTCCCAATTCTAAGAAGGGGCAAAGTGTCCACACTTTTGTCTTTGTTCTTCTTGAGTTTCATGTGTTTTGCAAATTGTATCTTGTATCTTGGGTATTCTAAGTTTCTGGGCTAATATCCACTTATCAGTGAGTACATATCTTGTGAGTTCTTTTGTGATTGGGTTACCTCACTCAGGATGATGCCCTCCAGGTCCATCCATTTGCCTAGGAATTTCATAAATTCATTCTTTTTAATAGCTGAGTAGTACTCCATTGTGTAAATGTACCACATTTTCTGTACCCATTCCTCTGTTGAGGGACATCTGGCTACTATAAATAAGGCTGCTATGAACATAGTGGAGCATGTGTCCTTCTTACCGGTTGGGACATCTTCTGGATATATGCCCAGGAGAGGTATTGCTGGATCCTCCGGTAGTACTATGTCCAATTTTCTGAGGAACCGCCAGACTGATTTCCAGAGTGGTTGAACAAGCTTGCAATCCCACCAACAATGGAGGAGTGTTCCTCTTTCTCCACATCCTCGACAGCATCTGTTGTCACCTGAATTTTTGATCTTAGCCATTCTGACTGGTGTGAGGTGGAATCTCAGGGTTGCTTTGATTTGCATTTCCCTGATGATTAAGGATGCTGAACATTTTTTCAGTTGCTTCTCAGCCATTTGGTATTTCTCAGGTGAGAATTCTTTGTTTAACTCTGAGCCCTATTTTTTTAATGGGGTTATTTGATTTTCTAGACTCCACCTTCTTGAGTTCTTTATATATATATTGGATATTAGTCCCCTATCTGATTTAGGATAGGTAAAGATCCTTTCCCAATCTGTTGGTGGCCTTTTTGTCTTATTGACGGTGTCTTTTGCCTTACAGAAGCTTTGCAAGTTTATGAGGTCCCATTTGTCGATTCTCGATCTTACAGCACAAGCCATTGCTCTTCTATTCAGGAATTTTCCCCGTGTGCACATATCTTCGAGGCTTTCCCCCACTTTCTTCTCTATAAGTTTCAGTGTCTCTGGTTTTATGTGGAGTTTCTTGATCCACTTAGATTTGACCTTAGTACAAGGAGATAGGAATGGATCAATTCGACTTCTTCTACATGATAACTGCCAGTTGTGCCAGCACCATTTGTTGAAAATGCTGTCTTTTATTCCACTGGATGGTTTTAGCTCTCTTGTCTGATGTTCTTAGGAATCAGTTCTATGATCCAGACAGCCCACCCCCTGCCTGTGTAGGGGTGACTGGGTTCTTGTTTCTTGTACTAATAGTACTTCTGCTTATAAATATTTCAATCCAGTGAGATGTTGGGAGTTTTCAGAAATCATCTGTGATTGAGATATTAGAATCTTTGAGCTCAAGCACTTTCTTAATTGATAGTCCTTTTTTAAGATAACCATGAATGTTTAATGTTTTATTTAGTATGTGAGTATAGTGGGTTCCCTTTTTAGATAAACATTTAAGTTTACATGGAGATTAAGTTTTCTTTGAAAATTTCAAATTTCAAATTTCAAGATACTTAAAGAGTAACATTAAATTTAAATAAAATTTAAGACCTGGGAGCAATAGGTGTTTATTTATATCGATCCCTGCCCTCTCCCTATCCCCCAGTCCCCAATCTCTCCTCTCCTTCCAATCCCACCCTTATAAATCCTGTCCCCCATTACCTCCTTCCCTTCTCCTCAAGGAAGGGAAATCCCCCCTCCCCCCATAACACCCCATCGTGGGACATCTAGTTGAAGTAGACCTAAGTGCATCCTCTCCCTCTGAGACCCAATTAGGTAAACCCAGTTGGGAAAGGGAATTCAGTGGCAAGCAACACAGTCAAAGACGGTCTCCACTCCAATTGTTAGGAGACCCACATGAAGACCAAGCTGCACATCTGCTATAAATATGTGTTGGTGGGGCATGCCTAGGTCCAGTCCCTGCCCGCTCTTTGACTTGTGGTTCAGTTTCTGTGAGCCTCCATGGGCCCAGGTTAGTTGACTCTGCAGGTCTTTCTGTGCTGTCCTTGATCCCTCTGGCCCACTCAATTCTATCCTTCACTCTTCCACAAGACTCCCCGAGCACTGCCTGATGTTTGGCTGTAGGTCATATGCTGGTCTATGAAGCCTCTCAGAAGATAGTTTTGCTAGGCTCCTATCTGCAAGCATAGCAGAATAGTGTCAGGGATTGGTTATCATACATGGGATGTGTTTCAAGTTGGGTCAGTAATTGGCTGGCCATTTCCCCAGTCTCTGCCCCATCTTTATCTTTGAACATCTTGTAGGCAGTACAAATTTTGGGTTGAAGGTTTTGTGGGGGGATTGATGTCCCCCTCCCTTCTCTGAAAGTCCCAAATGGCTATAGGAAGTGGCCACTTCAGTCTTCATATTCCCTGCTGGTTGGAGTCTTAGCTAGGATCACCCCCATAGACTCCCTGGAGCCTCCACCATCCTAGGTCTCCAGTTACTCCCTGAGATGCCCCCATCAATTGCTGTCCCCTCTCCCACACCCCTGCTCCATCATTAAAAGTTTCTCTACATTAGAGTAATAAATAGCTCATTGCCATTCAAATGCTAAGACCAGAGGCCTCCATTTGAGCCTCTAAATGATCAGGAACATGGCACGTCTGACATTTATGTTGTCTTTGTACATTCCTCTTTTCATTTTATTAATTATATAAAATAATTGCTTTCATTATGATGTTTCAGGCTTGCATGTAATATATGTAGATCATCTTTAACTCTCTACTTTAGTATGCTATTCTCCCTTCCCATAATTTTCCTTCCTCCATCTCCAAGGTGCTTGCATGTATTATCTCTATTGTTATCTATCACCTACATTGTTTCTATTATTGATACTGCTTTCTTTTTGCTGTTTTTTAAAAAAGATTTTATTTATTTATTATATGTAAGTACACTGTAGCTGTCTTCAGACACATCAGAATAGGGCATCGGATCTCATTATGGATGTTTGTAAGTCACCATGTGGTTGCTGGGATTTGAACTCAGGACCTTCGGAAGAGCAGTCAGTGTTCTTAACTTCTGAGCCATCTCTCTAACCCTCTTTTTGCTGTTTTATCTCTTTTATTACTATTGTTGCTTGAGTTTATACATTTATATATATAAATAGAACCTGCTGAGTCCATTAAGTTTTATCCATGTATCTTGGTATTGGGTAACCTCTCTTGGCAGCCATTAATGGCTGTAGGTCCTCAACTATGGGTGGGGCCTTGTGAGATTACCCCATCCATGCTGGCATGTTAACTGCTGTTGTCATTGCTCAGGTCTTATTTAATATGGACTTATGTAGGTAACCATGTTGTTGAGATCTTATGGGTATACCTTAGCTGCTGCTGTCCCATATAGAAGACACAGTCACTGAGAAAATTTCACATTCCTTTGCCACTTATAATTTTTGTCCCCCCTCTTCCCTCCAATTTCCCTGAGCCTTAGGTGTAGGTGTTGTGCTATAGATATTGGACATCCAATAGTCAGTAATTTTCTGTATTTTGACCAGTTGTGGCTTTCTGTAATGATCTCCATCTTCTGCAAAAAGAGGCTTCTTTGATGGGGACGAGAGCTACATTTATTAGTGGGAATAAGTATCAGTATTTAGAGTGAAATTGGAAATTATAATAGCTTAGGAAAATGGCAGTAGTAGATTCTCCTCTAGGGTCCACAACCTCATCAGCCATTGGTAGTTGGCTAGGTTTGTAGGATCAGGCATGATTCCCCTTTATTGAGCATGCCCTGGGTCCAACTAAACAGCTATTGGTTACCTCCAAGATGTAAGTGCCACTACTTCACCTTTGGCAATATCTTCCCACTCTGACCATTGTGATTTGAACCCAGTCCAGCCAGGCATGATTAGTGATTGCTTCCTTCCTCGGCAGCAGCTTGCATGGTACCTTCCATACTGTTCTTTGGTTTCATTTTGTTTGAGCTGTTTTATTAGCATGCTTTTAATTTCTATTTTCATGTACCCCCTGGTTTTCTCTCCTCCCAATTTCTGTTGATACTGTTTCAGTCTGTTTTCAGATGCTTATGATAAACTAGTTGAAACCAGGTAATTTACGAAGAATATGGGTTTATTTTAATGTTAACAGTCCTAGAGGCTTGAAAGTTCAAGACCATGACAGGAACATCTGATGAGGGTCTCCCCATGGTATCACAGTTTGTGCAGGGAGTGGAGGTCCCAGGCTCCTCTCTCACTGACCTATGGGCTTCAGTCTCATATTTTCTAGAGCTACTTTGCAGAGGGAATTAGTTTCCCTGTGGCCACTGATGTCTCTTGCATGCTTCTCCTGCGTTACTCTCTGGGATCATGGGCTTGCTTTGTCTTCACTATTCTACAATGTGTGGGAATGGCTGCCTTCCCACCATTCTACATGCTCAATGAGAGCAGAGCCTGGCTCAGCCCTGCCATGCAGCAGTCATGCATTTGATGTAGAAACAGATGTGTATCTATTTTCAGATCAAGTAGTTATGGTTGGATCATTGTCAATTGTAAAGTTCTCTATATTTTTAATGTATTTTCAAAATGTAATTAAACATTACTGTCTTTGTATTGTTTTTTTTTGTGTGTGGTGTGTGTGTGTGTGTGTGTGTGTGTGTGTGTGTGTGTGAGAGAGAGAGAGAGAGAGAGAGAGAGAGAGAGAGAGAGAGAGAGAAAGAGAGATTTGTTTTATATGCATGGCCCACAGGCATTAGAATTTACTTTTCTTAGTCTGCTTAGTCTGCAGGTTGAAGCAAGCTATTTGAAGGCGAGACCAGGAATAATGTGTTACCTTTTCCAGAAGCTCTCTCTCTCTCTCTCTCTCTCTCTCTCTCTCTCTCTCTCTCTCTCAAAAATTTACTTATTTATTATATGTAAGTACACTATAGCTGTCTTCAGACACCCAAGAAGAGGGCATCATTACGGATGGTTGTGAGCCACCATGTGGTTGCTGGGATTTGAACTCAGTACCTTCAGAAGAGCAGTCAGTGCTCTTAACCACTGAGCCATCTCTCCAGCCCCTCTAGAAGCTCTCTTGAACATTCTCACTGGTTTTCCTTTAAATAGGGCCACGTGGACAGTTGTCTTGTTTATTGGCGGTAATGCTAGAACACAGAATTTCATCTTAGCTCACTTGCAGTGGAGGAGCTTGTGCCCATTCTAAGGTCTTCTGTGTCCATACTTAGTCCCTTGGCTGTGGTCATGGATGAAATGGAAGGCTATTTTTAAAAACGTGTTCTCCTCAAGGGGAAGAATTATCCATCTATGTTTCACTGATATTATACTGATTGTGAGACAAACATTAGCTATTGAATTTATGAATAGAAGTGAGTCATCTCTGAGCAGGAACTATGATGGGTATGTTGTTTTCCCGTTTGCTACAGGCAAGCATGAAGAGTTCATGGGTACCTTGATGATCATGAGTCATGAATGATAATATTTAATCCATGCTCTAGTTGATTATTACAATTTCAGTTGTCATTGCAGTGTAACCTAGTCTTAAGCTGGCCAATAAATAGATCTTGAAATCAGGTGCTAGCTAATTTCTTATCAGTGGTCAGATTTTGGAGTGAGCTTGGACATTGTTGATATGTTTTAGAATAGTCTGGCAGGAACTTAAGGTAACAATAGATGGCTTCCTCAATTATCCCAACTCCTTTTCTCCTCTTGGACAAATGAGGTCCTGATGGAGGTATGGTAGGAGTGTCATAAAGCCATGAAAAACAAGTTATCATAGCTTTCTCCATCAATGCCTGCCTAACTTTAGCCATGGCATCTCTGAGAACCTTAGGGATTTTGTGTAGGCTCTATGTTCTAGAACTGGAGAAGCTGGAGTGTTCTGTAAGGAGCAGTAGCATTATTTTCTCACACTGGGCCATCTTACTTTGCCACAGCTCAGAGTGTGTGTCTGCTCCCCTGCTCTCTGTGTCTACTATGGCACAGCACCTCCTGCTTCTTACCGTTCTCCTTTCTCAGGACACAGTAGTGTGAAGGTCGAGGACCACAGTTGTTTCCTTGCCAGTGATATTTGTAATAATGCCTGGAGTGTGGCAGATAATCCACAATGACTCTCAGCCTACAAATGGTAAGTGAGGGCTAACCCACTCCACCATGGCCAGCCTATGCTTCCTGAAAATGTTCTTTGGAGCTTGTATTCGGTCCAGTATCTGTTCATAGCTCTGTTGTTAGGGTTACAGAGGCTAGAGGGTCTTTTTCAGTTAATTATTTGAATATTTGTGCACCTCATGTCCCTTCCTCATACAGAATTACTTTCTCCAGATTGACATTACATCCTTAAATTAAGTTTTCTCCATATTTTGCCTGCAGTTTAACCCACTGGCAGAGACACACTCAGAACAGTGAGGCATGACTTGGGGGTAAATGATACCATTATTCTTTTGAAACAGGTGTTTCAGATATAACATAGGGGGCCCACTTTATTTCCAAATGTCTTACTGTAAGCATGGCCCATGAAGTATAGAAACCATTCATCTGAAATTCTGATTTAATTCTAGTTTTATTTGTTTCTGCTGTGTCAGAAAGGCATCTGTGATCTAACAGAAATATCAATGAGCCCCGTATGGAGTAAACTTCTTATCAGAGCCCTTGATTATGAAAGAAGTGACTAAAAGTAAAACAAAATAAAACCAAACCAAACCAAACCAACCACATAAGCATGTGATTTCAATGGTAAATCCTGTGAAGAAAATTAAGGTAAGAACACATCAATGTGACTGAGAAGTGTCATTTTAGAGAAAGTGACCAAGAAAGGCCTCTTTGAGGAGATGAGGCATGCACAGAGCTCCAGGGAGAAAAGAGGCAGAGCCAAAGTCAAGGTTTGAAAAATAGTATTCTAAGCAGAGATAATGGCACGAAGGCAGAGTGCTGAAAGTGTGAATCAGAACTAGCAGCTCAAGTGTGAGTGGTAAGGCAAGTGAACAGAGTCGTGGGAGCCAGGAAGTACACAGCATGAGAAACTGTGAGGGCAGGTGAGGTGGCTCAGTGGGTAAGGATGCTTGCTGAAAAGCCTAGTAACACGGATTCCGACTCTCACTGGGAAAGCGAGCCAGCTTCTGGGAGATGTCCTCTGGCAGTTACATGTGCACCCTACAGCATACCTGTGTGTATGCATGTGCGTGTGCACTCACACACACAACAAATGACAAAGAATGTTTTGATTGTCTTCCTATAAGGACAAGGGATGTCCGTGAAAAGGGACTGATGACGGAATGAGGAGATGATAGGACTTGATTCAACTTTTGGGAAAGACGATAGAATTTGATTCAATTTTGGATGGTGCAGTGGAGAAGAGACTACGGAGCAAATAAGTGGACAACTGATCCAGCTGTGAGACAGTTGCAGAAGTCCTGGCTCCCACTGAATACACAGTGTGAATCCCACCAGGCTATTTCTAGTGCTTTTAAAGACACCTTGTATCCTAGAGGAAGAATATGGGCTCTGAATCCAAATAGCATTGGGTTTGAATATAAATTTTGTCAACTAGTATCTGTGGGACATTGGACCAAATTTCTAACTGCTGAGAAAGAGGAAGTAGGGTAGGTGGAAGAATGGAGAGAGAGGAAAGAGAAGAAGAGGAGGAGGAGGAGGGAGAGAAGGAAGAAGAGAAAAGAGGAGGAGGAAGGGAGAAGAGTCATCATCATCATCACCATCATCACCATCATCACCATCATCACCATCATCATTGTTAGCAGCAGCACATCCCCAGACTGTTTGAGAAACTAGAGTAGCGAGTACTAGTACAATGCTTTGATATTTCCTAGCACATCAAAGTGCTCTATGATTTTGGCTATTATCATTACTCAGTGTAATGTGTTGTTTCTAGCCATAGGGCACAGTTGTCTGCTCACTGAGCTAATGTTTGCCCATCTTTTCTTTTGTCTGCATCGCTGTAGAAAGCACTTATCATTTTTGTCATATCCTAGTGGGCAAAACAAACGATAGGTCCAGCTCAGGTTAAGGATGGGGAACATGTTGTCTGAAGGTAATGCTACACTGCATGTGATCTGCCACCAGACATCTAGAACATGTGTCAAATGCCCAGTTCCTGGTATTGAAGTCCACAAATGCTTTGGTCCTAAGACAGTTCAGCCTCTTATTATGGCCTTCAGTTGTGTGTGTGTGTGTGTGTGTGTGAGAGAGAGAGGGAGAGAGAGAGAGAGAGAGAGAGAAAGAGTATATGAGTATGAGACAGTATGCTGTGATTGTGAGTGTGTGAGAGTGTGTGTGTGTGTGTGTGTATGTGTGTGTGTGTTCGAAGTGCTGAGGATTGAAGCTGCAGTTTTGTGTATGCAAAGCCAGTGCTCTACCACTGAGCCATAGCTTCTGTCTTCAACTTTGCTTTTGCAAGCCTTACTTCTTGACTCTGATCTGCTGTCTTCTAAGTGGAAATGTTGCTTAATGCATCGTGTGCGCTGGAATTGTGATGAGTGATGTGGGAAGGAGCCCTTAATAGACTGTAAGCAGCACTGGTTTCTCAGTGGTGAAAATACCAGTCAGTCACCTCATCCAAGCAGTGTGGGGCTGGGAGCTCCAGCTTTGGCTGTCAGCATTAGATGCTTTTTATGCTGTCACCCTTGCCTTGCAACCATGATGTCACTCAAAAAAACGGAGTCCCTCCCTCTGCCCATGAATAAGGCCTTCTCTGCCAACACCAATTCCAGCTGTGAACATGTAATCAGCTCTTCTATGGCCCCCAAAGGGTAGTTCTAGAGGCCCAAATTTAATTTTCATGCATATTTGTCCCTCCTTCTACTTTTATGCAAACATGACTTTGTCGCCAACACAGCCGCCAACGTTTTGTTTGAATAATTGCTCTAAGTCAACCCTGAGCTACGGGGAGCCCCCTTTTCCAGAAAGCACACTTTGGTTAATTTTTGGTTAACCAGATTATGTCCTTCAGGCTTTTCAGAACACTTCCTGTAAACATTTGGCTTATTTTGAGACAATTTGATACCCGTGTTAGGTTTGTTATTGCCTACATTGATTAGATCATTTGGAAGAAGCCAAGAAATGGGAGCTGCATAGCTCACAGGTCATCTTATATGGCTCTTTTTTTCTTCCCATAGTTCTCTGGTTTTCTTACTGCAGTCATTTGGTCTTAGAATGACTGGGGCAATTTGTGGCTATAGTAGTGAAGAGAGGGCTTGGGAGAAGACTGCTTGTAAGACAAAGATCTTATTTTTATAGAAATGAATAGTAACTCTGAAGTGAGGACTAGACATACGGAAAAGAATAGAATATGAAGAGAGCATTTTAAAATAGGCAGTCCTCAGCACTGCTCCATATGGCTCAGCAGTATTTAGGGTAGCACCAACCAGTGACAGCTGTGGATTTACTCTTGGGAGCTTTGGACTCAGTTCACAAAATGGTTCTTTCCAGTTGGTCCTGACTATTTCCTTTGTCGGCCTCCTAAGTCCAGTGCTTGTAGACTTGTGGGGGTGAATTAAATTAATGAGTTATTAAAACTTGCAATTTTTGTAAATTTTATCTTATTCTTAATGGAGTTGAAATGACTTGTAAGTCAGCATCTCATCTAGTCAGCTGGGACCACATGACAACTAACTATAGATTCATAGCCCACTTTAATGTTTAGACCTAACATTATTGCTCATAGCTGAAACACAGATCAAAGAAAGAGATGATACAGGATATTAAAATGCCACTGTCTAAAAAAACTCGGTTCACATACTTAGGTCTCAAATTATACCCAATAGTCACATATAGTCAGATATTTTTCTAGTTTTTGCTATCAGTGTGGACACCAAATGAGTTTTTAGAATTTTTATAGATAAAAATGCATCTTGATAGCCTTTTGTGTGTCATAGAAAATGAGGGTAATATTTAACTCACTAAATATGAATCTAAGGCAGGTTGAATGATCATATGTTATGTGCCAGACTTATTGAAAGAAAGGTGTCTTTTTAATATCCTGGGCTGGGTGTATCTCAGTACCTTTGGACACTGTCTTTGTCTTTCTTGATTTTGATCTGAAACTTGGGATTTGAAAAATAAATAAAATCCGTGGAAACACACACCTCCACACAAGTTAATGGATCTGTTTGTTTGTTTGTGTGTTGTTTTGTTTTTGTATATTCCATTGGGTTTCTGTTTTCTATATATGAGCATCAGGAATTGTCATTGTGCTGTTTGGGCTATAATCTCACTGCTGTCTTGATGTCTGTTTCATCTTTTGTCTGATCAACTGACTTCACTTTTTTTTTTCTGTTGCTAAACTGTATTTTTTTTTTTTTTGGCTGAGTCTATGGGGTGTTTGGCTTTGTGTAGACATAGTGGCACTGAAAGTTGCCCCCTAATTCAATAATTCACCATGAAGACTGGTTTTTATTCTCATTGTGTTGAACAGGCATCTAATCAGCCATTAATTTCCTCTTTTCTGGATGAACAGAATAACTATTTCTGTCTTCTTTTCTGATGAGAGACAGGCAGAGAGGCTTGGGGCTGCTCTAAATGAGCAGCAGGGAAGTATAGGGTTCAGCTACAGGGGAAGGGTGGGATAGAAACGGGTCACAATTTCAGGGGGTCTTGGGGCATTAATTGAATATGAGCCATGGACTGTGAGACAATATTTTGGATATTTTATGCTGAGCCTAGAAGGTTGGGCAACCTTATAGAAGTAGCTTCATTTCTTCAAGCCTGTTTCTTCCCCATCTGTAGAACGGGGCAGGTAGAATGGAGCTGAGCACAATTTTGCAAATCCACAGCAAACAGGTGATCACATACTCTCTTCGACCTGGTGCCTTGCCACTATTATTCTTTATGAATTCAGCTAAAAGTTGTGAAGCACTGAGCCACATTTTTGAGGATGGAAAGTCTTTCCAGTGCATTAAGTATGTGTCACGGCACTCCATCCATGCAGGCACACAGATGAGACAGATGGTGTTTCACAAAGAGACGTTTGTGGAAGTGATGCTAAGCTCACAAATACAGTTGTGGCAGATCAAATGCAGGAACAAAGCCTATCTTTATTAGAACTACTTTGATTTGAACGACATTAGTAATAGAGAGAGGTGAAGCATACATCTAAAATACATGGAATCTGGGGTAAGGTGGGCCTTGGGGAAGATGTGATCCAGAGGCTTTTGAGCCCATAAGAATCTGTTTTCACCTCCTGTTCTTATTACATGCCGTAATTTTTCTCAATGAAATCACTTGTATATAGTCCTAAAATCTGAATGCCAATAGCTCCCTGAGCATACTTCTGGCATCTACCTTTATGAAGGCCTAAAATGTGGCCTTTGAGGCCTTAAGACCAGAAGCCCACTGAAGGAATCTGATCGGTCAAGTGTGACTCAGTTTCACAAACCTGGACCTATTAACTATCACCAAAGAGTGGGAAATGGTCTTGGAGACTTGTCTTCCTTGTAGCTAGAAAGAGAAAGATCTAAGAACAAGAAGAAGGCTTCTGTTTCAGACCTTTAGAATTGTGGGATTGCAGATCCTGGAGGGGGAGACTGGAAAAAGAAATGATCATAGTGTCATTTAATAAGGTGTTAAGGTAATGATTTGAACTCTTAGCATGGCTATGTTCATGTGTTTCTTTAGTGACTATTTATAGAGAATTTGTAGAGTGCAGCACACTCAGGCACTCTGTTAGATTCAGAAAATAATAAAGATGAATATTCTTTTCTTTAGTTGGTTGTTCCCCAGCCCCAGCCCCTTTAACAAATGAAAACGTTGGTTACAATGTGTTTAGTCAAGTTTTTCCAGAGAGCCATTTGGGAGAGAAGGAAAATTATTTGAGCCTCAACAGAAGGCTGGAGTTGTACAAAAGGTTTGGTGCTTCATCTTCTGGCTCTGAAGAGCCAACTCTGTTTTAGCAGTACGATTTTCTGAGTAGAGAGAAGGCTCTATGCTAAGACAAGTGGATCTCTCTCTCTCTCTCTCTCTCTCTGTGTGTGTGTGTGTGTGTATGTGTGTATGTGTGTGCATATCTATGTCCATATATTCACACACATAAGTATCAGAGATAGACTTTTTCAAAAATTTTCTCAAAATATATAACTAATCTTCTTAGAAACTGTCACTTTCTTATGATTTTTATCCCTCTGTCCCTCCCTTCCTCCCTTCCTCCCTCCCTCCCTCCCTTCCTCCCTCCCTCCCTCCCTCCCTCCCTCCCTCCCTCCCTCCCTCCCTCCCTTCTTTTCTCCTTCTCACCCATCTCTCTCTCTCTCTCTCTCTCTCTCTCTCTCTCCTTACAGAAGACCACTTGCTGGGGTAGGTTCTTTCCTTCTACCATGTGGGTCCTGGGGACTGAGCTCAGGTGTGTAGCGAGTGCCTTGATGTGTTGTGTTTTGGTTGCTGTCTGAAAGTTATCTTCTCCCTGTTCTTTATCAAATGCCTTCTTCTGAAAGAAGGGCACAGGGACCAGTGAGGATTCAATGCCTTATTTGCAAGATAATAAATGCGAATTGTTGCAGTGCCAAGTAGTTTCTTCACATGTCTGAGAATTTCTGTCTTTTTACACAAACATTTTTCAGGTCAAGTATGGGGGTTATAGACCTGCAATACCAGCACTTGGGAGGTTGAGGCAAGAGGATGGAAAATTTGAGGCTATCTATAGAGACCCTGCCTAAATATAAACTAGGAAAAGAAAGGGAGAAAAGAAGAAACATATTTTAAGTAAAAAAAAAAAAAGATAATGTTCCACTCAGACTTGAATCTTATTTTAATTTTGCAAGTTGCCATTTATACCTAAGTGTTTCTAGAGCATCCGCAGTGATAAGATAAACATTCTGCTTCTCTTTTCTTGGGCACGGTGTGACTGTGAAAGACAAGATTATCAACAAGCACTTTTAAACATTGAGAGTTATAATAAAACAAGTCCAGCAAACTGTGAGAACACACAGTGCAAGGATCCAACTGGAAAAAGAACCCAGAGAGGGTTAAGATGGTTATAGGGGAAAGGACTGGGGAGAACATTCCAGAAGGAAGGGATGCCTCCCCCGTGGAGGGAAGGGTCTCTCTGAAAGGGACTGTCCTCTCCTGCCTCTCTTCTAGCCCCCTGCTCCCTGCCATGATTGTGCAGCTAGAGGGAGAGCTCAGATGTCCATTCCTATTCGCTCATCTTTCTGGTCCTTGTATATTTTACCCCAGATCTTTTAAGAGGCAAAACATTTTTACTTTTAAGCAATAATACTCACTAGCCATCACCTCACATTTCTGTTATGCAGTATTAAATGCTTGGGACAACACTGAGCTCCATTCAGCTCTGCCTTTTGGGTTTGCTTTGTTTAGCATCTAACAAAAAAGACAGTGCTGTCAATGAGGTTAGGCCCTGACTCTCTTCTTCCAATTGTACTCATAGTCCAAATCTTACTGGTAGTTTTTGGACTTTACACAGACCCATTGATGTTTCTCATTATTCAAGATGCTGGGATGTGCTTTCTCTTTTTAGTGCAGAAAAGGATGCTTCTCAGAAGCAGATGTCATTCGGCCTAATGATTACATGTCCTTAAATAGGTATTTTAATTAGATTGACTGGTTATTTAAATCCCCTGTGTCCCCGAGGTATATTCCTCAAATGCTATCTCTCACCAATAATGTCTGTTGCTGCTTCAAAGAGGCAAAGAGATACATAAAGAGGCAGTCATCACTCAAGACCATTGCCTGGTTGGTGTCAGCTGTCAGCCCACGACATTTATTTAGACAACAGTAGGTTTGGACAGAACATATAAAGTTCTCTTTCTCAGCTGTGAAATATGATGGATGTGCCATACTGATGACCCTTACACAAGGCCACATGTTAATATTCAGGACCTCCCTTTTGTTGGACCCGAACAATGGCTGTCATTAAGAAAGCTTGGCTTGCCAATATGCCCTCTGTTAGGATGCTGGACCACTCCTGATTGGTCACCAGGAAGTGTCATGTGCCTTTGATGGAAATGACATGGAAGATGTATGGTCAAAGTGCTGTGCTCAGCACCACTGCTGTGCAGAGGAGAAAACCACCATGACCCAAATAGCCCCGCACTCAAACAATGTCGCACCAACCAAAGACAACATATTGGGAAGAAAAATGCTTGTAAACTGCATGTGTTGGAAGATGTATTGGCCAGACGGCCATAGGGCAATCTTTGAACTATTGAAATCTTTAGAAATATTGTTTGGTTCTGAAACAATGCTTACAAACCTAATTAATCAAGCATAGATGGTTTATATTCAGGCCTTCCACAGTGTGTTGCTTTAATGCAAGAATAGGCTCAGTTGAGTTCTTTTTTGCCATTTCAGGGAGGCATGCGAGATCTCAGCATGTGGATTCATGTTCATACAAGTTGAAGCTCTAAATTTCAAAATAATATCTACACAGGTCTCTGGTGATACCATAAACAAAGGCTGAGGTTGGAGGTAGCCTGAATTCCTCTTCTAATTGATTCTGGCTCCTTGTGATGGCTTCCCTCTCATCTTCCCTCTCACTTTTATTCATCAGAATCATTTATTCATGAAACCAACTAAGAACCATTTCAGATGAATTCTGTAACTTAAGTGGAAGGCACCTCATGCTTTTCTTATAGAGTAAATGCATGGAGATTTGGTTTTTCTGAACCATTAAATGCTGTGGTTTTAAATGTTTATAAATCTCTCCATTTTCCAGGATAGTTTGTTTTGTGATTTACAAGACTGGTTGTGACACTGTGACATTACACATGTTCAAGTGTGCAAAATGAGAGCTGTGTAAACTAGTTCATAGAAGGCTGAGCATTGTTTGAAGTGGGAACAGGCAGGCAGCACCAGCCTTTTGTACATCAAGCCAGTTGTGGCTGAAGTAAGTCAATCACTTAAAATGAAGGAAACATTCAAGAACATCTTTGTGTGAGAAATACTGCTTGACCAGATTGGAATTGTGTGAGTTCAATCCCTGAAGTGATATCAGCTCCTGGTTATTCATTTCGAAGCAGAATGTCAACGCTTTGGCTTTCCTAACTATACCCCCCCCCACTTTGTTCTGCTGGGCTCTGCCACTCTGCTCCAGCTAGCTCTCCACAGAGCAGGAGAGAGAGGAGAGATCAGAAGTCAGCCCATAGGTATACCCGTGCAGACCATGCTGGTGCAAGATTTAGTAGGAGGAGGGATGACTGTGTTTGTTCTTCACTAGGAAGATACAAAGGTAAAACCACAGGGCAAACACCATCTAACATTCACTAAAATGGCAATAAATAAATAAATAAATAAATAAATAAATAAATAAATAAATATCAACTATAAGCTACTGCAAGTGTGGCAGAATGTGGAGCAGCAGGAAGCTGAGTAGACTCGTGGTAGGAATGTAAGTTGATGAACCATTTTCGATGTAGTAGGTGCTCTGTAAGAAGGTGAGGGGTAAGCTTGCCCATTTGCAACTTGGCTATCTCACTCTTCGAGATGTGGAGAACCCATAGAAGCATTTTCATAGTGATCTTGCTTATAATATTGTTAGAGCAGTTATCAAAAATTTATCAAAGTAAAACTAGACTCCATTTCTATGCTCATAACACTCGTAAGAGAATGAGTGAACAAATTGTGGATTTCCATGTAACAGAATATAGTGAGTCTGGCAGTATTTATTTTTGTAAGTCATGATAGATGAAATCACCATTTTTAGTGTGTGTGTGTGTGTGTGCATGTGTGTGTGTGTGTGTGTGTGTGTGTGTGTGTATGTGTGTGTGTATCCCCATAGTGGTGAACTCACCCAAGATGGAACATGAGGTGGCCAGAGGCTGATGTTGGGGTGTTTGCCTTAATTATGTCTCCACTATATGTTTTCAGGCACTGAACCTGGAGCTCACTGTTTCTGCTATACTGTCCCTGCTGGTCAGTGAGCCCCCTGCATTCACATGTCTCTCCCCTCAGTGCTTGACTTGTAGGTATACCAAGCCTGTTTTACATGGGTGCTAGGGGTATAAATTCAGGTCTTCGTGCTTGCATAGTATCTTAGTTAGGGTTTTATTGCTGTGAACAGACTCCATGATCAAGGCAACTCTTATAAAGGACAACATTTAATTGGAGCTGGCTTACAGGTTCAGAGGTTCAGTCTATTATCATCAAGATGGGAGTAGGACAACATGTAGGCAGAAATGGCCCAGGAGGAGCTGAGAGTACTATATATTGATTGGAAGGCTGATAGGAGAAGACTGGCAAAGCCCACCCCCACAGTGACACACTTTCTCCAATGAGGCCACGCCTATTCCAACAAGGACAAACCTAATAGTATCACTCCCCGTGGGCCAAGTATTCAAACACATGCATCTGTGGGGGCCAAACCAATACCCACAGCAAGCACTTTATTTGGTAAATAATTTCCACACCATTACTTTTGATATGTAAAATGATAGCATAATTTCCCAACATGGAAACATGTTTGTAATTAAATTTTTAAAAAAGTATAATTTTAAAAGTAACCTCATTTGGAAACTCACAGATTTGGGGGTGTGTGTAGGGACTACTATAGCAATCATCTTAATTCTTGAACAGAGTAACAGTGCCTTGTGTCTTACTCAGAAAAAATAATGAACACAGTAATCAAATGCTCAGGCTATTGAGCCAATGTGCTTTTTGTTGATGTTTTGGTTTTGAAACAAGGTCTCACCAGGTCTCACTTGGATGGTCTGGACTTCCTCTTTAGACCTGGCTGACTTCAAATTCAGAAACCTGCCTGCCTCTGTCTCTTGCGGACTGGAATTAAGGACATGTTGCCACCATTGTCTAGCTTAGGCTATTGCTCTTTCAATTGCATTTTGTCATGAAAGAAGTTTAGAAATGAAACAGTTTATATGGATCTGCACTGGGCTGAGAGCTTTCTGTGGTTTAACAACTCTTTTGGTGTTGTGGGAAGAAGTAGTGCCAAAAGAGTGTGCCCTGGGTGTGAAGGCACTGATGTTTTCTTCGGGTATGGAGAGGTTGTCTTCATGAGTCTATAGGAGAGCCTTGTGGTCCAATCATATTAAACGAAGGTATAGCTTTCCTCCCTTAAAGGCAGGCATTGTCACCTTTGTATACAGTAGTGTGTCTGAGTCATGACAAATGGCTGCTTTGTTTGTGGCTACTTCATTCTTCATTCACTCACATTCATGGCCGACATCAGGGACTGTCCCATGAACCTCAACATGGTCCTCAAATTCTTCATGTAAAAATTGGTGTCCCAACATTTTGATGATCTGTTCACTGAGACAAACCTTGTTTGCTTTCCTTGCTTGAGAACAGGCTCCATGGTTATTAGAGCTGGTGTGGTGGTTTTGATGAACTCAGGGATGTGGACCTGTCCCTAAGAGATGAAATGACCATCTCCAGGCAACACCCAAAGAGAGGAAGTGGGGTCTGATGAGGTGAACAGGGAGAGTGGTAACCTTCATACTGAGAGTGCCCATCAGAGAGACGAGCAGCTCATTTCCTTGTCTTTTCTTTCCACAGTTAGTTCCTGAGTGCCTAGTAAATGGCAGGAGTATGAAGCAGAGTTGGTACATGCCTTCACCAAACTTTCATCCTTGTGAGGGGAATTAAACTTAGGCGCGGCCATGTATATTACAAATTATACTAATTGAATAAAGGTAAATCGGAGAAAGGAGTCAGGAGACATGGTAAAGGATGCCATTTTGCATTGAAGTTGGCACTATGCCTTGTTTCAGAAGTTAACTGTCAGATCAACTAAGAGGAAGAAAAAGAGGTGATTGTATTCAGCCTTCCTCCAAGTTATGCCTCTCTCTATGAGATCTGTGTTGATGATCTATACCCTTTCTTCTTCTCTCTAAATAATTTTCTTTAACATTTCTAGCAGGAGAGTGCCTTTGAGAAAGAATCCCACCAAGTGTTTTGTGACCATTGCCGCTCTCAGAAATTCTGAATTTATCCTTTAATGTTAGAGAATTTTTTTCCCCTGGATATGAAACTATGTGTTTATTTTTGTCTTTCAACACTTTGAATATTTTATTTTGCCTTCTTAATTATGTGACTTCTGATTTCTGTTGTGAATTTCATAGAATTTTAATTAACAATTGAGAATACTCTATATATTATATGTAAATGATGCTTTGAAATATGTATAATTAGGGATCAGCTCAATCATGCTAATGACCTTACATATTATTTTCTATTTTCAAGATATGAACATAAATCTATTTTTGTAGTGATGTTTGAAACAGATTGTTATTAAATATTCTTACTATAGCATATCATATGTCTCTTTCTGTGATTCTTTTCCTGGATCTCCTTTAAGGTAGCATTTTCTCTTCCTTGGTCTTTCAAGGTTTTCTCTTTATGGCTCAGTGTGTGAAGTGCTTTTCTTTGCAAGCATGAAGACCTGTGTTTGATACTCAGAATCCATACAAAAATTCTGAGTGCAGCGACATTCCCTTGTAATTCCAGCAGTGGGAAGGCAGACATTTAGATCAGAGCCCTGAGACTTGCAGCCAGTTTAACCAATTCCCCAAGTTTCCCAAGGCAGTGAGAGACCTTGTCAAAAAACCCAAACCAAACCAACCAACCAACCAAACAAACAAACAAAAACCCCCACAAAAAAACCAAGGTAGACGGTACCTTAGGAATGATACCTGAAGTTAACATCTGGTCTATACACACAAACACATACACATGTGCATAGTCACATGCACCTGCATGAACAGGCATGCATGCATGTGTATATACATGTTTACACATTATTTTAACTCTTTGTGTTTGACTTTTTGCAGTTTGAGAATGATGGCCTTGGGTGTGCCATTCCAGCTCATGCTTTTCATTAATCTTGCTTGGCATTCTTGTAGATGCTGTGATCTGTTGTCTGTTATTTCTATCACCTACTGTGCAACCTCCAGACTCCTCCCTGGCCCCCTGGGCTCACTTTATCTCTGCCTTTGGGGCTGCTTTCAGTGGTCAGAATGGCATCTTATTCTCTTCAGAGTAAGCAAACCCCTTTCAGACTCCTGATCTTTTGAGATGAAATGCCACCTAGGAATCTTGCTCTCAACCCTGTGGGTCTTCCTTGATACTATTTTCTGTTTAAAACTATTTAGTGGTGCTGTTTTTCTTACCCATAATATACAGTAATTATAATCATCATGAGGATAAGAACTACATTTATACTTACACCAAGTATAAAGTAAGGCACATAGTAGGTTTTTAACAAGCATTTTTGAATGAATGTTTGATAGGAGGAAACAAAAGCATATAGGTTTATCCTCTATTCATACCTAAATGATACATATATAATGAGCTTGGGAGAATTAATTGCCTTGGTGTTTTAGGTCAGTGCTTCTGGCAGTCTTTCATAACATAAGCATGGCAGAGTTAGAAACACTGTTGGGTGACAAGATCAACTGGGGAAGCAAGGATGCAGGGAAGTTCTGAGGAACGGCTGTATGAAGCGATGAAGGAGTACTTTCTGGATCTGAAAATGCCCAAAGACATAGAAATTAACACGATTGTCTTCTTGTTGAGCTGAAAGTAAATACACTAGCTTGCTCTACATGGTGAGTTCCTGGCTATCTTGGCCTCTTCTCACCCAACCTCCCCAAAAGAATATACCAGAATCTACTATGATTTATCACAATAACTTTGCAACTCAAAGAAAATAAGAAGTTGCTTTGGTAAAATGCTTTCAGCTTTTAGGTTTATTTTTATTGTGCCTTTAAATCTCCTGTCTGACAGAATATTATTTAACATGAAGTTAGTAGCAGATAGCAGATCTATAATGCAAAATAAGAAACTGAGTTCCTTGTGAGGTAAAATGACTGGCACAATTTCAGTATATCACCATTATTACCACCACCAACAAAACACAAGTATCAATAGTCTATAGATTCCTATACCAGGAGCCTGCAAGCATGGTTTGAAGAGGGATCTCGTATAAGTCATGTATAGATTCATGTCCTAGTGCTGCCAGTTTTATTCACTGACCATCATATGAAAATGGTGATTTTTGATTCCCTGTGTTAGACATAGTGCAGGCAGCATTTCTTATGGCTAGAGCTGGGCTAGTAGGGTGTTGTTTAGTTTGTGGTCAGTGCCCAGTATTTCTTAGCTGCTGTCATTATAGGCATTTTGTGTATTGTAAATTAGCAAAACAAAACTACCTGGGTCCTGCTTTCAGCTCGGCTAGTCATATGGTCAAGATGATTATTTTTACTTGGCTTCAGTCTCTTAGTAAAATTAGTAAGCCATAGAGGTTTAGGGAGGCTCAGGTGAGATTATTGTTATGAAAACATGTAAAATGTAACACTTGATTTATAAAGAGTATATATGCTGGATTCTGATACAGTGTCTGGATGTAGAAAGACTTGAAGAGAAATTACTTTTCAGCTCATTTTCAAGTTTATATTGCTGAGTAAAACACAGTAGCCTTTGGAAACCCATATAATTTACACAGATCAAGGACTCTTTATACTAATAATAAGACTTCATCACAATGGGGCCTCACAGCACAGATACCTGGGTCCCATCCACTGGGTTTGCCAATAGTAGGATACGAACCATATTTTTTAAAAAAACATGTCCAATATGTTGTTGCCTAATATATATTGCCTAGTATACAGCCAATGTTTAAAAAGACTGAATTAGATTTTGGTGTGTAACCTACCAAGAAGTGCTGGATTTCGAGCCACTGGCTCTGGAATAAAGCTTAAATTTTGTTACTAGCTAAGAAGGAAAATTAAGAAAAAAATATTGAAAGCCATTGAAGATTTCAGAAGAATTTTGAGAAGTTGCTCTCTCTATTTAAGACCAAGATGACCAGTAGTTCTCTTAGCCCAGGTGAATGTGACCATGTTATCACTGATGATACTAGAAACTGATTCAAGAATCTGTAAAATTAAAAATCTAGTTTGATATACTTTAATTCATTCTAGCATAAATCAACTGATAAATTTTGTCTTCAATAATTTCTTATATTAGACTGTATAAATATTCATCATAGGAATAATATCTAATCCATCACAGATGCTTAAAATATTGGTTAAATAACTAAATTAATAACCAGAATGACTATCCATTTTAATGTCACACATACTGCTTTTATTACCTAATATCTTACAAAATGCAAAGTTAATTGCTTTTCTGAGAAGCAGTAGAATATTTGTTGCAGTGTTGTAAAAGTTTAGATCTCCAAAATATTTACAGCATTGGAGGTTGAAGGTGGTTAGTCTCAGATAACATTTAAATTATCTTTATCTCCAACTACTTAGATGTGAATGGAAATTCAGTGTATTTCAAGTGGTTTAGACCTTCCATCCTATCTACAATATTTGAACAACAGAACAAGGATGGATTGATACCATTAGTTATAGTGGTATTCACCTTTTGGACCAAGAGACCCAAAACTGAAGCTTACAAGTTTGAAAGGTGTATGCATATTTTTTCAACCTTCTTTAATAAATGTTCAACCTCCCCTCTAGCCCATCACCCATCAGAGGTATTGGAAGAGAAAAGTTTTTAGGACATAGGGGAAGTTTAGAAATAGTTTTTTGGTGGGGTGTCCGATCTTGTCAGGATATCAGCAGTTCAGTCCAGTAGCCAACACAAATATGAATCAGCAGCTGCAGTCCAGTCCTCTTGGAAATCACCATATACAAACCAGCAAGGACATTTCAATCCTGAAGAAGCCTGCAAGGCCAACCAGCCCAAGGCCTCAGAAGTGGCAAGAAACAGCAGGAACCTCAGAAGCGGTCCTTTGGTGAATTTCTCTCAATAATATCACTACAAGCAGTGCTCAGCAAAGCAATGTAAGGCAAACCAATACACATTGTTAGTGAAGAACAGTAAGGCAAGCAAAACAAACAAATGCTTGAGTTCCTACTGCTTGTGGAGTCATATTTATATTCCTTCTGAACATCATGCATCCTTTCATGTGTCCGCTATAATAAAACATCCCATCACTTGTGTTTGCCTCAGGAAAACATTCTTTTATGTGCCTGCTTTAGCAAAACATCCTTTCACGTGTGTGCCCAGCAAAACATCATTTGACGTAGCTGAGTTTCCAAAGAAACCAGAATTTTCCACTTTGGAAAGATTATAAATGTTTCTCTGAATTTTGAAAAGTTTAAAAAGAAATTGTCTACCATGTCAAACTATGAAGTTTAAGATGAAAGAACAAAACAATGAAAATGAAAATCAGATATTCAAGTTAATGTGGAGGTAGACCAGATATCTAGATCTAAGACTATCTGTGAACTGAGAATACAAATGCAGTCTTATAGATACAAGATGAATATTTAAAATATTCTGTTCTAAGGTATAGATATTATAGGAGGAAGTAAATGATTGTGCCACTTGTAGGTCTGACTATGTGACAGAGACTAACTGGTGGCTTGTGCTCTTTCAGAGAGTACTTGTGCCATGCGAATTCCACACTACGTAATTAGAAGACTAAAAAATACCAAACTTAAAAATCAGAAGATTTTACAGTCTTAAAAATTATTCTCAGCCGGGCGTAGTGGCGCACGCCTTTAATCCCAGCACTTGGGAGGCAGAGGCAGACAGATTTCTGAGTTCAAGGCCAGCCTGATCTACAAAGTGAGTTCCCGGACAGCCAGGGCTATACAGAGAAACCCTGTCTCAAAACAAACAAACAAACAAACAAACAAACAAACAAATAAATATAAAAATAAATAAATGAATCTCTCTAAAATGTTTTAAATCTGTATTTTTTTCTTGGCAATAAAAGGATTGGAAGGACTCTGATCCCTTCAAATGGGACAGATAGCCTAAGAATAAGCCCACTTGAATGGGATTCCAGATTACTTTCTGTGATTATCTCTCACTGTACATAGTTGTAGTTTTGGCAGAATATGGCAGTTAGTATGGCCAGTATCCTCTTGGTCACTTTTGATTCAACACAGTTTATGTCTGGTACTCTGGCCCAGCTCCTCTACATGGTACAACTCAAGTCATTCGACCAGAGCTTCCCCTTCCACAGTGATTTGAGATTCTTCTCTTTTCCATCTCCAAAATCCAAACATTTTGGTTTTAGGTGGAAGAGTTGTTGGTAATTACTTTAGGATAATGTGTGCAAATTTAAGCTATAATGTATGCAATTGTTTGGGGGATATTGTAGCAAATTACCACAAACTGAGAAGGTTAAAACAAGAGACTTTATTTTCTCTCTTTGGAGAGCAAGACTCAAAAAGTGTTGTCTGCAGTTTCTGGGGGAAAATTTGTTTCAGTGCTTGTTTTGCTTTTGATAGAAATTCTTGGCATTCCTTTATTAGTTGGAGCATCTCTTCATCTCTCCCATCCATGGTGTTCCTCTCTATCTGTGTCTCTATCGCTCTTCTCTTAAGGGCACCAGTCATATTGAACTGAAGATTATCCCAGTGACCTAAACTTTATTTTCATCTGTAAAAACCCTATTTTCAAATAAGGGCAGATTCACAGCTACTCAATTTCAGGATTTGAATAAACCTTCTAAAGGACACAATTGACTGCATAAATAAGTAGGCCATTTGGTCATACGATCTCTCACAGGTTCAATAGCTTTCTGCAAGATCCCCTTCAGTTTTCAAAACTACACTGTTTAGCACCCAACTCAAGGAGATTCTTAAGCCCTGGAAATTTCTCTTTCTCTGTACTACCTACCTCCTCATTGAAAATTTCATTTTATGTCACCGTTATATGAAAAGATTTCACTAAATATATCTGCAGTAGGAGTGCTAAACTGTTTTAACTCTCTGAATTTTAATTTTGTCTAATTAAAGATTCATAGAGGTTCGGTCATTCGAATTGTTGATTTTTGTTTATTTTCTTCAAATTTTGTTGTTCACATTGTGTGCTTTATATCCTTATGTTTTAGTTATTCTTTCATATAATATCAATTTTATGATGTAATAGTGTTGATATTTAATATTTGTTTTCTACATGCCAACTATACTTCACTATGCACACCATGTAACCTTGTTCTTTATAATAGTCTCAAAAGGTAGGTGCAATTCTTCATATTTTAGAAATGAGAATCTGAGGTATTGTAAAATTAAAGAGAAATTTCTGGACTCCTGAGCTGTGAATTACAGAAAGCTCTGATTCATGCCTCGCCCTAAGGTGTGGCACCTTCACTGACTTTTACTAGTATTCTAAGAAGAGAATAACAGATCTTAAAAATAAGCCAACATTTATGTTTTTGTTTACATAAAACATGTAGAGGAGCTGGGCCAGAATACCAGAATCACAAGAAGCTTGAATTTAGTAATTAGATACAAACAAATAAGCTTTGTCCATTCTCATACTAAATATTTCCTATTTATAATCCTAAAATCACACACACACACACACTTGCATACATGCACACAAATACACCCCACTCCACATATAGACCAGACATACACACATGTACACACACACACTCATACATGGAGACATACACACAGACATAAGCATGCATACCATCATACATTCCACACACATTTACAAAAGCATAAAGACACAATCACATACATACTTTCATACATGCAATGACACACACATATACAAACATGCACATACAATATACACACTCACTGGCACACAAATACACACACACATAGACACACAGAGACACCACACACACATACACTCAGACACAGGCACATAAATTTACACACACCACACATGCATATACCCATTATACATAAACACATATACACAGTCACACATATATACATGCACACTCACATGCATATGCACAACCCTATACTGTTCATCTGGTTGCAAACTCCAGAGACTTATTACTCTTTTTCTCCATCTATAACTTGCCCACTACTTCTGGCTAAGATATCAGAATTGTTTCTTAGCTATTTCTTTAAGCCATCTTCTCCTTAGCTTCTTCTCCAAGGCACCACTGTCTGTGACAAGGAAAGTTGACATTGTCCTAGCTGAATCCATGCCTATCTTTGACTGTTGGAGGCTTACGTTTAATCTCTCCTTGGCCTGGAACTTGCCAAGCAGCCTAGAATGACTGGCCACTAAGCCCCAGAGACCCACTTATCTCTGATTCCATGACATTGGAATTACCAATGTGCCATGTATGTATGTATGTATGTATGAATGTATGCATTTATCTTTGGCTCCTAATCCCTGTCTCCATCTTTACAGGGCTTCACCTGTCTATGTCTCCATGAAGCACATGCTCTCTCTCGTGTGTCTCAGCTTTCTAATATTGAGAAACAAAATGAAGCCCCATTCAGCATGGCTTCATCTTTAATTACATTTTTAAAAACTTTATTTCCTACCAAGACTACATGTGTAGATACTGAAAGTACAAGGTATAAGTATTGCAAATCAGAGTTTCAATACAGTGTATGTGTGTGTGCGTGTGCGTGTGACTTATAGGCTTTGAGATAGTGTTATGACTACAAAATGGAGATAATAATACTCTCAGCTAGCTATGGCTCTTTCAAGGACTAAGTGGTAACTATATTCAAGGCTCATATAGGATTTGCTACATAGCTCAGACTTAAAGTCTTCACAGCCATTTGTTTCTCTCCACATTCTTCCCAGCTTTTTTTCTTCCCACACCCCAGTTCCTTTTACGGTCATTTACGCTTGCTCAGGTTTGAAACACAAAACTCTTGATATCTGGATCCATCCTTCCTTCCATTAATCTAGAAGTTGATTTTTGAAGTGATGCTTTCAAACTAATGTATTTCCCTTTTACAGGATCTATAGGAACTCATAGTCCAATGACAGGTAAAAGACTACTTTGCGTTCACCAGTACACAATCCCCAAGTCTCCTGCGAGCACCATTTCCCTCGATGAAGAAATTGGTGGAGAAGCCTGTCCTTCCCTGTCATCATCCAGTGAAATGGAGGAAGATGATCTGCTCTTTACAATCAATGAAGAGCAGAAGCCACCCAGACGACTATCCAATCAGACCTGGATCAGCCCATTTCTGGAAATGCAAGCTGCCAATAAGCTTCTTAAAAGATCACAGTCAGTGAATACCATTTCTCTGGAAGCTGCAGGTAGACATATCCCACTTCAGAACCATCCCTTGGCCAACTCCAAGGGAGATTCTGGTAGGTATCACATTGTGGTTTCTAACTTTTCTTCTCTCAGCTTGTCACTTTCTAGGTTTTAACTTCAATAAAAACTGATTATTGAATCAGTGGTAAGCCTTACTATTCTAGAAGTGTGCTAAGGGCTGTATCAGTTTGACTTAGACTACGTGTTGACGAGCATGACATTCAAGTGTCTACTGTTGACAAGTTATTGATACTTAAGGTGTTACACTGGACAGTGGCAGTGACATCACTCTAACCTCATATATGTTGGCTGCTATCACGCACTACACTCTATGCTGAGCCTTTTAGGTCCATTTACATAGCATTTAGACAGCTACTCTCCCCACTTTATAGAAATAAAGGAGCTGTGAATGAATAGGATAGGGTAATATGTATGAAAATTGGCTGTTTCAACTTCAGCTGCAAAAGTAGGAGAAATGGTTAAAAGTAAGGGAACAGAGTGGGGAGACAGTTCAGTGGCTAAGGTGTTTGAAAGACCTGAGTTTACATCTCTAGAACTCATGTACGCTGGGCACATAAGCATATGTCTATAATCCCAGAGCTTCAAACGTGAGAACGGGAGGTGGGGGAAATGTGAGAATTCTCGGAAGTTTGTTGTCAAGCCATCTGAGCATACACAGTGGTGAAGGACAACAGAAAGTACAGAGGCTGTCTCAAACCAGGTGAAAGGTGAGGGCTTAAACCTGAAGTTGTCCTCTGACCTCCACACTCATGCTGGTGTGTGCACAAGTCTCTGTTTGCATACTCACACACACGTGTGTTTACCCATGCACACATATGGTAGGCACACATGCCTACAAGCATACACGGGTACATGCACATGCAAAGGTTTTAAAAAACTTAATGACTAGATATAAAGAAATGGAACATAAGGAAGGGGTTTGGGAACTGAAGATCAAGTCTCAGCTCTCTCTCTCATGGCAATTCTGCAGCCACGATACAGTTCCATGAATGTTCCTTGAGCTTGGTCTCTTTGTCTGTAAATCAAGGATAAGGAGCGCTGTGAAGAGTGCTGTGAAGGATTGATGTCCCAGTGTAGGGGAATGCCAGGGTGGTGAGGTGGGAGTGGGTGGGCGAGTGGGTGGGGGAACACCCTCATAGAAGCAGCGGGAGGAGGCTGGGATAGAGGGTTTTCAGAGGGGAAAGTGGGAAAGTGGGTAGCATTTGAAATGTAAATAAATCAAATATTCAATAAAATAAATGAGTAAAAAGAAGAGTGTTTGTAATTAGAGGGTTCATTAAAAAAAAGTTCCTTAAACCCTTAAGAGACTATGTGATGTTGGTGGTGTTTATGAGTCTGATGTTCAAACTGGAGAGGAAGTGTGAGGAAAGCTGTAGGAGCTACTATGTAGAAGGGAGGATTGGGTTGATGTTACATAGCTTTCTTGTGATGGAGGGTTTTTAAATTTGGGGGATGGGGTGGGGCCAGGGGGAGATTTCACTCTAGGTGCTAAGACAGGTTCTGTAAGATGGTCTGCTGATACCGAGTCTGAGTTTCTTTCATGTCTGGGATGCTGGACCCAAAAAATGGAATGAAGAGTATGTGAGCTGGTGAACACTTTTTAAAAAAAATGTATGTGTGTGTACGTGTGTATACATACCCGTGTGTGTGTGTGTGTGTGTGTGTCTGTGCAAGCGTGTGAAGGCCAGAGGACAGCCTCATATCTCATCCTAAGGGGTCTGCCTCCTTTTGAGACAACATTCATTGGCTGGATCTCACTCATTAGGTTAGACTGGCTGACCAGAGAGTCCCAGGCTTCCTCCGATCTCCACCCCCCTAACTCTGGGACTGCAAATGCCTGTTCCTACACTGGGTGTTTTTTATATGAGCTCTGGCGAATCTAATGCTTGTGAGGCAAGCGTATTATCAACTGAACCATCTCCCCAATCTGGTTAACAACTTTTGAGTCTTGATCTGTGTAAGGCAATGCACCAGTGTAGACATGCACCTTCATACGATCCCTCTACTGAGACAATGTTATTCTCATAGTTTAGAAACAGACTTGGAGGTCTGTTGGGGTTCTGTTACTGTAGGGTTGACATCATGATTCAAGTTTCTCACATGACCCCCAGGTCAGAACATCCTTAAGCACTTCCTATGATCACAACGCTTAACCCTTTGCCATGGTCTTTCCTCAAATATTTAACGAGTTTAATTTTCCATGGACAAGTCTTTAGTGGATTATGACACACTTGGTTTTTCCTAATCTCTTCCGTTCCTTTGTTTTTCTTCTTTGGAATAATCAACAGATTGATTAAGACTTTCAAACTTAATTATTCATGAGTTGGCATCCTTCACCTCACTTCCCTCCCAGAAACAGAATATAAGCTGTCTATGCGCAGAAATGCAGCTCGCTCTATTCTTTCCTGTATCCCTAATGTCTTAGATATTGTTGGGCGCCTTACCCGATTCTCCTCTGTTAGCCAATGAGTAAATGAATGAACAAATTTAGTTTCATCAGCCATCAAGTGACATAGATAGTAAAAGCTCCATGTTCCCAGTGAGAACAAAGAAGCACAGGCAACCTCATGGTCCAGGACTGGACTCTGATGCCTGGATTGTGCAAGACTATCTCAGACTACACCTGCTGCTTGTCAAATGCATCATCATGGTTACTGGAGTGTTCCAAAGGAAAGAATGCCTGGTTTTTCAGCTTAGAAGATAGAAGATAGGACAGGATACTCTGCCTATGTCATGTCCTATTATGCTATGCTCCAGAATTTCAGTAGAACTTTTATGCACTAAATATGGTAAATAATTAAATGGCTCATCTGTGAGGGCTGAAAGTCCACACTCATAGATGTTATTAGGTTTTGGCACAGCACTAGAAATTTGTAAATGACATTCCATTTTTATGCTCAGGAATAATTCTTGCTTCGGGTCGGTCAGATTCACTAAACTCTTCGTCTACTTGTCAGGCTTATTAAGTACACAGTGGAAAACACTCAGTGCCTCTTAGGTACAAAGCAATGTGGTGGACATGGAATTTAATTCCTTAGAGATACAGTAGCTTCTCAGCACGCTGTGTTAGGAAGAAACTATTACACATTCCAATTTTATACATTTTGAAAATAATTCTGTGTTCATTTCAAATATTCTAGCAATTTTCTGGTTACTGAAAAGCCTATAGAGACTTGCAGAGAATGATTTAAAGCATGTACATTTTCTTAATTTATTACTAAAGGAATAGACTTCTAATGTGTGTGGTTAATATGTAGAATTTCTCAAATAAAAAAACATAGTACTATATGCAAATAATACAGATAGAATGTATAACAATGTAGGTATGATTGAGCAAAGAAAAAAATTAAACCTGATATCAATGTCAGTGGGAGAGAGTGTTGATGGGTAGATTCAGCTTCAGGGTAATCTATTTTTTGTTTTCATTTTTCATCTGGTTTTATAACTTCTAATAAAATCGACCAACTAACTTTTGGATTTGTTTTTCAGATCGTTAGTTGTCAGTCTGAGGGGGGCCATTGATCTTTTCTAGCATACCTAACATGATTCAATAACTTTTCTCTTTACAAACTTCCGAAAGTCAGAAGACGGCGTCCCACTTTCTTCGTTATCTTGGAAGATTTGAACAGGTTCCTTTGAAACACTGATCTCCCACTCCGGATCCTGTTTCTGGTGCCAGCAAAAGGAAATTCAGCATTTGAATTATGTCACAGGATAGCCAGAGATTCTCTTTTCTCTCTCTCCATCCCAGCTGCTGCCCTGTGATCCTTGTCCAAAGGCTGGAGTTCTACTGTTGCTCTGCTTTTTCTTCCAGGTCCTGCGATGAGACCTTTTACTGCCATTGGCCTCTGCAGAAGTGTCAGTCAGAGCTACCCTTCCCAGCCGATCAGCTGTAAGACTTCCGAAACTGTGCAGGAGGATAAAGCTACAGCCTCGGGATCTCCAACACAAACAGATTCCCTAACCGTGTGCGGAAGTGCATTAGGAAGAGGCGCAGTTGCCATAACACCAGAGACGACCCTCAAGCATCCTCATCTCCCCACCGAACGGAGGCCAAAGGCAGTTATCTCTTTGCCCGCCCGTGTGGTCAAAGAGCCCCTGCCTCTGCTCGTGGGCTCGTCTACCCGTTTATTTTCCAAGAAGTTAATGAAGGCTTGCTCCTCAGTGGCCCCGCGCCCACCCCAGGATTTCCATAAGGCTTGTTCACAGAGTCTTTCGAAGCCCGTGGTGAATACTCACACAAACTGCTGAGAAGGAATTGTTCTGCGAGCTCTGCCCATCTTCCAATCAATGCCTGCCCAGAACAACAGAAAGGGCCTCAGATGTATTGGTTTCCACAGAACCATTGTTACGCTTTGTAAAGCATTTTTGAACCTAATAAATAATGTCAAAAGTCTCTATCGCCGCCAAAAAATGTTCTTTTTGAAGCATTTGTAATAGTATTTTTGTTCTGCAGTGTCTCCCACTGTTACAAAGAATTTGCGCTGCACAATGCACCGCGTGCCACTTTGCAGTGTGGCCTGCTGGGATCGGAAGGTCGGGCTTTTGTTTTGCTGTTACAGGTAGACGGTTTCACTTGCCAGCCTAGGCTTAGGGCTAAGGATATTTTCTAACGGCCTTCGGGATTTCTACATGAACGTTTGGAAAACCTAATTGAATGCCTGTAATATAATAGTTAACACGAAATTCGATTGCTTCTGATGTGCCTAGGGAAATTCTTTAGGCTATATGAAGGGTTTTGTGTCAGAAACCTGAAGCCAGATCCTAGCTGGTGGCTTTGAAACACTTGGAAGTAAGTTTAATGTGTTTGTTTGTTTGTTTGTTTGTTTGTTGTTTGTTTGTTTGTTTTAAAGGAGAAGATTCCAAAGTTTCTGATTTGTAATAGGGAAGTCTGGCTTCTTAAAGAACGTACTATCAAACTGGCCATTCTAAACAACATATTTAAAACATTTTGGGTTTACTCACATGGCTGATTTGAATCACAATATAGTGTCTGTTAGCTTTATCAGTGATTTTATGAGGTGACAATTGATAGTTTTAATATTCATGGAGAAACAGGAAGCAATGGGATCAACATGAAGTCTGTCTACTACAGTCTTCCAGTTTCCCCACAGGCTTAGATGTGGGAAGTTTGATGCATGGGGGTTATAAAGATTTAATATTTTACTTAATTTAATATTTTACTTTAATATTTTCCCTTTAGTTCAATGTCATATAAATACCTACATGCAGGTAATGGTGTGGCTACATTTGAGACATTGCACCCTGTGTTCAAATTTTAAGTCTCAGAATTTGTTTTTTAAAGATTGAGTTATTTTTATCTTACGCTTATAAGTTTTTGCCTGCATGCATGCGTATGTTCTATAGGCGTGCTTGTTACCCATAGAGTCAGAAGAGGTCATGGGATCCCCTGGAACTGAATTGCTGGTGTTGGGAGGTGAAATCAGGTCCTCTGCATAGAGCAGCTTGGGCGCTCTTAACTGCTGAGCCATTTCTTCATCTCCCAAAGTCTTAGAATTTCAAAAGGAGTGAGGTACTATTGTTTTTTGAAAATGGCATTACATTTAGGGATATGTTCAGTTCCCCTGAAAATTATTTAATTTTTTAAAACTAGCAGTTTTTTGACACCCGAGAAACTTTGAAAAAGTGGTAAACCAAACTCTAAAGCTTTCAGGTTAATGCAGTTCTTAAGGTGAGTCTTCTTATTACTTGTTATTCATTTGGTTTACTCTGGAGAACGTGCAGGTCGTCAGTGTTGATTGAATATTCTGGGTATCTGGTCATCAAAGTTCATGGGACCACTGTAAGTTCAACCTCACGCCCGTCAGTTGGGGAGCATTGTGTAGACAAACTGAGGGGTTTCTATGAATTTTTGATTCTAAGATATTCTAACAAGTGATTCCATTATGAATTAGCATGCAGTGTTTCCAAGGCAGGAGAACATTGTCTAAGGAGATTCAAAATCAATGAACTAAAATTCTTAATAGCTGATGCTAAAACAGAAACTTAATTTAACATGTTAGATGGACTCCCTACCTATAGAGGTACAAATAGGTGAATTTATCTAAAAATTCAATGCAGGAAAAGCAGTTCTGTCCAGAATTGAGAAAATCATACAGGCAACAGATACAAATATGTATACATAACAGTCTGAAGCAGCTTCCCAAATCTTTTCCATGGAGTATTAGATGTGGAATGAGGTGGAGCATCTGTAGCCAAGTCTATGAGGGGCAGCTCACTGTGATTCCTCTCAGAGGGCCACACAAACATATTAGATCTATTTCACAACAAAATTACAGTTTATTAAAACTGTATTTAACTTAGTGCACCTCATCTTTATTTATCAGAGACCCTTGGAATGTGTACAAGTGTTTTGGTATGTTTGTTTGATCTGAGACAGGGTTTCTCTGGGTAGCCATGGCTGTCTCAGAACTCACTATGTAGACCAGGCTGTCCTCAAACTCACAGAGATCCTCCTGTCTCTGCCTCCCAAATGCTAGGATTAAAGGTGTGCACCACCATACCCAGCCTGTATGTATATTTTTAAAATAGTATAAATTAACATCTGCTAACACTAGTGCCTTGTCAAATACATATGAATCAATATTTGAGAAAATGCTGAAAACTCTAAGCATGGTTTATGGTAGGAAGTTCTTTCAAATAAATAAAGAATCAGAGATCACCAAGAAACACTTCAAGAAGCCATATTTGCTTGAATAGTGAATGAGATGTCTCTGTTTACTTGCTGTTTTTGAGTACATGCATTCCGGAGAACACTTAATTAGTCCAACTCTGAACATACTGATGGATGGGAAGTACCTCTAACCCTGACTGTCACAGGCATGGGCTTTTATGTCAAAACTAGTACAGGAATTTAGACACAAAGATAATAGATACAGAGCTCTTTCCCATTAGTCTGCAAAACAGTGCTGAATTACTCATTTGTAACCCAATGTTAAGAAATACATAATATGTCCTCACATACAACCCAAGTAGGGAGGACAAGAATGAGGTCTCATACACTATGACAAAGGTTCAGACTTGTAGCTTGCTCTTCTTCTACAGGGATATGTAATTTCATTTACAGCACATTTATTACTACATACTATAAGACTTTTCTTTTCGAGACAGGGTTTCTCTGTGTAGCCCTGGCTGTCCTGGACCTCACTCTGTAGACCAGGCTGGCCTCGAATTCAGAAATCTGCCTGCCTCTGCCTCCCAAGTGCTGGGATTAAAGGCACGGGTCACCACCGCCCAGCTACTATAAGACTTATAATCAATATGAAATGTCATTCTTCATGAAAAAATAGTTACCTGAAAACTACATTTTAAAGGATGATATTGATGGACATAAAGTACTGGTACATTAGGGGAAGGAAATGATATTTGAGAGAAACTTTGATGATGAATGTTCCTAAATCAGGAATTATTCTGTAATGTATCAAGTGAATAAAAAGAAACAACTTATAGGGTTAGCTTTTATTGCATATTGGGTCTGTTCTCAGCACTTGATGTTCACTAATAATTCATTCATTTCTTACAATGACTTCATGAAGTAATTTCTTTTGTCTCCATTTCACAGATAAGGATGCTTTATTTTTAATGGTAAGAACTTTATACATCTATAAAAACGACCTCCAAACTATAAAATTCTATCATATATATTACTAAGGCTAGTATATTTACATGTATGGGATGTGTATACATTCTACCAGTATCTATAATGAAAATTGTATTCCATGCTATTTATCCATAGTGGAGGGAAGGAGCAGGTAACTGTGGGCTGACAATCTGTAATTCACTTGTCTTAGTTAGGCTTTCTATTGATGGGCTGTGAACACCATGGCTCAGGAGCAGGTTGGGGAGGAAAGTGTTTATTTGGCTTACAGATCGTAGTCCATCATTGGAGGAAGTCAGGACAGGAACTCAAGTAGGGCTGGAACCTGGAGGCAGGAGCTGATGCAGAAGGCATGGAAGATGCTGTCTTGCTTTCCATGCCTTTGTTCACCCTGCTTTCTTATAAAACCCAGGTCTACCAGCCTAGGGATGGTATCGCCTACAATGGGCTGGGCCCTACCCCATTGATCACTAACTGAGAAAATTCCTTAGAGATGGATCTCATGTAGGCATTTCCTCAACTGAGGCTTCTTTCTCTCTGATGATTATAGCTTGTGCCAAGTTGATACACAAAACCAGCCAGCACAGATAAGTTATTGTTAACCTTCATCAGAGCACCAGGAGGGAAGCAGTAGGTTACGATTTACCAACCAGGAACTGCAACAAAGTGTGTGGCTTCTGGTTGTTTCTCTCACCCACACTCACAAACACCACACTGCAATACCATCTGTAAATTAAGTTCCATATTCCACAAAAGTGACTAACTGTTCACCTAGAACCTTTAGAGCATTTATTTACTTTTATATCTTTTAAGAATGGCTTCTGCTCTATATCCCATGTTGCCTGGAACTCATGATTCCAGGCACACACATGACACACATGACTCTCCTGTGTCCGGCTCTTGAATGTTGGGTTTGCGCTGAACTTCCAGTTTAGAAAACTTCATCTTAAAGCGTGGCAGTTGGGGGCTGGAGAGATGGCTCAGTGGTTAAGAGCCCTGACTGCTCTTCCAGAGATTCTGAGTTCAATTCCCAGCAACCACATGGTGGCTCACAACCATCTGTAAGGGATCCGATGCCCTCTCTTCTGGTGTGTCTGAAGACAGCTACACTGTACTCATATACATAAAACAAATAAATAATTCTTTTAAAAAACAGCAGCATTGGCATTCCCCAGGTTGATCTTTTAGCTGAATTCTCTAGAAACAGTTGACATTTCACACAGAAGAGAAAGAAAAAGATACATTTAAAATTTTTATTTTTATCTTAGGTGTGTGGAATTTTCCTGCACATATGCCTCCTGAGCACTGGAGGACTGCTTCATAACTCTTAGGTGTGGGACACCACTTTTACACAGTCCAAGGTCTCTGAAATATGGCCATCTTCGAAATACGGTCATCTTCCTCTGCTCTTTTACATTGCCCAAGTTCCTTTGAACCCATCCCTAGGCCCTCACTTCTTTCTCTTTCCAATCCCCCTCCTGAATGTTCCTTCCTCAGAGAGTCATTCTGATTTTGTAACTTAGTAACTCTGGGATCAACCCCGAAGATTTAGTTGCATTTCACGGTGGACTTCATCTGGATTGCTTAGGTGTAGATTGTCGAAGAGGGGGGATCTAAATTTAAAAATATTGTGAATATATTTACAATTAAAGTGGAATTTCAGTTTGACTACAATGTGACATCTCAGTGTTCGTTTAGAAAGTTTTTTGGAATATTTTATGAACTTGTGACAATAATTCTAACCATCTTATATATCAGGCTCTTAAGCAGTGCTGGTCACTATTCTGATTCTCTTACTGTAATGCCACTGCTCCATCCCAGACTTATTGTCTGTCTTTATAAATCTTAAAATGTTTTTATGTATAAGGGTGTTTGTCTCTGTGTGGGCCTGTGCATCATATGTGTGTCTGGTACCCAAAAAGGGTATTGGATCTGGAGCCTTAGATAGTCGTGAGCTGCCATGTGAGTACTGGGAATTAAAACTAGGTCCTCTGGAAGAGCAGCCGCAGCCAGTGATCTGAATCACCTACTCATCTTCCAGGTCTTTGTTGCTTATTTTCATGGCTAAAGAGAAACATCTAAAGGCAGATGAACATCTTAGAAGGTAAAGTTCAGAAGCATATACGCATGATACGTTATTTCACCAATTTTAAAAATTCAATTATTTTGTTTTTAATTTGAGAGAAGTTCGTTTTGAAAGCCAGAGTTATTTTCCACTTTTCTTCCCACCCCCTTTACCCAGGAAGTCACTGAAATTAGAGAGGTTGAGTTACTTCTCCGGAGTCACACATGAGGTACAGGCAGAGTCAGCCCACAAACCTCTTCAGTCTGACTCATATCTCCCTTGCTGCTGTTCCCTGCATCAGCAGTCCTCCAGTCTCTAGGTTTCTAGAAATTGCACAGAAGAAGAACTACTGACTAAGAGTGCTCTCCTCCAGCTGCTCCAGTCATCCGATTAAATGCTACACACATTTCCCAAAGCACATCCAGAAAACATAATTTTCAGAGGCAAGGTCTCACCAGTTCAGGTTCACGAGGATCTCACCCTTCGTAGCCTGGAGTGAATTTGTGGCAATCCTTTGTGTCAACCACCCACGTGCTGAAATCATCACTATGCCTAGCCAGAAAGTATTAATCTTCAGAATATAAATTCCTATATAAAGTGAGCATTTCTTATATGTTTTATAAAATCCACTTTTTAAAAAGTGTGTGTTTGGATGTTTGGAATAGCAAAAGCTATCTATAAACTGTCTATTAACTGATACCTCCCCTTTGAACTCTTCTTTAGGGTGAAATAAAAAAAAATCAGCATTGCATGTTAGTTCCCTCCTTCCCATACCTCTAGGCTAAAGTTGAATTCTTTGAGATCAAGATGTATGTGTGTGTGTGTGTGTGTCTTTAACAATGTTCTCTTCACATGTCCGTGCATAGGCTCAACAATTGCTTGTTGACCCATTTTAACCTCTTTTGAGCGTCATCTTCAAAGTGTAACTGTCCTTGACAATGAAGGAGACCTTCCTATTGTCTGGTCCTTCCAGGCAATCTTTAGCGTGGAGCTCAATGGCTTTCAGATGGAGGGGTTGGCAAGAGGAAGGAGACAAAGTAAGCTCTTGTTCCTGAGTGACTTCTCTGAGGTTCCCCTTTCTCTCTTCGAATGGAGCGTTTCTATAGAAGATGACGGACGTTTTGACAGGTGCAATATGCTTTGAACTGTCGTGGCCGATAATTCTTTTGTCTTGGCGTTTCCTGGCAGAATGGTACATCTTTGGATGCTGATATGCGTATTGTTTGCTATTCATTTAGTGAGCTGAAGCCTTCCTTCTTGCCTTTTCTCCACCTCTCTCTTTAGGCCCTTTGCACGCATGTCACTAACCCAGATGGCAGGGTCAGCATTAGCTCAGAGCACACTCCCCCCACCTCCCTGCTCCATCTCCTTTTTTAAAAAAACATGGAAATCATTTTCTTCATAGTTTCCTCATTATTCTTCTTTTAAATGGAGTAAAAGAAAGGGAAATTACCTGAGCATGTGAAAAGGGCAAACATTACATATGGCCCAGTCATTGATGGTCGTAACCACCATTTGCATATTGGGGCAATCCTTTACAGTATTATGTAATCCTTTACATATCCACAGATGGGGTTATTTTTATAAAAATGAACTCATACTATAATACTGTTCTATGAGCTCATTTTCCTCTCTCACAATGGACTGTGATAGATGCATTTTATATAGCTTATTATTTTTAATTCACTATACTTACGGATATAAATTCCTAATTATGGAGTTTGCTGGTTAAAATAAATTTAGTAACTTTTGTCCTGATCCAGACCAGTTTCTAAGCATTTGATCCAAAGTAATTTCTTATTTGTAGAAATTAAGAAATGGTGCTGCTACTTAGAAAAGATGTAGCCCAACTCATGATTCTACACAGGGATTCTAAATTCAGTCTTCTGCACTCTCATTTAGATGAGCTTGAGCTACACACAGAGTTCTTCTGCTTTGCTATAAATGTGGGCAAGTTTTTAATCTAAACAAATTGAGGACTGGTCTTTGGGGACTAGAACCGGGAGTCTCCCAGGTACCTATTGATAACATGAACAGTACTGCTGTTCATGTCTGCGATGATACAGTAGTAATGCTTTAATACTGCTTAATTCATTTTTCTGGTTGGCATTTTGCATATTTCTCTTAAATGTAGTTACCTGCCAGCACAATGTTCCCAGAACAACTAGAGGGAATGGTCAGAATAAGTACAGAATAAAGAGGTTGTGTTTATAAAGTGAAATAAATAAAAACAGCTTTACTCTTCCCGCAGGCAATGCTGCTCCTCTTTTTGGCTGTATGTTTTGCTGTTCCATAGTACTAAGAAAATTCTAGAGTCTCCTTAAGAATGAACTAATAGGGAATTTGGGATTAGGGGCTTCTGAGAGAAGAAGGTGAGGAGTTGAGACATTTATCTCCCCTTGAGAGCTCCGTAAACTCCATTACTTGGGCTAGACTTATTGTTACGGAGAAGTCAAAGGGTGGACAGGATCCTAACTAGATCTGACGCGCTGAGCTCTGATTTGTAGGGCATCTGAAAAGACAACATTGTGCACAGTGTAAAACAACATAAAGCAATGATCAGTGGCTTGCACTAAAAAAAGATTAAATTGGAAAGTTTACTGAAGGCGACAGATAAGGAAATACTTCAAGTTAGTGCCCAGTTTGCTCTCTGAGAGGTACACCCTCAACATGTCCTGTTTTCTTGGTCATGGCCTCCACGCCCTCCCCACATCTCTGGTGTCCTGTGCTCAGGTTTCTACTTTGCTGTACTCAGAAAGTCTCCACAGGTTGAAAGGAAGCCGCAATAAGAAGAAAAGACAATGTCGTTGATGATCTCTCCTAAACTGCAAAGTCACACACTACTGTGCTGTAAAGCTGGGAGACGTGGTGGTGGGGGCCCTGCAGGTTGTGTGATCGGGTGACCTCTAACTGGGCTTCGTGACTCTGCCTAGTAACAATTGATTAATGCTGTGCGGTAACTGGGAGAGCAGAGCCCATTGGCTCCCCCGAGTTTGAAGACGTCCTCATTATCTTGGGCTTTTCACCGCTGCCTTTAGGAAATTTTACTCACAAATTAGGTTGAACAAAGTCTTAAAGAAAATTATTTTCGGTATTTGGTCATGAGGGAGCAGAAGGCTGGATGGTCATTTGCTGCATTGAGAAAGGGGAGAGGGGCAAGCCGCTGGGCTGTGGCTCCTGGTTTCCTACCTAGGGCTGCATTTCCAAAAGAGGCCATGGAAGAACAAAAGTTTCTCACTTGAGTGACAGGGTGGCCTCCTCATTTTCCCCTCTCCCTGAGGTGTATGGGGGAGGAGGAGGAAGAAGTTGAGAATTTCCAACATTTCACCAGGTTTTGAGGTTCAGCGTCTCTTGACCGTCTTGTGTTTGTGTCAGTGTCTCATGCTTCTCTTATCTCTGTTGTCCTCTGAAATGAACAGACCCTAGTTTATTTAGAGTAGGTGTTTATTTGTGTGGGTGTAAAAACATACTTTCATCTCTTCATTTCCTTGTAGGTAGAGAAGCTGTGTAGACCTGTTTGCATTTAACAGGATATAAACAGACTCGACCTGTGGTAGAGCTGGGCATGCCCGCCATTTATTTATGCCTCTTAGTAGCAGGAACAGGCTCCTAAAGGTGGGATGATTGGTGACTGAACATGCTGAGTGTCGGCACTCCTTTCTATGACTTTGTATCAATATGAAGATTATTATCAGGAAGGTGCTTGCTAACCAAACTTTGTGTGTCTTTGTTTCCAAACTTGGGCCAAGTCTTAAGGATAAAACTCACCCAGATAATGGCTACAGTAGATTAGCAATCTGAGCAATGTCCTTTCATTCATTGTTCTTCTGGGATGCTCTACTTGGGTGCATGGGTGGAGGTTACTTCTATCATTTGTCCTTGGCAAGATTCTGCTCATCCAAGTTCTTTCTCACCCCAGCCTTACCATAGTGGTGTCTCCCCCCAAGCTGCTGCCAGCTCTTTGAGGTGTTTTCCTGCTCTTAAGTATTAGAAAGGTCTTTTCCAAAGCTACCTTTTGTTTGGGTTCTGAACATTGTTTCAAGTTACTCAGTCCCTGGGAGCCAGTGCTTCTCAACCTGTTGGTTCCAGCCCCACAGGGGTCCCATATCAGATAACCTTGCATATCATTATGATTCATAACGGTAGCAAAATCACAGTTATGAAGTCTCAGCAGGACAATTTTGTGGTTGGGGGTCTCTGCAACAGGAGGAACTATATTAAAGGGTTACAGCGTTAGGAAGGTTGAGAACCACCCAGAGTCTCAATTCTAGACCTGAAAGAAGGCAGCCTACTCCTGAGCTCAACCACTTATGCCATCACAGAGGAAACATCCTCTGCGCAGTGAAAATGTGTCAGTGGAACAGGAAGGAGGATGGTGAACAAAGACATTGCCTGTTGCCTTATGATTGGTGCTAGAATAACAGAGAAAAATGGACGTATTCAGGAAGGTCCAAAGAAATCAGAGAGTAAGAAGGGTATGTCGGTGTGAGCCCTGGCTGGTCCAAGACACTAGAGAGGAAGACAATTGCTTAAGGCTTATGTCTTCAGAAAGATCCCAAGTAGGGTGAGCCCTCGCAGAGATGAACTTGTGCAACCTAGTGAAGGCATGTGAAGACCAGGAGACCTTGCTCAAAGTTTGTATTTCTTCTTGACTGTGATGAAAAGCATGAAGGATTTTAAACCATTACATTTGTATCGGGAATTTAGAAAACAGGGCAGATATAGAATAGAAGCAGGAATTCAATTAAAAAAACAAACAAGTGCTCGCTTCGTCAGCACATATACTAAAATTGGAATGATAAAGAGAAGATTAGCATGGCCCCTGCGCAAGGATGACACGCAAATTCGTGAAGTGTTCCATATTTTAAACAAACAAACAAACAAACCAACCAACCCTGCAGCTGTGGTCCAGGGAAATAGTGTAGAAAATTGAAGTAAGACATCAGTTGCAGAAATGGGCAAAAGGGATCCTTTGAGCCAGTATGAGAATTTATTCCTTCCTAGTTTTTTTTTCTGATCTCTGGCTGACTGATTCAACTCAGCTGTTCTGGCTCAGACTCCTGTCCAAGTTTACTGACTCGATCTGGCTTCTCCTGGATGGCTGTTTGTCCTCATACTAACATTGGCAATCTGATCTAACCTTGCTCCTCGTTCTCTGAATCTTTCTGTCTTCACCTGTGTCTGAATTGTTCTCTCTTCAACCTGTCTCTGTACCACTGTCCCAATAAAATTGCATCCTCGTTTTTATCTCTCTGCAGCTTTCCTTTCAGTTGGTCATATCCTTTTCTGTCACAATGCCATTCAATTAGACATCATTTTTAGACATAGCTGCCTCCTTCTACAAACTAACTTTATTGGCATTAAAACTAACATCATTGATTGGGATTAAAGGTGTGTGCTAAGGGCTGAGCTACACCACAACTAGAAACAGGCTTTTTTTCTCCTCCTTCTCCCCCCCCCCCTCCTCCTCCTCCTCCTCTTTTCCTCTTTCTTCTTCTTCTTCTTCTTCTTCTTCTTCTTCTTCTTCTTCTTCTTCTTCTTCTTCTTCTTCTTCTTCTTCTTCTTCTTCTTCTTCTTCTTCTTCAGAAATAACAGTCTCAAGGGGCACAGTGTGATCAAATATCCTGTAACACCCAACCACAAAATGATTCTCATTGCTATCTCATAACTGCAATTTTGCTACTGTTATGAATTGTAATGTAAATATTTGTGTTTTCTGGTGGTCTTAGGTGACCCCTGTGCAAAGGTTGATGGATCCACAGGGCATCATGGCTTGCAGGTTGAGAGCCACTGGTCCTTGTGGATATCACTCCAGCTACTTTTCCACGTCCAATTCTGCCATACAAAGCTGCTCTGTATATGCTCTCCCTTGGCATTACAAATATACATTTCTGTTCCCACCCTCCTCCCAGGACACATTCTGCTTTTATGAGGATAAGGTCTTTATTTTTGTTCTAATATTTCAATGTATTCCTTTTAAAATTGTTTTTTGTTTTGTTTTGTTTTTTTGCTACGTGTATGGGTGTTTCGCCTCCATGCATGCATGTCTGCATAATATGTACATTGCCTGAGGAGGTCAGAAGAGCATGTAGGATACCTTGGGACTGGAGTCACACAAGGTTTTCAACCATTATGTGGGTGTTACTAGGTCTACTAGAAGAACAGCCCATACTCTTAACCACTGAGCCATCTCATGTTGGAGGATTTTCTTTGACGCTAATGTTTAATTAGGTTACAGTTGAATTTATTCAAGTTATGGAATCACATAATTCTAAAAAAATTATGTGTATAGGTGTTTTACCTACATATATGTCTGTTATTGTGTGTGTACCTGGTGCCCATGGAGGCCAGAAAAAGGCATTGGATACCCTGGGACTATGTACAAAAGGGTTGGAAATTCTTTTGTGGGTGTTGGGGATTGAATTCCAGTCCAGTAGAAGAGCAGCCAGTGCCCTTAACCTTTGGACCATCTCTCTAGCCCAGTCACAGAATTCCTAGTGGTCATTAAACTATTTAAGAATCCTGATTTTAAGTAACCAGAGATTGCGTTCTGATTAATACAATAAATAAAGAAAAAAGAGTTTCTCGATTCATATAAGTCAGTGATTGTCAGTATTCCCTTTTTTCAGTTTTTTTATGAGATATTTTCTTCATTTACATTTTAAATTTTATCCCGAAAGTCCCCTATCCCTCTCCCCTCTCCCCCCTCCCCCCGAGCCCTGCTCCCCTACCCACCGACTCCCACTTCTTGACCCTGGCGTTCCCCTGTACTGGGGCATATAAAGTTTGCAATACCAAGGGGCCTCTCTTCTCAATGATGGCCGACTAGGCCAACTTCTACTACATATGCAGCTAGAGACACGAGCTCTGGGGGTACTGGTTAGTTCATATTGTTGTTCCACCTATAGGGTTGCAGACCCCTTCAGTTCCTTGGATACTTTCTCTAGCTCCTCCATTGGGGGCCCTGTGTTCCACCCAATAGATGACTGTGAGCATCCACTTCTGTATTTGCCAGGCACTGGTATAGACTCACATGAGACAGCTATATCAGGGTCAAAATCTTTCAGCAAAATCTTGCGGACATGTGCAATAGTGTTTGCATTTGGTGGCTGATTATGGGATGGATCTCCAGGTGGGGTAGTCTCTGGATGGTCCATCCTTTCATCTTATCTCCAAACTTTGTCTCTGTAACTCCTTCCATGGGTATTTTGTTCCCTATTCTAAGGAGGAAAGGAGGAATGAAGTATCCACACATTGGTCTTCCCTCTTCTTGATTTTCTTGTGTTTTACAAATTGTATCTTGTGTGTCCTAAGTTTCTGGGCTAATATCCACTTATCAGTGAGTGCATATCAAGTGACTTTTTTTTCTTTTTTTTATATTTTTTATTACATATTTTCCTCAATTACATTTCCAATGCTATCCCAAAAGTCCCCCTCACCCTCCCCCCCACTTCCCTACCCATCCATTCCCATTTTTTTGGCCCTGGCGTTCCCCTGTACTGGGGCATATAACGTTTGCATGTCCAGTGGGCTTCTCAGGCATCAAGTGACTTTTTTTGTGACTGGGTTAACCTCACTCAGGATGATATCCTCCAGATACATCCATTTGCCCAAGAATTTCATAAATTAATTGTTTTTAATAGCTGAGTAGTAACACCTTAATACCTTGTGTTGTGGTAACCCCCAACTATAAAATTATTTTTATTGTTACTACATAATTGCTACTATTATGAATCACAATGTAAATATTTTTGGAGAAAGAGGGTAGCCAAGGGGTCATGACCCACAGGTTGAGAACCTCTGACAAAAGTGATTGTGATGCGCTTAGGTTGAGTTAAGGAGCTCAGGACATTTCATGATCCACTCTTTCCTTCCCATTATCTCAGCCTATCCTCAGCGGAGTGAAGGATCTATGTGTGTTTTCTCCTTCCTTCCTTCCTTCCTTCCTTCCTTCCTTCCTTCCTTCCTTCTTTCTTTCTTTCTTTCTTTCTTTCTTTCTTTCTTTCTTTCTTTCTTTCTTTCTTTCTTTCTTTCTTTCTTTCTTTCTTTCTTTCTCTCTTTCTGAATTATGCTAAAATGGGACACACTAAGACACATATTGCCAAAGTAGCAAAGATAGCAAAGAGGAATACTGACCATTCTTGCATTGAGGTACTTCCCATAGGAAGCCAAGGTGGCCGCGGTAGGTATGAGGAAAATCTTCCACAACCATTATTTTGCCTCCTAGAGAGGCCAGTTCTCTCAACTATTGAGACTCTTGAAATTCTTTGTCAAGAATATCCTCAGTATAGCTTTGTCTTTCAGAAGGACACCACCGAGGTGAAAGGTTAGCTGGTAGGGAGCTATGCAGGGCCACCTTAGTTGTGACATGCTAGTGATTTGGGACTGTGTAGATTTCTAGTGTCAGACTGTCACTTTCCCCAGAACGCCTCCCCAGCCCACAGAGAGGAGGTCTGTTTTGTGGCCTTCCTGCATAGGAAGATTAGGGGATGGACTAGATATGATAACATTGGCGAAGCTCCTTGAAGTGTGGCAATGACTTAGCATAGAAGAAGGCTCAATGACAAGGGGCCTCGATGAAGTGTGGATTCACTGTATGCCTCTCCCTGCTCTATGGGAGAATGGCTTCCAACTCCTCTCATTGTCTTGGAGCGCAGACTCTCTGGATGTGTCCTCCTGCTGCTGTTGACTCTCTGTGTGACTTAAATGACGTAACCCACCCTCACCTCAATGTCCTTTTCTAGACAATGCATCCAATAGTATTACTAGCTTTTTAGAGCTCCTGGAAGGACTGAATGATACAGCATTTGTCAAGGGATCAATAAGCCATCTGGAACACAAAACTTCAAAGCTTATTATGGTTATTAGTTTTTGTGGTGGTATTAAAATTCCAATGCCTTTATCAACATCTAATAAAGAGTTGGCAGATAATAAATAACCCCTAACCACTTCTTTTTTTATACTTTTCCTATAATATGGTTTTTTTTCTTCTAGTCTTACATTCTTGTTTACTACTGCCCTTCGCTTGCATTAGCATACTAGGTACCAAGGCAATAGGAAGTCTGGTCTCCAGCATCTCGCTCTATATGCCTATGACCTGCCTTATCAGCACACTTTCAGTACCACAGGATAGCATTTGGAGTGGCATTAGCATCCCAAAGCTGTCTGCATCAGTCTGCTTGGAGTTAGTTCTCTGGCCTCTTACCTCTTCTTTGACACTGTGCTATTCCATACCCCTGCTTATACTCATAACTGTAGACACACACAAAGAAGCTTAACAATTTTTTTAAAAATTGGTCCTTTGAGAATCTCATACAATATAGTCTGATCATATTCATGCCACACCCCCACAATTGCTCCCAGATTCACTTCTCTACTTCCTTACCTGACTAATTTGTGTCCTTTAAAAAACAAACAAACAAACTCTTTCAAGTCCAGTTTGGGCTGCCCATATATTCTTGGATGTGTGAATTTCCACTATAGTGTGGTCATCTGACTAGGATCTATACACATAAAGAGACCAGCAGTCTGTTAATTTAAATCTTTAAAGCTAATGTTTCTGGAAGTGTAACTTCACATTCAGCCAAACATTTGTCCTCATGACAATATCTCATCCACTCCTCCAATGAGAGGAGTTTTTCTATATTAATGACTTCAGATAGAAATGCCGGGCCACCAGGAGTAGAAACTAGTTTGGTAGCTATTTCCCCATCAACTTACTAGCCACTGGTTACTATTTTATTTATATATTTTGTAATATATATATAATTATATATATATATATAATTATATATATATATATAATAAAATATATATATATATTTTATATATATATATATTATATATATATATATATTTTATATATATATATATTAAAATAATATATATATATAATAAAAAATATATATATAATTATATATATAATATATATATATATAATATTATACCATATATATATATATATGGTATAATAATTAGGTAAATAAATAAGTGTATAATAAGCACATGTGTATAGTTAATGTGATTATTTGGGCACAGTTCGCATGCAGAAAACTGGATATTTCATATGTAAAATTTGATGGGTTTGAACACAGTCCATGTGTGTGAATCCATTTTTCACAATCAATGCGGCTAATCTTCATCCCTCACCTCTGAAAGCTTTCTCCTGTGCCTGGGTGTCTGTGTTAAGAGCACTTAACTGGAGATCCCCCTTCTTGACAAAGATTTAATGATTGTACAGTATTGTTGGCTATAAGCATCATGGTCAGCAGCTACCTAGAGCATAATCATCTTGCCTAACTGTAATTTTTTTCTCTTGATCATGGAATATTATTCAGACTTTGAAAAGAAGGAAGTCTTGCCAAATGTGGTAACACAGAGGAGCCTGTATTTGAGTAGCTTGTAATTTTTCTTTAGTCCAATAACACAAATTAAATGAATTTTTAAAACTGTCAGTGTTGTTTTCCTACTAGACCATGATATATTTTTAAATATTCAGCTATCTAGTACTTTGAGGGTTTTTTTTTTTTGCAACTCTTTAATTAGATGAGACTGGATTATATTTTCTTTTGTATATCTTTACCTTGTTTGGGTATAAATTGATAGCCCTATAAAATGGACTGGGGTGCTTAATTTTTCTAGATTCTAGAGCATTTCAGCTAAGATCAGAATTAATGTGTCCTTTGAGATTTGACACAAAGCTATCTGGATCTACAGCTATACTTTAATGGGATAGGAAAATGATCTTGCAAATTCAATTTCAGGTTTTGAATCAGTTGGTGAATTTCAGCTTCCTGTCTTTTCTGTGTCAAGAATGGCCATTTTCATTTCCTTCTAAGATGAAACGTGTTTAATATAGTTTTCAATATTATGATACACAGTTCTCTACAGTGGCTATTTATAGCTGTAAAACATTGTTATTGATGAAATTCACATTGTTATATCTTTTGGTTTTATCTGACACTATCAACTTGTTTTTTTTCCCTTTTGATCAGATTTTGTATTAAGTCACAGGCTGCAAGGACTGGATAAAGGGGAGACACACACATGCTCTCTCTCTCTCTCACACACATATGCTCTCTCTCTGTTTCTCTCATCTCTGTCTCTCTCTGTCTCTGTCTCTCCCTCTCTCCTCTCCCTCTCCCCCCTCTCCTTCTCCCTCTCTCTCTCCTCTCCCCCCTCTCCTCCCTCTTTCCTTCTCTCCTTCTCTCTCTCTCTCTCTCTCTCTCTCTCTCTCTCTCTCTCTCTCTCTCTCTCTCTCTCTCTCCACTATATAAGGGGTAAATTCAACTGAAATTAGCACATTTAGTGTAAAAATTTTTAAATGGAATACAGGTGGGAAGAGAGAGTTGTGCTTTTTTTTTCTCCTCCAAGAAAATTCCTTTGCTCTTATATATATATATATATATATATATATATATATATATATATATACCAAATATATTCTAAATGTGGATTGAACAGAGCATATAGGATGTCAGTAGGAAGAAGATTTACTAATGGCATCTTATATAGGAGCTTAGAAACTCCCAAAGGAAACCAGCTTCAGACTGAACATAAGTGTCTGACCAGATGAAGAGGGTAACTATAGAATAAAATGTCTATTGGTCAACTTTGACAGCAAAATGTTTTTTCCTATGCAGACCAAGAAGTGCTAAGTCTTAAGGGCTCCTTTATTCCACATCTGTGAAAATGTAGGCTAAAACAAAGATGAACATTGCATAAATGTGTTCACACACAGACACATGTGTGTGTGCACATACACATACTCGTGTGTATGCACGTTTGCACATAGATGCTCTATGCACCAGAGAAGCAAAACACCTTATATTCCCAGACATACCAATGAATTCCAAACCATCTTCCCAAATGAGCTGCAGTAAGAATGGGGAACAGGTTATCCACACGAAGAGGTTTAGAGATGTCAGCTGAGATTAGAGACCTCTAAGTGATAGGGGAAAGATGATTAACGATCCTATGCATTCGATCCTATTACAACCCAGGAAGGTAGGTTTAAGATGCACCCAGAGGACCACATCTCATCTGGGAAGGGCAGAGGAGCCTGACTCCAGAGCGCTGGGCATGTGTTCAAGAGCACGGACTGCTGACATACCCGATTTTCAATTTCACTCTGCCAGTGTGTCTGTTGTGTGCCTTTGGGTATACTCCTTAGCTCCTCCAAATTCCTGTCTGAAAAATATACTGACAAATCTTACTGAGAGTACCTTAAGCCTATTGTGAGGGTTTAAAACAATGGGTATACAATAAAGCACTTCATGCGGTTTCAGGCCCCCTCCTGCCAATGCTGCCGTTCTGGGAAGGAAACAGTCCCTGCAGAACAGTGGTCCTCAACCTTCTTAGGCTTTAATACAGTTCTTCATGTGGTGGTGACCCCCCCACCATAAAACTGTTTCATTGCTACTTCATAACTCTGATTTTGTTATCATTATCAGTCATAATGTACATATTTGATATGTAAGGTACCTGATATATCATGATCCACAGGCTGAGAAGCACTATTATAGGAGCAGCAAAGGCCAGAAGGCCACTGATTTTTTATTATTCTTTCATATGATACATACTGATCATGGCTTTCCCCTCCTCCACTCCTCTCAGTTCGCCCTACCTCCACTCTCCCAGAGACCTACGCCCTCCCTCTCCTCATCTCCCCTCCCAGAAAAGAGCAGGCCTCCCTGGGACATAAAGTGAACACAGCACAAGAGCAGGCACAAAGCCTCATATTAAGACTGAGAAAGGAAACCCAGTAGCAGGAAAGGGGTCCCAAGATCAGGCAAAAGAGCCAGAGATGCCCCCACTCCCACTGTCAAGGAGTCACCCCAAAACACCAAGCCAAAAAACCATAACATGTATGCAACAACCTAATGCAGACCCAGAGAAGGTCTGCAATTGTTCAGTCTCTGAGCCCCCATGAGCCTTTTAGTTGATTCCATGGGCCTGTGCTCTTCCAGTGTCTTCGACCTCTCAGGCTTCCACAATTCCTCCTCCTCCTCTTCGGTTCCCCAAGCTCCAAGGGGAGGGATGCAATGGAGACCTCCAAACTGGGCTCTCTCTCCATCTAATGTTTTTGACTGTCTCTGCATCTGCTCCCATTAGCTGCCAGAGTTGGCCTCTCTGATGATACCTAGACTAGGCATGAATCTATGAGTATAACACATCATTAGAAATAATTTCATTGACTCTTTTCTTACCATCCATGCTTGGTTTTACCCTAGGTCTTTGAGCTATCCAGCTTCTGTTTTCTAGTCATCCGGGCATAGATGGGCTCCCTCTCTTGGCATGGTACTCAAATCAGACCAGTCATTAATTGGCCACTTCAATAAATTCTGAACCACCATTGCCCCAGGACATCTTGGAGGCAGGACAGGTTGTAGGTTTTGTGGCTGGGTTGAGGTCCAAGTTCCACCACTGAAAACCCAGAGGGTTACTACTCTCTTAGGAGAATGATTCTTGACCTTTGACCTTGGGTGAACATTTGATATCTACAGTGGGACTATTAAAATGTCCTTTCTACTTTTCCTTCTTGGCCTTAGGCTTTTATAGCTGAAATGACCAGTGACAAGTGACCTGCTATGTATGCAACTTGACAACCTTTAAGCTACAAAATTGGGAGTTCAAGAAGCCAGAACTTTCCTTTCATAGTGAGCAAACAGCCTGGGGGGACTGAAGGGACACCCCAAGATGACAGCTGATGGTGAAGTTTTGTAGACCTTGTTCTTCAGCTGTCAGAAAATAAACTTCCCATTGTAGTAGATAGAATATACTCAATATTTAAAGCTGTATGTAGTGTTGCTATTCATATTACTCTATGGTTATGCTGGCTTAAAAAATATAGTGATCCTAAGTGCAAGAGGAAGTTTCTTCTTTCCTTATCAAATGGGATCCAATGAACTCCCAGTCATGTCCCTATGGGTCATCGGAAGATCTAGGCTGTAAATGTAATTCTTCCTCCCAGATGGTCACATACTGAGTTACCCCAGCACAAAGGGAATGATTAATATTCTAACAGGTACACAGCATCATGAAGAAGTGGGCAGAAAACTACCTGTGTGAGAAGTTTCTTCAGCCTACATCTGAAGGGAACACACAGTTACTGTGAAAATAAATTAGAGCAAATGGGGAAGCTGGGCTTTGCCTGTGAACAGAGGGGGTTTCTGGTTTACAGGAAGTACAGAGCCTGGCCAGATACTGAGAACACACACTTGCATGACAAGAAGAGACAGATGCAGGTCACATGCTAGTCAGGAGGTCTGAGTGTCTAAGAGCACCTTGATGTTTAACTAGCTGTGTGTCCTATGGGCTTAGCTAACTTCCTAGGACCCAGTTTTCTCCTAGGTGACAGGAAACTGCTAAAATCCCTGTTCTCCAAGGTTTCTTTAGGTTCAACGCTAGCCTTCTCCATGGTCTTGATCTCACACTGTTTTCTGGGAGATCATATTAGGTCATATTTTATGGTAAGCCAAAGCCACCCTAATTCTTTGTCTATGGTGGTACATTAGAAACCAGATCCATCCTTCCTTGCAATTTATTAGCAGAAGAGAGGTCTTCAAACCTGCTTCTCATCAGGTCCACTGGACCTCATGATTGTCACAGTCTCAGATACTGGGTATGGAGAACCATTACTTCAGGAGTGTGCCAAATAATCTTTATTCAGATGTGAAACTGTTTTAGGATAGTTTGCTCAGTGGCGCTATTGTGGACATTATAGTTTAAAAGGCTTGTGCATTAAATTCTTCCTCCGTATGCTAACTTGGAGGAGATGGTAGAACATTTAAGAAGCACAAGCTGGTGGGAGGCATTTAGGTTCGGGGAGGGGGTACCTCAAAAGGATATTGTAAGGCTCTAGTATTGCCCTCCCCGTTACCTAAGTCTTTTGGTCCCCTGTTCTGAGGGGAAGGACTTTGCTCTCTGTAGGCCCCCTTCCCCCATGCATGTTTCAGGTGTGTTGCCTTACCTCAAGCTCAAAAGCAAATGGATTGACTAACCATGGGCTAAAATCCTCAAAGTTACAAGACCAAAGAAACTTTCAGCTTTATAGGCTGGTTAGATTTTACATTTGTCATAGTTGTGGAAAGCTGGCTAGTATAATATTGCCATTATTCTAAGCATTGCCACCCAGGCAAGATGACTAAGTGTTGCCTTTAAGGACACACTCTTAGAACACTGGACCTAGAGATAGCATTACTGTGTCTAATGTGTCTTCCACCAAGCACTTATTCTTTGATATTTCTTTTAAGTAGTACTTAAAAATATTTTAGCCTTTATTTTTATTGTATGTGTGAATGCTCTGCCTGCATGTGTGTTGGCAGCACATACATGCAGTGCCCATAAAGACTGGAAGAAGGCACCGTATCCCCTAGGACTGGGGTTACAGACATTTGTGAGTAACCATTTGGGTGCTGGAAAATAATGTTGGTTCCTCTGGAAAAGCAACCAGTGCTCTCAATAGCTGAGCCATGATAGCCTAAGTAGTGCTTTTAAAAGATAACTTAGCCATCATATTTCCATTCTATCTCCATATTCTCATCTCATAGAACTTCATACATAGGATCATAAGTATTGATACACTTGGCAGAGGTCTAAACATGAAATCAGAGACTGTGAAAAGTGATAAGGAGTTAAACTGCCCAAGATGATGGGTTTAGGAGAGGAACTGGGCCTGGATTTGTCTTCTAGCAGCTTAGGGGTTAAATTCCCTATTCTGGTTGAGAATAGCCACAGCTTAGCACCTTATTTACTCTTGAGATAATTATTAATGGTAATGAGCATGGGGGTGGGGGAAAACCCCACACCATTGAGATGCACATCCTGGAAGTGAGTACCAGTCAGAGTGGTTGAGCAAGAATCACCAGCAGGTCCCATATAACTGAGTCCTTCAACAGCAGATATCCTTGGTATTATTAACTTTATTAGCACTTAGGCACATGTGCGCGTTCACACACTCATGTGCATGCATGCACATGCACACATGCATGCACATGCACACACATACATATAGTAACAGGTATCATGATGGCATTTTCTTTCATTGTACAGAATGTAAGTTTGATCACATTCATCCCGTATTACATTGTTTTGTCCCCACTTCCACTCTTAGCAATCCTCTCACTTGTCCTAACTAGTCTGCCTCTACTTTCATGTTGAGTGAGTGTGTGTGTGTGTGTATGAGTGTGTGTGTAGTGTAGTGTGAACTTGTATGACCATGTCTGGATGTGCTTAGTCTCACCCTTCAGAATGTTAAACTTGTCATCATTCTAGACGTTGTTTTCTCAGCACTCTGTAAGCTTGGCCCTCAGTGCCAGCTGCTTCCTGGGAGATGAACACTGTCACCCTCATTTTACAGCCAAATAAACTTAGGATAGAAGCGATTCCTGCTTGGATGAGTAGCAGAACCAGGGTCCTAGCTGATTAGAACATACCAAGAGGCTATGTCTCCATTTTGAAGCTGAGAAAACACCCAGTGACCTTTCCAGAATTGATGCTCTGCTACTGGCAAAGCAAACAAGCACAAGAAATTTCTGGACTGCTCTCTGTGCCCTGTGTTTTAATATTCTTCCTGACCTCACTTTGTAAAATGATCAGACTCACACCCCTCTGCTACTGTAAGCAGAGCAAGGGAACAAGTTCTCTTTTGAACTGATCATGTGATCTTGTTTATCATTCTGGCACTGTTTGGATTTCCCCCCTCATTTTAAATGCCTACAGGTTTTAATTTTTTTAAAAAAATTAAAATCTAGTTATGGTTTCCTTCCCTGGAGACATTGTCCTCTCTTTCGTCCCCTGTTTCTTCTGTTTGCCTTTTTCTTCCCTTTGCTCTTTGTCTCTCTCCCTTCCTTTTTTTCCTCTCCTTCCTTCCCCCATTCTTCCCATCTAAGAGAAACACTCTCCATCCCTTTGTGACTGGTGGACTCCTACCAAGTCCTCATAACCTCTCTCATTGTGAACTTCTCTAGGAATCATAAACTTAACCCCTTCCTTTGCAACATTCCTATATCTTTTAGGCTGCATCTTCCTTCTCACAGTACCAACCATGTTGTGTTATAAATACTTATTGCCAGATGCAAATTCCCTGTATGATTTCCTTGATCAAAATATCTCGGGGACTTTTCACTAACAATAGACTAACTTGCAAACATTTTAATCTGGAGTCCAATATCCTTTGTGCTGTAAACCCTGGGAGCTTCTTTAGTTTCATATTCTCCCATCCATCCATCCATCCATCCATCCATCCATCCATCCATCCCTCCATCTAGCTTTGCATCTATCCATTACAGAAACATGGCCCCGGGGGTTGGGAAGAACTGCTAGTCGTATCTGCATCTCTAGCTCTCTTTCTCTGAGTTATTAGAATGCATCCCCTCTCTGCTCTCCCTCAGGCACACCTTCCACACTCTTCATGCCATAGATGCATCTCTCTCATGGTTTGGGATACTACCTTGCCTCTCCTTCATTCACTCACGAACTTGATTCCAGGTCTTGTCCTCAACATGCAGCTGAGTGTGGAGCACATGTTGGCACTGTTGACTTTAACACGTGAAGGAGAGCCACTGTCAATGGTGATCCCACCAGCATCACTGAGTCAGGAGTTTCTACTCTTGTAGTAAGATAATGCAAAATGTGGCCTACAGACAGAAGATATGAACAGGACAGATTCCTAAATTGACTTGTGGTCATTGTCAGTGTGGCTATGTTAGTCTGATGGTTTCTTCAAAGCTTTAGGGTGTGGAGCACAACTCATAGAGATGTGCCTCTGTTCACGGCAATTGATGTGAGCCAAGTGCCTGCTGTGAATGTGGCCCAGGTGCCCCATCTCAAATGATGCAGGATGCTTCACTTTGCCTTACGTCATTTGTCTAATGAGGTCACTTTGATTCCTCTGTCAAGCTCCCCTTCAACGCTGAATTTTCCTCTGACCTCTGTAGCTGTAATATAATCTCTAGCTAGTGTGTGGCTGTTTTTTTAAAAACAGTCCTTCATTTTGCAGGTTACAAAAATGAACATGGACCCTTAAAATACCACAAGGACAATGAAGAACCAAGTTAAATACCTCTGAAGTTGTAGTTAGGAGAGTTCCTTCCCTATTTCTGGTTATTCCTCCTCTTTATCCCCCGGCAGCCCTGCATTTCCACACCCCTGATCGCCAGCACCAAATGGTAATTTATCATCTTTCTTGGCAGGCTTCCTGCTTCATCCCGCACCTGCCTTCTTGAAAGAAAACAAGACATCAGATACTTATTCAAATAATGGAATAGCTGATCAACCGGGTCTCCACACAATAGAGAGTTAGGCGTGCTAAAGGAACAACGTTTTCATGCTTTCTATGTGACATATGCATCCTTTCTCTGAAGATTTATGAACCCATAACTATTGGTATTGTTAATATAATCAAACCTTTACAGGCTCACTCCAAAGCTAAACTTATTGTCAATTGGTTGCTGGAGGGGAGTCAGTCAATTTCATAAATGCTTCAACACCTGCACTCTCTTTGACTCAGAGGGGGGATAAAAATCGATACCTAGTCCTCATTTTTCTTGAGGTAGAATGAAACCAAACCTTGCTTACAAGTTTAAGGGAACTTGTATATTCAAGAAGCCATGTTTGAAGATATTGTGAACTTAATCTTGAAGTTTTTACAAAAAACTATATTCTTTCTTTTTCACCTCCATCCCCTGGTTCTAAAGAAAAGAGTCAACCAGTAAAGAAAGCAGAGAAGAGCAAAGCAGGATTCTTGGATGCTGCTTCGGATTAAATCCCTGTAAGTTGTGGGAGTGTTTGCAGGATAGATGCTTTCTCTGTGTTCACAACACGTGCATTATTTGCCTATTAGCCAGATCTGGCACTTGTCTATGGAGAAGCAGGGTGGCTGAGACAGGGTTCCTTCCTTCAGGATTGTTATAATCATTAGTGGAAGAACATATCTTAACAACACACTCCAATAATTATAGACACAGGATGATTTCATTCTGAGTCAAAGGAGACAGAGGAATAAAAAGAGGGAAAGAAAAGTATTAGAGAAGAGGCGAGAAAGGTCAGCTTATTAGACGCCTATTAGAAAGGGGGCGGAGGCTGTGCCTCTGTGATCATGGGTAATGTTTGTCGGCTACTGAGGATGAGAAGGAGTGTGAGCTCTGAGAGGCATCTAATATCCTTTTCTGCCATGTTGTCTTCTTTGTTATTTTGAAACAAGTGTGTTGGAATACAGTGAAGCAGATTCTCTTGGAAGGACAACTGTGTATTTATTATGGATAACTGAAATTTAGCACATGTTTTTTCTACTCTGTGTGTTATTTAAATAAAGAGACAGAAATATTCACACAGACATGGCATCAGCTTTTCACCTGGCTCCCTCTGTCTCCCTAAAGGAACCTCTGTCCTGGACCATGTGCTTGCCAGTATAACCTAACTGTCTTCAAGCTTACCATACTTGCTTCTTCATTGGTTTTATCATGTATAAAATTATGCCATTGAAATTAGCCAGCCTGTCTATCCCTTGAGGCTTTTAAAAGCATCAAATAAAATTACAACAGAGAGGTTATCTATTAGTATTTTATTAATGATTTTGATTATACTTATAAATAATTATGGTAGTTAATAAGTATTTACAAGTTTTATAGATTCACATATCTAAACATAATTTATATAAAATCAGACACACACATATATACATGCAACATATATGTATAGATAGATAGATAGATAGATAAGATAGATAGATGTCTATATACACAGATACACACAGTGATTCCTTCGTATGCATGGGCTCCATACCTGTGGATTGAACTAAGCAATATTTTGGAAAAACAGTATTGGTACTAGACATGTAGACATTCTTTCTCTTGACACAATTCCTTAAACAATATAACAACTATTCATATAGCTTTTGCCCTAGGCATTATTCATAATTTAGATATGATCTTGTGAACTTCCTTGCTGGCCCTACTTCTTTCTTTCTGTGCCTATTATGATTCTTGCAAACGTGGTGAACATGCCTAAGAGCCACCCATGCAAGAAACATGGTAAGCACAGGCTCCACAGAGTGACCAAGTCCTAGAAGGCAAGGACTCTGTATGGGCAGGGAAGGTAGGGATATGACAGGAAACAGTGTGACTAAAGTGGACACACTAAGCCCGCTTTCTGCAAGGTGGCTGAAACAATGAAGTTTTCCTGAGGCAGGAATGTACCAAGTCCATCTGCAGACTTGAGGGGATGTTGGCTGTCAAGAGATGAGAGCCACGTGAACCCAGTTCTGAGCTGATTTTGTTATGACAACAGTAGAGTAATGAACTCTTGGAAATTATTTAGGCATGTTGTAAAGCATGTGCTGAGCTTTTATTCCACAAAAGAAGTTTGAGAATCTGCAGTTTTTAGTATTCTCGTGGGGGTCCTGGAACACATTTCCTGATGACCCAGAGGGGGCACTATATGTGTGTAATGTATATGTATGTACACACATGAATGCATTAATGCATATTGCAACCTCTGACTTTTTTCTCAGCCTTTGCCTGTGACATCAATCCATTATAGTTTGAGTCCATAGAAGATTATCCGGCCTGAGCAAAGTCCTCTATCGATTCAGGCGACACTTTTTTTTTTCTTTTTATACAAGGTTCCACAGTGTAGATCAGGACAGTCTTAAAGTCTCAGAGATCCATTTCTCTGTCTCCCCAGTACTGGTATTAAACGCGTGCACCACCAGGCCTGGCTCGGTGCACTTTCTGAATGTTTGAATCTTTCTTTTCATTAGCCACCATAATGTCAACGCCTGCTTTTGCAGTTCTGGTCCCTCAGAACCTGGCACCATATTGGTGAATGACAACTGTTTGTCTATTTGACTTGAGTGAGAGACAGATTTCTATAATTGATGGCTTTATAAGGAAGAGTAGAGCAGACAGGACTTCCACAGGTAGATGAAGCCTCAACTGGCCGAGAGGCTGAAGAATAAGGTGACCATAAGCAGATGTCTCTGAAACCAGGTTCCCGCTGCTGAGCATGTCTTCTGGATTTGAAGGTTTCCATAATTAACATACACCTTTCTAACAGTTGTGATTTCTTTGCAGTTCAATTGTGAAGCAAAATAGTTTCTAGGGTTAGGATAATGACTGTCCGACCTTTCTTGGAATTCTCCCCAGATACCCTCCAAGGTTATTTTTCTACTTTTTACACCTGGTGTGCTCTTTGATAGTATGACACCTGGTGACTGAAATTTTTTAGCTCTCCACCTGCTCACAAAACATGTTATTTATTTTGTCTAAAAATAATCTACCTTAAAAAAAGGTGTAGAACAGAAAAGAACCCAATTAAAAAGTTTAAATAGTCAAATTAAGCAAGAAACATCCAAGGTTAGCCTGGTCACCACCTGCTGGGATTTTAGCTTTTGTACATCTTCAGATATTGGATGGACACGGATGATAAATTTTTGCTTTTTGTCATCACCAAATTAGTACTCCTTTGATATGCTGCCCTGCCCCTTTTCTTCAGAATCGACAGGGAATACAAGGAGAGCTACTTAAACAACTGAAAGAAAACATTGAGACTGTGCTAATTAGACCAGGCAACCTGTAGTTGGTCCCCAGTCATCTTGATTTCTCTGGTTATCTAACTCAGCACCCCATTCCCACCATGATAGCCACTAACCAGACAGTCTGTGATGGCCACTTGCATACACTTTTTTTTTTAAAAAAATATTTTTATTAAGTATTTTCCTCAATTACATTTCCAATGCTATCCCAAAAGTCCCCCATACCCTACTCCCCCCCACTCCCCTACCCACCCATTTCCACTTTTTGGCCCTGGCGTTCCCCTGTACTGGGGCATATAAAGTTTGCATGTCCAATGGGCCTCTCTTTCCAGTGATGGCCGACTAGGCCATCTTTTGATACATATGCCGCTAGAGTCAAGAGCTCCGGGGTACTGGTTAGTTCATAATGTTGTTGTACCTACAGGGTTGCAGATCTCTTTAGCTCCTTGGGTACTTTCTCTAGCTCCTCCATTGGGGGCCCTGTGATCCATTCAATAGCTGACTGTGAGCATCCACTTACGTGTTTGCTAGGTCCCGGCATAGTCTCACAAGAGACAGCTATATCAGGGTCCTTTCAGCAAACTCTTGCTAGTGTATGCAATGGTGTCATCGTTTGGAGGCTAATTATGGGATGGATACCTGGATATGGCAGTCTCTAGATGATCCATCCTTTTGTCTCAGCTCCAAACTTTGTCTCTGTAACTCCTTCCATGGGTGTTTTGTTCCCAATTCTAAGAAGGGGCAAAGTGTCAACACTTTGGTCTTTGTTCTTCTTCAGTTTCAGGACCCTTCACGGGATCTTAAGACTGCATACACTTTTATATACCCAACATATGCAGCGTTTGCTCTACATTACTTTCTTTTCCATTTTAGTTATCTGACTCTCAGAATTTTGGTGGCATTTACTAATAAAGAGAGTTTTTTCCTGATTATTTATCAAGATTTGATATCAAAGGATCATAGGTACACCCTTATTTAATACTTTTGGAAGCATTTTCAGAGGTTAAAAAACCAAAAGGGTACACTGACTCTTCTTAAAGGGTATCAGTCCTACATCAGATAATGCTCATAAGTGGTGGGAGCAGAGGTCACAGTCTTTGCTTTTGAACACTGCTTGTGGGCCGTGAACTGGGAGGAAGGTTTCCCCACAAATCATTAAGTGAAAGTTATCTTTTGAAGATGAATGTGAAAGGTGCTCTTGATTGACAGACTGTTAAGAGAAAATATTCATGCAGGGTTGCTATAGTTCTATGTAGCCTATGTAGGCCAAAGCAAACCAGGCAAATGGAAGGGTTTCCCAAAGCAAAGATGGGCACTGGGCATGGAATGCCTTTTGTGCATGAGATGCTTGTGTCTGCTTTCCTCTCTCCTTGACATATTACAGGTCCACCCCCTGGGAAGTTTCAGTTTTTACAGACACTTGGGGCAAATCTGATAATGTCATTAGATTTCTGTCTTGGCTTTGTCATCCTACAATGACATTAGTGCCAGCACCCCATGGAGGGGCTGCTGCTTCTTCCTCCTCCTCTTCCTCTTCCCCTTCCCCTTCCTCTTCCCCTTCATCCTCCTCCTCCTCCTCCTTTCCCTTCCCCTTCCCCTCTTCCTCCTCTTCCTCCTCCTCCTCTTTCTCTTCCTTCTCCTTTTTCTATCTAGTAAGTTATTAATTTAAAATTATGTTATAAGTTTTAGTAACTAGTGAAGTACTTTATCTTATTATACAATTCTCACTTTACTACAATGAAATAAAATTGAAACATGTAAAGTTGCCAACCCACAATTTTAGCAGAAGGTAATCAGCTAGGGCATATGGTTAGCAAAGGTCATTGATGTGTTTCTATCATTTAGTGTGGTTGCTGGACCAAAGCACTTGAGGATAGAAAACAAACTATGGAGAATGAGTGTGTTGAGATGTGTTAAACTTATAATAAGACAGTATTAAGAGGTAGGGACTTCGGCATGTAATTTGGTCACAAGGGATTGGCCCTCATTAATGAGATAAGTGTCTTTATAAAAGAGATCCAAAACACCCCCTTGAACTTTTCCTGCCATATGAGGCCACAGTAAGGATGTGGTGGTCTACAACTCAGAGGAATACTCAGCAGAATATACATACACTCTTGCCATGATCTTTGACCTCCAGCTTCCAGAGACATAAGAAGTGAATTTCTATCATTTATAAGCTGTCAGTCTATAGAGCTTTACTATAGTGATATCAGCTAAGATAGTGTAAGTGATGGTGTTGCAGAAAATTGTATACAACTAAGAGCATGGATAATGTAGGCTTATAGAAATGAAGACAGAGCAGGAAAAATCAGAAGAGATAAAAAAAGACTGTCCACTCAAATACAAGTGTCATAAGAATGGAATCTGACTTAGGTTTAGACTTTAAATTTGATGTTAAATAAAACTATTTGTGCTTTCGTCAGTTTTATATTTATTTGGGTCCTCTAGAAAGGCAGATCCAATAGTGATAGACAGGCAGATAGGTATATGGATGGATGGATAGATAGATAGATAGATAGATAGATAGATAGATAGATAGATAGATAGATAAATAAATAATAGCTGAATAGATGATAGATGGATAGATAGGTGGATGAATGGATGGACAGAGAGGTAGATAGATGATAGACAGACAGACAGACAGACAGACAGACAGACAGACAGAGAAAGGCAAGATGTATTTGTTGTGAAACTTGGCCCCTGGAAGTCTCACAATAAGTCATCTGCAAGGGAGCTAACCAGAGAAGCACACACAGTACCTGTCCAAGTCCTAAAGCCTTGGAACAACAGAGGCCAATGGTGTGACTCTCAGTCCAAGGCTAAAGGTCCAACTATCCTGGAAAGGGGAACACTGATGTGAGTGTTTCAGTCGAAGAGCCAGAGAGCCCAGAATCCTCTTCATGTTTCCGAAGGAAGGGAATGAATATGGTAGAGCTCACGAGAGCCCCAAATTTGCCCTCCATCACCCTATATTTGCTCTGGGGCTCTTAGCTATCAGATGATGCTCACTCATGTTAAGAGTCCATCATTTTCACCCAGCTCACTGACTTCCTCTTTGGAAACACCTTGATTGGTATACCTGGAAATATTGCTTTACCAGCTACCTGGCTACTACTTAACCCAGTAGTACTGATTAAAACCTTAAGTTCACCTACAAATTTGGGCTTTTCATCTAACCACTCAAGCTAACAGATAAAATTACACAGAAAGCTGGGGATTGTTGTTAAGGAAATATTGGCTGAAAGAATTTATCGTCAAAGCTGATTTGAATCTGATATCAAACTTCCCAATGACTAGTTGTTTTACCCATGGATCAGTGCTTTTCTCAACCCTCATCAGAGAAGATGTTAATTAATATGGAGTTCCACAGGGAATAAGAAACTGGGGAATGTTAAATGGGACTACTATATCAAAATCCCTTCTAAGGTTCAGAAATCATTGTGTAAAGGGGGGAAGAAAAACTATAAAAGACAGAATTGTTAGGTGATTTTAAGGAAATTATTTTCTGAACACAAAAGGGCACAACATATGAACTCACAGTGGTTGTGACAACATGCAAAAGACCTGACAAAGTCCCAGTGCTGATATGTGAGGGCTGGCCATGAAGTCCTACCCCTAGCTAAGGTGCTACTGGCATTTGCTAGCTGCTGGGAGAGGGATACTCAGTTCTTTTTTTGAGTGTGGCCCTTGGTAGGTTGATCACACTCCAGGGTAGGCAATGCTCCATCCTTAAGAGTAGTTGATTAACATAAATTGAGTTTTATGGATATTAAAAAAAAATAGAACTTGAAGTTGGGTAGGTGGGGAGGTAGGGTCATTTTGCAAGGAGACTGGGTATGGGAGAGTGAATATAAATGAAACACACCATATGAAATTCTTAATTATTTAAAATACCATTTAAAAATTCATTAGTCAGATATAGCCAAACTACTCTATAAATATTAGTGTTTATACTCACAGACTAGTGCTGGTTTTAGCCTTAGGCAGAGATGTATCTTTTTGCAATGGACAGTGCTAAGGCAGAAATGACTAATTGGTGTAAACACCGAGAATAAATGACTGTTAAGTGTTCTGTCCTAAATAGGACATCTGTTATCAATGCTGTTTCCAACCCAAGGCCCAGAGAATTTGTGAAAGAGGGGGCAGAAGGATGTAAGAACTGGAAAATGGGGGCTTCTAGAACTCTTCTGGATATAACATAACCATCACAATCCTGAACACATGCAGCTGTGGATACCTGTGTATGACTGAGCCCTCATATAACCACCTAAATTAAACCCACTGAGTGGCTACTTAGCTTGGCTATTTGCTAGGTGTACTTTGAACACACATATATCTTCAAGACAACATTCTTTTTACTACACGTTAATTCATGCTTATTTTATAAGACCAGGTAGCAGAAAATATATTTTTAAAAAGGACAAAACCAAGATCACTAGTCATTGCGTTATTCAAGAAGAATGAGTTAAAATTGTAGTTGATTTTCCAAAGAACATATTAGTGCACTCATACAACTTTACATTTTAAATGTTGAATTGGATTACATTAGATATACCTTAATACCATGCCATATTTTGATGTCTGATTACACATCCTCTGAAAGGGTCTGGTCTTTTATCATATAGCTGTAGCAAAATCTTCGGTCGAATAGTTTGATAAGAAACCTTCAATTAGTAATCTTCATCATCGATCTTGGTATGTGTCTTGTACTGTTACTAGAATTTCCTGAAGGTAAATTTGATGAGTTAAATGGTGCCATGCTAAGTTCCTTGACTCTGATTCTAAACCTTTGGAATGTACATTTATTAAGGTAGCTTTATTATGACAAACTGTGACCAAGCACAACTTCCTGGTACAGTAGATGACAGACACATAAGACTTTCTTAATGATAAACATATTTCCAAAACACTTTGATCAGCTCATAAGTGGGGAGGTTTTGGTAGCAAAGGTACTAGGTCTAGATATTAATTCTAATTCCACCAGTAACCAGCTATTTTTTCTTTTCAGCCTGGCATTTACTCTTGCAGAGTTAGTTTTGCAAACTCACTTTTGAAAATTCTTGCAAGCTTTCCTCAGATAGACATGTTAAGCTGAAATACTCCAAATCTCTTTCTTGCTTTGAAGGCCTGTGTTTTCATCCTTTGCCATTTTATGAAAAGTTACTTCATGAGAAATGTAATGATTTCTTTGACACAGCAGAATCTTAATAAATATGTATGTTTATTCGAATTTTTTCATATTCTTTATTTGGATTATATACTTTCCCCTCCCTTAGTTCCTCCCAGGTCCTTCTCAATGCTTTATCCATCCAACTTTATTCATCCATCTTCATTCTCTACCTCAAAACAAAACAAAAATAAAATAAAACAAACAAAAAAACCAATATGACAATAAACAAAACAAACAAACAAACAACAAAACAAGTCAGATGTGGTAGTGCAGGCCTTCAATCTTGAGACTAGGGAGGCATAAACACGTGGATCTCGATGAGTTCAGGGACAGCCAAGGCTATTATACAGAGAAACCCCATCTGAAAAAACAAAAAACAAAATACAAAAACCAAAACCAAAACCAAAGTAAACCAAAGCAAACCAAAAACTAAAATTCTCACAAAAATAAAGCCTCCAAATCACGGAGTCCAGTTTGTCTTGGCTGCTAAGACTTGCTGGGGTGCGTGCCCAGGGGTGTGGTTGATATACCCAGTGATGCTCCTTTGGGGAAAAAACTGACTGTTCCTTTTCCAGTTGGCATCTGTTGCAAGTAGCTCCTTGATTAGGGGTGGGACCTTGTGTTTTCTTCTTCCTTTGCATTGCTTGGATGTCTAGGGCTTGAACCTGTGCAGGTCTTATGTGTGCTTCCAAAGTCTCTATGAGTTCGTGTGTGCATCAGTCCTGTTGTGTCTAGATAACATGATTTCCTTGGATTCGTCCGTCACCTCTGGCTCTTTCAATCTTTCTGTTTCTTTTTTCTGCATAGATCCCTAGACCTGTAGGGGAGGAGTTTAGGGACTACATCCCATTTAGACAGAGTGCTCCAAGGTCTATTACTCTCTGCACTTGTCCAGTTGTGGATCTCTGTGTTAATTCCCATCGACAGCAAGACAAAGCTTCTTTCTTGGGTGAGAGTTGAGAAGCACACTGAATGCTGACATAGCAATGCATCTCATTGTATTGGTATATTCCTTTAGCAGATTAATAGGAAGAGGTTTCCCCTGGCATTATGACCTATTTAGTCTCAGATTCTCAGTTCCTTTCGTGGTATTAAGTATGGGTTACATCTCATGTTAATCCAACAAAAAAAAAAATAGTTGGCTATTCCCATAACATTTGCGCCAGTATTTAACTAGCATCTCTTTCAGGCAGGTCCCAGTTGTAGGTAACAGGGTTTCTATATGGGAAACACTGTTGATTAATATCTCCTGTAGTAGCATGCAGAGTGCTTTCTGGTGCCCTGGGTGCTAGTCATTAGGGGTTAGGCACCAGCTCTACTTCTCTGTGTTTGATGAGATGCGTATATGCCATCTTCATCAACAGAGCCTTACTACCTTGTTGTGGAAAATAACCAGTAGTCTTATCAATAGCCTGTGGTGTTTGGGTAGGGTCTATGGGACCCCTATGGTCAGTACTAAATAAGCTTTAACCTATTCTTGGCAATGGAGGTTTTACTTGGTGGTATATGATGCCTAGCTGAGGCTTTGTTGTTATTGATGTTTGTTTTCCTGATGCTCCTTTTACCTTTCTCTCTAGCCTGTCTCCATTCCTTTGTGACTCCTGCTGAATTGAGGGATTATTCTCTACCAGGGACCCACAGTAGCCACACCAGGCTGGGACTCAGGTAGCCCACCATCCTGTCCTTCATTCTGGTCTCTCCAGACTTAAGTCTAATTGTGGCTTAGTAAGTATTTACTGAGTGAAGGGACATGGGTGTTATGGTATTTGGTATGCAGACTGTAGGTGACTCATAGAATAATTTACTGGGTCTTTTCTAAGTTTTATGGATTACAAGAATATAAACAAGGAATCATGCCTGCCTTCAGAACTTTTTTTATGAGAAAACACATGAATTCTGGTGGTGAGAATTTATAAATACATAGGAATTGTAGTAACTGACCTTAAGTTATAATTATCTTATAAATATAATGTAAATGTAAATATCTCATAGACAATCTGTGAACCCAGCTGAGAGAGCACAAAAAGGGAGCAAAGAAAAATCTAAAGACTTGTATAAATACACCTAAGAACGTATTTATACGTAGGAGGGAAGTAGTACATGTATCAGAACTGCAAAGTATCAAGATAAGGAAATAAGAAGAAATGCTATTGTATTTTTAGGATAACTATTCTTAATTTTGTTAAGGTGATAGATAGTCCAGGGATCCATTAAGAAGGGCACAGACATAACCAGAGTGTGATATTCCTATTAAGAGGAAAAATATGCCTTTAAAATATGACCTAAGATAGCAAACCACAGATTTCTGATTATTAGGCATGGCTTAGGAACAAGTTAAGCAAAAGCAGATGATGCTCGTGGATGCTCTGTTTAATTCCAGCTTCATACATTGCCAAAGCTCCAAAGATCTCTCATTCAATGAGGCTCACATGCTGTTCAGCAAATTAATCTTTTGAATATTTTAATCTGGCTTCTTTTGGTTTATTCTTCTTGTTGTCGATTTTTAATTTGCAAGGTCACTTTGTACTTTTTGCCAGTGCTCAGCATATCCTAATTTTCCCAAGGAACACTTGAGTACAAAACCATTACTTAAGACCCAGTCTTAATGCCCTTGACTTAGGAGGCTCCCTGGCAAGCCAAGGCTGCAGAACTAAGAGACAAAGCTGCTGTATCTGGTTGCCTGGGCTAGCCGACTTGCCTTGCATATGTGAAGATATTAAGTTCCTGGCCAGTTAATTAAAAAGAGCTTCTTCGTGTGTCAACAATGTGGAGCCAAGTCCATACACAGGGCTCTGCTACTCTTGTTTCAGGAAACAGCGCTCTCCAGGTTTCACACACACTTTTCAAATCAGTTCCTTTTCTGAAAGGAAACCACTTGTCACCTGTACACTTCTGGCTAATAAAATCATTTTTACCCAAAACATAATGTTGATTTCATCAAAAAGGCTATTTTCAAAGACACATGCCTGGTTGCTTTTCATAAATTCACTTTGTTCTCTTTACTCTGGTGTGAAGGCTGGCGAGGTGTCAGTGCAGGGTGACAGAAACATTTCCTAGGGACCTAGTAAGAGCAGTAATGTAACCGGGGCCAGTCTAAGTCTCTCATACACATAGATCCATTTTACCAGCTCATCTCCATAGGCTCAAAATCTCACCATTAAACCAGGATGGGAGTTGCAACTGCCTAGTTAATTGTGTTTAGATTTTGCCACTACAAATTATATGGTCCCGAATCGAAGGACACTCTCCATCAGCCATTATTCTTAATAATTATTTATTATTATTATTAATTTATTCTGTTTTGAAGAGGAGGGATATCTGTGAATGTTGGTGGTGCTTGTTTCCATTGTTGTATTCTGTTCTTAATAGAAAACAGACATCTCTCACAATGAGCTATTGCCAAAAAGAACTCTACAATTGACATTTCCTATCTGCTTTGACATTTCCCACTCTGTCGTGATATACAGCCAAAGAATAGCCTGTATACATATTGAACACCCCAATTTTATGTTATTTTTTGTGTATGAAGGCAAAGCCACAGACTGAGCCTTTGAGAGTAGCTCTTATTATAATTCAGTCCCAGCTCAGAATCTGGGAACAAGGAAACCTGAGTGCCCCCCACCCCCAATACTGATTTCAGCCTCTAAAACAAAATTCTGGGATATAATTTTAACTTAGAGTTCAGATGTTCAGGTGTGTTTCCTTGTTTCCTGATTTTGTGCACTAGTTGGCTGATCTATTCGCCTGCTCTTGTTCCAGGGTCACACTCTTAATTATTACAAGTTTCTAATGGGTCTTGTATGGTGAGGATGTTGCTTAGCTCAAAATAAAATTTCTTGATCTGTTGATCTCTTATGTAAATTTTGGGATCAGCTTATTGGTGGGGTTCGAATTGAAGTTATATAGAACTTGCAGGTTAGTTGAGGAGAACTAACTTGGAGTTCCTAGGCTTCATGTGGAGATCCTGTTTCAGACTAAAAAGATGGAGTTGCTTGTGCCAGCCCTTCCAAAAATAACTCTAAGCCAAGAGATTATGGAGAAAGGGTTCTTAAGCATGCTAACCTGACACCAACTGAACGTGGTCTAACCCTGAATCCCACTTGTTTTGTGTTTGTGGTGTTTGTTTCAGACACAGGCACGTTGCCACAAAGCTGGGTGCTAAAGAAAAGTTTAAGTTACCGTAGAAGGTAGCTGGCATGCTGGGCACGAATGGGAGTCTTCAAGGGACGCTTGTTCCTATTTCTTTGGCTATCAGTTTTTCCTTGGAAATCTTTGGTTGGAAGAAGCTAAGACTAAAACATTTGGGGGCAACCAGAGGAGGGCAGTATAGCCAGAGGAGGAATCTCCAGCCAGAGGAGAAATCTGTAGCTAGAGAAGGTAGCTACAAGCAGATAAAGTCCTTGTCTCCTGGAGAAATATTTACAAGTTGTCAGGTAACCTTGCAAAAGAGACTCAGATCTTAGCTCTCTAGTTAAACCTTACTCTCATATGAGGACCCAAAGGACAGACATTGGGGTTCCCTTTCTTCTGTGTACGTCTTTCTAATATGGACACATTGAATAAATCATCTTTTCCTCCTTTTCACTCTTTAAAGAAATATCTTGGTTCTTTGATCTATTTTTTAACCTTTACTGTTTGTGGGAATCTCATGAAGACACGCAATGTTTTGATCAAGGCCACCCCCTACTCCCTTCCCCCTGACTCTTCCCCTATCACTCACCTCCAACTTTAATCTCTATCAATTTCATGTGTCTTTTAAAAATGCTCACGGAGTCTACATAGTGCTGTCAGTATATGCTTGTGTGTTAGGACACCCACTGGAGGGTGTAGCCCCCCAAGGAATGCACCCCTTGTGACAACAGACTCTCCTTATCCAAACAGTCCTCAGTTACCAACAGCAACTCATCCTGTGGGGATACATCACGTCCACATTCACGTCCCATGCTGGCACTTTGTGTGGCTTGATATTGTGTATGTCTTGTGTATCCTTTTAGAACCGCTGGGAATTCGTATGGGTAACTGCCTTCCTGTGACCAGAAAATACAGATTTTCTGTAGTCTTCCATTCCTTCCACTCTTCTGAAATGACCCCTGAACCCTGGGAACAGATGTAGTAGAAATAGCTCATATAGAGATGTCCTTTATTCTCTATACTGCCAATGTTTTACACGGGCAGCTTATATTTAGTCTACACATCTAGTACATCTTGATGCTGTTTTTTTTATTTTTAATTTTTTTCTCTCATACAGATTACTGTTTCCCTTCCCTCCCTGAGTGACCCCCCCCACACACACACCTAGGCATTCTCCCAGATCTACTACACCTCTGTTTACTTTCAGAAAAGAGCAGACCTCCCAGGGATATTTTGATGCCATTTTAAAAGATATTTTGGGCATCTAAAAGGAATCATACATATGGTTTACATGGAAATTAAAACTATAAAACTATACTCCCTCAAAAGCTCCAGTAGCACCATGCTATTCCAGAATAAAACTGAACAGCATCGCTTAGATACTTAGAAGAAAGTCTGAGCTAAGGTTTTCATCTACACTAAAACCGACTTTATGGATTAGAAGAACACCTAAAATATTATCAGTACTAAGGACCCATGCAGTACTGTTGCAGTGAGCCCCTCTTGCAGGGAATACATTTTGGAAAAGCAAGGTGATTAAAGGATTAAGGCTAATTCAGAGGGAGGGTGGGTAGAGTGGGGCAAGAGTGTGTAACAGTGAAGGTTCTGATCACATTGACACAGCAAGCTGAATTTTTAAATGCAGGTAGAATGGGAAGAGGTATGGCATGTATAAAAAATCTGAAGCAAGCTATGCATGTGTGAGTGCATGACTATTCTGTATAAAATCATAGTTAAGTCAAAGGGTCTTCATCATCATCAAGTCAACATTGTACCAGTGTTCCCAGCCAGCACAATTATGTATAGAATACACACACACACACACACACACACACACACACACACACACACACACATATAAGCAGTTGGGGAGGAAAGAGTTTATTTAGCTTATACTTTCCACATTGCTGTTGATCACCAAAGGATGCAGGACTGGAACTCAAGCAGGTCAGGAAGCAGGAGCTGATGCAGAGGCCATGGAGGGATGTTCTTTACTGGCTTGCTTCCCCTGGATTGCCCATTCTGCTCTCTTATAGAACCAAGACTTCCAGTTCAGAGATGGCACCACCCACAGGGACCACCCCCCTTGATCACTAATTGAGAAAATGCCTTACAGATGGATCTCGTGGAGGCATTTCCCCAACTGAAGCCCCTTTCTCTGTAATAACTCCAGGCTGTGTCAAGTTGACACAAAACTAGCCGGTACTATATATATATATATATATATATATATATATATATATATATATATATACACACACACACACATACTATATACATATACATACACATATACATATACTATACACATACATATATATACCATATACATATATATATGTACACACACATACATACACACACATGTATATACACACATGCATATATGTATATGTATACATATACATATATATGTATGTATGTATATGTATATATATGAACATGCTTACACACATTATATATGTACATATATATTTATTTATATTATATATACACATATAATACACACATAAACACACATGCATACACTTATACACACATATGTGTGTATATATACATATGCGTATATGCACATATATATGATGGTCTAAAACACAAGAGACCTAGAAATGCTGCAAGCTATTTAAATGAACTAAGTTTGCAAAAGGCTATAGACAGTATAAAGTAAGTGGCCAGGCACAACCTGTTTCCGACATTCAAAAGTGCTTTTTTTTTTAACTCTATGTACTTTTTTTTCAAATGTGTGTAAGATTTTCTTTCACTCATGGGTTTCAGTGCATAGTTAGCTGGAAGGTGAAGTGTTTGCCAGAGAAGTCTGCTTTCTTCCAGGTGGACAGGAAACAAAACTAGATAAATAGGCCAGGAACAGGCATGGCCTTAGTGAGAAACTCCTGCTACCTGGCCTCCACCTTTGAGTGTCTTACGTTTTCCAATATCATCAAACTGAGTCCATCAATTAACCCAGTGACCAGTTTTGAGCTCTCATAATTCAATCACGTCTACTAGCCCTGCCCTTTCCCCAGCATCACATTCGGAGTGAAGTCCCCGACACACCAGACCTTAGGGTCATTCCATATCCCAACCACAACAGAGTCTTAAAACACAGAGCTAGAAGAAGAAAATTCAGAAAATGTGAAATCAGAGCAAGCAGAGCAATGACATTCTAAAAAGACAGCTTTCTGCTAAAGGAAGGAAGTTTCAGTCAATTGCTGTGTCTTTGCGGCCAGCTTGACTCCTTTTATCCTCTCCCTTTTGAAGAACTCTTGAACAATAATTTATGGGCAAGAATCCTGAGCACTCTTCACTTGCCGTTCCCTTCTGTGGGCTGATGACACATTACACATCTCTGTCCAAGATGCTTGGCAGGTAGGCAGACAGGTAGACAGAGCTCAAAGGCATACCACTTGAATGTTGTATCAGAACCTCAGTGTGTGCTGATGGAGGAAAGCTTGCTCTTCTTTATTACATATAAAGGTAGAGACATGAAGGTGGAAGGTGCTAAGGTCACCTTTTGTGTGTAGGTGGGTGGGTGCATGCAGGTATGTGTGTGTATGTCTGTCGGAGGTGCATGTGTATGTATGTTGTATGCATGCAGGTGTGTGTATGTGTGTGAGGGTGTGCATACAGGTGTGTGAATGTATATGTATGTGCATCTATGTGTGTGGGGGTGTGCATGCAGATATGTGTATGTGTGTGTATGCGCATCTATGCATGTGGGGGTGTGCATGCAGGTGTGTGTGTGTGTGTGTGCATACAGGTGTGTGTATGTGTATATGTATGTATGTCAGTTGTGTGTGTGTGTGTGTGTTTGTGTGTGTGTGTGTGTGTATGTGGGCGCATGCAGTGTGTGTGTATGCCTGGGAAGTGTGTATGCAGGTGTATGTGCGAATGTGTGCAGATGTGTGTGTGTTTCCAGAGGTTGACTATGACTTTCCTTTTTAATCATTCACTTCTGCAGCTCACATTTTCTTTTCAGACAGTGTCATTTACTGAGCCTGGAGCTCACTAATAGGACTAACCTCAGGCTTTCATGCTTGCTGCTTGTGAGCCATACACGTTACTGACTGGACCATCTTGCCTGGCCCGTTACAGCCATGAACAACACAAGGAGGGAATCAGCCTGGAAGAGAGAGCTGGAAAAAATCGTGGCCTGGTAACATAATTTGACCTCCCAATCAGGTCACTGCTGGGGCCAGCCCTATCTCAATTATATGAGCTGATAAACCTCTTTGCATGTTTATCTTGACCTAACCAGTTTTATCTGGACATGTCAAAAAAAATGAGCACACTAGATTTCTTTTATAGAATTGAGTATCCATGTGCGTAGATACCCTTCATTTTTCAAAAGCGGCAAAATTTCCATTTATATCAAGAAAGATCATGATTCCAAACATTCAGAAACTGACCTTCTGAGTGTGTGGGAGTAGAGTAGCGTCTTAGACTAGCAAGCAGCCCTCCTGAATCAATGTTGACACATGTAATTCTTTCCTGGAAGGTCGGACAATCTAAGCGCTGACTGGTTTGCTTACTCACCCTGGCTTTTGTTTCCTAACGAATGGGTAATATTAGCCTTTCAGCAAGATAGCATAAAGCAGGCTGATTTGCAACCCTTCATGTTGTCGGCCCTGTGTGTTTCCATTTATTCTCCTACTTAATATGGTCTGTACTGAAACTGGTTAGTCCCTGTTTGTTCAGCGGCCTCTTGTGAGTGTCTGCTTCCCTCCTGGATTGAACTGGACCAGGGAAAACTGTGAGAGGGGATAGTGTGAGAACAGAAGGCTTTCCCAGCTGAGATCAGTGGTCCTCCCCCTGCCAGTGCTCAGGAGACTCCCTTTGTGAGAGCCCAGATTCTGACACCCATGGTCTTACTTAGTTGGCTATTATTATCTCTTACCAATCATGGTGTTACCATTGCCTTATATATTTTTTATATTTATACTTATACAATGATGATAACCACTCTCGACCCTTGCCGATTCACAGTTTGAAAAGCAGGAATATTTTTTATATTTTCCGTGTAAGGTTGCTGGAGGTAGCTGAAAAGACATAAGAAAAGAGTATAACCCCAGGGTAGAGCCCTGCCCAGCATGTTCAAGGCCTGGAAGTTGATCCCTAGTATTTCTAATACATATTTAAAATTTTTTAACTTGTACTGATACATATGTGCATCCACAGACCTACTTTACTTCTGACCCCTGGCACACACACACCCTGGTCCTCTGATCCTCTGGGATTCATAATAAGTCTTTGCCCTCTGTAGATCTTCCTTGACGTCCTGACTCTGGCCCATTCCTCCTTCCACTGTGTGCTTGATTACTTCAGGAGAAAATTTTTTTCATTCTATCTTTTATGTGCAATGGTGTTTTGCCTGTAAGTATGTCTGTGTGAAGATGCTGGAGTTACAGGCAGTTGTGAGCTGCCATGTGGGTGCGAAAATTGAACCCAGGTCCTTTAGAAGTGTATCCCATGTTCTTAACCACTGAACCATCTCTCCAGGCTCTCTGCAGTTAGAGCAATGCCAGCACATTATTTGTTATATCTTGTTTTTCTGATTGTTATTACCCACTCAACTGTGACCAAATTAGAAGCCGAATTTATCTTTAGTCTTTGTCTTCCAAGGGAATGAACCACAGCATTAGTTTCAGGGGAGGGGTACTCAGAGGTTGTATAGAAAATGTTAAAAAGAAACTAAAACATTAACAGTTTTTGAAAAAACACAACTATGTAACAAACATCCTGGAAGAATTTTCTCATATTTTTATGATATACTTTTTAACAATGGAGAAAGTAGATAGAGATCAATTGGTTTATGCAAACCCCACAGCCAGGGACAAAAGACCAAGATCCTATTCCATATTTAGTTTCAAAAAAGGCTTCTACAAAGCAACTGGTAACTCGTTTTCTGACCTCCTTCATCTTTGGAATTTTCTCAGTTACTACCATGTCTATGTTTTCCAAAAGGATCAGAAAATTGATTTCCTATATATATGCAAATAGCATGCATACCACACACACACACACACCATTTGAAAGAAAGACAACCTGCACGCACACACACACACACACACACACACACACACACACACACACACCATTTGAAAGAAAGACAACCTGGTTTTCGTATTGAGCACATATTGTTTCCATAGAAACTTTCTGTGAGTGGTTCCTTGGGCAGATTGTCTGAATTACTGTTTAACTCTGTTGACTGCTGGAGAGAGGTTAAACCCAACACTTCAGAATACTTTCTTTTTTTATTTTATAATTTTTTGATTACATATTTTCCTCAGTTACATTTCCAATGCTATCCCAAAAGTCCCCCATACCCTACCCCCCTCTCCCCTACCCACCCATTCCTACTTTTTGGCCCTGGCGTTCCCCTGTACTGGGGTATATAAAGTTTGCATGTCCAATGGGCTTCTCTTTCCAGTGATGGCCGACTAGGCCATCTTTTGATACATATGCAGCTAGAGTCAAGAGCTCCGGGGTACTGGTTAGTTCATAATGTTGTTGTACCTACAGGGTGCAGATCTCTTTAGCTCCTTGGGTACTTTCTCTAGCTCCTCCATTGGGGGCCCTGTGATCCATCCAATAGCTGACTGTGAGCATCCACTTACGTGTTTGTTAGGCCCCGGCCTAGTCTCACAAGAGACAGCTATATCAGGGTCCTTTCAGCAAACTCTTGCTAGTGTATGCAATGGTGTCATCGTTTGGAGGCTGATTATGGGATGGATCCCTGGAAGGAGTTACAGAGACAAAGTTTGGAGCTGAGACAAAAGGATGGACCATCTAGAGACTGCCATATCCAGAATACTTTCTTATGGACTCACTGATATCAGCACCATGTTGTTGCTGTCTATGGCTGTAAAAGGATATTGGTGACATGTAATAACAATTTATTTGCTTGATGCCTAGACCTTTAAGGGGAAAAAAAAGATTGATTGCTTTGAAGAGAAAATAATTCCTCATAAATTCTTTTCAAAAGAAAGTTTTGTTGAATCTACTTTGTGTGTGTATGTGTGTTTGTGTGTGTGTATGTGTACATACATGTGTCATGGCACCCATATAGAATTCAGAGGACAATTTGCAGGAGCCTATTCTCTTCTTCCACTATGGGATCCCAAGGTCCTAACTAACACAGGTCATCAGAGTCTAGGACAAGTGCTTTCACACACTGAGCCATCTCCCTGACCCCAAGTCCTTACATTCCTAATTTACATCTCATCAGAATTTTAGGTCTCAAGCACAGACACACTGTACGGAAAGGACATACACCCAGTGACGAAGGGAATGGAATAAAGACTGGGGGAGCTGAGCTGAGCTGGGTTTTCTCTGCAGCTTTCCTTGCTGCATGGCCTTGTGATCCTCACCAAGCGTCTGCGTGCTCTTCTTCTGCAGAGACGCACACGGGCATTAGGAGTGGTAGGAGAAATTGCTTCTCTGCCTTTTGACTAAGGTCATAGGATTGTCATGTAGGATTGTTGGGAAGAAAGAGTGACAATCCAGGTAAACGATGAGGTGCAGTTCCTGGCCCCACTGAGAATCTAACAGTCATTTGGTTCTTGAAAATTTTTATCAGATCTTGATTTTTTTATAGTTGTTTTTAAAAGCATAGAACTTCATTTTTTCACTGAAGCATATATTACAAAGATAACATATTAAGTGAATAAAAAACAACTTACCGAGAACAGGGAGAAGCAGAATATAGCAATGCTATTAATTCTATTCCTATAAAGTTAGCCACACATATTAAAAATAAGGTGCTTATTAATTTATACTATGGGCTCAGAAATTGTATACACGGAGATTCTGTGTTTTCTTCTACCTGTAATAATGAGCTCTGGGCTCACAAAAAATAGGAGAGACTTTTAAGATGTAATCCGAATGGTCATTTTAAGCTCTGCATTTTTTAATCTTCTTCCCTTTCTCTCCCTACACCCAAAGCCTCCATCTGTTGGGCATAGAGAGGATTGTTTACCCTGACTATATAAACAGATAATCCCTTCTCTCAGGTCTATGTCTTTAAAAAGATATTACATTTGTGTGTGGTTGAACTACTTTTATGACTTCATTTTTAGTATTTGAATGCCTAGGTTCTGACAGTTGTATCCACCCTGGAGGCAAACAGTGGCATCCTTTAAAAAAACCTATTTAATTAAATTCAACCACATATGGTACAGAGTCATATGGTATAAGAACATTTGAATACATCTTGGTGTTCTTCCAAGTCCTCTAAATTCATTCCTCTTATTGAGGAATAAATTGCAAAAGAAATATATACTCATGTATGGTAAATGTCTATCCAGTAGGACTTCCCTTCATAAAAATGTCCTTGGTTTTCAGGCCAGTATCTTAAAAGAAATGGACCAGGAAAATTTAATTGATAGAAAAGCTGATTTAATCAGCTAAATGGCATCTCTTTTCTTCACCTTGTTTTCTTGTTATTGTTTATTTTATGCTTAAATATTTATTTAGTTCAAGTATATTTACATCATTTTCCCTCCTATTTTCTCCCTCTAACCCCTCACAAATATCCCCTTTCTTTCTCAAATTCATGGCCTGTTTTTCTTTGTCTAATATATATTTATATATTATTTATATATTTAGTTGTTTTTTTATACACACACACACACACACACACACACACACACACACATATATATATATATATATACTTAGTTGACAAATACAACCTGCTCATTCCATATAATATTGCTTGTATGTATATGGGATTTCAGAGCCAAAAACTTGATACCAGATAACGAAACAGGTATCTCTTTCCTGTAGCCTCTGTACTGCTCTGGGTGGAAACTCCTGTGGGTCATATTTTCTCACTTCAGGCAGGGATAAGTCATCGGGTCATTACTACTTTCTAATTCAGTAGATATTCTCATATGTGTTCCATATCTCATTTAAATAAACTGATTTAGGGAAAGGTAGCGTGTAAATACTTTTTCTTCAATGGTTTCTATTCAAGGTTAAATATATATTTTAGGAAAAAAATTGTAATTTAGGAGCTCAGTATTTGGCTTCTACAATGGCTACACATTTTTGTAGCTCTCAATTTTATGGGAAGTAATAATGGGTATTGGTGATAAACTGCTTAGTCTTTTTCTGTTGGTTAACTAGTAGGCATTTTATTCGTTTCCTCATTCATTTTTTTCTAAAGAAAATAGCTCTTTAGGCTGGGTATGATATTCTTTTTCACATGAACACTGAGATGTTCAGAGCATTGAGTTAACTTGTTCACGACTGGTGAGCTAAGAGAACGCATCGTATCTTCCTGGATCCATAGCTTGCGTTTCTATGCCCTTGAAGAACTATGACATAGAACATGAAAGAAAACTTGACAAGTCAACAGTCTTGCCTAAATAGTTTAAACAAAACAAACACAGACGGCTGAAGATTGGGTTTATACTTCTTTGATAGGTGAGGTTTTTAAAGTCTCATCTCAAAAACCATAGCAATATAAGAGAAATGTATACCTTAGGGTTAAGTTAGGTTATTATCTATGCCTTGGGAATCACATAAACAGTATACTCATTTGATGACTTTATTGACTCCATCTGTCCTCAATCCTTGGTAAAAAATAGAAAAAAATTATAAGAATCTCTTTAAAAAAAACAATAACAATAAAAACAACAGCTACAATGACATTTTTTTCTGTTTATTCCATACCATTATATATATTCTTCCAAGAAATGAGGTGCCTATTTGCCTGGGGAAGTACCTCCAATAATGAGCTATGATGGGATTTGCATACTTTAGAATCATCTTCGGTTACCAGGTGGAAATAGAATTTCTAGAATATAGAGAAAAAAACATTAATGACATAGAAGGAATGGAAAGTAAAACGGAGAGAGTGAAAAATACATTGTATCCAAGTAAAAGATACATTTTGTTCAAGACTTTGGATGGAGACACCAAAGGTGGGATTTTTTTTTTTTTTTTTTTGGTTTTTCGAGACAAGGTTTCTCTGTGTAGCCCTGGCTGTCTTGGCACTCACTTTGTAGACCAGGCTGGCCTCGAACTCAGAAATCCGCCTGCCTCTGCCTCCCGAGTGCTGGGATTAAAGGCGTGTGCCACCACGCCCGGCCAAAGGTGGGATATTTTAACTGCTGTTGTTAGAAACCTGGGTAGTATTGTTGCTGATCAGAATTTTTCCTTGACATAAAATACAGGGTGTTGCCTGTATTTTCTTTTTTTTAAATAATTCTGGGCATCTCTCAGGTGACCATTGTTTTCAGAGTCTAAGAGAGACTATGTGAAAGTTTCCTGGAGCACATGGAGTGAGAACCATTCCTACTCTTTGTAAGCCAAAAGAGACGTGGATTGGAAGAACACAGCAGATGCTCTCAGGAATGCCTGAAGTGGTCATGCTCATCTTCTCGGGATGTATCTGATCCTCAATGGAGGAATCTTTTTAGGTTAGTGTTATCAAATTCCTCTGGCAAGTCAGGAATCAGAGGTTGCACCTATTATGGGATTACAACATTCAAATCTAAATGATCCTGGTGACCAAATGCTTTCCTTGTGCTATGACCCACTAGAGATGTGAGATACAGAGACAGAAATCAGTTTTCTTTCTTTCACCTTGCTTCTCCTATTTTCCTAGACATTACCTTATCTATATGTTAAAACTGATCATGAGATATGTCTGCCCATGTGTCATGAGAGACAATTTAACAAAAACTGGGTATCACCTGAGGGATTAGGTTTTTAGAATCCACTCCCAAGTAATTCTAATGGGCAGCCGATGTTGAGAGCCACTGCCCTAAAGTGGAAAACAAAACAAAACAAAACAAAACAAAACAAAACAAAGCAAACCCCCCTTTCCCCTAATGTGACACACATTCACTTTATTTTCCCCACTTTCTGACAGCGCCAGGAGTAACTGCCACTTTTCTCACAAAACACAGGTGACTTGACTTTGCTCTCTATAGCTGGAAAGAGGGGAAAGAAGCACTTTTATAAAACTAAATCTAGCGACAAGGAATAATTGCCTGTATGGTGTTAAGCTCATTACACATTTTGCCAACAAAAGATGCATTTTATACTTGTGAAATCATTTAATTTGTTTATATAATAGTAAAAATAACATAACAAATATTAAAACATTATAATGTTTTGGAGAAGGTTTGAAAAATTAAAGTGATAAGACACTGAGTGAAACTGGGGTTCACTTCCTTCTGGGCATTTATACCTAATATAAATTATATCAGTGTCTATACTGAGAATATTGTGAGATTTTTTTAAAATATTGGGGTGTGTTCATCATGGAGACATTTGTTAGATACTTGTCCTTTTGATTCTTAATTTTCTAATTTTTCTTAATTTCACTGATTACTACAATGTTGTCCAATGTTCAGGGATTCCCCCAGGGGAGTCCACAGAGTTTCGTTAGGACTTTGTGATAGGCAAACAGGGCCAAAGTCATCAAGATAGTAATTATGATGGAAATAATTATTTTCATGATCGATAAGGGCCACCCAAACTGGATTTAGATAGAATTTTCATTAGTAAATTTCCTTTCATTGTATTAGGAAAACCTATTTTTTTTTTTTTTTTGGTTTTTTTCGAGACAGGGTTTCTCTGCGTAGCCCTGGCTGTCCTGGCACTCACTTTGTAGACCAGGCTGGCCTCGAACTCAGAAATCCGCCTGCCTCTGCCTCCCAAGTGCTGGGATTAAAGGCGTGCGCCACCACGCCCGGCTAGGAAAACCTATTTTAATGGTAGAAAATCATAAGTCATTTTGAAATATAAATCTCCACACCTTTGTGTTACTTGTATGAATTTGAATAATTATAGACTTTCCTTCAATAGCCATTATATAGCTTTGTTTCTTCTAAAACATATTTAAGCACACAGTCGAACTTGACAGACTTCTGTTCCTATTCTGACAAGTGTCTTGTGAGTCTACAGCTGATGCCTGTTTTATTTTTTTCCAGATGTTAATAGGATAAAAACTACTTCTCAAAGATTAGACTTTTAGTGTTTAATGACTTTGAACACTTTTTGAGCAAAAAGAAAGACATAATTTTGAAACTGTAATAGATGATGTTTTTAGAGAGCACTAATGGTGACAATCTTTTAAAAAGTGTTTCGCAGACTAATCAAACATTTCCATGTAACTTACTACTCTTTAAAAAAAAAAAAGATATTGCATGGCTTTAGCAATGTAGAAACCACAACTGAGCCATGATTCTAAGAGTGTCTGTTTTAAAAGTTAAGACTTCGTTGAAGCCAGGAGTAATGTTTTATATCATATCTGAAAGGATCCAGGGATTCAGGTCAAGGATAAATGCAATCTAGAGTGCTCTTGGCTTCTCCGTTAGTAGAGCAGGTGGTCTCAGTGCTATGTTCCAGTGCTGAATCTGTAATGTCTATGAGAAGGTCAACAATTGGTTCCTTGGTTGGCTGCCTGAAGATAGAAGTTGGAATGTCTGTGATTCATGGTCTCTATGAACCAGCTGAAGCCAAACAAGGAACCTAGAAGAGCGAAAGGGATGCACTTCCCATGGGGAAAGCCTCATCTCTTATGGCTTCCATTTTTCAGTTGTCCTTGAAAGAGCTTTCCAAACTACTTAGGATTCAGTTAAGTAAATGTAGGTGCACTGAGTCTGTATGAAACAATTATGGAAAACATTCTCTGAAAAGGCCTTTAAATGGTTGCCAGACAGTCTTCAAATGAAGGAGCTCAGCACCCACGGTGCCAATCCTGAGTTGGCTCTGTTAGCCTCAAACCCTGAGAAGGCTGCAGACACTCCGATGGGGTCTCTGGCAAATACATATTAAATAAGTCAGTATAAACTTTTAAGGCCGAGAAAGCCTTTCTGGTGATAATTTGATCGTACCTGATGATTTTAAAGGCAGGAATACAAGATCCTCAAAGAAGAAAGTGACCAGCCGATGGTCACCCTAGCCTCAAGATCAAAGCCCTGGCTCGGACTCAGATTTCCTCATACCGGTCTCAGAGCTCTTTCCATTCTACCTTCAGAGGGTAAATAGAGAAGCCTGCCAGATATTTTTTCAAATTACCCATGGAGAGCGGCCTTAATGGCAGGTGCAGCCGCCGGACATGGGTGCTGGATCGGTTCGGTTGTATTTACCTTTCAATCTGTTTGCTGTCTGAGCAAGAGGGGCCAGCTCCATTAGGTGAGTGCAGAGCTGAAGAGAGATCTAAATAAATGAAGTGGAATCTTAATGCTGCTTGCTGTCATGGAGCCAAAGAGGAGGAAGAAGCCAGGGACAAGGCAGGGAGGATTCAGAAGAGTCACGTAGTGAAATGCTTTTCCGAAACAACAGTTCCTTCTAGAGCTCATAGACTTGGGAGGAGATACATTTAAAAAAAAATCCCATTTTTGTCTAAAGCATTTTTTTTTTTGCACCACAAGGACACAAAGACATGCTGCACTGGTTTGGTGATGGCACTGAGTGATGGCATTTTGGTAAATGCTGTGAAGGTATAACACCGTGGTGAATCTTGGAGTAGAAGCACATTAGCATTCCTGCTCACCCAAGACAGGGAAACAAGGATGGACCACGGCATTGAATGAAAACAGCACTACACTCATAGATTGGTGCCCAGTTGTCATCAGAGAGGGCTCCCCAACAAAACTGATGGAAAGAGATGCAGAGTCCCACAGATGATCATTAGGTGGAGCTTGGGGAATCTTGTGGAAAAGATGGAAGGAGGATTCTAAAAGCCAGTGGGGTCAAGCACACTTCATGAAAACCCACAGAACCAACCCATAGGGGTTCACAGAGACTGAACCTACGACCAGGGAGGCTACATGGTACTGACTTGGGTTTTCTGCACATATGTTACCATTGTGTAACTTGGTCTTCCTGTGGGACTCTGAACAGTGTGTGTAGGGGCTGTTTCTGCCCCTCTTGCCTGCTTTTGGGACCATTTCCTCCTACTGGGTTGCCTCATTTAGCCTTACTAGGAGAGGAGTCTTACTGCAACTTCATATGCCAGGGCTTGTTGATATTCATGGGAAGACTACCCTTTACTGAAGAGAATTGAGGAGGATGGGGATATCTGTATCTATATCTATATCTATATCTATATCTATATCTATATCTATATCTATATCTATATCTATATCTATATCTTTATCTATGCATCCACCATCTATCTATCTATCTATCTATCTATCTATCTATCTATCTATCTATCTATCTATCCATCTATCATCTCTACTGTAGACCTACATCTAATCCAATTACTGTTGTGTCTTGTGGGTGCATCATTCCTCTGGTTCTGGTTACAAAGTAATGGTAACATCTCTAGTCTGTGAAGCTTCTAGGTAAGAGTGTATGAACTCTGAAACCAAAAAGCCTGGCTGGTAATTCTCATTATCCTGACTTGGTAGCACATCTCTCTTTTACCAATCTTTGTTTCCTTGTATATTAATGGTGGTGTTGTGAGATGTTTAGAGCTTATATTAAGTTCACATGTCTGGTCTGGTCTTCTCAGTTGTTTCTGGATGGAGTATGCTCAGATTATTTCATGTCTGAGCCAGAGAGTCTGTGGAAGTTTTAAGGATCTTCTGCCCTACTTACCAAGTTGTTGTCAGTTCTAAAGAAGATTTGCATATTAAGTACTTTTTGCCTAACACATAAGAACACTCAGGAAATGTCAACTTATAGGAATATAGTATTACAATGATATTACTATTATAGTAATAATAATCAATATTCTTGTTGTAAGTACTGCATTACACAGTCATATTAGACAAATGTGGATATAAATTTCCATGAGTATATTTTTTCATGTTGTGGAAATTCCATAATGGTTTGTGGCTGCGAGTCTTAGTAGAGATGTGCTTATTCCACTTGAGGTTTGACTAAGACCCAGAGACATTTATATAGTTTAAAGCTATTGGCTTTTTGCTGGAGCAGTCTCTTAGCTAGCCATCTAAGTTTATCCTGACGTCTCTGCCCATCCATCTCTCCATGTGACTCTCACTGCCTGCTTCCAGTTCTATTCATCTCCCCTCTGCCTCCTTCCACTTGTCTCTTCTGATTCATATGTCTCTGCCTACAACCTTGCCTAATCCCTGCTTGCCCAAAAGCCCCAACCCATACTTCCTGGCCCAGGTCTGGACATCAGCTCTTTATTATACAAAGAGCCACATTCCAGTTTGAGCCAACCAGCAGCCAAGATAATTTCTGATCCATTTCTGGGGGTTGCCCTTTGGCAGTGAGCACTATTTGACCTTCACCATTGAAGCTTGCTTTTTAATATGATAATCTCAGAGAAACATCTTTTTGGGAAGATGTGGTCTAAAGGAGGAGACATTGGTGGCACAGATGATTGAGACTTACTTTATAGTCAGGGTGGAGAAACAAACTGGAGACAGAGCTCCCAAACTTCCAACCAGACACTAGATGAAGTCTCCACTTGAAAACAAAACAAAACAAAACAAAACAAAACAAAACAAAACAAAACAACAAACCTATACAAAGAAATCAGGAAAAGTAAGAAGGGGACATATTTGTCTCAGCTATTTTATTGGGTTCTTATATCTACAACCCTTCCGATCCTTATTCCACCTTAAAACCATCTAACCCCTCAACACTAGGTAGATGAGAAAGGTTAGAGAGGAAAGGGGGCATAGACTTTTTTAGACTACTTCTCGCACACTAGGGGCATCAGGTTCCTAGGGGCAGTCCAAACTTCACCCTCAGAATAACCAGCAAACAAGCAATCCAAAAATCCAGCAATTCAGCAATAGCAAACATGGCAGCAGGAACCACTACCACCACTATCATCATCATCATCATCATCATCAGCAGCAGCAGCAGAAAGAAGAGGAGGAGGAGGAGGAGGAGGAGGAAGAGGAGGAGGAGGAAGAGGAGGAGGAGGAGGAGGAAGAGGAGGAGGAGGAGGAAGAGGAGGCGCTACCACAGGCCCTCTTGGGGTCTCCAATTTATACCCTCTCTAGATTACCCAGAATTAAAATATCTACAGCTGGCAAAAATCATGTTCCTGCTAGGGCATGAGGCAAATCATAATCACCTGCTGTGAAGCAGCCTCATTCCTCACATCTGGAATTAAAACAAAAGCATATTCACATACCATAACTAGATTTTTAGAGAAACCAATATTCTCACTACATGTTGCCATGCAGATTTGGGTATGGTTCTTAGCTTCTGCATTTCTAGGAAACTCAGAGTTGATGCCGAAGCTGTCAGTATATAGACAATGCGGGGAGCAACAAGTCTCTAGAGCAGATCTCTGTATCAAAGCAACCAGACACCATGCTACGTTTTGAAGGCCATTCATCCGTGTTGTAACCACTGACCTGCATTGTTGTGATGTGAAAGCAAGCAGATGTACATGAACGAATGAGCCTGAGGGTGTTCCTACTGAATTTTATTTATGAAAACAAGCAATGGTCACATTTTGCTTATGCCTTTATCTACTCTTCTTACAGCTATGGCCACAGTCCACCACACACCTACTGCAGTACATTGATGGTATTGAGAGACCTAATAAATGTTTTCCCTATGTCTACATTGTTTGCATGTGACTTTGCATATCTTTTCTTTAGATGGGGCCACCTATTTATGCTTTGCTTCAATCTATGGGATTTCCTTCTAAATTGCTTTGGCTAGTACAACACAGTAAGGGTAATCTTGTGCCAGTTATGAGGCCCAGACTTCAAGAGGCCTTCCTCCAATCTGCTCTCTTAGATGTCTCCTCCAGAGGAACAAGCCTGCATTTATCAGCAAAGGACGGAGAAATGCAATGAATGCTGGGAGCCAAGGTATCCCAGCAACTGTTGGCAGATGCCTAGAAGAGTCCAGCCAAGACCAGAACTGCCAGGCCGAATCCCACCTCAACTGCCAAATATCAGGATCACAAGAAAATGGAGGAGTTTTTTTTCATGCTATAGAATTTGGGTTAGATTGTTAAGCAGTAAAAGCTAACCCATACATCTACTACATGATAATCGTTATCAAGAATCCTCTAAACTAACACAGGAATTCCATATTGTATCTAATTTTTAGACAAGCAGCTAAGGTCCAGCTAGGAAACCTCCATAGTGCAGATCAGGAGGTAAGTGACAGCTGCAATTCAAATTTACTTGGTCTCTTATCATTAACCTGACATTGTCACTCTGGGGTGGTTCTTTCCTTTTCCTGTTTTCAGGCCACATGCATAGACAGACAGACAGTCAGACACACACACACGCTTTCAAATATACACAACCTTCACAGAGCATTGACAGTTACAGTTCTAGATAGTTCTAGATTAGGGGGAAAAACTAATACTTCAGCTTAAAGAGTTTTATAAAGAGCAGTCTTACAAGTGTTTCTTTCAGGTCAGGTAACATAGGTTACATTTTAAAGGATAACAATTTAGTCTTTAATTCACAAACTGACCATCTCGGTAAGGAGTACTGACCCCAGGCTACTGGTTTAAAACTTTAAGTATCTGATACCTCTTTGAAAGAGATGCTAGCATACTCTCTGTAGCTCATAGGTGTTAGAGAAGTGCTTCTCTCTAGTCTCCCAGCGTAAGGCATATGGCTAGGTCTGGCAGGTCTATAATCCTTTTCCTAAGCATATGCTTTGCTCTTACAGATTAAGCGAAAAGTTGATTTTCTTCTTTCCTGCACGAGGACAAACTTCATAATATGGTTACTTAATTCCACAATACAAAAGCATGAAATGCTCTTCAAATTAAGTCTTTGCACACAAAACCAAAGGGAAAAAGGGGGAAGAAGAGAAGAAAAAGGCAGTAATCCAGAGTAATACATCACTTTATTTCTTTAAAAAAAATTGAACTTTGCTAATTCTCACTAATGATAGGGGAGGCCCTTTGTAGAGGAACCAATTTCACTGATTACAGAATCATATAAAATACTCTAAGAAAGAAATGAAATTTTGGTCATTAATGACCCTCTGCGATTCTTACTGAGCAATAGTCACCCACTGCTGCTTTAATGGGGAGAATGCCTGGGTTTGCAGTTTAGTGAACTGAGACAATGAAAAATACCATCCAACTGCAAATTTACAACTCTGTCATTAAAGAAGACACTTGCAGGTGATGAAATGGAGCAGGCCCACGGACTGTGGTAGGGGCAGGGCTAACCAGTGACACGCTGAGTTCAGGGGGAGCGTATCCTGAAGAGTGGCTGGTTTCTCTTAAGTTATTAGGAGGATATGATTGCCAGCTAAGAATTCATCCACCTAGAAAAACCCAGGAATTGATCATCGCAATGCAGGTTTCACACCTCAATACTAAAATAATATTTTGACATTCAAATCAAAACCAGCTGAATATTTAGGATAGGTACCAGCTCCTCCATCAGCCTAACAGATGATAGGAGTCTGAAATGTGACAGCTAACTGGGACACTTAAACATATTTGTTTATAGACAAAAACTGACTAAGTGCCTGGAAAACTGGAGGAATAGCTGAGCACTCCAATTATTGGTATTGGAAAGTCTATGCTGGCAGGGGAAAGTCTGGTCTTGTATCTGACTGGAAATATTTCTTTATTCAACCTACAAGGCCGTTTCTATAAACAGTTTTGCCAATGTAAGGTACCCTCAGAGTGGACATGATAATCTGGAGCTTGCCCCTTCCCTGACTCAGACACTTCTCTTGATGTCTTTACCTTTAGCCAATTTAAATCACCATACTGGAGATATTGGGGACAAGCCTAGCAACATGGGAGATGAGACTTGACTTGGGGCAAAGCCTGCCATGGGTGTGAACTGAATTGTCAAATTGATTCAAGCGGTTTTAGTACAACCCCAGAACATTTGGGTTTTCCGTTATATAACAATTAGTGTAGCGGTGTCAGAGTGTTTGTGGAAATATATTCTTGCTCCAGAATCAGTTTTCTCTAATTTAGAACACTCATTGTATACCCAGGCAGACAGCTATTCTCAAAGTGAGTCTTAGTGAGGTTAAAGCCACAAATGCTCCTGCTTTGGAGCATAGAAATTTAAGTATTGTTTTAGCATTTATCTAGTGAGCTCCTTCTCTGGTAGCACAGCAGAATGACTGAGATTAACTTCTGAGCTTCAAGGTTTGTAATAATTCAGCATAAGAAAGATAATATTCACACAAAAAAAATCACACAAAATGCAAAATATGGCCATTCACAATGGAGAGATAAAATAAATGCTACCAATGTTCAGAGAAAGAAGGAACCTGGAAGGGCCCTAAAAAGGAGAACAAAATTTCCCTATACATACCTGGAATGTGGAACTATGTCTGAGAGGAGGGCTTGAAGAAAACAAAGGTAATCTAGGTCAGAAGAACAAAACAAGGCATAAACAATGTTGTATGAAGTTTTTGGAAATTTAAGTATATGCTGTACTGAGACTTGAGGCCTGTGATTTTGTGGTCCACCTGGCAGTGGGTGGGATATGCTGGGAAATTTGGCTTTGTTGACTATTGTCAAGGAACACATGACCAACACAGGAGAGCTTTTGACAGTCCTCTTGATTCCTCATTAGGCACAGCTCACAAATTGGAAACCAATGGCATTAGCACATCTCTAAAACAACGTCATACAAGATACATTGTAGAACAGTAGAAAAACTTCACTGACAGTGGGAGTCCAATGGGTATAGATGGAACACTATTGCTGACCCACAGAGGCGGCATCTACAGATTGCTGTATCACCATAATGACTTCACAGCCTAGGAAGAGAAAGTCTGTGGGGTCAGTTTAAAAGAAGATATGTCATCATCTGTGGTGCAAGGATGAATCTGTGGACCAGTCTTACCATATGGTGGATGCATGTGTCATATGTTTGAACAGACTCACAGAATCTACAAAATTAAGAGTGAACCCTCTTGTAAACTTGGCTTTCAGTGACAATGATGTATCATTGAAGATTCAGCAATTATAACGCATACACTACTCTGGGTGCTGTGTGGATACTGGGGTAAAGTTATACATATTGGAGAGCAGAGGAATTATGGTACAATGTATATCTTTTCTGCTCAGCTTTGGTATAAAATGAAAAGGTCTGTGAAGTATAAAACCCACTAAAAACAGCACATGACAGACCACAGTGAAATTAAGGAGTGGTAACAACAATGGGTATGATTTTAAAATCCTATATAGTTTCTTTTTAAAATTTTTTATTAGGTATTTTCCTCATTTACATTTCCATGCTATTCCAAAAGTCCCCCATACCCTCATCCCCACTCCCCTACCCACCCACTCCCACTTCGTGGCCCTGGTGTTTCCCTGTACTGAGGCATATAAAGTTTGCACGACCAATGGGCCTCTCTTTCCACTGATGGCTGGCTAGGCCATATTCTGATACATATGCAGCTAGAGACAAGAGCAGCCTTATTTATAATAGCCAGAAGCTGGAAAGAACCCAGATGCCCCTCAACAGAGGAATGGATACAGAAAATGTAGTACATTTACACAATGGAGTACTACTCAGCTATTAAAAAGAATGAATTTATGAAATTCCTAGGCAAATGGATTGACTTGGAGGGCATCATCCTGAGTGAGGTAACCCAATCACAAAAGGACTCACGTGATATGTACTCACTGATAAGTGGATATTAGCCCAGAAACTCAGAATACCCAAGATACAAAGCACATGAAACTCAAGAAGAACAAAGACCAATGTGTGGACACTTTGCCCCTTCTTAGAATTGGGAACAAAACATCCATGGAAGGAGTTACAGAGACAAAGTTTGGAGCTGAGACAAAAGAATGGACCATCTAGAGACTACCATATCCGGGGATCCATCCCATAATCAGCCTCCAAAAGCAGACACCATTGCATACACTAGCAAGATTTTGCTGAAAGGACCCTGATATAGCTGTCTCTTGTGAGATTATGCTGGGGCCTAGCAAACACAGAAGTGGATGCTCACAGTCAGCTATTGTATGGATCACAGGGCCCACAATGGAGGAGCTAGAGAAAGTACCCAAGGAGCTAAAGAGATCTGCAACCCTATAGGTGAAACAACAATATGAACTAACCAGTACCCCCTATATAGTTTCTAATTTAAAATATGCTTCTAACTATTTCAGTGGTTATAGAAGAAACTAGAGTGGCAAATATCTATATCTGTATCTGTATCTGTATCTGTATCTGTATCTGTATCTGTATCTGTATCTGTATCTGTATCATCTCTATCTATCTATCTATCTATCTATCTATCTATCTATCTATCTATCATCTATCTATCATCTATCTATCATCTATCTATCTATCTATCTATCTATCTATCTATCTATCTATCTATCTATCTATATTATTCCCAGTCCTTATAAAATGAATGAGGATGCAGTAAATACAGACATGTGTAACCATGAATGGTTGTACCTTGCAAAAGTCACATCAGCTACTAATGAATTAAATGTGTAACACAGTCATAAATAAAACCATGTACTGAGCCTATTAATGGATTAAGTATTAACCTGTAGCACAAGTCATAAAGAAAACAGTGTAATGAGCCTAAAGAAATAAAAGGGAATCATGTTTAGTACAAGAAGAAAAGGTAGATAAAAGGGGAAAGGCACATGACTGACATAACAGCCAATTTAAATGAATTCCTTAAGTGTGCTTCACCCGTGGTTCTGGCGGGATCCACGGAGAAGGGCAGAGTAGAAAAATCCCATCATTAGGACAAAAAGAGACATGTCTGCCTGTAAGTATACCATGGACTGGAAGACCATGAATCCTCCAGAAAGCAGGAAAAAATTTTCTAGAAATACACAGATAACCAAGCAGACTCAAAAATAAATACAATGTTGGAGCCATGTGTGGCAACACAGACATTGAATCTTGAGATTAAACCCTTTCCACAGAGAGAGCACTACATCCAACTGATCCCTACAGGTTCCTGGAAACATTGAAGTAATGGCAAATTTTAGTCTTAACTGCTTTAATTTTGTTTAATTCTCTGAAAGTTCCATATATTTATATAATGTGCATTGATCATACTAATCTATCATTAATGTTACCTCCCTCCTTTTAATATTTTTGTTATTAGTAATCCCTGAGTCCAGTTAGTGCTGCCTGTACACATGTGGTGTGGGGTCAGCCACTGGGGCATGAGCAGCCTTCCTACAGCCCAAAGGAAAGTAATTTTCTCTCACTCCACAGCCATTAATTGCCATTAATTTCTATAATAGGGTTGGGGGCTTGAGGCACTGCCCACATCCGTGTTGGTATTTTAACTGGCTTGATCTCATGCAGGTCATGTACAGGAAACCATGGCTCCTGTGGGTTCCTGTGTGCAATGGTCCCTGAGTTCAGCATTTCAGAGCTCTCCTCCTCATTGGCTGGGCCTTACATTCTTTCCAGTCCCTCTTCCACAAACTTGAAGGGTAGGGGCTTCATAGACACGGCTTCTGATACCTGGACCCTCTGACCAGGAACTAGTGTATTATCCACTACCAACTATAAAATAAAATGTCCTTGGCAAACGCTGACAGTACCACAAACAAGTATAAACAAATATTTAAAAGTTATTTTGACAGCATGATCCTTTAGCGATGCAACAATAGTAGTCCCCCCAAAACCCCCACAGAGGTCCTACAACCAGGGAGTCGTGGGCTTTTGATTAGTACCACAGTACTGGCATGGATTCCTGGGGAAGTAGGTCTCATAGACGATGAGAAATTGGCTGGTTAGCCCCATGAACTCCAAGCCATTATGGCTTAGGGAGTCCTTCTTGCTAGCAAGTCAGTATTATAGCACGCATGGGGCTGGTTCTGAGTAAGATCATCCACACCCTTCCTTCCCAGCAGCCTGCACGGCACCTTACCATACCATGGGGGCTGTCCAGTAAGGAGAGACATTGTTGGTCAGTTCAAAGTTGGTTTCTCCATGTCCTTCGCCCAAAGTGAGTAGTTCTGCAGCAGCAGACTCTTAACATCTAGTTATCATGAACAATGAAGAGAAATGGCAATAGCCTGGGTCCTCCCTGACAAATGGCTTGAAAGGCTGTATTTCATCTAATGATGCTAAAATGTTCATCGAATGATGTGTCTTCTTGGAACAGCTTTGTCCACCCATGCAGGGTGGACACACACACACACACAACACTACATGTATGCAACATGCACACACACACACACACACACACGACATGTATGCAACATGCACACACACGCGCGCGCACACACACAGAGAAAGAGAAAGACAGCGACAGAGAGACAGAAAGACACACACTCACAGAGACCAACAGAAAGATACAGTGAGAGACACACACACACAGAGGGAGAGACAGAAACAGAAAGACACACAGAGAGACAGACAGAAAGACACACAGACACACACAGACAGAGAGGGAGAGACAGAAACAGAAAGAAAGACACACACAAACAGAGAGAAAAAGAGAGGGGGAGGGAAGGAGAGAGATGTTTAAATTAGCTTATACATTAGTAGATTTCCTTAAGGCTACCTCATGTATCCTTAGTTTTGACTACCTCACTCTTTACCTTCTCTTCTCTCTGACCCCCTGTCCTCATTTAAACCTTTAGCTTCCTTTATACATCTCCTTTAAAATGGGATGATGCCATAAAGCTTTTTTTTTTCAACCTTAATTTTGGTTAAGTCTTTCACCAACACTTCATTTCCTACCCATGCTTGAACCTTTCTACCTCCAGTAATCCTCCTTGTACTTTAAAAAAATTTTTAATTAAAATATACTTACCTTAGTTTCCTCCTTCCTTTTCCTCTCTCCAAGCCATTCCATGTTTCCCATCTCATTCCCTTGCAAATCAACACCTTCCTTTTCTTTGATTATTATGGTTACACACACACACACACACACACACACACACACACACACACACACACACACAGTCTTTGTCATTTTGACTGTATTTTACTAGTCTTTCTCCCCTAATATATCCACCCCCTGTCGCCCATTTCTAGGTTCCAGGTTTCTACATGTGCTTGGGATTAAACAGAAAAATCAGGGATATGAAGCTATGAACCACATTTAAGAAAGACTACATCATGTGCACCTTTCGTGCCTGCATGACCTCACGAACATCATTTTTGCTGTAAATTGAGATAGTGGTGAAACTAAAGCTCCTTTGCCAATGCCTTTCTCTAACCATTGCTTAGAAGGGAGAGATGGCCTTGAGCAGCTCTAATTGGAGATCAATATGAAGTACACTGTGATCAATGGAAAGCGTACTGGCTTAGTTAGGGTTTCTATTGCTGCCATGAAACACTATGACCAGAAAGCAAGTTGGGGAGGAAAGGATTTATTTGGCTTACACTTCCATGTCGATGTTCATTACAGGAGAAAGTTGGGACAGGAACTCCAGCAAGGCAGGAACCTGGTTGCTGGAACTGATGCAGAGACCATGGAGGGATGCTGCTTACTGTCTTAGTCCCTGTGGCTTGCTCAGCCTGATTTCTTATAGAACCCAGGACCTCCATCCCAGGGATGGCATAACCATAAAGGCCTGGGTCCTCTCTCATTGATGACTAATTGAGAAACACCTTACAGCTGGCTCTCATGGAGGCATTTCCTCAACTGAGGCTCCTTCCTCTCTGATGACTCTAGCTTGTGGCAAATTGACACATGAAACCGGCCAATACATGTACCAGGGATGGTAGGGGATGAAGGCACTCCTTCTCATCAGGTTGTTCAAAGAGCATAGGAGAATTTCTAGGCAATAATACCACTTTAATCTTTATGGTTAAGTGCTAGAATGGACATATGCAAGAATACAACAGAAAACTGTAGAAAGCCAGACCTGAGATGCTGACCACTAGGAGGGTTTTTTTTTTAGGGCAACCAGCAGAAATGTTTCTTAGAATTTGGGGCATATAGACATTTGCAGGATATTTCCAGGGGGCAGTTGTCTGGGTGAGTACATGATTTAAAACGACGACATAAAATCCAATGGGGTGTGCATATTTTTACAGTCACCTGTCCTGCTAACTCTGCCTCTCTGAGACCTTCCTCCTGAGTTACCTCAGCATTCACTTAGCTTTAATGGAAGTAAGACTAGTCTTTCCCCAAGTGGTTTGATGGGGTAGGCTGTTGCTGAAGATGTTAAAAATACAAGCAAACCTGCTAATCATTGCCAACAAAGCAGCTTAATCCTGGCTGACAGGCGATTTGTTTTGCAGCCTTTGGGGCAACAGAGAGATTGGAGTTTATAAAAAGAGGTAAATAGTCAGTTAGAGATTAGAAGCCCAAGAAAAGGAAAAGAGTCCTCTCCCCGCAGACCACACACTGATAGGGAATCTCCCTTGAGCAATTGTTCCACAGCCGTTCATGTTTCTCCTCCCTCCCAAGCTTGGCTTCCCCACTGCCCCTCCCTCTACCACCAAAGGCTTGATTGGCACTTGTCACTGCTGACAGAGAGGACACAGTCTCAGGAAGGAGGGAGGGGCTGCGGGAGGCAGGCCCTCAAAAGCCCCAGGAGTCAAAAGATGATTCAGTCTTTCTGCGTGTGTTTTGTCTCTCTCTCTAAATTATTCAAATCTGGGTGGTATCTTGGATAAGTGGCATTTTGACACAGCTTAAGGGATTGTCTCACTAACACTATTGAGCCAAAGCTGCCATCCTTTCAAAAATGTAAAAAGAGAGATCTTTACTATAATCTGATGTGTCTACAGATGGAAGACAGTTACATTCAAAATCTTAAAATATTTTGATCAACTTATATTTATTTTTGACTTACTGTTTCATTCGATCCATGTAAGGGTGATCTTTATTAGCTAAAAGAAAGGGAAAAGCTCTTATTTGAGTCTTCTTTGAGAGTATCAAGAGCATCTAGGTCCCTGTCAGATGCTTGCAAGTTATGGCAAGGTTGCAAGGCAGCCTGGCAAAGAATGCAAGTGTGGAATTTTCTAGATCAAAAAAGTTTATTATTGTTAATAACATCTTGAGTGTGGGATCTATAAGAAACTAGGCCTGGGGTTTCTCATGTCCTAATGCTAGACCAGGCATCCCATTCTTAGCTGTGGGCTCTTGGAATAGTAACAGCATAGCTCTACACTATATTTTCCACATCTGGCAAACATGGAAGAAAACAGACCCCGTCTTCCTCTGATTTTAGCATCATGGAATTAATCGTTGAGTTATTTTTACACTCTTCATTTTAGTGTAACATCACCTTTGTGGATGAAGACACTTACCAGAACTTAGAATATGCAGTTGGCCTCTCTCACAACTTGTTTGTGCCTTGGCAGCAGGTTTGTACTTGACATCACTGAGTGGGATGACAGATAATAGCTGGAAGAGACAGGGGTTAGAATCTCCTGACTCTCATTGTCAAACAATTCACTCTTCTACTTCTGTTGTCTTACTTCTGAAGTTTTATTTATTTATTTTATCTGCAGATGGCAACCTAGATTTTCGTTTCCAGCATAGTGGGTTTTGCAGTAAATTTTATGCAGAGAGATCTTCTCAAAACTGCTAATAAAACCAACAGGGTGAAGTGGCTGTTTAGCTTCTTAGGAAAGGATAAATGACATAGTTAACGAAAGCTAAAGCAGAGCCCCTTTGAGTGAACTGTTCTACTTAAAGCTCATATAACCTCTGAGTTGTATGTGGTCCTTTCTTATTTCCTCTTTAGTTTGCTCTCCGGTTTAATAAAATAAAAATACAGAATAGTCAAGAAATATGCAACTAAAACAACGAAGAATAATTACATAGTATGTAGGATAAATTTAGAGCAAGTGGCTATTTTCTATTTATCTGAAATTCAAATTAAACTGGGCATTCTGCGCTTTATCTGACAACTCCTAAAAAGCCTTCGGCTTGCCTTTCAGAGGCTGGACAGGTCTGCTCTTGCCAGAGTTTTAGTATTAGCCTTGAGTAGAACTGAGTCCATGAGAAAATTATGCATAGAGATCTAATCACGACAAGTGTGTTTATTTGCACATTTAAAGAAATATGTGTTGACGTCAGCCAGATGTTGGAAGCTGGGCAAAGTCCTTACGGTACAAGTTGCATAAGATACAGTCCATGCTCTTTTGTAGTTTATGGTCTAGCAAGAAGGAAGCAGACATTTTAAAGGAATTCATAGTTAGGAAGGGCTTAATTCCTACTATTATATAGCCCATTAAGAGAACAGATGATCCAATGAGAGTATTTCACAGAAGGACCTGCCCCTGTGTTGGGTAGGGATTAGAGTAGGGATCCTAAGAAAGTGGGGTGCTGAAAACAAGAGGTAGGTGCTGACAAAATACGGAATTTGTTTCCATTTATATCTCTCCAGGACAATCCGTTCTGTGATAGCGTCATGGCTGGTTAGTAGGCTTTCATACACAACTCTTTAATTTCAGAAGTATGAATGACAAATAGGTTCCTTCAGCCCTGAGTACAGCAACAGGAGACTTGAGATCCCACCTTAACAAACTCCAGGGAAGCTACAATTCTGATAGCTTGACAGCAAAGTTTGGACCTTCAAAAAAAAAAAAAAAGTTCGAATGCTTTTCACTCATTGAGAAGTCATAGTATGTGTGAAAAAAAATAGCATTATTTTTAAATTCCCAAGGATGATTCGAAACAGAGAGAACAAGTTGTAGATAGGCCGATACTTTTAGGTATCTCGGATAAAACATTTCTACCTAGAATCAGAGTTCTGATGTTAAAATCTCTGCTCTGTCACCTTCTTGTGAGATCATATGCAAGTTATTGTAATGGGTGTAAGAAATATGCAGATGTTGTTGGTATTGAAGTGTACTCTGTCAAGAGACCTTTCAAATGACACACACACAGTAAGTCACTTAATGCCAATTGGTCTTATCCTCAACTCTTTCACCTAAAATTGACCAATGGTAATAGTTTGTCTCCTAAAGTTGTGATGAGACCTCTGTAGGATGAAATTAAACAGCACAAACAAAACAGGTACTTTTCATAGCACTGACGATGGCTGCCTTCTCTTCTTTGTTCATAACCTTCAGGATTTTTACTTTGTTCACTAACACTTTCAGATAGTAAAAGGAGCGGCCTCTGTCCAGGGTTCTGAGACTGCATCTCAGGCCTGAAGCAGCCATTCCACTTTCTCTCTAAGTGTGTGTACATGTGCATGTGCGTGAGCGTGAGCATGTGCATGTGTGTTCTCATTATGTACACTGTAAACCACTATGGAAATGTCCAGAAAATAAAAGAAGACTTTGTCATTATTTTCAGCAGCCTTTTCATCTACACATATAAGAGAAATAGTTGAATATTGCCTACTTTGAGACTAAACACCTAAACCACCCGTCACAGTCCACAGCCTGACTTAGGTCCAAATGAGAGGTGCCTCTGTCCATGCCTTCTGTTTCTGAGTAGCAGCAAAATAGCTAAGACAGACTCAGGAGTCCAAGAAAGCACTTCATAAAATACAGAAGCCTTGACATTTAATATTTCATAGACTCTAGTTTCAATCCCTGTGCTCAGCATCAGGCAATCATAGAAGACCCATGATGTAAACACACAGAAGCCTACACTGTCAACATCCGTTTGAGTGCCCATCACTGTGTGATCATTAATTATCTGTGGCTAAAACCACAGTATTAGTTTCAGTATTTCCGCTGGCCAGTACATTTTAGGGAGAGAAGGTGGATGAGGGTACCAGAATTTAGGGGGCACAGAGGGTGCTATGGGAGGTTTGATAGAGAAGATGTGAGCAATGAGCTCTTGACTCAGGACAAGAAAGAGCCTGTCTATGGAAGAAGGAAAGGCTGTGATAAAGGGGGAGAGGGACAGATACAGAGAGACAGAAGGAGAGACACACACAAGAGACACAAATACACAGAGACAGAGAGAAGAGAAACAGAGAGGAGGAAGGAGAGAGAAAGAAATAGAGACAGAGATACACACTCATACACAGAGAGAGAGAAAGAGAGAGAGAGAGAAAGAGAGACGGAGAGACAGAAAGATGAGAGAGGGGTGAGAGAGAGAGGAGAGAGAGAGGAGAGAAGAGAGAGACAAATACACACAGAGACAGAGAGACAGACAAAGAGAGAGGGATGGAGAGACAGAAAGACGAGGGGGAGAGAGAGAAGAGAGAAGAGAAAAGAGAGAGGAACAAAGACAGAGACAAGAATATCCAATGCTTCCTCCAGGAGAACCATTTCCCATTTCTGGTTTATGTTCCACAGGCAATGAAGAGCTAATGAAGGCTGACCACTTTCACACATGAAGTGATGCCCAGTGATGTGTGACGCATTCTGGAAAGGGCAACGGCAGCAGGAAGACAATTACACCCAATTTGGGGGAAGCAACTTTCCACATATTGAGTAATTCTAGTATGTCTCTGAGTTGAGAGGTTTAAATTTCCATTAACCTAGAAGAGGTCTGAGCTGAGGATGGATGATCTTTGGCTTGGTTTTCGGGTAACTTGACAGGTTCTGCGACTTTGGCTCTCTATATGAACCACATTGCCAGAGTCTTAGTTTAGCTACAGCAAAGGTTCTCACTGGAGGAAAGAAGAAATGCAAGGTCATCTGTTTTGCTATCATTGGTGCTTTATCAGCAAGCTCCTGCTTATCACACAGGGCCCATCTGTGCACTTAATAAAATCAGGGGCTCTCCACTGAGGAGAAGCCAATTCCCCATTGTTTGTCCAGTAGGTGTGAGAGACATGGTCTGTGAAAGCAAACTGTTGTCCCCCTTTAAAAGAGGGGCCATTTAAACCTTGCTGCCTTCTAACAAAATGTAGAAACACATGGTAAGCCTTCTTTCAAGTAAGGGGGTGCTCAAAACCCCATATTCCCCCCCTTGCTAGTCTGTGTTCTAGACGGTGCGGGTTTTCATCCTGCCCAAGAGAGGACATGGTAACACCAGATGTACCATGTATGGAGAAAGGCTGCTTGAAGTATGGTTGCCATCTGGATTAGCAGCCCTCAGATACAGAGCTTTAGGGTCCCCAGAACTGGAGAGCAGACACTTTTGTCCAGGGTTATGCCTTCTGTGTGTGGTGTCTGAGAGACAAATATATCTGGAGGGCAATATTTAAGGGAACCAACCCTTTAAATGATCACTGACTGTTGCCTTTCAGGAATATTATACATTAGCCGTGATATTAGTGTTAGTGCCTGCCGTAGTCTTAGTACCTGTGTTATTTTAAAAGTGCCAATACTAATGCGAGTATCAATATTTGTGTTAGTGTGGTAAGAAAAAACCCCTAGAGCAATGTTTTGACACAAGTCAGAGCCCAAGAAATGTTTATTTCCTTCCACTGAAGTTTTGTTTTTCATTTTGGGGAAAAAAATAGTACCCTCTGTTCCATGCAATAAATATTTTTTAAGACTCATCTTGCTGTGTGTTAATCTCACTCAGAAGGGGAAACAAAACAGTCATCAGAGGTGGGTGGAGGAAAGGAACTGGGTCAGAGAGGGGGTGAGGAGAAGTATGGAAATGGTGATCAGGTGTGGGGGGAGGGGTGGCAAGAGAGTGGGAATGAAAATCATCAGATTGAGGGGGGGGGGCATCTCTGGGACTATCTGGAGGCCTGGGATGGGAGATGCTACAAGGAGTCTATGGGGGTGACCCTAGCTGCGATTCCTATCAGCAGGAGGATATACAGACTGACTGAAGGGCCCACCTCTTATAGCCAGGCAGGACTTCCAGTGGAGGGAGGGGAAAGTCATCCTATCCACTAAAACCTTCATCCCAAAATTTTCCTGCCTAAAAGATGCACAGGAATAAAGATGGAACAGAAACTGAGGGAATGGCCAACCAAATATATTGGTCCAACTTGAGACCCATCCATGGGTCTTACAGACAAGGTCTTGCAGCCTTGTATAATTAATTGTCTCCTGAGAGGTTTTATCCAGCAGCAGATGAAAACAGATACAGAGCCCCATAGCCAACATCAGGTAGTGGAAGAGTGGGGGATAGAATTGAATGGGCCAGAGGGGTCAATGACAGATCTGGAAGACCAGAAAAGTCAACTAACATGGGCCCATGGAGGCTCACAGAGACTGACTCACCAACTAGAGAGAATGCAGGGGCTAGACCTAGGCTCCCTCCCCCCAAGTAGCAGATGTGCAGCTTGGTCTTCATGTGAGTCTCCTAACAATTGGAGTAGGGGCTATCTCTGATTCTGTTCCCTGCCATTAGATCCCCTTCCCCTACCTGGCCTGACTTGTTGGGCCTCAGTGGGACAGAATGTGCTTAGTCTTGCTGGGACTAGATGTCCCAGGGTGGAGTGATATCCAAGGAAGGAGGGCTTTCCCTTCTCTGAGGAGAATGGAAGAGGGTAATGTGGGGAGGGGGTTGTAAAGACAGGAGTGAGAGGAGAGGAGGGAGGGGGCTGAGATTGGGATGTACTGTGAACAGAAAATAAATTATGAGGAAAAAGAAAAGACTCATCTTGCTGAATTGAATAAATGCTGCTATGCATCCTTTAAAATCTTAGGAAGAGTTTAGTTTTAGAAGAATACTGACTGGATGGATTAAATCTAGGAAGACAAAGTGTAGCCTTGAGCAGAGGAGAGAATGTTTTCTTAATAAGTTTGGTCTCAGAAAGATAATAGTGGGGTTGGAGAGATGGCTCAGCCTTTAAAGGCCAGGCTCACAACCAAAAATATAAGAGAAAGATAATAGTGAAGTCAGAGACCAAGTCTTGGTATGTGGGTGTGGCCTGAAAATGAATTATGCAAAGGATATAACAGATTATCACTTGAGGTTTTTCGTGGAGACAATTATGATAGGTTCCTGTCTGCAAGCACGTAAGTATTGATTCTAGCATCCAGCACTAGTGGGAACACCCCATTCTGACATACGTTGCCTGGAGGACCTACTTTTCTACAGAGCAAGATGTGTTCTATCAGTGATCTTCTTTCTTAGGTCAACATTTTAAAGTAACAATGAATCAGTTGGGTTTGTTAAATAGGTAAAGGTCACTTGTTTTAAGCTCACATCAACCACAGATGGAGCTATTGTTTCCTTAAACACTACACAGGATACTATCATCCCATTTCACAGGAGACTACACCAAGGCACAGAGAATTACTGGCCTTCACTCAAGTTAACAATCCTGGCAGAACCAGGATTGGACCCCAGGAGATCAGATACCAGAATCCATTCAAGATTATCCTTATATAGAATCACGCAGAGACCTTTTTTAGTTTTCTTGTTAGAGGAAGGTTAAGCAATTTGCTACAACTCCACTAGTAGGGCTTGAATTGCTATGGAACAGTCATTCATAAGCTCAAAGGAAGCTTGCATGTTTAAAGCATGTATGTATGTGTATATGTGGTCAACACAGCCTCAGTGTCAGCCAAATAGAATTCATTCTGTGAGGACTAGTTAGCACTCCTTCACCTTCCTTTCAGGGATCTCTGATCAACACTGCCTTTGATTGTGGCAAAATTGTGTGACTAACCCGAGGTTTGGCGAAAGCGGTCTAAGTCTCTATCACCGTTGTCTCACTGTTGGGTAGCTTTCAACATAGTCATTTAAGATTATAGATAGACTTAATATAGAAGCGTATGTATGCATACATGTGTATACCCTGTATGCATAGATTGCACATATCTTCACAGATATTACATATCTAACAAGTAGAACACTAAATTGTCAAAGACGTGGAAATGGTATCTGAGGTCAGATGTTTACTGTTAAGTTCAGGAAGAGTGTTACAGAAACCATATATGCCTTACTTCAGGATGGACAAATACATGTTAAGGGCTTTTACAGATATATTTCAGTTAGTAAGTGGGGATGGAATAACAGAATTAACTCTCTGCCTTAATGGTTCAGTGTATAGAGATAATGACTACCGGTGGTCACTTACATTACATTAGAAGAAACAACTGGACCTCGATCACAACCCTGTGATTGCTCTCCTCTCTCCCATTCCTTATGCTGAGTCTTCACCAGCTTGACCACTTTACCAAACAGACAAAAATCCCACACTCAAGGGATGCAGCCACCAAAATGCAGACGATTTGCCCTATTATAGACCAAATGTTTTGTTTCATTGGCAATATTAAAACATGATAAGACCAAAGGGGGAGCAGTTTCAAGATGGCTTAGTGGCCAAAGGCATCTGCCCAAAAAACCCATGATCTGAGTTCAGGCTCTGAAATTCCATGGTGGAAAGAGAGACCCTACCTCCAGAAACTGTCTTTCTGGTTCTCATACATGTACAATGTCACATACAGTAAATAATTAAATGGAATGAGATAGAAGAGGACAAGGATGAAGAGGAGGAGGAGAACTTGGCCATCAAAATGCTTCATGAGTAAGAGCACTTGACCCCAAGCCTGAGACTCTGGGTTCTATTCCAAGGACCCACATGATGGAAGGAGAGAAAAAAACTCACACAATCTATCCTCTTGACTTCTCCACCAGTTCTGTGACATGTGTGTTCACACACATGTAGACACACACAATGCTCACATGTGCATGCACATGTGCACATGAAAATAAGATACACTTTAGACATTTGAAAGATGAAAAGCATATAAATTAAAAGTAAGAAATATCAATGGCACTGTATGAACCTCATTGAGCCCAAGCTGAACAAAATAAGCTTTAAAATACAGAAGTGCATTTTAAACGCAAATACATTTGACCCCTTCACAGATTTTTGATGGTATTAAGGAATATTCTTATCTGAGTGGGTAATGATGATATTAAAGTAACATTTATAAAAAAAGATAACATCAAATAGCTCTTGCTTTTTAATTTGTATATTTTAGCATGTAAGCTATTATAAAAGGAAATTGATGCTCAGAAAAAATGGAGATATATGTCATGTTTGTGGGTTGAAATACCCCAAGTGGTTAAAGTGACACTATCCAAGCTGATATTTACAGTAATACAATCCAGGGGCTAGAGAGATGGCTCAGAGGCTAAGAACACATACTGTTCATATAGATAACCTAAGTTAAGTTCTCAGAACCCATGCCAGGTTTCTCACAAACACCTGTAACTTCAGCTCCAGGGGACCTGACACCTTCTTTTCATTTCTGTGGACACACACTCACATAAGTAAGATAATAAAATAAAATAAAATAAAATAAAATAAAATAAAATAAAATAAAATTTAGACAATATAATCCTATATTGTTGGTTGAAAAATTAGCCTTTAAGGACTGAGCCATCTCTCCAGCCTTTCATTTTGTGATATATATATATATATATATATATATATATATATATATATATCACATTCATATATATATATGAATACTGTACCACTAGGATAAAAGTTAACAATGGAATTATCACTTATACCTGTTGGGAGGGGAAAATCAGTTTTCTCCAGTGAAGTGGCCCTGTGTATATCAACTACTCCAGGGTAGCTCTCAGGTCCAGTACGAGCTGACCAACAAATAGTGGACTACAATCTTTTCGGTATTTTCATTTGGTTGCAATGTGGCGGGTTTGTGGTTGTTGGTTTGTTTTGATGGGCCATTGAAGTTTGTTTTTTACGTTTGGGTGGTTTGTGGTTCTATTGGATTTTTGTTTTGTTGAAAAAGAACTTAAAGTTGGGTGGGTAAGGAGGAAGAGAAAATCTGAAAGAACTTGGGGGAGGGGAAGAATATAACCAAAATACACTTAAAATAAAAAATTGTTTTAAATAATAAAAACTTATAGAGGAGAAAGTGGGGAAAAGCCTTGAAGATATGGGCACAGGGGAAAAATTCTTGAATAGAACAGCAATGGCTTGTGCTGTAAGATCGAGAATTGACAAGTGGGACCTCATGAAACTGCAAAGCTTCTGCAAGGCAAAAGACACTATCAATAAGACAAAAAAACCACCAACAGATTGGGAAAGGATCTTTACCTATCCTAAATCAGATAAGGGACTAATATCCAATATATATAAAGAACTCAAGAAGGTGGACTCCAGAAAGTCAAATAACCCCATTAAAAAATGGGGCTCAGAACTGAACAAAGAATTCTCACCTGAGGAATACCGAATGGCAGAGAAGCACCTGAAAAAATGTTCAACATCCTTAATCATCAGGGAAATGCAAATCAAAACAACCCTGAGATTCCACCTCACACCAGTCAGAATGGCTAAGATCAAAAATTCAGGTGACAGCAGATGCTGGCGAGGATGTGGAGAAAGAGGAACACTCCTCCATTGTTGGTGGGATTGCAAGCTTGTACAACCACTCTGGAAATCAGTCTGGCGGTTCCTCAGAAAATTGGACATAGTACTACCGGAGGATCCAGCAATACCTCTCCTGGGCATATATCCAGAAGATGTCCCAACCGGTAAGAAGGACACATGCTCCACTATGTTCATAGCAGCCTTATTTATAATAGCCAGAAGCTGGAAAGAACCCAGATGCCCCTCAACAGAGGAATGGATACAGAAAATGTGGTACATTTACACAATGGAGTACTACTCAGCTATTAAAAAGAATGAATTTATGAAATTCCTAGCCAAATGGATGGGCTTGGAGGGCATCATCTTGAGTGAGGTAACACAATCACAAAGGAACTCACACAATATGTATTCACTGATAAGTGGATATTAGCCCAAAACTTAGGATACCCAAGATATAAGATACAATTTGCTAAATGCATGAAACTCAAGAAGAATGAAGACCAAAGTGTGGACACTATGCCCCTTCTTAGAATTGGGAACAAAACACCCATGGAAGAAGTTACAGAGACAAAGTTAGGAGCTGTGATGAAAGGATGGACCATCTAGAGACTGCCATATCCAGGGATCCATCCCATAATCAGCTTCCAAACTCTGACACCATTGCATACACTAGCAAGATTTTGCTGAAAGGACCCAGATATAGCTGTCTCTTGTGAGGCTATGCCAGGGCCTAGCAAACACAGAAGTGGATGCTCACAGTCAGCTATTGGATGGATCACAGGGCTCCCATTGGAGAAGCTAGAGAAAGTACCCAAGGAGTTAAAGGGATCTGCAACCCTATAGGTGGAACAACATTATGAACTAACCAGTACCCCAGAGCTCTTGACTAGCTGCATATGTATCAAAAGATGGCCTAGTTGGCCATCACTGGAAAGAGAGGCCCATTGGACTTGCAAACTTTATATGCCCCAATACAGGGGAATGCCAGGGACAAAAGAATGGGAATGGGTGGGTAGGGAAGTGGAGGGAGGGTTTGGGGGACTTTTGGGATAGCATTGGAAATGTAATTGAGGAAAATAGGTAATAAAAAATATTAAAAATTAAAAAAAAATAAAAAAATAAAAATCATAGAACTATTTAAAAATACAATTAAGTTATATTCTAATCTGGTTTAAGTATATAATTGATGGTCTGATTCTAAAATCCACAATAAAACCAGAGTGCCTAGATTAGCCTCATCTTCAACAACAACAACAACAATCTAGATAAAGAGTGGACTTAGAAATTTTTGTGTTATTTGATTTCAAGGTCAATGTGTGATAATTAATTTTTATTTTTTAATTTACCAGAGTTAATATATCCTAGGAGACATATCTCTGTCTGTGTGTTTCTTCTTCGTAAGGGGTCTTCAGAGATGTTTAACTGTAAGAAGACTCATCCTGAATCTGGGTAGTATCACTACCCAAAATGTCTAGCTGAAAGGAAAAGGCTAAAGAGAAAAGGAAATGTCATCAAGGCTCTTGACTTATCAAAGAATAATACTTCCCTACACAAAATAATGTGAATTTTTTGACATCGATTTACCCATAAGAAAAAGATATAAGGGAGCAGAGGACAGTGCCCATGTCTCCTGTTGAGAAGGATGGGAGCCATGTGGCAGGCCTCCTCTTTGCTACAGCTAAGGGATGCTCTTACTCATGATGGACTGTACTCTCCAACAGAAAGCCAAAGCGCTTACTTGTGTAAGCAGCTTTCTTCAGACATTTGTTCCAGCAGTGATAAAATTAATGCATATACTACTAAAAGGTTACAACAATCAAGACATCATCACACACAGATTAAATCGCACAAATCACACACAGATATACAGAGCATGATGAAGTGGAGGAGACTTATATCATACGGTCAAATATTTAAAGGCGTTCATAATAAAAAAAAAGTTGTATGTGACTACATATAGAAAAAATAAAAATATAATTCTTCATCTTGTTCAGAAATGTCAATTCAAAAAGAACCAAATAATTTTAATATATTTTTATTAGATATTTTCTTTATTTACATTTCAAATGTTATCCCCTTTCCTAGTTACCCCTCCCAAAATCCCCTATACCCTCCTCCTCCACCTGCTCCCCAACCCACCCACTCCTGCTTCCTGGCCCTGGCATTCCCCTGTACTGGGGCATAAAAACTTCACAGGACCAAGGGCCTTTCCTCCCTTTGATGACCAACTAGGACATCCTCTGCTACATATGCAGCTAGAGTCACGAGTCCCACGAGTTTTTGATTGGTGATTTAGTCCCAGAGATCTCTGGGGGTACTGGTAAGTTCATATTGTTATTCCTTCTATGGTGCTGCAAACCCCTTCAGTTCCTTGGGTACTTTCTCTAGCTCCTTCGTTAGGGATCCTGTGTGCCATCCACTGGATGACTGTGAGCGTCCACCTCTGTATTTGCCAGGCACTGTCAGAGCCTTTCAGGAGACAGCTATATCAGGCTCCTGTCAGCAAGCTCTTGTTGGCATCCACAATAGTGTCTGGGTTTGGTGGTTATTTATGGGATGGATCTCCAGGTGGGGCAGTCTCTGGATGGTCCTTCCTTCAGTCTCTGCTCCAAACTTTGTCTCTGTAACTCTTTCCATGGGTATTTTGTTCCCCCTTCTAAGGATTGAAGTATCCACACTTTGGTCTTCCTTCTTCTTGAGTTTCATGCGTTTAGCAAATTGTTTCTTAGATATTCTGAGCTTCTGGGCTAATATCCACTTATCAGTGAGTGCAAACTATGTGTGTTATTTTGTGATTGGGTTACCTCACTTAGGATGATATTCTCCAGATCCATCCATTTGTCTAAGAATTTCATAAATTCATTGTTTTTTATAGCTGAATCGTACTCCATTGTGTAAATGCACCACATTTTCTGTATCCATTCTTCTGTTGAGGGATATCTGGGTTCTTTCCAGCTTCTGGCTATTATAAATAAGGCTGCTATGAACATAGTGGAGCATATGTTCTTATTACAAGTTGGAGCATCTTCTGGGTATATCCCCAGGAGTGGTATTGCTGGATCTTCCAGTAGTACTATGTCCAATTTTCTGAGGAACCGCCAGACTGATTTCCAGAGTAGTTGTACCAGCTTGCAATCCCACCAGCCATGGAGGAGTGTTCCTCTTTCTCCACATCCTCACCAGCATCTGCTGTCATCTGAATTTTTGATCTTAGCCATTTTGACTGGTGTGAGGTGGAATCTTAGGGTTATTTTGATTTGCATTTTCCTGGTGATTAAGTATGTTGAACATTTTTTCAGATGCTTCTCAGCCATTCAGTATTCCTCAGCTGAGAATTCAGCTATTCTTTGTTTAGCTCTGTACCCATGTTTTAATAGGGTCATTTGATTTTCTGGAGTCCAAATTCTTGATATATATATATATATATATATATATATATATATATATATATATATATTATAATATTAGCCCCCTATCAGATTTAGGATTGGTAACAATCTTTTCCCAATCTGTTGGTTGCCGTTTTGTCTTATTGACAGTGTCCTTTGCCGTACAAAAGCTTTGCAACTTTATGAGGTCCCATTTGTTGATTCTTGATCTTACATCACAAGCCATTGGTATTCTGATAATGAACCAAATGATTATGAGAGCTACAACCGCAATACTTCTGGACAGCTATGTAGAAGCAAGTTTTTGTAACATTGGGCTAGGCAAAGGTTTCTTAAATGGATTAACATCTTATTCTTCAAGAGAAGATGCCAGGGAAGCAAAGGAACGAGAGAAGATTAAGAAAAATATAAAACTTGCACCTGTCCCTGGCACATGCATAGTCTCCAACTGCTGTGTGACCTTTTGTCCCTGTCAGCTTTGTTATCATACACTTGACACACCTAGGAAGAAGGAACTTCAATTGAAGAATTGCTTCAATCAGAGTGACCATTGGACACATCTGCAGGGGCATTTTTCTGATTGCTAACAGATTCAGGAGGACTTGGTAAACTGTGAGTGGTGCCGTCCTGGCCCTGAGCTGTATGAGAAAGAACATGAGCTTGAGAGCAAGTCAATAAATCCCATTCTTCCATGGTCTCTGCTTCCGTGCAACCTCTAAGTCAAATAAGGCATTTCTTCCCCAATTTGTTTTTGGTGCATGTGTATCACAGGCACAGGAGACCAAACCAGGACAATTTTATTCTTAAAACATAGCTGCTTTAAAAGTTGCACTTTTATTTTCATCTCCTATTGTTTCTGAGAATGGGTCATCAGAGATGTCTGTACTCATAAGTCTTCAAAGGACTTGTCAAGCTGCCAGGGGGGACTGTGAATCTCAAGTGTTAGCCTCATGACTCTCAAAGATGGAGGACTCGCTCCCCTGTTATTCCAGTGGTTAATGACAGGACTCAGGTTTTCATTCCTCAGTACAAGGTCCCCTGTACTGAGGATCCCTGGAAGTTAGCATTTTCTAGAATAGCTCATCTGAGAGACACAAAACCTGAGATGTAAGCCATATATTTCATAAATTAAAATTTAATATTAAAGGTGTGCTGAGTGGGACTCTTCCAAAATTCTTGTGTTAAAACCTCAACCCTAATTATGTTACCACATAGGCAAAAAAAAAAAAAAAAAAAGCTTTAAGGGAAAAATATGATTAAATAGAGGGGGTAAAGGGGGGAAGATGAGGCCAAAGGGGGAGGGGGTCCAGATAGGGTCCTTTACAGAGAGAAAGATTGCTAGATGTTAATTGTTGGTAGATATTTTCAGTTAGAATCTATAGATATATAGTTTTATGTGTACCTATTGGGAATCATATTGTTGTTGTTGTTGTTTTTATTTGTTTGGTGTTTTTATAAGAGATTATGTTATAGTAATATGAAGACATAACAGAAAAGTGAGATCCCTGACTTGGGATGTATTTCTTGTAAGAGGCAAAGGTACTTCTTGGTTAACAAGCATAAGCAGTTCCAGGGCAGTGGCTCTGCAGAATAAAAGATGAAACAACATCTGGGCGATGGGGAAGCCAGAAGGACAGACAACCAAAGCATCTGGCAACATCTGGAAGAGTGCTGAAGACTTACCTACATTTTAGTCTGTGAATTGGGGAAGAAAATGAATATAGAAATAGAAATTGCTTGTTTTTAAAATGAATCTAGCTGGACATAAGTGGTAAACAGGAGGAAATACAGTTATAACTCTTGTCATGAGTCAGCAAAGAATGGTAGTACTTCAATATCTTTGTTCAAAATGTGAATATCTGACATAGACTTACCCCATAATTGAGAAGACAATAGAAAAAGGCCCTGGTACTGTCACAGGAGAGGCATGTGCTACAACATATGAAAGTAATAGCTAAGGGTCCAATAGCTATGTTTTTTCTTTTTCTTTTTCAAGACAGGGTTTCTCTGTATAACAGCCTTGGCTGTCCTGGAACTTGTTTTGTAGACCAGGCTGGCCTTGAACTCATAGAGTTCTGCCTGCCTCTGCCTCCCAAGTGCTGAGATTAAAGGCATTCGCCACCAGCAGCTATCTTTAAAGAACCAGCAGAGTACAGCTGTGCAGAGAGCCGCCACCGTTTGTCTAAGCACACTTGTTCCATAACTTGTATGTTACCATATATATGTGAGACTTGAATAAGAATACAATATAATTCCATTAGCAAAGTCACTCTTTGGAGGGTAAGAGCAGAGATTCAAAGTGGAGAAATGGTTCTCTGAACCGACATATAGAAGGTAGCTGCAATGAGGGGTCAAGCCAGGCCTGAAGGGTGGATGGCCATGTGACTTGGGATAGCAAGGACTGGCATGTGAGAACTGTCAGCCTGACTAACAGCACAGAACCCTGTGTAAGATAACTTTTGGAGTTAAAGATCTCTTGGAGCTTTTCTTTGAAAACCTTGACTCGGTGCTAGGCTTCCTGTGGGTCAGACTCAGTTATTTTTTTTTTTTATATGGCTGGTATCAGGAGCTTTCAATGTCATCTTTAGCTATTCTTGCCCTACTAGGGATTGCATGGCATAAGTCAGAAAACTGATGTCAGAGAAAGACTTCACTACAGAAGAGTAGATATGTTCATTTTCCAGCCACTGGCAAAAGTTTTCAGGCCAAAGAAGGGCCCTTTGCTCGTGTTTTTTTGTTAATGTGACAAGGTAAAACACACTGGCCTTCAACTCATGATCCTCCTGCCTCTGCTTCCTAAAGTGCTAAGACTATAGGTTTGCACACCATATCCCAGTTACAGAAGCAGTCTTGTTTTCTGATACCCCCCACCCCGCGCTTCAATGAAGAGACATTTGTTTCTTGCAAAATGCTAAGAATATACTGAAAACTATTGATAGTTTACGAAATTTAAAAACCTACCTCGTGGCACAGTATTTAAGTCACACCATTGCTTAAAATTTAGATGTCAAGATGAAGAAAAGAATCTTTCAGATTCAAGAAGCTTTGTTCTCAAAAACAAGTCTAGGGCATCTCATTAGCCATGCGCTGGGGGAATTGCTCATCAAGCATTCCACATTTTACCCAAGCTGAGCAGGACCCCCCCAAAAGGAATAGTTCATCTTGGTAAAATCCGGTTTAAACTGTTAGCAGTCGGTCCAGCCTCTGATAAAGTGACTTTCACTTTGTTTCTATGAAAATGAGGAGATTAGACAAACTGAGAAACAGCTCATGAGGCTAATTCTTCAGTTCTAGAGCAGGGGTTTTGATATCAGGAGCTTTGCGCTCATTTTTACATCACATAGCATTCGGCACTGCCACCTGCTTAAGGGGACAGACAAACTGGGCAAACTGGGGTGGGGGAGGTTCGGGGGGATAAAAGGAAAGATTAAAGTGGGAAATAAAAACTCATTTTCTTCTGCAAGAAGGTGGGTGATGAATGAAATTGCTATTTGTTGTTCTAAGTGTTTTCCTAAATTGAGCCTACAGAATTGTGTTGAAGTCCCCCCAAAAAAGTCAATCCTCTTTTCCTTTGTCTTCATTTAACAATTTTCTGTTCAGCTTTTCTTCCATCAACAATGTGAACACAAATGTGTTGCTGATCTGAAATTTGTTTCTTGTCGGGTGTGCAAACACTTTGTAGTGGCGATTTTCTAGATTACCATTTCATGGTAGACTGCACACCAAAACAAGCAACTGAACCTGTGTCTTTTACGGGTGATGTGGGTGGGTGAGGCGATCTAAAGGGGACCGGGTAGGGAGCCATGGTTCCCAGAAGTAATCAGATAAAAAGGGCCGTGTGGCATTAGCGTGTTAGCTTTGTCTAAGTCCTAGCATCTTCAACGGACCAGCCTCCTCTTCATTTGTCACCCCAGCGCACCTTTTGTGTAATCACCCCCCTCCCCGCACTCCCACCCCATCACCCAGAGATGGCTGACTAGCCTCTTTGCTTGTACCATTATTTCCAGCAAGCTTGGTACATCTGCAGTAAATCCTGGAGGATTTAGGGGTGGGCCAAGGAAGTATGAGTGGCAGGATGGGGTGATAAGGCCTGGATGCAGCTGAAAGGAAAGCTTTTCATCCTGACCTGATGTGGCATCTGAAGCTCTGAGTCGATCAAGTGGTTTTGTTTTTTGTTTTTTAATTTGCCGGCTGTCTTGGGTGTTTAAGCAAGTTAAAAAATGAAACTGTGAGCATTTCCCTCTGTCTCTATTAAGCTTGCTTATTAGTTGCAATGACAAAAACCTCTCTTCCCTTGGATTTTATTTTAATGTGGTGATTGGTTGGGAGGACTGACAGGGGCTATTCGAGACTGGGCGTCAGATGAGCCTGGGAACTGTTTCAATGGACGGGTCCAGATGAAAAGCCAGGCCCCTACTTTGTACAGCAGCCACAGACAACTCTCAGGTGTGAGAGCAAGAAAAGTGGTTTAATCAAAAATTCCCAGCTTGTTTGTACAAGGCTTCTGATGAACGTCTTCAAAGCAGACACTTTCAAGAAAGATTAAATCCACTGCTGCTGCTTTATGTATTATTATTGTTTTATCTTCTTGGGTTTTATTTTCTCATTTGTGCAGAAAAAAAGGTGTACTAGGAAGTGTTTGTTTACAGGCAACGGTTTCTCTCTCTCTCTCTCTCTCTCTCTCTCTCCCTTCATACCCCTCTGTCTCGCTTTCTTCCTCTGGGTGTGTATTATGTGCTTCGAATGTCAGCATAAATGAATAAAGTAGTGTGGCGTCGGACAAGCATTTTGTGACAAGAGCATGGTCATTCAGAGGTTTAACTGTGGTAACTAGAATTTCAGGATATCCTACTAGACACTGCACCTGCCTCAGCTCTGTCTTGATAACAAGTAATTGAGGTCTTTAGTGGCTCACAGCAACAATATCTTGCTCGTTGTGGACCATGCTCTGTGCCCTTCCAGGGTCATCTCTGCCCAGTGCCATTTCCCTCCATCCTCTGGGACCTGTTATCAGAGTCTCTCTCATTACATAGGAAGGAAGGATAATGCTAAGTCATGCATACACCTGCTCTTAAAATCTGTTTCTGCTCACAATTCTTTAGCCTTAGCATACCACAAAGCAGGAATTTCATCACTTATATGGAGAGAAAAGAAGTCTTCATGAAAGAAGAAGCCCAGTGGGAACACAATGACACAGTACCTGGCAGCTCTCAGTCTGTCATGGGAGGGAGCTGGGCCTTTCTGGTGCCCTGTATGGAACCATGTGGTAGAAGTTCTTGGGGGTAGAGACCAGAGAAGCTCCAGTGCTCAGCTAGGATGGCTGAAAGGTATCTATATTATGGTAGAATGATATGTGTGCAGGGGTTCAGGTATTAAAAGACTAGAAAGAACCATTTTCAAATGTTCCTACATCTATATATGACTAAAAGTAAAGTTACTTCTCTTCTTGAGAAAAGGATGTCATTTGCTAACTCCCTTTTTGTTTCTGAAATATAACACTTGCAGGATATGAATAGGTGACTCTCTTATAGAAATACCATGAATATAGCTATATATATATATATAGTTTCTTGCAAATAGACTCCAAGATGGACTGCTGAAGACAACAGAGTGACTAGGAATTTTCTTGGGAGATTCACTTGTTGGAAGATTGGGGAGGCAAATGAACAGAGGGAGCTGGACTACAATACGGGTGCTTCAAAGGTAGGGTAGGAAATCCTATGTAGGCTTTCTTCAAAAGTAGCCAATCTCTGTAGGCTTTCTTCAAAGGTAGTCAATCTTATGAACCAATGCAGGCTCCAGCAATGGGCTAGCTCCTTGGCTTTGCTTTAAATTGAGGCAACTGAAGCTGGACCTCTATACTTCCTCCCCTTTATCCCTTCAGTAGATACTAGTCTGGCTAAAGCTCAGGAGGGATGACTGATTCCCAGTGAATCACCAGCAAAGGGTGTTCTTAGCAACTGAGAATGGTGTTTGCATATGAACCTTTTGAAGTTACAGCTCTTTTCAATTCTTGAACGCTGTTTGTGAAACATCCTACGGTTTTATACTCACAGATATTTGTGTTGTTGGTTAGTATCTTCTGATTCAATTTGAAGTGCCTTTTTGGACCCTTCTAGTAAGGCAGGAGTTGCAATGATGAACTTTAGTTTTCTGAGATTGTCTTTTCCATTTCATTTAATGGAATGGAAAAGACAATTTTCCATTCCCAGCTATTTTTGCTGGGTATAGTAATTTTGGTTGACAGTCTACTTTTCCTCATGAATTTGACTATATCAAAGCATTTTTTTCTAAGCACCAATCTCTGACACTATTAATGATACTCCATTATGCTTGGAAACAGGAGCCTAGCATGGATATCTTCTAACAGGCTCTACCCAGCAGCTGATTCAGATGCAGGGACCCAAAGCCAAACAGTGGATGGAGCTTGGAGACTTGCAGAAGAATAGGAGGAAGAATTGAGGACTCCAATGGGATAGAACCTCTACAGGAAGGCCAACAGAGTCAACTAACCTGGATTCTTGCCACTCTCAGAGACTGAACCACCAACCAAAGAACATTCACTGGCTGAGCCTATACCTCTCTTCACATACATAGCAGATATGTAGCTTTGTCTTCATGTAGGTCCCAAACAACTGGAGTCGGGGGCTATCCCCAAACCAGTTGCCTGTCCATGGGATATGTTCTTCTAGCTGGGATGCCTTCTTATCTGGCCTCAGTGGGAGAGGAAACACCTACCCTTGCAGAGACTTGAAGTACCAGGGCATGGGAAAACTCAGAGGGTCCTCCACCCGCTCAGAGGAAAAGGGGGAATGTTCAAAGAATTATGGGAGGGGTGACTGGGAGGGGGCCAGTGAGTGGGATATAAAGTGAATAAGTAAAATAATAATAATAATAATAATAATATAGATATTTCTCTTCCATATAAAGTTTGTGCTGATAAATATACTGAGTGTCTTGGCAATGCTTTCTTAATGTGATACTTTTCTTTCTTTGAACTTTTCTCTTCGTCTTTCAACCATTTGATCATACTTTATCTTTTTTTAAACTTTTTAATTGATTCTTTGTGAATTTCACATCATCTACCCCAATCCCACTCATGTCCCTATCCCTTCATATTCACCCTCTGCCCTCACAACCACCCCCTTCCAAAAGAAAAAAAACAAACAAAAACAAAATATTTCCATGGAAGCTTCAGTGTGTCATAGTGTGTCCCACAGTACATCCTTTTGTCTACACAGTTTTACTTGCAAATGTTCATTGCTGTGAGAGGTCTGGTTTAAGACCTCTGGCCTCTGTTACACCATCAGTATTGGATCCTTATTGAGACTCCTCTTAGATATCCTATTGTTGCCCTGTGTCATGGAGGTCCTGCAGCTTTGAATCTGCAGGACCAGCCTCTTTATGCACTCCAGCAGTTCATAGGTGGGGTAGATACTGGTGTGGGCAAACTCATAGCCCTGGGTCTGTGCCTGGGTGGTAGCTGAGTTGGTAAATTTGTTTGCTTTCTCACACTCTCACCATCATTACAAGGTTTCTAGCACTTCCTAGGCTAGCTCATCAGCAAGGGGTGGGACCAGCTCTCTTACTCTCACACCCTTGGGAAGGGTTACATGTCTTCATGACAGCAGGGTCAGTTCTACTGTGCTGCCCAGAAGGGGTGCAGGGCCTGCTCGACTGAGTGCTATAGCCGGTGAGGAGCAAAGCCAGCTCTCTTGTTCCCATGACTTGTTATCTCTCCTGCCACAGGTATTGAGGTATGGGGATGGGGTCATCTCACCCTTGCCCATGCCACCACAGGGAAGACAAGGGGCAGGGCTAGCTCTCCTGAGTGCCACAGCTAGTAAGGGGTGTGGGCATTTCTTCTGTTTGATCAAGATTGATGTTCAGTATCTATGGGATTTTTATATTGGTTGTATGTCTTTTGTTTTGTTTTTTTTGTTTGTTTGTTTGTTTTTTGTTTTTGAGAATTTCTGATTGGTTCTATTTTCTGGTTTTTATCTTTGGTTTGTACTTGTAATTTGGTGATTTTACTTATTTTCACAGTTGTCTGCATTCTCTTTAAATTCACTGAGCTTCTTTTTGATGCTCGACTATGAATCCTTTGTTAAGCAGACTGTAGAGCTCCATTACTTAGAGTGGACACTGGTATTTTGTCTTATCCTTTGGGTTATATGTTTCTCTACAATTTAAATGTTGTAGGCCACCACTGATGACTATGTGTTTGAAGAAGTAGTTATCTTTTGTAGTCTTTACTAACTTATTGAGCAAAGAAAGCTCTTTGTGAGTCAGCCTCTCCAAGGAGTCTTGGTGATTTGTCTGGTTTGGGCTATAGATAGATCTATTGTTGAGGTCAATGGATAAGTGGGCCTGATATCTAGAACTATAGACTGGTGTTGCTGATGTATGTGTTTGCGAGCTATCTTGGCACTGGGGTTCCATGGGGTAGACTTGTCGCTTGGGATATCGATAACAACCTGGAATTTTGGGACACAGGAAAAATGGGACACTCAGTTCACTCCTCTCCTCTCCCATTAGAGTTTCTAGAAGAGTGTCTCTCTTGAACCTGAGCTATCTGAAGTTATGGAAGCAGTGAGTTAGGAAGGTGATTGTATCCATCCTTCCTATTCAAGGCATGCCTTCATTTTCATTTCTGTGCTCCATGTGAGTGCAGTTGGATGCTATGGATTTCCTGAAAATATGTACACAAATAGATGACTTTCAAATCATATGTGTGCTATTTCTGTGAGATGAAAATAGCTCGAAACTATAATCATGCCATCATGATGATGCCTCCCAATGCACTCTTCTTTATGAAGGTCCATAAAAGGAATTCCTGTTAGATTCTTGGTCCTAGGACTAATCCTTAGACATTGTAAATTCTGAGTCAACTGTATATTTTACTGTTTAATAAAATGCCCAAACCTAACTTAGGAGACTTCTTGATGCATGGAAATGTGTTTTGTGGATCAACCCCAATACTGTCCTTGTTTCGTGTCTATTATTTTGATAGTTTTAAATCTGTGTTTTAATTGAGAGTCTTTTTCTCTGTTTCTAAGTAACAGAAAACTCAACTTATTTTAATCAATGCTAAACAATTTCAGCTTGATTATGAGACTATAATTAGTCTTCAACCCTGTCAGAAATCTGAGAATGAATTAAACCTGAATATTTAGGAAACACAAAAACATAGCTTCCAAAACTTAGCCAGATTGTAGAGACATCAAACTATCGGGACAGTCCCCTATTCCTCAAAACATTGGAGAATTTGTCTTTAGCCTTCCAGCCCAAGATCATTTGACAGACCTTAAATGAAGCAAGAATTATGAAGGACTAACTTACTTTGTCTTGGTAGAGCTAAGCTATCAACTATCAAGCATCATGTATCCTTTCCTGGGAAGTACTTTTGTCTGTAGATGAATTAGGGCAAATTTTGTTCAGTGGCTACCTTACTGTTACTGGAGCAACTCCATATGGAGGTTTTGATGCTCAACTTCTTCTTTGAACAATGAAGGGGATACTGTGAGGAGAGGACATGTCTCTAGTCAAATGGTCTTTAATAATAAATTAAATGTCATATTCTTTGGATTTCTGATGTTTTTAAAGACTATTTATTTATATAAAGTATATCTGAACTGTTAAACCTTGACTACTCCCAAATATTTCTATTTGAATAATATTAAAAACACTTCATTATTATTAAATAAGAATCTAATATAACCATGAGTTTACTATCTGGCCCTTAACTTGTATTACTTAATCATCTTAAACAGTTTATAATAGTAGCTAATAGAAGGACTGGGTCTAAGCCTTGTATTCTTAAATGTGTTTCATAGGCACAATGCCTATCTAGGAGTAATAATATTAATTTCAAATTTTGTATCAGTATACAAACTTTATATTAATGAAACACTTAGATCTGTATCAATTTGCATCAATTATAAAAATTTCTACCAATGTAAGATTGTGGTTATACAATGCATTGTTTAGAAATAAATTTAGTAATCCAGCCTATCTATTTCCTCCCTGTTCAAAATTATGATCACTTCCAAATATCCCTCAAAATGACAACCTATCTATAATTTATAAAATAACTGTAACCAGACACCCAAACTAAAGAATGGGACGATGATTCTCCACAACTTCTTCCTGTTGAACAGGGGCAACAAAAATTCTTTAAAGAGGTGGGAAAATTAGAAAAATTGGTTAGACTTAAGAAGGCTAACTTTAGTATCTGTTATCCAGTCTCTGTGTGCTTAGAAGGCTCAGGGCTTGACTGAAGTTCTGACTGGATCTGTCTGAAAGGATGGATGTAGCAAGTCTATTGAGAATCCACAGCAATTTCTGAAGCTGTTCTGGGTCAATCTACATGTAGCGGACAGGAATAATCTTTCCAGGGAAATTCAGGGTATTCTTACCGGAATGGGAGAAATTGGTGTACCAATGGCATACATTTGTTAGTATTTATTCTTCCCAATTTACTGATTTTTAGTATACCCTCAGGTAGTTTTAGAAGCCAACTTGAGCTATACTTGGTAATGAACCGGAACACATGTAAACAAATAAATATGATGTGTTGTGAACAGGACAGCTGGTAAATGTTCTATAAGTAAGGGAGGAAAATGTACAGTTTTACCTAAAACTTTTTCTCAGGGCCAGCCTGGTTGCAGTTGTTTCTCAGAGAGTGATGACGGCAGCCATTTCTACTTTGGGACATTTCCATGTATAGAGAACACAGATTCTTACGTATCAATTATTCATGAGCTCATCCCCACAGATATAAAAAGGCTGTACAGAACAAAAGCATATGCTTTAGATAGACAAAGAGATCTTTACTCTCAGTGATCGTGTGCTCTTGTTAAGAATGGAGTCTATAAAATGGCCTCAATGGTCATGCCATCTGCCCTGTTCAAAATGCAGCTTAGGCCCGCGATAAGACTTAGCTCCCAGGGCCATGTTGCTTGGGTTTGAATAGCAACTACATCAATTGTTACGGCTATAGACAAGAATAAATGCCATACCTTCAGTGTGCCCCAGTTTACTATCTGCAAAGTTGATTGCTGCAGCCATACAGTAGTGTGGTTCTAATGGTGATCTAATGGTGTAAACTGTAGAAGTGATCTATAAAGCACACTTTAACCCTGGTGGTTCTTAGTAAGTATTATATAAATATTCACACCCCATCACCTTAACAAGATAAATTACCCTTGGCCATTTTGAGCTTTTCTCCTTCAAGAAGATTAATTCAGCAGTCAGGATCTGGTCTAAACAAGGTCAAGAGGCAGAGAGAGAGAGAGAGAGAGAGTCCAGGATTTTGTGATGTCATATATAAGAAAGTTATGTTATTTTGTGAGGGACAGTTATTCTATTAAGGAGCAAGTTGTAACTGAAATACAAATGACTGCGATAAATGGAGAACAGCACCACTTCTGAGCTCGATCCTTCGAGCTTCAGTTAAGTTAGGAGGTTAAGATGACCTCTGCCCTTTCTCTAAGAAGCATGGTGAGGGGTAAGTGAGCATAAACTCCCCCTAAATCCTCAAGTGTCCTTGGCCACTAGATCCAGGTGTGTCTCCTACAAGCGCCTATGTTAATGCTTCCCCCTCAGACTCTGTGATGGATGAAATTGATCCTCCAAAATTATCTTCACAAAATTATCTTTCTGCAGTTTAAATGAATCATTCCAGTTCATATTCATAACAACCAAAAGACTAAGTCAATATAAAAGTTCTGGTGCCCTGTGTGAGACTTTTATGAGGTACCAGTTTTGGTAATACAGTATCTGCAACCTGTAAAAAAAAGTAAAACGCAATAAAATAAAGTATATCTGTGTTTTATTTCTAAATGACCTATGATACCTAGTATAAATACTGTCCAAATGGTATTTATTTGGACAGAGCTGGAAGGTTGATGGCCCTGAAGACATATGCTGTGGCCTCTGGGCCCAGCTCCTCCAGGTCCTATCTTTACCCCCTCTATCAAGAACAAGAGACTGCAAGAAAGACGTACAGTAGACTTCCCATATCCATGGGTGCTACATCTGAAAATGCAGCGAGCCACAAACTAAAAACAGGAAAAATTCTTTTATTAAATATGAAAGACTTTCATTATTTTTAAAGAGTATAGTATAGTAATTATTTGCACAGTATTTGTATAGGTATCATAAATAACATAGAAGTAAAAATATACTTTTATTGAGCTTTACTTTTTATGTTTCGCATTGTATTTTTATTTCTGTAAACATTTTAAGTTTTATTCAAAAAATTCACAAATATATTATGACTCTAGTTTTCTTTTTCCATCTCCTCTGCAATACTGTACTTTTAGATATACTGCATGTTTGTGAGAATCCTTACATTAGTAAGTCTTTGGTATAATTTTTTCCTCGTATTGTAATTCATTTTGTGTAGCTGGTCATGGTTTGGTGATGCTATCAATGTTTCAAACATTTGTATCGCATTTTTCATGGTGGTCTATGATCAATGATTTTTTTTTGGAGGTACTGAAGATTGAACCCAGAGTCTCTTAGGCACATCCTATTGTGGAGTCACATCCATCTTAATGATCAGTGATTATTTCTGTTACTATCTTTAACTATAGGGAGATGTGCTGAACTACACACATGTGTGGGGTCTGTTTGCACTGTCCCACTGACCAAACACGTCCACATCTCTCTCCTCACATGTTTCCTTACTCCTAGTATTGGGTAAATTTATTATAGCTGTTCCTAAGAATTCAAGAAGAAAGTGAATGTCACTTATCTTGTTTTACAGAGTTTTTTATTATATTTTAATTGTGTGTGTGTGTGTGTGTGTGTGTGTGTGTGTGTGTGTGTGTCCAGGTAGCTACGGAGGCTAGCAGGTTCCCAGAGAGGCCATAAGCATGAGTTCCCTTGGAACTGGAGTTGCAGCCATTGTGAGCCTCCCAGTGTGGGTCCTAGGGACTGAACTGGGCTCATAAGAACAGCACACTCTTCACCACTGAGCCTCCTCTCCATCTCTGTTCACCTCACTGTCAATCAAAAGCTACAAAGGATTGATTCATGATGGAAGTGTGTGAAAAATCAAGACAACTGGACGGCTGAGCCTCCCTTCAAGTTGGTGATGATGAAATAGAAGCTCTTGAAAATAAAAAATACTCATCAATGATCCCATGAACAATATGAAAGCAAAGCTGACTTTGTTCTTCTCTGGGCAAGGTCTCACTGCATAGACAGAAAGTCAAATCACGGTAGCATTCCCTTCAGCCTGTTAAAGAACAAAACCCAGAAGCTGTCATTTTTGGAAGACTTCAAAAAGTGAGTGAAAAGTTTGAATCCAGCAGAGGTTGATTTCGTGAAGCTTGAGGCAGGAGAGCATCTCCATGGCATAAAAGCGTCAGCTGAAGCATCGATTGATTGTTGGTGTAGGAACTGCCACTGGGTTATCCTGGAGGTCTAGCTAAGGCTAACTGCAAAAACACCTACACTAGAAAAGGATCCAAAGGCCAAATACATCAGCCTTCCTTGGATTCAGTTATGATGTGTAAGTCCTTCATGATTGAGGATTCAATGCCTGCCTTGAAAGCTTCAAAGAATAGGCAGCTCACTTGGAGCTGGTGACTGTGTGGGAACCGTCATTCACGTGCCATGCTGAAAGCTCAGGGCCCTTGTGAATTGTATGAACTGTACTTGACTTCTGATTGGTAAGGAGAACAATACAACCTGGATGATGTTAGAACCTAGTGGGGAAACCCCCACCCAATTCCCGATTCGGCATGCACCCAAAAAATCACGAAGGACCATCTTGATGTAAATACATGAGGTCATTTAATTACGGAGCTCCAGACAGACATGCATCCCACACAGGAGATAATGGATGTCGGGCCACGAGGCTCGAAAGCTAGGGGTGTGGAATTCAGCATAGCGACACACTATTGGCTTATTCAAACATCAGCAGAAAAATTACATGTACGTGCAGGGTGTCAGAGTTCTGTGAGTTGTTGACTCAGTTCAGATAGCCCTGTTATGGCCTCACATTCCTCTTTATCTTATGGTCAAGATGTTCCCAGGAATGTTTTAACTACGAGGCATACCCAGGTTTGTTTTTCTCTATTCTCAGCCCCGGGCAGCCTCTAGGCTCACAAACAACCAGCAATTTCTGAGTACTTTATATGACTTACAGGTCTTGAAATTTCATCTTTCTTTCATTGACAATGTTTGCTAACCACCTTATTTACTGAATATTCTTTTTTAAAAAAGTTTTATTTTAAGCCAGGTGTGGTGGCACTCGCTTTTAATCCCAGCACTTGGGAGGCAGAGGCAGGTGGATTTCTGAGTTCAAGTCCAGCCTGGTCTACAAAGTGAGTTCCAGGACAGCCAGGGCTATATACAGAGAAGCCCTGTCTCGAAAAATAAAATAAAATAAAATAAAATAAATTCATTTTAAAACACATTTTTCATGCAATGTATATAATGAAATATTTACCTCCACTTCCCCCTTCAAATTCCTCATATTTACCTAACATGACCTCTCACAACTTCATATTTAAGAGACATTTTATTTTAAAGTGTGTGTGTGTGTGTTGTCAGATTGCCACTTTGGAGTTACAGGAGTTGGAGTTATAGGCAGTTATGAACTGCTTTATGTGGGCACTGAGAACCAAACTCAGGTCCCCTGCAAGAGCAGCACATACTTTTAACTGTGGAGCCATATACATCTCCACTTCTGATAGCCTGTTAGGTCTGGCTAGAGACACCCATGTGTGCATTGGTGTGGAGCCATTCACTAAAGCAACCTATCAGAAGGACCTATCAGAGTCTACCTTCTCAATGAAGCATAATTCCTTCTTCTCCAGCATTGTCAAGGACTCCTCAGTATTGGATGGGGCTTGAAGATAATCTGCCCTATGTATGTCACAGGTTTTACTAATGTGATACTATGTAAGCCTCATGCAGGTAAACACAGTTGTTGTGAAAGCATGACTGTGATAGCTGTGTTGTGTCCAGAAGGTAGACTGTTGAAGCATCCCTTGCCTCCTTACTCTGGCTTTTACAGGTTTTGACCTCATCTTCTGTGACATTCCCTAAACGTTGGTGGTGATGGGTGAATACAGATGTCCCATATAGGACTAAGCTCTGAGTCTCTCATTCTCAACTCTTTGGCTAGTTATACATCTCTCCATAGATCGCTGCTCAAGGACGCTCTTCTTTTCATTTTTTAAAAAATGTTAATTTTTATTAGATATTTTCTTCATTTACATTTCAAATGCTATCCTCTTTCCTAGTTTCCTCTCTGAAAGTCCCCTATACTCTCCCTCGCACTGCCTCCCAACCCACCCACTCCCACTTCCTGGCCCTGGCATTCCCCTGTACTGGGCATATAATGTCCGCAAGACCAAGGGCCTCTCTTCCCATTGATGGCCTACTAGGCCATCCTCTGCTACGTATGCAGCTAGAGACACAAGCTCTGGGGTGTACTGGTTAGTTCATATTGTTGTTCTTCTTATAGGGTTTCAGACCCCTTTAGCTCCTTGAGTACTTTCTCTAGCTCCTTCATTGGGGGACCTGTGTTCCATCCAATAGATGACTGTGAGCATCCACTTCTGTATTTGCCAGCCACTGGCATAGCCTCACAAGAGATAGCTATGTTCATAGCAGCCTTATTTATAATAATCAGAACCTGAAAAGAACACAGATGTCCCTCAACAGAGGAATGGATACAGAAATTGTGGTACATTTACACAGTGGAGTACTACTCAGCTATTAAAAACAATGAATTTATGAAATACTTAGGCAAATGGATGGATCTCGTACTGGCTAGTTTTGTGTCAACTTGACACAGCTGGAGTTATCACAGAGAAAGGAGCTTCAGTTGAGGAAATTCCTCCATGAGATCCAACTGTAAGGCATTTTCTCGATTAGTGGTCAAGGGGGAAAGGCCCCTTGTGGGTGGGACCATCTCTGGACTAGTAGTCTTGGGTTCTATAAGAGAGCAGGCTCAGCAAGCCAGAGGAAGCAAGCCAGTAAAGAACATCCCTCCATGGCCTCTGCATCAGCTCCTGCTTCTTGACCTGCTTGAGTTCCAGTCCTGGCTTCCTTGGTGATGAACAGCAGTATGGAAGTGTAAGCCTAATAAACCCTTTCCTCTCCAACTTGTTTCTTGGTCATGATGTTTGTGCAGGAATAGAAACCCTGAATAAGACAGATCTGGAGGATATTATCCTGAGTGAGATAACCCAATCACAAAAAAAAAACCACACATGATATGCACTCACTGATAAGTAGATATTAGCCCAGAAACCTAGAATACCCAAGATACAATTTGCAAAACACATGAAACTCAAGAAGAAGCAAGACCAAAGTGTGGATACTTAGATCCTTCTTAGAATGGGGAACAAAATACCCAAGGAAGACGTTACAGAGACAAAGTTCAGAGCTGAGACAGAAGGAAGGACCATCCATAGACTGCCCTACCTGGGGATACATCCTATAAACCACCACTAAACCTAGACACTATTGCATATGCCAGCAAGATTTTGGTGACAGGACTCTGATATAGCTAAAGGATGTTTTCCTAATTGAGGTTGAGAGACCCTCCCCCAAATTATGGATATAATCAGAAACATTCAGAAGAGTGTTCAGCAAAATGCAATAGCAGGCTCTTCCATAGGACCTATGACCTCCTCAGCCATGGGCATTTGACTAGGGTTACAATACAAGGCATAAAATGAACTCCTCTGGAACAGGTCTCAGATCTAATTAGAAAGCAGTTGGTTGCTCCATCAGAGTCATGCCACTGTTGCTTCAATGAGCACATCGTGCCTGGAGGATTGACCCTGTAGCATGCAGTCCCTATCAGTGGGTAGGATAATTGACATCTTTCTTCTTAGAAGCTTCTTTAACTTATTTTAGCACAGTAAACACTAGCCAGTGTGGAGGAAATGTCCTGTCCTACTGAGATTGCTTTCTCTATGTCCTGCAGCTAAAGTGTGTGGTGTCTTCAGCAGTAGGGTATTAGCATGTACTTTTGGGAGGTAACAAGGGAAAGTGGTAATGTCCTGTGTTGTTCAAGACCTCTGAGGCCTCTCTGATTAATAAGTCATAGAGAAGTGTCCATACTCTGCACTGCAATTTCCAATTACTAGCCCATGTCCTATAGTAGTGATATTATTCCCCCTGGCAGGGTAATTCCATTTGAACTTTTCAAAATTGCACCTTGAAATTAGCATTTTAAATAGATTGTTTCCACAGACCTTTCCATGCATCTTTAGTTTTCAGTTAGACCCACCCATGACCCTGCCTTCCTTTTGTAGATGCATTTGCATGGCTTGATAAGTGAGAGTTACTTGCCCCAGCTCTGCTTTTAGTAGACCAGGGTATCAGCATGAAGCCTTCTCTTTCAAATTCCATACCCACCATCAGGATATGGTCTCCACATCCCATCTCGGACATCTGGCAGTATTTTCTAAAAGGTTGGTTAGAGTATGGTGTTGGGAGAAGGTAGTTAATTTATTTTAAATACAGATGCACCAGTCTCTGCTCATGTGGAATTCTCCATCGGTATCATGGGGGAGGGGTGATAGTACTGGGGTCTGAGTTTTAATCAACAATCTAGTTGATTCTAACAAAAGAGATCTGTGTGAAACTATACCAAGGGACATCCCCTCCAGTTCCAGTCCTGTAGCAAGCTCCGTTTCAGCCAATCAAGTCTGTCTCTCTTCCACATTTACCATTCCACAATGAAAACATAGCTCAGGCTACCGCGTTTCCATTTTTTTTTTTAGACCACTCTTGACATTCCAAGAAACTGTTTTGGACTTTGGACTTTTAACTTGTCAGCTACTCAGCTACTGCCCCTCCCCCACTACTTTATCATGAAATATCTCTAGTACTATAAACATATTTACATAAAGGAGTCCTTTGCAGAGATACAAAATGCAGCATTTAGATTTTTTTTTTAATCACATCGCTAAGGATTCATTTTTACCTCCCAGGTAGGTGCAGGTGTGGTCTACACAGGAAGAGCCTCATTTAAACCAGCGCCTGAGGAAAAAGCTCACTGTTCCAGTGAGCTCCAAACCTCAACATGCTCCCTAGTTCACCTTTCCTCAGCCTCTGCTTGTCAGCAGCACTGCCACCTACTGCCAGAATCCCCCAAACCTCTCCCTCTCTCCCTGATTTCACCCTTTCTTCTCTGAATGGCTGCAGTTGTCCACTGGCAGCTTTCCCACAGCCACTCTTCAAATCTATTTCTGCTAAGACTGAACTTAGGCCTGATTTCTCAACCCTGCTTTAGTCCTCGGGGGCTTCCTGTTGCCAGCTAGATGAATTTTCAATGCTTCAAGATGGTGACCAAACTCTCTCACGAGTAACGCCTGGTTCAGCCTCTCCTTGTCCTGTCTTTCTCTCCCTTTATGTACTGGTTGTACTGAGCTAATCCTACTATTTAGTATAGCTTTGACTTCACACACCAGTTATTTCTTCCTGAAATTCTTTCTCTCTTCATTTTACCTGGTTTATTCATTTGCATCTTTGAAACTCAGACTGCCTTCGTCACCTTGAAGAGTCACATCAAGAGCGGTAAGGGAGCTCAACTCTATTCCTCCATAGCCCCTGAACTTGTTTTCCTGGTGTTTCTCTGAATCCTGTGTGCCTGGCATTAAATCCTCAAAGTGTGGGTGGGTAGCAATTGGTTCTTTTTAATCTATCCCCAGAAGCTACTGGAGCCCTTGGCACATGACGAGCGTTCAAAAAAGCAGTTCCTGCACTAAACTTGAGATCTTCATCCCAAGGTTGAGGACGCTAATTAGTATTAAAATGCACAAAAAAGCAGGTGTCCAGGAAGGAACTATAGAGAAAACATGGCCTTGATAATCCACCAATGGGGTAATTATTTCTAAATAAGTCAGATGAACCAGAGCTGTTCCTAAAAGATGCCCAAACAACCAGTCAGTTCTTTGGGAACGTCAGCCAGTTGGCATCACGGGAACCCAAACATTCAACAAGTCATCCCACTGGGCTCGTGGCATTTCAGCAGGTGTCTGTGAAGCCTGTGATCAAGGAATTACTGATCACATTTGTTTACTTCTCCCTTCTCCCTCTTGCCTTTCCTCTACCACACAGCAAACCTACGTTGTGGCGTTTCCGCACTGGTGTGGAACCAGAAATGGAAATGCATGCTCATTTGAGAAAATGCTCCGAACCCAGATAATAAACATAGAATCCATGGAAAAGCCTACATATGAAAGAGTAAGTTGAACCAAGTTTCTGTGTAGCGGGGGCCCCTTTCAGGTTCTGGACACGTGGCCTCCCTGTCTGAATGGACAGAAAGTCTGAATGAGCAAGGGCAGCTAACAGCAACCCAAACAACACGGCCATTCTCACTCTGCTCAGACCATCCTTCGGAGGGGCCTGCTCCAGGGACGGACTCTCCATGCTAAGTAACTCCTATTCTTCATTCATGTTGACTTGATGGCTGGAGCCAGGTGAAAAGACAATTAACCCAAACAGCCGAACTGAACGTGAAGCTTCACTAACGAGGTGGTTTGTTTTCTAAGCCCAGTGGGGCATTGTAAGACCCTGAGTGAGTGCCACTTTCTAGAACCGCGTCCTTTATGCAAAGGGAAAATTATTAAAGAAAATGGGGGTGGGTGGCAAAGGAGTCCTTTGGTGGGCTGTTTTCCACTTTGGTCGTGTTGTGTGCTTTCTTGCAGGCGACTTTTGGGCAAATACTGCATCTTCGGCCAGGAGAAGTTGGCGGAGTACAAAAGGGCTTTTGAAGCAGCGAGTGTAAATTCAGACTCCTTTTCTTCCTTCCTTCCTTCCTTTCTTCGCCTCCTCTCTTCTTCTATGTCTGCAGACCGCTCAGTGGAAATAATAAGCACCATTGCTTGCCATCCGCCTCCCATGAATTACTCAAACATCAAATGCAGCTCGAGAAAGGAGGCACGCTTTATTCTCTTCTGCAAAAGTCTCTCTGCCCATTCTTTATTTACATGTTGGGAAGCTATGCAATAGACATCCCATCAACACACACACACACACACACACACACACACACACACACACACACACTCACACACATCCATTAAACAAATTAAAAGGGATGGGGCTGACTAACGTAGTACTCTTGGAATCCTCAATTTGATTAGTCTGAGTTTAATACACAAAAGCTGGAGTAGGAGGGGCCAACTGCTCTTTAATAACCTGTACAATTAAGTTATGTGGATGAATCTAACTATTCTGTGCTTCTTAACAGAGCCCTATTATCTGATTACTTATAACAGAAAGTTGTTTCTTCAGCAGCGTTTCTGAGCTCGCCCCTGCAAGGTTCCCTCCCTGTGGCTGATAATACGTTTCAGTGGATGTTTCTTTCCCCTTTCTGGAATTGTTTTTCTGTGTCATGAGCTTTTGCTTCAAAAATTTTCAAATAGTTTTTAGCTTCTTGGGAGCTCTTGTCTTCCAGCCCTCTTGAAATCTGGGTTCAGGAAAGGTAGTGTGATTAGGAAACTTTCTTTCCCCTTGCATAGTTGCATTTGGGGTGAGCTTTGCTTAATTGTCTTAATGCATTTTAGAACATGGAGAGCATCCTGCTCTTTTCGTTATGGGGGAGGCTCTGACTCATAAGGTCTGAAGACTGTACAGATGGTTCACTGGCTAGGGATACACAACACTTTTTTCAGAGGATCAAGTTTTGATCACTAGCTTCCAGGTCTAGTGCCTCACAACTTCCTGTAACTCCTGCTCCAGGTGATCCGAGGCATCTGATCTCCACGGATGGACAGACACACACACACACACACACACACACACACAAATTCACACCTCAAAAATAATGGTGGTTGTGGTGATGGTGGTGGTGGTGATGATTTTGATGATGCTGATAAATCTTTAAAAGGATTGATCTTTACTCATTTAAACATTAAAGGGCTATTGTGTCCGGAACTGGAATAATGTGGCTTGATTTTCTAGGAATCAGGCTCCCATGCCATGTTTATTTCTCTCTGAGTATTGCTTGTTTTAGATGGAGTTTTGCTATTTGCTCAAGTTGACTTCAAACCCACAATCCTGTGCCACCCTGCTGTACAGTTAAGATCATAGAATTGTGGGTATTTATGACAACACCTGGATTACAAATTATCATTCTTTTATGAGGAGAGTATGTCTGCCATGAGGGATTTTTCCTCCCTCATGGTTGGAATAGAACTCAAGCCATCACATATTAAGCATAACATTTAACATCTCCAGCCCTCCACATATAAAGAAATGTGTCTTCTGCTGCCTTTACTTAAAAGTCACAGTGCAGGCAGATGCTGTCCTAATAGAGGAATATATAGTTCAGGGAATAGTGTCCCAGGCTACAGGGTGGTGGAGTAAAAATTGAACAAATGGCACAGATACAAAGTGTGCAAAAAAATTTTTTTTTCCTGCTAGCTTCTACTGCGACTGCTACTGGGCCTGAGCTGCTCTTGGGAAATCAGGACTACCTGTTTCTGTCCCAGGTGCAGATGAGCAAAGAGTAGTGAATTACTCGGGGGGCAGGGGATGAGGGGGAGGGGACCACTGTTAAATGCAGACAGTGGCAGCTTCTTACTGGCACACAAGCTCTGAGATTTCAATATGGTCTCCCCACTTGGCTGACAGATTGTACTTTGTTTTAGTGTAGAATATTTTGGGAGAGAGGAGTCCAGATACCTGAGCCAGACAGTTTGATGTCAATCTCATCTCTGTCCCTCTCACTTTGATGGGGCTAGATATGATATATACATCTCTATGCCTCAGCTTTCTCAGAAATAGGTAATAATGATCCCACAAGAAGTTGCTATCAGAGTTGAATGTCACTTCCTCCATGGCTGAGGGAACCTCGTAGAAAAGAGGACAAAGAGAAGTAAGTGCCAGAGGAAAGTATGGATTGTTGGAGAAAGATGTCTCCAGACACAACGTGACCATGGCTGTTGCACTCTTGAATTCATCATAGCCATGGTAGCCTGCGCAAGGTCTGCATGAGATAGGGCATAGTAACACACTATTTGGGAGAGGATAGGGACACACAAGGCTGCACCACTTCCCTGAGGAATTATTAACACTTTCTGGAAAAGGCAATGAGATTTTCTTCAGTGGTGTAGCCACTGGTAAGGTATCCTTGTTTTTGTAAAGAACCTCTTACCCATGCTCTTGCGAATAGCTCCAAAGAACCTCATTGGGTCATACGAAGAAATAGAAAGTTAAAAGACAGATGTAAGATTATACATCCAGGCCAGAAGTGTGAACTTCTGCTTCCTCCACCATTGAGCACATTCTCTGTTCCTGTAACCCAATAGTGCTTTACTCTCTCCTGAGTATTCTAACCCTGAAATGGGAGTGAATGGGAGTGGATGTGAATTATCTGATTCTTTAAACAAATGTACTTATTTTATTTACCATTTATACACTTCATATTTCTCAATGTGCTTCAGCTCCCCAAGAGTATTTACTGGGAGTAAACAGCGAAACAGTTAATGGCTACATCCCAGAGGTAGCAGGGAATGAAGACTGGGAACTGTAAACCAGCAGGAGGAGACAGAGAAAGGCAACCTTGATGAAGCTGCAGAATCGTAGACACCTGACAGGAGGATGGTTATCAAGGTCAGTGGTCTCAATGGTAGCCAGTGTTCTGTGTCCAGTGTGCTTATGTAAAGAGCTAAACTTCAATATGTGATACTGTAGCTCTTATTAGCCAGCAAAGGCAGCACTGTTAGTCATGAGCTGAAAAATCTCAAAAACTGTCTGCAGTCTAGATTCACATCCGATGCAGAGCAAAGGGATGCAGAGCCTGGCTTTCTTCTTTCTGTGAAGAAGAGGGAATGCTTCCCTTTACTTAAGCCCATCCCCAGTCCCTAAAGATGTCTGAACATATCTACTATACTAGTGACAAAGATTTAAAAAAGGGAAAGATCAAGTTCTCGCCATGAGCTGATCCGGTAGAATAAGGTGAGAGGAAGTTAAATGGGAGACCCAAGTGTAGGAGTCACAACTGTAACCAAGAGACAGAGGTGATGAGCAAAGTTACACATAAATGCTTCCTCTTAGCAACAAAAAGAATCAATAGAGAAAGAAAGAGGACCGTTTGCTTAATGAAAACAATTGGCACGAGGAAAAGAAAAAACATGGGTGTCAGATGAAAGTTACAAAGAATGTTCAATTTCCTTCCCACCATGGTCTAGCATACAGGACAAAGGAAAAAGCTGTCTTGGTATGGGAGTTACCAAAGTTTCATCTTGGCAAGAACTGTGGTGATTTGGTGGGGAGGAGTGTTATTGTCTCAGGATAGGATTAAGGGGAATCATATTTTCTTTAAAAACCTTAGGGTGCCCATAGATGGTATTTCGATAAGCACTCTCCTATGCAAACTCAAGAGACCAAGGAAGCTGGAGGCCATGTGAATTCAGACTTACTTCTTAGAGTCTGCGACTTGTTGGTTCCTTGTTTATCAATGAGGGCATGAGATTGACGAGTCCACAGTAAATCATATTTCATTATCATATAAATATTCCATCTAGATTCCATTAAGAATGAAATGCAGCTCATCCAGCCGGACCAGCACCGGGGTAGCCAGAGCGCAGGGTCAGCTGAAACCCGCCAGCTACCCACGACCCCCGCCACAGGATTTTGAGACTGCTGGTGAGTGGAACACAGCTTCTGCTCCAGTCCAATCACGCGGGACCTGAGACTGCTCTGGTTGGGGAGGCAGAAATCCGGCCTACATAGGGCCACAAGCCTCTTCCGGTAAGAAAAGCACCGGGGTAGCTAGGGCGCAGGGTCGGCTGACATCCGCCAGCTACCCACGACCCCCGCCACAGGATTTTGAGACTGCTGGTGAGTGGAACACAGCTTCTGCTCCAATCTTTAAACAGTGACAACGACAACAACTAACCCCAGAGATTACCAGATGGCAAAAGGTAAACGTAATAATCTTACTAACAGAAACCAAGACCACTCACCATCATCAGAACCCAGCACTCCCACTTCGCCCAGTCCAGGGCACCCCAACACACCGGAAAAGCTAGACACGGATCTAAAAGCATATATCCTGATGATGGTAGAGGACTTCAAGAAGGACTTTAATAACACACTTAAAGAAATACAGGAGAACACTGCTAAACAGGTAGAAGACATTAAAGAGGAAGCACAAAAATCCCTTAAAGAATTGCAGGAGAACACTGCTAAAGAGTTACAAATCCTTAAAGAAAAACAGGATAACCTAATCAAACAGGTAGAAGTCCTTAATGAAAAACAGGAAAACACATCCAAACAGATGAGGGAAATGAACAAAACCATACTAGACCTAAAAAGGGAAGTAGACACAATAAAGAAAACCCAAAATGAGGCAACACTGGAGATAGAAACCCTAGGAAAGAAATCTGGAACCATAGATACCAGCATCAGCAACAGAATACAAGAGATGGAAGAGAGAATCTCAGGTGCAGAAGATTCCATAGAGAACATCGGCACAACAATCAAGGAAAATGTAAAATGCAAAAAGATCCTAACTCAAAACATCCAAGAAATACAGGACACAATGAGAAGACCAAACCTACGGATAATAGGAGTGGATGAGAATGAAGATTTTCAACTCAAAGGACCAGCAAACATCTTCAACAAAATTATAGAAGAAAACTTCCCAAATCTAAAGAAAGAGATGCCCATGAACATACAAGAAGCCTACAGAACTCCAAATAGACTGGACCAGAAAAGAAATACCTCCCTACACATAATAATCAGAACAACAAATGCTCTAAATAAAGATAGAATACTAAAAGCAGTAAGAGAAAAAGGCCAAGTAACATATAAAGGCAAGCCTATCAGAATTACACCAGATTTTTCACCAGAGACTATGAAAGCCAGAAGATCCTGGACAGATGTTATACAGACACTAAAAGAACACAAATTCCAGCCCAGGCTACTATACCCAGCCAAACTCTCAATTAACATAGATGGAGAAACCAAAGTATTCCACAACAAAACCAAATTCACACATTATCTCTCCACGAATCCAGCCCTTCAAAGGATAATAACAGAAAAAAACCAATACAAGGACAGGAACCACGTCCTAGAAACAACAAGAAGGTAATCCCTCAACAAACCTAAAAGAAGACAGCCACAAGAACAGAATGCCAACTTTAACAACAAAAATAACAGGAAACAACAATTACTTTTCCTTAATATCTCTTAATATCAATGGACTCAACTCCCTGATAAAAAGACATAGACTAACAAACTGGCTACACAAACAAGACCCAACATTTTGCTGCTTACAGGAAACTCATCTCAGAGAAAAAGATAGACACTACCTCAGAATGAAAGGCTGGAAAACAATTTTCCAAGCAAATGGTATGAAGAAACCAGCTGGAGTAGCCATTCTAATATCTGATAAGATTGATTTCCAACCCAAAGTCATTAAAAAAAGACAGGGAGGGACACTACATACTCATCAAAGGTAAAATCCTCCAAGAGGAACAATCAATCCTGAATATCTATGCTCCAAATACAAAGGCAGCCACATTCATTAAAGAAACTTTAGTAAATCTCAAAGCACACATTGCACCTCATACAATAATAGTGGGAGACTTCAACACACCACTTTCACCAATGGACAGATCATGGAAACAGAAACTAAACAGGGACACAGTGAAACTAACAGAAGTTATGAATCAAATGGATCTGGCAGATATCTACAGAACATTCTATCCTAAAACAAAAGGATATACCTTCTTCTCAGCACCTCATGGTACCTTCTCCAAAATTGACCACATAATTGGTCACAAAACAGGCCTCAACAGATACAAAAATATTGAAATTGTCCCATGCATCCTATCAGATCACCATGGACTAAGGCTGATCTTCAATAACAAAATAAATAATAGAAAGCCAACCTTCACGTGGAAACTGAACAACACTCTTCTCAATGATACCTTGGTCAAGGAAGGAATAAAGAAAGAAATTAAGGACTTTTTAGAGTTCAATGAAAATGAAGCCACAACATACCCAAACTTATGGGACGCAATGAAAGCATTTCTAAGAGGAAAACTCATAGCTCTGAGTGCCTCCAAAAGGAAACTAGAGAGAGCACACATTAGCAGCTTGACAACATACCTAAAAGCACTAGAACAAAAGGAAGCAAATTCACCCAAGAGGAGTAGACGGCAGGAAATAATCAAACTCAGGGGTGAAATCAACCAAGTGGAAACAAGAAGAACTATTCAAAGAATCAACCAATCAAGGAGCTGGTTCTTTGAGAAAATCAACAAGATAGATAAACCCTTATCCAGACTCACTAGAGGGCACAGGGAAAGCATCCTAATTAACAAAATCAGAAATGAAAAAGGAGACATAACAACAGATCCTGAAGACATCCAAAACATCATCAGATCCTTCTACCAAAGGCTATACTCAACAAATCTGGAGAACCTGGATGAAATGGAGAAGTTCCTAGACAGATACCAGGTACCAAAGTTGAATCAAGATCAGGTTAATGATCTAAACAGCCCTATATCCCCCAAAGAAATAGAAGCAGTCATTAATAGTCTCCCAACTAAAAAAAGCCCAGGACCAGATGGGTTTAGTGCAGAGTTCTATCAGACCTTCAAAGAAGATCTAATCCAAGTTCTTCACAAACTATTCCACAAAATAGAAACAGAAGGTACTCTACCCAACTCATTCTATGAAGCCACAGTTACTCTGATACCTAAACCACAAAAAGACCCAACAAAGATAGAAAACTTCAGACCAATATCCCTTACTAATATTGTTGCAAAAATCCTCAATAAAGTTCTTGCTAACCGAATCCAAGAACACATCAAAACAATCATCCATCCTGACCAAGTAGGTTTCATCCCAGGGATGCAGGGATGGTTCAATATACGGAAATCCATCAACGTAATCCAGTATATAAACAAACTCAAAGACAAAAACCACATGGTCATCTCGTTAGATGCGGAAAAAGCATTTGACAAGATCCAACACCCATTCATGATAAAAGTCTTGGAAAGATCAGGAATTCAAGGCCCATACCTAAACATGATAAAAGCAATCTACAGCAAACCAGTAGCCAACATCAAAGTAAATGGTGAGAAGCTTGAAGCAATCCCTCTAAAATCAGGGACTAGACAAGGCTGTCCACTTTCTCCATACCTATTCAACATTGTACTTGAAGTCCTAGCCAGAGCAATTCGACAACAAAAGGAGATCAAAGGGATACAAATTGGAAAAGATGAAGTCAAAATATCACTTTTTGCAGATGATATGATAGTATATATAAGTGACCCTAAAAATTCCACCAGAGAACTCCTAAGCCTGATAAACAGCTTCGGTGAAGTAGCGGGATATAAAATTAACTCAAACAAGTCAATGGCCTTTCTCTACACAAAGAATAAACAGGCTGAGAAAGAAATTAGGGAAACAACACCCTTCTCAATAGTCACAAAAAATATTAAATATCTTGGCGTGACTCTAACTAAGGAAGTGAAAGATCTGTATAATAAAAACTTCAAGTCTCTGAAGAAAGAAATTATAGAAGATCTCAGAAGATGGAAAGATCTCCCATGCTCATGGATTGGCAGGATCAACATTGTAAAAATGGCTATCTTGCCAAAAGCAATCTACAGATTCAATGCAATCCCCATCAAAATTCCAAATCAATTCTTCAACGAATTAGAAAGTGCAATCTTCAAATTCATCTGGAATAACAAAAACCCTAGGATACCAAAAACTCTTCTCAAGGATAAAAGAACCTCTGGTGGAATCACCATGCCGGACCTAAAGCTTTACTACAGAGCAATTGTGATAAAAACTGCATGGTACTGGTATAGTGACAGACAAATAGACCAATGAAATAGAATTGAAGACCCAGAGATGAACCCACACACCTACGGTCACTTGATCTTCGACAAGGGAGCTAAAAACATCCAGTGGAAGAAAGACAGCATTTTCAACAAATGGTGCTGGCACAACTGGTTGTTAACATGTAGAAGAATGCAAATCGATCCATTCCTATCTCCTTGTACGAAGGTCGAGTTTAAGTGGATCAAGGAACTACACATAAAACCAGAGACACTGAAACTTATAGAGGAGAAAGTGGGGAAAAGCCTTGAAGATATGGGCACAGGGGAAAAATTCCTGAATAGAACAGTAATGGCTTGTGCTGTAAGATCGAGAATTGACAAGTGGGACCTCATGAAACTGCAAAGCTTCTGCAAGGCTAAAGACACCATCAATAAGACAAAAAAAACCACCAACAGATTGGGAAAGGATCTTTACCTATCCTAAATCAGATAAGGGACTAATATCCAATATATATAAAGAACTCAAGAAGGTGGACTCCAGAAAGTCAAATAACCCCATTAAAAAATGGGGCTCAGAACTGAACAAAGAATTCTCACCTGAGGAATACCGAATGGCAGAGAAGCACCTGAAAAAATGTTCAACATCCTTAATCATCAGGGAAATGCAAATCAAAACAACCCTGAGATTCCACCTCACACCAGTCAGAATGGCTATGATCAAAAATTCAGGTGACAGCAGATGCTGGCGAGGATGTGGAGAAAGAGGAACACTCCTCCGTTGTTGGTGGGATTGCAAGCTTGTACAACCACTCTGGAAATCAGTCTGGCGGTTCCTCAGAAAATTGGACATAGTACTACCGGAGGATCCAGCAATACCTCTCCTGGGCATATATCCAGAAGTTGTCCCAACCGGTAAAAAAGACACATGCTCCACTATGTTTATAGCAGCCCTATTTATAATAGCCAGAAGCTGGAAAGAACTCAGATGTCCCTCAACAGAGGAATGGATACAGAAATTATGGTACATTTACACAATGGAGTACTACTCAGCTATTAAAAAGAATGAATTTATGAAATTCCTAGCCAAATGGATGGACCTGGAGGGCATCATCTTGAGTGAAGTAACACAATCACAAAAGAACTCACACAATATGTATTCACTGATAAGTGGATATTAGCCCAAAACTTAGGATACCCAAGATATAAGATACAATTTGCTAAACGCATGTAACTCAAGAAGAATGACGACCAAAGTGTGGACACTGTGCCCCTTCTTAGAATTGGGAACAAAACACCCAGGGAAGAAGTTACAGAGACAAAGTTCGTAGCTGTGATGAAAGGATGGACCATTTAGAGACTGCCGTATCCAGGGATCCATCCCATAAGCAGCTTCTAAACGCTGACACCATTGCATACACTAGCAAGATTTTGCTGAAAGAACCCAAATATAGCTGTCTCTTGTGAGACGATGCTGGGGCCTAGCAAACACAGGAGTGGATGTTCACAGTCAGCTATTGGATGTATCACAGGGCTCCCAATGGAGAAGCTAGAGAAAATACCCAAGGAGCTAAAGGGATCTGCAACCCTATTGTTGGAACAACATGATGTACTAACCAGAACCCAGGAGCTCTTTTCTCTAGCTGCATATGTATGGAAAGATGGCCTAGTCGGCCATCAATGGAAAGAGAGGCCCATTGGACTTGCAAACTTTATATGCCCCAATATAGGGGAATGCCAGGGCCAAAAGAATGGGAATGGGTGGGTAGGGAAGTGGGGGGCGCTATGGGGGACTTTTGGGATAGCATTGGAAATGTAATTGAGGAAAATATGTAATAAAAATATTAAAAATTAAAAAAAGAATGAAATGCAATTACCCGGATTTTATAAAATTTGTAGCAGCCACTAGGGTGCTAATTTCTAGCTCCAAGAGCTACTCAGCTCCTGGATAGAAGAACACATACTTTGAAACTTTGTTTATAGAAAACTCTGTCTATGAAGTTCAATTATTGAGCAATACAAACCAACATGGCCATGCAGGTCAGTTGGTGGAAACATGAATGATTAACTTATGGGATGTGAGTTCAAGAGATACTCTGAGTGAAATTCAGATTCTATGCACAAACTAGGCTGATGTTAGCTTTAGAGTTGGGAAATTATGCCATGTTCTTTTGAAGAAATTTCCAGGAAAAAAATCCAAAGCTCTTGGAAAGAGTTCATAGAAAGTCACTGAAAGAGAACAACAAAATCTGGGGATGGTTGGTTAGAAAATGAAATGTCATCAACATTTCTGGATTTGATTACCAACACAGCAGTGAAGCAGCCCCTACAATGGAGGCTTGTCTTGGGGGTCATGAAACCTTTGGCAAGGCCTTTGCTTTTCTGAGTCTCTATTTCTCTATAAATACGGATATTGGAGGGCAGTGTCTGTGTGTATGTGTTTACTAAGAAACTGGGAGCAGAGAGTTCTACAAATTAATGCAGTTATTATTATTGCCATTATTGATTTTGTAACTTAATTCTGTCCACACAACTGCATAACTGCCTTTATTTCTATTGTTCGAATTATCACCTCTATCGTCAGAGTCAGAAATCTACACAGCATGAGACCTGCCTGATTCATGAGGCCTGGGATCTCCTTTTGCCTACAATTTGGGAAATGAATGAATGATTTTCTGAACTTGGATGAAGTGGGGATGCTCCAGACCAGTACCTGGGTTGAGAGCCATTGAGAAAAGCAAAGAGCCATCAGAGAAGTTCCTGGAGAGAAGATGCTTGGTATAGTCTAGGAACAGAGACCTGTGTGGCAGCAATATCTAAGAGAAAAGATAAAATATTCTTTGTCTTGATGAGAAATCTCAAAAAAGTCACTTAACTCTTTTGAATCAGTTGTACTAGAGGATCTATAAGATACCATGCTGCCTAAACTGGATTGTTGGGAATATTAGGAGAAGGGTTGCTTGTGTGCATGTGTGTGCTCATATGTTTTACTCTGAATTGAAGGGAGTTTTCCCTGTAAGATATCCTTGGGCTCTGAATAGTTTGATGCTTTATCCACTACTACACACACATGTATGTTCACAACCACACCATATACTGAACTGAAGTGAATAGATTGGTGTCTAACTCAGAGATAAGAAGAAAAGGGTTAGAAATGGGAACAGGGGATCAGAGTGAGTGTCACATGCAGTGAGTACTGTGCTGAGGAGTATGTATTCTACGGGAATACACAAACTCCTGGATTCAGTCCTTAGTTTGGTTTAAGTCCGATGCAGTGGAATATGCTTGTAATTTCAGCATTTGGGGGTTTGAGGCAGGAGTGCCAAGAGTTCAAGGCTATTCTTGGCTGTACACATAGTTTGAGGCCAGCCTGGGCTCCATGACCTCTCACCTCAGAAACAAAGCAAAACAACAGAAACAAAGAGAGGGAAAAGAACTCCAACTTAGATGAGTGCACTGAGTCTGCCTTTAGTCTCAGCTTTGGAATATGTTGCCACTGGTGGTAACCATACTGGAATCACATATACATTATGTATTATACATATATTACACATATGCATTATCCTCGGCTCAAAGAACTTGTTATCTTCTTACTCTAGTTCCAGCATTCTTAATAACTCTAAAGTTCCCTTTTATGCTTACTCTTTTCACTACTCCATTTCAAAGAGTGCAAACAACCTTTCCTAGATGGCTCTTCAGAATGTATGTCTTCCAAATCAATGTCAGCCTTTTAGAAAAGGCTTCCAATGTGGCAAATAAAAGAATAAAGTACCCATCATTCCTATTTTTCTCTTACTCCCCAATAAAGACACATGCACATATGAACTTAGGAAAATTCAAAGCATGGAAGTTGTATATAATTAAGTCATAAGAGAGTAAGAGCTGTTGAAAACATATCATGGTATTCCTACACACATTTATGCACATTATGACATGTTCCTGGGGTCAACAGTGAAGGAGAGGCAGTTTGTCACTTCCACTGAGTTTGGCTGGAGCGTCATTGTAAGCTTACTCCCAGAGGTAGGAATTTATCAGGACGCCAGTGAGTCTAAAATAAGATTCTGCTTAGAGAAATGACTGACATGTAAATCAAGGATCTGACCATAATGGTCAGAACCTAAGTAGATGGGGGCTAGTAAGGGGATACTTAAATAAGCATGGCTGACCGTGAGCATGACTCTCATGACGATGGAGCTCAAGACACTTTGTCAAATTTACCTGAACTTAAGAAAGGACTTTGGAGATGTCAACTTGAGGCTTCATGTCCATTTGGGGGAATTAGATTGTGCCACAATGGATTAGTCCTGAACTGATGCCCTAGAGAAGAGTCTGGTTTGGTGGATCATACCTACGAAGGATGAAGTCAGGGCCATGTTCTCAAGTGCCATGAATTGTTTCTTTATGTGGACTATGGCTTCTCAAGATCGTAAGCACCTGATGCCAGGCATGGGCCTGGATTTTCGAGTGCTATTACCTTTCTTGCTCACTAGGCACAAAGTAGTTGAAAAGCTAACTTAACAAGATTTTTTTCCCCAAGGAATTTGTTAAAGGGGACTAGGAAGGAATAATCCATCCATTTGCTGTGTTATTTGAGTCTGAGGTTTTGCCAGCTGTTGTCTTCACACAGTCTTTGGACCTCCAAGATTTGTTATTGCCTTGAACAAACACCTGCATCCTTCATCACATCACAGATGGATTTCAGTGTGAGCTCTCCTATCACTCCTCTTCCCCCTAGGTATGAAGTTCTTCCAGCAAGGCTGTGTCACCCTTTTAAACTTTGCCACCACTGGGGACTGAGCATTTAAATATCTGAGCCTGTGGGGGACATCTCTCATGTCAACCACCATAGGGGGCCAAAGTGACCATGACTCAAAACACACAACACTTCACTGGGATCTGGGATGTGCACTAAGACCAATCAAAGGAGCATATATAATTTTACTTCAATACTGTTTTTCCAGGTCTGTAGTATGACGAAAAACTTTATGATACATCCACAGCAGTATTTGAAATGTTGAAACTCTTCTCTTCTCAGGGCATTTTATTAGTAATGGAAAGTGGAAACCCAGAATTGACACCTTACAGACAGGACAAAGACAGAATATCTGGAAGAGGTGACACCTCTTCTTGCCTGTTGTGCTCACTGCCACCTATGTCTGCTCACAAGCAACGGTAGTCTGAAGCACACGACAGGAGAGCCTTGCTGCATAGGGGGCAATAAAGCTTGCATGAAGCAGGGGTGGGTTTGTTCCTTGAAGCTCAACTTGTATCCCGGAAATAACGGGTTGCCTGATTCCTTCCACTCTCTGCACATCACACCTCAATCTGTCATTGATTGGGCCTTGATGAAGCACCCTTTCCACGGAGCAGGATCAATTTAGCCAATTTGTCTGACTTAGATGCTGCTAAGATCCGTTCCTTCAAGGCCAGGATTGGCAAAGGGGCAAACGTCGTGCATTGCTCTATTTAATTAAAGCTGCTCCTGGTTCAATTAGTAAAATTCTTTCCATCTTTGTCTGACAGTTCTGTAAGCAAAAGGAACCTCTGATAGACAACAAATGTCAAATGGTGCTACCAAGCCAAAAAGGGCAGCTTCTGTGGTGAAATAGGTTTTTTTTCCCTCCTCCTTTAATAGAAATGGATTTCAAATATAATTTGCTGTTGCTACCTGGTGAAAGGCCATCTCTCCCCATGAATCTGTGGGATGCTGAGAGGAGCTCTGTTTCCTTCCAGAAAGCTGTGTTTCAAATTAACTTGTTCAAATGCTAAGTAGTGGAGCAGCCTTGCTGACAGAAGAACAATTACTTTCTCTGGGTTGCCTCCACGCTGGTTCACTCAGCTCGCCTTATGTTCCAAACCTTGGCTGGGTCTTCTTCGACAGTAGTTCAATATTGTGCAGGCTGAGTGATTTCATTTCAGCCAAATTGGTGGCATAAAAGATGAAAGGCTGGTGATCCTGTCATGATGTGCCAGGTTTACACAACCTGCCTTGGGAACTCGTGACGCTGGGAGGAAATCTGAGAAAGACGAAGCAGACTTTCGTTAGCTTCCTGTTCAGGAGTCTGAGCATACTCTCAGGGGCTTATACACACATGTTCAGGCACATCTGGCTGTCCATTTGAGTCCCTCCCCACCCAGAGCTGTAACTGAAAGTGTCTTTAGGTACAAGGTCCTGTTAACTAATGCTCCAGTCTCTCCCCATATCCCTGGCTAGCCTTACAATGCGCATCCTTGGGGAGCTTGGGGCTTGAGTATTCTTTTGTGTTGTTGTCTCAGGGGGGCAGCAGCCTATGCTGTGGATACTGAACTTAAAATTAGAAGATGGAAGGGATGGGGTTATCAGAGTGGTCTTATATGCTAACTCCACACTCTCACTGCCAACACTGATGGATCAAGAGGTGCTGCCTCTTTTCCGAGTGCTGCCGGTGCCAACTCTCTCTTGGGAAACACAGAACAAAGGCACACACTGGATCTTCACAGTTTAGAATGAGCATAATCAATCTTTCTCCATATATAAAGCACAGGCAATGCTGTTCATGAGCAATAAACCCTACCAGCTGCTCTGCATTGGAAGGGGAAAGGAAGGGCTTGGGGTGTGGGGCTGAAGAGTTCTCTCATTTCTTCTGAAATAGGTGGGGACAGATTCAATAATAGATTCCTACAGAAAGAGAGGGCAAGAGGGCAAAAATATACTGGTAGATAATGAAGTTCAATGATCAGCTTTCTAAGGAAAACAAACTCAAGTTATTCTTGGTTAATAGGTACATAAGGTTTTTCATAAGCCAGCAGGCAATCTGTGTACATTGATTGTTTTACATGCCAGGATTAACAAGGCTTTAAGGATTCAGAAGGTATGGTCATCTTGTCAAGGATGAATTTAATTATGTTCAAGAGTAACTAAAGGATGACTTCAAAAACACATTTTCTGAAAAATTGGCAAGCTAGAATGTTTTTTCCAGTAATATCATTTATTATTGTAAACTGACACGTGCTTCCACTTCTCAAGCACCATCCTCTGTAAAAAAAATGAGTTCCAAGATATTAGGAAAGTGTCTCTAAGTGGCATAAATACTATAAATATGATGCCAAGTGTGTTTTCTTCCTGTATGATCTTGTTGAGACTTTTGAATGTTGATGTCTACGAGACTCTCTCAAAGTAAGAGAGGGTAATTTGTGCCTTCAAAGTCTCCTTGATTCCCTTTCCCTTTTCTAGTGAATAATCTGCACAGTGAGTATTCAATAAAACACTCTTTGAAACACAGTGGTGTGAGGTCCCCAGGACTTTCTCTTAAATGATGTAGCTTGAAGCCAGCCTTTTGATGTGTGACTATGTGGGAGCTCTAAGATCATCCTTCTAGTCGGGATTCAAATGTAAGATGCTTGAATTTTCCTCATCACTTGGGGATATCTCAGCAGCAGGAGCAGCAGCAATTCTACCCCACTCTGAAAGAAGGTGTCAGTCATTGTGTGTCATGGGATTGGATTCTGTGACAGTGGAACAAAAAGCAGTAGACCAGAGGTGGGTAGCAGATGCCACACCTGACATTTCACACAGTGTCAAGGGTAGACTTCACAGTTGGTCACTGAGGCTTGCCACCACCATTTTACAAACGTGGAAAACTGAAGTTAAATACTTCATATCCCGCAGTTTGATTATGTAGTCAGTGGTGGATCTAGGAATCAAATAAACCTAGATACTGTGTCTGGAACAAAATGTTGCAATGTGACTTTTAGTCTCTGCACTGTGTTGACAATTGTAGATACCATGGCTCATCTGGGTCATGCCATCATTACACCTCTGAACTTTATTTTCAGATGGATAGAAATCACCAAAGTACAAAAGTGACTTTGATTAAAATCAAGTTGCTTTTTGGAGCTATAAGCTGGAATTCAGTGAGAGTTTTGAATGTCAAGTGGCTCTTCAACAAGGGGTCTTAGGGGTAAATGTAGAGAGCCCTGGGTTTGAAGGATCCTTTAGAGTTCTTTGTTGCATTTCTTGCAAATGGTGAACTAAAGTCTCAAACCACTTATTCTTACCTTGCTGCCAGATAGAGCAATCCTACAAGTTATCTATAAAATGTATTAAACTTTTATCCATCTCTCTTTTCATTATTTAGGTAAGAGTGAAGAGTTCTGGAAAGTTTTGATAATTGGGATTTTATACACTTCTCTAAAATCTATTCTACTTTGTTTCACATTTTCAGAAATAAGACCGAGACAGATTTTGAAAAGAGCTAAAGCTTATTTTTTAAATTTAATACTTTCTGCCAATTTTCCTCCTATTCTTCAAACAAAGAAAGCTGGATGATTATTCCCACTCATTCCTGGAAAACCCTTGGCACCTGACACAACATACCAAACACCACGAAGTAGACATGCCAAGTGAATCCTGTCCCATCATTTCACATTAGGGTGCCTCATCCAAAAGGAAAACTTTTGGATTAGACAACCTGGTTTGTGATGTAGATTATAGTCTTAGAGTCATACAGTTAGTGACTCAATCAACAAATACTAAGGAAACTTGACTATACAAACTCCTTCTGGAGAAGGTATCTTAAACATATGCAAATTAAAAATTACGAGTTCTTGCTATCAATGAGTGGAGAGATGATACAAATATTCAGACTCCTAGAATTCAGTAGGTGGGCATGAGAAATATAATACATAAACATAACGAATTATCAAAAAAGTAAACTCTGAACAGAAAGGGAAAATTAAATGAATGATAGTGTTTGTTGAAGGAAGAATGTGATTTTTTTATTACATCTTTTCCTCAATTACATTTCCAATGCTATCCCAAAATTCCCCCATACCCTCCCCCCTACTTCCCTACGCACCCATTCCCATTTTTTTTTTTTTTTGGCCCTGGCGTTCCCCTGTACTGGGGCATATAAAGTTTGCATTTCCAATGGGCCTTTCATTCCAGTGATGGCCTACTAGGCCATCTTTTGATACATATGCAGCTAGAGTCAAGAGCTCCGGGGTACTGGTTAGTTCATAATAGTGTTCCACCCATAGGGTTGCGGATCCCTTCAGCTCCTTGGGTACTTTCTCCAGCTCCTCCATTAGGGGCCCTGTGATCCATTCACTAGCTGACTGTGAGCATCCACTTCTGTGTTTGCGAGGCCCCGGCATAGTCTCACAAGAGACAGCTATATCTGGGTCCTGTCAGCAAAATCTTGCTAGTGAATGCAATGGTGTCAGCGTTTGGATGCTGATCATGGGATGGATCTCTGGATATGGCAGTCTCTAGAAGGTCCATTCTTTTGTCACAGCTCCAAACTTTGTCTCTATAACTCCTTCCATGGGTGTTCTGTTCCCAATTCTAAGGAGGGGCATAGTGTCCACACTTCAGTCTTCATTCTTCTTGAGTTTCATGTGTTTAGCAAACTGTATTTTATATCTTGGGTATCCTAAGTTTTGGGCTAATATCCACTTATCAGTGAATACATATTGTGTGAGTTCCTTTGTGATTGTGTTACCTCACTCAGGATGATGCCCTCCAGGTCCATCCATTTGGCTAGGAATTTCATAAATTCATTCTTTTTAATAGCTGAGTAGTACTCCATTGTGTAAATGTACCATAATTTCTGTATCCATTCCTCTGTTGAGGGGCATCTGGGTTCTTTTCAGCTTCTGGCTATTATAAATAAGGCTGCTATGAACATAGTGGAGCATGTGTCCTACTTACCGGTTGGGACATCTTCTGGATATATGCCCAGGAGAGGTATTGCTGGATCCTCCGGTAGTACTATGTCCAATTTTCTAAGGAACCGCCAGACTGATTTCCAGAGTGGTTGTACAAGCTTGCAATCCCACCAACAATGTAGAAGTGTTTCTCTTTCTCCACATCCTCCCCAGCATCTGCTGTCACCTGAATTTTTGATCTTATCCATTCTGACTGGTGTGAGGTGGAATCTCAGGGTTGTTTTGATTTGCATTTCCCTGATGATTAAGGATGTTGAACATTTTTTTCAGATGCTTCTCTGCCATTAGGTATTCCTCAGGTGAGAATTCTTTGTTCAGTTCTGAGCCCCATTTTTTAATGGGGTTATTTGATTTTTCTGGAGTCCACCTTCTTGAGTTCTTTATATATATTGGATATTTGTCCCCTATCTGATTTATGATAGGTAAAGACCCTTTCCCAATCTGTTGGTGGTCTTTTTGTCTTATTGACGGTGTCTTTTGTCTTGAAGAAGCTTTGCAGTTTCATGAGGTCCCATTTGTCAATTCTCCATCTTACAGCACAAGCCATTGCTGTTCTATTCAGGAATCTTTTCCCTGTGCCCATATCTTCAAGGCTTTTCCCCACTTTTTCCTCTATAAGTTTCAGTGTCTCTGGTTTTATGTGAAGTTCCTTGATCCACTTAGATTTGACCTTAGTATAAGCAGATAGGAATGGATCTATTCGCATTCTTCTACATGTTAACAACCAGTTGTGCCAGCACCATTTGTTGAAAATGCTGTCTTTCTTCCAGTGGATGGTTTTAGCTCCTTGTGGAAGATCAAGTGACCATAGGTGTGTGGGTTCATTTCTGGGTCTTCAATTCTATTCCATTGGTCTACTTGTCTGTCACTATACCGGTACCATGCAGTTTTTATCACAATTGCTCTGTAGTAAAGCTTTAGGTCAGGCATGGTGATTCCACCAGAGGTTCTTTTATCCTTGAGAAGAGGTTTTGCTATCCTAGGTTTTTTGTTATTCCAGATGAAGTTGCAGATTGCTCTTTCTAATTCCTTGAAGAATTGAGTTGGAATTTTGATGGGGATTGCATTGAATCTGTAGATTGCTTTTGGCAAGATAGCCATTTTTACAATGTTGATCCTGCCAATCAATGAGCATGGGAGATCTTTCCATCTTCTGAGATCTTCTTTAATTTCTTTCTTCAGAGACTTGAAATTCTTATCGTAGAGATCTTTCACTTCCTTAGTTAGAGTCACGCCAAAATATTTTATATTATTTGTGACTATTGAGAAGGGTGTTGTTTCCCTAATTTCTTTCTCAGCCTGTTTATTCTTTGTGTAGAGAAAGGCCATTGACTTGTTTGAGTTAATTTTATATCCAGGTATTTCACCGAAATTGTTTATCAGGTTTAGGAGTTCTCTGGTGGAATTTTTAGGGTCACTTATATATACTATCATATCATCTGCAAAAAGTGATATTTTGACTTCATCTTTTCCAATTTGTATCCCCTTGATCTCCCTTTGTTGTCGAATTGCTCTGGCTAGGACTTCAAGTACAATGTTGAATAGGTATGGGCAGAGTGGACAGCCTTGTCTAGTCCCTGATTTTAGTGGGATTGCTTCCAGCTTCTCACCATTTATTTTGATGTTGGCTACTGGTTTGCTGTAGATTGCTTTTATCATGTTTAGGTATGGGCCTTGAATTCCTGACCTTTCCAAGACTTTTATCATGAATGGGTGTTGGATATTGTTGAATGCTTTTTCTGCATCTAACGAGATGATCATGTGGTTTTTGTCTTTGAGTTTGTTTATATAATGGATTATGTTGATGGATTTCCGTACATTAAACCATCCCTGCATCCCTGGAATAAAACCTACTTGGTCAGGATGGATGATTTCTTTAATGTGTTCTTGGATTCGGTTAGTGAGAATTGAGTCCATTGATATTAAGAGATATTTAGGAAAAGTAATTGTTGCTTCCTTTTATTTTTGTTGTTAGAGTTGGCATTCTGTTCTTGTGACAGTCTTCTTTTAGGTTTGTTGAGGGATTACTTTCTTGCTTTTTCTAGGGCGTGATTTCCTTCCTTGTATTTTTTTTTCTGTTATTATCCGTTGAAGGGCTGGATTCCTGGAAAGATAATGTGTGAATTTGGTTTTGTCGTGGAATACTTTGGTTTCTCCATCTATGGTAATTGAGAGTTTGGCTGGGTATAGTAACCTGGGCTGGCATTTGTGTTCTCTTAGTGTCTGTATAACATCTGTTCAGGCTCTTCTGGCTTTCATAGTCTCTGGTGAAAATTCTGGTGTAATTCTGATAGGCTTGCCTTTATGTGTTACTTGACCTTTCTCCCTTACTGCTTTTAATAGTCTATCTTTATTTAGTGTATTTGTTGTTGTGATTATTATGTGTCGGGAGGAATTTCTTTTCTGGTCCAGTCTATTTGGAGTTCTGTAGGCTTCTTGTATGATCATGGGCATCTCTTTCTTAAGGATTGGGAAGTTTTCTTCTATTATTTGGTTGAAGATATTTGCTGGCCCTTTAAGTTGAAAATCTTCATTCTCATCAACTCCTATTATCCGTAGGTTTGGTCTTCTCATTGTGTCCTGTATTTCTTGGATGTTTTGAGTTAGGATCCTTTTTCATTTTGTATTTTCTTTGATTGTGCCGATGATCTCTATGGAATCTTCTGCACCTGAGATTCTCTCTTCCATCTCTTGTATTCTGTTGCTGATGCTTGCATCTATGGTTCCAGATTTCTATGGTTCTCGATTTATTTCCTAGGGTTTCTATCTCCAGCGTTGCCTCACTTTGGGTTTTCTTTATTGTGTCTACTTCCCTTTTTAGGTCTAGTATGGTTTTGTTCATTTCCATCACCTGTTTGGATGTGTTTTCCTGTTTTTCTTTAAGGACTTTTACCAGTTTGGTTGTGTTTTCCTGTTTTTCTTTAAGGACTTCTACCAGTTTGGTTGTGTTTTCCTGTTTTTCTTTAAGGACCTGTAACTCTTTAGCAGTGCTCTCCTGTATTTCTTTAAGTGAGTTATGAAAGTCCTTCTTGATGTCCTCTACCATCATCATGAGATATGCTTTTAAATCTGGGTCTAGATTTTCGGCTGTGTTGGGGTGCCCAGGACTAGGTGGGGTGGGACTGCTGCGTTCTGACGATGGTGAGTGGTCTTGATTTCTGTTAATAGGATTCTTACGTTTGCCTTTCGCCATCTGGTAATCTCTGAAGCTAGCTGTTATAGATGTCTCTGATTAGAGCTTGTTCCTCAGGAGACTCTGTTAGCCTCTAACAGCAGACCTGGGAGGCTGGCTCTCTCCTTAGTTTCAGTGGTCAGAGTATTCTCCACAGGCAAGCTCTATTCTTGCAGGAAAGGTGTCCAGATATCTGGTGTTCAAACCTGCCTCCTGGCAGAAGTTGTGTTCCAATCTCCAGAAGTCTTAGGATCCCGTGGGGAATCCTGTTTGGGTCCTTGAGGGTGTCCAGAGACTCCACTGGCAAGGCACCCTGGTGCTCGAGTGGACTGGAAGGGACTTGTGCCCCACCTCAGGCCAGGTTGCCTGCTTCCCTTGTTAATGCAGTCTCAGGTTCCACGCGATTGGATTGGAGCAGACACTGTGTTCCACTCACCAGAGGTCTTAGGATCCCGTGGGGAGTCCTGTGTGGGTCCTTGCGGGTGTCCGGAGACTCCACTGGCAAGGCACCCGAGTGCTCAAGTGGACCAGAAGGGACTTGTGCCCCAGCAGAGGCCGGGTTGCCTGCTTCCCTAGTTAATGCAGTCTCAGGTCCTGCTCAATTGGATTGGAGCAGAAGCTGTGTTCCACTCACCAGAGGTCTTAGGGTCCCGTGGGGAATCCTGTGCGGGTCCTTGCAGGTGTCCGGAGACTCCTCTGGCAAGGCACCTGAGTGCTTGAGTGGACCGGAAGGGACTTGTGCCCCAGCAGAGGCCGGGTTGCCTGCTTCCCTAGTTAATGCAGTCTCAGGTCCTGCTCAATTGGATTGGAGCAGAAGCTGTGTTCCACTCACCAGAGGTCTTAGGGTCCCGTGGGGAATCCTGTGCGGGTCCTTGCAGGTGTCCGGAGACTCCTCTGGCAAGGCACCTGAGTGCTTGAGTGGACCGGAAGGGACTTGTGCCCCAGCAGAGGCCGGGTTGCCTGCTTCCCTAGTTAATGCAGTCTCAGGTCCTGCTCAATTGTATTGGAGCAAAAGCTGTGTTCCACTCACCAAAGGTCTTAGGATCCCGTGGGGAATCCTGTGCGGGTCCTTGCGGGTGTCCAGAGATTCCTCTGGCAAGGCCAAGAATGTGATTTTTAAATTAGAGGATAGACATGACAGGAGTTGGGGAAAATTCTGGGTCAGATGGCTTGACAGAAGTAAAATAAAGACACAGTCAGAAACTGGACCACAGATTCATCCATAAGAACACTGGAAACTTCCTGAATGTAGGAGAAACATTTCTGGCTCCTCATTGTAGGCGGATCATCCAATACATAGCACACCTGTGAGAGAGCAGGTTGGATGTTTGATGCAGAAATAAATTAATCCACTTGCTTCCCTAGTGCTGATGCAGCAATACTGTTTGTAAACACAGGCCATTAGATAGACCAATATGACTTTGGTGGAGAAGAGTTACAAGGCAGAAAGGCAAAAACAAAACTGCTTGTTTGAAAATCAATCAATCCTATCAACTTAACTTTGGTCTTTATACTTCTATCCTTAAAAATTCAACAGGAGCCTCATTAACAGTATCAGGTATGGCCCTCTGGGACTCTCTCCTGTCTCTTCCCCATGCCTAATCCTGCCCGGCTATTCCCCTCTCTTTCCCCTCTCCACCTTATGGAGTAGATATTAAATCCAAATTTTAAAAAGTGGTTGGTTACATCCTTAATGTCTGTGCCACTATTACACTGGTAGGCATAACTCCCAGGCAAGCTGTTATTATAGGTCTAGGTTTGTGACTAGGTGAGGTTGGGGATTAGCTTTCCCCTATGGTAGCTTATAGAAAACATATTTTAACACTATGAATGTCAGGCAGTAGTGGTGAAGCTTCCAGTTGAGCATCAGCTTGACTTCTCCATGGTCTATGCCATAAGTTTGTGGTGTCTTCAAACAACAGAATCCTACTTCCCTGAGACTAGATAGGTCTTGGGTCCCAAGAGGAAACCTATTACTATTGTTCTATTAAGTGAACATAGCAATACAATGACTCCCAGTGACATACTGCTATAGCCACAGACCAGTGTATCTGTCACTCAGTCCTCATCAGACAAGCGTCTCTGTACCAAAGATTCAGCTAATACAGAAACCGACAGCGGAACAACATGCAGAAGGTGAGAGATTCTAGAGTAATCCTGCCTGAATAGCATGTCTTCATTACACAAATAATCTATGAAGAAGAGGAGGCAGAATGATTGTAAGAACTACAGGGAGTGTATGTAGAAAACAGTATCTTCCAAACGCAATGGAAGGGATGCCTGTATGAACTCATAGGGACTGTAGCAGATGGCACAAGACCTGCACAAGTTCAAGCCAGACAAAAATCCAAGTGTAGAGGAGGGGATGTGGAGGCAAAGTTGCACCTTAACCAAGAAGCTATCCACAAATGATAGCTGCTGGGAAAGAGAAAATGGGGTTGCTTCAGTGGCACCACTGAGCTAACTGAGCAGTGCTGGAGATCTCCCCCTGGTTGTGTGGGAGAGCTGGTAGGCTGACCAGCTTAGATAATACCCAGGTCCAGATTCAGGGCTTTGAGTTGGCCCACCCCAGCACCCCAGTAGATACCTCATCGATAAACTACTGGTGTGTGTGAAAGCAACATTAAGATCACATGAGGTCAAATTTTGTATCTGATTTAAGACTTTTTTCATAACATAGATAAAATTATATTATCCCCTGCCCCAATACCTGTCTCATTATTTTATTTACTATACTTGATGAAGCTCGTGAGCTTTAGAACATCTAAACCACCAGTCTGCCTTTTTGACCCCTTCAGTTTTCAAAAGGCAAAAGGCAAAATTAGAACAGCAGCATATTTTTCTCATGCTCAAAATCTCTCAGCTGGATGAACATTGACTTAAGAAGATAAGGGGTTTTGTTTTGTTTTGTTTTGTTTTGTTTTGTTTTGTTTTGTTTTGTTTTGTTTTGTTTTGTTTTGTATTAAATGGCCCATAGCCTGCTGAGTCTCTAGGAAATGGGAAAACAAGTGGCTTTCCATCTCTGGATGGGTGAGATTCGAGTTGGCAAAGCAATAGTCTTCCTGGCTCAGCAAACAATGCTATTATCCCACAAAATGGGCACCTCGGGGGCTACGAGAAAGGACAGGCTTTGGCACATAACATATCTGACTTGGTCCATGTCAACTTGGGTAAATTAATTCAGGTCTCTCAGCCTTGGCCACCCATCTGAAATGATAATAAGTCACTTCTCCCTAGATGTGGGAATATTAGCGATACTATGTGATGCTCACAATACATAATAGATGATAAAAACACACACACACACACACACAAAAACCCAACCTTCTAGATACTATTCCTTGTGACTGACCCTGTCACAAGCTTGAAAACAATTTACCCTTGTTTCTTAATATCCTTTTTGGGACACAATCAATTTGAAATTTAATAAATTGGATTAATTATAATTAATTATAATATAATATAACTATATTAATGATTGGTTAATTAATTGGGAATATAATAAAAGACCATAACCAAGCAAATATGTTGTAGTATAAATGGTAAGAAAATGAGATTCATTTATGAGTAAGATGCAACTTTAAGATCACATTTTAAAATTTTCCATGACAAATAATATGCATGTGCTTTAAACAAGCTGTTTAATTTTATTTTTTTACTTTGAGCTTGAGTGCTGTGTTTATTAAAAGAATTGCACAAAAAACCCATATGATTAGTGAATTGTCAAGTAGGTGACACTTACACAATTGACATCCACTGTCACCTCTAAATGTGACCACAATCCTGACTTAACAGCCTCGTGGAATTACTTGGTCAATTTTTATGCTTACACAAACTGGAATGCTTTTATAGCAAGGGTAAACATAAGTAATAGTTCTAAGTAGCTACAAACACTGTGTGCCCCAGCCACGGAACCATTCAGACTGACCTGGCAAGGATGAGTTGTCAGATTTGGTCTGCTTCAATGGCATAAGCATGAGCTTTCGAGCATGTAAATGCTGCAAGGCAGGACTATGGCAGTATTAAATTGTAATTATTAGCAGCTGCTAACCTAAAAAAATTATGAATGATAATTATGAAAATATTGATAGTGAAAAAAATCTATGAAAGAAGTAGGTTACAAAGAAGACGTGTGTGTGACTGTGTTTGTGACTGTGTGTGTGTGTTTGAGAGAGAAGAGAGTTCTTCATTTGATCACAGTAAGTCATTTCTTACTATCTTCTAAACCATACATATGCACAATAAAGTGCCCGGAGGCTCAGTATGAGGGGAATAACACCCTGCTCTTGAAGACTTCAAGGTTCCAGGCTCACTACTGAGTGACTTGGACAGCCTTGGGGACTTCTATAGCTCAGGCAGCAAACTTATAACAAGCCTTTACTTTGCTCGTCGAATAATAACAATGTGCCGTTCCCCTGCAGCTTGGGGTCTCACACTAAGTGGAAATGTTCGTCATCTACCTCTGAACCCTCCCACTCAGATGTCATTTCCCATGCTTTGTACCGTTTGTCCATGGGCCTGGAGGAGAAGTAGAAACTACTGCCAAGAAAATTATACAGAGGAGCAGCCTCCTAGCCCGATCTTAAAGGGCCAGAACATAAGACGGTGAGTGAGAGCAATGAAGAGTGACTCCTGCCTGCTTTTTGTCTCTCTAGACAAATGCTTTGTTCTATTATGATATCTACAGGAGACTATAGAAGGGCGTGGCTTCAGGGCAGTGAAGACGGAAATAGGAAAGTTTCCAGCTTTCGGGGTCAGATTACTGACTAATCACCTGACCAGGCTTCCACCCGACCCCCACCCCCAAGTCTGAATGATATGATGCTGATGAGTCCCATTTCAGACATGAAATTAAAAGTGCAACCAAAGAACAATAGAACGGCTACAAATGTATAATTGTACATTGAACTCATTGTTTAATGAGAGTTTATTTTTAGCCAAGCAAAAACAAATGTATTAAACATCAAATCCATTCCTTGTTTTGTCTGAGTCTAAGATTACTGCCTTGTGGGAAATGTTTCGGTTTTCCTATTTTGAACGTAACTTATCCATGATATATAAAATAATTAGGCAAACATCTGCCTTTAATACAGGAAACAGTTGATGCGTTGATGGATTTCTTCTCATTCTATATTCATTCTGTCACCAATATTACTATAGTGTGCTTTAATTTGCATCTCTCAAAGTCGTAATTTGATTACTAATCACATTGAAACATTTCTCCAAGTAACTTTTGAGAGAGTTTGAAATTAGGCTCTGTCCTGTCTTCTGCGGTGAACGGGCTACTTCTTTCCCACGTGCTGTGGAGAGGTACCTGGACGGCCTGCTCGGCGCTGCACTTTTTAAAATTTGCTTATTTTAAAATGTTACCTTGGGTTTTTCTCCCCAGCCCCCATCAGAGTACGGTACCTATCTCTATGAGAAGGTACCTTGAGGCAGCTATGGAATTTTCACAGACTAAGGCTAGCAGAATCATCAAGGACTTAAGATTAAGAAACAGCCCATTGCCCGTGCCCTGTGGGTACTCCTTCCGATATTGCCCCTGCCCCGTGGGTACTCCTTCCACAGTTTTACACCTGGCTCTCCCTTTTCAGGAGCAGTTACCAGAAATTGCATTTTTTTCTCTTTCATACTTTTCCTATCATTGTAACCATTTAGCTTGCATTTGTATGTCTGGTTTCATTTATCAAAATCGCCTCCCTTTCTGGGATTCAGTCACATTCTTAAATCTCCAGTGTATACAGTATAGGAACTCAATATGGAATTGACAGTGTACTCTGTCGTTGTTTACCATCTGTTATGCTATCGAGGTTCCAGACCATCATGGGTGATGGTGTTATGAGAAATCTTAGCACATTTTCTGGTGACTATATGTGTGAGTTTCTGTTGGGCAAATACCTAGGAGTGAAACTGCTGGCTAAGGAGGAATGAATATATTTGAATATTACAGATGTTTTATAGTTTATCAACATAGCTTTGCTAATCCCCTATCTAGGTTCTAGTCTTTTAATGTTCTGGTAGCTAAGTATCCTTATCAATAGTTGATCTTTTTGACTTTTATTTTTCATATTCTGGTTGGTACATAGTACTGGTAATTAAATTTCTCTGATGACAAATGAGTTTGTGTGCCTTGTATTAAGTTTATTAGCTACTGTATACTCTCTTTTGTAGAACAAACCTCTTATGTCTGTATGGAAGCTTCACTTGTCAAATAAAGCTGATTGGCATATAGTTGAGGCAGGAAATAGAAGATGGGACTTCTGGTAGGAAGAAAGGATGCTGGGATAGAGAGAAGCACAGGGGGTTTGGCTCTGGAGACCTGAAGGAAGGAGGACAGAAATATGGAACCTGAGCAGAGGTAACCAGCCACGTGGCAAAACTTAGATTATAATACTTAGGATTTTAACTTATGAGTTCATTGGGGAACATGACTAGCTATATGTCCTAGGTATTGGTAAATGTGTTTGAGTCTCAGAGTCGTTATTCAGGGGACCTTGGGACCAGGAGGATAAAACACAAACTTATAGAAAACATATTACAGCAGCCTTTTATAATGAAGGTGTTGAAGTTTTAAACTCTTCCTTCTAATCATACTTGCACTACTACCTTATCGAGTTTTAGATGCTCTCCTTGTGTTTCAGATGAGTCCTTCTCTGGATCTCTGCTGGTGAATATAACACAGTTTCATCATAACAATGTTTTAATTATTTAACTATATGCTATATTATAAATATATGTTAACTATAGTTAACATATGTTTAATATAACTGTTTAATAAAACATAATTTAATCATCATATGGTTTTAAAAAATGATTTTAAAATATCTATTTTATTTTTAATTATGTGTAACATGTTGGAGGTGGGTAAGTATTACATAACATGCAGACAGGTGCCTGAGGAGGCCAGATGCATCAGAAGCCCCTGGAGCTAGAATTCCAGACAGTAGTAAACCATACAATATTGGTGCCAGGACCAAACTCAGGTCCTCTGCAAGAGCAGCAGGCATCATTAACTGCAGTTTGTCTCTCAAAGCTTTTCTGTTTTATCCTTTACAACTACGTCTACAATCTATTTTGAATTTAATGCTCTACCAAGGTAAGAATTAAAATACATTTTCCCCCATTTCCATTTACTGAAAAGGTCTGCTCAATTGCTTATCTACCTTGATTTTTGGAAGCTGGGTCTGTTACTACCCCAGAGCTGATTGCTTCAGCCAGGCTGGCTGACCAGTGAACTTCAAGGTCTACCTACATTTCTGTCCCCAGCTCTAGAGTTAGAGATAAGGACCACCTCGGGCTTTTATATGGTACTGGGGATTCAAACTCAGGTCCTAACTATCTCAGAGCAGACAATTTATGGACTAATTTCTAGTGGTGGCACATCCTGAGACAATCTATACTACATAAGTCGGAGGGAAATATTTTCATCAGTCTACTAACAGAGAAGTTACTCCAAACAAGGATGTTCTTTTGGAAAGCAAAGAAAGATTTGTTTTAGGCTTAATTTCTCTTTTTTTCTGCTTCAATTGGACCTCTCACGGTACATAAAATCAAAGAGAAGCAAACATTCCAATGAGCAAGAAGCCAGGCATTTGGATTATTTGATCCTCTATGAAGAAATTTGACTTTTAAGAGAAAGGCGAAGACAAATTCTGTTCTTCCTAGTCTAACTCTACAGTTTTGAAGTCTTACTAAAAGTCTGCATCAACAAATGCTGATAAAGAAACCCCTTCTTTTATGGTAACCACCAGCAGGCAGTAGTTCTCCGAATGTGTAGAAACATCAGGTAGCTTGTTCTGGAGTTGAAGGCTGACTTTAGCAGAATGAAGGAAGATATGAATTTTATATGCCCCAAACCAATGTTTGTTTAGTCTCCTCCATGGAAAATGAATTCATTGTCTACTTTACCTACATTAGAAACACATAAGAGATTTCAAGACAATATACAATAAGTGTTCATTTATTTCTTTGTTGTTTCAATATGGCTCATTGTATGAAGCGACCATTACTAGTTGTTGCCGCTTACAAATCAAATTGGTGAGGATGAGTCTCACTCCCACTGTGTCACTCTATAGACTCAGAGAGCAATGTATAAGAATAGAAGAAGAAACTTAAAAGAACCTTCCTAATGTAAGTGTAGGCATCCAAAGAGAAGGTACCCTCTGTTCCCAGTCTTCACGAAGGCTATAGCACTACAAATGAAGACTACAAATTAAGTAATCTGGGGAAGAAGGAACATGAAGTCCAGAAGAACTCCTATTTGCAGATAATTTCTAACTAATTAGCTGTTGGTGTTAGTTTGAACTGGGGCAAACAATATCATGGCAAACTCAGTTTCTACAAATTGAGCCTTTCAAAGCCTACTTAGAAGTCTTGAAGTGTTGTGTATTTAGGCAAACTACATTTTGGTCTAGAATGTATAGCAAGAAACTCAAAAGGCTTAACTTTTGATATAGTCAATAAGAGATTAAAGAAACTAGTGAGCACTTTGTTAAGACCTATGGAGTGTCCTTTTAAAAGCTTATGTATAATATTTGGTTGCCGGCTGACAGGCTTAGGGGTTCTGACTGAGACAATGAATTAATTCTTTGATGGAGTCATAATATGAAAGCACTACTGGAAGGTGGGGCCTAGGTGAAGGAAACACATCATTGGGAACCCACCCCAGATGGCATTTCTTGTCCCTGGTTTCTTCCTGTCAAGGAGTTGCTAGTGCATGTCCCCTTTGTTTGCCTGCCTCGGGTCCAAAACAATGGGTCCATTCAACTGTGGACTGAAATCTCTCAAACTGTGAGTTAAAACAATTTTTTTAGTTGTTTCTGTCAGGTATGTGTCAAGTTGATGAACATAGTAACATAAGACTTAATTAGCAAGGCCCTTTAGTTTTAAGAGATTAATAGAATCAGCTTTCTAGCACACCCATACAACTTGTTGATGTCTCTGGTATGCCACTGTACATCTCTGCCTCTAAAAACCTACAATGTTTGCTTTTATTCAATGACAAAGTCATTGTCCACCTGTATTATCACACACTAATCATATATAGAAGAGGGAGTGACTGGACCATCTGTCCTTGTTCTTTACAAATGCACCGGCCCTCTTTTTGTATGACTACTGAGAAAAGGTAGGGCTGTTACCAGCATTTATCATTTTCCCATTGTTGCCCATAAGCTTTGTCTTGACATCCCTACTGAAAGAAAGACTGAACCACAAGGTTTGGTTAGGTTATTTTGGCTACTCACTCGGGAGCCTTGAGTAAACATACTGTCTCTGCAAATTTTGCCTCCATTTTTTCCCTGGGAATTTTGTTCTGCCACATAGTGTTTGAACAAGATTTTTCAAAGCTAAAACAGATGAAGGGGCCAGAGAGCTGAACATGATCCCCTGTGCTGTATGGACATTCCAGATGGACATCAGCCCTGTACAATTGTGACTTTGCTCAGTGCAATTGGTGGTGTGTATTATTATGTACTACAGTGAAAGGAGAGAGCTACGGGTGTGTACCAGTGGGATGAATTCAATTCTGAGACACAAAGACAATTGGCAGGGGGAAAGTGAATCTCTGCTTTACCCCTGGGTCACAGCCATAGATCTGTGTATAGAAAATGGTTTGCTCATTGCAAAGGGCCAAATGTTAATTTGGCATAATGCGAGCCCTACAAAGTATCTTTCATCACATGGATCTGAAAGCTCTTTGGAGGCATCTGAATAGAAAAAATGATTGTTTAAAACAATAAAGGCTAGGGGCCGACCTAATGGGAGAAGAAGTTGGCTCACTCGTTTCCTCTTTTCAGGATTAATTTTAGTCTCAGACCAAAGGAGTACATACATGGTTGTTTTCCGACCCCCTTTACATGTCTCCTCCTTTGAAGAAGTTTTCTGTGTAGATTTATACAACTAGTAGACAACACGCATTCCGAGCTGAGTTAGGTGGCTACAGCTTGTGTACTCGGGTCACCTTCTACAATGTGCTCCATGACCAAACCTTGACTTCCTAGAAGGAAATACCTGGATCGGTTGCTTGGTGACCTGCTGAGTGCACGTCTAAGTGAACACCTGCATGACATCTAGGCTGAGATACTCTGGGTGATCTTAATGGCTTTTCATGTGTGCATTTTCTTAATGACTTTTCATGTGTGCTACCCAGGGGCAAATGAGTCTCAATTTCTCCTGCTGCAACATAGAAAATACAAATCCCAACTGATAGATAATATGTATTAAGTGGGAGTGGGTGGGTAGGGGAGTGGGGAGGAGGGTATGGGGGACTTTTGGGATAGCATTGGAAATGTAAATGAAGAAAATACCTAATTAAAAAAAAGAAATGTAAATACAGAAAAATAAATAAATAAAATTTAAAAAACCCTTAGCCTCATATATAAACAATACGTAAGAAAGAACATTGTTTTCTGCCTCATAACAATGAAGCAAACATGTTTTTAAGTATACAAGATGTTCCTTTCCTTTACAAAATATGGAAGGTGGTATACATTTTATGCAATAGTATGAGAAATTGGCCTGACCTTCATATGTAATAGATAATAAAAAAATACCTCATGAATGCCGTATATTATATTAATCATACACGCAATACAGGAAGAAAAAAACTTAGCACTCTAGAGGCTCAGGTGTCTAGCACCAGGAAGGCCTTGGGTTTTATCCTGAGAGGGAACAAACAAACAGAACAAAACAAAAACAACACAAGAAGAACTTTACAAATACTTATTTAAAATGTTCATTAATTCTCTAAGAGTTTCATGAGTACACCAATGGTATTGATGTATTTTGATCCTTCTTCTGCTTTGAACTTCTGAATTTCCCCCCTCTTCCTCCTCCCTCTCAACTTCATGCCTTTTTGGTTTGTTTTTTGATAACTCGCTGAGTGGAATTAGTTCTGCCCATATGCAAGTGAGTGTGCAGGGTCAACTAGCAGGCGTTACACTTCCCATGACGCTAGTGTTACTTCCTTTCCTCTCAAGGGTTCTCTGAGATTTTGATAAAGATCCCAAACTGACTAGAATGGAACTAGAAAAGTCAGAAGTTTAGAAGTCAGAATGCAGGGCACCAGTGAAGTCTCTTCTCTTCTCTTCTCTTCTCTTCTCTTCTCTTCTCTTCTCTTCTCTTCTCTTCTCTTCTCTTCTCTTCTCTTCTCTTCTCTTCTCTTCTCTTCTCTTCTCTTCTCTTCTCTTCTCTTCTCTCCTCTCCTCTCCTCTCCTCTCCTCTCCTCTCCTCTCCTCTCCTCTCCTCTCCTCTCCTCTCCTCTCCTCTCCTCTCCTCTCCCCTCCCCTCCTCTCCTCTCCTCTCCCCTCCCCTCCCCTCCCCTCCCCTCCCCTCCCCTCCCCTCCCCTCCCCTCCCCTCCCCTCCCCTCCCCTCCCCTCCCCTCCCCTCCCCTCCCCTCCCCTCCCCTCCCCTCCCCTCCCCTCCCCTTCCCTTCTCCTCTCCTCTTCTCTCTCCCTCTCCCTCTCCCTCTCCCTCTCCCTCTCCCTCTCTCTCTCTCTCTCTCTCTCTCTCTCTCTCTCTCTCTCTCTCTCTCTGTCTCTCTCTCTCTCTGTGTCTCTCTCTTTCTTTCTTTCTTTCTTTCAAGACAGGGTTCCTCTGTGTAGCCCTGGCTGTCCTGGAACTCACTCTGTAGACCAGGCTGGCCTTGAACTCAGAAATCCTCCTGCCTCTGCCTCCCAAGTGCTGGGATTAAAGGTGTGCACCACCACTGCCCGGCTCCTCTCTTTCTTTTATCCAACCAGCTATGTATAAATGTATTTTAATATTTGAAACAATTAAGATATAGTAATAATTAGCTCTGTGAAGCATAAGGCTAATTTTTAAAATGTGATTAATTGTTACTATGTATGTGTGTGAGGGGGTTGCAAACAAGACATGAACATGCAGAGGTCAGAGGACAACTTTGTAGAGTTACTTCTCCACTTCTTCCATCACGTGGGGCCTGGGAACTGGATTCAGGTCATTTGACTTTTATATATCAGCACTTTTACCTGCTCAGCCATCTTGCAGAAACACACATACATAACACACACACACACACACACACACACACACACACACACACACACACACACACGTGTATATATTAATAGATGATAACCAAGAGTAGAAGTAACAGAATTTAATTCTTTTGGAGGGAGAGGTGAACATTGTGAAATATGCGATTTACTTTTCTTTCTGACCCTTTAGTGGGAGGTACTGATATTCATAGCACTTTGGTTGCTTCTCTACTTCTCCACAAGATATACAACTGGGAGAAGACACAGTGCCCACTGAAAAGAATTCAGCGAGAATGAAGCCTGGATGCGATCACATGAGTAAGCTTTAGCCAATCAGGTTTGAGGCCTCATGAATCTGAAGACTTATCAAGGTTTCTTAAGCAGCATGGCATTTTTAGAAAGTTCAGCTCTAGGGAGTGCTGAGTGTTCTACACTAAGCCTAACTTTACCACCCGGTCTCTTCTGTTTTCTTACAAATGTTCTAATTAAATTACCCACATGACTACCAGTCAGGAACTCCAACTACAGGCAAATAGATAATGTGATGGTTTTGTTTCAAATAATGTAAGTGCCGTGTAGTGTTTCCTTCACCTTTCAGAATCATACAATTTCCTAAAATATTGCTTAGCATCACTTAGCATCAAATGTAATACACCCACATAGAAGACTCTTTCCCACTGCTTTGCCGTCAGAAAGATGATACCCACATCTATTCTGCCTGGTCTGTTATGAAATTGGAAAATGTACTCTCTGTCTCTGTGGTATCTTGTTCCTCATTAAGGGACTTACCTTAAGTTCTTCAAATAGGGCTTGAGAATGGGAAAATATTCTGGGACTTTCCTCAGCCTTGCTAAGGTGACATCAAAGAGCCACACAAGCTTGGGAAGAGAAAAGCTTTGTGTTCAGAGCCAGGGTGCTGCCAAATGCTCTGCTTACTTACCTTCTTTTCAGTCCTCTCTCCTGGCAATAGGATAAAATTGATGTAACTTACTGAAAAGCACTTCAAGTGCATTCCTGTCTCAGGGATCTACTGCTGTGAACGGACACCGTGACCAAGGCAACTCTTATAAGGACAAGATTTAATTGGGGCTGACTTACAGGTTCAGAATCCATTATCTCAAGGCGGGAACATGGCAGCATCCAGGCAGCCATGGTGCAGGAGGACCTGAGCATTCTACATCTGCATCTGAAGGCTGTTAGCAGAATACTAGCTTCCAGGCAGCCTGGGTGAGGGTATTAAAACCCACACCCACAGTGACACACCTACTACAAGGCCACACCTTCTAATCATGCCACTCCTTAGACTGAGCATACACAAACCATAACAGTTCCAAAAACACACATCTAAAGGCTCTAAACACTATTCCTCCAAAGCGATATCTCTAAGGTTAGGTTTTTTGGCACTCAGTGTATTCTGATGGTGATTGTAGCAGGTTTCAGGTTCTTAGGCTGCTGTGGAACCACCTGGTGGTCCTTGTGTTAGAAACCTGGCATAGGCCACCTTTGGATTCTCTTTTTTGATCCTGGCAATAACTTCATGACAATTATGATCATGACTCTGGCTTACCTGGGATTCATAACTTAGGAAACCTGGGACCTACTCAATGTTTGATTGACCTTTCTATGTATAATGGGACCCCAAATATCTGTATGATGTCATCAGATTCTTCAAGATTTTTTTTCTCTTGTTAGAGGAAAAACTTCAGGAAAAAAAAAAAAACAACAACCCAGGACTCAGGGGTGAAGGTCTTCTCAACAGTATGCAGTTTTCTAAGACTTCTAGCTCTGATTGGTACCTAGTGTCCTGAGATATTAGTATCCATTGACCTTTCAGGGCAGCAGTGCCACTGAAGGTAAAACCACATATGGACAGTTTATGGCCTTCAGGTCTTCTGCTTTATTTTGCTCTGACAAATTGCATATATTTCTACCTGGTAATTTTCCAATTCTAGATTCCCCAGACCAGCCGTGTGGTGAGCAGTGAACTCTTCAAATATGCCTCCCTTCATGGGTCACGGCATTAAACATGCTGGCATCAGCTTGGAAAAGAGGGCATCCCACAGTGTCTACTGTTCTGCCCTTGCTTGTTCAGACACAGAGAGATGCTCCAATACCTCCCCATGTTTCCTCTCTTTTCATTCCCTGTGGTGAGAACTGGCAGAGAATAACCTTTCCACCTATCACATTCCTGTGTAGAATGTGTTGTTCACAGGCAGATATTTTTGAAACAACCCAAGCCCCTAACCTCATTCCCCCTTCTGTGGTTTCATGTTCAGATCAATGAAGCTTCCACACAATGCAGTGTTGCATATTAAATGGAATTGTGTATGCCTTTGTTGGGCATTCAGTGCCTTGCGTCTGGGTTACGTCATGTATATTTACAGTTCATTGCTGAGGGGTGGCTGGCTGCACTGGCTAAAGGGACTACAAGTTCCTGACCATGGAGGCTCCCCTGCTCCTGAGACACATATGGTTGAATGCACACCAAAGGTTCATTTTTATTCCAAAAGCCATCTCTGTCCCCTGTGTCTCTTTCTTTTCCTGGTTTCCACCCACACTGCATCAGAATGGTCATTTTATAGTTTGTTTCAGAGTGATGGGCAGCATGGGGCTCATAGGTCCTTTGTAAACTTTAATATATATTACATATAATATGTGTATTTCTAAATAAATAAGAATATAGTATAGGTGTACATATATAATATATATAACTGGAAAACAAGTAAAAACATCACACACCAAACTTAATTAAAATGAGGCTTCTAGAAATGAAATTTCTCCACCTCTTTCTCTCTGACTCTCAAAAAAGTCTTAAGCCTGCAACCAGCCTGCCCATAGAAAGTAATCACCTGAGTTTATTTGTAAAGATCTCTGGATGCATGCAACGAAGTGACAGTCTTGCTGCACTACCTTGCCTGGGATGGAATTTCCCAAAAAGAATTCCAAATTATCACTTCGAACTCTGAGGCTTTATTTATTTATTTGTTGGTCTATAGAGGAATTGAAAATGGAAAGAAATAAGAATTTATAATGTTTGTCCCCGAAAGAGTCCACTTGCAAGAAAGCAATGATAAAATCAATTTCAGTCTAATTCTATCCCAGGGTATAGCTTTTAGTATTCTCATTGATTTTACAATATTAAAAGCAGTGATAAAGTAATAACACCAGCATTATTCTATTATATTGCATTGTATTTTATTATATCATATTATATATAGCTACAGCAGCCCAACTAGACACACAGCTCAGCCCTCACTTCCCCTGACACACTTCCTTCATTTCAGAAAGCAGCAATTGAATGTGTACATGGCTAGACTTCTTAAGGTGTGTAAAGTTTACAGTGTTCATTGTGTGTTACAGTTTGGAACTACCATATGCATGCATCCTTCCCTAACATCTTTCAGTGGAAAATTCCAAAATATACACAAGTTGACAGAATTATTGAGTAGTGATCATATTCTTAGTCCTATGCCCTACATTTTCCATATTTGGACTTCTCTAAAATCTTTTCTGTTACCTACCCATCAGTCCCTTTTATGTTTTGATGCATTTAAATTCAGATACTGATACAGTAGACTCAGCCCTGAACTGTGTCTACAGAGTTTATTATTTTGCTCTTAGCTGGAAGTTGACACACTTTACCATTGCTCTCTGGCTTGGTTATTTTTGGGGAGCCGGTACCTTCTGCAGATACTCCACCTTTCCCATAATTCATTAGAATTTTTATCCTGGTTTCTTCTCTTTCCCTAATTTTAGTTTTTTAGCCCATTTTACTTCCAGTTTCATTTATTTTTCTCTTTATTTTTTTTACCTCTAGTTCTGTGTCTTTTCTCTAAAACCCTTGCAAGTTGAACACCCTAGGCCAGAACTAAAAACTGGCTTGTGCCTAGTTAAGAGCACAAAGCTTTCCGGCAGCTACACCAGGGAATTTAAGAGCGTGAGAGGCAACATTGTGGCCCCCTCTTTGTTGGGGTGGTGAAAGGCGACCCTGAGTCCTCTCGCCCTGCTTAAGGTAGTTCAGGCAAAAGCGCCTTTCCCATGTACACCATGGCTTAAAATTCAAGTGCATGCCCGCGTTCAGATTTTGAATCCCACAGCAATTTTTCAAGCATATTTCACATTTGTCACGACGCGTCGAATGTGTGCGGAGCTAACACATTGTGGGTTGTTTGTGTGTGCATCACATTTGAGACCCCTGTGACCTACAGTTCAGCATGGGGTTTGTCCCCAAGCCTCTTTAGACTGTCAGCATTTTTTAAAGTTTGTTTTGTTCCTTATGCTAATAAAGCTTGTCTCGGCTTCAATCAAAGCATATTATCTCTTCTCCCCCCGCCACCCCCCGTAAGCAAGGCGGCAATCTGTTCTCTTTAAATGCCCCATCATCCCTGCTCCCCCATCCCCGTTCCCCTAGATTTTCGAGATTGTTGACTATGATGTAACAGATGGCCCAACAGACCTCCGACTCTTTGCAGTGTTGGCCAGCTTGGCTCCGAAAAATAGCAGCACTGAAGTAAGTATTCCCAGGCATGGGACGCTCATGAATTTTAACTCCTCTTCAACAAAGGAATTCAAAGGGGTAAGAGGCAATCTATCAGGAGCAGAGGCAATTAAACTGGGATGTAGGTTGGCATTCTGCTGCCGAGAACTCCCTTCTCTGGTTCTGAATATTTAGCCGAGATTAGATCAGCCTGGCTTCCATTCATCTCGGGCCTGCCACAAGGTATCAAAACAATAACATGACTCAAAACCAGAAGGCTGTGGGGTTTTTGCTCTCCATGATAAAATGTTTGTGTTGTTGCGGAGAGGTTTGTGGGGGAAGGGACAGAAGAGTCCCTCATCTTTCCGGGGGACAACGAGGAAGAGGCCTACTAATTTCTCTGGTTTTCTTATTAAAGACCCCGGAGTTTTTCAGATTTTATTTGCTAGGAGGTTGGTTTAGCATCTGGGTTGCTCATGCTTTTGTGATTATTTCGAGCATAAAAGGCACCTGTGGGCCAAGGGCATGAGAAGGCAGAGAAGCTCGTCTGTGTTTTACCTTGGAAAGTACAGAAATGGACAAAGACGAAAACAGCTCCACCCACTCCCCACCCCTGTCCTACCATTATAGAATGCTCTTGGCAGAGCCATTTCTTGTCTTTTATTTATTTGTTTTAGTAACACTATATGTTTACACTTGGAATTGCCCACGCATGCGATTGCATTGTCTCTTTAGAAATTATCGGACAGCTCCATAGCTGCTTTGATGATTCAGAAGCTAAACCTGTCCAGCAAGTCCATATTCATGGACAGCCTCAGGACCCCAGAGAAAGCCCATAGTCACACCTGAGCTTTCTTTCCAGAAACATCTGTCATAAATTTTTGGTCACTTGGAATTTCCCTTTCTTTCTTTCTTTCTTTCTTTCTTTCTTTCTTTCTTTCTTTCTTTCTTTCTTTCTTTCTTTCTTTCTTTCTTTCTTCCTTCCTTCCTTCCTTCCTTCCTTCCTTCCTTCCTTCCTTTCTTTCTTTCTTTCTTTCTTTCTTTCTTTCTTTTTTGTCTTCCTGCTTTTGAATTCAGCTGCATAGTAAGCAGTAAGAAATGTTCACCCATTTCTTTTCTCATGAGTATAGAACAGAATGAAAGAAATTCTCTTTGTACTTATGCCCTGATTTTGAACATCTCAGAATTGAGAATGGATTCTTGTTGTTGTTGTTGTTGTTGTTGTTTTGACATGTTTTGACAGAGCCCAGACTGGTTGGTCTCAAACTTAATATGGACCTGAAAATGATTTTGAATTTCTAATCTCCCTGGTTCCTCCTCTGATAGAGGTGTGGGACACCACACTTGGTTTATTCTTTGCTGGAAAATCAACCCAGGCTTTCTTGCATGTTAGACCAACACTTTACCAGCTAACCTGTATCTCTGGCTCTTGAAGTTATTTTAACTGAGAAGAATAACTGTTAATTAAAAAAACCAAACAAAACAAAAAAGTGTTGTTTCCACACAGATGGGGTGATGGGATGGGGAACTTGTACTTTATCCAGATACGTGGAGATATCACTGATCCAATAATATGCTTTTTTGAATGAAAATGTCGAGAGCAAGGGAATTTAGGAAAAGATTTAAGGTAATCTGACAGACTAGGAGCAGAATGTCTTCCAGGAGCTCTGTGTTGGTGTCTTTCTTTGAGCTCTAAAATGAAGCAGGTATTCAAATAGATGTCTGCTGTGTGCTGAGCACAAGACTATGAAGTATAAGAGAAGTATGAGAAAAACCACTACTCGAGCCCTGTTGGAAACCTACAGAAGGGCAGCTGAACATGCCTGGTGTCACTGGAGAGCAATGGGGAGACATCACTGTGCTGAGTAACATCCCACTGCCTACCTGACAGTAATGGGGGTAAGAATTCTCCAGAGGTAGAGGATTAACTTCAGAGCGGAGTTCATCTTTGTGCTGAATGTTGAAAGACAGACTCACTAAACGAAGAGAGAGCTGAGGAGAAGGAAACATGTGTTGACTCCAGGAGCATGCTACAGCACCAGCTAAACATGAAACTGGGAAAATAAGGAGGATTGTTAGCTCATTTTCCCAGAAAGCACAGATTTTTAAAATTTGTTTTGTTAGAGAGACTAAGTCGTTCTCAGGGAATTAATCTTGGATGACCATATGATTAAAAAAGAAACGAGCCCAGTGTTATTTGTCTATTTCTATTCTTGGTCTAGGTTTCAAGGATCAGGCAGAAAATGAACACAGATAACTTAGGTTGAGATTCTTCATGATAGCTGAGGTCAAGCAGGACTTTCTCAATGTAAGAACATCTCACCATCTTCTCACTCTGTTTTAGCATGGATGTCATACACTGTGGTTGTTGATCTTGTCAACTTGATTCTGTTTGAAAATCACCTAGGAGACACGCTTCTGAGGATGTCTGTCTGTGAAGACTTTTCCAGAGAGGTTTAAAACTTGGGGGACAATAAACATAGAAACACATAGTATATGGCACATAAACACATAGTATATGGCACATAGACACATAGTATATGGCACTATCTTATGGTCTTGAGGTCCAGACTGAATAAGAGGAACAGAGAAAGAGACAGAGAGAGACATACACAGAGACAGAAAGAGAGAAAGACAGAGACAGAGAGGCAGAGAGAGTGAGGCAGACAGACAGACAGACAGACAGACAGACAGAGTAAGCTCAATGAGTTCCAGCATTCCCTTCTTTCTGTTTCCTAACCCACTGAAGGGTTAAGAAGCAATGAGTTGCTGATGGATATTCCTCTGCCATGTAGCCACCTGCCTCTATACCTTTCCTTTCATAATGGTCATGAGCCCAGATCAGCCTTACTCCATTAACTTGCGTTAGCCAGGTATTTTATCACAATAACTAGAAACTTAACTAGTGCATTCATTACCCACAGTACCACCACTGACATTACCCCTACAACTACAAGCACCAACCCTGAAACATCTACGACTACCTACATCATTGCGAGAAACAGCTTTGCACCATTACTACCAACAATAGTGACACTAATACTTCTTCATCCTCACCAACAGCAGCAGCAGCAGCAGAAGCAGCAGCAGCAGCAGCAGCAACACACTCTGCCAGCATCATCCCCATTCACAGTGTCTGTCCCTCAACACCATAATTAATGGCAATAACATTAACTCTCCCATACCTACAACATTGTTTTTAGCACGCTCTGACACTACCATACCTCACCATCAAGGTCGCCATTATCCTACCCAACAATGGTATAGCACTTCAAAATATCATTCAACATTAGTCTACAATGACAAGCACCACTGCACCTTAACCAATGCCCTTCCCCTAGCCAGCAGCAATGCTTGGTAAATCATTATAACTGCTAATTCTCTGAGAAAAAAATGAGTGAAATATTTATAGATTGAGTTTCTACCAAAAAAAAATTTAAATGATGCTTCTGATGATTCAAAAGCCCTTATAAAAGCAAAGATATGGGGTTTTAACTAAACCAAGGGTGTTCAATTAAAACAAGGGGGAAATCCAACAAGCTGTACCATTTATAGTAAGTAAAAAATGGATCCATCTCAGACTATAATTTTTGCATTGGAGAAAGCAAGAGTTTTAAAAACAACTTTGATTAGAAAAATATGGTAAACTTATAAGACCTAAGACTGGCCACACTCATGAATCAGAGTTTTATGTATTTTTATATGCTTCCGTCTCAGTTCTCCTAACTAGGGGAATATAAATTTTCTAATTATGAAAATTTTATTTTCTCTGGTTGTTATGTAACCTGTGGCATAGGTTGCACTTTTAACAATTTTGATATGGCCTGTCCTGAGACAGGACATAGTAACTCATGTATCAGTGTCTACTTTGGGAGCCATGTGGCTAGCGATAGTATCCAGACCCCAAGTACATAGCTTTAGATTCTAATCTGCCTTCTAAGTCAACTAGAAGGCATTTCTACAATGGAGAGGTTCAGTGCTGAACATCATTCTGACCATCTTGAAATTGTGAATTGACTTATGTTGTTGTTTTAACAGAATCAAAACTGGATAGCTTGAAACTTTGTATGTGGCTGAAAATGATTTTGAACTTCTAACCCTCCTGCCTCTGTCTCCAACAGAGATGTGGGCCATCACACCTAGTGTATGCCTTGCTGGGGACTAATCTCAAGTTTTATTGCATGCTAGACTAACACTTTACCAACTGATCTGCATCTAGTTCTTGAAGTTATTTTTAATCTGGAATATGAACTGGCAAATCCCAAAGTAACATTGTTTTTATACAGGACAGGAACTCATCTTGAAGACTAAGCTCTTATCCTTGCTGAATTATCGATGAGTTTGTAGGTTGGAGGGCCATGAAATGAACCACTTACATTTCTCTGAACTGTAGTCCTAAATAGATTGATGTAGCTGCAGAGAGCTGACTGACACAAGGTCAGACTCTTGGGGCCCTCCACATCCGATGTCTCCTTATTGTGACAGGGTCAATACTCTCAGCCCCACACAAGGCCATTCTACCCTCCCTTAATCATAATTTTGTTGCCATCGTGAAATACCATCATTGTCATATATATATATGTATATATATATATATATGACACATTACATACATACATACATGGTATACTTGTTTATAATCCCAGCTATTCAAGACACTGAGGTAGGTGGATCATGAATTTGAAGCCAGACAGGGAAACTTATCCAAACTCCATTTGAAAAAGTAAACAAAATGAGAAAATAGTGAAGTACTTGAGCCAATAAACTTCAAAAGGAAGCTTATTCAATTTATAGTTTTGTAGGTTCATGGTGCCTTTGTCATATCAGTTCTAATGAAGAAAGTGGTAGGCTACAGGGACACATACAGGAGCAAATAGTTGCATCTAAAGTCGGGAAGCTGAAAGCAAGAAGTTTGGGGTCAGGCCTGCTTCTTTGGAGCAGCCTTCTTGTTAGAACCACCAAGGCTCACATGAGAATTGCTTTAATTCTTTCCAAAGCCAGCCTTCCTTATAGTTCACCAACATGCAGTTAGGCTATCTATTAAAGTACCACCATCTCTTAATTGTGCTACTACAGGGACGAAGATTTCCCCACATGGACCCTTGATGGCAGACTAAATGGATACCTTGGCATATGGCCTAAGATCTCAGCCTTTGGTGGAGGCTGAAGATAATTCTTTGTTGGACTTGACTTCTGACTCTTGACCTGCCTCCTTTCCTGTATCCCCCATGAACGTTGTCTGTGAGTACCAATGACCTCATGAATGTTGTCCATTAGTACTAATAACAATGACCTCATGAATATTGTCCATTCGTACCAATGAACCAACTATTAAACTCTGCCTCACTGGAAGAACAAACCTGGACCCAGAGCCTTATCTTCATTCTCAGCCTTAGAGCTCTCCTCTAAATCTTAGAGGTATTGTGAAAATCAAACTTGGTGGTCCAATAAAATCTATTTTGGAAATCGTGATGTAAGTTTCTTCTAGTTTCACAACCATGGAGATTAAAGGCATGTGTAGTAAGAATTTTTGGTTTCTTTGAAAAAAAAACCCATCTATGTTGTGTGAATGTTTTTGTTTTAATTCTAGGTGTAGGATAAAAGGCTGTTTCACAGCAGGTGACTATGATTTGCCTCCTACACTAGCAGGGGTGTGATTTTCCCCAGCTCAGATAGTTTAGTTCTGGGGACTCAAGAAGGCCTGTGGCAGCTGATGTTGCCCTTGTTCCTGGTGGTCTGTGCTAGTTCCTGCTGCTGCACTTGTTGTTGTTATTGCTATTGCTGGATTTCTGGTTTGCTGGACTGCTGGGTATTCTGAGGATGAAGATTGGACTTGTCTCTAGGAACCCAACACCCTTAATTAGCAGGAAGTAGCCTATAGAAGTCTTTGTGCCCTCTTTCACCTCTAACCTCTTTCTCACCTACCTAGTGTTTGGCATTGGAAAGGATTAGGGTGGAATATGGTTAGAAGGGAGGTAGAGGTATAAACCCAATATACGCCAACAGGCACATCATTATTTCAGCAACTTAGTATGGATTCATGTAGTCAGACTCTGAAAGTAAATAGACTTGATGTAGAAACCCTGCTTACAGATAACTTTGTGACACTGAGGGGGTTGCTTTACCTAACTGCCTCTAAGCTTTGCAAAATGTAAGTGGAAGACAATGATGATGGGGTTCACTTCGGGTTGCTGGCAGCCTTTGAACTGAAGCTGCCATGGTTTCTCCTGGTAACTTTGATCTGTTCTCTTCACACATTTCTCAGCATGCTCTGCACAGATAAAATCAGCAGAAAGGTACATGAAGGTTTACAAGACAGGCTTGCTATTCTTAATTCCTCAAACATCTCTGACTTCCTTAATTTTAACTTCAACATGTAACTAAAATATGTGCATTCCATCGTGGATAAATCTCACTCTTAGTCAGTATGTAAGTTCATTCTTATGCCATGGATTTCAGAAGCTACTGGCCTTGGTGCTAATAAAGTCTATGCTTTGAGAAAATTTGTCACCAATATACTGTACTCTGTACAGCCCTGGACCTCTCTTTAATCTCACAGCATCTAGCAGCAGATTCTCACATACTGAGACATTTCCTCCCAAAGAGAAGGTGAAAGACTTGACACAGAGGGTAACTAAGAAAAGTGAGCTATGTTGTCCATGTCAGAGTAGAGTAATTATGAAATGTCATGGCCATGCATTTCCAGGAGCAACCAATATGAGTCTTTGGGGACAGTTACTTTCGCCATAGAAGGAGACTATCAAACATTCAGGAGTCTAGGTGGTTAGCATTCTTAGTATTTGCCTGGGCCTAAGGCAAGGATGTCATATTGGAGATATTGGGAGAGCGTAAGAGAGAAAATGATGTGGACATCATACCTTGCCCTGCAAGTGAGGCTTTCTGAAGGACAGTTTAGGACAAGGTCTGGTTCAATAAGTACTTTGATGGTGGCAGGGGGTACGATGACAACTAAAATAGGTCCTCACAAATATGAAAAATGGAAGACCGAGGAGATGCAGATGAAAGAGGATGCCCACCAACTCTGCGCCCAATGGGTGAACAGACTGTTTAATGTCTCCGTCAACCAGAGGCTGGGCTAAAACATAAAAATCAACAGGAATGGGATTTCTGAGGTATAGAAGTCATTGAAGACTGGGATTCTCTGATGTTCCATGGTATTGTCTGGGAAAATGTGAATGGGGAAGAGTACAATAGGAAAAAGAATATGGGGTATGGGGAAGAGCATAAGAGAGAAAATGATGTGGACATCATACCTTGCCCTGCAAGTGAGGCTTTCTGAAGGACAGTTTAGGACAAGGTCTGGTTCAATAAGTACTTTGATTGATTGATTGATTGACTGGTGGACTGGAAAAAGGTAAGTAGACTAACTATAGGAGGAAGTCCTAGGAAAACTCACCCCATCAATTTGGGTATCTCTTTTCTAAATTTCCTATCGTTAACACAACTCAGCTCGAGCAGGCTATGGAGTTCACCCCTGGTGCCATTGAAACGTTGCAGCCTTGTGCAAAGATTAAGAGTCCATAGACATTCTTCCATAGCTACTCATGGTCCCGATCCTTGAATCACCAGTACTCTACAGTCCTTGTTTCAGGCCTGCCTCTCTCCATTTCCTGCACTCTGTCCACAGCTATGCTGATCTTCCAACACAGCCACCAGAACTATAGCACATAACTAGGACCAAAGATGGAGCAGTGAAGACAGATTGCTGAGAATATTGATGGTGTTGTGGATTTGGTTTAACGCTTGCATTATGTTATTTGGGTTCCCAAAATTGCAAGACGGAGGGTTCCTGCCCCTAGTTGGTTCTGATTGGTAAATAAAGTTGGCAGCAGCCAATGGCTGGGCAGGATGACAGAGGCAGGACTTTAGTATTCATGGGCAAGGATATGGATGGAAAGAAAGAAGGAGAATTGCCATGCCAGGAAAGGAAGAAGATCCAGGCTTGGACACTACAGAAGAGAGAACCAGGGAAGAACAGTCCCTGGCCTCCCTGCCTCACTAGGTCTAGGGTAACAAAGATGAAGTATAGATTTTGTAAATAATAAGTCAGGAAAATCAGAGGGAAGGCATCAGTAATGGGGAGGTTTGGAATGGCCCAACCATTGAGCTGTTTAAGGTATATTAAATATAAGGGTCCCCTGCCCTTTATCTCTTCTCTCTCTCTCTCTCTCTCTCTCTCTCTCTCTCTCTCTCTCTCTCTCTCTCTCTCTCTCTCTCTCTCTGTGTGTGTGTGTGTGTGTGTGTGTGTGTGTGTGTGTTTTATTTGGGGATACTGAACATTGGGGCAGGTATCGAGAAATGAGCACCACTGCTGCAGGGGAAATTTAGAGTGGATTAATTGCCTACTGTGATAGACGGGTAACACTTGGACTGGCAACCTACTTATCCCAATGGTCAACACAGGTGATAAGGCTGGGTCACTATTACTCCCACCACACCATCCCTGCAGTGAGTGAGTCAGTGTGACCTCCATGAGAAGAATATCATATATCTTCCTTCACGAGTGAGTGAACACATAGACTACCCTCTAAAAAGTTAGTTGTTCATCTAAAGATATAGTTTCAAGATAGCTTTTATATTATAGTCTAGTAGTGGATTATGCTACAGAAAGGATATTAGGAGTTCATCAGAATAATAAGAGTAATGATGACAAGGCTGATAATTGCTACATTTATTGATCAATGACCACCCTGATACTGTGCCCCCAGCATTCTGCACACATTATCCCATTTGATCTTTATAGCAACCCTGAACAGGTTATGTCTGGTTTTGCAGAGGATGAATCAGGTTTCTGAAAGCATCATAGTAGCTCAAAATGACCTACTAAGTAATTGCTGCACCAAGTTTAGAGCAGGTCTTGTGAGGCAGGCACTGCAGCAGCTTGAAGAACTGTCAAGCACATAAGCATGTGTTTAAACACTTGGTTCCCAGTTGGTGGTGCTGATCAGAGGGGTTATAAAACCTTAAGGGGTAGAGACTTGAGGTAACTGGTCACTTGGAGCAAGCTTTGAGGGTTTAGAGCTTCATCTCATTTCTCGTGCTTGATGGACTCCATCTCTTCTATGCCCATGGAACTTTGAACTAAATAAATCCTTTCTTCCTTCAATTGCTTTTGTTCATAATATTTTATCAAAGCAACATAAAGATAACCAATACATACTCTGTACTTGCAAAAAAGGAGAAGAAGAAGGAGAAGAAGGAGAAGAAGGAGAAGAAGAAGAAGAAGAAGAAGAAGAAGAAGAAGAAGAAGAAGAAGAAGAAGAAGAAGAAGAAGAATTATGAATTATGGCAGGTTTGCTATGTAGCCCTCCCTTCTACCACACATATTGTATCCACCCCATTCCATAATGCCTGTCCATGGGCTACCCAGTGCCAAATGATCAGATAGAGATGAACTAAGGAAAGTATAAAGATTGGTAAAGCCAATGTCTTAGGTAGGATTTCCATTGTAGTGAAGAGACATGATGTCCAAGGCAACTCTTATAAGGACAACATTTAACTGGGGCCTACTTACAGGTTCAGAGGTTCAGTCCATCATTATCAAGGTGGGAGAATGGCAACATCCAGGCAGCCATGGGGCTGGAGATGCTGAAAATTCTACTTCTTGATCAGAAGGCAGCCAGGAGAAGACTGACTCTTCCACACTAGGTAGAGCTTCAAAGTCCACCCCCACAGTGACACACTTCTTCTAGCAAGGCCACACCTTCTAACAGTACCAGTCCCTATGGGCCAAGCATATTCAAACCACCACAGCCAACATCTTCTTCCTTTCCTCTTCTGTTCTTTTGTCTATTCTCCATTCTCCTCTAATCCTTTCAGAAGTCACAGCAACTTCTTAACTTGTCTCCTCCCCTGTTTGTATCTTTCTCCTCCATAGTATGTTCTCCACAGAGAAAGTGGGATGATCCTATGAACATGCTGGGCAGCTCATGTGAGCCCTCTTCTGTCATCTTCCAGCTGTGGGCATCTCATCTCACTCATAATAGAAAGCCAGTCTTCTCACGGGCCTGAGAGGGAACTCAGGAACTGCCTGCTATACACTGGTTCTTTTTGAACCTCTGCCATACTCTGGGTCCTGCTGTCTCTTGAAGCAGGGTTCTCTGTTAAAGCCCTGGCATTTGGATTTCCCTTGCCTGAGACACTCAGCTTGTACACAGAAATAAGTTTCACTCTCTCCTTCGGGTTTTTGCTAAAATAATGTTTTATCCTGCAGAACTTTCCTGACGTATCTATCAAAATGTTTAACTCCTCAATCACCCCTTCTCCTTGGCACACAGCAAGAGCTCAATAAGAATTTGTTGAGTGAATTGGTGAGATGTGGTGGGTGAAAATTTACTTAAAGTCTCCCAGTTAGGTCACAAAGTAAATCAGAAATGTCCTTGTGCATGTAGAAGGTGGTTGTTCTGTGTGCTAGGAATTCTGACACTCTTTTAAGAACCCTGAACGGTATTGGCTGTGAACCCTACCATGAGTCTCTTCCTGTTTGAGCATGGGTTAGTACAGATGGAACAGACGGAGGAGAACCAGCAAGATGGAAAGGCTGAGCTTCCTGCACTGCCCTGGTTCATCCCTCTGCGGGCTCAAAGCTTTTCAAACCACAGCTTCAGTTCTGATCATCTCCTATTACCAGAGAAGCATCTCTGTACTGTGTTGTGCAGAAACCTCAGTGGGGAAATTGCCATGTACAGTGTACTAGTAGACACAGGGATGAATCTATACTCAAGAAACAAATAAAAAATGGAGTTTTAAGATGAGAATTTTTTTTGATCTGTCATTTGTGTGTCTATTCATGTGTGCCGACATTCACGTGCTTTTCCAGAAGTGTAGGGCTGAGTCTCTTTTCGATACAATTTCCATCTAAATGTCTCTTGAAAGTTCTTCTTAAAATACTTGCATTGTTCAGATCTCTCATCGAATTAAAATGTAGATTACTTGAGCAGGAAAACATAGTAAAATAGATATTAAAATCACAGAAATATGCCGAGTCGGGCTCTTTTCTTCAGTTTGTATCAGATTTCTACCCTTGGGAGTAGTAAGTCATAACAAGGGTCATTTGAGTCATACTCCATCATATGAAGTACCTGAGGGGGAATAAGCTAAAGATCAGGTTGTTATAGCATGGGACTATGGTATGAGGTCTCTGGAAACTGCTGGTCACACGATCATTTTCTTCCTAGCATGTTTTTCCTGTCCTACCTGGTTATGTCTGGGTAGGGACTAAAGATGCATCGGACCAAGGACACTCAAATGTAATACATCCCAGCATTCATGGATCTCAGGGATCCATCCTTCTCCTGCATGGTGTCTCTTCTAAGACATGCTGTATTACAAAGCCACTGGGGGAATGTCTACTCAGCCTGTGTCCTAGAGCCAAGTCTCCTCCTCATCCCTCCTCTGAATAATTTGCTTTCCTTATTTTGGCAAAGAACCATGTCTGGCCATTTTTGAATGAGAATTTATCTTTTATTTGCATAATTAAATTCAGGAAGAGGTTATTTTCACTTCTTTGAAGATTAATTAGTTCTGATCACCATCTAAATATGATAAAAGACACACAGTCCATCTTTGCCATTGTGAATGACTTTTATCCTCGTGTTTAAACTTACACTCCTAGAAACAGGGTGCCTGGGAAATGATTTGAAAGCAGGACATAAAGAAGCCTAGTCTCCAATGTATTTTAATTGACTTCAAATTTTTGGCCCTATTGAGTGTGCTATGGATTTTTTATTTTGACCCCAGCACAACTGTTCAATATGCTATTAACTTCTGAAACCTACATGTTGGCTGAGCATTTATTTTAAGAAAGCATCATTCATTCCCTCTGTCCGTCTATGAACATTCAACTGTCTTCAAGTCCAGGTTTCTTCTCAAAAGCAGTTTAGTAACTATTATAATGTTATACTGTAGTGTAACATAATAATTAGCACTGTAGTATTAATAATGTGATAGACCAGTGATTATAATTATCATAATCATCCTTGATATAACAAGCATAGACTTTATAGTAATATTTATCATTATAGTAAGAATTAGAGAAATAGATGTTATTCATCTTATTCACTTATTAAAATAACCAATTGCATTATATTTTTATTATCCCATACTACTGATTAGGAAAAGGAGGCCTAGGGAGTTGAAATTAATTGTTACATTAAGGTATGGGTACCCCTCACCTGCTTATGTGTAGTGGTGAGGGTTTAAACATATGTAGCTCCCAAAGGCTCTTGACCACTCTCCTTGCTGTCAACACCATCACACCCCTCTGGAAATGGAGGATTCTCACATATGCATATGAGCTTTCTCCTCATTCATTCTGTAAATCCACTTCTCAAGCCCCATTCAAGTGTCCCCGCCTCCCTGAGATCTTCCACAATGCTCACATACAGAATGAGTGACCCTCTCCAGTGCTCCTATTGTAAGTGTGGGACCCTATAACTGCTCTTCTCCCACTGTCCCAGGAATGAGACTTCCCTGTTGCTGGGGACTAAGCTTCCTACCGGGAATCTTGCCCTGATCAGATCCTGTGTTGGGGCAGAGCAATGGTTGTGTAAACTGACGATGGCTTTTCCATTTTTCTGTCATTCATTTTATCACACACCTCTAGTTCCTCCAGGACCCTCAGTTGATAAGTCAGTGGCATGACCAGATTTTCTCAGAAGTAGAAAAAAAAAAGCCCAGAGATATGCCTCCACATCATGGGTCATCTATCAACAACAGGGGCAAAGGTCAAGTTTGGATTAAGGTGGTAAAATCAATTGCCTATCTCTTCACATCATGGACAGTGGTGGCCTGGGGTGAAAGGTCAGAAATAGTGACTCTGTGTGAGTATCTACACACATGAGTTACATTGTTTCCTCTAACAATATCTTTATACTTTCAACTACTATCTTTTCAATATGTTCACTATTCCAGATATTCAGCTAGGTGCAGAGTAGGTTTTAAATGTTGAGCAAAAAATAGAGGTCAAATACAGCTTTGTATCTCCAAGAACATGTAGCTGTCTAAAAGAAAGAAAAGCATTGGACAAGAATTCTCTTCTCTGAATCTTGTAGCTCACATCTCATTATGACTTGGAGACTAGTTATCACCATTCAGTTTATGCCACCACGATATCTGTTCTGGGACAGATACAGCCACTTATAGCTACGAGTGCGTTGCCACTGTGAAGGACCAAAGTGAATGGGAAAATTGCATTTACTACTTATAACATGTTCATTGAGGGAGAATCAAATCCTTCTTTATATGTGCCCCAATGAACACAGTGGCCAGGGAGGTGGATATTTATTAAGTCTGTTGGAATATTAGCTGTTACTAATAATATAGCAAAGATGAGTAATTTTCCTAAGATTACATGGCTGGTTAGTGAAAGGCATCATAACACTATCTACAGTAGCCAATGGACCCTGGTGTTCATATGCTCTTAACCATTTGCCTGTGCTGCTCAGAGTTAAGAAGAGATGATGGGCTCAGGTAAGTTAGGCATGCCAATAAAATTGGATAAAACAAAAACACTTTTTATAATAGAAGGGCACCTCTTAAAAATTACTTGAGACAGGCTGGAAAGCTGGCTCAGTGGTTAAAAGCACTGACTGCTCTTCCAAAGGTCCTGAGTTCAATTCCCAGCAACCACAAGGTGGCTCACAGTCACCTACAGTGTGACCTCATGCCCTCTTCTGGTGTGTCTGATGATAGCTACAGTGTATTCATACACATTAAATAAATAAATAAATAAATAAATAAATAAATAAATAAATAAATAAATAAATGATTAAATAATAAATAAACAAATCTTTTTTAAAAATTACTTGAGTCACCCCCATAGACTTCCCAGAAGCTCCCCCATCCCAGATCTCCAGTCATTCCCAGAGATGTCTTCCATTGATTGCTGTCCTCACTCCCAGCCCTCCCCCCCCCCACACACACTCCCCACATCTGATCCTCATTCAGTTCCACTCCATGCCCCTTCCCCCTTCCAGTTTCCTCCCTCTACCCACCTCCTGTGACTATTTTGTTTCCCCTTCTGAGTGAGATTCACATACATAATCTCTTGGAACCTCCTTGTTACTTAATTTCTTTGGGTCTGTGGATTGCAGAATAGTTATCCTCCACTTTATGGCCAGTGTCCACTTATAAGTGAGTACATACCATGTGCATATTTCTGGGTTTGGGTTACCTCACTCAGGGTGATATTTTCTAGTCTCATCCATTTGCCTGCAAATTTCAAGATGCCTTACTCCATTGTGTAGATGTACCACAATTCCTATATCCATTCTTCAATCGAGGGAGATCTAGGTTGTTTCTAACTTCTGGCTATTATGAATAAAAGCTGCTATAAACACAGTTGAGCAAGTGTCCCTGTGGTATAGTGGGGCATCTTTTGAAGTAAGGTTTTGAAAGTCCAAGGTTTGAACTTAACAAATCAGAGCTGTACCGAGGCTGCCTTCATAAGACACAGTTGAGAGAAGCAAACCCTAATCCATAATTACTTTTATAAATACATTCCTATAAGATTAAATGAAACCCCTTGGGTCATTCTAGACTCTGTTTTATCTTAAAATAGAGGATAGGCATGTATTCAGGACTATTCTGAAGACCAAACACACCTGTTTAGTCTCAGCATTGACAAGAGATTCATTTGCTGAGAGATGATTGTACTTATAGCAATTCTACCAACTTCTCTGAAGTTCATAACTTTCAAATTATATGATGTATCTAACCCAAACTATTCATGATAGATGGTGAACACACACACAAAAGAGGAGATAGGTTGGTTCCACCTTTCCCATCTCCTTAACTCTACCATAAACAGACAAGAATACCAACTGCATTGGATGGTTGTGCAGAGGAAACAGAAAAGAATCCCAAACAAAAGCTCTGCCACTTAGCCTGTGGTCTGTCCATGAAGGCGGCCATTGCTTCAAAGCTAAGACAAAGTTTAAGAATGATTAAGCACATAGTTGGTTTAGATCCACACCTGCACCTCCCACTGAACAGTGGGGAGCTCACAATTCCCAGACAAGGACCAAATTGAGTTGGGGACAACATGGTATTGTGAGCATGAGATCCTGTTGAGAGTTGGGCAAGTTTGTCTTTGAAGCCAGACTCCCACCAGCAATACAATCTTAATCAAATAACTTCAACCTTCTCAACTATTACTCTCAACTATGGAATAAGCATCAAAGTGTCTTCCCTTAGAGTGAAGACCAGAACAGACAAATCTACATGAGGGGGTGTCTCAGAAACGGCAGGTCCTGAGTTGACTGTGCTGCTGAGTCTCTGAGTGGCTCATACCAGCAAGGAGCCTATGCTATCACTTGGATTGATGGGAAAACTAAACAGCAAAGCCCAAATACTGGCATCTTCACTATTTTTATTGCCAGCACTTCTGGCATTGGAGATTGGGAGACTAGAGGAGGGAAGGGCACACCTCCATGCCTATAAACAGCTGATCTTTTCTAGGAATTCCTATGAGATCTTGGCAAATGCAGGTACCTTTCAGGAGGTGAAGGACACCTTTGTCAGTACCCCCATTTGGGCAATCAAAATTTGTTCCGCTTGGCTATCCTTATCAGTGTGCAAAGTTATGCCCACAGGATGATCAATTGTTCCACAGATGTTCTTTTATAACCCAAATACCAAGTCCAGAGCCTTCTATGACTGAAATCATGTTTCCTAGACCAAAAGATGTATAGTTTGCGGAGAAACTTGTCCCAGGTTTGTGCTTTCATTCATACCAGGAACATCTGAATATAGTGAATAGGACTGGAGGATGTCCTTGTCAGTTTATAAAGGCAGCCTTGTGTGCATTTGAACTGATCCTTGGAGTCCGATAGGTGTCTTTTAAAGTAAGCACTTTATATATCAATCACTGCATCAATTCTCTAACATTTTCCAAATATCTCCTTAATTTATTATTTAATTCATTCTTTAAGCAATCCTCAACTGTGGAAAACAAGAGTATTTTCACAGGTGGATTCCAAAGCTAGACTCATTCGTGAAAAATTCACTAGCTTTTCTATGTTCTAACTAGAAATCACATTTACAGAGACATTTTAAAATTTACTTTGGTATCATATGGCCTCCTAAGATGCCCTTTTATAAGATCACGTGCCAGAGAAATGACAATAGCTCACAATTCTTAACCTCTATGTGAAGGCTCTGCTCAGCTGTATTTGGGGTAGTAGGAAGCAAATACTCTCAAAAGATCCTCTTGAAATTTCATGATGGAGACAAATGGATCCTCAAGATGACTGTATGTCTTTAGGAAAGATCACCTAATAATGACTCAAAGCTCAGCTGCAATCCCACAACTTAGGTTACTCTGAGCACATTTGCTTCCACGGCACCTGGGTGATGGAGAGAGACGTAAGAACAGGGGAAATTAATTTAGAAATGAGTCATTTAGAGGTTATTTTTCCCGTTTTTTTGTTTTGTTTTGTTTTGTTTTGTTTTTCACTTTCCAAGGCAACAAGCAACTGACTAGAAAGAAATGGCATCTTCACAGCATGTTTGGGGACTTTATCAGTGAAACTGAAGTACAGTGTACAGTTCTTATTAACATGGTCTTACCATGTCAAGACACAATTATGCCACAACCAAACACTCTTGGAATGTTTGGGGGTGCCTTTCTGCCCCACCACAAAGTTTGCAAGTTTTCTTGATTACCTTAGTAAACACTGAGTCACTTTCATGAACTCTGATTGATAAACAAACTAAACGACACACCCTGGGCTAGATAGCTCTGCTTTGGGGTTAATGGCAGGGGAATTTAAGCAAAGACGGAAAGAGAGTTCCAAGCCTTTGGTCTTCCACTACATTGAATCAGATGTGTCATGAATTCATAATACTCCATGATGCTTTTTTGATTTGAAAGTTGTTTATATTCAAATCCCTTGCTTTTCTTTTTTTCATTCAAAAAGGTAAATGATTAAAAAGTCCAAGAGTCTGAGGACGTAAGAGACTTGCTCTGTTGGGGAGCAGAAGTGGTGGTGTTTGATCCTTGGTTCCCCACAGTTGCCTGTGCATTTGTCTCTGGGGAGTGGGGACGTGCTGTTGGTCAGGCTTCAGGGCCAGAATGTGGGTGGTGAGCAGAGCTCATAGATACCCAGGTAAGATTTCATGTGGTTCCAGGGAATGCATTTTCAAGACCACCAGATTATGAGAAAAGTCTCTTGCCTCCTATGATTCTCGGATTCTTCCCTGTGGAGAACCTCTACCTTCCCAAGATGCATAGCAGCTGCTCCAACAGTGTCTTACCTCCACACCCCAGCTTTCTCCAGCAATTAAAAAATGACTCATCTTTAAAATATATACCGGGCTGGTGAGATGGCTCAGTGGGTAAGAGCACCCGACTGCTCTTCCAAAGGTCCAGAGTTCAAATCCCAGCAACCACATGGTGGCTCGCAACCATCCGTAACGAGATCTGGCGCCCTCTTCTGGAGTGTCTGAAGACAGCTACAGTGTCTTACATATAATAAATAAATAAATCTTTAAAAAAAATAAAAAAAATAAAAAAATAAATAAAATATATACCATAACATTTTACTTGAATATATTAAACCTTCACAATTACATGCATTCTGCTTTATTACAACATTTTAGACAAAAATAGAAAATATAGTTTTCTTACTAGAGGGGGAAAGAATAACTAATCATAATATGACAAACTGCTTACAGAAAGACTGCAACTTGAAAAACAGACCTTGACCATTGGTTACGTTAGTGCATGATAGCACTGTTGCAACTGCCCTTATTTATTGAGAAGTAATCTCTGAGAGAGTAAACATATAAGAAGCCTGGTTGGGATTGGTGTTTCCATTCCCAACATCAATGTAATTGTTCACAAAATGAGGACTGTGAGACACACCTTTGAAGAGTCCCACAGTATATAGAAACAAAACAATTATTTTTATTCAAAAATGAACATATTTTAAATGCCTCATATTAAACTTCACTGACTTTAACTAGAGGCTCTCCATCTTAGTGTTCCTGACATCTGGGGTTGCAGGGTAGTTGCTGGGGGTTGTGTTCATTTTATTCATTGTAAGATATTTAGCAATATGATGTCCTTTTTCTCCATGCAGTCACTGATAGTAGGACTCCCTTAGTTGTGACAATTAAAAAAAAAAGGCTCTGAATGTGACCACATTCTGAGAACTGCCACTTTAAAAGAAGAAAACTCAAATTATCCAACTCCCCAGGCTGGGTGGGACATTTTTTGCATGCAAGATAATGGAGTTGTTTAATTTGATATGAATTATGAGATGTGCAAAGGCCTGAACCCCAAATTCGTTCTCTGAAATCACAACAAAATTTTGTTTTCCTTGGGACTAACCAATTGATTGGGTGTTGGCATGAGATTCGTGTAGGAACAGTCTTGTTTACCCCTCAGCAGGACTCTGCTTTCAGGAGACTAGGGAAGCTGTCCAAGGGGCCAGTGCAAGGTAAAAAATTCACTAGCTCACTGCACAAATTTCACTTTCTCACATTTTTCCCAGTCTGTTTCTCAACAAAAATGACAAGGCAAGCCAAAGACTTCATTGCTAGAGTGTAGCTCTCTTAGTATGCCAGATAGCTACAAGCCGCCACCTCCCAGTCCGAGGACTCCAGAGGTTGCTGAGCCTCTTTCTCCTTAAGGTTGCATCCAGTAATTCAGGAGCATACTAGGAAATACAAAGGCATCAGAAGTGAGCAAGCATATAGAGCTCTACACAGTGAGTACTGGAGAGAAGCTGCAGCAGGAGTCAGGGGGCCATGGAAGATCTGTAGCAAGCTCACTGGGCAGATCTTAGAAGATGTCCTGATGATGTGAAGGGCTAGGTATTAAAGGAAAGGCAGCACTTTCTCAAGAGAGGACATTGCCTGCAGAGATCACAGCAGTGTACATGGCTAGCAGGAGTATGTAAAGTTGGAGTTTCAGAGGCCAGATCCTGAGGTCTGTGGGATGCCAAGGACTTGGTCTATATTTTATCCAGAGTCTTAGGGACCCAATGAGAGACTCTAATCAAGAAACAAGCCGAGCAGCGTTCAAAATGACTACAGCAAAAGTTACGGTGGAAAGGAACAGGGGACTAAGCTTGGTTCCCCTTAACTGCTAATCATTTATTTTAGATATCAGGACTGCATTTGCCCAAATCACCTTGACCAAGCCTCAGCCCCTCCAGCTTGTCTACCTAGAAACCACGCCCCTGACTTGTTTCTCAGCATGACCCTGTGGATCTTACTAATTACTTGATAATGAACATTTAAGCAGAGTTTCATTTTGGAAGGAGCAGTTAACATGCTTGGCCTGAGGAGTTTGGTGGATTGACCAAAGTGAAATTGCGGTCCTTTCCAATCAGAAGGCAGAACCACATAGAAGCTGTCAGTTTTCCATCCCGTGTCAAAGTCAGGACTGAGTCTCCTGGTAGCCAAAGTAAGTAAAGTGGTGGCAATAACAGAGAATTCCCTGGGGGTATCTGGACCTTTCAGTCATTTTTTTGGAAAGAAGACATGTAGCAATGGCCAAGTAGGGCAACCTGGTGTCAGCCATTTTCAATCTATTTGCATATTTGTTATTGGTGCTTCCAGAATGTTAGCGCTGTTTATAAATAAAATCCTGGCCAGTCTCTCTTCCCAAGTGTGCAAACCAACTTTAAATTCAAATTATTCATTTCCTACAGCCAAAAATGTCTTAAATAAACAACAAAGCAATAGCTAACTGTTTTATTGCGAGTCAAGAGATTTCAGTTTTTCCCCTCTATTTGTATCAGTCAGAAACATCAATGACCAGTTCCAGACCCAGTTTAATCATAAAATATTTCAAACATTAAAAGCTCTTAAAATACTGTACTGAACTTTACCCCTTATGTAGCATTAACAAGACACTTTGTCCAATTACTTCGGTGCTTTTTTTAAAATAAGGTGCATTAAAAAATAATTTCCCCTCTGGCTTCTCCAATCCTTCCTCCTCCTCCTCCTGAGGACTCCCCTGCTCTGCCTTATATTTGGCTGTGGAAATCTGCATTTGCTCCAATCAGTTGTTGGATGAAGTCTCTCTGGTCTCTCTCTGATGATGTGCTCTGGTCCCAGCACATCCTGCAGCCATGACAACCTGCAAGTTGGAGGTTTTGTGTCTGGGTTGGTGTCCCAATCCCTCTATGTGAGGCCTTGCCTAGTTACAGAAGAGAGCTGATTCAGACTTCATGACCTCCTTGACCAACATCACCCTGAGGTTTCCATTGCGATAGATTTCTACCTCACTCCTGGAATGCTCCCCAGTTTCGGTTGCTTCTCCCAATATTCTCTTTCTCCACCTCCCACCTCCTGGCCCCTCCTGTTCTTTTTCCCACTGTCCTACAGGCCACCTGCAAAATCTATACAGTTTCCTATTCCCAGGAAGATGTTTGTATCCACTCTTAAACCCTCCTTTTTTAATTTGTCTCATGGGTCTGTGGATTGTAACATGATTGTCCTTTACTGCTAATATCAACTTATATGTGAGTATATGTCATGTTTGTCTTTCTGAGTCTGAGTTACCACACTCTGGATGTTTTTTTCCCCTAGTTTCATCCATTTGCCAGAAATCTTCATGACATCATTTTTTGACAGTTGAGTGGAGTAATACTCCACTGTGTACTCCATAAGAACATGTCCAACAGAATCCAGTGACCAGGACTCAAGTGGACTCACAGAAGTAAGGAAGCCTGTATGGATCTGACCTAGGTCCTCCATAAATATGTTATGGTTGTGCAGCTTGGTGTTCTTGTGGGATTCCTAACAGTGGGAGTGGGGGCTGTCTCTGATTCTTTTGTCTACTGTGGGACTCTTTTCCTCCTATTGGGTTGCCTTGTCCAGCTTTGACGTGGGCATGCGTGCCTGGTTGTATTGCAGCTTGCTATGTCATTGGCTTATGTCACTGAAAGGCCTGCTCTTCTCTGAGGGGAGGTGAAGGGGAGTGGAGTCTGGGAGAAAAAGGGAGTGGGGGAGGAAGACCTGGGAAAAGGGAGGGAGGAAACTACAGTAGGATACAATATATGAGAGAAGAATAAAAAGGAAAAAAATCTACACCCAATGCTCCTTCCTTACTCTCAAAAGTACCCTTCCAAACCCCAAGGCTTCTGGGACGTGCTTCTGCTCAACACAAATTCCCATCAACAGCATAGGGTCTGGGTTAGGAGGTTGTGAGAATTTAAATAAGTTATCCATTTTTAGAGATGCCCAGGGACACTGAGATGATTTAACAGATAAAAGTGATTCTAAGCTAGCCTGAAAACCTGAGTTCGAATCCACAGTGGAAGAAGAGAATAGACCCCTGGGAGTTATCTTCTCACTTCCACACGTGCACTTTGATCCACTCATGACTGCTCCTTCATGTACTACACACACAGACACACTCACACACACGCACACACACACATGCATGAGTGTGCTCTCACACACAAACTCAAACATTCAAACAAAAGTTTGTTTCTGTCTATAGATTAAACGCAATTCCCATCAAAATTCCAAATCAGTTCTTCGTAGAGTTAGAAAGATCAATTTGCAGACTCATTTGGAATAACAAAAATGCAGGATATCAAAACTATTCTCAACAATAAAAGAGCCTCTGGGGTAATCACCATCCCTGACCTCAAGTTGTACTATAGAGCAGTAGTGATAAAAACTGCATGGTAGTGGTACAGAGACAGGCAGGTAGATTGATGGAATAGAATTGAAGACCCAGAAATGAACCCACACACCTGTGGTCACTTGATATTTGACAAAGAAGCTAAAACCATCCAGTGGATAAAAGACAGCATTTTTTAACAAATGGTGCTAGTTCAACTTGCGGTTAGCATGTAGAAAAATGCAAATTGACCCATTCTTATATCCTTGTACAAAGTTCAAGTCCAAGTGGATCAAGGACCTCTCCACATAAAACCAGATACACTGAAACTTATAGAGAAGAAAGTAAGAACATGGGGGAAATTCCTGAACAGAACATATATGGCTTATGCTCTAAGATCAAAAATAGGCAAATGGGAAATCATAAAATCACAAAGCTTCTGTAAGGCAAAAGACACTATCAATAGGACAAAAAGGCAACCAACAGATTGGGAAAAGATCTTTACCAATCCTACATCCAGTAGAGGTCTAATATCCAATATATACAAAGAACTCAAGAAGTTAGACTCCAGAAAATCAAATAACCCTATTAAAAGATGGGGTACTGAGCTAAACAAAGAATTTTCCTTCCTCCCTTTCCTCCTGAGGACTCCCATGCTCTGCCTTATATTTGGCTGTGGAAATCTGCATTTGCTCCCATCAGTTGCTGGATGAAGTCTCTCTGGTCTCTCTGATGATGTGCTCTGGTCCCAGCACATCCTGCAGCCATGACAACCTGTAAGTTGGGGGTTTTGTGTCTGCGTTGGTGTCCCAATCCCTCTATGTGAGGCCTTGCCTAGTTACAGAAGATAGTTGATTTAGACTTCATGTCCTCCATTACCAACATCAAGGAATAGCGAATGGCCAGAGAAGCAGCTAAAGAAATATTCAACATCCTTATTCATCAGGGAAATGCAATTCAAAACAACCCTGAGATTCCACCTCACACCTATCAGAATGGCTAAAGATCAAAAAAAATCAGGTGACAGCAGATGCTGGCAAGGATGTGGAGAAAGAGGAACACTCCTCCATTGTTGGTGGAATTGCAAGCTGATACAACTACTCTGGAAATCAGTTTGGTGGTTCCTCAGAAAATTGGACATAATTCTACTGAAAGATCCAGCAATACCACTCCTGAGCATATACCCAGAGGATGCTCCAACTTGTAATAAGGACACATGCTCCACTATGTTCATAGCAGCCTTATTTATAATACCCAGAAACTGGAAAGAACCCAGATGTCCCTCAACAGGAGAATGGATACAGAAAATGTGGTACATTTACACAATGGAGTACTATTCAGCTATCAAAAACAATGAATTTATGAAATTCTTAGGCAAATGGATAGAGCTAGAAAATATCAACCTGAGTGAGGTAACCCAATCACAAAAAAAAAAAACAAACAAAAACAAAAAACAAAAAACAAAAAACAAAAACCAAAAAACAAAAAACAAAAAACAAAAAAAAAAACACCACACACATGGTATGTACTCACTGATAAGTGGATATTTGCCCAAAAGCTCCAAATAACCAAGATACAATTCACAGACAACATGAAGCTCAAGAAGAAGGAAGACCAAAGTATGGGTGCTTCTGCCCTTCTTAGGAGAACAAAATACTCACTGGAGTGAATATGGAGATAAAGTGTAGAGCAGAGACTGAAGGAAAGGCCATCCAGAGACTGTCCCACCTGGGGATTCATCCCATATACAGTTACCAAACCCAGACACTATTGTGGATGCCAAGAAGTACACGCTGAAAGGAACCTGATATGGCTGTCTCCTGCCAGAGCCTTATAAATACAGAGATGGATGCTCATAGCCAACCATTGGACTGAGTGTGGGGTCCCCAATAGAGGAGTTAGAGAAAAGATTGAAGGAGTTGAAGGGGATTGCAACCCACAGGAACAAAAACAATATCAACCAACCAGTCCCCCAAGAGCTCTCAGGGACTAAGCATCACCAAAGAGTACACATGGCTCCAGCTGCATAAGTTGCAGAGGATGGCCTTGTCATGCATCATTGGGAGGAGAGGGCCTTGATCCTGTAAAGGCTTGATAAATGTCCCAGTGTAGGGGAACTGAGGGCAGGAGGTGGGAGTGGGTGGGTGAACACCCTCATAGAAACAGGGGGCGGGAGGATGGGATAGAGGGTTCCCAGGGCAGGGTCAGGAAAGGGGATAACATTTGAAATGTAAATAAAGAAAATATACAATAATAAGATAAAAGTTTGTTTCTGCATTCTCCATTTTGTGGGTCTTTTTTTTCCATATCTCCACCAGTAATATCTAGGACTCATCAATCTAGTTTTATTTTGACTGTCTTGTTATTTACCTACCAAATTATGATCTTAGGGTATCTTAGAGTTCCTATAGCTTCAATGAAACACCATGACCAAAAAGCCATGTTGGGGAGGAAAGGGACACTTCCACATTGCTGTTCATCACCAAAGGAAGTCAGGAAAGGGACTCAAACAGGGCAGAAATCTGGAGTCAAGAGTTGATGCAGAGGCCATGGGGCGCCCTTCTTACTTTTCACTTTTACCAGCTTGCTCAGCTTGCTTTCTTATTGAACTCAGGACCACCAGCCCAGGGAAGGCACACACACCATGAGTTGGGCCCTCCCCCATTGAGCACTAATTGAGAAAATTCCTTACAGCTGGATCATGAAAGCATTTTCTCAACTGAGGCGCTTTACTCTCTGATGACGATAACTTGTGTCAAATTAACACCCCAAACCAGCCAATAGATAGGGTCACTTATATATTCGCTGGTGCATGAAAGACTGTCTTAGCATGCTAGGGGTGGGAAAGAATGGAAGTCAGTTATATGTGATCCCGTTTTGTCTGCAGGTTTTTGGAGATAAGTTTGTGGAAGGACAGCAGGTGGCCTTTAGTGATGAAAGTAGTCCCTGAATTGATAGCTGGTGAGACAAGAAGCACCTCAGTTTTATAATGATAAAGAATTAGAGTCTTCTCGTGGCCATGTGTACTGAGGCTGAGTCCAGAAAGGAACAATAGCTCTTCTGATTTCAGCTCTGTGAAACTCTGCACAAAGAATCAAATCTAGACTTAGACTTCTTCTTGTTGGACGGGTGTGGCAAGCCTTTACTATGTATATCAGGCTGGACTTGAACTCACTGTGTAGCTCTGACCTTGAACTTACAGAAATTCTCCTGCTTTAGCTTCCCAAGTTTTGAGTTTATGGACATGTGCCACCATGCCCAGCTTATATGTGGACTGCTGATACACACAAGCCATGAGATAATAAATGGTGTTTTCAAAGAATGCTGCTAAACCTGTGATGATATTTACATAGCAGTCAAAAGTTGGAATAGAACTTAACATCATAGGTGGACACTAGCTGGTGATGGTTATGACCCAGGGCCAAATCTATATTTAATGTGGAGTCTTTTCACTTCCTCTTCTCCAACCCCTGGGTTGCACCAGTTGTAAGCTTAGGCCTCAAGAAGTCCTGAACACCTATGATGGTTTGTATGTGTTCAGCCCAATGAGTAGCACTATTAGAAGGCATGGTCCTGTTGGAGTAGGTGTGTCACTGTGGGGGTGGGATATAAGGCCTTCATCCTAGCTGCCTGGAACCCAGGATTCTGCTAGCAGCCTTCAGATGAAGATGTAGAACTCTCAGCTTCTCCTGCACCTTACCTGCGTGGATGCTGCCATGTTTCTGCCTTGATGATAATGGACTGAACCTCTGAATCTGTAAGCCAGTCTCAATTAAATGTTTTCCTTATAAGGCTTGCCTTGGTCATGGTGTCTGTTCACAGCAGTAAAACCCTAACTAAGAAAATACCTCCACCCAATGAAGTTTCCATGTGAGAAACTCTAAGCATGCCTATAGCAGGATAAAACTACCTATGGAAGAGAGGCAAGTCATCTTAACTGAATCCACCCATGAACCAGCCAGACTTGATCAAAAACCCATGAGTTAATTTAGCCAACACCAGAAGAAACACCCAGCTGAGCCCACCCCCAAATTGCCAGCCCATATATTATGCACTTTTAATACTTATTGTTTTGAGCTACAAAATCTTTGTGTAGTATTAGACAACCAATGTAACTTTTTCAGATGTACTAATTCTGAAATAAGTGTGAAATACCCACGGATTTTCATCAATAAGTTTGTATTTTAGATCTGGACCACAGGGGAGCAAGTAAATTTTTAGGTAAAGCTTTAGAAGTGATCAACATAAGAAAGCTTTTGATATCAAGGTGGTACTTGTGAAGTTTTATTTTCTAAAACAGATTTTAATTATATGACATCACAACTCATGATACTCTTCTCCACTTGATTCTGCTAATATTGTTTCCAGAGGTGGTCATGCAATAAACAATTAAAGAAATGCCCCCAAAAGATCCTTACCCTCTAGGATTTCCCTGATCCCAGTTCTTTCATATCACACACATTCCGTCCTGTATGAAACTGTACATTTTGTTTGTGCTCAAACAAAGATGGATCATCTATATTAACTTCCTGCTACAGAAACCTCAAGAGATATTGTGGAAAAAATAAGCAGAAAGAATGTAAAATCCAGCATAGGAGGAGGGAGATGTGAAATATTGTCTTCTGGACATAATGGAACTATGAAGATTACATGAACTTGTAGTAGTTGTGCTTGCTTACACAAGCTCAAACCAGACAAGATTCCAACATGGGTGGGGATTGGTTTCTCAGACCTCCATCTCCCAACTCTAGCTGAGGAACTATTGGTAGCTGATGGTTGTTGGGAAGAGAGAAGAATATCATGTCACTAGGGTGAGGGTGAGGTATGGCTGTGATAGGCTACCCTTCCAAAGGGAATAAGCCCACACCCATACACATGTAGATGCCACTGATTGGTCTCAGCTAGTTATTAAATATAAAGAACTGAAGTTGGGAGGGAGCTGTGTTTAGTAGCTCTAGGGGGAATGGAAGGAAGGTAGTAGGGGTGATGATGATGATCAAAGCACTATACATACTGTGTACTTGTATAAAATTTTCAAAGACTAGAAATAAAAAGAAAATTAATTTCTTACTGAGTTCATCTAAGGTGTTATGAAGTTTTAATAATTCCTTTCAGAATGAAATGTGTGGGGAGAGTATTTAAATATGACCTTTCGCTAGACCATTTTCACACTTTTTTTCTGTAGGTTGGTAGAATACCCTATCCTATATAGATATCATTTCTATGCATACTATGTGCCATTGGGAAAACAATTAACCCACCTGTGTCATGAAATACAAATTACAAGGTCTTCCCTTAGATCTTTGTGATAACCCTATTGAGATGTCAATTGGTTTTATCGACCTGATGAAAATCTAGAATCACTGAAGAGATAAGCACCTGGGCTCATCTGTGAGGGGTTATCTTGTTTAGATTAATTGAGACCCACATTATATGTATATGGTGGCTTGAGATCCTGGACTCAATTAAAAGGAGAAATCTAGATGAGTATACACATCTATTGCACTCTGCTTCTTGGCTATGGACATAATTTAGCTGGCAGTCTCAAACTCCTGTTTGCTCTTATCAGGCACCTGTCATACCAAAGAGACAAATAACTCATATAGCTCTGAAACTGGCACTAGAATTACTGTCACGTTCTCTGTAGGAAAATGGAGACTCCTACTCCGAGAAGATGCTCAAGCTCAGCCAAAAAGCAGTGCAGTATTAGATTTTCAACTCAAAGGTGTTCGAACTACTCATCACACGCCTCGGCCCAGAAAACGTTTTCTCTACATAACTCATTTCCTTCTCACCAAAAGTCTTACCAATGCCCCTCAAACTTCCTTTAAAACGATTTTGTCCTCCTCAAACATAGACTGTATGAATTATTTGACCCTCTCTAAAATCCTTGGCTACCATTCCACATGGCTCCAGAAATAGGGCACAGCCAGCCTGAATTGTGCTTCGAAATGAGTCACTCTAGCCTATCTTGTCCTCAGAAATGGCTATGAGTCTTCGTCTGCCCACAAACACTAATTAATGATCATCTAACTGTACTGTCAACTCTGCTTAATTTTGAGTGAGACCAGTTGTTTATTCCTTGGGCCGGCCAATAGTAACAGAGGAAGGTACTCATGCGTGCCATTGTCCAGGTGGCTCTGGGCCTATAGCAGCCCAGTTTAATGGCCATTCAGAGCTCATTAGTGAGCAAACACATGAGGAGTGACCGCTCCGGTGCCACACGTTGCAACTAATAGCTCCACCAAACAGAATCGTTTCTGTTTCTGCTCACTTGTTGTGAAATTCTTTCAGTGTCAACAAGTGGTCCTGTCGGCAGGAGCCCTCCATCTTGCCCAGCAGTTTTATCCGTTGCTCTCCTGAGCCAGACTTATGTCCTTCTCCATTGTCCAGACCTACAAAGGAGCCTGAGCAATCACAAAGCCTTCACAGCTATTCATCATCAGCTCAGTGGACCTAGGGGCAAGCCTGCCTGCCCACCAAAGTCTGGGTTGGCCTGTGAGTATATGTGACCATAAGACACCACCCCCATGGCCCCAGTCTTGGGGATCTGGATAGCCAAGCTATATGAAACATGTGGCCCTCATTCAAGACAAAACCAAAATTACAGGAAATATGCAAAATCAGGCTAGGAATGGACTTTTGGAGGTTGGCTTTGTTTTTTTAGTCTTACCATCCATATCACACTGCAGAGAAGGCGATGGGGGATTGCTATCGAGAGCAGTCATTGTCCCATCTGCATGCATGAAGAATGGAGGGCTGTTTGGCACATTTCATTGGGGGGACTTTAAAATGCGTAATTGAATTGTTCAAATCAAATTTAGGGGCCCCTGTCACAAATCATTACCTGTCTTTCCTCTATCTTCCCCTTGCTCTTCAAATGAATGCCGCACGCACTGGCCTCCATTAGCTTAATTTGGTTGAGACATTTTCCAGCCCATATTATGAAAATGAGAGAGAAAATGTTGACCAGGGGACCATCTTTAGAGTGCTTTTTGTTTAAAAAGAATAGACAGTCATTTGCATCTCCTTATTGTTTGAAAATACTTTCTATATAATTTTAGATACTTGTAGAAAGTACCTCAATACACTTCTCAGATTACTGCCTTTGATTTAATAATTCAGACTGGTGTTTCTATTCTAGGATAAAATTAAGTTCTTCTCTCTCTCTCTCTCTCTCTCTCTCTCTCTCTCTCTCTCTCTCTCTCTCTCTCTCTCTCGCTCTCTCTCTCCCTCTCATCTGATATGGGGTTTCTTTGTGTAGCTCTGGCTGTCCTAGAACTCAGTCTGTAGGCCAGTCTAGCTTCCAACAAAGAAATTCACCTTCTGCTGTCTTCCTAGTTCTGAAATTAAGGTGTGCACCACCACATGCTGCTAAAATTAAAATTAAAAGTATTCTTAACTTCAAACTCGGCATAAATCTATATAAAAAGGGTAAGATTTCTTATTTGTTGACCAGTGTTTCCCTTAGTGAAGACTAATATGGAGAGTGTGCAGTGGTATGTTCTCGCTCATATTTGCAGAAGGTGCTGTGAAGTCAAACCATCTCCCAGCACACCGGCTTATCAGACTCAATTTTTAATTCATTGATTACTTCTTTCTTTAAAGTAAGTCATTTTCCAACTTCTGGGTGAGTGAATGAAAATAAAACTAAAACAAAAGAAGACAAAGAAGAAGAGGGAGAAAAAGAAGATCAATGCATTAAATGGTCATACATAATTCAATTTAGAATAGCTTTTAAAAATACATTTTCGTAAGTGTACGGATCCTTATGAAAGTGTACTTTAGTAGCAAATTGGTAAAGTGGTGATTTGTTTACCAAATTCTTACAGTAAAGCTGATAGATTGCTCAGCTAAGCAAGCATGAGGATCTAGGTTCAAATTCCCCCCATAAAAAGATGTGTAATTGTAACCCTAGAGGTGGAGGAGGGGTGTGCAAAATGCTTAAAAAGTTCTGCATACTAAGTGTTTAGAGTGAATAAATTTAATAGGTGTTTATATCCATTGCTCTGTAGCCACTTAGGAAAATATACCTACACCTAATTTTTTAATTTAATTCTTATAAGACCACAACTATGAACATGAAGAAGCTGGTCTGGATGATAAGGGAGACAGCCTAAGCTCCCTATGTGCCAGAGATGGAAGGAGCCTCACTGCAGGCTCCACCACTCAGTCAGAGCCACAGTGACCCAGTGGCCATGCCTTTCTTGTCTTGGTAGACTGTATCCCAAGAAAAATCTCTTCTCCCTTAAGTCATTTCTATCAGATATTCTTTCACAGTGACCAGAAAATGAACTAAAAGATCCAAGAAGGAGAAAAATGGTCAAAGATAGAAATCTGAGAAAAGACTTAGGGTCAGAAACATTGGTCAGCGTTTGGGAGCTCATACTGTTCTTACCAAGGACCCATTAGTTCCTGGCACATACACAATGTGGCTCACAGCTGTCTGTAATTCTAGCTCCAAGAGATGCCACATCTCTGCCCTCCTTTGAGCACTGTACAAACCTCAGCACAGACATACATGTGTACATAGAATTGAAAATGAAAATAATTATTAGAAAGGGAAGGTATGCACATAGAGACAGGATGTATCGGGAGCAGCTAGAGAATGTGCTAAGCAGAAAGTTGGAAACTGGCATGGTAAGCCATCATGGATGTCAGGTTAAGTGCTTCTGGACAGAATGGTAAAGACTTGTTCATGCCATACCAAGGTCATGGATCCGGAGCAGCAAGGCAATGTTGGCCCCTCAGACGTCCTTGTAATAGTCTGTTTAAACAAACCAGTTGTTTCAATGTGTGATTATCTCTTGTTAAATCATTTCTAAAACTTCAGTGATGGCTGGGGAATTCTTTCATTGATGCTTTATGGTAGATTTGGACGTGGGTGTGGGAAGCTACTCCATGTTACTCCCAGGTCAACTAATAACTAAATCTCCTTAGGAGGAAGAGTGTCTCATTTGAGTTGTGACTTGCTGTAAAAGATGGCTTATTTCACCATTAGAGCTACAGGAATGGTGCCTCTGTAATTCGATGTCTGTTGATGGAGTGGTGAATGCTTCTATGCTGTAATATCAAAAGAAGTAGAAATCAAACTTACAGCTAAGTTAGGTCACAAAGTCCCAAGTTCATAATAATACCTTCTTGCGTGTGTGAGGAACTTGAGCTTAGCTCTTGTTTGTGACCTGCATCTTCAAATCCCATCCAGGGAAGAACATCTTCCCTGGAAAATGAGGGCAATAACCAACTCATTGCTTCTTGCTCTATCCTACAATCACTGAGACCTGTGGCTAGAAGTTAGAGATTTCCTGTGTGCAGTAGCTGCTAAGGAAAGCTGAACATACTTCTTGGTGCGCCCAACATATGCTAGCAACCCGAGAAAGCCATTCTCAATCAACACCCACCTGTCCTAGGGTTTCCATTGCCGTGAAGAGATACCATGACCAAAGCAACTTTTATAAAGGACATTTAATTGGGGCGGGCTTACAGTTTGGAGGTGCAGTCTATTATCATCATAGCAGGAAACATGGCAATGTACATGCCAACATGGTCCTGGAGAAAGAGCTGAGAGTTCTTCATCTTGATCCAAAGGCAACCAGGAGGAGGGGTTTCTCTGCAGGCAGTTAAGAATCTTTCTCACTGGGTGCAGCCAGTGGGGACCTCAAAGTCTACCTTCACAGGGACACACTTCCTCTAACAAGACAACAGCTCCTATTAGTGCCACGTTTTGTGAGTCAAGCATTCAAACAACATGAGTCTATGGAGGCTAAACCTATTCAAAGCAGCACACCCACTTATTCCAAACAACACAAACAACAACAACAACAACAACAAAACAACCCTGCTTTCCTTTGTTCATTTTCTTCTTTCCAATGCTATGGCTATTTCCCATCTTCTCATCTGTCACAAAGAATGCTGAATATGTTCAATCTCAGGACCCTCTGCCCTCAAATACGACAGACCAATAGAAGAAATGATTTAAAGGAGACATTTCCTCCAGTCTCATAAGAAAACAACACTTTACAATGATAAGACTTGTCTCAGAAGAATAGTGACTTCAGATGAAACACATTGTTCTTGTCTGGATCGTTAAAAGCAAAGGATGGATGAGAACTCAGAGTGTCTGTGAAGACAAGGGCTCTCTACCCTTGGTAACTGGCACAGGAGAAACAAGAATCGTTCCCTTCATTACAGTGTATGTGCTGCCAACAGCATGATCTAGCTTCCAGATAAACCAGAGATTCACATTTTCTTTTCTTAGCGTGGGGATTTTTCTAGGTGAGATTTTATACTTCTTCTGTTGCTTGCTCCTGTTTGTTCTCTTTTCCCCAAACCAGAGAAGATAGCTCCCTTACAATTTTTTAAAACAGAAAATGAGGAGAAGGTATAAGAACAATAAAAGTGTTTTGTAACTCCAAGGAACATTTTGTTCTTGTATCCCTTTTTTATTATTATTTTTATTTAAGACAGGGAGCAGGAGGGGGGGGAATAAAAACTTCAGAGGAGTGAACCTGAGACACTGATTCAAGAGCCAGACAGTTCAATGAACAGGATAATCGGGGTAGTTTTTGACAGGTGCGGCTGCCTGCCTATAGCTGGCATATAATCATTACCATTTTAATAAGGCTCTAATAGGGGGGCTGATCATTCAATGGGGTGTGAGGATCCTAATTCAGCTCCCAATCCCACATGAATGTGCTAGAATTTGCAGGCTTTGTTTTCTTCTTTTGTACCTCTGAATGCCAATAATTACTGGCTATAGATTCAAAAATTCTTAGAACTGGAAGCTAAATTAGCTCTCGTAATACTGCACAAGAATGTCAATTCTCATGAAAAGGGAAGCAAGTGGGGTTTTTGTATTCTTTTATTTTTTTTTCACACTTGTAGGCATTGTGGAGACCAGCAGTTGAAGTGGGCTGGCTTACGGCATGAATAATGACATTACTGTCTCTCTCCGTGAAGAGCCCTCCCCGTTACGGGAACAAAAAGTTATCCATTGGCCCGAATGAGATGTCTTCTCAAATCACACTTTGCTTTTTAGGGTTCTGTGTTTCTTACGGTGATAGAATCCACATAGTATTTCATAACTCTTCTTCGAGATATAAGTGTTTCCCTGAAAGAAAATAAAATCTGCTTCAACCTTTTTAAAGCTCATCTTCAAGTGTTCACGGTCAAGCTACCTGCATCATAGGTAGACCTCATAGGTAGACTTGTAGTTGCTGTTATTGTAACATTGGACACCATTGTTTAGACAGTATGGCATGTGTGATGCTTTCCTCTGTGGTGTATAATACTTTATATTTCATTTACTGCTTCAATACTTCTAGGAACAGGGTGTAATTTTTTAAAGGGCCATTTCAGAGGCTTCCTGGACAATCACATATTCATTAAAGTCACACAACCAGTAAGTGCTGGGGCAAGAATTCAATCTTTCTACGCAATACAATTGATTTCAGTTTGGGTTTTTTATGGGTAACAACTGTCTTCTCCAAAACTCCCTAGACCCATACACTTAATTCAGGGGTTGGTGTAGCTCACCCCAAACTTCATATGATGCTATAAGTGGTCATAGCCATTTACTTCTTCTTTGTCCCCAGAAATGTACCTCTTTAGAGCTCTGAAACCTAACTGACATCACATTCTGGTTGGTACCCAGAACCGGATTCTAAACATGCTTTGATTCCCTCCTTTGTGCATAGGTGTCCCTAACTAAAAAGTAGCAGAATGGTGAAATGGCAGGCAAAATGTGTCGTCAGTCATTATAGGTGAGCTCCAAAACATAGTGTTTCTCTGCTGACAGCATGCTGCACTTTGTGCTTTGGAATCCATGTCAGATGGTGCTCCTATTGGTCTCTATCAGTGTGGGGGAGTAGCCAAGCAGCAGAGGCTTCTGAGACGCCATCTTGTATTCATTCTCCTTAAGTCAAAAGTGCATGTACATTACTTCGTGATGTTCTGAGGTTCTGTGCACCTGCCCTTAAAAATATGACCATACTGACTACCATTGTCAGGTCTTAGATTTTTGACATATTTCAGGGCGCTTCTGACTAAGTGATTTATGGTTTTGGAAATAAGAATACTGAAATTCAGAGAGCTAGTATCTTGACTAAAGTCATACAGTAGGACCAGAGGCCCAACTCCAAATTTTCATGATACTAAAGAGTTATTTTGAATCAATATCACTGGAAACCTTTAAAACAACACACACACACACACACAAACACACACACACACACACAAACACACACACCAGTATCCCACCCTATATGAAGCATCATCAGATTTAAAAAAAAATTAAGACTTATTCTTGAATGAAAGTTTGGACTCTAATTAACTACTTGCCAATAAGCATTCTGAACAGGAAGAAGATATATTATTTAAAAGATGTGCTGAATGATATTAAGTACTTGTTCCCCCAAAGTATCCATGCCTGACTCTATCATTGAATGCAACACTGCTTTAGGTAGATATTGATGTATATTACCTGAAAATTCCTCAGTAAAGCAAATATATACACAAAGTATGTATATAGATATACATATATATATATGTTCATATATCTATATATGTTTATATATCTCTATCTATCTATCTATCTATCTATCTATCTATCTATCTATCTATCATTTATCTATCTATCCGGTTTCTTGGTTTGTATAAGGATCTCTAGAGCAGCTGAGGAAAGTGTAATATAGTTATATAGCTCAGGCTCACACATGAAATTGTTGTCAACCTGTCAGCTAAGGCTGTTGCCTGTTGACCATTTGTGTGGGGCTGAAAATATGTTGACTGTCAAGGTAAGGCTTCAGTATCTCTCCACAAAGTTGCTTAAGTTTCCTCCCAGTGGAATAACTACTTCCCCTAGAACCCTGGGACTTAGGGAAGCAGATGGATATTACTGTTGCAATATCTCTACTAACATTGTCTTGGACGTCACATGCCATAGACACTTAGATATAGTGGGTTGCATAGGTCAGCCCTACTCAGTGTGTCTCAGAAGCAGCAGAAGAAAATCACAGAACCATTTCAGAGCTGTTACCATAGATTCCATGACAGAAGCCCCTGGAGCTAGCAGTGTCTGTGGTAGAAACAGGAAAGAAGACTAAGTCTCCATGTAACAAGCAGAGACCTGGGAAAAGCGATCCTAGATGTCTCTCAGTAGATGCTGTTAGTGTCCCACCCAGAGAAGGGAAGATGGAGATCCATTTCATATGGTGTCATCTGGCCCCTGCTATTTGCTCTTTGCTAACAGCAATGAAAAACATTAGCTTGAGTTTTCCCTGTGCAGTTTGCCTGTCCTCTTCACAGATTGGGTGTTACAAATGCCACATTCTCATACAGAAAATTCTGGCCTCCTATATGTGTGTCTCCTTAATTTTAATAGGTGGGGAAATTTTGTTTGTCAAGATCACCTCCATTGGCTTATTCCCTGGGGGTCAAAAACTTAAAATACCCATCCAATGAAGAGAAGGACATGCTGGCCAAGGGCAAGTGGCCAAGTGTCTACATGCTAGTGCTACACTAGCCACATTGTCTACTACTGTCACACTAGAGGCTACAGGGGTCATTGTCTTATAAGATTCAGCTTGGAGTGTTCTCCATAGGCAATTTTACACCGGTCATAAAGCAGAATATTTTAATCATGAAGTTTTGAATAAAAGTGTTGCTTTCGTGTAAGAGATGGATATAATAGCCATGCCTGATCTGATGAACTGTCTTTCTCTGTAAGGTCTAGAATATCATGTCACCAACTGGGGAAGATGGTCAAAGATAAAGTGTCATCTGAATATGGTGGTACACTGTGATCCTGGCCCTGGAGAAACTGAGGCAGGTGTGCTATTAGTTGAAGGCCAGATTAGGGCTGCAGAGTAAGACCTTGGGTGGAGGAGAAGCTAGGAGTAAGAGAAAGATCTCTTTAGTGGAACTTCTTAAACAGGGCTGTCATAGAATGTGGATTGTGATAATTGCTCAGTAAATGTTAAAATAAGCCACTGCTGTGCTTGCATAAACCAAAACAGATTACTTTTTTTTATGCTTACTAATTATCACCTAGATCAGAATCAAGGATCAATCAAGAATGCAAAAGTCAAGCCGGGCATGGTGGCACACGCCTTTAATCCCAGCATTTGGGAGGCTGAGGCAGGCGGATTTCTGAGTTCCAGGCCAGCCTGGTCTACAGAGTGAGTTCCAGGACAGCCAGGACTACACAGAGAAACCCTGTCTCAAAAAACCAAAAGCCAAAAACAAAAACAAAAAGAATTCAAAAGTCAAACATTGAACTTTTTTCTGTCTAAAACATCAAGACTCCCCAAAGTTACTGTACTCCACTGTGATCAAAGGTAGATTACTTGTTGTTAATAGAATCATACAATACATGAATAGATACCGTTAGTAAGTCGGTGGGGCCCTTTTGTTTTGTTTTCGTTCTAAAGCAAGACCCATAGACTATCTTGGTTCTTTCCATCTGTATAATGGGTTGGATGTACATCCTAATGTTACGTAATGTGCTGCAGTCAAGAGCTCGGAAAGCGGAAACAGCCGTGGGATTATCAAGGCCATGAACTAGAAGCACCTCCGTTTGATAATATCCCCGAGTTTTCCACTTGTGAGTTGTATGGAAGGATACCTCAGTTGCCAGCTTTCAAATGTTTGTGTTTGTGGCTATGACCTTTAGTGGCAAGCTTTAACCTCCCTGCTGCTTCCAAATCGGCTGGACACGAGGAAAGCATGATTAACCAGAGTAAAATGAAAGGCTTAGAAGGAAGGAGGAGAAGAAGTCTTAGGTGTCAGACGGCTCCTATGAAACCCAGGTCAGATAAAGCCGCCAGGGTAAGCGAATCAGAAACATATGTATTAAGTTTCCCTTGAGTTATTTGGGTTTCAGACCCACAGGATTAAGAAGTGGCTGAGGCTTTGCTTCGGTTGCACAGTGCCCTCCAATCCCCTCAGCATGTTTTTTTTTTTTTTTAAGGGAGGCTTAGTCAACCTCCAAAGCTCTGAAGATTCTCCACCTGACCAGGTTTTACCCCAAATTTCCAGAGGTCTCTTATTGCCATGATAGTCTGAGGCTAGGATCTTATCTGTACCAAAGGGATGGTGAATTCCTTGGGTTTTAACAGGAACTAGAAATAATTCTCTTGCTTCTTTAAACTAGGGGGTAGGACAATGAAACACACCTTTTTCTCTACTATGCCCCCCTCTGACAATATTAACCTCAGAAATATTTGTTAATGCCAACTTATAGTTCAGCATCTGGGCTCATTAAGTCAAGTAACCTTTCAGTACCTGCCACCTTCAGTATTTGATCATTGTATTGTTGTGGTTAGGAAGGATCAACAGTTATCTGAAATGGGTATCAGGGAACGTTTTTAGCATGCTCCAACTATATTATGAAAGCTTACTATAATAAAGAAATTGCATCTTAATATCATTATTAAAAATGAGTCAAGGGAGGAGAAAGATTTTGGTGTCCAAAAATCCAGCCATGAAAAGGTCTGCTCCAAAAAACCCCCGGGATTCCACGTGCTGAACACATCCAGATTAAATTTGAATTCAGCAAGGTTTGGAGACCGCTCTCTTTGGAGCGCGGAGAAACTGGCAACTCGGCTATTAAAAAATAGGACTGAATTGTTTTATCTGTGTTGTCCTTTGTAATTAGGCTGCTGAATAACAGAGGTATTATCACACCAGGGTTAGTGCCAGAGGATTTACCCAAAGTTTTACAAATCGGATGCTAAAGTGGCCCGAACAGGTGCACACACAAAGACCGAGGAGGGGGAACGTAAGAGGGTGAAAGCTGAGGCCTACTGCTTACAGCCACATAGTAAAATTAATGGTTTCTGTAAATGAATGGCACGGTTAGATTACCATTGAACTTGTAAAACTAGAGGAAGGAGTTTGATTCTTCATTACACTCCTTTTTCTCTTTTTTAATTTGAGCCAAGGAGGTCGACCTTAATTGTCGTTTTACCTCAAAAAGGAAAAAAAAAATCTTTTCAGTGGACCAAGTGCAGCAGGCTCCTTAGAAGGACCGCACTTTCTGGAACCCTTTCCTTTTTCCTGTTCTGCTCACATGACTCGTGAATGCAATTCGACTGGGCTCGAATTTGAGAAATTACTGAATTTTGAAAGAAGAGAACTGGGGATAGCTGCTGCCTTAGAAACAGCAGGAAAGATATCTCAGTGTTAGCAAATTAAAAATGAATACTTTTGGGTTTGTGAGGTGCTTCATCGATTAAAGATGCTCACCTCCATCCCTGAAGACCTGAGTTTGATACCTGGGATCTCTGTGGAAGCAGAAGAATCACTCTTCTAAGCTGTCCTTTGCTCCACACTCACGCTGTAGCATACACACACACACACACACACACACACACACACAAATAACTGTTAAAAATGTCTTTAATACAGACTTGTGCTTTAAAAATTACAATTCTCAATTGGATATAGAAACAAATAAATAGGAACTTGTGGATCTTAAATATTTGCATTGTCTGCATTGGACTCTCATAAATTATGTAAAAAAAAGTATCTGTTTTCATTGTAACGGTAGCCTCATCTGTTAAACACAGATATACAGCTTAATTTATGATTTACTTGCAAACTAAAAATGCAAAGTGCCGGGTCAATTAGCTTGGGAATTTTTAGCACTTTGGTATGTGATATGACAGTAACTCATTCCCCTTTCTACTTGTTGTCACTGTTCCTTTGTTCAGCTCTCCTGGAAAGAGGAAGCACACACTTGCTACATGGGCATTTGAGCATGCATACCTATGCAGTGAATGTTGGAGCCTCAACTTTGCAGAGAGTTATATCCCAAGAACTCAGGAGTACCACAAGTCATGAGGCTTTCCCGTGCACCACGAGTATGTCTTTAGTCACTATAATTTATAAAGAGTGAGCCCCTGAGACTGGAAATGCCTCAGGATGTGTTTAGCTATTGTTGACATTGATGGCATGACCATTGTGCTGGCACATCTCAACTGGCTTCTATTAGAGCTAGGTTAGTTTTTATATACAAGAACAGCATGCAGGGTAGAGATAAAAACCTGTGTCCATGAAAGGAAGTCCAAGAACTAGATATACATGCTGAATTATATACTAAAATAACTGATATACTAATATACTAATCAACTGATCCTGTGCACAATGGGGTGGTCACTGTTTATATAACTATTTGAGAAAAAATCAAAGCAATTGCTTACAGTTTCATATAGAAATTTGAGAAACTAGAAGCTCTGACTAGTCTTTATTAAGTACTTATTTCATCAAGCATTCTGTTATATACATTATCTACATTACACTGAATTTTTCAGTAAGGGTTTTTTTCCTTTCTCCTTTTCTACATGGGGAATCTAGTGATCAGAAAATTGAGATCTTTAAAAGCTAGACCGACTATTAATATAAGTGGTTTCACAGAGAGTTACATAATGACCGAAAATCTAGTTTACTTCATTCCTTTATCTCCTATTTCAATGTACTACACAGATATCCCTAGGTATTTATGGGAGAATTGGCTCTAGGATTCCTGTGGATGCAAAGATCTGTGGATATTCAGCCTCCTATATAATATGATATAGTATTTGCATACAGCCAGTGAAATTGTTCTTCATGGTTTAAATCATCTCCAGCGCAATTTAAATAGTTAATGTAAAGTAAAAGGTATGTAAATAATGATTAGACTAAATTGTTTAGGAGAGAATATCAGGTTAAAAAGTCACAACATACTCAGTATCAACGCATTTCTCAATATTTTTTAGTCTGTGACTAATTGAATCTGTACTTGCAGAGCCTCGGGATATGATGAATTATTCAAAATCAAAAGACTTTGTCCATTTCCTGGAAGGCAGAAGCTTTAACTTCAATTCTTTATATGAAATTAGTAACCAAGGTTTCACACACCAAAAAATGTGTGTTTTAAAACCTATAGCTGTTGTGACACACAGAGTGCGTCAGGCGGCGAGCAGCGGTTATACACAGACTGCATCAGGCGGCGAACAGCGGTTATACACAGACTGCATCAGGCGGCGAGCAGCGATTATTTAAGGGTTAGTTGCGTTTTCACTAAAACTCCAATGAAAAGATGAGCTACTTTGTCTTTCTCTCACGTTTCTCAGGAATAAAATTTGAATTTGTCTGGATAATTATCAAAATAGAAACCTTGGAAATCAACCTTGGATATCAAATTTAGGTCTGGGGTTGTTCTTTGTAAACAGATTTTAATAAAATCTATTAATTCTTAATATGACCCGGTCAGCTCCCCAATAGCCAAGGCAGATTTCTACAGATTATTTAATCAGCTCTTGCACAATTACTGGGGGATTATAACTAATATATATTTCTCTTCAATAGACTTAACTCCAAGCTGTGTTCCTCAAGGACTTGCTGTTTGAATCTCTCCCTGGGTTACTTCTGTTCTGGCAGTTTGTCCTGGGTGTGTGTGTGGGGGGGGGGGGTACGTTTCACTCAGGCACGTACTCCTTGTCCATCATGACTAATGGAGACCTGTTCTCTCCATCTTCCTCCTCCTTCACTCTCCTTCTCCTCGTGGTCCCTACTTGTGACCCACAGCCCTGTCACTAAAACTCTGCCTTTTCTAGTCTCCCCAGTAGTTAGATGTTTGAAGTTAAATTAATGACTCACCTCTGAATATTATTTTTCAGAGAATTAATGATCACTAAGTACTTCTATAGTTTATAATAGATATCAGATACTATGCTCACGTGTGATAGTTAGAAGAAATATGAGCAAGATGCCAATGATATATGTGTACAATTGAATAATTTGAATGCAAATTGTAAGTATCTGTGGAGGCAAAATATCTCATTGTGGTTATAAAGTCCAGTCCTGTGGATGTACACCCATTGTTAGCCATCTGACTTCAGGCAAGTTGCTTATGGAATCTGAATCTTAGTTTTAACCTAGTGAAATGAGAACAATCATTACTGACTTCATAAGATTTCCATGTGACATAAATGTCTAAATCATTAAGAACAGTATTTGGCATGGGAAAAACTGTAAGTGTTGGCTATTACCATGTTATGAGACATAAGGAGGCAAGTATCAGAGAGAATCAGCTGAAAACCAGAAATTGCTGGGGAGGGGAAGACAAGATGCAATTGTGAGGATTGTTGTTTTCACAGAACAGGGTAAATTTGATCCTTTTTATATTTACAGATAAAGTTTATTTAAAAAAAACAAGAGCTAAATATGAAGTAACATAAGATTTTCTTTTATAGTGAAGTGTGGGATGGAACAGCATTTGTTCACACATCTGCAAGTTTTATGAAAAATAGGGCAACAAGAATGCATGTACTCAGACCGTTGGTACTAAAACACGACTCTTGAACGAGCCATAGCAACTGATCAATAAAAAGGCATCATCGAAAGATGGCAGGGAGCCGGGCGTGGTGGCACACACCTTTAAACCCAGCACTCAGGAGGCAGAGGCAGGCAGATTTCTGAGTTCAAGGTCAGCCTGGTCTACAAAGTGAGTTCCATGACAGCAAGGGCTATACAGAGAAACCTTGTCTCAAAAAACAAACAAACATACAAACAAAAACAAAAAACAAAAAACAAGAAAAGAAAGATGGCAGGGAACTCACAGAATGCTTACTGTAATGCTTGAGAATGAACTAGGAAAGTATGCCTCACCCCACCCCACACCTATGTTCTGAGTCACACCAAACCCATAGGGTGGGGTTCTATACCCCTGCTACCTTTGCATTCACTGACCGACTTACCTCCATGTCACTAGGATCTGCTTCTGGAAATATGAGGTTGCCGCAGTCTGACGAGGAAGAACCCTTCCTCCTCCAAATTATTCTGTGTCACCATTACAAACAACACTTGAGTCTAAACAACTGGGTAGAGAAATTATCTCTCTCGTATTTATACTTGCTGTAGTATGAGATACTCGGTTTCTCTCCTAACATGATGAGTATTCAGGACTGGTCATACTAGACATATGGAGAACATAACCTCTAGACAGATTTTAAGGAGTTAAATAAGTTCCCTGTATGCATATCTGGTGAACTTTTTTTTCCAAGCAGAAGTCAGCAACATAAATTCTCCAAAGCACAAATATTCCGTGGGAGTTTTGAAGAACATTCATGAAGTTATTTGTAGGAATACCTGCTTACTACTTTGCACAGCAGTTCTTTCTTTGTTATTAGTTTATGATGATACAGTTTGGGCTTCTGTTTTGGTAATATAGTTCAGTTGGTAACATGAGTTCATTGGCTTTTATATCCTTAAGAGAGAGAAAAGCATTAGTTCCCATTATTTTTAACTTGAAAAATGACTTGGTTATAATTATCCCAGACAATCACTCAGATGACTCATTGTATTCACAGACTGTCCTGGGAGTCAAAAGCCTATATTTGGCTTTGTTACTAATACCTCCAAACAATCTCCACTTTGACAGTAATCTCTTGCAGAAATGGTTTAAGTGCTTTGGTGTCTAGTGGCTATTTTATAAAAATGAAGGAAGACGAGAGCAATAAGAAGATGTCTTCAGCCGCCCTAGGAGCAGCATAAGGAAGCACACTGGGGCTGACCTCTGCTTTTAAACCAGATATACATTCCTATAGCTGAGTCATTTGAAGTTTGCTCCATGTGGTTTAGTGTGCAGTATAAGATGTCAAATAAAGCATGGTATAGAATGTCGGTGTCCTTTTGGACAAAGCAAACTTCTGAATTTTCAGAGGGGACAAAATTACACTCATCTGAATGGAAATACCCTCTGTTGAAACCTTGTCTTTCGACCAAATCTTCTCAAATATTTCGAGATTTAAAACAGACCATGAAAACAATACCTGTAATCAAATTTTCTTACCCAGTGCCTGCCACTTCGTAGACATAAGTTAACTTCCTAAGGGAATGCATTCAAGGTTTTCCCTTCAATGGGGTAACTTCAGAGTCATATGAGCTAAGTACAGTCCATGCAGACATCCCATAGATAACTGTGAGACAACTAGAGACAATAAAACTACTTTTGTATCGTATTTAGCAATTAAATCATAACTCAGGGCACACCCTTAAGAAATGGAGGTAAAAATGAACTAGCCCAGGCCTTGCTAAGGGAAACAGGGCTTTTATAGAATAGCACCAATACCTTGCCTCCTGTTCTTCTAAAACTTAGGAATTATAGATTTTCAGCAGTAAGATGGATATGAGATGCAAAATAAAAGCAAGCAAATATAAACAGTAATGGAAGAAAATTGATGAGCTAACATTTTTGCACACATTTTCTAGGTGAACTGAGGCGTTCGTTTTTCCTATGGTAAAATTATTATTATAAAAAGTTTCATTTATGTATACGGTGTAAATTTTCTACTGCATTCCCTTCCTCCAGCCTCTTCCATGTCTCCCCACTCCCTTTCAAATCATGACCTCTTCTTTCTTCATCTATTACTGTTACTTATATACATATAAATGAATAAATATATAAATATAAATGACTGAGTCTATTTGGTGTCTTTCATCTGTATATGATTTTTAGGGTTGACCACTTGGTATTAATGGATGACCAATTTAGGGGGTGTATTAGTCAGGATTCTCTAGAGTCACAGAACTTATGGAATGTCTCTACATATTAAGATCATTTATTGTAATGACTTACAGTCTGCAGTTCAACTAGCCCAACAATGGGCAGCTGTGAATAGGAAGTCCAAGAATCTAGTAGTTGCTCAGTACCATGAGGCAAGTTATTTCACCAGTCTTCTGTGTAAGCTAGAATCCTGAAGAAGTAGGTTCCAACAGATGTTGGCAAGTGCAAGTAGGTGAAGAAAAGTGAGTCTTCCTTCTTACAATGTCCTTATGTAGGTCCTCAGCAGAAGGTATGTCCCTGATTAAAGGTGTGTACTACCTTGCCTGGATTTGGTACTTGCTCTGTCCCAAACTGGCCTTGAATTTAAAGATCTGCTTACCTCAGTCTCCTGGGATTAAAGACACGTACACCTTTACTACCATTGGCTGGGGTGACTTTCTCATAGCTAATTATGGTGGGATGCCCTCAGAGAGCCTGAAATATGCTTCTTTTATATTTTGCTATAATTTCTAAATATGCTTATTTAGATTTTTTATTTATATGCATGAATGTTTGCTTATGTCTACCAAGTGTGTGCCTGATATCTAAGAAAATTAGTGAAGAGGGAAGATGTGATCTCTCTTCTTTGGGCAAATAATGTGGATGGTTTCTCCTTCTATCTTATTGGTCAAAACAATTTGGTATACCCAGCAATAAAGATGGCTAGGAAGTGGAGCCTCTTCTGAGTATCTATGTGCTCAACTAAAACTTAGTCAATTTGTTCTTATGAAAGAATCAGAGGATGACTGGAGTGTGATAAGTGAGATTCTTTCAAAACTCCGAGTCCTAGCAAACTCAGAGCCGGAATGGCTAAGAGCCACACTGAGTTAGGAGAGGACTCACACCACATGAGTCCCATACTCACACTTGTACAGATGGCACTGAATGGAGTCAGTGGGTTAAAACATAAATTAAGAGGTAGAGTGGTCAGGGGATTGAGGAAGCATTGGAGTGGAGAGGATGAAGGACTGATTTGCTCAGTAGACTTTATATGCAGTGTGAAATCCTCAAGCAATTAAATGAGAGATATATTTGACTCAAGCTCCATGACAAGCCCTGTGCTTCTCCAACACCATGGATGCCCTTGTTTGTGGCTAGTATGATTTGTCTGTCCCTGGAACAGTTGGTATTTATGATATCTAGGTTAAAAAAAACTGTCAGAGAATCCTGGAAACCTATAGCCATGTCTAAATGTCTCCATTTAACAGGAAACTTATTTCTGATATAAAATGTTCTTTAGAACATTCAGATATATCTTCACGAGATCTCTACAATAGACCACTAGCTCATGTATACACATGGTAGCTCAGAGCCAGTGAGTTTTCTGTTCTAATTAAATGTAGCACCCCTTGGATTACCAGACCTGTGGGAGTTGAGACAACAATGCAATTGAATATTAATCCTCACAAAAAAAGACACAAGTGCCTGATCCAGTTATTATTTATTTGCAAACTACTTAATGCAAATAAGTGCATTATTTATGGGAATTCATGCAAAGGCAGAAGTCAGACTCTTGAGAGATCATGATTATCTAGTGTGATAACGCTCAAGAAATAGCAAGAGATGGAAGGCTGTTTTGCAAATTGTGCTGGGGAAGATTGTGTTGTACAAGAAGTAAGTGATGGTCATCACTGACACACTTTGACTCTTCTGGGAGTTCCAGGCATTCTCAAAGATGGAGATAGCCATGCTACTAGCACCTACATCCCCATTATATTGGTTCTTTCCAAGAAATAAGGATAAACAACATCTGGGTTGACCATGAACATTTTTGTGGGAGAATTTTCTCTGAGGTTTTACCTAAAGAAAGGTTTAATTATCCTATCTGTGGTCTGAGTGCAAACCACAGGTATAGTACCTATGTTAGAGATCTCTTCTCAGGATTATGATTTCAAACCCTAAGTCAGAGGCACATGGATGAACAGGAAAGAGGAGGGAGGGAGAAACAGAGAGGAATGATGGTGTCCTGGTGGTGATGGTGTCTTTCTCTAGCTTTGTCTCTTTCCTTATTCTCAAAGAGTGTTTCTGCCTTTACCCATTTAGAAACATCAGAAATGAAGAAGGTCATAGGGCATAGTTCAAACTCCTGAATAGACTAGCTAGCACAAAACAAATCACCCAGCTCTATGCATGAAGGGGACCTAAACTACTATTTCAAAGGCAAGTGACTTGAGTGTGGGTGCTTGCTTCTTCACAGGGCTGTCACCTGGCTTCATAGTTGTGTCCTCAGTAGATGATAAGGAATCAGACATTACTACTCCCATTTTCCTGGACTCTAACGTGAGCCAAGCACTAAAGCAAGTTGATTTAGCCATCGACTTTATCCACCTCTTGAGAGAAATCCACAAATGATTCATAAAATTTTATCATAAATCCAGCCTCAGAAAAAGTTTCTTTCTTCTGACATTTTCAGTGACATGAGTAAGATCCATTTGTAAAAGTTTTGAGAGATCACCAACTATAGATATTTTATATAGACATAGTCAGACATAGACATGGATATAGACACAGACATAGACATATATTTGTGATCTCCCCTAACAACACAAAACTAGATATCTCTTCTTTGAACTATTGCTGCCAGGGCACTTTGGTCTTTTATCACAATTGTGATTTTGTTAGTATATGTATACCTTTATCAAACTTTGATAATATATTTTCTAGTTCTCCTACTAAGTCAGTGGGGTAGAAAGGCCAATTCTGTCTATCATCCATTTATCTAAATGGATCTCCATGCGTGCACATATACACACATATGAAGAGAGGTGGGGGGAAGGAGTCAGAAGGTACTAACAGGATGCAGAAACAACTGGGATTTGAAGGTCAAAACGGAGTTGCTAAAGAGGCCACCATTGTGCGAAGTTGCTCTTAGAATATGTGACCAATCTTGGCATCCAATCAAATGGAAGGCCTTTTTATTCATTTCTATTTGTGCCTCTCAACAATGGGAAAATAAAAACTGGAGTTTGGAGTTGTTGAAGATACTTACACATTAGTAAGTGCCCTAGGCTATCAGCTGGGATTTGAGCGGTCCTGACAGAACCTTCGAAAATCTGCTTCTCAGCCTTGAAACTGATCAGTCCTCTAGCACAGAGGGCTGTCCACTCCCAGAGGACACAGGGAACTCCTTCAGAGAAAGAATACCCCATCTATAATTTTACAGATATTTATACATATTGCTCAGCAACCAACATTTTTTTTGCCTGGCATACCAAGAAATCAAACAAAGCGGAAAAGAGGTAGAAAAAGCCTAAGCAATACAAAACAGCTAAGTAAATATATTCAAGAAAATATATAGCAAGATTAATTCACATGAGTCCTAGAATATACCATTTAAATGTCAGGTGAGAATTCTAAAATTGCCTTAGTCTAGGTTAAGAGTTCAATTGATAGAGTTAATACTGAATTAAAATACAGAAAAGAAAAAGATGGATAAAATAGATTATAAGTCACAGGAAACATCTAGGCCAAGTCATAGGGAACAAAGAAGAATTTTAAAAACCCACAAAAAACCAAAAGAAATATGTAGATGGATTCACAGTAAATATGATGGAGGGTTTCAGGTATCAGAAGAGGACATGGAATGGAATTAATGTGATGTTTATAGAAAACTCAGTAGTAATGTAAAAGAAGAGGCATGGCAAGATGAAGCAGTACTTAAAGGCACTTACAGCAAACCAGAAATCCCAAGTTCTACTGCTGAACGCTTTATGGTTTAATAAGAGAACCAACTCCTGCAAGTTGTCCTCTGACCTCCACATCCTTACTAACACACACACACGCACACGCACGTGCAGGTATATACAGACACACACAAACATGAAACACACATAGACACACATAGACAGACACAGACACACACCAACATGCAACACACAATAAATGTAATAATAAATGTAATAATTTTTAAAAGAATGCCAACACCAATGGATTACTTCAAACCACAAATTAAAATAGTAAATATTAAATTAGTAGCACAAACCTCAAATAGAACCAGAAGATAAAGAGTGCTACATCTGACACCAGGATAATATTTTCAATCAAAAAGCTTAAAGGGCCAGGTGTGGTGGCTCCTGCCTTTAATCCCAGTACTTCGGAGGCAAAGGCAGGTGGATCTCTGTGAATGCAAGGCCAACCTGGTCTACAAAGAGAGTTCCATGATATCTAGGACTATTACATAGAGAAACTCTGTCTCAAACAAAACAAAACAAAACAAAACAAAACAAAACAAAACAAAACAAAACAAAACAAAACAATAGAAAACAGCTTAAAGGAAGCAAAAGATGGAGGTAAAGACGTATCATATTCAAAATAACCACACTAGGATGAAAGACCAGTTTTTAACAGAAAGATGTCAGCAGATTAATAAGTTTGGGGTTATTGAAATCAAACTAAAAAACATGAGATGGAAAGTCAGGAATACCACTTGTAGGAAGATGGCATACATGCATTTTATACTTTTTATCTTACTGAAGACAGCTAAAATCCTTGTGCATTAGATGCAAGATGGATATAAAAGGACACAGAGGGGCCGGACCTGGTGGTGCATGCCTTTAATCCCAGCACTCGGGTGACAGAGGTAGGCGGATTTCTGAGTTCGAGGCCAGCCTGGTCTACAAAGTGAGTTCCAGGACAGCCAGGACTATACCCTGTCTCGAAAAAACAAACAAACAAATGACACAGAGAGAAAGGAAAAAAGGTCAGCCCAGGGACTGAGCAGAGGCAACTTCTCTGGGGTTTCTTTCAGACTTGGTAGTAAAGATGCTAGGCATCCAGAAATACCAACAAGCACAGACAACAAAACCCCTCGAGCTGTGGACTAGGGTAGAGAAAACCAGCAAGAGTTAAAACAAGAGATAACTGCTCTAACCATGAAAATTGAAACAGAAAACTGTGACCCCAGTCTTGCCTAGACCAGCGAAGCTCGAGTGGCATCCACATGACATCTGCTCCAGGCTCTGTGGTAGATGAACCAAGGAAGGCTTTAGTGACTTAGAATGTGTGACACTGTATAGTAAATACACTTCCTTTCTCATCCCCTTTGGTCTTAAACAAAAGCCTAGCACGTGGTCACCACCTATTACGGGCTTCATCATTTCATTGATTCCTTCCTACAGTTTTACTGACTGATGACTCCTGCCAGGGACCGAATCAAGTAATGCACATTGTTCCTCTTCGTGTAGCTCATACACAGAACACCAAGAAACATGCTTTAGAGAAAAAGAAACCAGGAAAGGAGGTAGGGAGTATGGGGACAGAGGGTGGGTGCTAAGAAGGGAGATTGAGAAGTAGTGATCTGAGAAGATCTCAAAAAAAAAAAAAAAAAGAGCTGAATGAAGGAGGTCAGAGAACCACCCATGTCAATGCCTGTAGAAAACAAGTTCTAGTCTAAGTAAACAACAAATGCAAAGGCTCTGGGGTAGATATGTGTTCATAGAAGCAGCAAAAATAACAAGAAAAGCAGCTTTGGGGAGCTCACATGAGATTGGGTCTGGGTACATTTCCGTTGAGAAGACTTTAATACATTCAAATGATCACGTGGCCAAGGAAGTAGCTGTGTGATCCTGGAGTTAAGCACAAACGTCTAACTTCTGGATGAGTTTTGGCTATGTGAGCACAGATGCTGCACTTAAAGACAAGGGGCTGGAGGAAGCTGCTGGACCGTGAGGCATCCAAGAATCACGCCTGTTCTGCATGCTATGGGTAAGCAGTTCGGGTTAACTATAGCTCCTCGGAAGTGTGGCTACAGACTCATAAGGAATGTGCAGATCCCATTGACTAGGCAGCTGAGGGATGAGACAAGCCGAAAAAGTTGCCCAGTGAGATGAGTCCAGATTCTCTCAAGGTTATCAGGAGCAAGGCAGTGAGTTTTGAGACTGGCTGCTCTCTCCACTAAGTGATGAACTTAGTTTCCACATCTCTTGAGCCCAGGTTGGCTTTGCTTTTTTTTGTTTTGTTTTATTTTTGTCTTTTTTGAGACAAAGTTTCTCTGTGTAGCCCTTGCTGTCCTGGAACTCACTCTGTAGACCAGGCTGACCTTGAACTCAGAAATCCACCTGCCTCTGCCTCCCAAGTGCTAGGATTAAAAGCGTGGGCCACCACTGCCCACCTATGGCCTTGCAATTAACACTGACTACTACAAGAGATAACACACCACTTCCAAGCTTAAGTCACAAGAGATCTTACCAGAGTCCTCTCTTTCTAGGAATCCTCCCTTGCTACCATGGGAATGAGCTGGGCTGGCTTCCTGAGGAACTGTAGGCCATGAGGACAAAGAGGAGCTCATTTGAGATGAACCAGCCTCCAGCTGACCCACTGTGAGTCTTGAGTGAGTCTAGCCAAGATGAACCTGGCCCTGCCTCAAATCTAGGGAAACACATTTTCAAGCCACAGTGGGGAAAGCCAAATTAATGGGTGTTATTTTAAGCTTCTTCTTTTGGGGATGGGTTGTGAGTACCAGTGCTTAATGGGTAACATTCTCTTATCTTATTCTTCTCCTGCTAACATTGGCTGCCTCCCTACAAATTTAACCAGTCCCCTAAATCTAACCAGTTTTCTTTTAAATCAGAAAGTGATCTTATGCTTTCATTGGGCCACCTCAGATTCTCAGATTCACCCTGCTACAGTATTTATAAGTACTCCTTATAAGCCTTCTCCAGGTGCTAGGAGGAAATGGGATTGTTTTCAACATCTGGAGCAAATGGAGGGGGCTTGAAGTGGTAAGAGCAAGCTTTGCATGAACAACACTTCCCTTTTGAAATTCATCACTGACTGCTAGACAAATATGAACTGTATGCCTATTGTGTACAGTATGCTCTTTTGATAGAGATCATTTGTTTTTCCGATGTGATGATTCATTAAGAGGAGCTAGGGAAAGATAACAGACAATCATGGGACAGAGAAGAGGGAGCAGGGAGAGTGCATGAGCAAGCAGCAAGAGTGCCACCATTCCCATCTCCACATCCACTACAGGCATATTAGTCAACCCCAAACTCCTCTATCTCCACATCCACCACAGGCATATTAATCAACCCCAAACTCCTCCCTGATGCTCCCAGGTGCCCGCTTCATGCAACAGCCCTTAGTTCAGTTTGTTCAGATCCTGAAATGCAACCTCTTGTTAAATCTGCCCCAGAGTGGGCTAGAGCTTTTCACAACTGTTTATATTATTCTGAACAAGGGGGAACAACTGTGTAAGAATCCAGTGTGGTTAGAGCCCTCACCATCAGAAAGCCTTGCTTCCCTGGCAAGGGATGCTGCTCAGGATAAGAAGGTAGAAGACACCACAAGCAGAACCAGTTGATAGCCCTTTTCCCTGGGATTTTTCCACACTACTCTGTCTTCTAAGGAGGGATGGGGGAAAGCCACCCCTTGGAAGGTCATCAGGGCATTTGCATTTCAATATGGCCACAACATTTGTTCCCTGTTTCAAAGAAACTCATTTTATGGTGTTTTGATCTATAGCTGTTCCTTGGGTATAGGGGAATATATACATATATATTATAAACCTTATAATTATAAGAAGCTGACAATTCTTCTGGGATGGTCTAGGAGGACTTCCCAGAGGAAGGTCATTTTGAACGTTTGTTCATAGAGTACATAGTGAGGAAGAAAGACACTGCATGAAGTGGATGTATGCATAAAAGCAAGGGAGAAGCATCAGGGAAGCCTGGGCCCAACACTTTGTGTTATTTAGGGAGGGACCAGACACATAAAGAGCATCTCAGGAGGCGAGATTAGAGACAGAGTATGCATGTGTCAAGACTAATATGGCTTGCATTGAAGTGCTATCACTTCATCAGAGCTGGAAAATGGCAAAAGCACACTTTGTTTGCTCTTAATAAAAGTATCCACACACTAGAAGGTTTACTAAAGTGCTAAGTGCTTTGCATACATTACTCAGGTGACCACCTCCCCCGCCAACCAGTGAACTAGTTAGTGTTTCACACGTGTTACTCATGTGACCCACAACTGTACTAGTTAGTTACATACAATCCCAATTTACAGATGAGCAAGCCGGAGCATTCAACACTTATCTGACTCAATGAAACAGAACGATGACCAATGGAGCTGGCGTGTAGACTCGGGTTATCTAGTTCCAAACTATCTGGGGATCAGTTCATAGGCTGAACTCTCTCCCAAGAAAGAGAAAAGGCATATCAAGGCAGCTGGTATAAACTGTGTGTTCAATGACCTTCCCTGACAACAGAGACCTCTTCTTCTTGTCTTAGTCTATGAGACTATCTTCTTCAATACCCTTAAATAGCCATAGAGCCCTCTTTTAGGATGGTGTTTGGTGGTAATGTTCTTAGTAGTGACTAACCTGTTCAGTAGGCACATGACACAGTTCTCATCTCTTAATGTATAGCCACACCTTCTGGCTTCATACTCAGCCACTGCAGGAGATCAGTAAGGTTGAATAACTTCCAGAAAGTCACATAGAGGTGGTGAGGCTAGCTGTCCCCACCCCAGGGGTCTAGTTGCCTTTGCACATCTCCTTCCCTTGCCCTTGTCCTACACAGGTGTTGCCTCTTCACTCACAGGCTGGCCTTATCCCTATAGAGTTGCAGAGCCTGGTGCAGCCATTGCTGGCCTCTAGTGACAGCTTGCTTCCTCCTTGCTCCCTGCAGTGGAGGTTGGATTTGCTAGGCTCTGGCTGGGCTGTTTTGTGCAGTGACCAAGGGCACACATTTTGTTAGACATTCAGCCTGAATAAGGAGCCCAGGCCTTTAGTCTGTGGCTATGGCACAGAAAAAAGCTAACTGACCCAGAAGGGGTTGAACTTGTGACCTAGGCTGCACAGCGCTGTGCTTCACCCTCCCTGGCCCTGCACCTCCACGGATCTATTTGATGGGAGTCTCATCTTGCATTTTAAATCCATGTGGCCCTTCTCCTCCATGCATGCCCCTGTGCACTGTGGAAGATTAAGAAACTAAGATTCACGCAAGAGCAGAGAGAGAGAGAGAGAGGAGAGAGAGAGGAAAATAAATGGCGATTTAAATTCATGCCTCCCGGACGCCCAGCTCAGCAGCTGAACCCCTCGCTTCATCTCTGCCACCTCAGTTCTGTGATTTATTTCAGGCGATGGCCCTCTGTGTATGTGTAAAAAATCCCCCTGAATGCTTTCCCCTGAGGGCAGTCAGTGTGTCGCTCTGAAGTTTAGCGCCAATGCCGATGTGCGCAAAGGGATGGAAAAAGGACATTTTCAAGTCTCCCCATGCTTGGAGCCAAAAGGAAGAAAGAGAAAAAAAAGTTGTCCATTCCCCTTTTTCAGCCCTCACACTTCAAATGCTAATGCAAAGCGTGTTGTCTTGGGCCCTGAATAGGTCTAAAATGCTCTAGTTTGGAAGTATTTGCGTTGCCTTCTGAATGGGGAGGCAGCCAGCAGAGGGGATTAGGGCTAACACATCATCTCCTTCCTGAGAAAGGGAGCTGACAGGGCTGGAGAAAATTGACTGTAAGGAGGGGCAGCTTTTCCACATACTGACCCTGTTCCTTTTCCTTTCAAAGTACAAGGCGTGCAATAGGAAAAAATACTCTAAGAGAACTGAAAAATAAAGGGGGTGGGGGAGACCACAATCTTACCCTATCATTCTAAAAACAATGGACATATTTTTCTTTCCACGCTAATCAGCACATGTGTAATTTTTCAAAGCCTAAAATGGCTTTTGCATATTGCATGCACCTTTGAGTTTATATCATCGCTGCCCCTTTTAGATTTCTGTTTAGTTTTACAATGTCTTGTCCATACTGGCTCCTGAATGGTCCTTCACTGTCAGCAATGTTTTCTCCTGTGTATGTATAAAGATTTGTTCTATTGTTTCCTTAGGATCTATTCCTAAGGAATTTGAAGCTCATATATATATATATACTAAATTTGTGAAGTACCAATTGAGAATGAGCTCAGAAGTATGTGCACTTTTTCGGGTTCCCTCAGTCCACTTACTAACTTGAAAGTTATCTTTAGTGAGTACCCAAGTTTCTAATATGTTAACTTTAGATGTAAGTTCTTAATTGATATTTTTTTCCTATCCTTTTCTTCCAGGTCCATTTCTTGATCAATAGTGAAGATGAAATATTTATTTGCTATATATTCACATTTTCCCTTGAATAAACTACCTGCCTGTCCATACATTCACACACCTATTCCTCATATTCTTTTCCCAGTTAAACTTCAGAGTCTAGCTCCCTCCATAAACTAGAATGTGTTTGCAAAATTATAACAGTATAACAGTCTCTCTCTCTCTCTCTCTCTCTCTCTCTCTCTCTCTCTCTCTCTCTCTCTCTTTCTCTCTCTGTGTGTGTGTGTGTATGTGTGTGTGTGTGTGTGTAGCCTTCTTTACTGTTGGGTAAACACATTTGATTCTTTATGTTTTTCAGCCCATTTGTTCATTTACTTGTAAGTCCAACAAATGTTGTATATAGACTACTGAATTACAGTGCAAGCACAGGACTCTGGACTGACTTAGCCAGAAGCTGAAGGCAGAGTAATTAGTGAAGGGTAGAGGCAGTGTAAGAAAAATGAAATAGAGCATGGCCTCAGCCTGACAGCCTAGATTCTAGGCTACATCCTCTTTGTCCTGCTACAGAACCTGGCAGCCATCCACCTGCTGGGTCTCAGCACAAGAGCTCTCTGCCCCCTGCCAGAGAGACAGACAGCAATGGTTCGTTCCCTAGCTATCCTTTGCTTGTCATAATGCTGTATGAAGGGCATCAACTGTACCGTACTATGTATTTGTTGCCTAGGAAACCTGCTAAAGATCCTTCTGATCTGATGGGTAGCATCTTATGCCTGTAATCCTAACACCTGAGAGACTGAGGCAGGAGACTCTTCAGCAAGAAACCAGCCTGGCATAGGCAGAAGTGTCAAAGCTAGCTTTCCTATATGGGAGAGACTGTCAACCTCAAAGGAAAACAAATGAATAAACTTCTCTCCTGATTTTTTTATTGACTAAAATGAAATATGTTATCAGCTCTATGGAAAAGGCATTTTTCACAACATTGAACATTTGAAATTTATAGGCCACCCTGAAAACATCCAGGTCTAGTTAGCAAGAGATGTAGGCACCTTTTTTCTTCCTTGAATGCTTGGGTTAAATTTTATATGAGGGCAGAAAAGTCCATTTTCTTAGCAAAATAGCAAACATGAGGATGTTTTAAAATAATGAGGATGTTTTAAAATAATGTTGTATATAACTAGAACATATAATAGGGAGTTGAAATCTCTGCCCAAAGATCTTTAAAGGTGAAATAATTGTATACACACACACACACACACACACTCGAGCACACCACATATCTACCAATGTGTAAGTAAGTACAAGTTTTCTCTCAAACTTTGAAACTTGTCTAAAGGCATTGCAGAAATCATGCTTTTGTGACTGTGTGCATCATGAATATTGTCTGCTTGTGTAGGTTTCCTCTATTTCCAGAAATTTACTAAAGCTGGCTTATGATGTCTTGTTTTAACTGCAAAGGATTGATGCAAGGAGAGGAATAAAGGAAAAAGAAATAAATAGAGAGACCATCCCAATGCTGGATGTCCTACATGCCATCCCTGCCCCACTTGGCCCTGCTAAATGTTTACAAATCTGTATTTACTTGCTATCAAATCTCCCTGGACTGACAGATCAAACATGTGTGTTTTCATTGTGCTCTTAGAATACATAGTTTCCTCCTAGGAACACAAGGGTAACTAACTATCAAATAAATGTCTCTTACTCTCAAGGAAATATAGCAAGAAATCACTGTGGTTGGCAGTATGGGCTAAAAGTAAGAGACATAACCAAGATATATTAGAATCAAGTGGTGAAAAAAAACTAAGGAGAAAGATAGAGTAATCTTGTTCCAAATTCAGCCAATCTCCAAATTGTTGTTATTATTGTTATTTATATATTTACAAATTTATTTGGCTCTCGTTTTTAGATACTGATCTAGCCTATGTTGGCCTTGAACTCACTATATACAGATAAGAAGAATTTCAAACTCCTGATCCCCCTGCCTCTCTCTCACAGTGCTAGGATACAGGTTTGTGTTTCCTTGTCTGGTTTATATAGTACTGATTGAACCTAGGGCTTCAGACATACTAAGCAGGTGCTCTTAATGCATTGTATCCCTTGTCATAAAAACTTTTACAGAATAAAAACAAGTATAGACATTTGTAGAAATTTGACAGAGTAATTTTATGCTTATTGGATACATTAATTAAGTATCTGGCCTTGTAGTTTTTATGATTTTGTTTTTAACTCCCCCATTGCAATCGATGTGATGGATTTGATATCTTACAAATATAGGTGTATGAGCGTTTATCTGAAACTCAAGCCTGGTCCTTTACCCTGGTAACACTGAGACAGAAGCATCTGTATCCATCTGTGTGTCCATGCATGGTTGAACATCCTCTCTATAGAAAAGAGAAATGCTCTATAGAAAAGTGGAGGTGGAATTCCCCTTCTGTTCAGTCATTGTCAGGAAAGGAAGTTCTTCCCATGAAGCCTTGCCTCTTCTGCCTGTCTCAGAAGAAATCTTCTGCCTTTATAGGTTTTGGATGTGCAAATGTGGGCTGTCTGGGCATCATCAATCACTCTTAAAGGTTTTAGATCTTAATAACAAAACAAACAGCTCTTACTAACCCAAAAATGTCTATAAAATCCTAAAAAAAAGATAGTCCAAAAGATACACAGAATTTTAAAGATATGCTTGTCAGAGTCTGCTATTTTTCAAAGTTATGGAGACAGAGAAATTACTCAAAGGATACACTTACCACTTCCATATTCACATTTTAAACATCCTATCACACAAAAGGAGATTGACTAAAATGCGAACTCTTTATAAGAAACTATATAAATATATTTTACATCCATTTTATTTTGTGTCATATAACTTTATAACAAAATGGTATTGATGAAACACAAATGATTACCTAATTTATAAAATATTACTAATTTTTTTCTAAAGGTAGATATGTGGGACTTGAGAGCTCTAAAAGGTCACCAAGGTTTTGACAGTCACTTTAAAAATGAGCTTCGTGGAATACTGTAGCTACTTATTTAGAAAAGATTTCTGGTCACAAAAAGCTTCAGATTTAAGCTATTTCTCCTGGTGCTTTCTTAGCATAGTTTGGAGGGAGAGGATTCCCTGTGTTTTCATGTTGCCCTAAGCCCTATAATATATGTCATCAAGGGTGTTTGGAAGGTTTAATTCTAGTAGTAAATTTGGCACAAAATTCTAAAGAAAGTAACAACAACAACCGAAAAGTTCAGGGGGCAAAGCATCCTATACAGAAGGAAGGACACACACAGCGGCTGAACTGGAGGCACATTCAAATGCTGAGGCTGACCTAGAAGCACATGCAAAGGTCTCTGGGAACAGCACTGAGACAGGTGAGCAAGGAGGAGAGAAGCTGATGAGTGCATCCTGGTTGCAGGCTGTAAGGGCTTTAGGGGATGCTGGAGGCTACTGCGAAGCTTTTCTCCGAGTGAGATAAAAGAAACATTCCTCCAATTGGTTAAACGATACTAAGTGGTCAGCTTGAAAGCACATCCATACAGGTAACATTAAACATACTGAGCAGATGTTTGTATTATATATTTAGAAACACACACACATGAATACACACTTATAAAAAGAGAGTAAAAGACGGAATTTGAAAGAGAAAGAGTACATGGGAAGAGTTGAGAGATAAAGCGAAAGGAGAGATGATGCATGCTTATTTCAATTTCAAAACCAAAGGATTGAAAATTCAAATACTAAAGGAAGGAAGGAAGGAAGGAAGGAAGGAAGGAAGGAAGGAAGGAAGGAAGGAAGGAAGGAAGGAAGGAAGGAAAAGGAAGGAAGGTAGGAAGTTAGTTCTAGGGAAGATTTTAGTCAAAGGTGACATGATCTAACTTTTAGCAGATTCAGCCATGTCCTGAGGAGGGTAGGTGGACCACAGAAAGGAGCTCGCTTGGCAAACAGAACATTGCAATAATAACAATCAGGAAAATGTGAAGGCCTGTAGCAGGCACTGCAGTGGTTGGGGTGAGAAATGGATCTACTGAGAAGCAGCAAGCTCCTTGGAAGGGTTTTGACTTGTCACATGAATGATGTTGCCATTAAAGGTGGTGGAGAAACCTAAGGGAGCATTTGGATTGTTGAAGGGCATGACCAGGGTTTCAGTGTGCACATATCGTGTTGGAAAACACAGTAGAGGTTGGGATGATGGCTTGTAGGTAAAGTGCCTGCTGTGTAAGCATGAGGAATTGAGTTCAAATCCTTAGCACACATATAAAAAGCCAGGTCTGGTGATGGTGTGTATCTGTTACTCTAGCCCTGGTCGTAGGGGTAGAAACAAGGAGCTCCCTAGATCTCACTGGTCATCCAGCCTAACCAAAGTGAGCAGTGGGCTCAATGAGAGACTCTCAGAAGACAAGCTAGAGAGCCAGGCAGTAACATAAGACAGCTGATCTTCACCTCCCTTTCCTTCACATGGTCATGCACACACATATGATAAGCACATCATACAGAAAGGGGAGAGAGAGAGGGAGGAGGGAGGGGAAGAGGGAAGGAAGGAAGGAAGGAAGGAAGGAAGGAAGGAAGGAAGGAAGGAAGGAAGGAAGGAAGGAAGGAAGGAAGGAAGGAAGGAAAGGAGGGAGGGAGGGAGGCAGGCAGACAGGCAGGCAGGAAGGGAATCATGCAGAGTAAGCTGGAGATGGCACTGTGTAGTCCAGCTTTCCTGGGGTCATCATTGCATCATTACCCATCTCGGGGAAAGACATTTTAGTGATAGCCTTGTTTCTGAGTTGACTATGCTTCTTGCTTTAAATAAAAAATGTAGGGCATATAGGACTGGAAGCCAGAGCAATTTTTACACAAACACTCTTTAGCCTGCCTGAGAACAAATAAATTCTGAGAGAATAAAGTAGAAAACACATGAGGGAACTTGGGTACAGCTTTAATCCCAACTTACTCTTGAGGTGAGTATGACTCTGTCTAATATCTTGTCTGAAGGATTTGGGAGACCCTGAAACAAAAGAACTGCACTAAGTTGCCTATAGAAGCTGTTGTTGGTAAATGCATGCCATATTTTTTTAAATGACAACACAGAACAAACACAACATAAGTCTCTAAGGTCCAAGGAAAAAGTTGTGACAGAAAATATAAATATGATTGTAGTCGATGCATATGCAGTATTTGAAGGCATGGTATTGAGTGATCTGGGAAACTGGAAGAGAACAGGAGGCAGGACAGAGCTTGGAGACTTTGGGTTTGTCTTGGGATGTTACCAGAACAATGAGAAAGCATGCACAGGAACGTGTATAAAGGACTACATTTAATTGAGGCTAGCTTGCTGCTTCAGAGGTGTAGTCCATTACAATCATGGCAAGAGGCATGGTGGCAACCAGGCAGACACAGTGCTGGAGAAGGAGCTGAGAGTTCTCCATGCTGATATTCAGGCAGCAGAAGGAGACTGCTACATTGGGCGTCGCTTGAGCATAAGAGACCTCAAAGACCACCCCAGTGACACACTTCCTCCAACAAGGCCACACCTCCTAATAGTGCCACTCCCCATGGGCCAAGCATTCAAACATAGGAGTCTATGGGGACCATTTAGTTTACCTATTAAACCCACCGTAAACACCAAGGACTAACATTCCTTAGCCTCCCTTTCTTTCAATCCCCACATCGTGTAATAACTTAACCCTTTAAAACCTGGCACGGAGTGGATATCATAATGGTCTTGGTCCTGGATGTCTCTGGTAAGTCATGTTTATCTCCAGCACTTAAGGTTTGTCCTGTTCATTTGACCAGTGAGAAAACCTGGATTTAGTGATTTACAGAAGTTACCTCTGGTAATCCTTACAGAGCCACAGTAAGGCACAGCTCCATCTGTTTCTGGATGTCTGTGCTCTTGCGACCACTCATCCTGTGGTTTTGTTTCCAAATATTTTACATACATCAACCAGAAAATAAAAACTTAAATTTGCAGCCATCAAATATTTACTAAACATTTTAACACCCAAGAAATAGGTTAGGGTGGGAATAACAGCCCACAATTTCCTGAGATCTTCCTATGTGGCAACCATTACACTATCTAATTTCTTACCTACCTCAGCTTTAACAGTTTTTATTCTTTATAGAATTTCTTTATAGAGATTTCCCCTTTCCTTTCTTCCCTCCAACTCTTTTTATGCCTCCCCACTTCCTTTTAAATTCATGATCTCTTTTTCTTTAATTATTATTATTATATAAATATGAATATGTGTATAAATATAAAATACCACTTGATGAATCCACTGAGTGTTGCTTGACTGTATGTGTTTTGCTGACTGACTTCTTAGTATTAGATAATGACTAGGAGGCTCAGCCTTCGGGAAAACTGATTCTCATTCTCTCTCTCTCTCTCTCTCTCTCTCTCTCTCTCTCTCTCTCTCTCTCTCTCTCTCTTTCTCTCTCTCTCTCTCAGCAGTCATTAATTAATTAGCTGTAGCTCTTAATCTAGGGGTGAGACACAGATTTCTACATTCATATTGTCATGTCAACTGATGTCAGTGAGCAAGTCTTGCTTACATAGTATTTATCATGGTATTTCACCCATAATGTACAGAAAATACTACCTTACAACAGACATCCTGGTTCTCCATTAATATCTTCCTGGTCTCTCTTTTGTAACCTACACCTTTAATCTACACTCTTCTACACCTGAGCCTCAGGTGTAGGGGTGACACAATACCAAAGGGGGCTGGAAACTCCGTTGGCAGTTGTTTCTTACATTTTTTAACCAATTATAGATTTCTGTAATGGTCTTCACCAGCTGCTAAAAAGGAAGCTGCTTTGATGAGGAGTGAGAGCGAAATTTACCTGTGGACATAAGGATAGGTATGTAGAATGCAATTGTAAATTATATCAATTTAGAAAAATGACAGCGGTAGGTTCACTTCTAAGGTTCATGACCTCACAAGCCATGTGTAATCGTGTAGTATTAAGTGGACCTTCAATTTAACCAGAGAGATATGGGGTACCCCCAAGATACAAGTGCCATTGTTGCACCTTTAGGGATACCTTGCTGTCTGTTGTGTTTCTAAAAGATAAGGAGAGAAGAAATATATTTAATGGAGGTGTAGTCAGGTGTGGGGAAAAGGGGTACCTCCTCGGACCTATCCTGAGACATCCCTTTCCCCTGAGGGACAAGCCACAAGATGGTATAGTATAGAATTTATTCAGGGCATGGGGAGGGGAGTTGAGAGGATAGTAGAGACAGAGAAAGGCAGAGAGAGAGGGGGAGAGAGAGAGAGACAAAGACAGAGACAGAGAGACAGAGAGAAACAGAGAGACAGAGAGAGAGACAGAGAGAGAGAGAGCAGAGAAGTAGAGGCTGTCAATGAGCATGTGGAGAGAGGGGGGAATAGAGAGAGATGGAGGAAGGGACTAGAGGTCAGAGCTAGAGGCAAGAAGGCAAGAAAGCAGGAGAGAGAGGAGGGGGCAAGCAGCCCCTTTTATAGTGAGTCAGGCATACCCGACTGTTGCCAAGAAAATGTGGATCGGAGCTTAGACAAAGTGCTAACACTGTCCTTTAGAGGCATCATGCCTGCACAGATCTATTGATTGCTTTTCACTCTTGGAAGCAGGCCTCAGGTACTATGAGAGCTAGTCCTCTGCGAGGATGCTTCCAGGTCAGTATCGGGTTGGTTCCGCTGAGTCCTGTGTTAGAACTATGTAGTGTCTTCAGCAATAGAGTCTTATCACCAAGTGCTGGCAGGTAACCAAAGGTAAAGACAGTGCCCTATATTGCTTAGGGTGGCCTCTTAAGACTTGCCTAACCAACAACCCGAAAGGTTTCCCATGCCTGAGACTGGGGTTTTGTTCGATAGTCTATGGCCTTTGGGAGGAGCGTTGCTACTCCAAGTGGCATAACTTCATTTAAACTATATAAATATTATAAGCAATTTTAGGTAAACAAAATAAGTGATTTCCTAGGGCTTTTTCATTCTCTCTCTCTCTCTCTCTCTCTCTCTCTCTCTCTCTCTGCATTGTTCTTCCTGTCCCTCAAGTGTCCTCTGCATTTCCCTCTCTCCCTTTCATATCACCTATGGACTGCCAGTCATGACAGCTCATTAAAGTAGAACCATCATCGCTTTATACATATGCATCACACACTTCTTGGAACATTTAAATAGGTGTATCCAGACATGCATATGCACACTAGAAAGAAAACAGCCTTCAGCGTTAATAATAGGGGTGCACTGCTTCAATATATACCCCAATGATCCCCAGTTTAGGTGTGGAGTATTCACCATTAACCTTTTCTTCAGGGATGTGTATGTCTAAGGGAGAAAGGTAAAATTCCACCAGGAACTCTTTCTTGGATTATTCTCTCATCTCTTTCCTTCTATGGTTCTCTCCCCTGTAGCCCCCTCCCCACTCCGGGCCACAACCCTTCCTTCTTCATCCTTCCCTCGCACTTTCTTTTCTTTATGGCAGAGCAGTGTCTTAAAGGCATACCCACAGGGGCTTTGTGCAGGTTGAAAGACAATGACAAAGAGGTGGTCGGGATTCATACAAACAAGCAGAAATGAGTTCCCCCGAAGTAGCAGATGGTGGTTTTCAGATACCCCTTTGTTCAGTTCGTTTTCAGCATGAATTGTGCAACATGCCTTTGCCCCTGTAGATCTCTGTCCTCACCCCTTCTGCATTATATCACAGCTCATCTATTCATAGGGCTGTGCGCACCACACTGTATGCATACTCTGGGTTGAACTGTGTTTCCAACAACTGAAAACATTCAGAATATGCATAGTTTAAAAGAGATGTCCATCAATCCAGGAAGCAGACAGCATCCGTGGGTAGGGCCTAAAGATAGAATGCCTATGATGGCAAGTTGGCTTTGTCCATTACCAGCTTTGTGTCTAGAGACAAGTTAGTTAATCTCTTTCATCCTCAGCTTGCACTTCCATTAAGACAGAGATGAAAATGCCTTTCTTGGATTCTTTTTTGATATAAAATATGCAGCACGTGGTGCTGTTCCTACTTCCTGGAACACTATTGGCCTAAACCTGTAAGAAAGAATCCCCATGTCCTTCAAGATTTGCTTGGCTATTATCTGTTGAAAGAGAACCGTATTCTGACCCTTCTTCATAAAAGGGTGGTGCCTTCTACTCTTCTCTGATTCACAGCTTCCTTCACTATTCTTTGCATTGCATTTATCAGTCCTTAGCTCCTGGTCTCCCGCACTTTCCCACCCATCTCTTTTACGATGAGGGGTATGCCATGTATGCTTTACTCTCTTAAAGAAGGCTGCTCCCCTCCTTCATTCACACTGCTTCCCAGCAACAAAGTCCTATTCTCCCCAAAAAATGATGTTTTGTTTCCCAAGCTGAGGTAACTTTGGTACCCTGGCTTTCTTTTGAATAAGAAATCTTTTAAAGTTTACCTTTTTCCAAGAGACAGATGCTTGCAGGCTGGTTTTCTCATGCATGGCTATATCACTTAATTTAATTATGTCATCTTATCGTTGCTACACACACTCTCCAGGGACCCTGGGACACCCGGCCATGCTCAGGGCTTTTGTATTCCAGCTGTCTCAGTCTCTTCTCATCTCCACTCTGACTCTCATTGGACAAAATAACTATTTCAAAATGGCAGATCCACACTGATGACTTCCAATTGAGAGTTAAGGAATTGTGGTAAAATCTATCAACTTGAGCATCCAATCCAGACAACCGGGTTCAAAAACATTTCCTTGTGCCTGTATCATGCATCTCATAGCTCTTCCTTCTTTTGCTTGATGGGCACACCTATTGCTTCCCCTTTTAAACCACGGAGCTTATTAGCTCTGGGCAGTTTCAGAATGCTTCAATACTAACCATTTTTATTAGGAAGAAAAATTTCCTGGGTTCACTTATTCAGTCTAGAGTAAACAAGGCTCAAATTGAATCTGCTTTCTTACTGTATGAGATCAAAGGTTAGATAAAAGATGTGTAGGCTATGCAAATGTATTTTCAGTGTTTCATCGTGGCCTTCATAAAATGTGACCCCTTTCCCCTTAAGCAATGTGCTCCATTTTGAGATATGTTAATTTAATTAGAACTCGGCTGGTTTTGAAAAAAAAAAAAAAAAAAACATCTGAAGAGCTCACTTCCAGAGGCCAAATGCTGCTGTGGTATTGACACTGCCAGTTACCAATATAATCAGATTCATTTATCAGACGTTGCTGGGGTACTGAGCTAACTAGGAGACTGAATTATCTCTGGTCCTCAGGACCAGATGGCAAGTTCCTGTGAAAGTGAGGGCTATTGCTTCCGACCATTCCTGGAAAGTTATCTCTACACCTGCTGCAACCAAAGGAATAGTGGGATAAGGAAAGAATGGGGACATTCCTCTCACCGACCCAGCCCCAAGCAAACACCTCACAGACAGCCCGAATCACAATCCACAAGTGTCAAAGTTGCCATCACTCTTGCTTACAAAGCCCATGGGACCTGAGATCTCTCAAACACTGACTCTATCCATGCAAAAGTAAAACTCAGATTAGCAGTCATTTCCCATCCAGATGCTTAAGCAAGTCTTTCTTCTTGTCCTAGTGAAGCGGCATGGCAGAAGGCAGAGAAGAATCAGAGCATGTTCATGTGTTCATGCATTTACTAGAGTGTTAATAAAGGGGCGGGCTTGTCACCAAAGGAAGAGGCTTACAGTGACTGTATAATACTTCTAATGGGGAAATGAACGGTTTAGCCAGAATTCTATGTCTTGTCCTGAAGAGATTTTCGTTACTTGCACACACACATATATATATGTATATATATATATGTAAGTGTATATATATATATATATATATATATATATATATAATGCAAACATAAAATTAAGTGTAGTACATGAATTATATATACCCTCTGGGTTAGAAACAGAAATGACCCACTTATTATCTTGCCTTCCTATCTGTGTTTGGTTGAAGTGTTGCAAAAATGGAAAAGTCATGATCTCCTTTCTAAAGGAACAAATAATGGAAAAGGAATGAAGTTATAATTTTGATCTGGATAATAGCCCATACTATTTAAGAATGCTTTCAGGTTGGGGAAATTTGGGATGGGTAAAGAGCTAGCCTTTCAAGCTTGAGGATCTGAGTTCAGAGCTCCAGAATCCATGAAAAACTGACATGATTGTGCACATCTGAAACCCCAGGACTCCTACAAGCAAATGAGAGACAGAGACAAGGAAATCCCTGCAAGCTTATATGACTGCTAGTCCAGTATACACAGTTGTCAATAAGAGACCTGCCTCCAAAAGGTGGTGGGTGAGAACTTACATGTGAGATAGTCCTCTGACCTTCACAGGTGCCTCAGAGCACGCCAACACCCAGTCTCTCTCTGTCTGCCTCTCCACGTGTATCTCCCTGTCTCTGTCTCTCTGTCTCTCTGTCTCTCTTTCTCTGTCTCTCACATACACACACACACACAAATGCCATATACACAAGAAGTTGTCATTGTGGAAACATGCTTTAATAATTCACAAATCTCTTCATTTTAACTAAAAATATAACTACAGAGCACGTCTGGAATTGCTAAAGCACAGATCTGGGGAGCTGGCATTCTTTAGAATTCTACCTATGGTACCCTACCACCAGAAGGCTACTGTCCTTTAGCTTATTGATTCAATAAGGTAAAAGGTGTTTGATATATGGGAGGAATTGTCTGAAAAAGGCAGATAGATGTAGTTTAGCCTTTGTTTCATCAATGATTCACTGGTGGAGTGTGAGAAAAATCACATAAACTCCTGAACTTTATTCTTCTCCACTGCTGAAGACAGAAAGGATGCCTAATTATTCTTTGGGCAAATTCCACATGTTGTCACATTTTCAAAGCCCCAAAGAGAGTATGTAGTTATAAGAATGTCAAAACTAAGTGGGGGTCAGATATTTTTATGTATACAACCCAGTCATTATCACGTAACAAATTAATGGAAGGACTTGGAGAAACTGACACCCTTCCGATCTCAGTCATGAGCGTGTTTAACTCTTTTATAGGTCACGTGTGAAATGGCACACAAGAGTTTCTATATTAATTTTTTAAGTCATTTATATGACATGCTTCTCTGTTAGAGACAAAAAACATTAAATCAAACAAGAAGACAGGACAAGGACGGAAGGCTGCTGGGAGACTTTTTGTTTGGAAGTAGGGTTTCTTTTTTTCTTTTTCTTTTTAAGAAGGATGGCTCTTAATCAGAGTCCATTCTCCATTCAAAATAATCTGTGAAGACTGGCATGAAAATGTAGATTCCTAATTGAACAAAGACAATTCTTTGCAGATTGAAGTACGGTGGTTAATAGCTCTGTGGTCCAATTACCGCTAGACGTTCATTTCAAATGGGAAACTGGAATCACAGGCAAGTTAGCCTTAATTGGGAGAAACGGCTGAAATTAGACTTTTAATACTCTACTGTACCATCTCATATGTAGGGCATCTTTTCTCCTGTATCCATGATAGTGTCCTGTTTTGATGTCCTTTTGAGGACAACAAGCTACAGTGGTAAAAGGAACAGCCCTTCCTCAAAGCATGCAGACACTTATCAGAGACCTAAAACTGAATACATTGGAATTAAAAAGTGGACAGGCACATTATTTATTAGTGTCACGTGTGTCAGATTATGCACACAAAGTCAACATGGTGTTAGCTCAAGCAAGACTGTCCCTGTCCCTAACCCTTACAATTCTTCCACTTATGGTCTAGTTCAGAAGATAGTGCTGCCATAAATACACTAGCCACCAAATCCAGACAGGACATGACACATAAAGAAAAAAAATTAGTGAGCTACATGGTTGGTGGCACAACCCTTTAATCCTAACACTTGGGAGGCAGAGGCAGGCAGATCTCTGAGTTCAAGGCCAGCCTGGTCTATACAGCTAGTTCAAGCATAGCCAGGGCTACACAGAGAAACTCTGTACCAAAACAAACAAAAAACAAAAAGGAAAGAAGAAATGACTGAACATAAAGGCACATAAAGTCTGTGTTTCTGAGACAACAGATAAGAGATGAACAAAGGTCTCAGTTGAAAAGTTGAGTTGGGAGAGACAATTCCTGCGCATAGGACCTCCTTCACTTTCTTTCATGGAAAAATTGCCAGGTGTCAGGCAGTGTGTTGAGTTCCATCCTCATCCCTCAAACCTGAACATGATGGGTACCATGGGTACCATTGACTCTGTTCCAGAACTGGAGAGAACCAGATGCTTGCTTAGGGCTAGAGAGGAGGAGTAAGGAGCTGGGATTGAGCCCTTGATTAATAAGTAAGGCTGTAAAAAGCCACTGGAGGATTTAGAAATGACTTGAATGTGAGCATTACAGTCTACTGTCCTTCATCAGGCCAAAGCACATGCCCCTGTGCTTTTGACTTTTTATGTCCCTTAGTTTCGGCAGTTGACAAAACCATTGCTGTTTCTTTACATGTCCTTCATACCCCATGGATGCCCAAAGCAGGACTTAACAAACAATAGATAATGATAACGGGCTTCTCACTAATTGCCAGGGCTTAGACCCTATACCTACGCTTGCTGACCCAAATCTTGTGCTTTTCCTGTCACCAGGAAAGATCTGGTGAAGACTGGGACTCTAATGTTATGTCTCTTGCAGGTTCAATGTCTCGAAGATGGCACCTGTCACTGTGTCCTCCAGAAATAAGGAGCTCTGTGTCCTTCTGTGAGGAGAGGCAGAAAGGCAAGTGAGTCTAATGCTGTGAGGGTCCTCTTTGATAGGGGCCTTAATCCCATTCATCATGAAGACGTCCTCCTGGTTTAATCACCTTTAAGGGTCCCTCCTCTTAGTAACACGCCATTAGCAATACCTGAACTGGAAGATACTACATTTAAACTATAGAAAGTAGAAAGTGAAGGAGCAGGAGTTGAACTCTATGTTTCTATTGGATCGTTCTCAGATGAGGATCCTTCTATAGCCTTGTTCCATATGTTTCATGTTTCTTAGCTGTTGACAGATCTTGACTAAACCTGTTTATGGTAATCAGTAGGAAACTTGGATTCAGGAACCAGAAGGTGGTTCTCTGGAACTCCATGGTTCCTACAACTTCTTAGGGTCATGAAATCCTACCTCTCCAGACAAGAATTGCTGCCACTGCTCTTCAACTCTTATCACACTTTATCCTTAGCTCTTTACTAATTTTAAGTGACTAATGTTTCATAAGCTATTATATCCTGAGGGAAAAAGTCTTTGTCTTGCATTTGAAAACCTAAAGTCTAATTCCCAGCTGTGGGAGCCATGATATTTTCAGTTGCAACTTACAGAACTTCATCTAGTCTAACCATGGCAAAGAGAGAATTCTATTCACACTTAGAAGACCAAAAAGTAACCCCAGTTCTCTGTGACCTGAGTCCCTAGCTCTAATAATTTGGACACCAAGTTCTTGCTTGAGTTCCGCCTCTGACTTCTGACAGTCAAGGACTATGACCTGGAATTATAAGCCAAATAAGCATTTTTCTCCTCTAATTTGCTTTGGGGCAAGGTGTTTCATCACAGCAACAAACACAGAGAATGCCTGTTGAGGGTGTATACTCCTGGTTTATAGAGAGGTCTCCTCTTCCACATGGTAGAGTCAGGAAACTAGGTTTTCAAATTACTTCTGCCACGTGGGGCCATCATCCTTAAATGCTTTGCCATTATCTTCATTCTGTCAATAATGCAATGTGACATTTGGAGATGGGCCCTTCAGTGATTGTTCCATTAAAGCATAGGCATAAAAATGAGTTCTGATCCAACATAACTGGGTCTTTAAAAGCAAAAGCAATGGAGACCCAGAGACAGTGTCACAGGGGGTGTTGGGGGTGACAGTGTGAAGACAAAGAAAGCTGAGGGCCATTCTGAAGCGAAGGAGAGAAGGTTGGAGCAGCTCTCTGTTGGAAAGTACTTTCCTCCATATTGTAACAATTCCTGGAGGAGGAAGGAAGCTCAGAAGACTCGGAAAGGAAACAGACTTCAAATGTCCAGGAAGTATGAAATTTAGAAGATTCACAAGGACCTCTCCCCTGAACCAGTGACCAAATGCTAGAGGAGGAAACTCTAACCACTCAAGTTGCGGAGAGGAGATTCTTAGAGCCACCTGCAAGTCATGCAGAGGTCCAGGGACGGACCTTTCATGGATTGGGGCCTGCATTGGAGTGGGATTGCTGATTCAGCTGCATTTAATAGTCCCTACTCCCGTAAGTAGCCCCAGTAAAAAGGTTTCACCAAATTGGACTTCGGTGGAATCCTTCTTTGGCCCAGTTGTGGGCTCTCTATCTGGAATGGATGGATATGTATGCCATGTCTCCCCAGCAAAAATGTCACAGACCATCTCCCTTTTATTCTAGACTTCCAGCTCCCGGAATACACTATTGTTGTGTAACACACCCAGTTTGTCCTGGCACTGGCTGTCTGTTCTCCTGGCTTGTCCATCATTCATCCTGGGCTTACTGTCAAGTGGTTCTTCTCTAGCTCACAAATGACTAAGGACATGTCCAAATCTCTAAGCATGGTGACTGCTGTATGGAAACAGGATGGAGGACCTCCACTAAAGTCTTTCTCAGGAGTGGCTCTACTGAAAGAGGATGAGCTTAAAGAGAATGCTACTCATCTCACTAACCTAAATGCTTGGTGATTATCTTCATTCAGTTGACGATGGAATGTGAAATTTGGAGATGGAGGCTTCACATCGCTGCTCAAGTTGAAAAACCCCTGGAGAGAAATCAATGGCATGAAAAGCCAACCCGAGAAATGACAAGAAAGGGGGGTTCCAACAAGACATAATTTGAGGACTGTTCCTGAAGCTGTAGCCTCTGCACATTTGCATATATGCTAAACAAATCCTTTTCTACTGTTTGAATCCGTTTGCATTTCTTTCCAAAGCAATGCAGTTTTAACAGATCAATGTAGCTAGCTTTGCCAAAACCTAACAATCCCCAGTCTCAGGTCACGTTTTTGTTGTTGTTGTTTGGTTTTTTTTTTTGTTTTGTTTTGTTTTGTTTTTCTTTCCTTCTTTGCATCAGTTCTCCATCTGGAAGGTCCTCCCTTCTGGCATCTGTGGAGAAAAGCTGCTGGGGCAGGAGTGAGGAGTAAGAAGGATCTAGTGTCCTCAGTTTACACTAAATTTGAAAGGTGAGGCAATCCTAACTGGCTCTCTTGCAGACTTCCTTTTCCATGTCTTCCTTTTACAAGCAAGTTCAACTTCAGTTCCAGTGTGCCAAGGACACCCTGAAAGGAGGCTGTAAGGGAAACTTCTCTCTTGATTGATCTTATCAGTCTCGGTGCTGAGTAATTAAAATTGGAGTACAAAAAAGAAAATTGACAAAATGAACCAATGACCTACTGTTCTCAAATGTGGCTTTCTTTTTCTTTTAGAGAAAATACATAAAATGGACTGTAAAGATTGGAAAATGAAAATACACTTGTAATTTTACTCTTGACCATGCAATTAAATACATTGAGCAGGAGAATATGCTGAGCTGTCTGTGGTCCTGAAAAGATGGTGACTACAAATATGGATATTTTTACTGTGCATTCTTAATATGTTGTAATGACATATTTCACACACCCATAAATGTCAGCCTTTATATTGTTATACATATGTAAGTAGACCGGTGTAAACCTTGTGCATACTTTGAATTATTACCAAACACGTGGAAAGAGTGATTTATCGGACATTGCAGAAAGTACATTATATATTAACCTAGATAATAAGTTAATAGTAAATGCTTATATTACATGCCAGGCACTCTATAAAACTTTGAAGACAACAAAAATTTCCCTAGTTCTCAGGAAAAATTCAATATAGTTTTTTGTCAAACTTGGCTTAAATGTTGGTTTGCATCCATACATCTCTTTATCTCGTAAAATGTCTTACTTCTCTCCTCCAACAACTATGTCTAGTTGACTGTATACCTTCAGCTATGTACCTTCCACAGGGCCCTGAGCAGTCAAATAACAGGGATGATATTCGGGAAACAGCAACAGCTTACCATTGTATACAGAATTAAAGAAAGACTCCTGTCGCAGAGTGGTCAAGAGCAGATCAGAAGAATAGCTCCTTTCCAAATGGGTGAGAATGGAGTCTGACTTTGAACTGCTGAGCAAGGATGAATGAGCAGGCAAAGAACATGAAATAATAATATTCATAAGACTGAACAGGAGTGCAAATGAGTACTGCTAATAAAAGCCCTCCGTGGAGCCAGGCGTGGTGGTGCACGCCTTTAATCCCAGCCCTTGGGAGGCAGAGGCAGGCGGATCTCTGAGTTCAAGGCCAGCCTGGTCTACAAAGTGAGTTCCAGGACAGCCTGGGCTACACAGAGAAACCCTGTCTCGAAAAACAAAAAAACAAAAAACAAAAAACAAAAAAAAAGCACTCCGTGGGGACAGGAGGATAAAAATGAAGCCTCTGTTCATTACCCTGCCATTACCCTAGTCTCAAAGAACTTTTCTTTGGCCACCATTAGTTTCCTCTTGTTTCAACTGTCTAACATCTCATCCTGAAGTCATTCTTGCCAAAGAAGTACGGTGACTGGAACCAACCAGGCTTTCTGAATGGATCTGCCTCAAGGTTCCCTTCCAGGATCTGTTATGTAACCCTCAAGATTTAGCTGTCTCTCACTGGCATCTCCTTTACCTAACTTATCAGAGCCCATGCCTGTTTTTCCCACTGTACATTTATAGATGCCTACTAACTGTCAGGAATTCCCTAGTTATCTCCTCCCTACACAGTTGAGGGCTTTTTAAGGACAATGACCATCCCTTTAATCTCTTAATTTCTGGAACCGAGATCATGTGTGACCCATGGAGTAACCTCTGTCACACACAATGATTTAAGGCAGTGGTTCTCAACCTCTGAATGCTGCAGCCCTTAAATGTAGTTCCTTATGTTGTGGTGACACCCAACCATAAATTTATTTCATTGCTAGTTTATAATTTTTTAACTATTATGAATCATAATATAAATATCTGATATGCAGGATATCTGGTATGCTACCCCAAAGGGGTCGAGACCCACAGGTTGAGAATCACTGATTTAATAACTCTATTGTAAACTCTTTTTCCTCTGCTTCTTCAGTATCTTATTCCCCCTTCTAGCAAAAATGACACTGGTTTGCTTTTAAGAAGCTGACACTACTCCCCTGCCCCATGCAAGGCCAACATGAACATATCTTAACCCTGAGCAGAGGGAAACAAGTGCTAAGTAATGGCAGGGTTTAATAATTTGGGTGATGATGCCCAAATGTTCCTGGCTGGTGATGAATGGTGAGTATCCACTGAAGGAAGGGAGATGAGGTAGAAGACAGCACATTGGTTACATCTGCAGAGACAGCTAGATTGTGTCATCCTAGCTGAGCTGCAGACAGGGCATAGTAAATCCTGGGGTCTGGGTACCTCCTGCCTTCTTCATTAAACAGCTTTGTATCTGAATGGCTGCTTCCTTGCCTGAACTATTTTGGTACATCTATTATTGGCTCCCATTTAGCGTCTGTTTATTTAAATCTGCTTTCAACTGGAACATAATTCTCTTGATTATTGGTTGATGCTGCGACACAGTAGGAATACAGATAATTGTCACTGTGCACATTCTGCTGGAAATGTAAAATTATGATCTTTAGAGCTGTTGAGTAGGGTGTTTGAGCACTAATGTTATACAGCTTGGGCATGAGGAATTTGTAGTGCTAATTTGTTGGCTCTCTTGCCTTCCTCCACTGGCTGTCATCTGAGCCTCCCCGGGACCCAGGCAGACACCCAACTCCCTGGAGCATCTACTACTCACTCCCGAAGGGAAGAGAGGGTCCCTTCCAAGCACTCAGAATATTGGGGCTTCCTTTGTGGTTATCCGAGATGAAGATCCCACCCTTACCCCTTGCTCAAACCTTCCTTGCTTTTCTGGGTCGGCCTTACCAAACAGCAAAATCAAAGTGTGCGGGGTAGCTGCTTAGCCCAAGTCTCACGTAGCAGCAAAGAGGTGGCTAGAGTGGAGGATGTGTCCAAGGTCTCCCCACTGTCCACCCCTCCAATTCCTACCCCTTCCTCTTTCCCCATCCCCCATCCTGCTCTCCTCACCTGCTCCAATCTCCCCAACCACCCCCAACTCTCTTACCAGCCTCACACCTACCTCCAGCTGTCAGCGCCCCACCCCAAACTAGCTGCCTCTTCATTTACAAGCAGCATCACTAATTGCTTTTTAGGGTCTCTTTTCTGCTCTCTGTTCAAAATTCACTGGGCGTTCCCAGCCCCTTTTATGCTACTTTTTCTGAATCTTTTCAGCCTCTTTTACAAACTTAGCACTTTCTGTGCCTCTTTTAGTCTTTAGGAGAAGAAAGAGACTTGAGAGGGTTGGGTGGGTTTTGTTTTTTTTTTTTTTTTTTTTTTTTTTTTTTTGGCAGTAAAGCGCCTTCTCTGGTACCCCGCTCCCCCGCTCCCTCCCTGCCTCCCTCCCTCTCTCCCTCTGTCTCCACCCCCACTCCCCGCACAGCACACGCATTGGCCCTCCTCCCACTGAATGGGGCTTTGTGCAGGGAATTTCCGGAACATAGCCCAGTGCCCAGGCCCCAGTGTGAGGAGAGGAGGGGCCCAGCCTGCAAGGAGACCCTTAAGCCCACCCCATTACCACGGTCACTGTTTGCCCCGGATTCTCTAAAAGGCCTATTGTTGCCCGTTGCCAGGTGTTCCTTAGCAACGCTTGAGCCAAGCTGCCTACCCTATTTAGACCCAAAACTTTTCAATGGCCTCCAAAACCCGTGCTTGTCAGTGCTGTAGACCGCTCCTCAAACAGCCTCAGAAGGGAGGGAGAAACCAAACCATCCCCCAGCCGTCTGCTTTTCAAATATCTGTGTTTGAGGCTGCTTTGGGGGGCTTCTTGTCTTTTGCCTAAGATCAACGGGCCAAACAATCGCAATTAAAATTTCTCTCTCCTAATGCTTCGGCTCCTTTTTTTTTTTCCTCTAACCTCCACCCCCACCGAGTCACAGACCCCTCTCTAACTTAATATTCAGCCAGGACTGGGTTTCATCATATTCTTAAACCATTTCCAAGGAAATTGCTTTATTGCTCTAGGACAGTTGGGTGGGCTTGTGTGCAGGAGGTTGACGCGCTTCCTCTGCTCCCGCGGAGGAAGGTAATAGAATCACAGACTCTGTGCTCCAGGAGGAATCTTGATGATGGTCCCAGATGAGGGTCTGGAAATCCAGATCCCAGAATGGTCTGGCACGACTCACCTAGTGATTTACAAACAGATGGGGGATTCTGGACCCAAATACCCCTGACCCCTAATCGTGAACTTTCCCCATACTCCACTGGGATGAAGTAAGAGAAGCGGGCTGTAAGAAGGGGAAGGGAGAAAAGAAAAGAGAAGAAAGGAAAGGAAAAGAAAAGAAAGGAAAGGAAAGGAAAGGAAAGGAAAGGAAAGGAAAGGAAAGGAAAGGAAAGGAAAGGAAAAGAAAAGAAAAGAAAGAAAAGAAAAAAAGAAAAGAAAAGAAAAGAAAAGAAAAGAAAAGAAAAGAAAAGAAAAAAAGAAAAGGATAGAAAAGAAGAGAAAAAAAAGAAAAGAAGAAAAAAGAAACTGTGTACCTCACCAAAAGAAAAACAAAACAAACAAACAAAAAGAAAGAAAAACGGAAGAAGAATAGATCTTGGTTTCCTAGGCTTTTGAAGCATTGAGAGTTACCCACTCTCTTACCTAGAACCTAGGGACAAAGCATTTCTTCTAAGGCATCCGTTATACTTTGAATATAAATTGTCCCTCCAGACTTGTGCCTGATACCTGCTCCCTAGGCAGCGGTACACTTTGGAGGAGTTCTGCAGACTTGCGGAATGTGGGATCTTTCTGGAGGAAGTATACCACTTAGAGGTGGCCACTCTGATGGCTGTACCTGGGCCCCCAGTCCTCTCTGCTTCCCTGACTGTCACATGCTCCTGCTACCATGATGTCCTGCCCAAGTAAGAGAGGCCAAGGGAACATAAGCTTAACCTTCTGAGGTAGAGGCAAAGTAAGCCCTCTCTTAAGGTGTGAATGTATCTAGGATGTCCCTGATTTTCTCTTTATCTACCTATTTCTCTTCTGAAAGTTCCAGGAGTCTCCCTAGATCCTGAATTTCACAGAGCTAGATGCAGTGTGGTAGAACTTAAGAGCCAGTCAGCTGCAGCATGCCCCTCATAATTATCACTGGATGACAGGAATGGAATGATTTAGCCGAAGCTACAGGGCACACAGAGTAAAAATCAAAGCAGGACTCCCTTTGCTGTCTTGTCCGGGATGACCCCTCTTCTACAGGTCACTATTGTCCCTTGGACCCAACAAGCTTCTTCTAGTCTCAGGACCTTGCTCTCTTCTCTGCATTGATAGCTCTGCCCTGAAAGCCATTTTAAGACTGTATTCATCTCCACCCCCCTGTAAGCAGATCATCCCAGACTCAGATTCTACAGTTCTGTTTTTCTCTGGGTCTTCTGAACTTTCTATTATGTTTGGCATTATACATGTTTATGATTTGTTCTTACTGATGAGTCCTGACAGCTCCAATCCTATTCCTCATCCTCATACAGTCTCCTGTGTTGTCTGCACCAGGGATTTATTTCCTTTGAACTCGTCGGATTAGACAAACATTTAACCATCCTTACTTTCATAAGAAGACATCATTACTGATGCAGCGGGTACCGGATCCACTACAGTGAGTAGGCACCAGAGAAAGAGATGGGAGAGAAAAAGAAGTCGAACCGCTCATGCACTATGAGGAGAGGCAGAACTGGGGACAGGAAGTTAGTAACGAACAGATTGGTGTGTATAGCCTGCTTTGCCACCTGAGGCTATGGGGAAGTCCCCCATCCATACTGTCACCACATGTATGGGTCCATGGCCCTGCAGTAGTGCAGGCCTGTGTCCATGTCTGGGGCACATGTTATTACCAAAAGCCAAGCAGATAGCCCTTGTCTGGGCTGCCACCTACAGCCATGTAGCTATCTTAAGGCTGAGCAGAGATGCCCTCACCCCCTTTCCCTGGCTGCAGCACTAGGAGGATCCTATCAGTCATGCAGTTTCGTGGGTGTAGGAGAGATGCTTCAGAGCTGGTTCTGGTGGCAGAGGTGCAGGAGAGCTGGCAGGCCGACCAACTCAGCCAGCACCCAGGCCCAGTTCCAGAGACTTATCTTAGCTCATGCCCACCATCTATCCCATCTGTGAACTGGAGCACGGGAAGAGACCAGTCCTGCAAAACTAAAGATGCCGGATCTGCAGGGCACAGAGCAACAGAAGGATATCCAAGAGGAGTCCTAGTTAGGATACAGAATTAAAAGTGTGGCAGATGCCTCAAGGCCTTGAAACAGACCAAGGACTCATTGCAATGAACATTTGCAAATGGCGATGTTTTGTTTGGGGCATCGGTTGCAGGGCAGAGGGCATAGATATGGAGGGATGGGAAGATGAGAGGGATTGGGGTGCATGGTGTGAAATTTACAAAGAATTATTTTTTTTATTACATCTTTTCCTCAATTACATTTCCAATGCTATCCCAAAAGTCCCACATACCCTCCCCGCTACTTCCCTACACACCCATTCCCTTTTTTTTTTTTTTTTTTGGCCCTGGCTTTCCCCTGTACTGGGGCATATAAAGTTTGCAAGTCCAATGGGCCTCTCTTTCCAGTGATGTCCAACTAGGCCATCTTTTGATACATATGCAGCTAGAGTCAAGAGCTCTGGGATACTGGTTAGTTCATAATGTTGTTCCACCCATAGAGTTGCGGATCCCTTCAGCTCCTTGGGTACTTTCTCCAGCTCCTCCATTGGGGGCCCTGTGATCCACCCAATAGCTGACTGTGAGCATCCACTTCTGTGTTTGCTAGGCCCCGGCATAGTCTCACAAGAGACAGCTATATCTGGGTCCTTTCAGCAAAATCTTCCTAGTGAATGCAATGGTGTCAGCGTTTGGATGCTGATCATGGGATGGATCTCTGGATATGGCAGTCTCTAGATGGTCCATCCTTTCGTCACAGCTCCAAACTTTGTCTCTGTAACTCCTTCCATGGGTGTTCTGTTCCCAATTCTAAGGAGGGGTATAGTGTCCACACTTCAGTCTTCATTCTTCTTGAGTTTCATGTGTTTAGCAAACTGTATCTTATATCTTGGGTATCCTAAGTTTTGGGCTAATATCCACTTATCAGTGAGTACATATTGTGTGACTTCCTTTGTGATTGTGTTACCTCACTCAGGATGATGCCCTCCAGGTCCATCCATTTGGCTAGGAATTTCATAAATTCATTCTTTTTAATAGCTGAGTAGTACTCCATTGTGTAAATGTACCACATTTTCTGTATCCATTCCTCTGTTGAGGGGCATCTGGGTTCTTTCCAGCTTCTGGCTATTATAAATAAGGCTGCTATGAACATAGTGGAGCATGTGTCCTTATTACCGGTTGGGACATCTTCTGGATATATGCCCAGGAGAGGTAATGCTGGATCCTCTGGTAGTACAATGTCCAATTTTCTAAGGAACCACCAGACTGATTTCCAGAGTGGTTGTACAAGCTTGCAATCCCACCAACAATGGAGGAGTGTTCCTCTTTCTCCACATCCTCACAAGCATCTGCTGTCACCTGAATTTTTGATCTTAGCCATTCTGACTGGTGTGAGGTGGAATCTCAGGGTTGTTTTGATTTGCATTTCCCTGATGATTAAGGATGTTGAACATTTTTTCAGGTGCTTCTCTACCATTCGGTATTCCTCAGTTAAGAATTCTTTGTTTAGCTCTGAGCCCCATTTTTAATGGGGTTATTTGACTTTCTGGAGTCCACCTTCTTGAGTTCTTTATATATATTGGATATTAGTCCCCTATCTGATTTAGGATAGGTAAAGATCCTTTCCCAATCTGTTGGTGGTCTTTTGGTCTTATTGATGGTGTCTTTTGCCTTGCAGAAGCTTTGCAGTTTCATGAGGTCCCATTTGAAATTCTCCATCTTACAGCACAAGCCATTGCTGTTCTATTCAGGAATCTTTTCCCTGTGCCCATATCTTCAAGGCATTTCCCGACTTTCTACTCTATAAGTTTCAGTGTCTCTGGTTTTATGTGAAGTTCCTTGTTCCACTTAGATTGCACCTTAGTACAAGGAGATAGGAATGGATCAATTGGCATTCTTCTACATGATAACAACCAGTTGTGCCAGCACCATTTGTTGAAAATGCTGTCTTTCTTCCACTGGATGGTTTTAGCTCCCTTGTCAAAGATCAAGTGACCATAGGTGTGTGGGTTCACTTCTGGGTCTTCAATTCTATTCCATTGGTCTACTTGTCTGTCACTATACCAGTACCATGCAGTTTTTATCACAAATGCTCTGTAGTAAAGCTTTAGGTCAGGCATGGTGATTCCACCAGAGGTTCTTTTATCCTTGAGAAGAGTTTTTGCTATCCTAGGTTTTTGTTATTCCAGATGAAGTTGCAGATTGCTCTTTCTAATTCCTTGAAGAATTGAGTTGGAATTTTGATGGGGATTGCATTGAATCTGTAGATTGCTTTTGGCAAGATAGCCATTTTTACATTGGTGATCCTGCCAATCCATGAGCATGGGACATCTTTCCATCTTCTGAGATCTTTAATTTCTTTCTTCAGAGACTTGAAGTTCTTATCATAGAGATCTTTCACTTCCTTAGAGTCACGCCAAGATATTTTATATTATTTGTGACTATTGAGAAGGGTGTTGTTTCCCTAATTTCTTTCTCAGCCTGTTTATTCTTTGTGTAGAGAAAGGCCATTGATTTGTTTGAGTTAATTTTATATCCAGCTACTTCACCGAAGCTGTTTATCAGGCTTAGGAGTTCTCTGGTGGAATTTTTAGGGTCACTTATATATACTATCATATCATCTGCAAAAAGTGATATTTTGACTTCATCTTTTCCAATTTGTATCCCCTTGATCTCCTTTTGTTGTCGAATTGCTCTGGCTAGGACGTCAAGTACAATGTTGAATTGGTATGGGGAGAGTGGACAACCTTGTCTATTCCCTGATTTTAGTGGGATTGCTTCAAGCTTCTCACCATTTATTTTGATGTTGGCTCCTGGTTTGCTGTAGATTGTTTTATCATGTTTAGGTATGGGCCTTGAATTCCTGACCTTTCCAAGACTTTTATCAGGAATGGGTGTTGGATCTTGTCGAATGCTTTTTCTGCATCTATTGAGATGATCATGTGGTTTTTGTCTTTGAGTTTGTTTATATAATGGATTACGTTGATGGATTTCCGTATATTAAACCATCCCTGCATCCCTGGAATAAAACCTACTTGGTCAGGATGGATGATTGCTTTAATGTGTTCTTGGATTTGGTTAGCGAGAATTTTATTGAGTATTTTTGCATCAATATTCATAAGAGAAATTGGTCTGAAGTTCTCTATCTTTGTTGGATCTTTCTGTGGTTTAGGTATCAGAGTAATTGTGGCTTCATAGAATGAGTTGGGTAGAGTTCCTTCTACTTCTATTTTGTGGAATAGTTTGTACAGAACTGGAATTAGATCTTCTTTGAAGGTCTGGTAGAACTCTGCACTAAACCCATCTGGTCCTGGGCTTTTTTTGGCTGGGAAACTATTAATGACTGCTTCTATTTCTTTAGGGGATATGGGACTGTTTAGCTCGTTAACTGGATCCTGATTTAATTTTGGTACCTGGTATCTGTCCAGAAATTTGTCCATTTTGTCCAGGTTTTCAAGTTTTGTTGAGTATAACCTTTTGTAGAAGGATCTGATGGTGTTTTGGATTTCTTTAGGATCTGTTGTTATGTCTCCTTTTTCATTTCTGATTTTGTTAATTAGGATGTTGTCCCTGTGCCCTCTAGTGAGTCTAGCTAAGGGTTTATCTATCTTGTTGATTTTCTCAAAGAACCAACTCCTCCTTTGTTTAATTCTTTGAATAGTTCTTCTTGTTTCCACTTGGTTGATTTCACCCCTGAGTTTGATTATTTCCTGCCGTCTACTCCTCTTGGGTGAATTTTCTTCCCTTTTTTTCTAGAGCTTTTAGATGTGTTGTCAAGCTGCTAGTGTGTGCTCTCTCTAGTTTCTTTTTGGAGGCACTCAGAGCTATGAGTTTCCCTCTTAGAAATGCTTTCATTGTGTCCCATAGGTTTGGGTAAGTTGTGGCTTCATTTTCATTAAAGTGTAAAAAGTCTTTAATTTCTTTCTTTATTCCATCCGTGACCAAGGTATCATTGAGTAGAGTGTTATTCAGTTTCCACGTGAATGTTGGCTTTCTATTATTTATGTTGTTATTGAAGATCAGCCTTAGTCCATGGTGGTCTGATAGGATGCATGGGACAATTTCAATATTTTTTTATCTGTTGAGGCCTGTTTTGTGACCAATTATATGGTCAATTTTGGAGAAGGTCCCATGAGGTGCTGAGAAGAAGGTATATCCTTTTGTTTTAGGTAAAATATTCTGTAGATATCTGTTAAGTCCATTGTTTCATAACTTCTGTTAGTTTCAGTATGTTCCTGTTTAGTTTCTGTTTCCAGGATCTGTCCATTGATGAAAGTGTTGTGTTGAAGTCTCCCACTATTATTGTGTGAGGTGCAATGTGTGCTTTGAGCTTTACTAACGTGTCTTTAATGAATGTGGCTGCCCTTGCATTTGGGGCATAGATATTCAGAATTGAGAGTTCCTCTTAGAGGATTTTACCTTTGATGAGTATAAAGTGTCCCTCCTTGTCTTTTTTGATAACTTTGGGTTGGAAGTCGATTTTATTCGATATCAGAATGGCTACTCCAGCTTGTTTCTTCCGACCATTTGCTTGGAAAATTGTTTTCCAGCCTTTCACTCTGAGGTAGTGTCTGTCTTTTTCCCTGAGATGAGTTTCCTGTAAGAAGCAGAATGTTGGGTCCTGTTTGTGTAGCCAGTCTGTTAGTCTATGTCTTTTTATTGGGGAATTGAGTCCATTGATATTAAGAGATATTAAGGAAAAGTAATTGTTGCTTCCTTTTATTTTTGTTATTAGAGTTGGCATTCTGTTCTTGTGGCAGTCTTCTTTTAGGTTCCTTGAGGGATTACTTTCTTGCTTTTTCTAGGGCGTGATTTCCGTCCTTGTATCGTTTATTTTTCTGTTATTATCCGTTGAAGGGCTGGATTCCTGGAAAGATAATGGTTGAATTTGGTTTTGTCGTGGAATACTTTGGTTTCTCCATCTATGGTAATTGAGAGTTTGGCCGAGTATAGTAACCTGGTCTGGCATTTGTGTTCTCTTAGTGTCTGTATAACATCTGTCCAGGCTCTTCTGGCTTTCATAGTCTCTGGTGAATAGTCTGGTGTAATTCTGATAGGCCTGCCTTTATATGTTACTTGACCTTTCTCCCTTACTGCTTTTAATATTCTATCTTTATTTAGTGCATTTGTTGTTCTGATTATTATGTGTTGGGAGGAATTTCTTTTCTGGTCCATTCTATTTGGAGTTCTATAGGCTTCTTTTATGATCATGGGCATCTCTTTCTTTAGGATTGGGAAGTTTTCTTCTATTATTTTGTTGAAGATATTTGCTGGCCCTTTAAGTTGAAAATCTTCATTCTCATCAACTCCTATGATCCATAGGTTTGGTCTTCTCATTGTGTCCTGTATTTCCTGGATGTTTTGAGTTAGGATCCTTTTGCATTTTGTATTTTCTTTGATTGTTTTGCTGATGTTCTCTATGGAATCTTCTGCACCTGAGATTCTATCATCCATCTCTTGTATTCTGTTGCTGATGCTTGCATCTATGGTTCTCGATTTATTTCCTAGGGTTTCTATCTCCAGCGTTGCCTCACTTTGGGTTTTCTTTATTGTGTCTACTTCCCTTTTTAGGTCTAGTATGGTTTTGTTCATTTCCATCACCTGTTTGGATGTGTTTTCCTGTTTTTCTTTAAGGACTTCTACCTGTTTGGTTGTGTTTTCCTGTTTTTCTTTAAGGACCTGTAACTCTTTAGTAGTGCTCTCCTGTATTTCTTTAAGTGAGTTATAAAAGTCCTTCTTGATGTCCTCTACCATCATCATGAGATATGCTTTTAAATCTGGGTCTAGATTTTTGGCTGTGTTGCGGTGCCCAGTACTAGGTGGGTGGGAGTGCTGCGTTCTGATGATGGTGAGTGGTGTTGATTTCTGTTAGTAGGATTCTTACGTTTGCCTTTTGCCATCTGGTAATCTCTGAAGCTAGCTGTTATAGATGTCTCTGATTAGAGCTTGTTCCTCAGGAGACTCTGTTAACCTCTATCAGCAGACCTGGGAGGCTGGCTCTCTCCTTAGTTTCAGTGATCAGAGTATTCTCTGCAGGCAAGCTCTATTTTTGCAGGGAAGGTGCCCATATATCTGGTGTTCAAACCTGCCTCCTGGCAGAAGTTGTGTTCCAATCACCAGAAGTCTTAGGATCCCATGGGGAATCCTGTGTGGGTCCTTGAGGGTGTCTGGAGACTCCACTGGCAAGGCACCCTGGTGCTCGAGTGGACCGGAAGGGACTTGTGCCCCACCTCAGTCTGGGTTGCCTGCTTCCCTAGTTAATGCAGTCTCAGGTTCCGTGCGATTGGATTGGAGCACACACTGTGTTCCATTCACCAGAGGTCTTAGGATCCCGTGGGGAGTCCTGTGCAGGTCCTTGAGGGTGTCAGGAGACTCCTCTGGCAAGGCACCCGAGTGCTCGAGTGGACCGGAAGGGACTTGTGCCCCAGCAGAGGCCGGGTTGCCTGCTTCCCTAGTTAATGCAGTCTCAGGTTCCGCAAGATTGGATTGGAGTAGACGCTGTGTTCCACTCACCAGAGGTCTTAGGATCCCGTGGGGAGTCCTGTGCGGGTCCTTGCGGGTGTCCGCAGTCTCCACTGGCAAGGCACCTGAGTGCTTGAGTGGATTGGAAGGGACTTGTGCCCCAGCCAAGAATTAATTTTTTAAAAAGTTTAAAGAAAAGGAATTTTTTTTGATAAAAAGAAGACCTTAGACCACAAGGATGAATGAGTGGGCAGAGAGGAGAATAAACTTTGCTACCTTTAGACTTCAAGCCTGGTCTTCATGTTACACATTTCCCAAAGGTCTTTACAAATATCTTCTTGCCTTTAATCTGAGCACTTGGGAAGCAGAGACAGGAAGATCTCTGTGAGTTTGGGGCCAGGCTGATCTACATAGCAAGCTCCAAGACAGCCAGGACTACATAGAGAAACCCTGTCCAAGCAAAAATCAATCAAGCAAGCAAGCAAACAAACAAACAAACAAACAAACCGTTGGCTTAGGTTGGTGTGGGGTCAGAAACCACAAACTGTCAGCTTTGTACTCAGCCCTTGGTCAAACCATAGAAAGTTTCCTAGAGCCAGTGTGTGAGCTTGAAGTGGGCTTTCCAATATGCTGTCTTGGAATTCTAAATTTTAAACTATTACTACCAGGTATGTCTGCACAAATAAAATGAAATGAAATAAAAGTTCATTGAAAACAAAACAACACCCCCCCCCAAAAAAAGCAGGTTGGATGTGGTGGTGCAAAGTTTTAATCTCAGCACTCAAGGGGCAGAGGCAGACAAATCTCTGAATTCAATGCATGTCAATCAGGCATATATAGTGAAACTCTGTGTCACAAAAAGCAAAACGAATAGCCTTTCCTGACACCTGCAAAACCACCTGTAAGTGAGAGATGGAGATGGCTGCTTTCAGCATACCCATTCACACAATGCACTCATTTAACAATTGTTCATCGAATCTCTTCTATGTGCCGAGCACTGTGCTGTGAGTGGTAGGGGCATTTTCTCCTTGTAGCTGTTTTGTTTACATTTATATCTGGTATTGGGGAATCAGATTCATTCTTTGCCATGTGCATTCATAAGGGAGTAATTATTAGTTAGCCTTTCTCAAACTAATTGATTATTCATTCTTAACAACACTACAGGAGTCCTATAGTCCCTCTTGTAGAATAGGTAGGTAGCTGCTTTGTTGCCCATCTAGCAGCCCCCTCCATGTCTTTCTTGTGGCTCCAACAGGAACGTATTATTTGGGGAACTGAGCTCGCCTATTGTGCATGGTTCTGGAATAACTACAATAGAGTGGATCCAGTATGACTGGGAGTTTTTCTCTTTCTGTTTCCACCTCAATAAACTTAAAAAAAAAAAGACTGTGTGATGAGACCAGATTCAAAGGTGCAATGTTTTGTAGGCAAGGGGGCCCAAGGAAAAGAATAAACAAATGCTACAAGTTGAAGGTCCCCAAGGATCATGAAGGCTGCTGTCACTGATCTCACAGAGAACTGAGATGTTGGAACTCATCATAGGGCAGGCAACTGGGGCTCTGATAAGGGAGGTCAAGGGTTATCTTCCTGAATATCATCTAGATTTAGACGTGGGAGTCAAACCAGGAGTCCAGAGTTTATTAAGGAAGAGTTCAATACCGGAGAGCAGATAAGCCAGCAGCTTGTGAGTGACACCTGGACAATTGCTTCACATGCTGGGTTGCTAACTTTGTAGGCCAGTGATGAGGTAACCCCGATAAAGGTGAATGGCAGCTCACAGCACCAGCTGAGAAGTGTAGACCCTTGGAGGGGACAGTCTCTTCTTTTACAAATGTCTTGATCCTGATCCGGACCTGAGTTGTTGGCTTGGTCATTAATGCACTTGCTGTGCCTGTGCAAGTGTGAGAACCCAGATTGGATCCCCAGCACTCGGCTGAAAAGCATGATCTGTTAGCCTGTGTTTATAATCTCGGTGCTAGGAAAGCTGACCCGGGTGGCTCGCTGGAGCTCCCTGGTCAGCTAGCCTAGCCTACTTCCTAATCCTACAAGAACCAAAGCACAAGGAAAGACTCTGTCTCAAAAATCAAGACAGGGGTATCCACTCTCTCCACTCAATATAGTGCATGAAGGCTTAGCTAGAATAATAACACAAAAGAGGAAAATTACACAAGCTACAACTAGGAAAAGAAGGCAAACCATCTCTATTTGCAGATGATTGTCTATACATAAGAGATCCTAAAGACTCCACCAAAATACTCATAGACTTGAAATACACTTTCACACTCAGTTCAAGCGTCCAAATAACAGATTTATAGTTCATAGTAATTTGCTACAACAGCATTAGTAAATGAATACAACTTATATCTCCTGATGATGTCAATTGTGTAGACCTATGGTGTACCTGATGACTCGAAAAGCTCCATGCTGATATTTTCCAACTCAGCTTGCTACTCCGTGCCTTCCCCATCCTTTTTTCTGTTGTCACATGGAGAGTATCCCTGCCCACTTGGAAGAGACAAGTCAAGGAACTTAAAGAATCCTTTGGTTCTTTCATTCGTTGATTCCTATGAAGGATGGCTCCATCATGTCCTCTATGTTTACCTACTGAATCGATTACCCTAGTTCAGATGCTTATCACTGAGGTGTAGACTACCCAATAGCCCCATCACTATCTCTTTCCCAACCAGTCATAACCAATGCCAACAAGGTCATCTTGGGCAGCTAAGTCATCCTCTTATGGCTAATATGACCTAGTCTGTACCAGCACATCTACAAAGTAAAGTCCAAGTTCTTTATCCAAATACCATTGGCATCTTGCTGTACTGTGGTAATATCATTCTTATCACTCTTTTCCCTTAATTACTGCATATGCATCACACACAAGCACACACATGTCTATGCATGAAGACAACCACAACCTATTACTCCACTTCTCCTGTATTCTTCAGCATTAGGATTAGCCTCTTCTAATCCTTCATTGTCCAACATCAGTATGATATTGCCTGAACCCTTCTCTGTCCACACCCAGAATAAGGACTCTATTATGTGGTTTCACACATGTAACCCATGCTCACTTGTGGTATTCATCAATTGTACTGTGGTCTTTCATTTATGCATCTGCTTTCCCCCACTGAAAGGTGAGCTCTTTCTTTGTTTTAATGACACCATGGTTTGCTTCATTTCTTTCCTCTCAAACACCTGAATTCCAGCTTGTTGAACTTGGGGTTACTCCTGTGAGAGGCCATAGGGAGGGAGTTGGATCAGCAGCGGCCTCGTTTCTTATTTCTGGCGCACATGAAGGAGTATAATTTAGGAATATTGAATGAAACTAACCTTCTCTTGCATAAGTACATAACAATGCACTTTCTTTTATATTGATTCTTGGTGAATTTCACACATGGTACCCCAACCCCACTCATCTCCCTGTCCCTTTGTATCCACCCTCTGCCCTTGCAATCTATCTACCAAAGGAAAAAAAAAAGCTCATTGTGAAGCTGTAGTGTGTCAGAGTATATCCCACAGAATACCCTGTGTCCACACATTTTTACTTGCAAATGTATATTGCAATGAGATATTGATGTGGTTTGAGGCTTCTGGCTTCTGCTACACCATCGACAGTCGAGATGGCCAGCCTGCCAGCTCTCCTGCATCCACACCACTATGTGAGCTCTCTTTGGCACTACCTGAGCAAACTTACCCAATGCTGCAACCAGCAAGGGGCAGAGGCAGCTCTTTCAGTCTCATTCCCTTGGGACTGGTTCACTTGCACCCATGCCAGCATCTGTATTATGCTGCCAAGATGAGGTGCAGGGCTCCATTTCCCAAGTGCTATACCCTATGAGGGGCAGGGCCAGCTCTCCTGCCTGAGGTAAGTAGCAAGTGGCAAGGGGGAGAGAGGGCATCTCTCCATCATCCATGGTATCAGGACTAGCTCTCCCATGCTCACACTCTTTGGGCTGGCTCACTCATGCCATCAATGAACTTCCCAACTCCATGGCAAGAGATACCTTCCATTATTGGACCCTGGGATAAATATTTTGGTCCTTATAGGTTTTAGATTTATTGACATAGAATTCAAATGTTTCCTTCAGAGGTATGTTTTCCTGTTTAATGAAATACATTAGTTACCTGTAATGTAACATACTAAATAGAATAAATTCATATTGTTATAATTTTTACAGATAAAGTGCTCTCAAAGTCAGAAACCTATGAGGCAGATGTAATTCAGGAATTTTCTATACACTTTGGAGATCTACCTCATCCAGCATCTTCTGTGAATTTTGGAGCATCATAGAATGACCAAGCATTAGGAGAAAGTGACTAAGGTGAAAGTTAGAAGTGGCCAGCTTCTTCCTGGAATGCACAAGACAAACATTTTACATTAAGGAGGCGAGGAAATGAAAGGCGAGAAAGCTGCTTCCCTGTTCGTTGGTTAGTAGTGTCAGTCAGTCAGTCAGTCAGTCAGTCTTCATCACTTCAACCAAAACACCTGACAGAAACAACTTAAAGGAGAAAGGATTTCTTTTGGCTTATGGGTTTAGAGGTTTATGTCCATGCCCATGCACTTGGGCAGAATGTGCTATCAGATATGAAGCAGGAAGAGAGGAGTGGGCCCAAGACTGGGCATAACCTTAAAAGGAAGACTTCCAGTGACCTAGTTTTCTCTAAATCCTACTTCCTCGAGTTTTCAGAACCTTACAAAAATAACATTACCAACTAAAGACCAAGCATCCAGCACGTGAATTGGTAACATTTTATATCCAACTCATGGAAATATCCAAACTGAAAGCTTGAGGCAGTGAGGATATATCTACATTTAAAATTGCTTTAACAACATATCTGACATGCGTCAACTTTCAAATAAATTATTAGTGCATTATAAAAGTGAAGGCTTTGGGACCTGGAGAGCTATCTCAGTTGGTAAGGTACTTGTTGTGTAACCATTAGTACCCTAGTTAATGGTGTATCACTATTAACATCATCACTTCCCAATTTGGTTATCAATGTCTTGCTAGTTAAGAATATTCTGTGGTAGGAAGACTGTCTTCTATGTGTCATGACAAATTATGTAGCTTATGATGCTTCCTTTTTTTCCAGCAATGATACTTATTAAATCTACTCTGATCAGAAATAAAATTTGATCTTATGGCTACAGGAATATTTACCAGAACAGTTACTATGTCTGATGGGAAGCAAAAACATGTTTAAGCCCATATTGTGCAAAAGACTGGAAAGATAAGTTTAGATACATTATGTCACGTGACAGTCTTCATACAAACCTGGTGATATTAGCTTCATTTTTATAAACAAAGAAAGTTAGAATCTAAAATAAAAGATACCAAGTCATTCTGCCATATACTGCTTTCAGTGGCAAGGAGAGTTAAAAAGAGATGAGTCTTCAATCCATAATAGCTTTAACTTAAATGAGTAGTCAAAGCATATGAAGATGGAAACTCTTTTCTTGGTTACAAAATGCTAATTTCAAACTAGCTAAATCAATAAGAAAATATATTGGCCCCTATATCTATAAAAGACCAGAGGTGTATATTTAGTTTGTGGTTCCATATAACGCTTCCACCACATTTCTTTTGGTCTGTTGGCTCTGGATCTTCTGACCTCATCTCCATACCTGTAGCAGCTTTGGGCCTCACCTGTGTTTACAACTGCATCCAGATGGAAAGTTACCATTGCTTCCCCACAGATGATAACTCTTCAAAGAAAACCTTCTGTAATGATTTGAATAAGAAAGTGCTCCTTTAGGCTCATATATTTGAATACTCATTCTCCCCAGCTGGTGGAACTATTTGGAAAGGATTAGGAGGTGTGTGGCTTTGTTGGAAGAAGTATGTCACTGGAAGTGGGCTTTGAGGTTTCAAAAAACTCCAGTAATTTCCAGTGTCTCTTTCTCTCTGCCTACCAGTGACTCAAGATGTGAACCCACAGCTTTGCTTCGCTCTGCCATTGTGGATTCTAACCCTCTGAAACCATAAACCAAATTAAATGCTTTGTTTTATAAGTTGGTTTTGACATGGTGTTTTTCCACAGCAATAGAAAAGCAATTAAGCTATCTTGCTTAGTTCTAAGGCAAATTTGAGTTATAAATCAATAATTGAGAAATTCTCTAGGGTCATAGGAAACCATGCATGCTGCAGACCCTCTGGGCCCCTTTGTTTGCATGGAACGGGTCTCTGGGGCAGGTGGGCAAAGCGTTGGATGGGATGAATGACAGACAGATACACACAGGAGAGGTTGTGTAGGATCTGAATGTATTTTGTCAAGTCGAGCATCAGACTTTTTATGCAGAAGACAATAAGGAAGTTGGGTGACATACCCAAAAGGTACAAAGAGGTAACCGGAATCTTACATAAAACAGAGGAATGCAAACACAAAAGATCTAACGGGAACCACCTGGGATAGAATTTATTGTTAACAACTGGGAACAACAAGGACACCGCCTAAGATTCAAGAAGCCAGGGTCAAGGGCTTCGCACCCTTGCCATAGTTCCTATTTTAGTCTATTGTATAGTCCACCTTCCCCTTAGGCCATTGTAAATACGTGTGTATGGGTGTAACTCCGATATAGTTCTAAGTATCTATTCTGGTTTCTCCTTTGGTCTGAAACTTCCTTCTTCCTTAGTGATGGTAAATTCCTGTGTAAGGGAGTGACTTAGCTTTTACATTCTTACTGAATTTAAAGCCCATGGTCTTGCTCAAGGACATTCTAGGACTGTTGGAACACTGGCTTTAGCTATGTCAGAATTCAATCTTAAAAGGCACTTATAATAGGATAATACTAAAAGAGAGCACGTGGATCCATACACTAGACTAACTCGGGAATGGAAAATTAATGTATGGGTTAGAGAGAACGCCAGACTCCAGGAGCGAGTTTCTGTGAAACTCTTTTGCCTCGTGAGTAGCTTTCAAGCCTCTTGGTTTGTCAAACTGACTCAACCAGAGTGTGTGGCACATTCACAAAATGCCTAAATTACCAGTCAACTAACCATGTTCATCCCAGAGGGTGAGACAAGCATACTCTAAGTTCATAGGCTCTTGAAGCAGAGAAAATAATTTGAATATAAGCAAAGTTCTTGATTTTTTTTATTTTAATTAAGATGGATTGACTATATTTACTCTCTTCTTTAAAACAACAACCAAAAACAAACAAAACAAACACAAAAAACAAGCAAGCAAACAAATAGCTAAATAAGACAAAAAGACAGACAGACAAATAGACATATATAGATAGATAGAGAGAGAGAACAATGATTTTTCTAGGTGTAGAACATCTCAGACAAAGAAAGGCAGTAATCCAGCCAAAATGAAAAACCAAACAGATAATCTCTGTAAATGTCCAAACTTCATTCTAGAACCCAATTCTGAGCTGTACTGTGAGAAGTGTGAAGTGTCCAATTGATGCTTATCCATATATCAGAAGGCTAAATCTGGAAATCTAAAGAGACGTAGGCAACCAGACACTGACAGCACACAGTACTAGAGATGAGATAACTCCACAGAGAGAGTCTTAGAAATGTTCAGTGGTCATCCCTAGGGTCATCGGTAGCATGTTGAGCAACACATAGTTTTGAGGAACAAACCCAACACTTTGGAAAGAATCACCTGAAAGAATCAAAGCAAACAAGGCCCACATCACCCAATGCCAATAATAATGCACATTATCAAAAACTAGACTCAGAAATCTCATTTACAGGGCATCAGTTCCAGTTCTAAAAAGAAACATAAAATTATTTGCTTAGAGTAATTAACCTTAGTTTAAAGGAATGACTGGGTTTCTAAAATAAGAATTCCCCCATAACTCTTAAAGTAATTTAACTGTATTCCAGATCAGAGCTCAAGAATATTTGTGGAAACATAAGAACATCTTGCACACAATGGGTTAAGCTCAAAATAATTCTGGTAACTTTCAAGCAAAAATTACCAGGCAGACATGCAAAGAAACAAAACAATAACATGAAAAATAGACTGTTCAAATTGACCCAGAAATCTCATCTCTAGAATTAATAGATGAATATATTAACATAGTCATAACTATATAATTCAAGAATGCAAGAAAAGTTGTTCATGTTAAATAGAGACATATGAGAAAAAATTAAGCTCAATTAAACTTACAGAGATAAAAATTAAAATGCCTCAGGTGGAATGAAAAGACTAATCATAGCTTATATATTGATGATTACTGGATGTGAATACATAGCAATCAAAAAGATCTTAAGTAAAAAGAAAAAGGAGAGGCCTCGGTCTCAACAATAGTGAACACAGGAACACATGTAGCTTTGTGTATGCAAAACTGTAGGCAGTAGAGGGACCTATAGACTGTATAATGGACTAATAGCAAAAAAGAAAAAAGGAAAAAAGCTCAAAACGGAAGGAAGCTGTAAATTCATAAATTCAAGAATCGCAACAATTCTCCAGCTAAGAAACATGAAGAAAATTACATAATAGTGAGGTTATGATCAAATTGTTTGATTCAAAGCATGGAAATAAAAATCTAAATAATCAAACAGGAAGAAAGGTTTTATAATGCATGCAGAGAACAAACGTAAGGAGAACATTATACATTTCATCAGGAAAAAAAATAAATGTGGGCAAACAATCCTTATAGGACTGAGGGGGGTGAAGATGAAGGAGAGAGGAAAACCCTCCTAACTTAAATACTTTTTCCTGGTGAAAATAAATTTGAAAAACAAAGATGAACTAAAGGGTTTTGCAGATATAGAAAATCTCAGAGCTCAAAGTCAGAATAAGAACATAGAAAGGAATATTATAAACAGATATACCAAATAAATATCTTGATCCATGTAAGTAATTAATAGCATCAAAATTAAATATATAAGAAGGAAATGTGTAGAAAGGATCCAGCATGTCTTACTCACAGGATTCTTTTCACCAGGGATCAATCCATGTAGAACCTGTGCAATGTCCAGGTCTTAGCAGCAACAACATATGCCAACTCCTTCAGTATATCGGTCCCCAAAGGTGTGCTCATTGTGAGGTTATTTTTGTTTGTTGTTGCTGAAACAGCATGTTCTGTTATATGTAAGTTTCCCTTGAACTCAGGAACCTCCTGTCATTTGATTGGATCCTTCAAAATGCTGGAATTGTAGATATGAATTATCATGCACAGCTTTGTGGGATTCTCTTATCCTCAGTGGGTTACATAAGCACATTCTAGTGATGGGGTTGATTGAGCTGCCATTGAAATTCCCAAAATGGGTCTTCCCAGCCCATCCTCATGGTTTGGGACTTGACCTCTTGATGTGGGTCCAGAATCCCCCTAGTTCTTCCCGGCTGTCCTTTTAGTCTTTTTAGCTGGTCTCCATTCTTTTGTAACTCTTACCAAACCACAGAATAGCTCTTTACCAGGGACCTCAGAGCTACCAAAATCACATGCCTGAGATTCAGAGACTTCATAAGCCCAATACTTAGCTAGGACCCATAGTGAAACCAAAAGAAACCAAATAACAGGACACCTACCCAGAAAATTGAGACCATATATCTAAACCAAGAAATACTTCAATGGTCATAATGTCAGATATCTATATCTCAGTGAAAAAGCTCAGACATGGACCACCAAGACAGTATGCTGCCTCCAAAAGCCGCAACACTATTTATTGTTTTAGGCTCTGAGAAAAAGAAGTAAAAAGACAAGGACTTCAAAATAGCAATCACAAACACATTCAAGGACTTTAAAGAGGATATTAATAAACGCCTTAATGAAGAGCACAAGAACACAAACAGTGGAATGAAATAACGAAAATAATTCAAGATATGAAAGTATAACTCAACAAAGAAGTGGGATCATTAAAGAAAATCCAATCTGAAATAAAACTAGAAATTAAAACCTCAGAAAATCAAAGAATTTCAGTTCTTGAAGACTAGATAGAAGAAATGAATACTCAATATAAAAACAAAAACAAATTATGTTAAACCTAGAAAAAACTTAAGGCACGTGACCAAACCTATGAATGTTTACAGAGGAAGGGGTAAAAACCCAAATAAAAGGCAATGAAAATATTTTTAGCAAAATCATAAACAACAATTTCCCCAATCTAACAAAAGAGATGCCTATCAAGATACAAAAGGCATACAAAACATCAAATAGTCAGAACCAGAAAAGGAACTCCCTATGACACATAATAATCAAAACACTAATCTACTGCACAAACAAAGGATATTAAAAGCTGCATGAGAAAATAATTAAGTTGTTATAAAGGCATGTTCATTATAATAACTCCAGACTTTTCATGTAGAATCTGAAAGCTAGAAGCACTTAGATGGATATTCTACAAGTTCTAAGAGACAAGATGCTACCCCAGAGAACGATGCCGAGCAAAACTATCAGTCACAATCTGTAAAGATAAAAACAAATTTAAGCAATTTCTGTCCACCAACCCAAGCTCCATAGAAACCACTAGAAGGAAACCTTCAATCTAAAGACAAAGTTAACTATACACAAGAGGACACAAGAATAAGTAATCCCAGATCAGTTGATCAAAAGAGGAGGAGAAATATACCAAAACAAACAAAATATCAGGAATCAATGAACACTACACATTAATAACTATCAATACCAATTGTCTCAATTACCCAATAAAAAGCAGACTAGGTTAGAAAACAAGATCCATCTTCCTGAGTATCAAAGAAACACTCCTCACTATCAAGGACAGTCTTCGCCTAAGAGTAAAAAAAATGAATAAAAGTTTTTGTTGTTTTTTTTTTTCAAAATCTTGATAAAAGTTACAAGAAGATGGAAACATCTCTTTATTAACAAGCACAAAACACAGATAAATTGTTGCCTGGGATGAAAAAGAAACATAGCAAAATGAAATAATTGCAAAAGAGCATCCTGGAATAATTCCAGGAAAATATATCCATTATCTTGATTGTGCTGGTGAAGGTATGTCTATATTAGATATACACATATATATGTGCATATGTGTGTATAAGTATGTCAAAGTTATAAAATGGTGCATATTAGCATATGCAATACAGTCTATGTTTGTTAATCATTTCTCAAAATTGTTTCTAAAAAGATGTTACAATAAAAGAAAAGGGGGAATTGAATTTTTCTTAGCTAATGAATGATAACTAAAGAGATTGGATTCTCACCAGAGTCGCGTTGTGCATGTTAGATCCAATATTATAAACCTAATCTATTTTATCCCACAATCACAATCTATTTGAGTGACAACTTGAAAGCCATAATTGTCATCTATTGCAATAATAATTCTGTGTAATGAACCAATCCCTAAAGTAACATTTGCTTTTGGTCATTCATCTGCAGGCCATCTAGATGTCCAATGATTGACACTGGGTGTGGCTGTCCTTGGATCTAGGTATATATTGAGTTCACTTGTGCTTCATAGAACTCTTAAGGGCCTGGAATCATCAGAAGTCAGGAAATGCTCTTGGCTGTGTTAGAAATGCAAGTGAGCAACGTCAACTTGGACAAGAAAACTTAGCTTCTGTTTGCAGTATGTCTGAGAATGCCCCACTGAGCAAGGTAAAATAGATTACCCTGGATTGGGAAGTAGAGAGGTACATGTAGCCTCTGTTGGGAAGAGCTTGAAAAATCACATGCCCTAGCAGTAGATGCAAAAAGGAAGAACTGAGAAAAATAATGCAGCCTACCAAGAGCTGATCACTAAGAGGAAGAGAAAAGGAACATTTAAGATTCTTTTCAGGGTTCCAGGACTCCGCCGAACATAGGAACTTAGTCTGCACAGGTGAGAGTGTGCACCACAAAAGCAGAGAGCTTCTGGGACAGGCTGGAGCCACAGAGCCACTGAGGCAGCACCCTTTTCGGGCCGCAGACATCCAGCCACCCTCCAAGCTAGAGGAGGACAAGAGTCCTCCCGGCACGGGAGCCCTCTGCCTCAGGAGCAGGGAGCACCATCTTGGATCCGGGACTCTGACGACCTGAGGAACTTAGTCTGCACAGGTGAGAGTGTGCACCACAGAAGCTGACAGCTTCTGTGACCTGCCAAAGCAACACAGCATCTGGGAAAGGTCCTGTTTTGGGCCTTCTTCTTCGGCCAGGAGGAGGTCCAAACACCAGATATCTGTGCACCTTCCCTGTGAGAGGAGAGCTTGCCAGCAGAGAGTGCTCTAAACACTGAAACTCAGAAGAGAGAGCCTGTCTCCCAGGTCTGCTGATAGACAGTAATCAGAATCACCAGAAGAACAATCTCTAAACAGAGATAACTATAACAACTAATTCCAGAGATTACCAGATGGCGAAAGGTAAACGTAAGAATCTTACTAACAGAAACCAAGACCACTCACCATCATCAGAACCCAGCACTCCCACTTCGCCCAGTCCAGGGCACCCCAACACACCCGAAAAGCTAGACCTGGATTTAAAAGCATATCTCATGATGATGGTAGAGGACATAAAGAAGGACTTTAATAACTAACTTAAAGAATTACAGGAGAACATTGCTAAAGAGTTACAAGTCCTCAAAGAAAAACAGGATAACACAATCAAACAGGTAGAAGTCCTTAAAGAAAAACAGGAAAAGACAACCAAACAGGTAGAAGTCCTTAAAGGAAAACACATCCAAACAGGTGATGGAAATGAACAAAACCATACTAGACCTAAAAAGGGAAGTAGACACAATAAAGAAAACCCAAAATGAGGCAACACTGGAGATAGAAACCCTAGGAAAGAAATCTGGAACCATAGAGGTGAGCATCAGCAACAGAATACAAGAGATGGAAGAGAGAATCTCAGGTGCAGAAGATTCCATAGAGAACATCGGCACAACAATCAAAGAAAATGGAAAATGCAAAAAGATCCTAACTCAAAACATCCAGGAAATACAGGACACAATGAGAAGACCAAACCTACAGATAATAGAGTGGATGAGAATGAAGATTTTCAACTCAAAGGACCAGCAAACATCTTCAACAAAATTATAGAAGAAAACTTCCCAAATCTACAGAAAGAGATGACCAGGAACATACAAGACGCCTACAGAACTCCAAATAGACTGGACCAGAAAAGAAATACCTCCCGACACATAATAATCAGAACAACAAATACACTAAATAAAGATAGAATACTAAAAGCAGTAAGAGAAAAAGGCCAAGTAACATATAAAGGCAAGCCTATCAGAATTACACCAGATTTTTCACCAGAGATTATGAAAGCCAGAAGATCCTGGACAGATGTTATACAGACACTAAAAGAACACAAATTCCAGCCCAGGCTACTATACCCAGCCAAACTCTCAATTAACAAAGATAAAGAAACCAAAGTATTCCATGACAAAACCAAATTCACACATTATCTTTCTACGAATCCAGCCCTTCAAAGGATAATAACAGAAAAAAAAAAAAAAAAAAAAACAATACAAGGACGGGAACCCCGCCCTAGAAAAAACAAGAAGGTAATCCTTCAACAAACCTAAAAGAAGACAGCCACAAGAACAGAATGCCAACTTTAACAACAAAAATAACAGGATGGAACAATTACTTTTCCTTAATATCTCTGAATATCAATGGACTCAACTCCCCAATAAAAAGACATAGACTAACAAACTGGCTACACAAACAAGACCCAACATTTTGCTGCTTACAGGAAACTCATCTCAGAGAAAAAGATAGACACTACCTCAGAATGAAAGGCTGGAAAACAATTTTCCAAGCAAATGGTATGAAGAAACAAGCTGGAGTAGCCATTCTAATATCTGATAAGATTGACTTCCAACCCAAAGTCATCAAAACAGACAGGGAGGGGCACTTCATACTCATCAAAGGTAAAATCCTCCAAGAGGAACTATCAATTCTGAATATCTATGCTCCAAATACAAAGGCAGCCACATTCATTAAAGAAACTTTAGTAAAGCTCAAAGCACACATTGCACCTCACACAATAATAGTGGGAGACTTCAACACACCACTTTCACCAATGGACAGATCATGGAAACAGAAACTAAACAGGGACACAGTGAAATTAACAGAAGTTATGAATCAAATGGATCTGGCAGATATCTACAGAACATTCTATTCTAAAACAAAAGGATATACCTTCTTCTCAGCACCTCATGGTACCTTCTCCAAAATTGACCACATAATTGGTCATAAAACAGGCCTCAACAGATACAAAAATATTGAAATTGTCCCATGCATCCTATCAGATCACCATGGACTAAGGCTGATCTTCAATAACAAAATAAATAATAGAAAGCCAACATTCACGTGGAAACTGAACAACACTCTTCTCAATGATACCTTGGTCAAGGAAGGAATAAAGAAAGAAATTAAGGACTTTTTAGAGTTCAATGAAAATGAAGCCACAACATACCCAAACTTATGGGACACAATGAAAGCATTTCTAAGAGGAAAACTCATAGCTCTCAGTGCCTCCGAAAAGAAACTAGAGAGAGCACACACTAGCAGCTTGACAACACACCTAAAAGCTCTAGGACAAAAGGAAGCAAATTCACCCAAGAGGAGTAGACGGCAGGAAATAATCAAACTCAGGGGCGAAATCAACCAAGTGGAAACAAGAAAAACTATTCAAAGAATCAACCAATCAAGGAGCTGGTTCTTTGAGAAAATCAACAAGATAGATAAACCCTTAGCTAGACTCACTAGAGGGCACAGGGAAAGCATTCTAATTAACAAAATCAGAAATGAAAAAGGAGACATAACAACAGATCCTGAAGAAATCCAAAACACCATCAGATCCTTCTACAAAAGGCTATACTCAACAAAACTGGAGAACCTGGATGAAATGGACAAGTTTCTAGACAGATACCAGGAACCAAAGTTGAATCAAGATCAGGTTAATGATCTAAACAGCCCTATATCCCCCAAAGAAATAGAAGCAGTCATTAATAGTTTCCCAACCAAAAAAAGCCCAGGACCAGATGGTTTAGTGCAGAGTTCTATCAGACCTTCAAAGAAGATCTAATCCAAGTTCTTCACAAACTATTCCACAAAATAGAAACAGAAGGTACTCTACCCAACTCATTCTATGAAGCCACAATTACTCTGATACCTAAACCACAAAAGACACAACAAAGATAGAAAACTTCAGCCCAATATCCCTTATGAATATTGATGCAAAAATCCTCAATAAAGTTCTCGCTAAATGAATCCAAGAACACATCAAAACAATCATCCATCCTGACCAAGTAGGTTTCATCCCAGGGATGCAGGGATGGTTCAATATATGGTAATCCATCAACGTAATCCAGTATATAAACAAACTCAAAGACAAAAACCACATGGTCATCTCGTTAGATGCGGAAAAAGCATTTGACAAGATCCAACACCCATTCATGATAAAAGTCTTGGAAAGATCAGGAATTCAAGGCCCATACCTAAACATGATAAAAGTAATCTACAGCATACCAGGAGCCAACATCAAAGTAAATGGTGAGAAGCTTGAAGCAATCCCACTAAAATCAGGGACTAGACAAGGCTGTCCACTCTCTCCATACCTATTCAACATTGTACTTAAAGTCCTAGCCAGAGCAATTCAACAACAAAAGGAGATCAAAGGGATACAAATTGGAAAATATGAAGTCAAAATATCACTTTTTGCAGATGATATGATAGTATATATAAGTGACCCTAAAAATTCCACCAGAGAACTCCTAAACCTGATAAACAGCTTCGGTGAAGTAGCTGGATATAAAATTAACTCAAACAAGTCAATGGCCTTTCTCTAAACAAAGAATAAACAGGCTGAGAAAGAAAATAGGGAAACAACACCCATCTCAATAGTCACAAATAATATAAAATATCTTGGCATGACTCTAACTAAGGAAGTGAAAGATCTGTATAATAAAAACTTCAAGTCTCTGATGAAAGAAATTATAGAAGATCGCAGAAGATGGAAAGATCTCCCATGCTCATGGATTGGCAGGATCACCAATGTAAAAATGGCTATCTTGCCAAAAGCAATCTACAGATTCAATGCAATCCCCATCAAAATTCCAACTCAATTCTTCAACGAATTAGAAAGTGCAATCTGCAAATTCATCTGGAATAACAAAAAACCTAGGATAGCAAAAACTCTTCTCAAGGATAAAAGAACCTCTGGTGGAATCACCATGCCTGACCTAAAGCTGTACTACAGAGCAATTGTGATAAAAACTGCATGGTACTGGTATAGTGACAGACAAGTAGACCAATGGAATAGAATTGAAGACCCAGAAATGAACCCACACACCTATGGTCACTTGATCTTTGACAAGGGAGCTAAAACCATCCAGTGGAAGAAAGACAGCCTTTTCAACAAATGGTGCTGGCACAACTGGTTGTTATCATGTAGAAGAATGCCAATTGATCCATTCCTATCTCCTTGTACTAAGGTCAAATCTAAGTGGAACAAGGAACTTCACATAAAATTAGAGACACTGAAACTTATAGAGGAGAAAGTGGGGAAAAGCCTTGAAGATATGGGCACAGGGAAAAGATTCCTGAATAGAACAGCAATGACTTGTGCTGTAAGATGGAGAATTGACAAATGGGACCTCATGAAACTGCAAAGCTTCTGCAAGGCAAAAGACACCGTCAATAAGACAAAAAGACCACCAACAGATTGGGAAAGGATCTTTACCTATCCTAAATCAGATAGGGGACAAATATCCAATATATATAAAGAACTCAAGAAGGTGGACTCCAGAGAATCAAATAACCCCATTAAAAAATGGGGCTCAGAACTGAACAAAGAATTCTCACCTGAGGAATACCGAATGGCAGAGAAGCACCTGAAAATATGTTCAACATCCTTAATCATCAGGGAAATGCAAATCAAAACAACCCTGAGATTCCACCTCACACCAGTCAGAATGGATAAGATCAAAAATTCAGGTGACAGCAGATGCTGGTGAGGATGTGGAGAAAGAGGAACACTCCTCCATTGTTGGTGGGGTTGCAAGCTTGTACAACCACTCTGGAAATCAGTCTGGCTGTTCCTCAGAAAATTGGACATAGTACTACCGGAGGATTCAGCAATACCTCTCCTGGGCATATATCCAGAAGATGTCCAAACTGGTAAGAAGGACACATGCTCCACTATGTTCATAGCAGCCTTATTTATAATAGCCAGAAGGTTGAAAGAACCCAGATGCCCCTCAACAGAAGAATGGATACAGAAATTATGGTACATTTACACAATGGAGTACTGCTCAGCTATTAAAAAGAATGAATTTATGAAATTCCTAGCCAAATGGATGGACCTGGAGGGCATCATCTTGAGTGAGGTAACACAATCACAAAGGAACTCACACAATATGTATTCACTGATACGTGGATATTAGCCCAAAACTTAGGATACCCAAGATATAAGATACAATTTGCTAAACGCATGAAACTCAAGAAGAATGAAGACCAAAGTGTGGACACTGTGCCCCTTCTTAGAATTGGGAACAGAACACCCATGGAGGGAGTTACAGAGACAAAGTTTGGAACTGTGATGAAAGGATGGACCATCTAGAGACTGCCATATCCAGGGATCCATCCCATAATCAGCTTCCAAAGGCTGACACCATTGCATACACTAGCAAGATTTTGCTGAAAGGACCTTGATATAGCTGTCTCTTGTGAGACTATGCCGGGGCCTAGCAAACACAGAAGTGGATGCTTACCGTCAGCCATTGGATGGATCACAGGGCTCCCAATGGAGAAGCTAGAGAAAGTACCCAAGGAGCTAAAGGGACACCATTGCATACACTAGCAAGATTTTGCTGAAAGGACCTTGATATAGCTGTCTCTTGTGAGACTATGCCGGGGCCTAGCAAACACAGAAGTGGATGCTCACCGTCAGCCATTGGATGGATCACAGGGCTCCCAATGGAGAAGCTAGAGAAAGTACCCAAGGAGCTAAAGGGATCTGCAACCCTATAGTTGGAACAACATGATGAACTAACCAGTACCCCGGAGCTCTTGTCTCTAGCTGCATATGTATCGAAAGATGGCCTAGTCGGCCATCACTGGAAAGAGAGGCCCATTGGACTTGCAAACTTTATATGCCCCAATACAGGGGAATGCCAGGGCCAAAAGAATGGGAATGGGTGGGTAGGGAAGTGGGGGTGGGAGGGGGGCATATGGGGGACTTTTGGGATAGCATTGGAAATGTAATACGTAATAAAATACGTAATAAAAAAAGATTCATTTCAGGGTGTTTAAGTTTTGCAGAACTGGGTAGAATAGAGGGCAATCACTTCTATAGACAGGCTCAGATAAACTCAAAAGGTGACAAAGATGGCAGATGTAAAGGCGAAGGTACAGAAAGCAATGTTGGGAACAAGAACACAAAAGTCAACAATATCCAGGCTTCTAAAATTTAGCTAAAAAAAAGAAAAAGAAAAAGAAAAACCCACCTCATTTCTATTGATGAAATTTTCAACCTCAGGGGAGGTTCTGATGGTGCATTTAAACTGTTTTAATGAGTTTTACTCTCAAACTGAGGCTGGAGTTGAACTCATGAGAATTTGCTTCCAGGATGATCAAAGTATCTTCTGTTATGGTTAGTATATTAAATGTCTCCCAAGGGCTCATCTACTAAAGGTGTGTTCTCCAACTCATGACTCTATTGGGAAGTGGTATATGTAACTATTGGAAAGAAGTTGTTGGCTGTTTTGCTTTGAGTTTAGAGACAGAAGCTTACACATGTAGCTTGGGCTAGACTTGAACCCCTCCTCATTCAGCCTCCCAAGTGCTAGTATTATAAATGCATGCAATCAGCTCCAGATGGGAGCATCAACAGAATCTGTCTATACTGCTTCTTATAACACATATTCCTTTCTTAAGCACAGGCAGTGGTCCCAGGTGGGAAGAGCTGTGTCTAAATATATGCAATAGAAAATGTTACACTCTGTATGTAGTGACTTCCCTATGTAATGATGGCAAGACCTATGAACCCTGCACAGATACTAACCTTTGTCTGCAAAGATAAAAGTGAGGTTGTGATAAAGAGAACAGAAAGAAGTAGAAACTGAATCACTAAGCTAATGAATGAGGGATTCTTAAGGTTCTAATAGAAGTGGTCAAACAAGTATATCTTTTGTCTTGCCTTTAGTCAGTCAAGTTTAAACAGGTCTGGGGAAAACAGCCATGTGATAATTTAAAACTACCACAGAGGGGTGTAGGCTGTACAGTCATAGCATGTGAAAACAAACATGAGCTAATGTTGGCCTTGTCAGAGACCCTGAAACTTCACATAGCCTAAAACAGGCCCATAGCCTATCTTCTACTTCTGGTTAGGAGCATTCGAGATTTCCATGGTAGGAAAAGTGGGTCTGTTTTGTTGAGCTGTGAAAAGATATGAATTGAGTTCAATAATCAAGCCAAAAATGAAGTTCCTTTTATTAGAAAAAGCCAGGGAAATCGCCCTGGCTTCAGAGAGCGTGTGATTCTATTGCACTCAACATAAAGTGCAATTTTAATAATTGGTATTAATTAAAATATTGCTCTTTAAAAATGCTTTTAAGTGTCTAATTATAGATCATCTTGCAGAACTCATTATGGACAGATACCAAGATAAATGAAGTGTAGGAATAACCGTATTCAATCTTCGTAATGGTTCTTTGACACAGGGGATGTTAATAGCTCCTTCTTACAAAGGAGGAGAGCCAAGCCTTGAAAGCTGATAGCATGTGTCTAGAGGCACACAGAGAAGGCTCCATTTAAAGCCTACCTAACTCCATGCAGTCTGCATTTCTTTCTATTTCATCTTTCTAGGTATTCGTGAAGACCACTGAGAGATACATTCACTGATTCCATTTCATCGAAGACAGACTTCAACCAATCAAGAGACTTCTTCTCTGTAACATCATTCAGTAGAAAAATGGTCCAAGAAGATCATCAGCTAGCAATTCAGACACAATGCATCAGGGAGGGTAGAAAGAAAAAAAAAATGTCTAAAATCATGTAGGATTGAATTCAAGTGCTTACTGCTCAGTGTATTATAGCGATTTCTCAGGATCTCAGGGCTGTGCAGTGCAACTTTGATGCCTTCATGAAAGGGAGATTTTAAAGACTAGACAGAAAATCCATACACCCGAACCTTACATGTTTTCATTTCCTTTTATTGGGAACGCCCTATGTGCATGGTCATAGCTGCTCTCCCATTGCTCTTTCTTATCCTTCTCCCATCCCCACTAAATTCCTTCCTGTCCTCAGCAAGTCCCCTTCCTCCATCTACTTTCACCTCTTTTACTTTTGGGAGCTACTGGTTTTCATTGGGGTCCCTCAGATAGGCATGGGTGTGAACACTTACCACAGCACAGACAGTGAGGTGGCCATTATACCATTGAAGGAGATCATTTCTCCCCCAGCAATTATTAACCACCACTGATTATTCTTCAGGGGTGGATTGAGCTTCATGAGTCATCACACATTTAAGATGGAATTTTTACAAGGACTTAAATGTTTTCTTTAAAATAAAAAAGACAAAACGAGACAAATCCTCGGCATGCTTGCCAAAATGAAGAGAATACAAATAGAATGAAATGGGCAATTACAATAGATGCCACAGAAATCAAGAAACTCTCTAAGGAATATTTTTTAAAAATTATATGTTGATAATTTGAAAAATTTAGAAGTAATCGGTAAATTTTTAGACATAGGTAACTTACCAAAATTTAATAAAGAATACAGAAATCTAAACAAATGAGCCACAGGTAGTAAAGTGACAGATGTAACTAAACAGAAGTTTTGCAACAAAGTCAAAGGGTAAGACAGAAGACCTAACACTGCCAATCCTCAATAACACTCCATAAAATGGAAATTTACAAATGTACCCTGTACAAAGCTGGTATCACCCTAATAGAAAATCCTGAAATGGACACAAGGGAATAGGAAAACTACAGGCCCATATCATCAACAAATGTTTACAATTTAAATTCGACAATGGCCAAATAATATACAACAGCAACAAAACCACAAGTAAAAGCAACAACAAACAAGGACAAAGTCTGACCAAGCCAAGAGGTAAAAGTCAAAGTGCCCCCAAACTCCATAATAAAATGATAAAACATTTGAAGGAAGAAATCAAAGATGCCAGAGATTTTTGTGGGTAAGGAAATGCGGTATCATGAAAATGACCATAAAATGACCATATTGCCCAAACTGATGTGCAGAGTTCGTGCAACCACCACCAAAATTATAATGACATTCTTCACTGACATTTTTTTAAAATTTAATTTTGTGTATAACACAAAAGACTCCAAATAACCAAACCAGTACTGAGTAAAAAGGAGAAATGCTATAGGCATCTATCTCCACACTTGGTTTCAAATTATACTGCACAGTAATAATAACAAAAGTGGGGTGGTGTTGGTCTAAAAATATACATGGAGACCAATGGAATAAAAAAGGTCCTAGAAATACAGTCAATTGCTTCTACACACACACACACACACACACACACAGAGAGAGAGAGAGAGAGAGAGAGAGAGAGAGAGAGAGAGAGAGAGAGAGAATGTTGACTAATAAAAACAGCCTCTTCAGCAAATGATGCTGCAAACACTAGATTTTATGAACCTAGGTTCCTATGTCTCATGGTAAAAAGATAGCTCAAAAGGGATCCAAGTCTGAAACCCCTAAAGGGGAACACTCCAGATATTGGCACATGTGGTTATATCCTGAGTGGGACTGCAGTAGCGCAGACAATGAGAACAGCAACTGGCATACAGGACTCCATCAAGTTAAAAACATCCAAACCAAACCAAACAAATGAGCAAAAAGCTACGAGTAATGAGTAATGAGTAAAATGAGTAAAAGCCTGTTGTCAACAGAATGAACGCAGCACCTATAGAATAAAGAAAATCTTTTCCAGCGATTTATCTCACTAGGGACTAATATCCTGTATATAGAAAGGGCTCAAAGAATTTAACAACAGACAAGCTGGTAATCCAGTCAGCAAATGGGAAAAAATGATCTAAATAGACACTTCTCAAGAGAAATAGAAACGGTCAATAAATACATGGCAAAGTTTTCCTCACCACCTGTAGTCATCAGAAAAACAAAATAGGAACTCGCCATTCTGTCTTCAACAGGATGGCTATCATTATAACACTTACTGGGGAGGATGTAGAGACAAGAGAAAGCCTTACATTTATGGTTGGGAGGGAGGGGAAGCAATTTGGAATTTCTCCAATGACCCCAAACTGTAAGTTCCTCATGGTCCAGCTATGCCACTCCTGGTATATGCTCAAAAGAGACAAGGTCAGCATGTATAGAAGATACGCATGTGCTGTCTTTATTGCAGTACTGCTCACAGTAGCAAAGCTAGAGAATCCGCTTAGGTTCCCATTTAAAGATGAACAGAAGAGGGAAAAATGGAAATGTGTGCACACACAATGGAGGGATTTTTACTGTGGTGTAAAGATTCTTTGGGTGGGTGTTATCAAGACTTTCATGAGTTCTCTAATGAGAACAAATTGTTTATATTAGCAGTTGAAATATTGTCCCTCTAAAACTCTGTATGTGTGTGTGTGTGTACCTTGCCCTGTACATTGACCTTGAACTCATAGATGGGCATGCCTGTCTCCTGAGATTAAAGGTGTGTACCACCATGACTGAACCTAAATTTAGCTGGATGGGATCTTGCCCCAAGGTCACCACTCCCTTAATTCAATGTAATATTCTTGAACGCAGGATTCAGCTCCATTTCATTCCCTAGTGCCCCTTTAATACTCAAAACGTATATTTTATATTTTCCCACAGTGACACACCTACTCCAACACAGTCATACCTTCTAATCCTGCCACTCCCTGTGCCGAGCATACACAAACCATCACACCATAGTTTCACAGAGCAGCGAGAGCTGGCTGGGCCATTTTGGAGGTCACTTAGTAATCTGAACTGTAATTAAAAATTGTTCTGCCAGGCGTGGTGGTGCATGCCTTTAATCCCAACACTCGGGAAGCAGAATCAGGCGGATTTCTGAGTTCAAGGCCAGCCTGGTCTACAAAGTGAGTTCCAGGACAGCCAGGGCTATACTGAGAAACCCTGTCTCAAAAAAAACAAACAAACAAACAAACAAACAAACAAACAAAACAAAAAAACCAACAACAAAAACCAAACTAAACCAAACCAAAACAAAAAAGTTCCATAAGTCAGTAATTTTGCCTTTCAATGTCTAGCCTAGATAGACTAGATAGATCACAGATATGTAGTAGTGTACCTAAGGAGATGTTTACATGAACAGACAGCAGTGCATAGTGCATAATGTTTAATGTTTGTCTCTAGAAACTAGATAAAACTTTTAAAATTTTCTGTAGCTATTTTCATTAATTGTGATCTGTTTGTATGATACTAATGCAGTTCTCAACTTTCCTAATGCTGCAAGCCTTTAATACAATTCCCCATAATGTGGTGATCCCCAACCATAAAATTATTTTCGTTGCTACCTCATAACTGTAATTTTTCTACTGTTAGGAATCATAATGTAGATATCTGATGTGCATGATGCTTGATATATGACCCTCAAAGGGGTTGCGACCCACATGTTGAAAACTGCTGTCCTAATACTTAAATAAGACATGTTTAATGTATTATTCAGGTGCTTTAAAAGATAAATTTAGAATAGTATGTAAATGTGACATCACATACACTTTATAATTCATATACTAGACTAGTATATATATATATATATATATACATACACACATATATACACACACACACACATATATATATAATATATATATATATACACACATACACACACACATATATATACACACATACACACACACACACATATATATATATATATATATATATATATATATATATATATATATATATAGTTTTTTTTGAGGCAGGGTTTTTCTGTGTAGCCCTGGCTGTCCTGGAACTCACTTTGTAGACCAGGCTGGCCTCGAACTCAGAATCCACCTGCCTCTGCCTCTGCCTCTGCCTCCCAAGTGCTGGGATTAAAGGCATGCGCCACCACACCGGGCCATACACTAGTATTTTAAGGCAGCAATCTACTATAATTCTATTTTGCACTGTCCCTTGAGAATTTTATGCTGTTTTAATCATATTCACTTGACCTGCCCCAACTCTTTGCTTAACGTGGCAATCTGCAGATACATCCATTTTTTTTCGGCAAGTATGTACACTATAACTTTATTTCTTAAATAAAATATTATTCACTTGTTAATGTTTATGTGTAAGTGCATGCATGAATCATTTGTGCATGGGCATGCCAAATATGCTGCAGATGCATTTGACTGAGCAGCTGGGGAGAACTGCTTTTAGAAACCCACGTTTCCCTGCTCAGGCGCCAACCTCAGCATCTTAACCATCACCTGAACGTGCCTGCGTTCCCCCAGCTCCATGCAGTCCTCTTCTCCATAGCATGGCCTGTGCAATGCAGAGAAGGCTATGGATAAGGCATCATTGCCTGTACCCTGTTTGACCTTTACTTGGCCTGACAGCGTGAACTGTAAGATTGTTTCCTTTGGTAACAAACAGTGCCTGGCAAGGTTAGGGTTGGAATAACCCTCTTATTCTAGATCAACTTTGACTACATAGACAACACACCCAAGAACCTTGAAAACCATGGCTGTATAGGCTGCACCTCAGACCAAAAGGTCAGAATCACTGGAAACGAGTCCAGGTTTCTCTATCTGTGTGATTCCCAGGGTGCTTTCAGCACAACTGCCAATCTTGAACACTTTGCAGCTGGATGATAAAGTTGCCACCAGCTAGCTAAGTAACTGAAAGCCAACTAGTTTCAAAGCACATGACAGTACCAAAGGACTCAGAGACCACCGGTCCTTTGCTCTAGCCAGAATGCTTCCCCTTCAGACAGATGCCAGGCTGACTCCCTGTCTTCCTCAGGTGACAGCCAAATCGCACTGGTCACCACGTTTCATAGTGCATTCTACTCCTAAGCCCTTTTCTGTGGCTTGGCTGCTTCTTGCTAGTGAGTTCTGTCTTTTCCTTTTACAAGGTGGACAGAGAATCAGCTTGTTCCTCTATGTCCTTGGTCATTGCATCTCTTTAAAATAGAAGCTTTCTGAATGCAGGGGACTTTGTTGTCCTCCTTAAGTACCATCAGAGTCTAAAAGGATGACACGTGAGAAGGTGTAGTTGCACACAAATAAGAACCACAGGCAGAAAAGACCTTCTAGATGGCTTGCTTTTCCAACTTTTTCACTGCTCTGAGAATAGCACAGTCTAGAGATGATGTCTAGACAAGAAACTACGTCTAGAAAAGAAACCAACTGACAGTCACAGAGCTGGCGGTGGCTTAACTGTGGCTAGATCCTCCCCTGCCCACTGCAGGCTCCTAAGACAGCCTTGATCCTTTCACAGTCCTGAAGTTTCCTGTCCCAGATGTCCAAAACCTGTTACAAATAGACAGCCTTGGAGCACAGCCTTTGTTTCTGCCCCAGATGTTCAAGTAGAGGACATGATTCACGCTAGACATGGGCAAACCCATTTTGAGATTTGAAAATACCACTAAGTGAGCTATAGAATTGCTCTGATCCTAGAGGCCACATGAAAAAATTTTAGTTTTAACCAGTCTTTTAAAATGGTGTGTGTGTGTGTGTGTGTGTGTGTGTGTGTGTGTGTGGTGTTGTGTTGCTTTCCATAATCTGGGCTGAAATAAAGACGCTGGGAGATCTAGGCTTTGAATTGTGTAAATGAGCCCACTGGTCCCCACACTTTTCAGCAAGATAAGGCCGGCCGGAATGGCGTTTACAGAAGAGCCTGGCTATCTCTCTAGCAATCCGGCTTCTATGCAGGCCCCTTGGTAACAGCCTGGCAAATCCGCAAAAAGAATGCAACTAGCTATACGGTTTGTGTGTGGACTGGGGTGTTAGTATGGCTTCCAAATTGCCTAGCAGGTCATTAATCATAGGCCAAGATAGGCCATCCCAGCAGCCCAGAGTAAAAGCACCCTGGATAATGCCAGCGAAATCATGTTTAACATGCAGCTTTTGGCGGCACAGATATGGAGGGGGAGAGGGAAGGGGAGGAAAAAAGAAAACACATTCCCCTTTTAGGAAAGAAAACTTCTACTTATCTTTGATTTGCATTCAGTCCTCCCTCAATAGTCCTTAAGCCTGTTATTTAATTCATTTTGGTGCCAGGGTTCATCACAAAGCAAAAACCTATGCAGTCTGTGACCTTCAAACCCCCTGTCTTTTCTTGTCAGTTCTATGTCATTTGTGCAGTTGAACTCCACCAATTTGAAATGCTGACCTCTTCCGTAGACAACCGTATTCTCCTTCGGTGAAAGAAAAGCCCCGGGGCCGACAAACCACTCAAGCGGAGATGGCAAGAAAAAAAGTGGTTGACTCGTAAATCAATTTCCACAGCCCACCCAAAACCCACACACACATTGAATTTGTATAAATTTAAAAAAAGATTGCTGAATGGGTTGATGAAGAAGAGGCCTCCAAGAACAAATAAAAAAAAATATGAATTGGAGTCAGGAAGAATGAAGGTGGAAACTCTGTCTCCAGCCAGCTAGAACAGCATGGAGGTCCTTCTTTACACCTGGGCTCTCTGACATTGTTTGAAAGGAAAGCGTTGAACATAGAATGCAGAAGAAAGTAGCTTGTCACTGCCAAAGAGAACAAAGGAGAAGTGTTTGCAGGGAACCAGAAAAATAGGACTTGAGTCATCGAACCTAATTGTTGCTAGTACAAGGCTTGGGGGTATGTATACGACCCAGGTCATAGGTAACTGTGGTGCGAACCTTAAGTGTGGTGCGAACCTTGAGCACCTGAACAGGTGTTTCCCATTGCTAGGCCTTAACTCCCGCCTACTTAAAAGGAAATGTGCAGATTTATGTAACCATTTTTTTTATACTCCCATCATTCTTCAGTTAAGAGTTTTTCCAGTCACTGGCATTCATCAGTTGTATGCACTGCCATTTCATTAAAAATCTATGTGCAACGAAAATCGCCTGTGTGTGCACTTACTAGACACTGGGAACATGAAATACAGTCCCTTCCCAAAATGTCTAACAACTTAGTGTTCAAATAAAATATAAAAGCCACCTCTTACGTGGCAAAAAGTCATGAGACTAGAAATGAGTCTTTCGCTTAGCACATGAGTCTGGTTCCCTTGAACTTTCTCTCTCGCACCCCTTTATTCTCACTACTCGGCTGGTTTCAAGCGAGAAGACGGTTTCCAACTGAGAGTGCATTTCACTATAGGTTATTCTTTCTGTTCCCTCAGCCTCCGGATTCTAAAGAGTTAAAAAGAATAGTTCTCTTCTTGTGCTTGTGAAAATTGAGTTTCCCCATTATGAGGCCCAGTCTAATGAACTCTTTTATTTCAGTTACTCTCCAGACTCATGCAACATTGCTAGACAATTAATGAGGATTCACAAACTGGTATAGCTGAGGAAGATAAAGCCTTGTGGAGTTTCTGGATCCCTTTCATAAGGGCCATTGTTCTCCAAGCTACAAAATGCTCATTGTAAACTCCTGGTGGTCACTATGAAAACTCTCTCTCTCTCTCTCTCTCTCTCTCTCTCTCTCTCTCTCTCTCTCTCTCTCTTGTGTGTGTGCGCACGCATGCACACACACACACATTCTGTCAGACTATCAAATAAAAGTGACTCTTGAAGTTTGTCAGAATTTGAAACAAAGTTCAAAGTTGCTTTGCTTTGACCATTTCTTCCTCCTAGAGCAAAAAGAAGGAGGAACTCTAAAGAAGTTATGGCATATAGTGAGAGGAGATATAAATAGCAACAAGATATATGCATGTATCAGAGGCGATGGGATTAACTTATTTAAATGGAATCAGGGAAGACTTTTGAGAGAAAATACTGTTTGAGGCAATAGATCTGTAAAGAGAATATTTACATAAAGAGATAAAGATGGGAGAAACAGAATATTTGCTATTTCTGGGGCCAAAGCTCTATCAAAATGGCTGGAGATCGTGGCAAGGATTGTATCCAGGCCAGGTCATCAAAGCCCTTCTTGGACACTCATTAGGATGGGTGTTTCATGAACTCCAGAGTCGTGCTTGTGAGCTTTACCCTGATCTGTCTAGCATGCTGCTTAGGTTCATGCCACAAACTTTCACAGTCACAGACCGAGTAAAGCAGCAGCTACCATGGCCAACGAGATACTACGGAAGTGTCTAAAAACAAGAGAGAGGATAGTATATGGTCCCACATCGGTGGCAGCTATGTAGTCTCTATATTGTTTTTAAAGTATCCTGGTGACCACAGTGTGAAATTATTAATCTAGGCATGACTGCAATAAATAACCTCAAATTTTTCTCTGGTTTCGAGAATTTTGAGACTTCATACAAAAAGCCTTTGGAGTTAATGAAGTTCACTGGACAATAGACAGACAAGAATAAGGAGACTAAGAAAGAAGCAAAGGCCCTGGTAGCAATGATAACTTTCTGAACAAAACCAGAAGTAGTAGGTTCAGGATGCAGTAGCAGAACATAAGAAACCTAAAACTTCCTGGAATCAGAGAAATAATTATTTACATATAATATATATGTAGATATACTACACATATAATATATATAATCCAAGGGAAAACTATAAAGAAGTTAGGGTATATAGTCCAAGGAGAAATAAATAACAACAAAACATAAGCATATTATCAGGGGGAATATTATGTATTTTTTTCTGGATTTTAAATTATATGCTAATATTATTTCCTTCAAACTGCAGATACCTTCACTGACAAATGTCTCTAAATATGAAACCTAATGCCTATAGTCATTAATCTAGGCATGACTGCAATAAATAACCTCAAATTTTCTCTGGTTTCGAGAATTTTGAGACTTCATACAAAAAGCCTTTGGAGTTAGTGATGTTCACTGGAAAATGGATGGAGAAAATGACAAATAACTTGTGTTTCTGGATGAAAATGCTACATGGATGGAAGACACAACAAGACTGGGAGAGCAAATTGGGCATTATTCTTGCAATAAAAATGTTTTTTTTCAGAGCCAAGCAGCTGTCAGTGAGTGTTGGATTAAGACCTTTAGAAATCCTAGGAATGGGGAAAAGGGAAAATTATTGATGTTTATGGCTTTGGCTTTGGCTTCCCAGCATCTGTATAACTCCCCTCAGTTATTAGTAGAGGCTAAGTGTCCATTTTACCAGCATCTTTTACATCTGTGCCAAAACCAGCAAGGGCATCCAGCCCTGCCTGGATGGGGACATGATAGCAAGTAGGACAAAGAAGCAGGGCCAGGAGAACTCGTTGGTGTCACAGTGACATGAAGGGCTATGGCAACCATCCCTTCTGACTGGTGATGCCATTAGCATCTAGTGCCTAGTCCTGGGGTTAGTGCTTGTGCAAACCTTCTTGTCCATAGATAAGAGGCAGCAGAGACTGTAAACAGGACTGAATAGTCTGGGCAATACATAGTTTGGGCTGGCTTGAAGCCTTGTTTTCAAGGCCCATATTCCATCATTGGATTTAGTTAGCATTTAAAGTAATTCTACAATGTAGCTAAAGTTCTTTCTTATTTAGGGACCAAAATTTTGCTTTCTTGTGAACAAGTTTTTAAGTTTCCTTTTCCCTATTTGTACATCAGTTGTGCTTCATAAATCATCTTCACACTCCTCCTTCTCTACCTCTTCCTTCTCCCCCTCCTCCCCCTCCTCCCCCTCCTCCTCCTCCTCTTCTTTTGGCAGTTATGTGCAGTATATTTATATGTCCCCTCAACAGGTGAAGAAGAAACTGGGGCTGTGTGAGGTTAAGCAACCTCTTCAGGTCAACACTAGATAAAAATAGAAAATGCTATTCTACTATGCCAAGCAGGCAGAAGTCTTTTTATTAACATCTTGCTCATTGGTTTACTTAGGAATTAAATGAATCACTTATTTTCAAAGCCAGCAGAGGCAAGGGCTCTGCTAATCCTTACCAGCGTCATCTTTTCTTGTCCCTTTTATTCCTGTCCAGGTGGCTTTAGTTTTTCATTTGAAAATGTCATCTCCACGTCATTAGCAATGTGGTGCTACCTGACAGTAGGCAGGCTCATCCCCAGGCCATATGGCTGAGTTGAATCTACATGGTCACGGTGTAATCCCGTTGAAATGGTTTCCCTTTTCAATCAAAACCGAATTTCACACTCTACGAAGATGGGGACAGCTCTTGTCTTCCCGGGAGTAATATAGATCTCCCCAGGCAGCCAAGGCCAATGGAAATGGCTTTCTTCTCCAGGCTAGCAGCATGTGGGGGAGCAGGGCTGGGAGGTCAACTTGAATGGGAAGAAGCTTGGAGGGGAGGGGGAGGAAACACTAGGGAATCAGATCCAAAGCAAAAATCTCTCCATTCAGCTTCTATGGATGATTACCAAGAATGGTCAACCCAAGTAACTTGGCAAAATAAATTTATGGAATATATATGAACCATTTTTTGGGATAGGTGGCTTTTCTAAATGGCTGGAAGGTGACATTTCTAGAGGTAATTATTTGGTATATTACCCCCCCTACACACACACACACACACACACACACACAGGTTGAGATGACAAGCTGCCCACGTGCTGATCTTCAACCCAAGGCATCTAAGTTGTTTAAAGGCCTTGTAAATGCTAAGCAAACCTCTCCTCCCATTTATTCTAATGTGTCCCATTCTAGTTACCAGTGTGAGAGTTACTGATCTGAGTAAATGTGACCCCCAAAGTCAACACCTCTAGTGCAGTAAGACAAGCAGAAGGAAATGATATAGCTCTTCTGCTTCTTCGGCACATTTGTCGTGGCGATTTCATATTTGATTGTATGTTAAGATTTTCTGTGTCACATAAGGACATCCTCACACAAGTACCCACTGTACATTGAGCATATGTGCTTTTCTCAATAAGCAAACACCAACTGGCAACATTGTTTAAAAATCGGCAATATGCAATGATTTGCGTGGAAGTTGATACAGTGCTGATGGAGTCATGATAGATTCAACCTTTCTGAATCCCGGAGGAGAAAACAAATTCAGTTCCCTGTGACAATGCAGTTTTCCTTCTTATAGTTTTGTCCTGAGGATAGAATGAAATTGGTTATAAAGGTTTCCATGGGTTCATACGTAGGACATAGCAAAAGAGGAAGAGAAAGAAGTCTCTGCAAAAAATAGATAATATTACCCCGAATTCAATCACCATTTAAAGTCTCATTATAGATGTTTATAAATATATAATCACTAGAATTTGAATTTCTATCTTAGCATACCAACTGTGGGGGATGGGATCAGGGGAATCTTCTGCTCTATCATACTCTGGTATTTTTGGACAGACTCTGGGAAAGTGTTTGTGGATTTAATAATGAATCGAGTAAACATATTATAAAAGTGATAGACAATGTTATTTTGTGAAGCTGTCAGATATTGTCTGTTTTCATGAGATAATGACTATGTCTTCTTTGTACTTATGTATCATTATATATTACGAATACATTCCAACCTACATCATCATTTTAAAAGATGGAATACAGGTCCTTGAAGATGGCTCAGAAGATAAAAAGCATTTACAACTGAGCCTAAGAACCTGAGTTTGAGTTTCAGGCCCTACATGAGAAAGAAAGAATACTCCTGCAAGTTGTCATCTAACTTCATACTATGGCACATGTACAACAGGCCAACACATACCCACAAAATAAATGTAATAGAAATTGTGGAAATACCAGTTGTCTTAGTCAGGGTTTCTATTCCAGCACAAATATCATGACCAAGAAGCAAGCCCAGTGATGGTCCCACCCACAAGGGGCAATTCCCCCCTTGATCTCTAATTGAGAAAATGCCTTACAGCTGGAGGCATTTCCCCAACTGAAACTCCTTTCTCTGTGATAACTCCAGCCTGTGTCAAGTTGACACAAAACCAGCCAGTGTACCAGCCATCATTAAAGATGCTTCCTCTGGCATCAGGTGGGAAAAATACAGAGACCCAAAACTAGACAGTGTGAGAGACCTTGGAACACTCACCTCTAAATGGGATATGTGCATCCAATGAGCCCTTGGAGCTCAGAAAACCCTGCAGAAGAGGAGTCAGAAGGAATGTAAGAGCCAGAGGGGAAGGAGGACACCAAGATAACAAGGCCTTCTAAATCAACATGAGCAAAACTCATATAACCTCACACACGCATACTGTAGCAGCATGAGCAGGGCTTGTACGGGTCTGCACCCGGTCCTCTGTGTTCATATTAAGGCTTCCAGTTTTGTATCTTTATGGGATTCCTGAGTATGCAAATGAGTGTGTCTCTGATTCTTGTGCCTTCTCTTGGGCTCTTTTCTTTCTGTCGGTTTGTCCTATCTATCTCCAATGTGACAGTTTTTGCTTTATCTTATTATATTTTATTTTGACATATTTTCTAAAAAGGAATGGATGAATGAATAAATGAACGAATGAGAGAAAATGTAGCCACGGTGGTAAAGGTTAACAACAGAATCTGTCATTATACCTACTGAGAGAAGAAAAGTTCATGTTCTCCAGTAGAGTGACAATGGCTATATCAACTACTCCAGGACAGCTGGAGTTCAGGAGTTCAGGAGTAGTAGACCAACAGATATAATAGGCTTCACAGCTTTTTGTGTGCTTCTATTTGGTTACAGTTTGGTTGGTTTGGGGGGAGGATTATTTTGTTTTCTTGGTTTGGGGTAATTATTTGTAATGAGTTTTTGTTATTTTGAAAAAGGGCATGAAGTTGGGCTGGGGAGGGAGAGGAAAAAAGCCTGGAAGGATTGAGGGGAGGGGAAGAATATGATTAAATATATTTAAATATTAAGATTATTTTAAATACTCAAAAATTCAATAGTATTTTTTGAATTACATATAATTTTGAGAACACACAAATAATTATGTAAGCCAATATTTTAAAGTTTCAACTAGCTTCATATATTTAGTGTTATTAAAATTTTCTACAAAAAAAAATACTCCTTGCTGTCTGTTTTGAACTGGTCTGATTTTTTTTCCCTCATAAGCAAGTACCCAGGATTATATCAGAACTAGACATGTTGTCATTTTTAGAAGATCTCTGGCAATAGATGAGCTATTCACAGATGTCACACAGTACATGTCCCTAGCTTAGGTACCTAGTAAATGAGGGTGACATTGCTGAGAGAGGGAGACCAGCATAAGTCGGCCACCTTCTAGGTTCCCTGCTTCCAAATGACGTATCCTCCAAGAAGCAGGCATGACCCTAGGAAGAGGAGGTATGAGGAAGCCTTAGTCCTGAAGCAGACCTGGCCTGGTTTCATCTTCCCAGGGCTCAAACATTTGGTCACTGTGGTTGCTCAAGGGTTTCAAATAGCAAAGAACTTGCCACTAGTTTGCCTGTCCCAGGATGGACATGATTCTTCAAACTCTCTGGTATCCATTTAAGATGTCCTAGGTAAAATGCCTGTGTGGGAGGGGCCAAGGTCTTAACTCAGGAGGACAACTTTTCTTTCAAACATTACTATAATCTGAGAGTATTCAGACGCTAGCTATATTTTCTTAAAGCAGGCTCTCATGCCTCTATCCCACCATTATTTTGGCCAACAGATGATGTGTGGTCAATCTGAAATGCAAAGACACTTTCCTGAATGAGGAGAGGAGGAGGAGGAGGAAGAGGAGGAGGAGGAGGAGGAGGAGGAGGAAGAGGGGGAGGGGAGAGAGGGGTGGGGGAGAGAGAGCAGATTAGTCCTGATATCCAGAAACTAAAACATTACACAGTGAATTGGTATAAGACTGAGAAGATGAACACTTTGGCACAATTATCAAGCATGCACGGGGTTATAAATGGTAGCTCTGTTTACCCTCTTCTGTTTGTATTGATGTTTGGAAACTGAAATAACTGATCTGTAGGTAGAATCAGATCTATAGGCAGGCAGATCAGCTAAGCTGGGCACCTTCTAGGTTACCTAAAGCTACTGATGCAGATCCTGGAGTTTAGGGAACAAAGCTAAAAGATGTCACCAGTGTAATGGGAATAGCACTGACCTCCTAAGTCTCCGTGTATAGTTTTCTGAAATGCTTCCTCCTGATGCCTACGGAGGACATCTACAATCTGACCCACTCTAAAACGTGAAGAGGGTAAGGATTTCAAAAGGAAGCAGGAGTAACAGCTGTTTCAAATGAAATGCCCAGTGTTCATTTTCCCCTAGCAAAGTAGTCCCATCATGGGGCTTCAGTATTCTCTTCCATGAAATGGGTTGACAATGACCTACCTGCCTTGCAAAGTAAGCAAGGAACAAGAACAACAACAAATACAGGAAGTCACTGACTGATTCTTGTCTTGGAAGCATTCCCTAATACTCCAGCCACAATTTCGGCTTTAACTTGAATAGTGTTGGCAGTGTGAATACCACAGAACAGTGGCACCACAGTAACATTCTTTGTCACTCAGCATGTCATTTAACATGTGTGTTTCGTAGATGCTGTTGTGTGCATGCATAGAACATGCTTTCTTGATACATAAAAGTGCAAGGTTGACTCTTAATTTCATTTGCCACTGCAAATGAGCATCTTTCTTGAGCATCTACGATGAGAAGCATATTCTCAGGGTTTATTTGTCTCTGGCTTCACCACAGTCCTTGCATAGAACTATTATTACCTCCACTCATTGCAAATGGGGATTCGCGTGATAGCTGGTGATCTCTGGAATCCCACTTGGATCTCTCAACTCAGAATCAAGTATCCACCAGAACAAAATTATCCTCAGAGGAGATCCCAATGATCTTTCTGAAGAGTTCCTCTCTCTCTACCTCTCTTTCTTTCTTCTTTCCTTTCCTTTCACAAGTTCATAACATCCTGTGCCAAATCCTATTCTAAACCAGGGAATATCCTCAATTCGTTAGTCAGCTTCTTCCTTGCCAGGACAAAACACTGGATAGAAACAAGGTAAAGAAAGGTTTTTCCTGGCTCATGGTTTTATGAATCCCAGTCTGTCCTGACAAGGAAGGCATGGTGGGAGGACTAACTTTGTCTAGGGCAACAGGGCATGATGCCCACAAACAGGAAACACAACTGAGTCAGAAGTGAGTAGCCTTTAACTCTGAGCCACCACCTTCTATCTGCTTGACCCGCCCTGTCCCCAAAGCTTCATAACCCTCCCAAACAGGACCACTCAGTAGGAGGCCCAGAATACAAGCACATTTTCCCACGGTGGGGACACTCTTACTTTCAAACCATGACACCCGGGACAGCACGGAAGATGGCTAAGAACATGCCTATGTCCTGGTGATGCTTTCAGAAACTCGTGTGTGCAGTGTATTGCCCCCTTTATCTTAGTACAGAAACAAGAAGCTGGGTTATGTTGGAAAGCCTATAGAATTTGGAGTTGGCAAACCTGAGTTTAGAGTCTGTCTCTGTCACCACCTGTAGCTGTGGCCAGGGATAAGTCATATCGCGTCTCTGTGACATACGGTTTTACACCTAGAAGATAATACTAATATACACCATATGCTATCATTAATACGTGGTCTTACGGGACGGCTTCAATCATAAACAAAATACGATGTCTGGCGCTTGAAATACACTCAGTAAATGTGATGGTCCACACCTTTAACTCTAGCACTGGAAGGCAGAGACAGGCAGATCTTTGTGAGTTCAAGGCCAGCCTGGGCTGCATTAAGAATTCCAGAACAGCCAGGGCTACACAGAGAGACCCAGTCTCAAGGGTTGGGGAAGGGGATGAACAAGACAAAGGAAAAATATATAGTCTTTCATACATATTTTAATCTTCCCTTTATAAAACAAACAGGGCTCTCTCAGCTTCCCTGAGCAAGAGCTGTCTACTTACAGGACCCTACTGTGACCTCTCCCTGGCACCTTGAGGAGAAAGCAGAAGCCAGTGACAACCCACACACCTAGGCTCTAACCAAAACAACACTCCTGCGAACCCCAGCTCCTTTGGCTTGCAAATCTTTGCTCCTTTGGCTGGCGACTTCAAGGGGTGGAGGGCCAATTCGCCATGGCGGTTTGTCCGTGCAGCATGTCTGACAGGCTGGGCGAGGAAGGCGTTAATGTTTTCTGACAGGCGACCTCTAATTGTGGGAGCTTTTCTTCTGGGGCTTTCTGTGAAATTCTGACTTAGGCAAGCAGCATAAGAAGGGCTAGGGCATTGAGCAAGGGCTTGCCCTACACTGAGCTGGGGAGCTTGGGGTGGGAGTGGGGGTAAGGGTGGGGGTGGGGGTGGCCCAGGATTATTCATGAAGACTTTTCAGCTGGTTTTGTCTTTTAACTAACCTTTGAGTTTGATCAGAGGGCTGGCCGGCCTCCCTTTCTCCAAAAGCCCTGCTGGCACCTGGACAATGGAGACAGACTGTTTTTCTAGTAAAGAAAGATAGCTGGGGTGGGTGGGAGGGGGACAAGGGCTAGCTGTGTGGAGTCTGAGGGGAGGGGACAGGCTACCATTACTTCTGTCTGGGTCTTCTGGATAGGAAAGGTTGTTGACAGAATTCTCAGCCCCCCCAACACTGAGACCACAGTCCTGTCTGCTGCCTCTCCCCTCTCAACAACTCTATCTCAGTGGATGCACACAGTGGTCTGATTTTCCCCATTGGCGTCTCAAGTGCCAGGTTTTTCTGCAGCAGTCTTCTCTTGCTCCCTCTTCCCGTCCACCCCACTTTCTTTCAAAGGGCTTATTGGCTGGAAGCCACTCTAATTTAGAAAAGTGTGATTTTGCTGTTGAGATTTTACACCGGAAATGGTGGGAGGCGGGGAGATAAAGAATAAGTGAGAGGAGGATGGAGAAAGAAGGAAAGAAGAGGTGGAGTCGATAAGGACAGTTCCAGAAAGACGTAGCTGAGGTGGTTTGGTCCTGGAACAGCAGAAGGACAGGTCCATAGGTCTTTTCACAGGGACAGGGGTTGGAGAGATAGATGGTCACTATGTGCCTTTGCTTCTGGCAAGTGGGGTGCTTTTTGTCTCCTGCATCCATTTCCGGTGCTGGACAGTTGAGACTCAGGACCCAAACCTCTACACTCACTTTGTAGAATGTGACTCCCTTAAAGGAGCATGGTTTGGCGGCTTTCCTCCAGCTCATCCCCAAAATAGCCCAATAGCCATCGCATCAAAAGTGGCTTTGTGAGAGGCTGGCCGCCTGCAGAGGGGCGCACGCCAGACGTTCTGGGAGTTTTTCCCACTGGGCTCTGCAACCTCTCTTCTTCATTTTCGGCGCCCTTCTTCATTTCTTCCCCTCCCTTTCCTCTCTCTCCTCTTCGTCTTTCCAATCTCTCCTTTTCCTTTCCCTCTCTCTACTGTCTCCCTTAACCTAATTCATTCAAAGTGGGCCTCACCTTCTACCTATTCTTCCTCCTCACGCCCCCCATCCCGGCTCCTTGCGAACGGGTTCCCAGTCTGATCTCCTTTTACCTGGGCCCCTACCTCCCTTCCCCACGCCCTCTGGATCAGGTAGCCCCGCAAGTACCCAGCGCGCGCAGTTGACAGCGGACGCATGCCTGCAGCCAATCAACGCCCGGATGCGCAGCGGCTTGAATAAATCATTAAGCCCGACACGCGCTCAGGGCTAGCGCTGCACACTGCAACTTGCTTCCTGCCATTAACCTACACACCCTCTTTTGTAACAACCTAATCTTGCATACAAAAGAAGAACGCATATAACTCGGACCCGCGCTAGAGCCAAGCCAATCTCACATGCAGCAGAGAAAGAGCATTGGGGGGGGGGGGCAGGAAATCTATTTGCTTCCCTACCGTTGCCTGCATAACCTGGAATTTCTGCGAGAAATTTGAAAACAGTCATGTCTTAGCCCAAGAGTGGAGGGACGTTCAGAGAGACTTTAAAGCCATAACGAAGGGGAAATGCACACGGTCATTGGTTTTAGTACGTGGAAAAAGGACTTAAATCTTAGTGGTCTTTTTTTTTTAAAGCTGCATATATTGACGATTCAATCTATGACAATAAAGTCCTAGAGATACTGGCTATTTACTAGCATCTCATCATTGCCCATCCCCCTTTAAATAAGTGCTTACTAGTTCACGTAGCCATGTGACCATGAGGCTTGTGGGTGGCTCCACCTGCCTCAGCTTTTGCTCACCTTACCTAGCACCAACTCTCTACCGAGCTCAAAAAGATCAACCTGAAAGAGGTCGGTTGAAAGACAGCCATTGGCATCTCTGAGACCCTTTCTTTAGTATTCATCCTTATTAAAGCTATATTCTACTCCACTGCCATCAAATGTGTAACTAACTTCTTTTCCAAACTTGCAGGTCTAAAGAGATGAAGTAAGATTTTCAGAGATGATGTTGAAGAGAGTTTGTGTCAACCTTAGAAAGACTCCTACTTGAGAACCCTGAAAAATCTCACACAAAAGTCCATTTGATCATGAGGCACAATGGTTAAGAAGCAGTCGTGGGCAGAAGAGGATTTGCCCCGTAAGGGGCAGATGAGAAGAGTTAGTAAAGAGACAGAAATACATATGGGTGAGGGCAAGTGAGCCTGGAAGGGCAACACCTGAGCAGTAGAGACCAGTAAAAATGGGAAACCACAGTTAGTAGCCTCTGAGCCTGCAAGAGGAAAGATTGTTATTGAACATTAAAACGTTGTATCTGTGGCAGAAACAACAGTTGACAAAAACTGTGGCCTTGGACCAAGGAGCCTCCACTTCCAGAGCAAGTGAATAAGAGAATATGGATTCCCCAAACCCGTCTCTCTTCCTAACTCTGAACCCTTTTCTGGGGGCCTCTCCCTGGCCAAACCTAGCAGGAAAGCCAGAGATCTCTGGTAATGAACTCTATGGTAGCTTGCTAAGTAAGACATGGGGCAGAAAAAGACAGAGGCTAACTCTGAGGATTAAAGGTAACAGAATGTGACACATCAGTAGAACACTGCAGATTACCTGGATTCTTTTCTCTAAACAATTGTTTTCAGGCACTACGGTGTTGATAATAAACAAGACAGAGAAGGTCCTTGTTCCTGGGCATGGCACTTACTTCTGCATACACGGCAAGTCACAGTGCCGTCACGCAAAAACAAAACAAAACAAAACAAAACAACAACAAAAAAAAACAAAACAAAAAAAACAAAAAAAAACAAAAAACAAAAAAAAAACAAAAAACAAAAATCAAAAACCACAAGAATGTTCACATTCGTGGTTAAATCCGAGGAAGAAACAGAGGGGTAGATAACTGGCAGGTGAAGACTGGGTGATGAGGACTGCTTCTTGTGGGGATCATCCGAGCTGGAGTTTCTAAGAAGCTTTGATTCTTCTTTAACTCTTGGATACTGTTCTGTGTGGATAGTTGGTACAAATTCAGTCCCAACAGCGATGTATGCAGGTTTGGTTAGTTACGTAGAGTGGGAAACAAAAATCATGCAGGCATAATATATGTATTGGTCTCGTAATTTCTACCATAAGGCTAGTTATCAGATTCCCGTGTATGGTTTAACGGACTTTCTATGGATACTGAGGAATCAGGTTGTTCCTTCCCTGGGCACTAATGTCCCTGTGGGAAGGTAGAGTGGGAAAGGATGCTTCTGCCTCCTATACTGTAAGTCATCCCTACTCTCCTTTGAAATTCGGGGGAGAAGACAGCAAAATAGCTTTTTTTCCCCATTGCCTGGTGGGTCTACCTGGACCATTCTCCGTTCATAGGCTCTTACTTGCAATGTTAAAAGACTGAATTTGAGAGGGGAGGCAAGTGGCCTAGTAGCTCTCCATCCCAGGCTCAGAGGAGGAGCTACGCAGCCAGCTCCAGTGCTAGCTAGTGCTCCTCCTCTCTCCCTCCCGCCCTCCCCTTTTCTTTCCTTCCCTCCTTTCTCACTCCACGCCCCAGCTCCCCTCCTCTATTTCAGGCAGATTTCAGATTTTCAGCCTTAACTAGTGGTCTTGATCTCCAGGCTGTTTACAGAATAGGTAAGATCTCTCAGTCAATAACACAAACCAAGTCTTCCCCAGAGTGCCCCCCCCAGGCTTAAAATGGGGTGGAGGGCGCACGATTGCTGGCCGCTGGGGTCTACATTTTGTATTTCGCTGACAGCCCTAAGCCCGCCGCGCAGCCAATGGGCAGCGGTGATTTATGGAGCTGACTAATGCTGACTGAATGCGGCCTGTCAGAGCTCTGTGAATGGCTTCCCTTCGCTGCACAAGCCCCGGCTTTGTGTTGCTAAGCGATTAGAGCAGATGTAATGAGATTTTGCCCATTCCTAGCTTCGGCAAAATTGTGTGTGTGTGTGTGTGTGTGTGTGTGTGTGTGTGTGTGTGTGTGTGTGTTTTGTGAATTTTTGGAGTTTGCCTTCACATTGTGGCAAACAATCCGCTAACTTTACCCAGAGTTTAACCGAGTCTTGATATTTCCCATTCAGAAACGGGTAAAAGAACACCTGTCCTTACAGGCAAAAGAAGAAGAAGGAGGAGGAAAAAAATCCCTTTTGTAGGGTTTGAAACATTATCCTAATGTTATATTCATAGCCATAAATGACTTGCAACACTTTCTTTGCATACCTTAGGCAGCTAAATCAAATGGAACAGGAACGGGAACGGGGGAGCGGGGGCGGGGCGCCTAGCTCTGGTCTTTCAAATAAGATAAAACACAAAAGCCACTACTACAGAAGCCCTGCTTCCCCCAAGTAAGCTCTAAATTGGCCCACTGCTGGCAGAAAGTCCGATTATTTATGGCGATGGGGAATTTACTGATTTTTTCCCCTTAATTACGCCCATCTCTATGAAAGGGACTGAAGCCTCCATGCGCATTCTATAGAGGGTCATTTAGCAAAATGACATCAGACGCCATGGCATGCTGCACGCATAGCGGCTTTTTTTTCTTAAAGGTTATTCTGTGCCACTAAATGGTATAGATATACCAACACAGACTAGATTTTTAACTCTGGAAGACGTGCCTGCTCCTCGCTCTTTGTTGGGTTTTGTAAGATGCATTTTGCGCCTGGCTTTCCGCTTGGCTGGAGACACGCAAACTGAATCTACAAGTGATGCAGGCAGCGAGCAAGGAGCCTGCGAGAGGCCGAGTAGGATTCTAATCACGTCCTTGCTAACTGACAAGAAGCAAGCCAGCCAAAAAACCCACCAATTTCTTTTTGAATCTTGGTAATTGGGTACTTTTACACGCTGCTCACGCTATTGGGATGGAGTCACCGGCTTAGATAGGCCAGTGTCTCAAAGCGACCACACATTTGTACTACATTTACATATTAAAGTCTAATTCCTTCTGCAAGGAATTTGTATCCTATGGACCTTTTGCTTTAAATTGGGATGGAAAGTGTGTGTGTGTGTGTGTGTGTGTGTGTGTGTGTATATATATATATATATATATATATATATATATATATAGAGAGAGAGAGAGAGAGAGAGAGAGAGAAGAAAGGAAGTGCCTGGAACCCTATCCCTGGAGTTTGTTTGTAGAGAGGGAGACCTAGTCCAAGCAACAGCTTTCAGCACCTTCCAGGGACCCAGGCCTAGACTAACTCAGATCTCCTAGCATTTGGTTCCCATCTCCTTATAAATATATCCTCAAATGAGCTGAGTGGAAATGAGATGAAAAGCATCTCTTCCTAGGCTACTGTTTGGAGATTTGTTAAAAACGCATAGTGTATGGTGAGATGATGTAGCCACGTATTACCATGTATTTCCCTAGGAGCTGTAGACATGCATGGGGAATGGAAGAGAAGAGCCCCCTCCCACCCCCCACTTGCTCCCACAATCCTCATAAAGATACTGCAGCAGTAGGACCAGCTGAAGCACTTATCTCTCTCAGTTCCACCACTGTATACCCTTGGCACCACCCTCCCCTTTGGGTATTTTGATAGCTTAGCCAGCAGCAGCAGCAGCAGCAGCAGCAGCAGCAGCAGCAGCAGCAGCAACAGAGCCAAAGAAGACATAGAGGCAGCTGATCATTCTCTCTCTTCTTTTTATATAAAAAAGGAAAAAGTTTTATTACAAAACTAGTTTGTATAAAACAGGGTTATACACTTTTTTTTGTAAGTTTGTAATAAAACAGTAAGGGGTGGGTGTGGGGGGGAAAGGCAGTGGTAGAAACTTCCAAAAGGCAACCTATGGGAACCAACGGGCTGCCACTTTGCGTTTGGACAGTAGCTGCATAAACTTTTGTTCTTCTTGAACAGTTTTTTTTTAATAACATCATTAATACATTAACCACGTTTCTGTGAAGTAAGACACATTGGTGCTGAAGTCATTCTGGTGGCATTTAGATCTCACCTATGAGGAGAGTTCTTTCCAAAACCACACTGGGGATGGGGGTGGGGATGGCAGTTGTAAGATGAACTACACATCTAAAGTACGCAGAGGTAATCTCATTACATGTTAAAGTATCAAGATATACACATTTTTAAACCATTTGTACAAAACTTCTATAAATTTTCTCTCTCTCTTTTTCTTATGTACAAAAATATCTTAATATATCCCCAAACTGGTTAGGATAGATACAAATAGATTTTTTTCTTATAATAAAAAAATTCACAAAGATTGGAAGCATTCTATGAAGAAAACAGAAGCAAAGACCATAGGAAGGTGATGTGGGGTTTGGGGAGGAGGCCACCAGGAGAGGGAAAGGCTGTCCAAGAACTGGCTGGTTGGCGTTGCTTCATTGGAGGCAAATGTCCATAGATCGCTGGAATGGGGGTGACTGAGGAAAGACATCAACTCAGTTTCAGGGGGCTAAGACAGCTCTGACAGAGAGTGGTAGGTGAAGGCACTTGCACATGCGCGCTTCCAGCCCTGCCTGTTAGTGGTTGGGAGTTAATATAGTGTGTGTGTGTGTGTGTGTGTGTGTGTGTGTGTGTGTGTGTGTGTGTGTGTGTGTGTGTGAAGCTCTTGCTCCAGGAAAGGAACCCATTTGTGACTCGGGCTTGGGTTCAGACACCAGTCACTCTTCTCATGTCTGGAAATGATGGGAATTCAGAGATGCTGTTGGAGCCCACCCCTGTTGGCTGAGAACATTGCATCTTAGTCAAGGTGCCCCTGGAGGTTGACTGTCTGGTTTGTTTGTTGCATTTCTTCTTCTTTTTTTCCCCTTGTTTTTCTGCCTCCCCATTTGACATCATTGGCGAGAAACACTAAAGATGCAGGATCTGCTGCCACCCTGTAACAGAAACAAGAGAGGTTAGTGTGAATTTGAAGGGGTGTGGTAGAAGCTATTCAGGCTTGGAGAATCTGTCAGGTAAAACATCTCTTTGGACAAAGTCCCAGGACTCAATACGCAGGGTCTCTATGCCTCACCTCGACCTTCTGTTCTTGGAAACTTGGGCAAAGCCACTCTCAGGGTCCAAGACTGAAGTTAACACACTAGCACTTGAGATAGACAAACTAACCTCCCCTCACCCCTGGGTTCCTGGAGACAGCCCCTATCTTCCATGAACTCCCCCCTCCACCCCCCAAAAGAAAAAGGGACCCAGTCAAGAAAGGCTCTGCTCATCCCCACATGAAGCTTACCTGCTTCCAAAGTCCATTCCCAGTAGGGCCTGGCAGGTCCTCAGAACCAGTTGGTAAAGTCCAGCAGCTCTTGTTCCTCTGGGCTAAGAGGGTCGTAGGATCCCTCGTCGGAGGAGTAGGACGAGACCGGAGAACCCGCCATAGAGTTCAAGTCATTGGAGTAGTTGGGGGAGATTGTGGGCGACAGGACGCCCGCCTGAAAGGCAGCGCTCACCGCGTCGTGCTCGTCCAGCAGCTGCTGCAGAGCGCGAATGTACTCGACCGCCGAGCGCAGCGTCTCCACCTTGCTCATCTTCTTGTTGGCCGCGCCGTTGGGGACATGCTCCCGGAGGGTGGCAAAGCCCAGGTTGACCAACTTGACCCGGTTGCGCTCGCGCTCGTTGCGGCGCGCCACGGCGGCCGGCTGCTGCTGTGGCAGGCTGTAGCCGAAGCCGCTGAAGTTGAGCCGGCGTTTGCAGCGCATCAGTTCCGGAGAGGACGAGCGCTGGCGCTTGACCTGCTTGGCCGCTGACTTGTGACCGCCCCCTGAGGGCTGGCTGTCGGCCACCGGGCTCAGCTGCGGCGCCTGCTGCGGCGGCGCCTGCGGCTGTTGCTGCTGCGCGCTCTGAGCTGCCGCGGCCGCTGCCGCTGCCGCTGCCGCCGCGGTCGCAAAGAAACAGGCTGCGGGAGGCAGGAAGGGCTGCGGGGGCTGCGGCTGCTGGCCGGCTCCGCTCTCCATCTTGCCAGAGCTCTCCATGCCGGGCCAAACTGTCGCGGGGGAGAAGGAGTTGGGGACGCAGGGTGCGCAGAGCGCTTGAAGGAAGCCGGGCTGAGAAGCAAGGATCAAAGAGGGGCGAAGAAAAAGGAGAGGGGAGAAACGAGCCCCGGGGGAAAGTTAAAGGGGAAGAAACGCGCAGAAGGAGGCAGAGTTGTCAGGCTGCAGCGGAGGAAGGTGCCTGGGCGATCGTCTTCCCTCTGCGCCGCCTCCTCCCTCCCCTCCTCCCGCCGCGGTTGGCTTCGGGAGCCTCGCGTGGCGCTCGCGTGTGCGGCCGCCGCCGGCGCCTTCTCGGTTTTAAAAGAGGAAAGGGAAAAGGAAAGCAGCCGCAAAAGTCAGCGCGGAGCGCACTCTGCCAGGTCGAGCTGCTCCCGGGCTGTGCTCTCTTGCGCCCGCTCTCCCTTGCTCCAGCCTGGGCTTGAGCCTGCTTCTGGGATTATTTGGTTGAACCCCCTTTCTTTCTAATTGCTCTCTCGTCCCCCCCAATTCGCCCTCCCTAACCGGCTCCCAGCCCGTACGCCTTCCACGTTCCCTGGCCAGAAGTGAGAGACTGCTGGGCGGCTGCGGTGCGGCCGCCTTTTCAATGGGACACCCAGCCCCACGCGCAGCCCTGGCCCCGCCTCGCCCCCCACTCCCCGCTGCTGCAGCGAGCGGCTGCAGCCCCCACTACCCCTCCTCTTCCCCCACCTCCTCAGCTCCCTCCCTCTCGCCCTCCCCCCTCCTCCAGTTGCCCGCTCCCGCTCCTTGCAAACTCTCCATTCAGCCGGGTTTGTTGTTGCAGTGCGTGCGCCCGGCGCGTGCCGGACTCCCGGCTGAATAAACAGGCCGCGCGCTCGGGGCGGTGGCTCTGGGAGCCAGGGGGTGACTCTAGAAATGGGGGTCTTTTTTACAAAGGGGGGAATGACTCCTGGACTTGGGGTGCCTAGGTGGAAAATCTGGAGGGAAAATCTGGAGGGAAAAGTGTCTTTGGAGTCTCCTGAGAACTTGAAAGAAAATTCAGGGAAGGGTTTAGGCAGACAAAGTGGCAAAGGGAACTCTTGGAAGTGTAGAGCTGGGCTTCTGCTCCCCCCTTTCTTCTCTCCGCAGTAACTCCGGTGGATTCTTTGTGACCCTAAAAAAATAAAATGTTTGCCATTAGGTTTAGGAAGGTAGGAGGGGAGAGCGTTTGCACACTAGTGAGCAAAGTATTGGTCTCTCACTGTATGAGAACTTGAGTCCTCTCACTAGCTTTGTGGTCTCAGTAAGTTGTACCCTGTCTGAGCAGCCTTTCCCTCTGCAGCCATATGGGGTTGCCACTGCTGTTCCATTCAGCTTCAAGGATTGGATGTGCTGGGCACAACTCGCTAAGGGTGGGAAGGATAGGGAGTCATGAACAGGATAGGTTGACAGTTCCCTAAAAAGCTGAGGCAGGAGATAAGTTGGAGGCTAGCTTTTGTGAGACACCCCTCAACTTTAAAAACGGTGTGTGTGTGTGTGTGTGTGTGTGTGTGTGTGTGTGTGTGTGTGTTCGTGCTCGCTCACTGACAGGTGGCTGTGCAGAGGCGCGATTATTGTGGTCAGTGGTGTGGGGAAGTGTATGCAGGAAGGCACTCAGGGTTATCTGTTTCTGGCCCTCTATAACAGCCCGCCACTCCTCTGAAAGATGCTTGTTAGACGCTATGGGAAAGGAGGGCATTCTGGGATATTTCAAATCTTCTGGAGAAAGAAGCTGTGGTCTGTGTGGAATAAAGGGTGACTAGATTTGAACTAACTGAAAGACTTCCCTCCTTGTCCCGCCCTGTCTCAGGCGCCTTGGAGGCCTTGGCGCAGCCTCTATCCCGCCCCAGGCGTGTGCCTGGCGGACCTGTGGCAGGCGACTGGGAGCGGAGCCCGCTGAGGCCGTGTGCTGGCACCGCGAGAGAAGGGGAGGTGCCTGCAGCGGTCACCGGGCTGCTGGGACAGTGCCTGCCCAGGCACATTCCCGGGCCCTCGGGCTGGCACTCTCTGTCCGAACCCAGTCCAGCTTAGAAAAGCAAAGCACTGCAGGCAAAGGTCTCAGACTGCTCTGGTGCACCCTGGGGTAGTCTCTGGTCGGGTCTACACAGGCAGAACTAGGCGGAGGGCACTCTTCTGGTAGTTTTGTCCAGAAGTCCCCAGGTCTGATCAAGGACTGGAGTTCAGTAATGATTATGGTGAAGTACTAGGATAATGGCTTCTAGTTATCTTATCGTCGTTATTATTATTTTAATCATGATCCGGAGCCATTTTTAAGTGTCTCATTGCATAGCCTAAGCTGGCCTCGAGAGCTCTTGACAATCTTCCAACCTTAGCCTCCCCAGTTCCGAGAATATGAGCGAGCATTGGTCACCACTTCTGGCTGGAAGAATTGCTTCTAGCTGAGTTTCTTTTTGTGGAGATGGGTCATTCTAGAGTCCACAAGGATGACCCAGAGAGATGTCCTAGACATGAGTGGCTATTTAAGAGTATTCTTAGAGTAATAGTGGTACTTCCTAAGTGGCTCAGACACACATGTTGCCTTGGCTTTCTCTTGGTAGGAGAATAGGTTTGGGGAGCACGGGATGTAGCCAGGCCAATTCTGTGATTCCCCCCCCCCAGCCCCCCACCCCACCCCTTCTGGAAGTCTGTTTCCTTACCTGCCCCACAGCTCCCCCACACTCCCCACAGAGCAGAGACTGTGGAATGAGGCTGGATCCATGACATCATTCTCAAACAGCCACCTAGGAAACAAGTTGTGAGAGAGTGTAGTGTGTATGCCATCTTTGTATCAAAACTACTAAATGTCTGAGGTGCTTTGTGAAGAGAAAGGATTCATCTAAGCTCACAGTGTTAGACATTTTAATTCGAGATCAATTGGCCCCTTTGTTCTGAACCTGTGTGAAATGGCATACCATGGATGAAATACATAGATGAGCAAAGCTACTTGCTTTGTGGCCAGGGGGAAAAGGGAGAGTAAGAGAGGAGTTTTGGTTGTTTTTCTTGTCAATTTGACACACCTAGACGAATCTGGGGAAGTATAATCTTAACTGAGAAAAATGCCTCTGTCAGATTGTCAATTTATAAGTTTATGAGGGATGTTTGTTTGTTTGTATTAATGATAGATGTGGAAGAGCCCAATTCACTGTGGGCAATGTTACCCCTGGGTGAGTGGCCTTGGGTGAGAGGCTGAGCAAGCCATGAGGAGGGAACAAGCCAGTAAGCAGTATTTCTCCTTGGCTTCTGCATTGGTTCCTGCCTGGAGGTCCTGTCCTGGATTTTCCTTCCTGGTGAGCCCTAGTGGTTATTTTATTGCTGTAAAATAAATTTAACCCTTCCCTTACCAAGCTGCTTTTGGTCATGGTCTTTATCATAGCAATAGGTCCCAGGTACAATGTCGTGATGGCCTGACCATGTTGTTTTGGGGGGATGCAGGGAGGGCTCTAAAACTTTGGGTTGGAAAAGCCATTGGGTGTTCAGAGCCCAGTGCACTGTGGGAACATGAAGGATGGCTGAAAGAGATGCAGATGATGGAAACCTGGTGTTGTAGTCAGAGTTTCTATTCCTGCACAAACATCATGACCAAAAAGCAAGTTGGGGAGGAAAGGGTTTATTCAGCTTACACTTCCATACTGCTGTTCATCACCAAGGAAGTCAGGACTGGAACTCAAGCAGGTCAGAAAGCAGGACCTGATGCAGAGGCCATGGAGGGGTGTTCTTTACTGGCTTGCCTCCCCTGGCTTGCTCAGCCTGCTCTCTTATAGAACCCAAGACTACCAGCCCAGAGATGGTCCCACCCACAAGGGGCCTTTCCCCCTTGATCACTAATTGAGAAAATGCCTTACAGTTGGATCTCCTGGAGGCATCTTCCCAACTGAAGCTCCTTTCTCTGTGATAACCCCAGCTTGTGTCAAGTTGACACAAAACCAGCCAATACACCTGGGTTGTAAAGTTTTACAGGGAAGCAAAGACGATGTGTGTGCTGTTTTTAAATTAAGAATCATGTTTCTGGTCTTCCAAGGCTGAAATATCAGCTGTGATTAACAAGAGGCCAGAAACACTAAAGTGAAAATTTTGCTTTGCTAAGACAATTCATGGGTAAGAGTCACCCAGGTTCTACTAGTTTTGAAGGCATGAAGTCATCTTGAAGAGCAACTGAGGCTTGGCACTGTGTGGCAGGACTGAAGTCCTTGGAGAGCTGCCTTTGGTGAGGGTTCAACCTCACTTATAGTAGAGAAGCTGGCTCATGAGAGATGCCAGTAGCATGAGATGACTGTCTGGGACAGCCGCAGCTGTGCAGTGGATCCTCCTGTGCCTATGGCGTAGGCTTTGTGTGTTTTGTATGGCAGGGCTGGAGAAGTGAGGCTTGGGGGAACAGGAGAGTATGAGTTCTTCCCACAGGCTGGGCACTGAGCTATTTATACTACTGGGGTTTGGCCTTGAACTGACTTGATGGTGACTGCACCCTGATTCTTCTCTCTTGGAGTAAGAAAGCATTTAACTTATTTTTTTTTATTTTATAGGCACCTAGACTAGAGAGACTTTGAACTTTTAAAGAGATGTTTAGTGAAAAGTACGTGGGTTTTCCAGTGCCACAGGGTCAGTCTTGAAAGCATACATAAAAGTAACAGCACGGACAGGCTAGATTTAAGAATACATATGCATAGATCTATTTTCATGCAGTAACAATGAAAAAGAGGCTATAAATTTAAATGAGAGTAGAGAAGGGTGTGTGGAAGGGCTTCATACATAAAGGAGCAAAGGGAAGGGATACATATTGTCGTTAAATTATAATCTCAAAAATAAAGAAATAAAGAGATAGATAATGGATATTTGAAGAAAACCTGGGCTTTTAAAATATTAAACATTTTAATACTGAGACTTTTCAAGTTATGGTATGTTTATATTTTGATATTGATTGGAAGTCTTGGGGGTGAACAAGAAAGGAAAGGTTATGGTTTAATAAATGATGTGTTTGTGTGTGCAGTTGTTCCATTGTCAATTGCACTGGTTGGCTTTGCCAACTTGACACAAACTTAGACATATTTGGGGAGGGGACTCTTAACTGAGAAAATGTCTCCATCAGCTTGCCTGCAGACAAGCCTGTGGGCACTTTTTTGGTTGATGATTGATGTGGGGATGCCTAGTCCATTGTGAGTGGTGCAACACTGGGCAGGTGGTCCTGGATGGTATAAGAAAGCATACTAACCAAGCCATCGGGAGCATGCCAGTAAGCAGCATTCATCTATGGCTTGTTCTTCAGTTGCTGTGTTGAGTTCCTCCCTTGGCTTCCTCAATGGCTATTTCTCCATTCCTTCTTCCTTCGATGTGACTCAGAATATTTAAGCCAATACCAACCAACCAGACAAACAGATAAAACAAACAAACAAACAAAACAACCTAACAAAACCCTTTCGTCCTTAAGTTTCTCATAGTCATGGTGTTTTACCACAGCAATGGAAATGTGAACTAATACAGAAAGGGATGAAGACTCCATAACCCGCTTCCAGGGTCCTCAGAAGCTCCCAGGAGACCTTACCTTTTAAAGGTTCTACCATTACCCCATAGCATCACCCTGGAGAAAAAGACCTTTAATTCATGAAGCATTAGGGGATATTTAAAATCCAAAGTAATATGGAGCAGGAGACTAGGAGCTCTTGGCTTTCTGGAGCCTGTCACAGTGATAATTATTCTAACTATTGGGAATTTAACACCACACCCCCCACCTGCCCTAATATTTAAGGTCAAAGCATTTCTTTTATTCTTGAAGACCAGTGATGATGGTGGTAGAGATAGGAACGACATTTTTAAAACACTAACGATCTTGACAATATTAAATAGAAATATGCTGTGTGGTCTCCTATGAAAGAGGCTACAGCAGAACCACTGGCCCAGGGTCCCACATCAACTGTCTGTGGCTTCCTTGCCACCCAGTGGATTGACTCCAACCAAGTCCCCAGGGCTTTACTTGACCAGGTCACTTGAACAAAGTCCCATTTATCTGGACGTGAAGGGCTAAGATATTTCATAGAAGAGCTGTATACCTTTATCCCAATTGGGGTAGAGGCACACCATTTCCCTATCTGTCAAAGCTGTTATGAGAATGGAGTCAGAAGTCACTGACGAGTTTCCCTTGTAAAATGCCCTATGCACATCAGGAGCTGCTCTTTCATTCTTCCAACTGGCAGAACACAATGAGTCTTCTGTCCCGTGATGGGGGAGGGCCATACATTGGGCCACATGTGGTACTGCTCAGAACACGGACAAGGGGAACATTTATCTTATCTTTAAACATAATAAGGGACTTAGTCTCTGCACTTGGTTTTTCTTGTATTATCCTTGAGCTGCACCATATTATAAGTTGGTTCTTGTCTGTATTCAGTGCTGAGAAGATGTAAAGGGAGAAGGCTTTCCTAGTGAGCCTTCGGAAGTGCTTCCTAGATGACCAGCGACTGTGCCTTTAGTGTTTTTTTTTTTTTTTGAATGTTAAGTTTCACTCACATTCATTCTCTCTGTGTCTGTGTCTGTGTCTGTGTCTGTGTCTGTGTCTGTGTCTGTGTCTGTGTCTGTGTCTGTGTCTGTGTCTGTGCCTGTGCCTGTGCCTGTGTCTGTGTCTGTGTCTGTGTCTGTGTCTGTGTCTGTGTCTGTGTCTGTGTCTGTGTCTGTGTCTGTGTCTGTGTCTGTGTCTGTGTGTGTCTGTGTCTGTGTCTGTGTGTGTCTGTGTCTGTGTCTGTGTCTGTGTCTGTGTCTGTGTCTGTCTGTGTCTGTGTCTGTGTCTGTGTCTGTGTCTGTGTCTGTGTCTGTGTCTGTGTCTGTGTCTGTCTGTGTCTGTGTCTGTGTGTGTCTGTGTCTGTGTCTGTGTCTGTGTCTGTGTCTGTGTCTGTGTCTGTGTCTGTGTCTGTGTCTGTGTCTGTGTCTGTGACTGTGTCTGTGTCTGTGTCTGTGTCTGTGTCTGTGACTGTGTGTGTGTCTGTGTCTGTGTCTGTGTCTGTGTCTGTGTCTGTGTCTGTGTCTGTGTCTGTGTCTGTGTCTGTGTCTGTGTCTGTCTGTCTGTCTGTCTGTCTGTCTGTCTGTCTCTCTCTCTCTCTCTCTCTCTCTCTCTCCTCTCTGATACAAGGTTATACCATGTAACCCTGGCTGTCCTAGATGGAACTCACTCTGTAGACCAGGCTGGCCTCAAACTCAGGGATCCTCCTGCCACTGTTTCTCAAGTGCTGGGATTAAATGCATGAGCCACTACCACCCAGCTAAACTAGGTTTTCCATGGAACAAATTTTAATAAAGTTTTTTTTTTTATAGAGGCTTTTAAATGGGGGGTAAGAGCAAAAAATGCAGTTAAATCTTGGACTCTGACTTTGGTCACAACATTTTTAGTGCAGTCATCAAGTTGGAGGAGTTTTGAACCCAAGAACCCCAGGTGCTCCAAGAAAAGGGGGTATACAGCTCCTGCCAGCCACAACACAGAACCTGGAGGGTAAACTCCCCTAAGCCAGTGCTAGGTGCTATCCTACCCAGGGAACATAAAAATGCACATCCCTAAGTGATGGCCCCTTGTCAGGCACGCCCTTTCCTGGGTCACTTTGGTGTGACTGCTAGGTGTGCAGCAGAGGTGGAGAGGGCCACTCTCCTGGACAGAAGAACAGGAGCCTCACATTGGCTCTGGCTCTGCAGCTTGATCCTAACAGCCTGGCCTGCACCTGCATCAAGAACTCCAGGCTCCTAATGAAGCTATTCACTTTTTCAATATGTCTTAAAAAGAAAAGAAAAAAAAAGTTGGAGAAAAACGAAACAAAACAAGCACAAAGTATATTTTATTGTGGCTTTTGGGATAAGGAGGGAAGGTGGGGGACGGAGGGGGCAGTAATTTGCAGTCACCCTCACAGGAGCTTTTGAAGTTCTCCAAATAAGGAGAACTAATGCCAACTCTTTATTTTTTTTCTAAAGCCCCATTTACATTATGATTAAATACCTTCCTTGGATAAGCATAAAGAAAGTCGTTAATCTATATAGCTCTCCAAAGAATCAATACATTCTAAACTTTTGTAGGATTTGTTACACTCTATTTTCTTGTTACAGTAGGCCCAGCGGCTCTGTCTAGGCACATGGGTCTTCTTCCCCCTGCCCCCCTCCGCACCTCCTCCAAGAATGAAAACAAAGCAAAGGTCTTTCACCGTAAACAAAACCAGCTGATTCTTCACAGAGAACCCCTGAATAGCTTGAGAAGAAGAAGAAGAAGAAGGAAAAAAACTTACAATAAATGGTGCATTTTTTTCTCTGCTGGGTATAGTATTCAAGGATCAGGGCAGTATTCAAACAGAGGTCCATTTTTTTTGCTCAGCAAGAGAGTTTAGAAAAGAAGCGTGGGGTCCATTCAGAGCTTCCCCCTCACAATCACAGGGCTCTGTGAAACCTATCTTCCATGCCTTGTCAGAGTGTTTCTGGGGACCAATTAGCGCTTTGTTGCAAGGCTTCTTTGCTGAATCTTTGAGCAGCAGGAAAAAGCGCTCTTGAGTCTCCCCTTATTTTGACCATTTCAGTCATTACTCAGTGTAATAATTAATATGACAACTGGACGCTCCGGTTTGTATAGAAACACCTCAGCGACAGGAGCGAGTTTGCAGTGGGTGGTAATGAGCCGCACATCGGCTCCAGAAGCCACACACACAAAAAGGGAATGAATGGCGACAGAGAAAGAGAAGGAATAAAGATAAAATAGTTGGCACAACGCAGAGGGACATAAAACAGACTGGAATGGGGAGAGGGCGGAGGAACCAGGACAATTAGAAGGGGAGGGGTAAACACCCTGTGGAGGTTAACTTATTTTGAAACTGTTTTGTGAATAGAACCGTGGACATGAGTGGCCAGATTTCAGTCCATCGCCCCCACCCTGCCCCCCGCCCCTTTATGGACCATCTTGGAACGAGGGGGTGGAAGCAGAGTGGGGACAGGGGCTGCTGCAGTCTTTAGATTGTTCTCCGGTTCCTGGAAAGCTCACACCCTGGCTACCAACCTCAAATCACAGCGGTCCACTCACTTGGTGCTCAGCAAAAGCCAGGTTACCTTGGAGGGACCAAAGCTATCCTACCGTCCCGGGGATGAATGTAGGGGAAAAGACGTTTCAGATGTGCATCAGCTCTGCACAGTCTACTGCTGCAGGGTCCGGAGCAAGCAGGGAGCTCTTGGGTAGCAGCTACTGAGGTCCCAGTCTTGTGCTCTGCGCCCCTGGGCTGCGACCCCTATGGGATGGCATAATAAATTATTAGAGCGTTTAAGTGTGTTGGGCGCAGCTCATGCTAATGAGGCAGATAAGAGCTTACCACTAAGCCCAGGAACCAAACAAAAACTCCCTAAATCCAAACTCTGCTGTTTCCGCCCCACCTTCATTCTGGAATTTCTGTCCCAAGCCTTTTCCTTAATTCGGATTTCTTGCACACACCTCACCTCCCTCAGCCACCCACTCTTCATTCCTTTCATCCAGGTGGAGCTCCTTGTGAAGCCACCCCACTGTCTGCCCACTCTGAAGGTTTGCTCCCAGCCACATTGCTCGTCAGTTCACCTCTCTGACGCTTTTCTTTAGACAACATGGAATGAACCCTAGCTCATCTCCTGAGGGTAGGACTGGAAAGCTCAGGAAATCCGGAGTTTCTGCAAACCTGCAGATGCTTCCAGATTCAAGGGGCTAGGGGAACCTTCTGGTGGGTGAAGAACAGGGGCACCTGGCACCCAGGAGTTCCTGGTCCGCTCCTACAGCCGCCCCCCCTGAAAGCTGGGACAGTTAACCCAAGTGTCTGAGGTCAGTCGTGTGTCCCCATTGTGTGGCCACGCGTCCGGTGTCCATCAGCACCTCCCCAAAGTCCAGACTCAGACTGACTCCTTGTGGTGCAGCCTGGGAGTACCTTAGCTTATCAATGAGTGGGCAGGCCCATTCTCTCCACTTCAGGCAAACCTGAATGCTGCCCCTGAGGGCCAAATGGAAAGTTTACTGATAAGTAACAGGTTTCAGAGGAAGCAGAAGCAGGCCAGTTACAGCAATCTTGCCTGCCTGCCTGGTTCTTCTGGGCCGCTCTTCCATAGGGCCCACTTGTAGCACAAGCAAGAGACAGAAGCCAGTCAATTTTCAGTGTGTGTGTGTGTGTGTGTGTGTGTGTGTGTGTGTGTGTGTAAGCTTGCTCACTCGCTCATGCATGGATCCAAGGGTAAGTTTTTAATTTTATTTTTGTTTTTCATTTATTCACTTTACATTCTTCACACTGCTCCTCTCCCAGTCACCCTTCCCATCCCCTCTCTCCTTCTCCTCTGGGTGGGTGGACCCCCTTTGGGTTTCCCCCCCAACCCTGATACATTAAGTCTCTGCAGATTTCCACACATCTTCTCCCACTGAGGCCAGACAAGACAGCCCAGCTAGAAGAACATATCCTACGGACAGGCAACAGCTTTGGAGGAGCCCTTGCTCCACTTGTTTGGGACCCACACAAAGATCAAACTGTATATCTGCTACGTATGTTCATGGAAGCTTAGGTACAGCCTGTGTATAGTCTTTGGTTGGTGGTTCAGTTTATAAGAGCCCCAAGGGCCCAGGTTAGTTGACGCTGTTGGTCTTCCTGTGGAGTTTCTAACCCTTTGGGACCCCCTCCACCCCAGTCCCTGCAATCCTTCCTAGGGGATAATTTTAACATGGATATTTCATGTTCATGAAACCTCAAACAGCAACAAAGACAAGATTTAAGGGCTTACTATTTATAAAATCCCGACATTGCCAAGCACACAGAACCCACAAGAGATGTGTGATAAATATAACGCTCACACTGAAACATGCAGCAAGAGGCACACTTCAGTCCTGTCAAGTGTGAGAAAATACTATTTAATCGGAAAGTCGATTTAGGGTGCTATAAGCATTGCTCTAACAGAACTGTGGCAAGTTTGAAAGGAGGACAGCAGGTCACAGTAGCTGCTTCCCATGAAGCTGTAGTTGGAATAGTCATCTTAGAAGGGAACTAAGTCTGTTAAGATGCAGCAGGGCAACAAAGGGCAGTGGCCCTGTTCCTCCATCTTCCTTTTATCTCTAGACTCCACCCCCAACATACCCGAATACCACCCCCAACATGTAAATTTCAGGTAAAATCAATGAGTTACAATTGCATGCATTCTCAAATCACCAAGAGTCTCTCTCTTAAGCAGATGTTCTGACAGTGTAGAAAATACAAACTGGACCACACAACCATCTAGTGACAGTCATGTTCTGCTTTGAACTCATATATATATATATATATATATATATATATATATATGCTAGTCTTTCTTCTAAAATAACCTCCAGGGGCAAATGACATCACCCTCCTCCGCCTTCATTGTATGGGCAATGATGGTGCTCAAATTATGGGTCCTGCTAGTCAGAAGGTATTCCGGAGTCAAATGGTTAGTGCTAGGAACCAGGGTAAATGCCAGGTCTTCAGTGCATCGTGACTAGCGTGCAATGGAATGAAACACCATTGCTCACCACAGCTTTGCTAGAGAAACAGGATATTCACATGTAACTAGACTGGCTTCTCATCCCGAATTCAGGGACCTGGTCATTGCCTTGTCTTCCTTTGCGCGACGTGTGGGTCGCCTGCCACCTGCTGGTCATTTGTTAAAATGAAGCAGGAACTGTGGAAGGGAAAATCTGTAATGAAAAAATGTAATTCCACATCACTCAGTTCAATTAATTAATTCTTCTTTGTGCAATGCATTTTAACCATAGAGCACCATGAGGTATGGGTCCCATCCATTAGGATGGCCACATTACGATATCTAAGATGTTCTCTCTCTCTCTCTCTCTCTCTCTCTCTCTCTCTCTCTCTCTCTCTCTCTCTCTCGTATATGTGTACACATGTGCATATGTGTGTATATGTGTCTGGAAGCCAGAGGACACCTTCTTCATCAGTCAGGCTCCCCCTTAGTTTTTGACACAGTATCTCTCACTGAGTCATTAGCTCATCCATTTGGTGAGACCTTCTGGCCATTGAGCTCCAAGAATCCTCCTCTTCCCTTTCTCCCTACCACTACTGTGACTGGTTTCTATTTTATTTTACTTTTGCTGTTCTGAACTTGGCTCCACATCTTTGATCTGCAAGAGCTTTATAGACTGAGCGAGCCATCTCTCTAAACACTTGAGGTGTGCTTAGCATTCGGACTTGGAAGCTTCATCTCATGCCTACCCAAGTATGACTAGACACATTTTCTATGTGTTCTCACAACAAGCCACATTTCCCAAGCCAAGGATGGGAACTGCCTCACTTGAAGCATGCCAAGTGGGAGGGCAGTGACAATCAGTGAAGGCTGAATCTTTCCTAATAAGAGATTTGTATTTGTCCTGCTAGGTCAGGTACCCTGGTGGTTTGAGGGCAGGGGAAATGGGTACGGTATTATGGAGATGGATTTTCCTAATGGCCCTAGTAATTGGTCAGAAACATGACTCAGAGGGAAAGAGGCCAACAGACAGCTTGCTCCATGTTAGAGATATCTCTTTCTTGCCTTCACTTGCACTCCACTGAGTCCTCCAGTGGAGGCTACTTCTTGGCCTGGCTATGACATCATCCTCAGGCTCCTCTCTATCCACATCCCTACTCGATCTCTTTCCAGTGTCCACTACATTAGGTTCCTTTGCAACTCAGTTCAGAAAAGCTTAATCAAGATTACCCTGTAGATTTATAACCACCAACCTTTCCTGGAATCATCTCTAGAGAAACCACGTCCACACTTTTCAGTACCTCATCCTTCATTATGGGCATTTCTCTTTCTGTCTCCATTTTATTATGTTTTATTTTTACTATATTTTATTTACATCATTTAAAACAAATTTTACATTTAAATATATTTTGATCACACTTGTCCCCTCCCCCAAGTCCCAGATCCTCACCTTCCACCTCTACCCACTCGACTTTACATTCTGTCTCAAAAGCCCAATACAATAATAGAATCTCCGCCAAAACCACTAAACTATAACCAAATAAAACACACAGAGAAGAAGCCTGTGGAGCCCCCTCTATGTTGGGCAACTCTGCCTGAGCATGAGTCCTGTCGTGAAGTTGTTGATGTACCTAGTGTCACCATATATGGATTTTTTCTGTCTCCTAGCCAGTATAAGTGACAGTTCGATTGTTAACGTTTACTCCAGTGGCAACGGCATTCATTCATTCATTCATTCATTCATTCATTCATTTATTCATTCATGTTTTTAAAAATATAACAAAATAAAACATAGTAAGATTAAAGACAAAAACCTATCAATTTAGAGTTGGACAGACAAACCAACAGAAGGAAAAGAGTCCCAAAAGAATGAAAATCAGGAATCCAGTGGTTTACTCACTCAGGAATCCCATAAGAACACCAAACGGGAAGCTGTATTATGAACACAGACTGTTCACACTATGAGCTGAGGCAGACCTGTTCAGACCCTGTGCATACTGCTTTACTCTCTGTGAGTGCATAAGAGCTTTGCCCATGGAGATTTAGAGCAGAGGTTCTTAATTGGTGAGTTGTAAGTCCTTTGAGAATCAAATGACCTTTGTGCATGTCAGATATTTTCACTGCGATTCATAACTGCAGCACTGTACTGTAGTAAAACTACAGTTATGAAGTAGCAATAATAAATACTCCTGTGATTGGCGGTCACCACAATATGAATAACTGTATTAAATCATCGTAACATTAGGAAGATCTTGATTTGGAGGGTCTTGATTTCTTGATGTCCTTTCCCCCTCTGGCTCTTACACTGTTTCTGCCTTCTCTTCCAATGGTTCCCTGAGGTCTGAGTGGAGAGATTTGTAAACAATCAAAAACTTATTTGACTCAAGGCCTATTCCACGAGATATAACCCACATCCCCAACATTGCTTGGGTGACCAAGAATCTGAAACTAGATAGCCCTGGGAGCTAGGGGAAAACCAAATACTACTGTTTTGTTTTTTGTCAGTTTGTTCCAAGAAAACTGTAGTGATAAAATGACTCCTAATGAGATTTTACTATTCTCATAAATCAGTGCCTTGTTCAGCTCTTGTCAAAGAAACTCCCTCCTATAGTAGACAGGAACAGATATAGAGACTCACAGCCAGACATTAGCAAAGAGTGAGAGACCTTGGAACACACAGTCCTAAATAGGATGTTTCCATCAAATCTATCTCTTGATTCCATGATTAAGCCTGCATCATAGATGCAATATCTTTATTAAACCACAACTATGCTCACAACACAAGAAAACCAAAATGGCGTTTTAGTTTCACCCCAAAAGAATGGTTCTCATATCTTGACTCTATGATGAATTTTGTCCCATTTATCTCTCACCCCTTCACCAAAGGCCCTCAATTTCATGGTTCATAGTTCTGATTCTCAGAGGCACTCAAAACTGAGACACTCACCAAAGACTTCATTTTGCTCAGTGAATCAGATCTTTCAAGCACCTGATTGGCACAGTGCGTTAGGCGCTACTGTTCTGTGATGTTTGATCTTAGTTGTCAACATAAATGAATCTGAGACTACTAAAAAGGCAAGACCCCTGGCACTTGTGTGAGAGATGTTTCTGAATCCGATTATTTGAAGTGAGAAGGACCTATCCTAGATGCTGATGCCACTTTCCTGTGGCAGCCCACATAAAGGGAGATAAAAGGAAAATTTGTCTCCCTTCTCACCAGCGAGTTCATATACCTTGTTGATGCGGCATACCTTTGCTGACACCAGATCCCAGCTTCTTTGGTATTCCAGCACGGCCCGAAGACCAGCAGCTCTTCATGAATCCTCTGAGCTTTCAGCACTATGCTGGCATTGCTGGGGCACCTAGCTTTGTGTTTTGAGAAGCTACCAGATTCTTGGCCTCTCCAGTGTGAGGTGTCCATTATTGGACTATCCACACACACAGTGTAAGCCAATCTAATAAATCCCCATTTAGTATATATCCTTTTACCTATTCTGTTCCTCTAAATATGATGTCAGTCCAAATAAGGATACTGAGAAAAGTCTACCCATTCCTTCAGATCCTCTTGAATTCTTTTCCTCAAGTTGCCATGGTATTTATCTCCTTGATCATAACAAGAGAAAAATAAAATAGAAGAGTGTATCTATATTTGTTTATGCTTTATTATCAAGAATACCTCCCCTGACCTTTTCTGTGCTGCCCAGGGACAAATCTTCATGGCATTACTTTTTTATTCCTGTAATTTAAATGGAACTATTTTACACAATGTCTGGAGCTCTTGCTGTCATGGAGATCAAGAAGGAGGATGTCTTCAGATTTCTTTCCACAGGAGCTCACTTAGGTGTCACCAATCTTGACTTTCAGATGCAGTAGTAGATCTTAAAAAATCCCCTGGTGATTGATTCCAGAGCGGACCACCAGCCATTGCTCCCAGCGGCTTATGTCAACCTGTCTACCATTGCTCTGTATAACACAGACTCTCTATATTACGTGGACATTGCCATTCCATGCAACAAGGGAGCTCACTCTGTGGGGCTGATGTGGTGGATCTGGGCCTGGGGAGTACTCTGCATGCACAGCACTATCTCCTGTGAGCACCCGGAGGAGGTTATGGCCGATCTCTGCTTCTACAGAGACCTGGGGAGATTGAAGAGGAGCAGGCTGATGCTGAAGAGCCTGGAGTCAAAGGAGGAATCTCAGGGCAAATAGTCCACGCCAGCTCCTGAGTTGAGCTGTTGCTCAGTCAGAGGTGACTGGCCAGTCTGAGGGTGTGCTAGTACCCACTGTACACATTCTACTGAAGACTGGGGTGCCCAGTCAAGCACTGAGAACTCCCTGCAGCTTCTACAGCACAGGCCACTGAGGGGGGTTGGAACCACCACTGAGTGATCCTAAGATGCTTTTCAGACACCCGAGCAAAGGGAAATAAAAGGAAGAAAAATAAAGTTCCTAAACACTGAACAAAAAACAAACACAAACACAAACACACAAACAAACAAGAACACTCCTCACAAAAATTCTGGCCAGGAATTTGTAAAAACTGGATGGTGTAGAACAGAAGATTCCTCAAGACTGTAAAATCTGATGGTCGGGTTCTTCACGAGCCATTTTTATACCCGAATACCCAGATTCACATAACTGTCCATGAAATGACTTAACACACCCACTAAACATGAATGAAATGTATCCTGACCTCAACCTACCATCTGGCTCTGAGAGTCTGTGCAGCCCCCTGGATGTGAGAAATGTAATGGGTGAGAAGTGACGTTCAAGAGCATATCGTGCAGTGTCTCTACCATATAAACAACTTTATGAGTATGGATGGTAATAAAATATAATGAAGTATTAGTAATGGGTTCTTTAGGTTTAGATTTTTTAAACCTACTTTTAACTTTTAATAAGGATTCTCAAAAGCTTCTACCCCCACCCCCATCTAGCTCACTGTCCAAAGGCAGGAGAGAAAAGATGGTAAATAGGGCAAGGGGGTGTGGACCTGTTTAGAAGTAATTGGGGGGGGGGGAGGCAGTATCAATCTCTGTTGTCAGGATACCAGCAGCCCAATTCAGCAGTGTCAGGATACCAAACATGAATCAGCAGTAGTGGCACAATCCATCAGAAACAGCCAGGCCTCCACCTGTTTGGCATAAGTCAGCAGGACCCACCAGGTCCAACCAAGATGCCAGGAGACATTCTCTGCCATACATCTCTTAACAAAGTGAAGATCAGCAAAAACGAAGACACGAGACCAACAAAGTGTTGCAAAACTATCTATGCAAGATCCATCACTGTCTGCTGAGTCCAAACACCACGTGTCCTCTCACGGGTCTTGTCTCAGAAAAATACAGCATGAGTATGTATCACCTGACATATCTAGAAACTTCCACTTTAGGGTTGAGTCTCATATTTTTGATAAATATGCTTTACTCAATGGTGAGTTTATGTAATTAATCTTTAAGTCACAATTATAGTTAGCATCAGGCTTACCAAATGTTTGAAAAGTTAGTTCTTCAAAGCCTAGCTAAGCTTGTCCTAGTCTGCCACTGATTATGGTACATCAGTTCAGTTGTGTGAACAGTGGCTGGTCATCTAACCCCAACTCACACCTTTCTCTCCTCCTGTAGGTACAAGTAGCTTTAGGTATACTCCTGGATGTTCCTGAAAACTGTCCTATTTAACTCTACCCTCGAGATTTTATATACAGGGGTTCTTTCTATTAGAAGCCCCCTTTGCTCCCGAATCTACTTATTTGTTCAGTTCTCAATACAGAGTTTCTATGTTCAATAAGTCCTCTCTTGTTTTAACCAGCCTCCCTTAAAACCTCTTTCATAATAGCTCTTCATAAAACTTAGTTTCTTCTTGGTCATACTCAGTGCCAGGTTTATTTTACTTCTTTGTTTTTCCTTTCTAGTTTCCATGTTTAACCATTTATGTCCCTATTAGACTGTGAAGTCAATGGGAATGGTAACCCTGACAGTCCTCATCATCATTGTCTAGAACAGTGCCTGGTTAAATATGTACCCAGAAAACATTTACTGAGTACATGAGCGGACAGATGACCATACCCGATGACCTCACTCTGATGCTGCAGAGACAGGATGCTGATGGGAAGGCTCCAGAAGCTGGGTTACATCCACGCACATCTTCTTTTCATTTAATAGACCTTTAATCAGAGGCACTTGATTTACTAATTGATTTCATTATAAGCCAACAATGCCTACGTTCTGCTAAGAATTCCCAGAATAGCTAGCCCTAAATATTATTCTGACAAAAAAAGCATGACTTCATATCTTAATCACATTTTGTATATGCGGGGTATTAGTCAGTAATGATGTACAGATTTCTGGGCTGTCTATGTGGGTAAGAAGATTAGACAGAAAGACATGAGAGAAAGAAAATTCTTTAGGAGGTGACTGTGTCCTTTAAGTCCTTATGAAGACAGAGCAGTTCTCCTAACAGTAAATCTACTTCCTATGTCTTTCCCTTGCATCTCATCTTGTTAGGATTAGATGTAGCTTTGAAAAAAAAAAACCTTCAAAACCCTGGGTTTAGATAAACTAGCAGTTTATTTTTCTTTTCTACAAAATGCCAGTCAGTCAACTACCCCACCCTTCCTCTCTTGACTCCAATTTTTCTGCTTTGAAAAGTAGAAATGGTTGACATTTTAATGGCTGATGTTCTCTTGCTAATTGCTTTATCC